>NC_064925.1:574662311-575888561 GCF_023897955.1 Schistocerca gregaria
TATATTTATGCAAATAGTTTGTTCCTCTGTTAGCTCCAAATCTTAACCGTGAACATATGCAGGTGTCAGAGTTCGTTGCACTCGCGTGTGGCCAAATATAGGTTTTGTTTGGTTGATAAAGTTACTAATAACTCTTTTCTTAAACAAGAATGTTAATCATACGCTTGTCTAATTGGGCTGGCGACCGTTTCCTTTATTTTTTAAACAGTGTATCTAGGTAAAATATTATTTGTTACTGTTTGCATACTTGAGTAATTGTGACTTTCACTTCCGATAAGCCACCTCCGTTAGGTACAACGCGGGCAATGTAACAAAATTCCTCTCAGAGTGTAACACTGCTATGTTGCGTTATACCATAATTGATTTAACAAGATAGTTTTATTTCACAACCTGCCTCCAACTTTAGCGTTATGGTATAGCAGTAGCAGACGGAAGTGTTATAACGTCTTTCAATGACCACTGTATGTAAATATACTTTAGTTTTTAATTTGTTGATGAAACGACATGGAAGAGATATTATAATAACGAATGCTTATATAAAAACAACAGAATACAAATGCTTCAACAAGTAACATGGTAGTTAATAAACGCAACAGCCTCGTGGCACCCTTAGCCACTATCAGACAAACGCTTCTCATGTAGGATGCATGTAGAGCTAACAAAATGCAAAAAAAACTTTGTTGAATGGAAAACATGTTCATCTCGATTACGAAGCAGATCACCGTGTGAAGTTATAAGATTTGCAATGGTATGGTAGTGCGGGAATTATTTGTGAATTATTTGTGCCGCGGAATGACAGTCGACACAAAACCGCTCTTAAGAAACACTACTGCAATCTGTGCAGGGTGGACTATAGAAACGTGTATTAATGAGTCTACAACTAGTACTGAATCGTAAGTTGGCGGACGTGATGAAACAATATAAAACACCTTATGTCCCACAGCATAAGATCAAAAATTGTGATCAAAGTATACTAATTTTTAACGTATTGAGAAGTTATTCGTCGTGACTGTAGATTCATTGAATAGGTCGTGGATTTAATATGACATTTTAACACCAAACTAAAAAGCACATATGGCGTTGAAACATCTACATATCAAAATCATGTAAGTCATAATGAGGTTTATCTTGCTGGCATGAAGGAGTGGACCTCTCGGGACGACGCCTTCTCTTTTTTCAGTGTCAACATTAGTGCTGTGTGGTTGTCCCTGTATTGAGCGACAGTGAGTGCAAACCACTATACTGTAAGGGTATGCTACATGAATAAACTAAACACCTGCTGATGCCAGTTGAAATAACATGGTGAGGAGGGTGATGGAGCACCTGGAAATGTCCTCATGTTCCGGGCTGTGATTGTGCTGACTGCACGCGACTCGCTCTCGAGATTAGTCCTGTGGTCGCCACCGCAAACCTGCCAGTGCGCGACTAGCGTGCCCCTAGGCGGATTCGAGCGACTGACTATGCCGCGGTTACCGCATCCCAGGCGACCGCTGCTATTTCGGTCCTCTCTCCACACCATTCACGGACCAAGCTTCCCGCATGAACTCTCAACAAAATCCTCCCGAAAAAACCTACTCCCCGAAAATAAACTTCACGTGGAGCACAACGGAAGTTAGGCGCTAGCAATTTAAACATGGTAGGTTGTCTCTGCTCCAATCCAATAAACGTATTTCGACACACAGGCTCGATCTATGAGATGGGCAAAATTACTCCCGTTGGTTGGTAAAATGATCAGTTATGTCTAAACGTAAAATGCACTGAATTGTAATTTATAATTCTACATAATAATGATATTGCAGCTACGCTTAAGTTTAAAACATGTACTTACTATGATCACATTACTGCACAGGAGGTGGGCAGGAATCAAATTTTACGTAACAGCCATTTAAAAATTTATTGACAAATAATTGGATGGTACCTTGAAGTGATGTCCATAAGGACTCCTTTTTAAAAGTACACTTCATTTCGTATCTATCGCAACGTTTGTATGACGTGAAAAAATTGTATCTAGTAATGTTACTGATGAAATATGATTAACACACACACACACACACACACACACACACACGCACACACACAGGAAAAATTATGGTCCTAAGATGAAACCTTGTGTAACATTAGGAAACCACACGTGGAAAAATGGTTCAAATGGCTCTGAGCACTATGGGACTTAACATCTGAGGTCATGAGTCCCCTAGAACTTACAACTACTTAAACCTAACTAACCTAAGGACATCACACACATCCATGCCCGTGGCAGGATTCGAACCTCCGACCGTAGCGGTTGCGCGGTTCCAGACTGAAGCGCTTAGAACCGCTCGACTACAACGGCCGGCACCACACGTGGAATTTCAGATAAAATTAATAACACTTTGCAAATAGACTAACAAGCAGTCATTCTACCCATGCTGCGTGTACGCGAATGGTCAGGAAGAAACCGTACCGTATTGGGTAATGAAAAGTACCGACTGCCATGCAATGCAAAGTGATTCCGGGAGTACTGTTATAGATACAGAAATAGTACTCCAGTCATGAGCTTAGGTAAAGTATTGCCTTCTGTTTGTTACACAAATACATTTTGTTAGACGAAAATATTTGGTGGTTTGATACCAGGTCAACTTTCATAAAGACTTTTGACTAGTACGATAGACAGCTGCATTACGCAAATAGCGCTATGATACATTTGTCTAGAAGAGCCCCCCGTTTGGAAACGTCTATTTACACAATTGGGTAATATATCTTTGGACCAGATGGAGGGCAATCCTCGAGCACCTACGATTTCGCCTCGGTGACCCGTACGGGTAGGGGCGTTTGCCGTGGAGAGAATCTGTTTTCCCGTCGTCCGCTTCCGCAGCTAAACAGCAACGCCGATGCTGATAACAGCGGGTCGCCGCGGCGGCGCGCGGTGAATGCAGATGTACTTATGCAGATGCAGGCTAATCTGTGTGTCTGCTGCGGCGGCACGGGCGAGCCAGCCAGTAGATCGGCAGCGGCAGCCGGGCGACCTTTCCGAGGCGGCGGCGGCGGCGGCCGTCCCCTTTGTCCCCGGCAACCCGCCGCTCGCCACTCACCTGTTCGCCGGGCCGGCGCGGCTTACCTTCAATCCCGCCTCTCCACGGGCCGGCGCAGGCATTAGCAAGTTTATGCGCCGCCGGCCGCGCGATAAACACGGCCCCGGATATGGAAATCCTTCCTCCCTACCTGTCCTCTCCTCTCCTGTCTCGTCGGGTCCGCAGAGCGGTACACGCCGCCGGTGAGTAGCACTGAAGGTGCCCAGCCAGGCGCACCGACTACCAAAGCGTTGTCCCCGCTGTCGTACACACATTTCTCCACCCCCACCTCGCCCTCCCTCTCCCCCACCCCCCCCCCCCCCCTCCAGCCCCTCCTCACTACGTCGCTACTCTGCTACCCTTTCAGCGTTGATGGGACACCATCCCGCGTAACGTCTCTAAGTGGGGGTCTGTCCTCCGAGGCAGAAATTCTCTCTGCAACAAAGAAGGTATAACGTACTTAGTCATATATACTTTCCCGACGTAAGCTATGCCTTGCATACAAAAAACGTCTTTAGATCTCAGTAGTGATCTGTGCTTCACGTAAATGGACAATCGTAAAGTTTTAATTACCTCTTAAAAATAAGGATACGTAATTAATTAAAATTACAGAGGAGCCACAAGTCGCATAAAACTTTTTGCTTTATTCTGCCATGTTTCTCTCGACCAACGCGAGCATCTTCAGAGGTGTGAAAATACCATGTGTCACACCAGCGTACTACGAAACAAAGTGATATATTCGCCTTACAAACGGACAACATACATTATGTATTCGCACGAAGTAATGGCCGCTATCGACAGGAAATCTCAAGTTGATTCCGTATTTCTAGATTTCCGGAAAGCTTTTGACACCGTTCCTCACAAGTGACTTCTAATGAAGCTGCGGGCCTGTAGGGTATCGTCTAAGTTGTGCGACTGGATTCTGTGATTTTCTGTCAGGAAGGTAACAGTTAGCAGTAATAGACGGCAAATCATCGAGTAAAACTGAAGTGACATCAGGTGTTCCCCAGGGAAAGGTCCTGGGACCTCTGCTGTTCCTGATCTATATAAATAACCTGGGTGACAATCTGAGTAGTTCTCTTAGATTGTTCGCAGATGATGCTGTAATGTACCGTCTAGTAAGGTCATCCGAAGACCAGTATCAGTTGCAATGCGATTTAGAAAAGATTGCTGTATGGTGTGGTAGGAGGCAGTTGAAGCTAAATAACGAAATGTGTGAGGTGATCCACATGAGTTACAAAAGAAATCCGTTGGAATTCGATTACTCCATAAATAGTACAATTCTCAAGGCTGTCAATTCAATTAAGTACCTGGGTGTTAAAATTACGAACAACTCCTGTTGGAAAGACCACATAGATAATACTGTGAGGAAGACGAGCCAAAGCTTGCATTTCATTGGCAGGACACTTAGAAGATGCAACAAGTATACTAAAGAGACAGTTTCCACTACAACCGTTCGTCCTATGTTAGAATATTGTTGCGCGGCGTGGGATCCTTAACAGGTGGGATTGACGAAGGACATCGAAAGGTTGCAAAAAAGACTGCTCGTTTTTTATTATCGGGTAATAGGGAAGACAGCGTGGCAGATGTGGTACGCGAGTTGGGATGGAAGTCATTAAGTCGGCCGCGGTGGTCTAGCGGTTCTAGGCGCTCAGTACGGAACCGCGCGACTGCTACGGTCGCAGGTTCGAATCCTGCCTCGTGTATGGTAGTGTGTGATGTCCTTAGGTTAGCTAGTTTTAAGTAGTTCTAAGTTGTAGGGAACTGACGACCACAGATGTTAAGTCCCATAGTGCCCAGAGCCATATGAACCATTTTCTTTGAAGTCATTAAAGCGAAGACTTTTATCGTCACGACGAGATCTATTTACGAAATTTCAGTCACCAACTTTCTCTTCCGAATGCCAAAATATTTTGTTGAGCCCAACCTACACAGGTAGGAATGATCATCAAAATAAAATAAGAGAAATCAGAGTTCGAAAAGAAAGCTTTAGGTGTTCGTTTTTCCCGCACGCTGTTCGGGAGTGGAATGGTAGAGAGATAGTATGATTGTGGTTCGATGAACCCTCTGCCAAGCACTTAAAAGTGAATTACAGAGTAATCATGTAGATGTAGATGTAGATGTAGCCAGGGGAGCACATTATAAATATCGTGCTGTGTATAGCGCTGCCGTTATACATAAAATGGAGTACATGGTTTCTGGGCAGTTAATGTAAACTTTCTGGTCAGGAAGAGTCTAAGATTAAGCAGAGAATCATGTCATTTCTTGTTGAGCACGTCAAAGCGCTATCGATACGACCTTTTTCTGAAAGTACCTCAAGACGCCTAATGTTAAACCATGTAATACAAAGAGCTAATATCAATAAAATCTGGCAAATATCCGCTGTTTTCCGGCCGTTCAGATATACAAATACAAGAAAATCATATCTGGTTATTAAAAAATTTTGAAAGGACGTAATAAAATTACAAATTTAAATTATAACTCCCTCTTTTACGGGAATTGACATACATTTGTCAAGTATATAAAAGATTATTAATGCCACGAAAACTAAGTAACGTTCGCGTAGGTTAAATGTACCATTCGGACATGGTCACATCATTCATTTTACATCTACGTTTATTAAAGTGCAATATATGGAGAGGATGTATCACATTTATAAATTTCCGGCCTTCTTGACCGAGCGGTTCCAGGCGCTACAGTCTGGAACTGCTCGACAGCTACGGTCGCAGGTTCGAATCCTGCCTCGGGCATGGATGTGTGTGATGTCCTTAGGATAGTTAGTTTTAAGTAGTTCTAAGTTTCAGGGGACTGATGACATCAGAAGTTAAGTCTCATAGTGCTCAGAGTCAGTTGAACCATTGAACTTATAAATTAAGAATTTATCAGCCATTGTTTATAGGAATATATTTTACATGAAAGCTCATTTAACAACTACAAATAGTGCCCATTTAATAAACTGAAAATAACTTCACTGTATGACCACGAGCTCAAAAGAGATGTCCACATACGTTTCTTGCGTTAGCTAATGCTGAAATACTCTCTTTCAAATTATGAATGTGATAGGGGTAGAATACAAAGAACGGAAGGTGTCAGGGGTAAAATACAGAGAGCGATAGGCTATTAACAATTTCTACAGAAACCAATAGGCAGTTACAAGAGTGGAGGGGCACGAAGGGGAGCAGTGATTGAGAAGGGAGTGAGACAGGGTTGTAGCCCCTCCCCGATGTTATTCGATCTGTACATTGAGCAAGCAGTAAAGGAAACAATACAAAAATTTGTCCTAGGAATTAAAATCCATGGATAATAAATAGAAACTTTGTGGTTTGCCGACGAGATTGTAATTCTGTCATTGACAGCAAAGGACCAGGAAGAGCAGTTGAACGTAATGGACAGTGTCATGAAATGAAGATATAAGATGAACAGCAACAAAAGCAAAACAACGATAATGGAATGTAGTCGAATTAAATCGGGTGATGCTGCGGGAATTAGATTAGGAAATGAGACACGTAAAGTAGTAGATGATTTTTGCTATCTGAGAAGCAAAAGAACTGTCATGATCGAAGTAGAGAGGATATAAAATGTAGACTGGCTATGGCAAAGAAAGCGTTTCTGAAGAACAGATATCTGTTAACATGGAGTATAGATTTAAGTGTCAGTAAGTCCTTTCTGAAAGTATTTGTATTAAGTGTGCTATGTGTGGAAGTGAAACATGGATGAAAAATAATTTGGACAAGAAGAGAATAGAAGCTTTCGAAATGTGGTGCTACAGAAGAATGCTGAAGATTAGATGGGTAGATCACGTTCCTAATGAGGAAGTACTGAATATAATTGGGAGAAGAGGAATTTGTGGCACAATTTGGAAAGAAAAAGGAATCGGTTGGCAGGACATGTTCTGAGGCATCAAGGGATCACCAATTTAGTATTTGAGGGCAGCGTGGAGGGTAAAAATCGTAGAGGGAGACCAAGAGATGAACACAGTAAGTAGATTCAGAAGAACGCGCAAGCCAGCGTGCCGAGCGGTTCTAGGCGCTTCAGTCTGGAACCGCGTAACCGCTCCTGTCGCAAGTTCGATTGCTGCTTCGGACATGGATGTGTATGATGTCTTAAGGTTAGTTAGGTTTAAGTAGTTCTACTTTCTAGGGGACTGATGACCACAGATTTTAAGTCCCATAGTGCTCAGAGCCATTTGAGCCATCAGAAGGACGCAGGTTGCAGTAGTTACTCGAACATGAAGAAGGTTGCAGAGGATAGAGTGGCGTGGAGAGCTGCATCAAATCAGTCTCTGGACTTAAGACCATAACAACAACATATATATTACATCTAGTGTTAACCCCATTTGTGGAAAATAAATACCCCCACTGCGACGTACATAGACTCGGCCAAAGACTGTACTAGCTAGGGCATAATCATCTGTGGCAAGCTAATATACACCCACAAGCGACAACATCGGCGATCCCCTCATATCAGCAATGTTGACTGGATAAGCCACCTGCTATTAAAGCCGACCAACAGGCTTTAGCAGGGAAACCGACAAGCTCGCACAATGACGCACAAACAAACCGCGAACATTACCCTACACTGTAAATCTGGCATATGACCTATCAGGCCTAACTGTTACATGTATGCTTGTGTCGTACAGTTTCAAAGGTATACCAGTGGGCGTTCGGCTCCGAAAGCCCGTATCAATGATGTTCCGTTGAATGGTTCGCACGCTGACACTTGGTGATAGCCGAGCACTGAAATCTGCAACAATTTTCGGAAGGGTTGCACTCTGTCACTTTGAACGATTACAAGATACGATTGTTGTGAACGTGACTATGGAAGCTACTTGTACCATTCTCCTTCACTATCACTCAATTTGAGTGGAGCTACATCATCTTTGCTCAAAACTTGAGGTGTCATCAACAAAATAATGATTACAACGAACAAGAATATCAGTATTCAACTGAGTGATTTGGCGCGTTGGTTGGCACACTGGCATCGCATCGACAAATGGCCACCTGGATTCAGGTTTTCCGTAACTTCCGTAAATCGCTGGAGGCAAATGCCCGAATAGTTCATTTGAAAAGAGCACGGCCAATATTTCTCCCCTCCCTTCAGTAATCTGAGCTTGTGCTACGTTTCTGACGACCTCACTTCATCTTTCTAATTGTTCAGTTGCAAAGAGTGCAAGATATTTCCAGTTTGTGAACAACAACTCTTGGAAAAGTTTGAGTCAAGAGGGTTTCCCGGTCTCTGAGACATGTTTTATGCTCATGTTCAGCAATTTGTTCTACAATATATTATTTTCTGTATAAATCTCTGATGACCAACAAAAGTACGCATATTAAACGCTATGTAAATAATCTTTGGATGGTAAATTGATGAGAGTATGCAGCACGAAATGGTGGGCAAAACTGCTCGGACTGTGCAACTAAACATTTCGTACGACTGAGGATGAAGTACAGGTCTGCAATGAAAATGAGAGATATGCACATTACCAGAAGTAAATTCTCTACCGCGTGCAGCTCTAAAATCAAATTTTCTGAGGTTCATTTAAAAATGGCGGCTACATGAAAACGGAGGTAGTGGGAATCGACATATTTTGTCGCTTTTATATGTAAATAAACGACAAACGTTATGAGAAATGTATGTTTTTTTTAGGTTCACGCCTGTTTTATTAAACCGCGAACGATAATTTTTTTAACAAGTAGTTATTTTCTTAAATATGCGAAACTTTTTAACGAACGTCGTCTCGAGACATACGCATTTAAAGTTTGGAGCTCGATTTTTGGATACATAGATTTAAAATTTTTTAGCTCACCATTAATGTAATATTCCTGGCGCATACAGTAAAACTTCGTCTTCTTCGTAGATCGCAGTTTCGGAAGCTGCAATTCCAGCTTCGGCGCTGCTCTGTAATGAGCGCCAGTACGAATGCTTGAGGCGTTTCTTGTCCTTCTTCTCGACAAATGAGCCTCGATAACGACGTCCATGTTATGCAGGACACACGTAAATCGTTCGTGAAGAATACCAGACGCCCGATCGTCAACACTCTGGGCGACTTTCACACTCGAAAACATGTGCTTTGGTTCATAAGTCCAAATAAAAGAATTCAGTGCGTCATTGTTGTTTTGCATATAGGCTCCAAGGCACCTTTAGATCAAATTGTTGACAGTGAGATGTCTGTAGACATCGGTAGTAGATTCAGTAACCTCACTCCTCAGTGGTGGCCTATGATCAACAGTGTCCTGCGCCCCGTTCTTCTCAGCGTGCTTCTGCTTACACCAACTTTCAGAACAGTAATCCTGCTGCGGAGTGTCATTCGTGGAACTTCTGTGATAAAGTGTATCACCATAACCGTTTTTTCCATCTCGCTTTTGATGACGGCGTACACTTTAAACTTGTGGTGGGGAAGTACTACACTTGTATCGATAATTTTTTCGACCTAGATGGTTACAATAGCTTCGCAGAGAACGGAAACGGCTCAAGCACTAAGATACGGTAGAGTGGGTATATGCGCGCTTCCACTGAAACATGACTCTCAGGTGTAAAGATTAAGTTCCTGACAAAACCCATTAACTCACGTACTCTGTAAGAGTCGAAATATGCTAAAAACAACAATTTTTTGAAACTGGAGAGCGGAAAACACCCTGAACAATTCAAATAAAATGTATGTCCTGCGTTAGCTGAATAAGACTAAGTAAGATTCTCTTTGTAAGTAGTGAGGCAATGAGGTTCTGACTGATGTGATGTCTTTCATTGCTGGAGGTAAAAATAGTGCGTTATTCTTACGTTGTGTTGGGGGTAAAGATTGAAATGAACAGAAACACTATACAGAACAGGATATGCGTCAACGGTATGCGATTAGTCGAAGTTGCCTTGTAATATACTGCCCTGCGGCCTTCGGCAGGTGGATTGTTTGAAGAAGGAACACCATTATGAGGCAAAAATTGAACTATAAATTCAGGAACTTTCCAAGACCTATCAGACGTGTATTTGGATAAAAAAAATGAGACGTTAAAGACTGTACAGGAAAAAGTCACGTAGTTAAAGTGAATCGTTTTGCACCGCAGGATGTCAATGAAACTCGTGCCATAAATATTTACACAAATTACATTCTCCTGTCATTAATATGCCGATACGCGGAACATAACTGTATTACAAATTCTGGTCGTAAAGAATTAAAAAACATTTAGCGCAACAAAACTGAAACATGTAATACAGCTCCGCTATTTAGCATTCTGCTGGTAACAATTTTAGCTGCAGAACAGAAATATTCACGAGCGCAGTTAAAAACACTATCGATAAACCGGCCTGCAAACACTAATTAATTTATCATTACGATGGGCACACATAATTATGAAGGAGGACGGCTATAAAACACCCAAAGAGAGGGAGAGAGAGAGAGTGACTTAAATATCCGAATTATTCGTGTTATTCCTTACCTAGGGGTGATGAAAAAGTTTCCGTTAGAAGGCCACACAGTCCAGAATCGGTATATCAATCAACCAAAACCACCGTGAGCACTAACGCAACGATCTCAATGACGCACCACCTTGACGATACGCACTTGGTAAAGCACAGTATCCTGGTGCGTGGAGAAGTCCGTAATCGCCCGCTTCACGTCCTCGCCCGACAGGAGGCCTCGATCTTTCGAGGCCTTTCTTAATGGACTGAAGGCGTGATGGTCAGAGGGGGAGAGATGAGGACGATAGGCCGGGTGCTCGAGAGCCTTCTAGTTGGCGTAAAGGATGAGGCTGACCTTTAAATAGACCGGATCCTTGTGTCGAACAGCGACCAGCGTGAACTTGGAGCACCATTCCACAACGGTAGTTTCCGTCTGGCATGCTGGCCAATATATACTCTACATTCTCCGATGGATGTCTACCGGTGTTGTTCTTTCGGCATCCAAGAAGAGAATAACGGCGTGTTGGTCTCGATTGGAAGCATTTGGTAATAACATCGCCATAGTTCACGTTTCCGCACTTACCGTACGCACATTGGAAGGCCTCGGATGCAACGCTAACCCCTTGCCTACATGTCGGCGATATACCCGCACAGCAGCCGCGTTGCGTCGCACGCACGGTGCAGCTAAGCCCTTAACTGCATGCCACTGCTTGTGCGCTGGCTGATTTAAATAGCTGTGAAGGACGTTTAGGTAGATATACATAAAAACTACAGGTATTGTTTAAAACTTTAAGGTTTCATCTTTACATGGGTTAATAGTCATGTGTATGGGGCATATACTGTTTCCAAGAAGTGATGGGCATTTCTCGTCGAATATGCGAAAATAAATTTTTGTCAAAAATTTGTTTTTACTACTTTATTCAATTTAAAAAAGAAATAAATTTTGGAAGGTGATCATTTGACACTGAAAAGACATTTGTTATACCATTTGCACATAAAGCATAGCTACATACACTTAAGGTATTTTGCATAGTGAACCACAGTCTGATAAAGCTTGAAGCACGGGGTGACACACGAACCTACAATACACTCAGTGCACTCATAAGAAGTATCTTTCCTCCCAGCTTTCCCAGTAATGTTCTTTTGTTTTCCACTACACACTACACAACGCCTTTGTGCTTTCTTCTTCCCTTCTGCCATTTCCACACGGTTCGGAAAATGTTTCTGCGACAATCGAGCATTCGTTGCAGATCCATGAGAATCCTCAATTCTCTCTCCTCTCTGTAACACTGACGCAAGTGCAGACCTCCTGTATAAACTTAGGAGTGCTCAGTTTCTTTTCATTGATGCAACTGTGAAAAATACAACCATTGGAAACTGCCATAATTATACAGTAGAAAGCAAGCTTTCTCCACCACTTCACTGTTTTGTGATCAAGTGCTCCATATGAAAGACGCTGATCAAAAAGGTCTACACCAGCTTTATATTTGTTGTAATCCAGCACTGCCACTGGTTTCAACTTCTCATTGCCTTCTCTTGTAGCAACAGGCAACATTGAGAATGTGTGCCTGGTACTTATAATCCACATATCCCTCTTGTCCTTCCATCGCAATGCTATCACGTCGTTCTTGCGGCGAAATATTTGTTCACCCTTTTTGAGTTTACCCTCTTTGAGAGCCTCGGGCAATCCTTTTCTGTTTGGCATTACAGTCCGTACAAGACCGGTGTTGGCTCTAGCCAGTTCTTCGGCTAGCTGAACACTGGTGTAAAATCGGTCAACATATGCAGTGTAGCCCTTACCTTGGAGTGAGCCGAGCAATCCCTTTACCACTTAGGAGCACTGTTGTCTAGTTTATTGTCCCTTCCGTGGTAAACTTCAAAGTTGGATATGTACCCAGTTTTGGATTCTGCAAGAATGTATAGCTTCATGCCATATTTGTTTGGCTTATTAGTCATATAAACTTTGAAACCTACACGCCCTCTGAAAGGACACATACCTTCATCAAATTGTTAGCGCTTCACCCGGCTGATACATTTCTTTGAAATTCCTTACCAAATCATCCAGAAGAGGCCTGACATTATGAAGGGCATCAAAGTCTACTTCATCTTTCTTTTTTTGCTTTGAATTGTCATTTATGTGGAACATAGACAAAATATTCATAAATCTACCACTTGGCATAATATTGGGGCAAAAATTGCAGCTAACCACTGTATCACTACACCAGTGACTAGCCATACCTGGCCTCGCACTGATTGACATGTGGAGGATAATAGCCAGAGACGTCTTTGTTTCAGCAATTGTTACCGTCCTCCACTGTTTGAATCTAGAATTGGGCCCTAATTTGTTTTGTGCTCTCAGTGTGGTCAGCTTCTATCTAGCATATAGGTTTATTTGTTGCTTCATAATTGAAATAACCCTGCCATTTATAAAATGAGAAAAAAACTAAATATTCACTAGACTGACTGAGTCCTACATTATTTAGCACACCATTAGACCCTGTAAATAACAAAATGTTTGGTGTTTGAGCCACTATAGTCCAGTAATCCTGTGAAATGTCACTCACTCTTGGCCTCTTTCGATGATGAGGGATGGGGGGGGGGGGGGGGGGGGGGAGAGAAGCGATGGCTCACCTTCATCTGACGACAAATCTGAGTCTGACATAATACAGAACGTAACAGAACAAATTGCAACAGGAATTGTCTTGTTCTGGGTCGATTTAGTGAGATGTTACACTTACCTGGACTATCGTTATTTTCCAGCATTTCGTAATCATTGTCACTATCGGAATCCGAAAAAATCATCATCAGTAGGTTCAGCAAGTACTTCTTCAATCATTTTTCGAAGTTTTGCATCCTCATCACTCGCCATTGTGAGTACAAATAAGATAAACAAGCTAAAACCAAAATACTAGCGCCAAAATCAACGGTAAACAAACGACAGGACACCACAGAACACGTAACACACGCGTGAAAAACACACGTGAATTCGTTCGGAATTATATACGGATGTATAACATTACCTCGCTAGGTGCTGCGATCTAGCGCTAATATGATGAACTACAAGCATTACAGGACCTACAGGTTGTAGCTGGAACGCTCACAATGCGTTTGAAACACTAAAACAACGTGGAATGCGGCGGGACGTAATGTTACGGCGGCCGCACGGTAAGGGTAAGGAAACTTCTTGACCGCCCCTTATACACTACTGGCCATGAAAACTGCTACACCAAGAAGAAATGCAGATGACTAACGGGTATTCATTGGACAAATATATTATACTAGAACTGACATGTGATTACATATTCACGCAATATGGGTGCACAGATCCTGAGAAACCAGTACCCGGAACAACCAACCACCTCTGGCCACAAAACGGCCTTGACACGCCTGGGCATTGAGTCAAACAGAGCTTTGATGGCGTTTACAGGTACAACTGCCCATGCAGCTTCAACATGATACCACAGTTCATCAAGAGCAGTGACTGGCGTATTGTGAAGAGCCAATTGCTCGACCACGATTGACGAGACGTTTTCAATTGGTGATAGATATGGAGAATGTGCTGGCCAGGGGGCAGCAGTCGAACATTTTCTGTATCCAGAAAGGCCCATACAGGACCTGCAACATGCGGTCGTTCACTATCCTGATGAAATGCAGGGTTTCGCAGGGATCGAATGAAGGGTAGAGCCACGGGTCGTAACACATCTGAAATGTAACGCTCACTGTTCAAAGTGCCGTCAATGCGAAAAAGAGGTGACCGAGACGTGTAACAAATGGCACCACATACCATCATGGCGATTGATACGCCAGTATGGCGATGACGAATACACGCTTCCAATGTGCGTTGACCGCGATGTCACCAAGCACGTATGCAATCAATGACGTTTCTCCATTCGTGGACCCAGGTTCGTCGTTGAGTACACCATCGCAAGCGCTCCTGTCTGTGATGCTGCGTCAAGGGTAACCGCAGCCATGGTCGCCGAGCTGATAGTCCATGCTGCTGCAAACGTCGTCGAACTGTTCGTGGAGATGGCTGTTGTCTTGTAAACGTCCCCATCTGTTGACTCAGGGATCGATACGTGGCTGCACGATCCGTTACAGCCATGGGGTTAAGATGCCTTTTATCTCGACTGTTAGTGATACGATGCCGTTGGGATCCAGCACTGCGTTCCGTATTACCCTCCTGAACCCACCGATTCCATTTTCTGCAAACAGTCATTTCATCTCGACCAACGGGAGCAGCAATCTCATGATACGATAAACCGCAATCGCGATAGGCTACAGTCCGACCTTTATCAAAATCTGAAACGCGATGGTAGACATTTCTCCTCCTTACACGAGGCATCACAACAACGTTTCACCAGGCAATGCCTGTCAACTGCTGTTTGTGTATGAGAAATCGGTTTGAAACTTTCCTGATGTCAGCACATTTTAGGTGTCGCCACAAGCGCCAACCTTGTGTGAATGCTCTCCAGAGCTAATAATTTGCATATCACAGCATCCTCTTCCTGTCGGCTAAATTTCGCGTCTGTAGCACGTCAACTTCGTGGCGTGGCAATTTTAATGGCCAGTAGTGTAAAAGTGATGTTACAAAAATGACGTTTCTAATAGCAAGTGCAAGTGCTTTGGCAGGAAAACGAAATGTCGTACTTGTTCGCTAGATTTTACGTGATTAGGATGTAGAAATATTACACATTTATGGTTATTAACTTGACAGGATAGGACATGCTCTATACCAGCCCCATTGTAATACAAGTCGGTGTAGTAGACCCGTTAAAAAGGTAGGGTGCGTTGTGTTGCAGGTACTCGTTGTGTTGCAGTTGTACATTTTCTGTCAGTGTTTGCTTACAAATATGTACTTGTGTAAACACGATTCCGATTTGGCAGTCACAGTTTTCTTCTACAACATGCGTACGTGAAATTTTATCGTCATTGTTTTCGTGTTCAAAAAATGTGTTTTAAATATTATGGGACTTAACTGCTAAGGTCATCAGTCCCTAAGCTTACTCACTACTTAACCTAAATTATCCTAAGGACAAACACACACACCCATGCCCGAGGGAGGACCCGAACCTCCGCCGGGACCAGCCGCACAGTCCGTGACTGCAGCGCCCCGCACGGCTAATCCCACGCGGCGTTTTCGTGTTATTCCGCTAGTATCACTTAATCAAGCTGGTGTAGCTGTTGTCTCCTGCAGTGCAGCCGCCATTATGCTACGGGTTGTCATCCATATTTTCACTGTTTCCACTTCGCCATGCCTCTGTGCAGACTGTGCTTTCTAGCACGCACTGTGTCACTGTTTATGAAGTTGCTCCGCCATCTTGTTTTATGAAAATTTCGTAGAGTTAATTTCTCTGACTCTACGACAACGTATTTACGAGGTAATACATAATTTCGGTAGTGTATGCAAGTGCTTCCTTCAACTGTTGACTGTATACACATTCGAGAGGTTATAGCATTGCCTCCGATAAAAAATAGGAGAAATACATTTCAGAGACTTAACAATGGAGAAGCGTTATCTGCCCTATGAAAATTACAAACATTATTATGCGTATTCTCTTGTAGAGGAAGAGCGTTTTCTTGTTTCATTGTGTTATCGATCCTGCTGTTCTCGCTGATGGACGTTAATGATTCGTGGTCTGTAACTGATGGAGTTCTTTGTAGTAGAAATATAATTGTGCTGAATATATATATGATCAATAATTGTAGTACGTGTTTCTGTGAGTAGCCATTGATGACAAAAATTGTGTAACTTCTTCCAACAGTCATATAATACTAAAAGTATGAAAAGAGTTATATTAATAACTACGAAATGGCGTCTTGTAGTATTTTTCAATTCATATTATGCCGGAGGTACAGTTTTTTTATTAATAACAATATCCATGAATGCTTGCGCCGTTACTGCACATAGGCAGCTGTCCTGGTGCATCAAGCCCCACAGACAAATTAACTAAAATTGTTTAAATGTATTATCCTGTAATATTGAAATAAGATTTTTAATCCATTCTGAGTAGGACTGATGTCCTCACGTTGACATATATCTATACTGTTGTTGGTGATAGCGCAATGAGAAAAATCCGCCGTGGCTTTTTATAAACATGAAAGAGAACAGATTTATTATTTCCGTTCTTCAAACCCATGTCATACAATAAAAATAACGGCACAGTTATAATTTTATGAAGTATTCAATTAAAAATTTAATTATTCATTACGCTATATGGTGTCAACATTCAGATACAATTTTTGTGTCGCAGTCTCATTCAGTCTCTGTGCATTTTAACAGTTATTTTGCTTCACTTATTCGCAAAGACGCTGTCTATCCAGTACCTTAGGTGAGGAAAATGTTTAATACGCTTAATTATAATTAATATCACTACGATTAATTATAATTATAGCATGGAAGCATGAATGAAGATTTAAAAAATAATACGGTAAAATAAGCTTTATTTGAAAGTGTGCCCAAAAAATTAAAAGGGGGTATTTTGGTAGGAGTATGTTTAAATGCGTGTGTCCGTGTGTATGTTTGGGAAGTGGGTGGGAGATGTTTGCATACAGGAGAGCGCTTTTCTGTGTGTGTGTTAATTATCTGTGTTCTGCAGTCTTTCAACTAACTAAATTAGTTCGCATAATATTAACTGAGTTTTATTCTGTAATGTAGAGGCAAATTCAACGTAAAATTCGCCAAATATTTGTGTTTAAATGGTATATCTTGCTAAGTGCTTGTCTGTTATCAAAAAAACGTAACAATGAAAACTGATAACAAATTATTGATAAGCATGTGGTGCAAATCGCTGACTCGTTGCATGTCATAACTAACCATTAAATGTTGTTTGATAGACTTTCTTTGACACTCACAGGCTATGAAATACTTTCGTTGTGGTGCTGTAGCACATTTCACTAGTACAAACACTTGAAAAATAATCTAATGCGGTATAAATATTAAACAATAACTATTTCTATCCCTTCCTTTCTCATATTAGAAACATTAATGACAACTGAGTTCACACTTTTCCACAATAACCGAAATACCGGTCAATTTGTGATTAAAAGTTAGTTACTAGACATCGAATTCAAAGACCTAAGGCTCATACAAAGCGCGTATTAAAATCGATCGTATTTTTGAACGGGATTTGTTTAGTACTAGCGACGCAATGCCACTTAAAATCTGCAGAGCGCTTGTGAGCTAAACGTAAGCCGTACCGAAGTCAGGTGAGTTGAGAGGCAATGTATGTTGATGAGAAAAATCTTGATGTTTACCGCTATACCAGAAATACTGCTTTTCTATCACCGCCCTAATGTAAAACTAACTTCAGCTCTCCTCAACGCTGTTCAAAGTTTGTGCATTGCTGAGGTGCCAATATTTACCTAATTACGCAGTACTCTGCGAAATTCACTATCTTGATGATTCCAGTGAAAAATCAGTATGTCTCAACATCAGCTTTTACCCAGACAAATGATAACTTCCAGTGTAGTTCACGTAGAGGATTTTGTTGTACTGTTCAGAATTAAATGCTATAGGGGATAACTACATAGCGTTCTAATGTCCACTTCACGGAGAAAAATTTGAACGATGCAACGCTACCTCTTTTAGGTAAAGTATATAATTTTGCACGTACAGCTATATCTAAATGACTAACAAGTTTTGTTAGTGGTACCACTTTTCTCTTTTGATGCTGCAGAATAAATAAGAAGAGAAACTTGTCGTGCTCTTTTAAAAGCTTTTCCTCAACACAGAACGATGTGCAATACGAAATCGCCGACATGATCTAGACATAGCGGTACTAGGAACTTATAAAGAGTGTATGTTGATAAGATGAATGGTCTGCTAAGAGATTTCACCTATAGGAATATTGTTTATGAACCTTTCAAGGACTCGTCTCACTGTGAATATACCTCAAATCCATTCATAAGTACATCCAGTTCACTATTAAATCATAGAAAGATGTGTAAATTGTCTTCCTTGGATGTTTTGGTCAGATGAAAGAACAGTAGGTTTTTGTGGCATTCAGTTTATCGTGTGCCCACATGCGTGTATCTACAATGATTGTCATCTCACGTCACGAGCTATGTGTGTCCCGAAAGCACCTTCCGTCGCAGCGCGCGGCAACATAGAGGTCAGCTGAGTTTTGCGGCTCCACCAGCAGGTGCGCTGCTGCCACATAGTGTGGTCCGTGTGTGTCCACTTGATTTCGAAGTATGCGCGGAATACTAGCAGCGTGCTACACAGGTGGTCGGAAACAGTCTGAAAAGCTTATATGGGTACATTGTGCTGAGATATAATTGTTAAGAAAAAGCTTGCGTCGTTTAGGAGTTAATTAGCATTTAAGTGAACCAATCACGGCGTTGCGCGAGCAGATTTAAGCGGTCCGCCAGATGCAAGTAGTATCAACTGTTCTCATAGTGTAGATAAGGAACCAAACGAAGAACACGTTTGGGGACACCGTCTCTGGTTGGCCGCTTGAATTTACGCGCGAAGTGGTCTGGTTGGCTAACTTCAGTGCTAATTAACCCAGAAACCGGGCAACGTATTTTTCGCTACCACTTCTCAGCACAACGTATGCTGCAACACGGTTACAAGCTTCTCAGACCACGCTGAACGTTGCGTTTCGATGGCTCACAGGAAGATGACTGGCAAGTGCTCAGGCGAGGCATCGTGTAGCTGAAGAGCCCGAAATTTCTTCGAACAGAGCAGGTAGAGGGGCCAGAGTATAATTTCACAACTGAACACTAACGTCACAAGATTAAGATGACCGTTTCATTGTTTCCTTAAAGAGCTCATGCGGATGCTAACAAAATTAGCTACTTCTGTGCATCATTCGCGAGCGGTACAAGAAAGGTTTGAAATGACAGTGGTACACAGTGTACCCTCGGTCACACACAGTAATGTGGGTTGCAGATAATAATGGTAGTAAATGTAGATCTAGCGATATGTTAAATAATGTGCTGTGAACGCGGACTGAAATAAATAAAGGCTAATT
The DNA here is from genome assembly GCF_023897955.1 of Schistocerca gregaria. Lineage (NCBI taxonomy): Eukaryota > Metazoa > Arthropoda > Insecta > Orthoptera > Acrididae > Schistocerca > Schistocerca gregaria. Next base: position 574,681,726 of record NC_064925.1, read on the forward strand.
TTACATGAAGATCAATCGGCCACACGTGTTGAATAAACGGTGCTCTAATTTAATCGTTGTTTTTCGGCGTATTAATGTTAAGAAACGTGCCTCGAGAAAATCAGCAACAATTTCTTAGAAGTACGGGATTTGACATGGAAAGTGAGGCCTTACCTCATATGCTGCCGTGAAATACGTTATTCTCACGCTTATAATTTATACTCTTGTTTTACGTGTCTATACAAGAAACCTTTTCTGCCGCTTTCTGTTGCTTCCATTCGTAAGCGTAATACGAAATGGGGGGAGGGCAGATTCACGCAACGGCGAAAGCAATCCTTTCGGCTGCCGCCCGTAGGACGCCTGAATAAAGCACTGCCCGTTTATTTTCTTAACCGGGTCGCCACGTAACCGAGTTCCTATGCGCCGAAACGTCCCATAAGAAATCAGGCCATAAATTACGAAAAAGTTCAACGACAGAGCCTGCGAGCAAGGAAGTGTTCTTCTCTCTCTCTCTCTCTCTCTCTCTCTGTCTCTCTCTCTCTGTCTCCAAGCTTATTTATGTTGCTGATAACGTTGCCGCAGATCAAAAGTTGGGAACTCAAGAGTACGAGCAACGTGACTGATGCCTCTTTGTGTATGTTATTTCAGAGAGTTTCCTTTCCCTGTGACGCCGACTAAGCACAAGCAGGGCTGTGGACTGTGCCACACCGCGGCTGGGGTGGGGTTGGCAGAGGGCGGAGACGTTGCGCTTATCGGGAGAATTTATCCCCCGTCTCCGTTTCTCTGCCTTTCTGGAAGTGATTTCAATGCACCACAGCTCTGCCAGTCGTACTGGGCGGCTGAAAGTTCCGACAGCGAATTTGTGAGGGAAATTTCCAACAGGAAACTTTGACGGACACCAAGTCTTCCTGGTTCTCCCTCTGTCCGTCTGTTTCTGCCCTCAACCACCGTCTCCCCAATTCTCTCTCTCTCTCTCTCTCTTTTTCCATTCCTCACTTCGTTGACAAACGCACAAGCTGAGACGCATACAGACCCAGACGATAAGAAACGGAGAAATAATCTTCGTCACGTGGGAAGTAATGTTGCACTTTATATTTCTTCCTTGAATAGAAAACTTTTACGTGGACTCGTTCCGTTTTTCTCAGTGCGATCGCACAATGCACACGAGTTTAACAACACGATTCTGGGGACGCAAGCGATTGACAGTAAACCTTCCTGTCGAAAACTTCCTGTGATGTATCTGACTGCAGTGGACGATCGATGCTGGGCTTTGTTGCTCTTCGGAGTTCCTGCAGATTTACAAACAGGTGGCAAAGGAAAAGTGAATCCAATAAATTCTTTTAGCTCGAGAGAAGCAACGTGTTGGGGAGCTTGGAAGGTATCTCCACAGAGATGCGAAACAATTATTTTATTTTTGTGTTTGACGTTTGAGAACAATTGACCATATGGTATTTAAAAAGGGCTATACCATATGATACCAGTCCTTACTGTAGCTTTATTTTTAACAACGTGGATTAATACACATCGCTAGGCGTTTCGAGATTGGTTTCCTTAGGTTAGTTAGGTTTAAGTAGTTCTTTGTTCTAGGGGACTGATGACCACAGAAGTTGAGTTGCTCAGAGCCAACCATTTTACCGTGAGGCAGCCATTAAGAACAATTGCTGCATTTATATGCCAAGTTTAACATAAATACATACGTTGTTCAACCTTAATGTAAACATTTAATGGACAAATCAATGTTAAGCATAGCATTTCAGTGCAAAATTTCCTCTGAATGATTACTTTACGTTAGGCAGATGCTCCAACATTGTAGCCATATATATTAATCGACTTAGCTCCAAATAAAGCTTGATTAGCAACTGGTATCAGACTGTATGGAAGTCCATAAAGTAATGTACACCTTATAGATACCTCCAAGGTAACATTCTTTTAATCGCGAAAGATTTCGGTTATATAATGGCTGTCATCAGCAATCACAAGTCTTAAGCGCATGTGGTGAAGAGAAAACATGACCAGGCAATAAATGTCGTTTATTCTCTGTTAAACGTAAGCTTGTTAACACATTTGGTTTCTGAAGATAGCCTAATTGTAGCCGAAATAGGTCACCATTATGTGTTATTGTAATTCTGTTCAAAACAAATAAAAATGTATAAAATCAAATTTTCAATAGGAAACAGATGTGACATGGATTGCTGGACTTACCATCTAACTCACAAGAATGGACTTTCCACATATGTGAAAGGAGAAGTAACATTAACGCGATATCTATTTTAGTGAGAAGTACTCTCTGTCACATATTTCATAATAAAAATCGCCGAGTATAAATGTGAAAATTTTGCTATTTGTTTCGATGTTTTCCAGATCCTAGGAAAGGTCAAATAGGGCAACAGTACGTTACTTAACAGCTCTAGTTATATGCAAGGTTTCAATTGATGCTTGTTCCTAATTTTCTACCAAGGTGCATATAGTTCATCAAGCTACCTGCATTCTCCATTTATATCAGATCTGGACGCAAATTCTCGTATTATAATTTGGCTTCCTAAAATATCTAGAGCAATTTAGGACAGCAAATACTCTTCCTGGATACTTACTAGTTCGTATGTTGATCCTGCGCTTTCATTTTATGCCACGATTCCCGTCAACATGCGTGTGATATCGTCTGCATTTCAATTACCCTGGCGCCAATTCATGCTTTGTCTGCTATGGTGGTGATATAGCTGGTAATATACAAAGTGGCTTCCAGCTTAGTATCCCTACGCCATATGACAATGCAACGTAAGTTCATTATACCATGACATGGCAGAAGAGTATCCGCTCTGTATGACTATTTTGCTATCCTGACCTATCTAAACAAGAATTAAATTTTACAAATTGATGGATTATTGCTTTCATTGTCAATAATTTTGGATGGCACACATAAAACATGGATAACCATTGTGTAGCACCGCATTTCAGTGTTAATTGATAGTCATTGCATTCAAAATCTCGACATAAGTTACGGCGGAAATCGCGATGTATGTTACGGCGGATGGGCTGTGCTTATTTCGAATATTGACAATAGCTAAAAATTTTAACGTCAGAATTTGGTTGGTAAGAGCCGTTAGGCTAAGTCTACGATTGAAGAAGTGAGTTATTCATAGCGACTCTTAGTCTGGGGCATGATACGCTTGTCAGATAGGAATACGTTTTGACCGCTCAGTTAGTGCTGGAAAAAGGTGTAAAACATATTAGTGTCAACTTTCTCTCTTACTATCGTCACGAAAATAGATGCAACAGTGAGTGCAGTCATTTAATAGACGGTTGTGAGTGGAAATCAGACTATATTGTGCAAACGAGAGGAGCCAATATGCAAGCAAAAATGCCTAATCTGTTTAATACTTTTCTTTGTAGCAATAATGTAACTGAATTTCTATGTTCGCCTAGAGTCAGATGAAAGCTAGACCAATAGGCGTTTCTTGCCGTTTCTGTATACGACAACGGAACAAGATAGCGAATGGAATAATTAACAACGGACCCTGTGCAGTACGCTATTAAGGTCCATTGGAATATTAAATGAAATATCAGTTCTAAATAAAACAAGAAAATGTGAGTGACATGTAGTTGCGAATTGCATACAGATTTGCAGCTAATTAAATTGTTATATGCTTCAAAATAAAAAAAAATCTTTCGAAATAAAATCGATCGAGTCACTTTACGATTTGTGTATTGGACTACATACCTGAAATAGGCATCAGCGAAATAAAGTAACAACGTAATACAGAAGATTTAAAATTGGAAGCAGGAGACCATATGAATTAAAAACGATTCTATGTTGTTGTTATTGATGTGATCTTCAGTCCTGAGACTGGTTTGATGCAGCTCTCCATGCTACGCTACCCTGCGCAAGCTTCTTCATCTCCCAGAATCTACTGCAACCAAGATCCTTCAGAATCTGCTTGGTGTACTCATCTCTTGGTCTCCCTGTACGATTTTTACCACCCACGCTGCCCTTCAATACTAAATTGGTGATCCCTTGATGCCTCAGAACATGTCCTACCAACCGATCCCTTCTTCTAGTCAAGTTGTGCCACAAACTTCTCTTCTCCCCAATCCTATTCAATACCTCCTCATTAGTTATGTGATCTACCCATCTAATCTTCAGCATTCTTCTGTAGTACAACATTTCGAAAGCTTCTATTCTCTTCTTGTCCAAACTATTTATCGTCCACGTTTCACTTCCATACATGGCTACACTCCATACAAATACTTTCAGAAACGACTTCCTGACACTTAAATCTATACTCGATGTTAACAAATTGATCTTCTTCAGAAACGCTTTCCTTGCCATTGCCAGTCTACATTTTATATCTTCTCTACTTCGACCATCATCAGTTATTTTGCTCTCCCAATAGCAAAACTCCTTTAGTACTTTAAGTGTCTCATTTCATAATCTAATTCCGTCAGTATCACCCAACTTAATTCGACTACATTCCATTATCCTCGTTTTGCTTTTGTTGATGTTCATCTTATATCCTCCCTTCAAGACACTATACTTCCGTTCAACTGCTCTTCCAAGTCCTTTGCTGTCTCTGACAGAATTACAACGTCATCGACGAACCTCAATTTTTTTTTATTTCTTCTCCATGGATTTTAATACCTACTATGAATTTTCTTTTGCTTCCTTTACTGCTTGCTCGATATACAGATTGGATAGCACTGGGGATAGGCTACAACCCTGTCTCACTCCCATTCCAACCACTGCTTCCGTTTCATGCCCCTCAACTCTTATAACTGCCATCTGGCTTCTGTACAAATTGTAAATAGCCTTACACTCCCTGTATTTCACCCCAGCCACCTTCAGAATTTGAAAGAGAGTTTTCCAGTCAACATTGTCAAAAGCTTTCTCTAAGTCTACAAATGCTAGACAAGTAGGTTTGCCTTTCCTTAATCTAGCTTCTAAGATAAGCCGTATGATCAGTATTGCCTCACGTGTTCCAATGTTTTTACGGAATCCAAACCGATCTTCCGCGAGGTCGGCTTCTACTAGTTTTTCCATTCGTCTGTACAGAATTTGCGTTAGTATTTCGCAGCCGTGACTTATTAAACTGATAGTTCGGCAATTTTCACATCTGTCAACACATGCTTTCTTTGAGATTGGAATATGTAAGCTGAAATATAATAATATTTATAGAAGCGTGGAGGCTGATTGTAAGAGATACGATAACGAAACAATAAATCTTCCAACGTTTAAGACTAACAGGAACATTCGCCAACAAATTTTATTCTGTGCTGAAGCATGTGGAATATCATTGTTGTTCTTCCCTAATATTTTTCTTTCTTCTTCTTTTCCCATCGTCTAGCACGATTTCACTGCCTCAGAATTTTCTCTTTTGTTTCCCTCGCTGCCTATTTCCCTAAGAGCTAATGCAGCGATCGACTGAGTGTCGTGTCGGGACGAGGCCTGCGGGTTCCTTCTGGGTGCGGCAGCAAGGAGCGGCGCTCGTAGCCGGAACGGCCGCAGGGGCTCTGCACCGGCGCGGCCATTCGCAGCAAATGGTCCGGAACTCTGCTAAACAGTTTGCTGCCGTTACACGGGCTACGCGGTTTATTTTTATTGGGCCGATACTGCTTCGGCGGAGCTCTGTCCCAGTAATGTCAGTGGGCACAACAGTCTGATCCGTACAGATAGGCGCCCGGGCCTGGCCGCTAACTCCAAACTCTCGCAACAGTCCTGACCGGGAGATCGCTCTCAGTGGATCTTGGGCAAACTGCACAGAGGTCGACTCGATAATGTAACAGTTGAGTGTTAATGAGAGGTGAATGCTGAAAAAAAAGACGAATATGTAGGAAGATAATGTCGGAATACCAGAAATAAAAAAAATTGGGTAAATGGCAAAAGACATGAGAAATTCTGTGACGTTAGACGAAATAAATGTGCTATTTGAGAGAATGTATTACAGGTTGTCTGTAGGTTCCACCTTCTACGTGGCCTACAATCTATCTCATCAAAAACACGAATGTTTTTGTTGTGATCTTCAGTTAGATTGTTTGGTGCTGCTCTCCACTATAGTATGTCATTTATAAGCCTCTTAATTTCAGCATAACTACTGAAACTTACATCCATTTTAACCTCCTCTCCGCCTTCCTGACTTCATCCCCTTCTCCTTTGCGCTATAACCAAACTGACAAGTCCTTGGCAAGCCAGGATTTGTCCTATGAACGAATTCCTTCTTTTAGTCAATGTGGTGGAATTGCGAGGTTTCTTATACTGACAAATTCCCCGACACCACATAACACTCGGTTATGTACGTAGTACATTAGAAACTACAGATTAAGGTAGCTTTCCTAGGATCTTTAGTCAGTTAAGGTCGTACCCATGTTACATGTATATTTGGCGTGTTGCATACCTATGGGCCGTCACCTAATAATGAACCCTTTCTTCACGTGTGCGAACAGTCTTATTAGAGTCCCCTAAAAACCGGAAATGGTGAACCGTCTAAAAACTGATTGAAAATATATAAATGGTTAGGTAACCTACAGAACATAGTTGTTATACATAATTATCCTCCAGTATGTTACTTGAAAGTAAACAGTATGTGTATCAAATTGAAATTGTCAACGTTTAATTCAGATTTTATTCGAAAACTGTAGATCTGTAAAGTGAATAGACGGATAAAGTAGTAAAAAAGAAACGAAACTATTTCAGATTTATCTTTTGGCTCTGGAAAATTCAATTTTCGCAACAAAAGGTAAGATAAAAGTATCGCTAAACGGAAATATAACAAACTTCGTTCATTACTTCGTCGAACTTACATTAACATTGAAACGTCCCCTTAGAAAAATTAATTAATTACTGTGCTGGTAAATCCCTTACGTTATTTGATTTTCAAATAGCTGAGCAGCACTCAACGCACTCAGACATTTTGCTCTTTACCTATTCTAATAAACACTAAACTGACACGCAATATTTTTAGCGCAACGCAATCTGACTTTCAAAAATCCCTACAAAAGAATGGCCCTGACTAACATTTACCTATACGTTTCACAAATCACTTACCCTACAAAAATCTTGGTTACTCAAACTACTGCAATATAGCGAGTGCCACTACTGGCAGCTAAATAAAAGATTCAAACTACGGAAGGCACTAACTACTGATAGGCAAATGAAAGATTTTAATAGAGAACGAACGATGTATTTACCTTAATAGTCATCAAAAGTCATAATATATATAGCAGTTCATGACTTCCAGTCTTACAAATTTCAAAACTCCGCCATTTCTCTCCCCACATCCACCACTGCTGGCGGCTCACTCCCAATTGCGCAACAATACGCTCTGTTAACAGCCAACTGCCCAACACTACAATGGCCAACAACAATGCAAACCACCCACAAACTGCACACAGCACAGCCAGTGATTTTCCTACAGAGCGCTACATGGCGTCACCAATATAAAAACCTAAACAGACTACTTACAACATGTTTCTGTAACTCACCAGCAGCTTTCGCATTAATCAGTAATAAGAGGAGACTCTTGCCTTGGTCATGATGAAGAACGTTCTGTATGAGCACGAACTAAGAGTGGACTAACACGGAATGATGTACGGCTCTAATTGTGTGTAAACAAATGACCAAACGAATAGAAACACGAGGAGAAGTCGTCGAATCCCACATTCTGTCTTACAACTTCATTTATGTTTCTTTCTCTACCTGTCGAACCAGTAATACTGGTGATTCTACCATTTACTACATCGTTCATACCGAGAGAGATGGCGTAGTGATTAGCATTCGGGAGGACGACAGTTCAATCTCGCTTCCCGCCATCCTGATTTATGTTTTGCATGATTTCCCTACGTCGCTTCAGGCAAATACATCGATGGTTCCTCTTTGACCTCGCTGTTTGGTCCCCCCCCAATCAAACCAACCAACTTAATTTATGTAGCATACCAACACTACCGAACCGTCGTTTTGATAGATCGCAGCTCTACACCTATCACATCATAGTCACCACACCATTTGTCAAGTGGAACCCCTCAATGTACCGAAATGACGTCCAGTGGAAGGGTTTACATCAGGCAGTGACCCAAATGAAAACCTCTAATGGATACTGTTCAGTATGTATGGGGATACAGGGGTGAATACACAGAGATTTCTCATTCTTCCTGAAAATAAACCTCAGTTACAGCAGTTATTAATTATTGCTGAGCAAAGACAATTTCCAGTAATAGTTCGTAAACAGCTGTTACTCACTGCTGCGCTTGCATTTCAGTATTTTTGTTATGGTGGGTGATGGTGTGTAACTGAGCTAGAAATTCATAAGTATATGGATGTATAGTGTTGTAGATTGCTTGTGTAGATGTATAAATGTGTGGAGCGTCAGTATATACAGGGTGGTCCATTGATCGTGACCGGGCCAAATAACTAACGAAATAAGCGTCAAACGAAAAAACTACAAAGAACGAAACTTGTCTAGCTTGAAGGGGAAACCAGATGCCGCTATAGTTGGCCCGCTAGATGGCCCTGCCATAGGTCAAACGGATATGAACTGCGTTTTTTTAAATAGGAACCCGCATTTTTATCACATATTCGTGTAGTGCGTAAAGAAATATGAATGTTTTAGTTGGACCATATTTTTCGCTTTGTGATAGATGGCGCTGTAATAGTCACAAACATATGGCTCACAGTTTTAGACGAACAGTTCGTAACAGGTGGGTTTTTAAATTAAAATACAGAGCTTAGGTACGTTTGAACATTTTATTTCGGTTGTTCCAATAGGATACATGTACCTTTGTGAACTTGTCATTTCTGAGAACGCATGCTGATACAGCGTCATTACCTGTAAATACCACATTTACATAATAAATGCTCATAACGATGTCCGTCAACCTCAATGTATTTGGCAATAGCGTGTAACGACATTGCTGTCAACAGTGAGTAGTTCGTCTTCTGTAATGTTCGCATATGGACTGACTGAATAAAACTTCCATCAAAAAGAAAACTACAAAAACGAGCTAGAAATAAATAGGCATTGCAAATGTATACAAAAGGAATATGATGGAAAAGGTAAACCACAAAATTAAAAAAAAAAATAAAATTACACCCAACATACAGCAGGAAATAGACCAACACGATCACATAGCCATAAGCACACAGAAAGTGATCACACAGAACACAGAAACACACAACACATGTCAAAAAGTAACATCCATAACAGCAAACAAATAACACGCACTCTCCTACAACAAAAAATCACCTCACAGGATTGGCAACATATTCAGAAAATAAGAACTGAAAATAAACTGCAGAATATAACTCTGTGCAAAAGAAACTAAGGCGAACAAACACTAACACAGGCAAACACGACTCATTTTGAAACTATCAACTGAAGCGCTAAGACCTATACTGTATTTACACTGGAGAGACAAGTAGAAATGTCAAGTCAGGTACACTGAACACATGACGAAACTTAAAACTAACAGCAGTCATTCAACATTTGCTGTTCACTTCATGGACATGAAACACGGACCAACATACACAAACACAGAGTTAAAAATTCTTAAAAGCAGACAACAGCCCTCCACAGAAACTTATAATAGAAGAGAATTTACCACGTAAAAAAAGTCATACAGGAAGGAAAAGAATTAATGAATGAATATTCATTGCAATGGAAATCCTGTACGCAGGTCTAAAACAATTATCAGGAGATCCAGACACGTGCAATACACACACACACACACACACACACGCACACACACACACACACACACACACACACACACACGCATACCCACACACAAAGACATCCCCCAATGCACAAAGTCTGTGGTGTCACCACCAGACACCACACTTGCTAGGTGGTAGCCTTTAAATCGGCCGCGGTCTGGTAGTATACGTCGGACCCGCGTGTCGCCACTATCAGTGATTGCAGACCGAGCGCCGCCACACGGCAGGTCTAGAGAGACTTCCTAGCACTCGCCCCAGTTGTACAGCCGACTTTGCTAGCGATGGTTCACTGACTTCTACGCTCTCGTTTGCCGAGACGATAGTTAGCATAGCCTTCAGCTACGTTATTTGCTGCGACCTAGCAAGACGCCATTATCAGTTTCTACTGATATTGTAAATCATGTAATGTCAAATCGACGTTCGTCATTAATGGATTAAAGTTAAGTGTTCCACCAGCTACGTCCGTTTTTCTCAAGTCTTATTCCCTTGCCATGTTCCAGGCCTCACGCCAGCCTGCGTGAGCTAAAACACGTGCATTTCGGCCTCCTTTAGTTATACTGTTGGCTCTCCTGCCAACCACAACAAAGTCAATGAAAAATTCGAAGTTACAGCCGAGAACAAACAGAACAGAATGGCGGAAAACGTAAATATCAGACGAACAGTGTGATAGGAAAAACAGTTCAAGCATGAAAATGCGAAATCTATGAATCTTTACTCATTAATTCACAAACCCGATTCACAGTCACCATATCTCCAACACATTTTCGAAAAATAGTACTTCATCCTAAAAAACGATTTAATATAATCCATTATGGAGTCGAGGTAGCAGTTTTCGTTATACTGGTTATCACTATTAGCATTCAACCGCGATTCTTATATATATATTTTAACAACGCATTTCAAGAGACAATGCTCTCACAATCAGGTTGTAAAGTCTATGTCATGAAATTAAACGGACTAAAAAGACAAAATGCCATCACAAATAGTTAAGAAGTCCATAGGGTAAAGCAGAATTTGAAGTACATTGGACTGTGGGTCCTCGTCTTACATTGAAGTTGTTGACACAAGCGAAAGCCGTCCCATAGCTACCAAACATGCTGTCGCACTGCGCCGGCTCGGGAGCTGTTGTGGGCTGACGTGCCTAGGTGTTTTGGTTACAGCCGTGTGATTGACGGTAACGCTATGCTATTGGGCGCCTGATTTCCTTATTGCATTGGTCTGCCATCGTTAGCCTCTCGCAACTCCGTCAGTGACATGCTACCAGTTTAAAGTCGCATACCTGCCCTAAAATAATTCTAAAAACCCGCTAAAAAATCTCATTTCTTTAAAATTATCTTGTGCATTTAGAATATTGCTTTGTTTCTTTTCATGGATAGCTAACTCGAATTCCTCTAGTAAATCAAGTTTCCTCCCTTTCTTTTCTACATGCAATATTTCTACGTTGTCTTCTATGCTATTAAGGGGATGGCCTGTTTCATATATATGGTTCGCAACAGCTGATTTGTCGTAATTTCCTAACCTGAACGCATCTTTATGTTCTTCATTCCGGATCGCGAATGATCTTCCAGTCTGCCATATATACTTTGCATCACAAGTTCTGCACTGAATCTTATAAACTCCCGATCTTTCAAATTTATTTCTCTTCTCGCCAGTATCGTGCTTAAGGCTATACCTCACTAGGTTATTAGTCTGAAAAGCTATTTTGACATCGTATGGCTTAAAAATATTTGCTCTCTTTTGGGAGACTGTTCTGTAGTATGGCATCGTGATAATTTTCGCTTTCTCTCCATCAGGTTTATTCTTTTGTCGATTATTACTTTTCCGTAACAGTTTTGTAACCATATCTATTCTGTAACCGTTATTCATCGGTATTCTCTTAACGGTATTAATTTCAGTCTCCCTATCTTTTCCACTCATAGGTATATTTACTTCCCTATGCACGAGACTACGGAAAGCAGCTTCTTTATAAGACTACGGATGGCTTGAGTCATTCGGGATCACGGCATCAGTCATAGTTTGTTTTCTATAAACGGAGAACGCATGTTTGTTGCCCGGCTTTTTTTATATTCAGGTCCAGGAACTGCTAACAATTGCCAGTTTCATACTCCACGGTAAATTCTATTTTATTATGTGCGTCGTTGAACTTTTTTCTATTTCCTCACTGTCCTCACGGGAACCATCGTCAAGTAACGCAGTGTCGTCTACATAACGTTGGTAATAAACAATTTTATCCATAATGTTATCGTCATAATTTAGAACTTTGTCTTCAAGGTCATTTATAAAAGTGTCCGCCATAGTTCCTGAAATACTGGACCCCATGGCTAACCCATCTTCCTGAATATAAAATTTGTTATTAAACGTAAAATAATTAAAACTTGTAATGAGCTGTAGGAGTTCAATAAATTCAATTGTCTCTTGCGTTGAAATTTTACCGTATTTAAGGAAATTTCTCTTAATGATTTCTATAGTTTCGGCAACCGGAAAACTGGAGTATAAGTTCTCAACATCCAACGAAACCAAACGGGAAGTGTCAGTGACTGGCGGATCTTTAATTTCACCTATCATGGTCATACTACCACGCACCGAATAGTTATTTTTTTACACCTAAGTCTTTTTCAGAATTGGGTCCAACATTTTCGTTATTTTATATGCTGGACTATTTCGACCGTTAACCATCGGACGAACCGGATGCAGATCTTTATGTATCTTCACCTGTGATCTTAAATTGGGGGCCGTTGGATTCATGATAACACACCTTCTTTTTTCGGCTCCTGTCAGCAGGAAGTGTGTGCGTTTAAAACATTTCTTAGTTTAATTAGGAAATTGGCTGTAAAGTCTCTCGGAATTTCCGTAATGCTATTTTCAACAAAAAACGCTATGGTCTTCGAAACGTACTCCTCCTCTCTTAATATTACGACCGTATTCCCCTTATCCGCTTTCGTGGCAATAGCTTTCATTTCATTAAGCTTTTTATTTATAGAATCGACAGTTTGTCGGTCTGCTCTTATGATTAACACTATTTCGCTTATTTAGCTCATTTTTTACTATTTTATGTAGCTTATGACTGACATGCCCGGTTTCATTATTATTTAATTTGGCAACTTCTGTTGTCATTTTAGTGAGGGCAATTACTTCTTTCGCGACCTTATTGTTAAATGACGGCTCAATATTAAACTTTAATGCTTTATTTATCATTTCTACTTCTGTATTATCAAATACAATATCCGTTTTGTTAACCACCCGTGGATAAAATTCTAAAGACGAAAGGCTTTGTTGTTCATCTTTTTCATCTTCACCCGTGTTATTACTTAATTTACAAAGTCTTTTATCTTGTATTTCTTTTTTCTTGATAAACTCCTTCTGTAGTGTTTTGTGAAGTCTACATGTAACCTCTTCCCATACGTTCACCGGTAATATTTCCTTGACCTTAGTCTCTGCTTGAACTATTTGTTTTTTAATTAAGTCTTAATTAATTTATACCTAACGCAAGTAAAATTTTGCCCTATATCCTGAAACAGCGATTGAAGCCGTACATACAGACTGTCATATCTACAGAACAAGCAGGTTCCTTTGTTGAAGAGAAAGGAGGTCGTGAACAGATTGTCAGATCATCTGTTTCCTTGACTATAGCAAAGCCTTTGACTGTATTGTCCGGGAAAAGTTGTGGCAGGTGCTTGCAGAGTTTGGTGTCCAACCCCACTTGATAGCACTGATCAAAAGTCTATACAATAATCACTTCGCAGTGGTAAAGTGCTGGTACGTCTGATTCCTTCAGAGTTCCAAAAGGTGTGAGACACGGTTGTGTCCTACCCCCACAACTGTACATTATCTGTGCAGAACATATTAGGAAGGCTCTTGATGGCTGGACCAAAGGCATCTCAATTGGTGGGAGAACTATCAACAACCTCCGCTTTGCTGATGACACTGTGCTTTTAGCCAACGGCGAAGATGAACTTCCTTAGCTAGTAACAAGAATAAAGGACATCAGTCTAGCATATGGATTAGACATCAAGCTCAGCAAGTCCAAACACATGATAATTGATCGTGAAGCACAGATCCAGCTCAAAGGTCGATTAAAAGAACTGGAAGTCCTGCATTCCCTCATCTGTCTTGGGTCAACTATCTGCAACACGCGAAGTTGTGAAGATCAGATAAGAAGACGAATCACGCTAGAGCGAGTGGCTACGAAGAAGCTCACCAAGATCTGGAAGAGCTGAGCAATAACAAATAGCACAAAGACCCGTCTAGTTGGAACATTTGTGTTTTCTGTCTTCTTTTATGGTTTCGAAACATGACCAAAGACAAACAGCGCACTGATGCGTTTGAGCTTTGCTGCTGGCGTAGGATGCTACGCGTAAAATGGACCGAAAGAAGAACAAATGTGTCCATTATTGAACAACTAAATATCTCCAGACGTCTTTCTTTTCGAGTCACCGAAAAAATTCTGCAGTTCTTTGGCCATATTGTGAGAAGAGTTGGAGAAAATCTAGAGAAAATAATATCGCAAGGAAAGATCGAGAGCACGAGACAAAGAGGAAGAGCTGTGAGCAGGTAAATAGATCAAATCAAGAAGATGTCCAGGCTACCTCTTCAGCAGACACTAAGAGAATATGACAACCGTCCGGGATGGAGACGCTTGTTTCGTGGGGTGACGACGCTCAGCAGTGAGCACAACGACTTATGATGATGATGATTTTATTAGTGTAATCACCGTAATTCCAAAAACTGTTATGTATTATGATGCAAAAGTATTTCATTATGCTGTTTTCCAGAGAATAAATGATCTCCTTCACGATGGATAAACTTCTCCGAAACATTTAGGTGTTGAAACAAGATGTCCCACATTTTCCATATTATACAGGATGTCCCAGCAGGCATGACAATATTCAGGGATATGAGAGGAACAATCATTCGAAGCAAAGAAGCGTAATAAACATGGGCTCTGAAATGCACACTTTTGGGCTAAGAGCACTTCTTCATCTTTGATTACGTCAAAGAAATCTCTTCTACTGCAAGACCTCTGGTTTTTCACATTTTGAGAGGAGTAATATAGACCAAAACAATAAAATATAGTCTAGTAAAATGGTCTGTAAAACACATACCTCAAAAGTTTGGAGCACTTGTTCAGTAGAAGACTCACAGTAGGGAAGATGATCAAGCGTTCACAGTTCTTAAGATATGCGCTTTAGAGCTTGTTTTGGTCCGTATCACCACTTTTCAAAAAACAGAAACCAAAGAGCCAGCAGTAGAAGAGATTTCTTTTACAGTATCGCAGACGGAGAAGAACACATAGCTCTTGAGGTATGCATTTCGGAGCTCATGTTTGCAAGACGTCTTTCGTTCCTGTGATACCTCTGAGTAATGATCATTCCTCCTGGGACAAGCCGTATACTGCTCGGAGCATTCTAGAATGTACGTATCATTCTTTTGTCCTGATGTGCTGCAGGACTATGCGATGCCAAACAAAAGAAGTGAATAGATGGTCGGATGTCAATGTAACTTCGTACACATACACAGAATTGGTGGGTATGTAAGTGATGAGAGTAACAAATCGCCGTGACAGGTAGAAGGCACTAGAGTCCATTAGTGTTGCTCGTGTTTAGTGTTGTTTCCAAGGGACGTGAACAGCACCAGATGTCGAGTGATCACTGTAAAGAACACAGAGGTGCGGCATACTGCTATGAGAGAGCATTGTCAGCCCCTGAGAAAGTCTGGAAACGGCATCATCGTGGAACTGTTTAGGCAGCTAGTTGAATCGTGGACCATCCAGATCTGTTGGGCATTATGATTGGACAGTTGCTCTATATTGTACTGTACAACGGACGATATCCAAGTTGTGCCCCTAGGAGATCGTATCCTATTTATACCTGCACCTACGATCTGAGAACCCCTAAGGCACTCTCCGAAATATTATGTGTCAAGCCTCATCATTTGTCGGAAACTAGCAGCAATCGGACTCGCCCTGAGTGGGAAGCATGGTATGTTGAAGAGTGGCGCTGCACTGTGTTCAGAGATGTATGTCAGCGACCTGGGAAGATGTACAACTATTCCATTGATTTGTAGGGGTATAGGGGTGTTACTTCTGCCGTTATGGTGTCGCGTCATGGACATCCTGCGTCCTCATGAGCTACATTCCGTGTAACAGTATCATGACGCCATTTTTCAAGAGGACGATGCTCGGTCACACATAGCACCTGCCTCAGTGAAAGTTTTTCGTGATCTTGACCAGAAATGCCCCACACATGTCTGTGAATAGCTCGTATGTCAACTCCGTCTCAGTGCCAATATGCATTATGGCCGAGCGATTCTAGGCGCTACAGTCTGGAACCGCGTGTCAGCTACGGTCTCAGGTTCGAATTCTGCCTCGGGCATGGGTGTGTGTGAGATGTCTTTAAGTTAGTTAGGTTTAAGTAGTTCTTAGTTTTAGGGGACTGGTGGCCTCTGAAGTCCCATAGTGCTCAAAGCCATTTGAACCATTTTGAAAAAGTATGCTGTATATCAGGAACCAGATACAACAGGTGTTGGCCAGCATGCCTCAGGAGAAGATACAACGGCTTTATGGCACTATTTCCAACCGCATACACCAGGCCACGCGGGGTGCAACGTCGTACTGATAAGTGGGCTCATCCTGCCAATTTATTTGTATATCTGACTCGATTTTACAGTCACTGAAGTAGTATTACTAGACCTCTCAAACAGCAAACTTTAATTTCGTTTCCTTCTCTCCTCCCATATGCTTCTCGATTGTCCATTATGCTATGCAGAATCTAGTCAATACAATATTTACTTTTGATGCTTTCAATTTCATTTCATTTGGTTAAATAGATACTCAAAGCTCGCGTGAGGGATTAGTTAAAGGCCCTCTAGGGGACGAGTCTTTCTATGTATGACGCTCGTCCTTTATCTCCGTTGATAATGTCAGTTACTCACTGTGCTTACTAGGGGTCTTACGGTGCAACATGTTTCAAAGGCCTTACGAGGGCGTGATGGAAAGTGATGCGTCCGCAAAATTTTATGTGAAAACTCTTCACGATTTTTAAATAAAGCAAACGTTATTAATATACCACACGTTTATTCCTCTTGTCTACACATCTATTTCTCGTCATAGTCACTCTGGCGCCGGAAACATTTCTCCCAACGAGAACCAGTTTGTTGATACCGTCACTGCTTAATGTTTGGCCCTGGTGACGGGGCCATAATTTCAACACAGCTTGGACCGCTTCATCACTATGAAAGTTTGTTCTTCGAAGGTGTCCTTTAAGTTTCGGAAACAAATGAGAATCGGATGGAACCAAGTAGCGACTGTATGGAAGGTATTCGCTCACAGTGAACCCAGGACGTTGGACTGTTGCATATGTCGCAACGCTCGTGTCCTGTCTGGTATTGTCAAGCTGAATCAGATGTATCTCCATATGTGGACGAATTCTTCAAGTTCTAAACTAGATCGCAGCGCGCTGTTTCCCACGCATCGAGTCAGTTATATTACACAGAGGACTGTAAATTTGTAGACATGAATAATAAAGATGTAGAATGTCCATAAATTTTACTTTGTTTAAAAATCAGTAACAGATTTAACATAAAAAAGGTATTACGTTCCAGCACTCTCTTGTAATTATTTAATTTTTCACTTACATTCAACTTTCGTCATAGGTCTGCATATGGCCGCTAGCGGTGAAACCGACAACCTGTTTGAAACGTATGTCTCTATGCCTGTGAATATACAATTAAAAAAAAAAATCAGTCGCAGACTGCTGAAATGATGTTCTGTACAAAAAATTGAGGTGTATTTTTATTGTACCATTTCGTGGATTGTTAGAAGTAGTGACTTTTCAAGCTGCAGTTGAAAATATAGATTGCGAATTAAATACAGAACCTATGTCATTGTAAATGTGCACTGATTTTTAAGGGAAAATTTTACTTTACAGTA
The DNA here is from genome assembly GCF_023897955.1 of Schistocerca gregaria. Taxonomy (NCBI): domain Eukaryota; kingdom Metazoa; phylum Arthropoda; class Insecta; order Orthoptera; family Acrididae; genus Schistocerca; species Schistocerca gregaria. The sequence continues at coordinate 574,699,332 of NC_064925.1, forward strand.
CCAGTTAAATTTATTTTGTGTAATAACTTTTTTAAATTAATTGAACTGTTCGGCAGTTATTTCTTTGCGTTAATAGATGCAAAAAAGTAGTTAAAGAGCAGTGTAGTAAAAGGATGAAACACGAAGTTTGCAGATAATGACCACCTTGCCTATAGTACACAGTGTTAACATTTTTATTCATAGAAGTAGTTTCAAGCGGTTTGGGTCATTGTCAATATGTCAGCTCATATACTGAAAAATGCACTACTCAAATGTGATTAGAGTGTAACGCGACTGCATGAAAAAAGTGTCCGTTGTAGATAACACATAGCCTTGTCTTAATTTTGTGATTGGTTCAACTCTCGGTACGTGGCACTACCATCTTTCTCAGTCCAGATGCTGATTTCGTAGAAGTTTCCTTATTCATTTTGGTTACGGCCGCGGCAAGGATTTAATTACAGTAACTGTTGAATCAGCACGCTAATTTTAAAGAGGGAGTCATCCCAGAGTGATTTTGAACTGAACTACTTAGCTGGAATCTTTTAAGTTTTGTTTGGTGGTGCTGATGCTTCGGATCACTTCTTGCACTACACTGGAACTAAACATGATTTCTTGTTATATCCTCCTTGATTCAGCTAAACGATGACGTTCCTAGGTGAGCAGCTACTGCAGTAGTTCTTAGTACATCGAAGGAAGGCGTTGAACAAGCGGCACCCACTTGAAGCAGTTAAGACTTCTGTCTCCACAGCTTCACGCCGGCTTAGTTGTTTTGCAGCTGAACAACTCCTGAGTAGTCATTTGCATACGAAATTGCCAATGGTTCCAACCTCCGACTCGGCGACACTAGGTAAAGTTGGTCCCACGCGAACATGCAATCGTGACGCCTGTCTCCTCTGGACTTTATTCGGAGCTGTTTTGCATTCCACTAGCTTCAACTTACTACCTGTTACGTGTAGTATTGGTCTGGACTTTCCAGCTACTCACTACGTGGCCTTTTTTTTACGGTGCAGTTCTTGCCGGGAAAATAAAAACGAATTCGGTTCCAGAGAGTTCATTCCATTACAATGTACTCAACACATTTTATTTAGTGCTCCTGTTTGACATTGTAGTGAGAAATCTACCAACAGCAGTTTCAAATAGTTGAAATACAAATACCGTCTTCTGATACGGCTACACTCTCTCCACCTTGTAATATAGATACTGTTATTTAATCCTTCATTTGAATATCCTTCCAGACAACCGTCATGTGCTAGTGACAGTTTTCCAATATATGTAACACGAAAAGCATTCGCGTAATGATATCAGCTATATAGCTACCTGTAGTTGGTTGTTGCTAATTTAACGTCTGTTTCTTTCTATAGCATTTCGTATAGAGGCGACCATTACAGATTATTTGTCAGAATCCCACAAAATTTGGTTAATTTGACGTTTATTACTTTTTTCATTTCTTTCAACAAATATATCGTTTACTCTATCCCGTCACTCTGGCCATTAGCCTACTCATCTACACTACTACATAAAGACAAATCGTTGTTTTAAGTTGTTACCAAAATAACTGGAAAAGTTCTCACCCGATTTACTTCAGATTTCTGCACGACACTAAAAGTTCGGACGGACATAGTCTATATAGTTCTCTAACAGGTAAGGTACATCAGGATATATACGATACACTGCGTGATCAAAAGTATCCGGACAGCCCAAAAAACATACGATTTTCATATTAGGTGCATTGTGCTGAAACCTACTGCCGGGTACCCCATATCAACGGCCTCAGTAGTCACTAAACATAGTGAGAGAGTAGAATGGGTTGCTCAGCGGAGCTCACCGTGTAACCTCCCCACAAAATAAAATAATATGAATAATATTCTCATTTAGCGTAACCTCAAAACAGAAAAATTCCTAAACCTCTCAACAGTAAAAAAAATTATATATAATTATGTCGTTCACATTCAGTATAACCTACCAACAGGAAAATGGCTTAACGTATCAATAATAAAATGTGAGTAATCTCTCAATAAAAAATGTGGGTCACAATAATAGACAGTCAATTTAACCTGGTAAATTTTGGACCCCCCCATGAACCATGGACCTTGCCGTTGGTGGGGAGGCTTGCGTGCCTCAGCGATACAGATGGCCGTACCGTAGGTGCAACCATAACAGAGGGGTATCTGTTGAGAGGCCAGACAAACGTGTGGTTCCTGAAGAGGGGCAGCAGCCTTTTCAGTAGTTAAAGGGGCAACAGTCTGGATGATTGACTGATCTGGCCTTGCAACATTAACCAAAACGGCCTTGCTGTGCTGGTACTGCGAACGGCTGAAAGCAAGGGGAAACTACAGCCGTAATTTTTCCCGAGGACATGCAGCTTTACTGTATGATTAAATGATGATGGCATCCTCTTGGGTAAAATATTCCGGAGGTAAAATAGTCCCCCATTGGGATCTCCGGGCGGGGACTACTCAGGAGGATGTCGTTATCAGGAGAAAGAAAACTGGCGTTCTACGGATCGGAGCGTAGAATGTCAGATCCCTTAATCGGGCAGGTAGGTTAGAAAATTTAAAAAGGGAAATGGATAGGTTAAAGTTAGATATAGTGGGAATTAGTGAAGTTCGGTGGCAGGAGGAACAAGACTTCTGGTCAGGTGAACACAGGGTTATAAACACAAAATCAAATAGGGGTAATGCAGGAGTAGGTTTAATAATGAATAGGAAAATAGGAATGCGGGTAAGCTACTACAAACAGCATAGTGAACGCATTATTGTGGCCAAGATAGATACGAAGCCCACACCTACTACAGTAGTACAAGTTTATATGCCAACTAGCTCTGCAGATGATGAAGAAATTGAAGAAATGTATGATGAAATAAAAGAAATTATTCAGATAGTGAAGGCAGACGAAAATTTAATAGTAATGGGTGACTGGAATTCGAGTGTAGGAAAAGGGAGAGAAGGAAACATAGTAGGTGAATATGGATTGGGGCTAAGAAATGAAAGAGGAACCCGCCTACTAGAATTTTGCACAGAGCACAACTTAATCATAGCTAACACTTGGTTTAAGAATCATGAAAGAAGGTAGTATACGTGGAAGAACCCTGGAGATACTAAAAGGTATCAGATAGATTATATAATGGTAAGACAGAGATTTAGGAACCAGGTTTTAAGTTGTAAGACATTTCCAGGGGCAAATGTGGACTCTGACCACAATCTATTGGTTATGAACTGTAGATTAAAACTGAAGAAACTGCAAAAATGTGGGAAATTAAGGAGATGGGACCTGGATAAACTGAAAGAACCAGAGGTTGTACAGAGTTTCAGGGAGAACATAAGGGAACAATTGACAGGAATGGGGGAAAGAAATACAGTAGAAGAAGAATTGGTAGCTCTGAGGGATGTAGTAGTGAAGGCAGCAGAGGATAAAGTAGGTACAAAGACGAGGGCTGCTAGAAATCCTTGGGTAACAGAAGAAATATTGAATTTAATTGATGAAAGGAGAAAATATAAAAACGCAGTAAATGAAGCAGGCAAAAAGGAATACAAACGTCTCAAAAACGAGATCGACAGAAAGTGCAAAACGGCTAAGCAGGGATGGCTAGAGGACAAATGTAAGGATGTAGAAGCTTATCTCACTAGGGGTAACATAGATACTGCTTACAGGAAAATTAAAGAGACCTTTGGAGAGAAGAGAACCACGTGTATGAATATCAAGAGCTCAGATGGCAGCCCAGTTCTAAGCAAAGAAGGGAAGGCAGAAAGGTGGAAGGAGTATATAGAAGGTTTATACAAGGGCGAGGTACTTGAGGACAATATTATGGAAATGGAAGAGGATGTAGATGAAGACGAAATGGGAGATACGATACTGCGTGAAGAGTTTGACAGAGCACTGAAAGACCTGAGTCGAAACAAGGCCCCCGGAGTAGACAACATTCCATTAGAACTACTGACGGCCTTGGGAGAGCCGGTCATGACAACTCTACCAGCTGGTGAGCAAGATGTATGAGACAGGCGAAATACCCTCAGACTTCAAGAAGAATATAATAATTCCAATCCCAAAGAAAGCAGGTGCTGACTGATGTGAAAATTACCGAACTATCAGTTTAATAAGCCACGGCTGCCAAATACTAACACGAATTCTTTACAGACGAATGGAAAAACTGGTAGATGCAGACCTCGGGGAGGATCAGTTTGGATTCCGTCGAAATGTTGGAACACGTGAGGCAATACTGACCTTACGACTTATCTTAGAAGAAAGATTAAGAAAAGGCAAACCTACGTTTCTAGCATTTGTAGACTTAGAGAAAGCTTTTGACAATGTTGACTGGAATACTCTTTTTCAAATTCTAAAGGTGGCAGGGGTAAAATACAGGGAGCGAAAGGCTATTCATAATTTGTACAGAAACCAGATGGCAGTCATAAGAGTCGAGGGGCATGAAAGGGAAGCAGTGGTTGGGAAAGGAGTGAGACAGGGTTGTAGCCTCTCTCCGATGTTATTCAATCTGTATATTGAGCAAGCAGTAAAGGAAACAAAAGAAAAATTTGGAGTAGGTATTAAAATTCATGGAGACGAAGTAAAAACTTTGAAGTTCGCTGATGACATTGTAATTCTGTCAGAGATGGCAAAGGACTTGGAAGAGCAGTTGAACGGAATGGACAGTGTCTTGAAAGGAGGATATAAGATGAACATTAACAAAAGCAAAACGAGGATAATGGAATGTAGTCAAATGAAATCGGGTGATGCTGAGGGAATTAGATTAGGAAATGAGACACTTAAAGTAGTAAAGGAGTTTTGCTATTTAGGAAGTAAAATAACTGATGATGGTCGAAGTAGAGAGGATATAAAATGTAGACTGGCAATGGCAAGGAAAGCGTTTCTGAAGAAGAGAAATTTGTTAACATCGAATATAGATTTATGTATCAGGAAGTCGTTTCTGAAAGTATTTGTTTGGAGTGTAGCCATGTATGGAAGTGAAACATGGACGATAACTAGTTTGGACATGAAGAGAATAGAAGCTTTCGAAATGTGGTGCTACAGAAGAATACTGAAGATTAGATGGGTAGATCACGTAACTAATGAGGAGGTATTGAATAGGATTGGGGAGAAGAGAAGTTTGTGGCACAACTTGACTAGAAGAAGGGATCGGTTGGTAGGACATGTTTTGAGGCATCAAGGGATCACAAATGTAGCATTGGAGGGCAGCGTGGAGGGTAAAAATCGTAGACGGAGACCGAGAGATGAGTACACTAAGCAGATTCAGAAGGATGTAGGTTGCAGTAGGTACTGGGAGATGAAGCAGCTTGCACAGGATAGAGTAGCATGGAGAGCTGCATCAAACCAGTCTCAGGACTGAAGACAACAATAACAAATTTTGGACGTCAGCAATGCTGCGTCATGGTCCTGATACATCATTCTGAATAAACTGAAAAATCTTACGTTAATTAGATCGCCGGATAACGCATATATATATATCTGCTCCTATACCAAATTTTCCTGGCGCAGCTAAGTGCAATGCTGGCCGATAGATTTGTGTTGTATAAAAGAAAAGAACTGATTTTTCTTTTCAATAATCGGGATGGCCAAGGATTAGAGAAATTAGTGAATTCTTTTAATTGAGATGAATCTCAAAAGTTACTTTTTATGAGAAAGATTATTATTAACAGATTTTTTAAAACAATTAGATGGGACTTGATGTCACAATACTACATATGCGCGAGGCTGCTTTTACCTTATCCTACAACGCTCAGGCTCTGCCATCGCTGCACACGACCGGCCCAACCAACACGATACACCAGACACGACTGCTCGCTAGCAACAACTTACTCCTACTGCTACACAGTTCCTACTGCAGTCAATACTGCTCTTTGGTCTCACATTCTCTTCTAGCTTACATGTCGCAGGCAGCGCTTCAGCAATCCATCGAAATTACATCAGCTCGAGTGCGCTAGCAGAAACTTCTTTAATTATGGACTTCTTACATAACCCTCCACAGGGGGGCAAAAATTTGGCAGCGATGGTGAGTCAATTGGACTTGCCATGAGCAACAAATTTTACTATAATCTATTTAGTTTACTAAGGCTACAATCGCAGAGTATATACATCATTGATAAGTTCAAAACATATTAAGAAAATAAAGAAAGTGCACACGCACTGAGTACAAAACATATTCAGAAATGACAAAGTATATAGGCAATGAGTACAAAATATATTACCAAATGACATAAAGAGCACATGCACTGTATACGTGTTTAGCATTTTTACATGAACTGATCAAATTAACAAATGAAATAAAGTGCACACGAACTATAAAAGTTTTTATAATTTTACAAGAATTGAAATGCACTGCATAAGTCTTTACCATTTTTTTTACATGAACTGAAAGTATGAAGAAATTAAATAAAGTGCACACGCACTGTATAAGTCTCCATCATTTTACAATTAAACGCACTGTATAAGTATTCACCATTTTATAAAAACTAGGAAAGGAGTGGGAAGGATTGCATCATGGTTGTAGCACAGTAGGTAGCACGTAGCTGCACTGAAAGTCCATATCTTTCTGAAGAAGCACAACTCCAAGTGAGACAATCTGAAGTTTTCTTCCCTGAAGTATTGATCAGTGTAGCCAAGACAATGAAATGTTGTATTAATATACAATGTTATCATTTTGGTGGTATATTAGGTACACCAAGCAGTAGGACCATAATGACATATCCACCGTTCAAGGTGGTGGACAGTTTGACATGTCAACACCACATTCTTGTACAATCCATACCCTTACAGCAACGTAGAATTAGTGCAAAAACCAATATAGTGTTCCATGATCATGAGTATGGACAGGATAAACGGATATTGCAGTAATTGCTGGTAATTAGGTCAGAAGGTGAAGGACTCATTAAGTCTGATGCTAGTCATCATAGAATTACACTAGTGTATCAACAGATATGAACAATTATTGGCACTCATTGGCTAGTTACTAAAGATGTAGTAAGTATTGAGTATTACAAAACACTATACATAACTAATCTGGTTGAATCAGTGGCATTCATTGGCCAGTTACTAAACATGTAGCAAGTATTGAGTATTGCAAAACACTATTCATAACTCATCTGACTGAAACAGTGGCATTCATTGGCCAGTTACTAAACATGCAGCTAGTATTGAGTATTACAAAACACTATTCATAACTCATCTGATTGAATCAATGGCATTCATTGGTCAGTTAACAAACATGTAGCAAGTATTGAGTATTACAAAACACTGTTCATAACTCATCTGATTGAATCAGTGGCATTCATTGGCCAGTTACAAAGTATTCATACAGTGTTACAAAACATTATTCAGTGTTGTTTACAAGTCATCATTTAAAACAGGAGCTATTGAATGTAGCATCAAGCTACTGGTGTTTATATATGATATCATGTAAGTGAGATAAGACATATTTAAAATGTAAGACATTGGAACATACATAATACATAGACATAATGGAATCAATACACAGAAAATTTGCATTATCTTTAGGACTAAAAATATATCTTAAACTGGTAGCATTATGTAGTTATATACTGGTAATAGTTGGGACTCGTAATTTTTTTTTAGCAATGCATTGCACGGGGATATATAATTAATTGCTGGAGCATGAAAATATTTGCTTTTGACTTATTGCTGGAAATAAGGATTATTAACGTCATTCGTCATGAGTCAGCTGTAGCAAGGTTATGAAACAAGTACAGTATGAGTGATCACATTCATAAATGAAAGACACAACTGGGTAAAAAACTGCAAGTACTAGAACAGGTTTAATAACAACTTATAGCATATTATGTCACGAAAATCTTCTCCTGGAAAAAATACAAAAACGATTATTGAGCTGAAAGAAGAAATGCATATTATGCTGAAAAATAGTGAACTTTGGATTAACAGATAATGAAACGTGTACTTAATATGTATGTACGCTAGCTGTCTTTTCCAAAACATTCAGTCATTATAATATGCGACATAAGACATACTGTCAAAAGGAACTGCAACCAATACTTAAATAACTACATAGCATTTCTTAACTAACAGTAAATATATAAACATCATCATTATCATCATCTGCAAAGAAAAACTTCATTATTCATATTAGCATATTCTTCATATAATTATTCATCATCATTTATTATAATCTGCAAGGATAGACACTTCATTATGCATATTCATATTACCATTTACTTCATACAAGTATTCATTATCGTTCATTACTTCAAATAGTACAGAGTTTCTTACTTCTAGCATATTTCATCACTAAAATTAACATCTGTAGTTCTGTCAGACAGTCTGCATCAATCGCCTTGTATTCTGAAAGCAAAATAATTACTCAAGAATGCTATCATATGATGTGTACAGTATATTCTGGTTAATGCTTGTTAATTCTGATCCATTTACTCTTCATGTCAATATATTGCATTTTCTTTAAGTCATTATGATGGTAAAATTTCCATCTCATAGTAAACCACTGTGGTTGTTTAATTCATTTCTTTTACACGGTATTGCTTTCTGAAAAATGATGAATATGGATTAATATCTTGCATTTAATTCATATATCCAATAAATAAAAACGTGTTTCGAGTAATATAATTAAGCATACAGCATAGCATGACAGAAAACGTATTAGGTCAAAAACATAGACAGTTTTCAAGTGCAAAAAAGTACACACAGTATCATAACGTGGTAGCAAAAAATGTAGAATAGATATTGAGATATCATAAGGAAAAACGTCAAAGTCAACTGATGTTTGTTACATCTTCAACATTTGATAGTGCATACAGACAATATTCTACTTTCGATAGGAAAACAATCATACATAGACAAAAAACCGAAAACGTGCACGGTCTGATATATAACGACCTGCTAACCTTACCTTGCCGGGCACTTGCCAGGAAAAAATATGATAATCATCAGTAAGTGTTCATATCAATAACCAGAAAAGGCATTACAATGTGATAAATCATAAAGTATGTTCATTCAATAAAGGGATTAATATTGGAGACATGGTGATTGCCTTTGCTTTACCTGGATCTCAAAATTTCAACGTGCACTACATTAGGGTGAGGAATGCTTCGTATTCTATATGGACCTGCGTATAGAAGTTCAAATTTACTGCATCTACTCTTTCCTCTGTTGGATAAATAGTGTGTGCGTAATAATATCTTCTGTCCAATGTGAAAGTCACGGCGTGTACAAACCTGTTTTTGATGTCTTCTCCTGCGCTCTGCGGCACGTTTGATGTTATTGAGCGCAATCTCAATTATTTCATGGTGGCGTAGTCGACGAGATGTAGGAAAGGATAGTAATTCTTAAATTTTCTTAGGTGGTTCAATAACAGTCGGAGATAGCATAGTAGATTCATTTGGTATGGAGTTAATTACATCCTGGAATGAGAGTATGTGTGTATCCCAATCAATATGTCTTTTATGGCATTACATTCTACACAGTTTACTAACTTCCTTTAATCAGTCGTTCACAAGGGTTCGAAGAAGCGTGATACTTGGATATATAGATCGGAGAAATGTTTCTAGCTCGTAACATACGTTTCCATATCGCAGATCGAAATTGTGGTCCTTTGTCGGAAATTACTTTCAATACATGCCGTACATGAAATAAAAAATGTTTTACAAATGCATTCGAAATAGATTTAGCAGTAGCTTTGCGCAACGGAGTGAAGGTAACAAATTTCGAAGTGAGTTCCACAGCGACCTCTATTAGTTCTGGGAATCGGTCCAAAAATGTCTACAGCGGCCATGTGTCTCAATTTAACAGGTACAATGGGATGTAACGAAGGAATCTGAAGTCGTGTCTGATTTAGCTTTCTGTCAGATTTTATATGACGCTAAAACTCGTCGAATACGTTTCTCCATGCTGGCAAAATAACAGTTCTGTCTCAGTATAAGAAAACATTTTCTGGCTCCATAATGTGCGTAACTCGAATGAGTATACCAAATTAATTTGTTAACACGTTCGTCAGGAATGCATAATAACCAGTTATTGCCGTTAGGGTGAGAGCGGCGGAACAGAATGTTATTGCGTACCGTGCAATGGTTTCTAATGGTAACGTTATTCATATACTGCCAAAGGTGTTTAATTTCTTTCCATACGTTGTCTTTACTCTGCTCTTGTGCTCTGTCTAGTAATGACGATGAAAAGAAATTTCCAAATGCGACATGTTGAATTTGCTTGGCAGAAGTTGGTTGCGATGTCTTGCTGATTGTTGCAGAGAGAACGGGATAGTGCGTCTGCTGCGATATTTTGTGTACCGGGAATGTAAACAACTGTAAAATTAAATTCCTGTAAATAACGTTTCCATCCGCTTAATCTGTCATGTGTAAATTTAGCGGAAAGTAAAAACTGGATAGCTCTGTGGTCTGTGTAAATGGTAGTATGTCTTCAATAAAGAAAATGCCTAAATCGGGTAAATGCCCATACAACACATACTGTTTCAAGTTCTGTAACAGAATAATTGCGTTCAGCAGGTGACAGAATGCGACTTGCAATTACTGTATTACCGTTTTCTTCAATTTTCTGAAAAATGTGTACGCCTAAAGCTGTGTTAGAACTGTCGGTGGCAATGGAAAAATTTCTAGTGAGATCAGGGTGGTGCGTTCAACAAAGCTTGTTTCAGATTGACAAATTCAGACTGCGCTTGGCTATCCCAGGACCAAATAGTGTGTTTACCCGTCAGTCGGCACAATCTAGGGGTGTCTAAAGCAGAGTAATGACTAAATTTACGGAAAAAGTTAATTAAACCCAGAAAGCTTCGTAGATGTTTCTTCGTCGTTGGAACAGTAATGTCACTTAAAGCTTGAAGATTTTCCGGGTCAGGCGCAATGCCTTCTGCTGAAATTACGTGTCCAAGAAATTTTATAGAAGTTTTGCCAAAGTGCGATTTGCTAAATATAACTGTAAGTCCTTGTGCACTGAAAGTTTGTAACAGTCTTTCAAGAATCAAATTGTGTTCAGACCAGTTAGCTTTTGCAATAAGAATGTCGTCTACATACGTTGTGATTCTGTCTTTTAATTCAGTCGGAAATATAGTGTTCAAACCGCGAATAAACGCTGCTGAAGAAATTGTTAAACCGATCGGTAATATACAAAATTGATAACAGTCACCAAACCAGAGAAATGCTCTGTACTTTCTGCAGTTCGGATGGAGGTGAATTTGCCAAAATCCCGATTTCAAATGTAATGTGGAATAAATAGCAGTACTGTGAAATTTCTGTAGAAGTTCTTCTAGTGTTTGTGGGCGATCTGTTTCATTAATAATAATGTCATTGATGTGACGCGAATCAAGTACGAGACGAAGTGAGCCATCCTTTTTCTTAACAATATGGAGCAGGTTTATGTACGGACTAACTGCCGGTTCAATAATACCTTGGTCAAGCAAAGCTTGCAATTCTTTCTTAACCTGTTCTCTGTGAATATACGGAATGGGATAATGTTTAGCTTTAAATGTGTCGTGCTGTTTACTTGAAATTCATACATGAAACCGGACATAGTGCCAGGAATGTTGTCAAAACCTGGAGCTTGCTGTAAAACAATTTAGCGTAGTTGGGTACGTTCGTCGTCTGTATTTGGGCTACTTTGTTTAACCTTATGAAAATTCATTTGTATAACATCATAGTAAGCTTCGCTTGGTGTATTGTAGTTGTGAACATACCTATCTGTGAACAATGTGGAATGACGGTCTATGTTACATGATGCAGAAATGAGCTCTGTCCGATTAATTGTTTGTTCTTCCGCAGATAAAGAGTGCTGAAATTCTAATGCCAGTTGTACATTTTCATCCTTTAACATTAAATAGGAATTTTGAAAGTCAATAATTGCGTCGTGTTGTACCAAAAAATTCGTACCTAAAATAACGTCTATTGTCAATAAGGGAACAATCCAAAAATTTTAGTGGAACTTATGACCTGCAATACAAAATGATAAGTTTGTCTGTAATTTTACATCTACTCCTTTACCAGATACTGCTCCTTTTACCCTAGTTTTGCCTAATGGTAACGTAAGTTAAGTATTCTCTTATTTACTTATTATTAAAAGTAGCTTGCATCTGGCACAACGCATTTACTAATTTGTCACTCTTTCTTTCACAGATCACCGGCAATTTATTGCTCTTTGTTGTAATTGTATTTGTTCTTTTTTGCTTTGTCCTTGTTTGATTTTGTGCTTAGCTTTGATATGTGAAAATGCCGCGAAAAACTACCATTTCATCGCGACGTGCAATGAGTGAAAAACCCGATTCGAATAATTTGCCGATTATACTAGCGAACACTCAGTGTAATAGTGATAATCCTCTAATTACAGATAATCAGTGCGTGCCGATCACTAGTAATGATTCTAATCTAAATGATGAGCAAACAAATTCAATTGTGTCCATTGTAAATTTAAGAATTGCAGTTTCCGTTAAAATGAACGCTGCCCAGTTTAACACACCTGATTTGCAAAATTTACACAGTGAACAGATAAATTTTTCTCAGGAAGATGAACAATGTAGTCAAAATACGTCAGATTTATTTGATTCCGAGGTAGTGACCCACAGTGCACATCCCATTAGCAAACCTTTTCGTGAATCAGAAAATGACCAAATGGTTTAACAAAACGTGACAAATGCAGATACACCATCACACAGTACAGAGAATTGAGTCGGTAATTTTGGCATGGATCAAGTTGTAGCATTATTGCTACAATTCAATTAAAAACAAGACAACAGTTACAAACGACTTAATGAATCGAACAAACAACTTAATGAAAAACTAGACAACAATTCCAAGCAGTCGAATGAAAAACACGACAGGTCGATCAAACAAATGAATGAGAACTTTAAACAGATTAATGAACAGATTGCAGCCGTTGCCGTGCAATGTCATGATACTAAAGAACAATTGCGTGAGGAAATTAAGGCTTGTGCTAGGAATAATAGTGAAGAAATTAGATCCGTTGCACAAGAATTAAGTAATACACATGCAGCCACAACTAAATTACTTAGAGATGAAATTAGTGCAGTCGCTAAACAATGTTCTGAAAACGCAACACAGTTACGCGACGAGTTTAAATTAATGTCATTAGAACTTTCACGCACTCTGGATGCGAAAGTAGACACGAAATGTAAACAACAAAACAGCCAAATTGACGAACGTTTAAATCACCACCTACAAAACAGTGAAACGCGTTACCGTAAATTTATACAGGAACAGAACAAAGTAAAGAAACAAGTCATGGAAACAGTTACTGCACAGAGACAGGAAGATAAGCGTAAACTATTTACGAAAGCAAAAACATACGTAGACAACAACATTGCTACATTCTCAGACGAAATCAAACAGTCGAACACCGAACTGCATGATGAAATCTCCGATCTTAAAACAAAAACACACACAAACATAGTAAATTTTTAGACAGTGACCAGCAGACTTGAACAATTGGAGTTAATACAGGATCCCGATGCCATTAAAGCAGACGTTAAGAAATTGAACAAAACCACCCGTAAAATCCAAAACAAATTAATGTTTGTGACACTAAAAATGACGATCAGGTAAAAGCACTGACTGAAAAATTTGATGAATTGGCCAATCGTATTGACGTTATCGAAAATAACAATGATACCAAATCAGACGATACGTCACCAATTTCTTTCAATCAAACACCCGAATTCCCAAATTTACAGCAGACAGTCAGTGAGATAGGTTCGTCCAATAATACATTACGTAGAAAATTATCATCGTTACAGCAAGAAGTGACAGAGATGAAAATATTTCAGCCTCTCACAAGGCACAGCATACGCCACATTCCGAACATTCGTCACACTCACACAGCCAGTATAATTTAGGTAATTCACAGAGAGTACGTGACTTAGATTCCGAACAGTCACAGACAAACACATTATCATACAATCGTGAACCTGTTCAGACATTCAGAGACGAAAATTTTGATTACAAGCATTTTCTATCCGTTACGAAATTAAAGGTATTTAAAAACGACAGAACACAGATTCACCCTTTGGATTGGATACAACAATTTAGCTTTGCTTTTACACCAACTTGGCGCGTGACACACAAACTTGAATTTATTTGCAGTTTTTTGGAAGACGAACCGGCAACTCGTATGAGACCGATCGCGAGACAGTGCTACTCGGTAGAAGAATTTCAGAATGCTTCTCTGTCAGCGTATTGGTCGAAGACGACACAACGCGGAATCAAGTATCAATTAATTAGCTTACCAAATTATGAGAACTCAAATGTTCCCACTGTCACGCAATTTTTTGAACACATGGTCCAAAAGTGAGCCATTCAGTGAATCAGCACTTACCCAATTATGTATTTCCAATTTACCACGATCGTTAAGAGTTTCACTTTTAACAGGTCAGCAGAAAGAAAATATTTCGGCATTCAGAGATCTGTTACAGCTTTTGGAAGTTCAGCAATCAGACTATTCCTTCATTAACAAAAATTTTTCACATCATAACGAAGGCAAACAAGCATACGGAAATTACGATCAGCCACGCTATTTTAACAGCAAAGACAACCACCTGAACTTTAATAACATGCAAAATTTTAACTATCAGTATCCTCATAGTTATCAGCAACAGCAAAGACAGTTTGGCAACAATAGAGGCTTTTCCCCCACAACATCAACAAAACCAGTCGGTTAGCATACCTAACCAACAATGTAGTCTGCAAGGTCAACCAAGCTTTAATGTTTCGCCGCCTACACGTATAGCGTCGGCTCCACCAAATAGTAACGCACAGCAACAAGGAAATCACTACGTACAGAAAACACACCATTTCAACTCATATCGCAATGCGCCGAATAGCAATGATTATTATAACAGACCTAAAACTAATGAGCACAGTTTTCAGCGTAACAGTCGGTCTTACCAGCAGCAAATGATGAGTGACAACAAATTATCATGAACGAACCAGACAGTCGATATCATCCCGAACCTAATACGTCAGGAAGAAATAACAGAACATTACAAATAGTTGAAATGCTACAGCACCCTCCCGCAAATAACGGCACGTCAGAATGAATTTGACTAGATACAATACAGGCAGCATGTTCCAGCAACGTAAGCAATACTTCTGACACACAGGATCTTGTTCACGAAAATGTCATTAATTTTGACGACATCTGAGACACCAGTTATTCAAAAAACCATTTCCCACCCTGTCATTGAAGTAAAGATTGGATCATACACATTTTCAGCAGTAATCGATTCTGGACCACCTATGTCAGTTATAAATGAAGAAACCTTCAACGAATGCAACAAAGAGAATATTTATCCTACGTTACCATTAGGCAAAACGAAAGTAAAAGGAGCAGTATCTGGTAAAGGAGTAGACGTAAAATTACAGACATACTTATCATTTTGTATTGCATGTCATAAGTTCCACTAAAATTTTTGGATTGTTCCCTTATTGACAACAGACGTTATTCTAGATACGAATTTTTTAGTACAACACGACACAATTATTGACTTTCAAAATTCCTATTTAATGTTAAACGATGAAAATTTACAACTGGCATTAGAATTTCAGCACTCTTTATCTGCAGAAGAACAAACAATTAATCGGACAGAGGTCATTTCTGCATCACGTAACATAGACTGTCATTCCACATTGTTCACAGATACGTTCGTACACAACTATAATACACCAGACGAAGCTGACTATGACGTTATGCAAATGATTTCTCATAAAGTAAAATTCAAAGCAGCGCAAATACAGACGACGAACGTACGCAACTACGCAAAATTCTTTTACAGCAAGCTCCAGTTTTTGTCAACATCCCTGGTACTATGTGCGGTTTCATGTATGAATTTCAAGTAAACAGCACGACACGTTTAAAGCCAAACACTATCCCATTCCGTATATTCACAGAGAACAAGTTAAGAAAGAATTGCAAGATATGCTTGACCAAGGTATTATTGAACCGGCAGTTAGTCCGTACATAAACCTGCTCCATATTGTTAAGAAAAAGGATGGCTCACTTCGGCTCGTACTTGACTCGCGTCACATCAATGACATTATTATTAATGAAACAGATCGCCCTCAAACACTAGAAGAACTTCTACAGAAATTTCATGGTACTGCTGTTTATTCCACATTACATTTGAAATCGGGATTTTGGCAAATTCAGCTCCACCCGAACTGCGAAAAATACACAGTTTTGGTGACTGTTATCAATTTTGTAAATTACCGATCGGTTTAACAATTTCTTCGGCAGCATTTATACGCTGTTTGAATACTATACTTCCGACTGAATTAAAAGACAGAATCACAAGGTATGTAGACGACATTCTTATTGCAGAAGCTAAGTGGTCTGAACACAATTTGATTCTTGAACGACTGTTACAAACTTTTAGTGCTCAAGGACTTACAGCTATTTTTAGCAAATCGCACTTTGGCAAAACTTCTATAAAATTTCTTGGACACGTAATTTCAGCAGAAGGCATTGCGCCTGACCCGGAAAATCTTCAAGCTTTAAGTGACATTACTATTCCAACGACGAAGAAACAACTACGCAGCTTTCTGGGTTTAATTAACTTTTTCCGTAATTTTGTTCATTACTCTGCTTTAGACACCCCTAGATTGTGCCAACTGACGGGTAAAAACACTATTTGGTCCTGGGATAGCCAAGCGCAGTCTGAATTTGTCAATCTGAAACAAGCTTTGTTGAACGCACCACTTTTATCACACCCAGATCTCACTAGAAATTTTTCCATTGCCACCGACAGTTGTAACACAGCTATACGGTAATACAGTAATTAAAAACATCGCCTTTGCAAGTCGCATTCTGTCACCTGCTGAACGCAATTATTCTGTTACAGAACTTGAAACATTATGTGTTGTATGGGCATTTACCCGATTTAGGCATTTTCTTTATGGAAGACATACTACCGTTTACACAGACCACAGAGCTATCCAGTTTTTACTTTCCGCTAAATGTACACATGACAGATTAAGCAGATGGAAACTTTATTTACAGGAATTTAATTTTAGAATTGTTCATATTCCCGGCACACAAAATATTGTAGCAAACGCACTATCCCATTCTCTCTGCAACAATCAGCAAGACATCGCAACCAACTTCTGCCAAACAAATTCTAGCGTCATGTGTATTCAACATGTCGCATTTGAGAATTTCATTTCATCGTCATTACTAGACATAGCACAAGAGCAGAGTAAAGACAACGTATGAAAAAAAATTAAACACCTTTTTGCAAGATAAGATTAACGTTACCATTAGAAACCATTACACGGTACGCAATAACATTCTGTTCCGCCGCTCTCACCCTAACGGCAATAACTGGTTATTATGCATTCCTGACGAACGTGTTAACAAATTAATTTGGTATACTCATTCGAGTTACGCACATTATGGAGCCAGAAAACGTTTTCTTATTCTGAGACAGAACTGTTATTTTGCCAACATTGAGAAACGTATTCGACGAGTTTTAGCGTCATATAAAATCTGCCAGAAAGCTAAATCAGACACGACTTCATATTCCTCCGTAACATCCCATTGTACCTGTTAAATTGAGACACATGGCCGCTGTAGACATTTTTGGACCGATTCCCAGAACTAATAGAGGTCGCTGTGGAACTCACTTCGAAATTTGTTACCTTCACTCCGTTGCGCAAAGCTACTGCTAAATCTATTTCGAATGTATTTGTAAAACATTTTTTATTTCATGTACGGCATGTATTGAAAGTAATTTCCGACAAAGGACCACAATTTCGATCTGCGATATGGAAACGTCTGTTGCGAGCTAGAAACATTTCTCCGATCTATATATCCAAGTATCACGCTTCTTCGAACCCTTGTGAACGACTGATGAAAGAAGTTAGTAAACTGTGTAGAATGTAATGCCATAAAAGACATATTGATTGGGATACACACATACTCTCATTCCAGGATGTAATTAACTCCATACCAAATGAATCTACTATGCTATCTCCGACTGTTATTGAACCACCTAAGAAAATTTAAGAATTACTATCCTTTCCTACATCTCGTCGACTACGCCACCATGAAATAATTGAGATGGCGCTCAAGAACATCAAACGTGCCGCAGAGCGCCGGAGAAGACATCAAAAACTGGTTTGTACACGCCGTGACTTTCACATTGGACAGAAGATATTATTACGCACACACTATTTATCCAACAGAGGAAAGAGTAGATGCAGTAAATTTGAACTTCTACACGCAGGTCCATATAGAATACGAAGCATTCCTCACCCTAATGTAGTGCACGTTGAAATTTTGAGATCCAGGTAAAGCAAAGGCAATCACTATGTCTCCAATATTAATCCCTTTATTGAATGAACATACTTTATGATTCATCAAACTGTAATGCCATTTCCAGATATTTATATGACCCCTTACTGATGATGATTATATTTTTTCTTAGCAAGTGCCCGGCAACGTAAGGTTAGCAGGTCGCTTTTCTTGTCGTTATATATCAGACCGCGCACATTTTTTATTTTTTGTATATGTATGATAGTTTTCCTATCGAAAGTAGAATATTGTCTGTATGCACTATCAAATGTAGAAGATGTAACAAACACCAGTTGACTCTGACGTTTTTCCTTATGATATCTCAATATCTTGACTATTCTACATTTTTTGCGACTACATTATGATACTGTGTGTACATTTTTGCACTTGAAAACTATGTTTTTGACCTAATACGTTTTCTGTCATGCTATGCTGTATGCTTAATTATATTACTCGAAACAAGTTTTTATTTAACGAGTATATGAATTAAATGCAAGATATTAATCCATATTCATAATTTTTCAGAAAGCAATACCGTGTAAAAGAAATGAATTAAACAACCACAGTGGTTTACTATGAAATGGAAATTTTACCATCATAATGACTTAAAGAAAATGCAATATCTTGTCATGAAGAGTAAATGGATCAGAATTAACAAGCATTAACCAGAATATACTGTACACATCGTTTGATAGCAGTCTTGACTAATTATTTTTCTTTGAGAATACAAGACGATTGATGCAGACTGTCTGACAGAACTACAGGTGTTAATTTTAGTGATGAAATATGATAGAAGTAAGAAACTCAATACTATAATGTGAATATGCATAATGAAGTGTCTATTTTTTGCAGATGATAATAAATGATGATGAATTGTTATATGAAGAATATTCTAATATGAATAATGAAGTTTTTCTTTGCAGATGATGATAATGATGACGTTTATGTATTTACTGTTAGTTAAGAAATTCTATGTAGTTATTTAAGTATTTGTTGCAGTTCCTTTTGACAGCATGTCTTATGTCGCATTGTATAATGACAGAATGTTTTGGAAAAGACAGCTAGAGTACATACATATTAAGTACACGTTTCATTACCTGTTAATTCGAAGTTTACTACTTTTCAGCATAATATGCATTTCTTCTTTCAGCTCAATAATCCATTTTGTAATTTTTCCAGGAGAAGCTTTTCATGATATTAATATGCTATAAGCAGTTCGTTATTAAACCTCTTCTAGTACTTGAATTTTTTTCCCACTAGTGTCTATCATTTATGAATGTGATCACATATCTGGTACTTGTTTCATAACCTTGCTACAGCTGACTCACGACGAATGACGTTAATAATCGTTATTTCCAACAATAAGTCAAAAGCAAATATTTTCATGCCCCAGCAATTATCGATCCTAAGGCAATGCATTGCTAGCACAAAAAAAACCAGTCCCAACTATTACCAGTATACAACTAAATTATGCTACCAGTTTAAGATATATTTTTAATCTTAAATAAAATTCAAATTTTTCTGTGTATTGATTCCATTATGTCTATGTATTATTGGACTACCGACCTTGAGTAATAGTTCCAACGTCTTACACTTTAAACATGTTTTATGTCACTTACATGATATCATATATAAACACCAGTAGCTTGATGCTACACTCAATAGCTGCTGTTTTAAATGATGACTAGTGAATAACACTGAATAATGTTTGTAACACTATATGAATACTTTGTAACTAGCCAATGAATGTCACTAATTACTGTCATGAATTGTCTTATGAATGCCACTGATTACTGTAATATGATGACTTATGCATAAATGCTATGCCATTAATTAAGTCTTGCTTTGAATGATGACTTCTGAATAATGCAGAAAAAATGCTTTGCAACTGGACAATGAGTGCCAATAATTATGGTATTGAGATGACTTATGAATGTTCTGTAATACTCCATACATACAACTTAAATGCTGTGTAAATAGCCAATGAGTGCCAATAATTGTTCATATCGGTTGATACACTAGTGTAATTCTATGATGACTAGCATAAGAGTTAATGTCCTTCACCTTCTGATCTAATTACCAGCAATTACTGCAATATCCGTATGTCCTGTCCATCCTCATGATCATGGAGCATTATATTTGGTTTTTGCACTAATTCTACGTTGCTGTAAGAGTATGGATTCTACAAGAATGTGGTGCTGACATATCAAGCTGTCCACCACCTTGAATGATGGAGGTGTTATTATGGTTTGGTGTACCTAATGTACTACCAAAATCATAACACTGAATATTAATACAACATTTCAGTGTCTTGGCTACACTGATAAATACTTCAGGGAAGAGACCTTCAGATTGTCTCACTTGATGTTGTGCTTCTGTAGAAAGGTACGGACTTTCAGTGCAGCTACGTGCAACCTACTGTGCTACAACCATGATGCAATCCTCCCCATTCCTTTCCTAGTTCCTGTAAAATGGTAAAGACATATACAGAGCATTTAAATTATTGTAAAACGGTAAAGACATATACAGTATGTGTGCACTTCTTTTTTTTATTAATACACTCCTGGAAATGGAAAAAAGAACACATTGACACCGGTGTGACAGACCCACCATACTTGCTCCGGACACTGCGAGAGGGCTGTACAAGCAATGATCACACGCACGGCACAGCGGACACACCCGGAACCGCGGTGTTGGCCGTCGAATGGCGCTAGCTGCGCAGAATTTGTGCACCGCCGCCGTCAGTGTCAGCCAGTTTGCCGTGGCATAGGGAGCTCGATCGCAGTCTTTAACACTGATAGCATGCCGCGACAGCGTGGACGTGAACCGTATGTGCAGTTGACGGACTTTGAGCGAGGGCGTATAGTGGGCATGCGGGAGGCCGGGTGGACGTACCGCCGAATTTCTCAACACGTGTGGCGTGAGGTCTCCACAGTACATCGATGTTGTCGCCAGTGGTCGGCGGAAGGTGCACGTGCCCGTCGACCTGGGACCGGACCGCAGCGACGCACGGATGCACGCCAAGACCGTAGGATCCTACGCAGTGCCGTAGGGGACCACACCGCCACTCCCAGCAAATAAGAGTCACTGTTGCTCCTGGGGTATCGACGAATACCATTCGCAACCGTCTCCATGAAGCTGGGCTACGGTCCCGCACACCGTTAGGCCGTCTTCCGCTCACGCCCCAACATCGTGCTGCCCGCCTCCAGCGGTGTCGCGACAGGCGTGAATGGAGGGACAAATGGAGACGTGTCGTCTTCAGCGATGAGAGTCGCTTCTGCCTTGGTGCCAATGATGGTCGTATGCGTGTTTGGCGCCGTGCAGGTGAGCGTCACAATCAGGACTGCATACGACCGAGGCACACAGGGCCAACACCCGGCATCATGATGTGGGGAGCGATCTCGAACACTGACCGTACACCTCTGGTGATCATCGAGGGGTCACTGAATAGTGCACGGTACATCCAAACCGTCATCGAACCCATCGTTCTACCATTCCTAGACCAGAAAGGGAACTTGCTGTTCCAACAGGACAATGCACGTCCGCATGTATCCCGTGCCACCCAACGTGCTCTAGAAGGTGTACGTCAACTACGCTGGCCAGCAAGATCTTCGGATCTGTCCCCCATTGAGCATGTTTGGGACTGGATGAAGCGTCGTCTCATGCAGTCTGCACGTCCAGCACGAACACTGGTCCAACTGAGGCGCCAGGTGGAAATGGCATGGCAAGCCGTTCCACAGGACTACATCCAGCATCTCTACGATCGTCTCCATGGGAGAACAGCAGCCTGCATTGCAACGAAAGGTGGATATACACTGTACTAGTGCCGACATTGTGCATGCTCTGTTGCCTGTGTCTATGTGCGTGTGGTTCTGTCAGTGTGATCATGTGATGTATCTGACCCCAGGAATGTGTCAATAAAGTTTCCCCTTCCTGGGACAATGAATTCACGGTGTTCTTATTTCAATTTCCAGGAGTGTATGATCAGTTGTCCTAAATATGCTAAAGATTTTTACAGTGCGTGTGCACTTTATTTAATTTTTTAATGTTTTCAGTTCATGTAAAAAATAAGCTAAAGACTTACACAGTGCGTGTGCACTTTGTCATTTGTTAATATATTTTGTACTCATTGAGTATATACTTTGTTATTTCTGAACATGTTTTGTACTCAGTGCGTGTGCACTCTATTTCATTTCTTAATATGTTCTGCACTTACCAATAATGTATATACTCTGTGACTGTAGCCTTAGTAAACTAAATAGATTATAGAAAAATTTGTTGCTCATGGCAAGTCCAATTGACTCACCATCGCTGCCAAATTTTTGCCCTCCTGTGGAGGGTTATGTTGTTGTTGTTGTTGTGGTCTTCAGTCCTGAGACTGGTTTGATGCAGCTCTTCATCTCCCAGTACCTACTGCAACCTACATCCTTCTGAATCTGCTTAGTGTACTCATCTCTCGGTCTCCCTCTACGATTTTTACCCTCCACGCTGCCCTCCAATGCCAAATTTGTGATCCCTTGATGCCTCAAAACATGTCCTACCAACCGATCCCTTCTTCTAGTCAAGTTGTGCCACAAACTTCTCTTCTCCCCAATCCTATTCAATACCTCCTCATTAGTTACGTGATCTATCCACCTTATCTTCAGCATTCTTCTGTAGCACCACATTTCGAAAGCTTCTAGTCTCTTCTTGTCCAAACTATTTTTCGTCAATGTTTCACTTCCATACATGGCTACACTCCAAACAAATACTTTCAGAAAGGACTTCCTGATACATAAATCTATATTCGATGTTAACAAATTACTCTTCTTCAGAAACGCTTTCCTTGCCATTGCCAGTCTACATTTTATATCACCTCTACTTCGACCATCATCAGTTATTTTACTTCCTAAATAGCAAAACTCCTTTACTACTTTAAGTGTCTCATTTCCTAATCTAATTCCCTCAGCATCATCCGATTTCATTTGACTACATTCCATTATCCTCGTTTTGCTTTTGTTAATGTTCATCTTATATCCTCCTTTCAAGACACTGTCCATTCCGTTGAACTGCTCTTCCAAGTCCTTTGCCGTCTCTGACAGAATTACAATGTCATAGGCGAACCTCAAAGTTTTTACTTCGTCTCCATGAATTTTAATACCTACTCCAAATTTTTCTTTTGTTTCCTTTACTGCTTGCTCAATATACAGATTGAATAACATCGGGGAGAGGCTACAACCCTGTCTCACTCCTTTCCCAACCACTGTTTCCCTTTCATGCCCCTCGACTCTTATGACTGCCATCTGGTTTCTGTACAAATTATAAATAGCCTTTCGCTCCTTGTATTTTACCCCTGCCACCTTTAGAATTTGAAAAAGAGTATTCCAGTCAACATTGTCAAAAGCTTTCTCTGAGTCTACAAATGCTAGAAACGTAGGTTTGCCTTTTCTTAATCTTTCTTCTAAGATAAGTCGTAAGGTCAGTATTGCCTCACGTAATCCAACATTTCGACGGAATCCAAACTGATCCTCCCCGAGGTCTGCATTTACCAGTTTTTCCATTCGTCTGTAAAGAATTCGCGTTAGAATTTTGCAGCCGTGGCTTATTAAACTGATAGTTCGGTAATTTTCACATCTGTCAGCACCTGCTTTCTTTGGGATTGGAATTATTATATTCTTCTTGAAGTCTGAGGGTATTTCGCCTGTCTCATACATCTTGCTCACCAGCTGGTAGAGTTTTGTCAGGACTGGTTCTCCCAAGGCCGTCAGTAGTTCTAATGGAATGTTGTCGACTCCGGGGGCCTTGTTTCGACTCAGGTCTTCAAGTGTTCTGTCAAACTCTTCACGCAGTATCGTATCTCCCATTTCGTCTTCATCTACATCCTCTTCCATTTCCATAATATTGTCCTCAAGTACATCGCCCTTGTATAATCCTTCTATATACTCCTTCCACTTTTCTGCCTTCCCTTCTTTGCTTAGAACTGGGCTGCCATCTGAGCTCTTGATATTCATACACGTGGTTCTCTTCTCTCCAAAGGTCTCTTTAATTTTCCTGTAAGCAGTATCTATGTTACCCCTAGTGAGATAAGCTTCTACATCCTTACATTTGTCCTCTAGCCATCCCTGCTTAGCCGTTTTGCACTTTCTGTCGATCCCGTTTTTGAGACGTTTGTATTCCTTTTTGCCTGCTTCATTTACTGCGTTTTTATATTTTCTCCTTTCATCAATTAAATTCAATATTTCTTCTGTTACCCAAGGATTTCTAGCAGCCCTCGTCTTTGTACCTACTTTATCCTCTGCTGCCTTCACTACTACATCCCTCAGAGCTACCAATTCTTCTTCTACTGTATTTCTTTCCCCCATTCCTGTCAATTGTTCCCTTATGTTCTCCCTGAAACTCTGTACAACCTCTGGTTCTTTCAGTTTATCCAGGTCCCATCTCCTTAATTTCCCACATTTTTGCAGTTTCTTCAGTTTTAATCTACAGTTCATAACCAATAGATTGTGGTCAGAGTCCACATTTGCCCCTGGAAATGTCTTACAACTTAAAACCTGGTTCCTAAATCTCTGTCTTACCATTATATAATCTATCTGATACCTTTTAGTATCTCCAGGGTTCTTCCACGTATACTACCTTCTTTCATGATTCTTAAACCAAGTGTTAGCTATGATTAAGTTGTGCTCTGTGCAAAATTCTAGTAGGCGGGTTCCTCTTTCATTTCTTAGCCCCAATCCATATTCACCTACTATGTTTCCTTCTCTCCCTTTTCCTACACTCGAATTCCAGTCACCCATTACTATTAAATTTTCGTCTCCCTTCACTATCTGTATAATTTCTTTTATTTCGTCGTACATTTCTTCAATTTCTTCATCATCTGCAGAGCTAGTTGGCATATAAACTTGTACTACTGTAGTAGATGTGGGCTTCGTATCTATCTTGGCCACAATAATGCGTTCACTATGCTGTTCGTAGTAGCTTACCCGCATTCCTATTTTCCTATTCATTATTAAACCTACTCCTGCATTACCCCTATTTGATTTTGTGTTTATAACCCTGTAGTCACCTGACCAGAAGTCTTGTTCCTCCTGCCACCGAACTTCACTAATTCCCACTATATCTAACTTTAACCTATCCATTTCCCTTTTTAAATTTTCTAACCTACCTGCCCGATTAAGAGATCTGACATTCCACGCTCCGATCCGTAGAACGCCAGTTTTCTTTCTCCTGATAACGACATCCTCCTGAGTAGTCCCCGCCCGGAGATCCGAATGGGGGACTATTTTACCTCCGGAATATTTTACCCAAGAGGATGCCATCATCATTTAATCATACAGTAAAGCTGCATGTCCTCGGGAAAAATTACGGCTGTAGTTTCCCCTTGCTTTCAGCCGTTCGCAGTACCAGCACAGCAACGCCGTTTTGGTTAATGTTGCAAGGCCAGATCAGTCAATCATCCAGACTGTTGTCCCTGCAACTACTGAAAAGGCTGCTGCCCCTCTTCAGGAACCACACGTTTGTCTGGCCTCTCAACAGATACCCCTCCGTTGTGGTTGCACCTACGGTACTGCCATCTGTATCGCTGAGGCACGCAAGCCTCCCCACCAACGGCAAGGTCCATGGTTCATGGGGGAAGGGAGGGTTATGTAAGAATTCCATAATTAAAGACGTTTCTGCTAGCGCAGCCGAGCAGATGTAATTTCGATGTATTGCTCATGCGCTCCCAGCGACATGTAAGCTATAAGAGAATCTGAGACCAAAGAGCAGTGTTGACTGCAGTAGGAACTCTGTGGCAGTAGGAGTAAGTTGTTGCTAGCGAGCAGTCTGGTGTATCGTGTTGGCTGGACCAGTCGTGTGTACGGAGTTGGCTGGGCCGGTGCTGGGGAGCGATGGCAGTGCCTGAGCGTTGTAGGATAAGGTAAAAGCAGCCTCGCGCATATATAGTATTGTTATATCAAGTCCCATGTAAATGTTTAAAAAATATCGCTTAGTAAGAATGTTTCTCATAAAAAGTAACTTTTGACAATCATTCATTTCAATTTAAAGAATTTACTTATTTCTCCGATCCTTGGTCATCCCGATTATTCATAAGAAAAATCAGTTCTTTCCTTTTATATAAGACAAATCTATTGGCCAGCATTGAACTTAGCTGCGCCAGAAAAATTTCTTATAGGAGCAGATATATACGCGTTATCCGGCGACCTAATTGAGGTAAGATTTTTCAGTGTATTCAGAATGAATGTTCAGGGCCATGCCGCAGCACTGCTGACGTCCTAAATTTACCAGTTTAAATTCACAGTGACTATTGAAAGGTTATAAGTGAGCCCCATTTTTTATTATTGAGAGATTAGTCACATTTTATTATTGATATGTTACGCAATTTTCCTGTTGGTAGGTTATACTGAATGTGAACGACATAATTATATGTTTTACTGTTGAGAGGTTTAGGAATATTTCTGTTTTGAAGTTACACTAAATGAGAATATTATTCATATTTTATTTTGTGTTGAGGTTACAATGCCTAGCAGAATGATGAAGTATTGTGATGAACATGTTAGCCCAGTATTTAGCCATGTTTGTAATTTTTCCCTTAGGAATGGCCAGTTTCGTGAACGATTAAAGTAGTAGTAAAGCCACTTTATAAAAAGGGAGAAAGGGATAATGCAGACATTTTTTGACCTGTTTCTATGTCTTCAGTGTTTGCTAAAATTATTGAATAGGCTGTGTAGGTAACGATAATTGATCATTTTATATCACACGATTTGCTATCAAATGTACAGTTCGGCTTGAGAATTCGTTTAAGAGTGAAAAGGCTATATTATCTTTTCTCTTTGACGTACTGTATGGGTTTAAAAAAGGTTTCGAAAGCTAGGCATATTTGTTTTAACTAAGGAGTTTAATTGTGTTGATCACAAAATATTGCTTCAGGAATTGGACCATTACAGAATATGGGCAGAAACTCACAACTGGACCACGTCTTACTTTAACAAGACAGGAAAAGGTGATTATTCAGTGCTGACAATGGTCGTGATGTGGGATCTGAGTGGGGTATGGTCAAGGGGAGGGGGTGCCCCCAGGATTAGTGTTGGGGCCACTCCTCTTCCCTATTTATATAAATAAAATGCCCTCTGATATTATGGGTAACTCGAAAATATTTCTCTCTGCTGATGACACTAGTTTAGTAGTAAAGTATGTTTTATGCAACATTGGCTCGGTCTCAAATAGTGCCGTTCATGGCATAAGCTATTGGTTTGTAGAAAATAGTGCAGTTCATGGCATAAGCTATTGGTTTGTAGAAAATAAACTAACCCTAAATCACCGTAAGACTCAATTTTTACAGTTTCTAAAACACCATTCAGCAAAACCTGACGCTTTAAATTTACAGATTGGGCATATGTTTAGACACATTTCTAATTGTTCGGATAGATATTAAACTGTCGTGGAAAGCCCACGTTCAGGATCTTATTCAAAGACTTAATGCTGCCCTTTTTACTATTCGAACGGTATGTGAAGTGAGTGATCGTTCTACATGAAAATTAGTCTGCTTATTTTCATTCGCTTATGTCGTATTGTATAATATTTTGGGGTAACTTCTCCTCTTCTAAAATGATATTTTTGGCTCTGAACCGGATGGTTAGGGCAATAAGTGGTGTAAGTTCTCGAACCTCTTGTCGACCTCTGTTGACGAATCTGGGTATTTTGACATTGGCCTCTCAATATATAAATTCCTTACTGTCATTTCTTGTTAACCATATTAGTTTATTCCCAAGCCTATTCCCAGCTTTCACATAGTTAATACTCTGCAGAAATCAGACTTGTATGTTCATCAGTCTTACTTAACTCTTGCGCGGAAAGGTGTGCTGTATACTGCTGCACCCGTTTTCAGTAAGCTACCACTAGAATGCAAAAATCTTAGCACGAATCCACACTCTTTCAAATCAAAACTGAAGATTTTCTTCATGGGTCATTCCTTCTATTCTATCGAGGAGTTCATTGAAAAATTAAGCTGATTGTTATTGTATTGTTGATTTGCGTTAACTTATGGCTTGACGTTTTAGGGGTCCATAAACATTCTATTTTATCTTTTATTACTTCTATGTTGTAATTTCATGTACATTGCTCCTCAATTTGGTCCTACGGAACTTGACGTGTAAATAAATAAGGCCATAAGTCCTGTGGATACTCTTTGTGTGTCTTTAATTCAGTGGTTACCGTTGTGTTCTGCATCATCATGCCGTTGATCATTGCTGATGCTTCCGCCTTTAGGGACAGTTTCCCACCCCTAGGACAAGAGAGTGTCCTGAACCTCTGTTCGCTACTCCGCATTCTTTCACAAGCAATTGGAAGAATGAGGGTTACTTCTTACGCCGGAAGTCTTCGGCCGCCAGTGCTGATTATTAATCAAAATTGAAGCTGTGGCGGGTTTCGAATTCGGGACCGAGGACGTTCGATTACTGATAAAAGACGCTACCCCCTTCTTTACTTTTTTGTTTATTTATTTATTTATTTTTGGCTGACGCTCGATCTTAGTGAGCCTTTTTTATACGCTTCAACTTGAAAAAAATTTTCCTGACCCAAGTGTGAATCGAACGTTGGTCCTTTCACTTTACAAACCTCCAATTTTTCCCCTCCAAAGCACTTAATTAAAGCAGTCAATTAAAATAAAACAAAAGAAATAATTTCGACAAAAACAAAAGGGTTAAATCAGAAAATGTATACGAAGAAATGTGGCGTTAATTTTAAGGAGCCCACATCTTCTTTCCTCAGTCATTTCTACATCGTGTAACATTTAAATCCAAACAGGAGTGTCCAAAAAAAGGGGGGATTTCAACTCATCCAACTCCTTGTCGATGAAAAACAACATACAGCTTATTAGAAAAAAGCTCACGATAATGTGGCACCCTGAGCCATGTCCAATGGGATGTGGCCATGTATTGGGAAAAGGCACACTGGTCTGAATCATATCAACTCACCACCATGTAGTAGACATAATGTCCAACAAGCCACATGATGGCATTCTTCTTCGACCGGGGAAAGTGTGTTGAATCAGGACGCATGAGAATCTCCCCCAAGATAGCCGCCTCCGACGTCCTGAGGAGAAAAGTCAGTTGCCAGCGAAGTCATCCCCAGTGGCCATGATCACAAGATATCAACCAATGATATATCAGTTTCATGGCAACGTCTGCAGTGGTCCGTCACATTGAGGCCAATACGAAAAAGTCGAACGTTGGTAGGTACAGTATCATGAACAACTTGATACCACAAGGACGTCACTTCCACTGGGAAAATCGGGAGGCTAACGTTAAACCAAACAATCTTCCAAACCGTTTCTGGCGACAGGGCTTCCAAAGAGGGAATACTGTGAGGAGTTGGCTAGCGGCTTAAAAGCATTTTTAGGGAGAGATTCGGTGTGGAAACGATATTTACTCCTAAATAACTGACTTCAAAAAAAAAAAAAATTCCTTAAAAGTGCCGCAGTTTATAACTAATGTTACTAATATCTACTGGATATGTTAAAGTCGCCTGTCGGATACAGTAATAAAGGTGAGCTGTAAGTGACTTGTGGGGACGGTGGGGGGAGGGGGGGGTCGGGCTTGTAGACATGTTAAAACGGTGCGATGGATGAATAAGTTAGAAGCCTTAACCCGAATGTCAGGGAGGCCCAAACCTTCCAGCGGATGGGGGCGCGCCATGACCCCGTAACGCTCGCAACATAGAGTGGCGCCATATAAACCTTCCAATTAAACTTTGCAACTTGTGGTACATCATTGCAGGAAGGGGAAAGATTTGTGCAATAATATAAGCCTTGAATGAGATTTTCACTCTGCAGTGGAGTGTGCGCTGATGTCAAACTTCCTGATCCTTCACCGTCGCCTCTCCTGAACCCCCCATCTCCCGACAATCCAAGCCACGGCACACCCCCAACTGTGTCTCCTCAAGGTCCTTTCTGGCCACACATGGGGTCTGGACCCCTCCACCATCCTCCACACCTATAAATCCCACATCCGCCTTATCTTCTGCTACGCCCACCCCACCTGGACCTCCATCCCTCCTTCCTTTTTACAAAAACCTTCAAATCCTAGAACGACATGCTCTCCGCCTCGCCTATCGCATCCGTCTCCTCTGCCCCGCATGGATCCTCTATGACCTTCTTCTGTTCCTGCACCTCCTCCTTTTCCTCGAACGGATACGGCTCCTCTACACCTCCAGTAAACTTGATGCCCCTCACCTGCTTGTCTCTCCCATCCTCTCCCACCCCCATCCACTGTAACGTCTGTATTCCCGCATCCCACGTGCTCTCCATCTCTCCACTCCACATACCCTCTCCTAAGATGGCTTCGACTAGCTCCCACTCCCTGATGTCCTCATATACTCCCTCTATCCCTCCTATCAACTTTGATCCTCGTCTGCCACATCCTGTGTTTTTTTCCTTAGGGCACCCTCCCTCCCTTCCATCCCTCTTACCTTCCTCCCCCCTCCTCCCCCAGGCTTCCCCTACCCCCCATACCTTCTTTCCTCCCCATCTCCTCTGCCACTGGCATCTACACTCTCCCCTCTCCCTCCTCCCCCACCTTTCCCCTTTTGGCAGGTCCCCAATTTGCACACGTCACATGAACATTCGCCCGCCAGAGATCATCACCATCCGTTCTGTGTATGTGTCGTCGTGTTAGTGCTTGAGTGTTTTTCGCCGTCCACGCTCCATCGTTGACGTGTGTCATCTCAATCATCAGTGTTCGTGTACAGTGCTGACTGTTTTTTTTTTTCTATGCCTGTGAACGGCTTCGTGTTTTTGGCTCTTGTGTCTACCGTATTTGTCCTCCGTTATGTTTTGTGTTTCTATGTTTTCCTTGTTTGTATTGGTACTGTCTGTGGCCGAAGAGCGGCGTACTATTGCTGCTGCCGGCCCACCTTATTAATGTAAGATGTTGAAATAACAATAACAATACACCATATGACTGTTGGTACAGCCGACCGACAAGACAACGAAAGTCCAATTAAAGGCCGTCAACGCAAAGTAGGTTGCAATAACATCGTTCATATCACCAATGTATTTGTCCCCCCACCCTTTCACTCTTCCCCCCTCCACCCCTCTCTCGCCTTCCTTGTCTTACAATTTCCATTCCCATCAAGTAAATGCTCGGCAAAGAGCTCCCAGAAATGAACTCCACGCACTGTCACCTGCTCATTGAGAAGGCACACGCTAGCTCATCTGTGATGACAAAAGATCTGCCTATCCTCTCGCAAAATCAAGATAATTTCCCTTTTCCGCTCTATGTAATAACCTCACATGCGTCTCAATTTGAGGAAGTCCATGTTCACTGTTTATAATGTGGACCAACAAATTCGACCAACAGCCGCATCCTTTCTTTCAATAGCGACATGTTAAGCAAAACTAGTTTCAATTTTTCATCCAGTCTGACCTATGTAACATTATTTATAGCTAGGACAAAGTATTTTGTAAACCCCCGACTGGTGCAAAACTTTTACTTTATCTACTCCATGAGCTAAAATTTGTCCCAAATTATTCTTACTTGAAAAAGCAATCTTAACCCTGAGTTTCATGAAAATAGCTGAAACTTTAATACTAACTGCCCTGTAGTATGGTAAAGAAATATATTTTATTGTTTCCATTTTTCCCTACAATTACTTCATTTGTTCCCATGTCTTTATATTTATTGGTACAATTTTCATAAATTTTTTGAACAAAGTAGCCCATACCGACCGGCTGATACATCAGCCAGGATTTGTTGAATGACTGTTCCCGTCTTGTCGTCCATCTCAAATTTCTTCAAAACGCTGGAAAATGCTTGCCAGCCGATTGAGACCTACAGATCGTTACTGTCAATAAAAATGACCCATGTATTCTGATTCTTATGGTCAGTTTTCTTAGAATGCTTTTAAGTATCGATTGATACATAACTCCCCGGGATTGGTGTCGTTTGACGTTTGTCTACATGCTCTTTGCCTCTTTTTGTTAGGGTCCAAATAGTGCTAAAATTATTTTGATTGGTCATGAAGAGACATTTGAGCTGCAGCCTGTAATAAGTAAAATTAGTCCCAAAATCTAGGAATAATGTTTTTCCATAAGAAGAAAAAGCAATCAATATATGTGACTTCGTCATTTTAATTCAGACCTGTCATTTAACATATAAGTTCTATATTCTATTTGGTGGTAAGCACTTCACATAAAATCAGTATTCTTAAAACGGAAAAAATATTTTAATAACGTCACGGTAATAAGCGTTTGGGCAAGCAGTCTGAGAGATATTGTAATATTAGCTGCTGCCCTGAACAACGGTTAGCAACCAATTGCATATTAATTTGCCCATTGTGCATTTCATTGCCCCTCACAAAATGAATGTAATCAGTTATGTTATTTTAGAACCAATTCGACAACGATTCTCTGAGGGTCAAATGTGTGCCCAACGCAAAGGAGAGCACAGTCAGCAAATAATACGCTACCGTCCTTCCCTGAATGAACACAGTCAAAATGAAATTTTTTTCGGAGCAGCAGAAAAATAAAAGAACATTTAAGTACTCGTGACGACCACAGCCACAAAGAAAATAACGGTGAACATGGAATGGAGGAGGTGGTAACACATAGAGGCAGACACCTTGTCAGTTTCTACAAGGTTTTGCAGCATGCATAAACGAGCGTGGTTGTATCGAATGTGCAGCAATCGCCATCCAGCGATCCTCATAGACGTGCGTCCGAAAGGATACGAAACATGTGATCAGTCTAGTTGGATGTGCTCCCAGTTCTAAACTAACCGCCTTCCGACGTGACGTACCTTGTACTATAACGATTATAAGGAGAAGCGAACATTTCGTACCCTTTCTTATTTAACGGTAATGAGGATGTTCCAGCGTGGGAGGGCCACAGTGCACAGACTCCAACCAACACTCCTTCTCTGCACGAGCAGTGGCCTGTGTTCAAGAGACCGATCTGGAATGTGTTTCCTTCTTCGTCATATATATCCTTCCGTTGGCTTTGACGACAATAAGTTCTCCTACTAACAATATCTTAAGGTTTTTCTGTATGTTTGTGACACAATGATACAGTGCAAGCAAACTGCTAATGGAAAGTGATCGGACATTACAACTACGACCATCACTTATATGTGTGACGCTGCTTACTTCCGCTTCATCTAAGCTGTTTCCATTGGTGGAGAACCTACTGCTAGTTTTTCTTATATGGGCTGCTCTTAAACGTTTGCATTAACTTGAAATCTTTATGTCGAGAAATAGATTCTGTTTACGTGGTGTTCAAAAGAACAAGTCAAAATCCAAGACGAAGACGCTAAAATGACAATGAAGTCAGGTATAAATGTCCAGCGGTCAGCTACACTCCTCGAACAGATATTACTACAATTAGTAGGCGAAACTAGAAGTCAGTACAGTTGCTAGAACTAAATGGATGAAGTTTCTGACAGTTTTCGTGTTCGTAGAGGACACGATACCAACTGTGACTACCAACAGATTGTTATTCTCATCTTTTAGGTCGTCAGAAAAATTGCACTTTTTATGAATGATACAGAATTATTCCAAGGCAAATTGACTGAACAGACTATACTAAAAATCATAAATAATAGGTCATGCAAGTCTCAGACTCATCACCTTAGAGACACTAAGAACAAAAGGTCGTTATTCTGCGATTACTACTACAATTATACTAAAACAGGTCAGGGTATTGAACGATTTTAACAATGCTATTCTCACGATTTAAGTGTTGCGTGTAGCGTGGCGTGCTGGTTATTCGGAGACGAAGAAAATACTTGGGGTGATGGACAAATAAATGAGTTCATCCATAGGTGATTTTATTCTATTTTAACCTGAATTATGGCGCGTGAATGTCCAATGTTGCATACTTCTTCTTTGAAGTAAAAATTTTTCCGAAACCTTAGTGACGAGACTGGTTGTTGCTATTAAAGAAGAAACTGTAGAACACTACGCATCATGATACTAGCACTTCCCCGCTACTTCTGTTAAGGAACGATAAACTCTAATAATTTTCCATACTTGAATTTCATGATTACGGAAACAGTGGAAGTTGCTGGACTTTTTTTTCTGTACGTGTCACATTCTCAAACACTCACAAATACACACACAGACACACACACACACACACACACACACACATATATATATATATATATATATATATATATATATATATATATATATATATATATATATATATATATTTGGCCTGGTCACTATCAGTGGATCATATAGGGTGATCCACTGATAGTGACCAGGCCAAATATCTGACAAAGTAAACGTCAAACGAAAAAACTACAAAGAACGAAACTTGTCTAACTTGAAGGAGGAAACGGGGAAACCAGATCGCGCTATTGTTGGCCCGCTAGATGGCGCTACCATAGGTCAAACGGATTTGAACTGACTTCCTAGCAACTGTAACTCCATCTTCCTGCCTCCTACTCAGGGCTACCTCTCCTCCCCCTCCCTCCTCCTAAGCAGCGTCCCCCTCGTACTCCCCACCATCTCTTGTGCCTCCTTTCATTCCTCTGCACTCCCTCTTCATCTCCCGCCCCACGTGTTTCCTGCCTCTTCGTGTACCCACTGATGCCCTCCTCTCTTCGTCCCGCCGCTTCCCCTGCTGCCCCTTGCTCTCCCCTCCTTTTCCATCCTCTCTGACATTTCCCATTCTTCGTCGTGTGTGCTCCAAGTGCGTTTTAAGTGTGTTGTTTGGAGTGTTTTTACTACTGTGGCCGACTTTTAACGTGTGCATATCCATTCAGTATCTTCTCTGGGTTTTGAAGAATCGCTAAGTGTGTTTTTTTAACTTTCTGGTGACTTTTTTTTAACTGTCCTCCATGAAAGTCTCCATGTTAGTCTATTTTCTATCTCCATTATCTCCCATTATTCTCTTTTAAGTTCCACTTTATCACCTTATGTATGTATCATTTTATTCTTATTTTAAGTTGTCGTGTCACTCGGCTGAAGAGCGGCGGATTGTGCCACTGACAGCCCACCCCACTCGTATGGGGGAGGGGAATGAAATCACAATAAAGAAAAAAGAATACCTCAATCGTCATCGTCAGGAGGAACTGACTGTTTTCACTGCTGCTGTGGTAGCCCCTTTATAGCCAGTGGATGGCTTCTGATTGGTCGGCTTCTGGTTGGTCGGCGATTACGTCCTGCTGTAGCAGACGATGTCACTGTGTGCGCCGGGGGGCGCCACCGCTTCCGTTTGAACGTAAACCTCGGAAGGAACGTCTCTGCTGCTTCTCTGCATCAAGCGCTCCTTTCCATCTACAGCTAAGATGGTATCCTCTATCTCGGTTTAAGTTCTTGTTGGCTCGTTCTTATTTCAACAGCCTCCTTAATAACAGGATCCCACTATGTGGAGGCCTGGGACAGAATATTTGTTTCATCGAACAATATTTTATGTTTGTTCGTGAGGCTGTCCATAGGTTTTAAGAAGACCTCCACAGCAGCGGTGAAGACAGTCAGTTGCTCCTGACGATGACGATGGAGGTAATCGTCGAAAGCTCGAGATTTAATACAGAACTGACGCGGCAAGAATACCGAGAATGTTTCACATATGTCCCGTGTGATGACCACTGAAGTCATTGTTTGTTCATCACCACTAACCCACTTCCGTCTCGCTCTATTCAGCCTCTGATCCGTGGTCTGTTCCAGTTGCAACATTCTCCTTATGTGCTTCTTTGTGATCGCCCCTTCTTGATTTTTGCAGAGATGGGCTAAGAAATTAAACCGTCAAAGTTTGCAGTTGACTTACGAGTCTTCCGTTTACCGCTCATCTCTCCAGATCTTCATGCTACAGCCAAACGATTTTACTAGCTGTTCTGCTGTTCGTAAACCAAGTGATCAATGGAGTTGTTGGCCAAATGGTTCGTTGACAGCAACAACGCACACACGACTACGGAAAAATTATTATTACACTACTGGCCATTAAAATTGCTACACCACGAAGATGACGTGCTACAGACGCGAAATTTAACCGCTAGTAAGAAGATGCTGTGATATGCTAATGATTATCTTTTCAGAGCCTTCACACAAGGTTGGTGCCTGGGGCGACGCCTATAACGTGCTGACATGAGAAAAGTTTCAAACCGATTTCTCATACACGAACCTCAGTTGACCGGCGTTGCCTGGTGAAACGTTGTTGTGATGCCTCGTGTAAGGAGGAGAACATCACGTTTCCGACTTTGATTAAGGTCGGATTGTAGCCTATCGCGATTGCGGGTTATCGTATCGCGACATTGCTGCACGCGTTGTTCGAGATCCAATGACTGTTAGCAGAATATTGAATCGGTGGGTTCAGGAGGGTAATACGGAACGCTGTGCTGGATCCCAACGGCCTCGTATCACTAGCAGTTCAGATGACAGGCATGTTATCGGCATGCCTCTAACGGATTGTGCAACCACGTCTCGATCCCTGAGTCAACAGATGGGGACGTTTGCAAGACAACAACCATCTGCACGAACAACGTTTGCAGCAGCATGCACTATCAGCTCGGAGACCATGGCTGCGGTTATCCTTGACTGCATCACAGACAGGAGCGCCTGCAATGGTGTACTCAACAACGAATCTGGGTTCACGAATGGCAAAACATCATGTTTTCGAATGAATCCAGATTCTGTTTATAGCATCATGATGGTCGCGTCCGTGTTTGGCGACATCGCGGTGAACGCACATTGGAAGCGTGTTTTCGTCATCGCCATATTGGCGTATCAGCCGGCGTCATGGTATGGGGTGCCATTGGTTACACGTCTCGGTCACCTCTTGTTCCCATTGAAGGCTTTTTGAGCAGTGGACGTTACATTTCCGATGTGTTACGACCGGTGGCTCAACCCTTCATTCGATCCCTGCAAAACCCTACATTTCAGCAGGACAATTCATTACCGCCTGTAGCAAGTCGTGTACGGGCCTTTCTGGAAAGAAGAAATGTTCGACTGCTGCCCTGGCCAGCACATTCTCCAGATCTCTCACCAACTGAAAACGTCTGGTCAATGGTGGTCGAGCAACTGGCTCCTCACAATACGCCAGTCACTACTCTTGATCAACTGTGGCTTCGTGTTGAAGCTGCATGGGCAGCTGTACCTGTACACGCCATCCAAGCTCTGTTTGACTCAATGCCCAGGCGTATCAATGCCGTTATTACGGCCAGAGGTGGCTGTTCTAGGTATCGATTTCTCAGGATCTATGGACACAAATTGCATGAAAATGCAATCACATGTCAGTTCTACTACAATATGTTTGTCCAATGAATACCCGTTTATCATCTGCATTTCTTTTTGGTGAAGTAATTTTAATAGCCAGTAGTGTATGTCATATACCGACTGCAGGCGCAGTTGGTTGCAATGAAGATCTTGGGCTCAAGGCAGTGACGTCATTTGTAGGTCGTGCCAGAAGGAGAGTCAGTATGTGGTGAGGCGTGAAGCAGCGCGTTCCGGTATGCACTCGTAATGCTGGCCTGGTTAGCCGGAGTAGGTTCAGGATGTGAGCTGTGGTAGTGGTACGCTCTCCGTACGATACTGCGACTTGGTTGTGGAACGGCATTGGTATCACGGTCGCTATTACCGGCCTGTGTTGACTGAAACCGAACGGTCCAGGGCGCTGCAATCATGGACTGCGCAGCTGGTCCCGGTGGAGGTTCGAGTCCTTCCTCGGGCATGGCTCTTTGTGCTTGTCCTTAGGATAATTTAAGTAGTGTGTCAGCTAAGGGACTCATAATCATAGCAGTTAGGTCCAACAAGATTTAACACACATTTGAACATTTACTGACTGAAGTGGAATTAGCTATGAGGTTGTAGTGGGTTGTGTCAGTACAGCTAAACTGCCAACTGTGGAATTGGTTCCTCATTGAGCCAAGCCAGTGCAAGGAATATTAAATATACTGATACGTTTCCTCAGAAACTTAAAAGTGCTTTGCTTTGCTAAATCATACTTGACTGCTGGCTTCCACACTTTGTGAGTTGAGTAAATGTATGTGAGTCATTTTGGCGAATTCTACCGTTTGGTGGAACTACTACTTCACATGTAAATTGAAGGTGAAGAGGGGAAGAAGCGAAAGGAAAGGAAAGGGAGTAATCACTGCTGTCAGCTGCATCGGGGCATTATGCGGAATCAACGGCGACGAATGAAAATGTGTACGGGGCCGGGATCCGCAGGCGTGATAACCAGTGCTCAATCCGGGACACAGCGTTGTGCAACTGCGCGGACTATTTCGGGCCATTCACAGTGCCACCGAGCGCCACCCGTTTGCAGTGAATTTACATGCGATATACAATAGCTGCGGATTCACCGTGGTGTCTATTCTTTCGGACATGTCCGGAAGAACAGACATGAAACGTTCATATAATCATATAATATAAATAATTACTAACACAGTAGTTACAGGTGACGTCTCCATTTTGACGTTGGGATTTCTCCTTGCAGTCAGACGTTGGGGCTTTTATTTGTCAACGTACTGTCACCACGTGTAGCTGGCATTAATTATATGCCGTCACCTTTAGCGAATCATTAAAGTACATAAGTTTTAGTTGATGTTTAGTCCATCCAGAAAGGACTACATGACAAAAATTGTTTTGTAACTGTTGCTGTTGGATTTTTGTGATTTCCTTTTATCGGATGGCGAGATCTTTAGAAGCTAAATGCTATTCTGTTTACAGTAACTTCATGGAGTATAGATTTAAATTGTTTGTTCTCTGGTTTCGTACAAAACTTAACCTGGTTAGTGAGAGTTGGTGTAACCCTACAATACATAACAATAACATTTTAGTTAAAATTGCTTGTTGTAATTTGGAGAATAATTTTGAGTGTCATTGGTTTATTGTAACTTGTGTAGTGGTGAAATTTACTGTAATAATAAGCACAGGTCCAGAGTTGTGCGACACCGAATGTAATGGTGGTTTGATGACCACAGTTATCGTCTTATGGAACCTGTTGTGATGCCATTGCTGAAATTAGACACTGAATCTTGTAGACTCACCACGAGAAATTCTCATCGGTATTTCTTGTATGATACTGCACACGTTGTATCCTGCTTTCGTATGACCTCTCATCCCGGTTGCCACAGATTATTTTATTAACCGGTTGCTTTTTCTTAAAATGGCACATTGTGACTGTTTTTCAAAATCATTTTACCACTTTTAATATCAGTTCCTCATTCCATTCTTAAAATCATTGTTAACTACTTGTGCTGTTTTAAAATTGTACAAATTTTGGATTGGCCTTTGGCTGGAAAGAATTCATTTTAAAAATTTATTTCGTTTTATCCAATGTATGTTTTCGAACAATAAACGTTTGGAACTGACATTCTCCATACTGTTCACACAGATCTCGCTCCACGTATCTTTGTGGTTCAGTCGAGATACACGTCTTCAGGTTTTTTTTAGCCCATTTAGCATGGCCGTAAGTTCTCCATCTACATCTACGCTACCCTGTACCACTACTAGTGACTTCCCTTCCTGTTCCACTCGCAAATAGAGCGAGGGAGAAACGACTGACGGTCTACATGCCTCCGCATGAGCCCTAATTTCTCGTATCTTATTTTCGTGGCCCTTACGCGCAATGCATGTCGGCCGCAGTAGAATCTTTCGGCAGTTAGCTCTAGTTGCCTTCTCTCTAAATATTCTCCATACCGCTTCTCTAAGAGAACGTTGCCTTCCCTCCCGGGATTAGTATTTGAATTCCCGAAGCGTCTCTCCAACAACTACGTGTTGTTAGCACTTACCGGTAGCAAATCTAGCAGCGCGTCCCTGGACGGCTTCGGTTGGATCCAGTACGGATCCCAAACACTCGACCAGTACTCGAGCGTCCTATACGCAGCCTCCTTCACATGTGATCCACTCTCTCCGACAGTTCTCGCAATGAACCGAAGTCGGCCATTAGCCTTTGCTACGACATTTCTCATATGCTCGTTCCACCTCATGTCGCTTTGCAACGTTACGCCCAGATATTTAAACGAAGCGACTGTGTCAAGCTGGACACTAGTAGTAATCTATCCGAACAATGCAAGTTCAATCTTCTTACTCATCGGCATGAGCTTACAATTTTTCACATTTAGGGCTACCTGCCATTCATCACACCAACTGGAAATTTTGTCTAAGTTGTCTTGTATCTTCCTGTAGTCACTCAACTTCGACACCTTTCCATACTCCACGGCATCATCAACTAACAACCGCAGACTGCTGTCCACCCTGTCTGCCAAATCATTTATGTATAAAGAGAACACCAGAGGACCTATTACTCTTCCCTGCGGCACGCCTGACGATACTAAATTGGTGGTCCCTTGATGCATCAGAACATGTTCTACCAACCGATCCCTTCTTCTAGTCAAGTTGTGCCACAAACTTCTCTTCTCCCCAATCCTATTCAATACCTCCTCATTAGTTATATGATCTACCCACCTAATCGTCAGCATTCTTCTGTAGCACCACATTTCGAAAGCTTCCATTCTCTTCTTGTCCGAACTAGTTATCGTCCATGTTTCACTTCCATATTTGGCTACACTCCATACAAATACTTTCAGAAACGACTTCCTGACACTTAAATCTATACTCGATGTTAACAAATTGATCTTCTTCAGAAACGCTTTCGTTGCCATTGCCAGTCTACATTTTATATCCTCTCTACTTCTACCACCATCAGTTATTTTGCTCCCCAAATAGAAAAACTCATTCACTACTTTAAGTGTCTCATTTCGTAATCTAATTCCCTCAGGATCACCCGACTTAATTCGACTACATTCAATTATCCTCGTTTTGCTTTTGTTCATCTTATATCCTTCTTCAAAGACACTGTCCATTCCATTCAACTGCTCTTCCAAGTCCTTTGCTGTCTCTGACAGAATTACAATGTCATAGGCGAACCTCAAAGTTTTTATTTCTTCTCCATGGATTTTAATATCTACCCCGAATTTTTATTTTGTTTCCTTCACTGCTTGCTCAGTATACAGATCGAACAACATCGGGGAGAGGCTACAACCATGTCTCACTCCCTTCCCAACCACTTCTTCCCTTTCATGTCCCTCGACTCTTATAACTGTCATGTGGTTTCTGTACAAATTGTAAACAGCCTTTCGCTCCCTGTATGTTATCCCTCACAACTTCAGAATTTGAAAGAGAGTATTCCAGTAAACATTGTCAAAAGCTTTATTTAAATCTACAAATGCTAGAAACGTTGGTTTGCCTTTCGTTAATCTAGCTTCTAAGATAAGTCGTAGGGTCAGTATTGCCTCACGTGTTCCAATATTTCTACGGAGTCCAAACTGAACTTCCCTCAGGTCGGCGTCTACCAGTTTTTCCATTCGTCTTTAAAGAATTCGAGTTAGTATTTTGCATCCGTGACTTATGAAACTGAGTGTTCGGTAATTTTCTCATCTGTCAGCACCTGCTTTCTTTGGGATTGGAATTATTATATTCTTCTTGAAGTCTGAGGGTATTTCGCCTGTCTCATACATCTTGCTCACCACATGGTGGTAGAGTTTTGTCCGGACTGGCTCTCCCAAGGCCGTCTGTAGTTCTAATGGAATTTAGTCTTCTCCCGGGGCGTTGTTTCGACTCAAGTTTTTCAGTGCTCTGTCAAACTCTTCATGCATTATCGTGTCTCCCATTTCATCTTAATCTACATCCTCTTCCATTTCCATAATATTGTCCTCAAGTTAATTGCCCTTGTATAGACCCTCTAAGTACTCCTTCCACCTTTCTGCTTACCCTTCTTTGCTTAGAACTGTGTTTCCATTTGAGCTCTTGATATTCATACAAGTAATTCTCTTTTTCCCAAAGGTCCCTTTAATTTTCCTGTAGGAAATATCTATCTTACCCCTAGTGAGACAAGCCTCTACATCCTTACATTTGTCCTCTAGCCATCCCTGCTTAGCCATTTTGCACTTCCTGTCGATCACATTTTTGAG
Source organism: Schistocerca gregaria (assembly GCF_023897955.1). Classification (NCBI taxonomy): domain Eukaryota; kingdom Metazoa; phylum Arthropoda; class Insecta; order Orthoptera; family Acrididae; genus Schistocerca; species Schistocerca gregaria. Next base: position 574,741,496 of record NC_064925.1, read on the forward strand.
ACGTTTGTATTGCTTTTTGCCTACTTCATTTACTGCGTTTTTATATTTTCTCCTTTCATCAATTAAATTCAATATTTCTTCTGTTACCCAAGGATTTCTACTAGCCCTCGTCTTTTTACCTACTTCATCCTCTGCTGCCTTCACTACTCCCTCTCTCAAAGCTGCCCATTCTTCTTCTGCTGTATTTCTTTTCCCCATTCCTATCAATTTTTCCCTTATGCTTTCCCTGAAACTCTGTACAACCTCTGGTTTACTCAGTTTATCCAGGTCCCATTTCTTAAATTCCCTAATTTTTGCAGTTTCTTCAGTTTTTTTCTACAGTTCGTAACCAATAGCTTGTGGTCACAGTCCACATCTGCCCCAGGAATTGCCTTACGATTTAAAGAGCGATGTTTTCTAAAACCATGCTTATTCGTGGATCTAAACTTTTCTGTCTCAAGGAAGTTTTTTTTATATTCGAACTGGGAATTTCTTCCGAGATTCTACACGAAACAGAAGTTGAGGACATTGGTCTATAATTTTGCGGATCCGTTGTTTTTACCCTTCTTGTATACAGGAGTGACTTGCGCTTCTTTCCAGTCGCTTGGTACTTTGTTCTGGGCGAGAGATTCGTGATAAATGCAAGCTGGGTTGAGACTGAGGCTTCTGTTTGAAGTCTGTCGCCACTGCTGCTGCGTCTTTTCATTACAGTACTCGCTACCCGCAGTTTCAGTCGTGCGGGATCCACCTGTACCAAGAGGTCGATGAACCGCCACGGCAGGGGAAGTGAGGGTGAGCAGTGGTGAGTGAGGGGATAGCTGTCAGACGACCGGTGAGACGTCAGAGAAACAGTACTGGCAGCAGAGACGTCCATTGTTCAGGGTACAGCGGCGGACGGGCCACCACTCCGGGCAGCGAGCCGAGGCTCTTAAGGTCGGACACGGCGCGCGCCACGCAGGCGGGTGATGTAGGCAGCCCGTGACACCTGCTGACGTCACAGGTGCAGCGCGACCGCCGAGGTGTCGCAGGGTGCCCCCCGGCACGTCTGCTGCGCCGCTTAAGCCATCCTCACACGGAACGCGTTTGTCATCGCGAAGTACGCCAGACGTGGTGTCCGTCGTGGCTGCTGCACGCTCTGAAAAGGCCAGCTACGTATCACCCCACCGCTCTCCAGCGACTATCTGCGATTTCTACCGTCTTAAGGGGACCACACCCTGTCTATCTAACCCATGTTAATTTAGGAAAGTATTTCACGCATTTCTGAAAAAATTATTTGACACACGACCTTAATATTTTTACTGAATGTTACACGATGCTAACAGAGTCAACTGCTCTAATATGTACTTTATCCATTTTATAGTTTTTGAGAAATACTTTTTTAAATTTATTAATAAAATGTATTAAGTTTTTTCTGGCGAAAATATTTTTTGTGAACTTCCTAATGGGGGCATATTAATGAATGTAGTACCAGAGATGGATTTTTATGTTATGCAGAGTCTCTGACCATTTCATTCAATTATCTATGAGAGTTATGATACAATGGGGCATTCGCACTGAAAATTTTAGTTTGTGGGGAATTGCCTTTAAAGAAAAAACTTTTGAAATTTGTTACTTACAGATAATTAAAATTGTCCTTCTGCATATGATGGCCCTTCTTTGACCTCTTCCATGTCTACCAGCTTCTTTTTCACCTTCCTGATTGTTTGGTTCAAAAAATGGTTCTGAGCACTATGGGACTTAACTTATGAGGTCATCAGTCCCCAAGAACTTAGAACTACTTAAAACTGACTAACCTAAGGACATCACACACATCCATGCCCGAGGCAGGATTCGAACCTGTGACCGTAGCGGTCGCGCGGTTCCAGACTGTACCGCCTAGACCGTTCGGCCACTCCGGCCGGACTGGATGTTTGTCTTGCTTCGTTGACCATATTAGATGCAGACCTGTCTGCATTGGCTATCATCATTTTATCACAATGTTTCAGCCCAGTGATCGTATTTTCACCAGGATTAATTCCCAGCTTTATCAGTACCCAACACTTTCCAATATTACCACAACTGAATGCAATAACAGCATTATGAGCTCCTAGTTTCATTATAGGCATGCCTACAAGTATAATTTTAGGAAAGTGGTTCCAAATTATGCTGTTCATTTGGGTTCTGTGTCTGCCCATGCAGACATTTCCGTGAAAGGCCAGTATCACCCAAGTCGCTGAAAATGGGTTTAATTGCTGTAATAACAGCAGCAGGGAGAGAGTGCTGGTGAGAATAAGATTCTCCAGTTGCCTGAGCCCTGTTGTATTTGCACAACGAAATTCCTCCTGATGGACACAATCCATGGCTTGGCTTATCAGCAATAGAGAACGTATGGATGAATATGGCCCAAACATCTCTCTTCATTGCCTCCAGATTCTCTTCATTTCTCCTAATTGCCTGCCCATTTGGGTTCTGTGTCTGCCCATGCAGACATTTCCGTGAAAGGCCAGTATCACCCAAGTCGCTGAAAATGGGTTTAATTGCTGTAGTAACAGCAGCAGGGAGAGAGTGCTGGTGAGAATAAGATTCTCCAGTTGCCTGAGCCCTGTTGTATTTGCACAACGAAATTCCTCCTGATGGACACAATCCATGGCTTGGCTTATCAGCAATAGAGAACGTATGGATGAATATGGCCCAAACATCTCTCTTCATTGCCTCCAGATTCTCTTCATTTCTACTAATTGCCTGCCCATAGTACACCTGCAAGTTTTCAATCACACTTGAACAAAACTAACTGCGTGTTTGAAAGCGTGTTGTTTACAAACAGCAGAAACAAAAGCCGGCCGGTTCTAGGCGCTACAGTCTGGAACCGCGCGACTTCTACGGTCGCAGGTTCTAATCCTGCCTCGGGCATGGATGTGTGTGATGTCCTTAGGTTAGTTAGGTTTAAGCAGTTCTAAGTTCTAGGGGACTGATGACCTCAGCAGTTAAGTCCCATAGTGCTCAGAGGCATTTCAACCATTTGAAGAAACGAAAGAATACCGACCGTTGCATTCCAAGGATAGACAGCACACTCTGGAGTGGAAAAAATTCCTAATGTGCAATGTAGGGGATATAAGGATCTAAAATTTATGTAGAAAGGTGTGTAATAGAAAAGTTGGCGTGGCACATAAACACACGTAGTAGGAAAACGCTCTTTAAATGCTCGACAAAAATTGTTTTCATCAAAATACTTTTCTGAGTACTTAAATAAAAGCTTAACCTACCGAAATACGATTAAATTTTTTTTCGACCTGATCCACGTTGTAGTCCCCATAATTACACAGTTTCTTTACGAAAGTGGACGCGTATTAAACATCTGCGTTAACTCAGTTAGTGATTGTCGTAGAAAAGCGAAGGAAATCAAGAAGAAGATTCTGGACCTGACGATGGCTTGAACAGCGAATAAGGATGAACAACGATATGACGTACATACAAGTAATTCTTCGTAAACTCCGCTGCAGCTTCATGGCATTTTCGGTTTTATTTCAAAGCAGTTGACATACAGTGTCTATTATCAGTCTGCGCATACATAATGTCCATATTCCGGAAACTGCATTAACTAACATCACTCTGAAGTAACGAACTTCACCACAGATTTAAAGATCGAGATCCGTTTCGTAATTTCATTTCTATGAAGGAGTAGCTTTTTTCTAAGCTGCTCAAAATCACTGAAAAAGATATTTACCAGCAAGATAAAAACACGAGGCAGTCCATGAAACCATTACAATGTTGTATTTAGATTTTACAGAAAAACGTCTCATAACAGGTAAATCTTCCATTCTGTAACTTGTGGCTCTGACATAGACTGGCAGTCACGATAAGATATGTGGCAACTGGGAAAACATTCCAGTAGGAGTGAACTAAAATCAGCACGCTGTTTATAGTCTGATTCCACTCCAGTGTAAAGGTCGGAAAAATACTGGGAAAGTTTACATATTATATCAGGTTGGGAAGACCACACACGTCCATTTATAGAACAAATGTTAGTAGGACACGGGCTTTGAGGTCGCGTTCGAAACCGAAATAGTCGTTACAGAAACGCCAACTCATCCTGAAAAATCCAAAGCAGTCGAAGACCATCAAATTGTAGTCTTCTGAGCTGCAGGAATTTCACCTTCAAGCGCTGCACATCGATAATTCTCAAAGGGATGTCTCGAGCACATTCATAAAGACCAGGAAAAACAGTATATTAAAATTCCAGAGTCCTCCTCTTTTCAACCGCTTTACCAGTGCTAAGACCCATGAGTGCAGTAAGAAACCGAGGTTTGTCAATAGCAACCCACCATTTCATAACCAATGTATAATGTAAATGACCCCCAGACGATAGCGGTAATATCGTCCACACAAAGGGCGGTGGAGCGGTTCCTTTCGTCGTTTTACCAGCACCTATCTGTGAACTCGTTGCGGCAGATCATCGGTAGGAAAATCGAGCAGAAACCTACCGTACTCCAATGCGCACCATGCTATTTTAAGAATCGGAAAAGATTTTAATTTTGAATGAAAGATGGAAATACTGGCCAAAGTTCGATATATTCTGAACCTTGTGACGTACACTTTGCTGCCAAGCCCGTGATAATCATAACACAGTCATACACAAACCCTTTCACTCACGTTAGCAAGTTTATGGTGACGTATTTTGTTGTGGTTGGCAGGAGAGCCAACACCGGGTTACTAAAGGAGGCCGAAATGCACGCGTTTTAGCTCACGCAGGCTGGCGTGAGGCCTGGAACATGAAAAGGGAATTAGAATTGAGAAAAACTGACGTAGCTGATGGAATACTTAACTTTAATCCATTAACGACGAACGTCGCTCTTGACATTACATGATTCACAGTATCAATAGTAACTGATAATGGCGCCTTGCTAGGTCGTAGCAAATAACGTAACTGAAAGCTATGCTAACTACCATCTCGGCAAATGAGAGCGTAGAAGTCAGAGAACCATCGCTAGCAAAGTCGGCTGTACAACTGGGGCGAGTGCTAGGAAGTCTCTCTAGACCTGCCGTGTGGCGGCGCTCGGTCTGCAATCACTGATAGTGGCGACACGCGGGTCCGATGTATACTACCGGACCGCGGCCGATTTAAAGGCTACCACCAAGCAAGTGTGGTGTCTGGTGGTGACACCACATATTTCCCGAAATCTGAGCAGCTACTAAAGACGGATTGTTCTTTAATGAAACTGCTCGCCGTACTATTAAGTTTATAGGTGTCTAAAAAAATTTGATCTTATGAGACCAAACTGCTTAGATCATCGGTCCCTGAGCTTGCATACTACTTAATCTAACTTAAACTAACATACGCTATGGACAACACATAGCCATGCCCGAAGGAGGTCTCGAACCTCCGACAAAGGGTGGGTGTGACTCGTGGACCGTGACAAGACAAGACGCCTGAGCTTGCTCCGCTACCCCTATCGGTGTCTAATGCACTCAAGTTTTTAGTCACATGTGCCACGCGGAATTACTGTCTCTTATCGTACATAAATTTACTTAAGAAAGCCGTACTTTCTATCAAAAAAGACACCCGAATAAATAGGCCTTCACTTTAAAACACTTTTGAAACATGTAGCACAACTAACACCGGCATACTATAACTTCCTTCGGAGATCATACTACACACGACCGTACCATTGAAAGGCTGGGCTCCGACTACTTAGACTGTTGCAGGCATTCTCTATTTCAAAGAGAAAAGATGTTCAAAGAATACTCCGTTCTGATTGGTAAATTTGGTTTAAGGCCAATAGAAAAACATTATTTTCCCGCGTTAGTTCGCGCTTTTGATAACTAGCCAATCAACAAATAATACACTTTCGAACTGTACTTTTTCCCGAAATAAATATTTAACATTCTGATATTTTGTTTATACTTTACGTCGTTAACTGTTTCCATTTGCACTCGAATTAGCTTTCACTTTACCATAAACTTACTTAACATATTATGATACAAAATTCCCCGTCGTCTACATTCACATTCTGTTAAAATTTTCTCAAACTAGTTCGTACAGCGCTCATCAGTAGAACAATGATCTACATACTTAATTTAGAACACATTCACGCATCATTCACACAACTAAAGGCATGTACAAAACTAGACAAACATAAATAAACAAAAAATCTTGAAGAAATAAACAGAACAATTCACAAAAACATTCTCTTGATCTTCTTCATAAATGTCTCTATGGTCAAAATTCTTAACTACATTATAGTGCTTTCTGTCTAGTCCTGTCCGCTACTGTCCTCTAACAGATGACAATTAGAACTGCGTACTCGACTGCCCCGCTTAGAACCATGAGTCATTCTCTCGATACACAGGCTGTGGGCAGCAGTGTTATAAGCCCCCAGGCCTCAAGAGGTCCGCCATATAGGGCGAGAAAGACGTAACGGCTACGGGACGTGTCGAAGAGTCATTGAAACACTACACTGATAAGTGAAGCTGGCGGAAATTACATAAACTGACAAAATTTGGCTACATAGGGAATCAGACAAATGTAAACGGTCCACTCGACTACAAAAATCAGCTGTCAAATATGTAAAACGTCCAAATGTGGTGTATTTGCAGATCCAGGCATCCTGTGAACTCAGCGACTCCACCATGTTATTAAATTTCACGAAAATGGTTATGATTTGGAGTCTGATCCACTGGAATTAAAACGTAGTTGTAATCTCCCCCCATAAAATTCTTTCGCGGATTTTGACAAAGTGAATAAAATACGACCAGATCCAGATAGAGAGCAGAGAAAAATTAAGGGGAGATGATAAAAACGACATCCTATATCCCGACCGACGAGCAGCGTTTTAAAGTTAGGTCGGAACACTGTTGCCGAGTCAACGAAAAAAGCGTAGGGAATTTATGAGAATGCTAAATCCCCAAGGTGGCGGGTTTTTACGAAAAATCGACATGTAGCGCGGACTTCAATACGAGTTGCCTTCAATAGTTTCCACAACGAAACTCTGTCTCTAAATGTGGCAGTAATTACAAAGACGTGTGTGCAGGACAACAGCGACAGCCAAAATCAATACCTTCACCGCGAGATAGCGATGGTAATGTTACCGATGAAAGTGCAGTTAAAGCGTAATTACAACATACGGTTCTCCGTAATTCCGTTACCAAAGAATATAAGTAAATATTCCAGAATTCGAAACAAAAGGGGCTGCAAACCTGAGTAACTTAGAAGTGGATATTTTCTGTGTAACGAATCACCAATATTCAGGGAAGGAAACTGGAGTAATCCAAATCCATATCACACACGTTACTTTGTAGTAGCATTTTGGAACGTATACAGTGTTTGAAAAGATTTATTGACAAAGAGTCAGACAGGATTCAGAAAATATCGTACTTGTGCAATACAACTAGGCATTTATGCTTACGAAGTAATGTGTGCCTTCGACAGAGGATCTAAGATTGATTGGATTTCATAAATGATTTAGCACTTTCAATTTTCAGCCTCAGTTATTTGCTGGTTGTATTCCAATCCCTGTCTGCCTCTATAGTTTTTGCCTCCACAGCTTCCTCTAGTGCCATGGAGGTCATTCTCTGATGTCTTAACAGATGTCCCTTATGATTGTGTTTTCCACATATTCCTTTCCTCTCCGATTCTGCGCAGAACTCCCTCACTTCTTATCTTATCAGTCCAACTAATTTTCAGCGTTCGTAGGTAGCACCACATCTCAATTGCTTGGATTTTCTTCTGTTCCGGTTTTCCCACAGTCCATGTTCCACTAGCATGCAATGCTGTGCTTGGTCGTCCACTCTTATTATCCCAATCTTGTCTCTTGTAAATATTGTATATTACTCAACTCTCTCTATTCGCTCTCTCCTATGCACTTAACAGTGGAATTCCAGTTGCAGTCATTATGTTATCATCCTTGCTTTTAATTTCACCGACAGTTGTTTTGACTTTCGTACATGCTGAGTCGGTCCTTCCGACAATCATGTCTTTCTCGATCTCCTCACATTTTCCATGCAATCATTTCGTCGTACCTTCAATGCACTTTCTTTTTATTTCATTCCTCACCGACTTATAATTCTGTATTCCTGAATTTCTTTAAACATTTTGGAACTTCCTCCCTTCATCAATCAGCTGAAGTATTTCTTCTGTCACCCATGGTTTCTTCACAGCTATTTTCTTGGTATCTATGTCTTTCTTTCCAGCTTCTATGATTGCCCTTTTTCGACACGTCCATTCGTCTTCAGTTGTACTGCCTACTGAGCTATTCCTTATTGTATGTCTATAGCCTTAGAGAATTCAAGCGTATATCGCCATTTCCTTAGCGCTTCTGTATCCCACTTCTTTCCATATTGAATCTTCTTGACTAATCTCTGAAACTTCAACCTATTCTTCATCAACAGTACATTATGATCTGAGTCTACTATATATCTGCTCCTGGATGTGCCTTACAATCCAGTATCTGATTTCTGAATGTCTGTCTGACCATGATGTAGTCTAATTGAAATCTTCACGTATCACCCGCCTTTTTACCAAGTACACCTCCTCCTCTTGTGATTCTGGAACCGAGTATTCGCTGAAATTTTTACAGAACTCAATTATTCTTCCTCCTCTCTTATTCCTTGTCCCAAGCCCATATACTCCTTTAACCTTTTTTTATTCCCGCACAACTGCATTCCAGTCCCCATGACGACTAGATTTTCATCTCCCTTTACGTACTGTACTACCCTTTCAATATCCTCATATACTTTCTCTATCTCTTCATCTTCAGCATGCGACGTCTGCATTTGTGCCTGAACTATAGTTGTCGGTGTTAGTTTCCCGTCAATGCTGATAAGAACAATCCCATTACTTTATTGTTCACAGTAACACACTTCCTGCCCTACCTTCCTACTCATAATGAAGCCGACTCCAATTATACAATTTTCTGCAGATGTTGATATTACCGTACACTCATCTGACCAGAAATCCTTATCTTCTTTCCATTTCACTTCACTGATCTCTACTGTATCTAGATTTAGCCTTTGCATTTCCCTTTTCAGATTTTATAGCTTCCCTATTACGTTAAAGCTTCTGAAATTAGAGGCGTTCATTCGTAGAACTTTATCCTTTCGTGGGTTAATAAATATTATCCTCATGGTCACCTCCCCATTGGCAGTCCCCTCCCGGAACTCGGAACGGTGGAGTATTCCGGAATCTTTTTCCAGTGGAGAGATCATCATGATACTTTTTCAACTAGAGGCCACATGTCCTGTGGATAGACGCTATGTGTCTTTAATGCATTGGTTTTCATTGTCTTCTGCATCTTTGATCTTTGCTGATTCTTTCGCCTTTAGGGGCAGCCCAGGCCAAGGACAACTAAGTGCCCTGAACCGTTGGCAGTATGAGGCCGACTTATAATACTTGAAGATTTTTGACCGCCAGTGCTGATTGCTATTCAAAATGGAAGCGGTTGCGGTTTTCGAACCCGCGACCGAGAACGTTTTGATTACTAATCAAAGGCACTACCCCATTTTTTTTTTCTTCTTTTCTTTTGTAGAACCTTCCCGACACCCAAAGAGAGGGGTGGGGCAAAGTGGGCAGGACTCGCAGCACGAGGCCTTGCCACCATGTCCCGTTCTGACGCCCAGGAACCAACGTGGAGGAGAGGTACAATGAACATCGTTTATCGGTTCAAAGTGTGGAAGAGACGGGGATCAACTCTTCATGATAGTGAAGCTTCTTGGTTTAATTCTAAGACTGCTGAATGCAACTGAACCTTCTTAAACTGCTGAGTGAAAAAAAGTGTAGCTGAACCTCTTGTCTCTTTATTTGTTTTCATCATTTCAACACTGACCTACAGAATTTTCTCTCACAGATACAACTGAAACTTACTGTACCCACTTATGACCCACAATATACAAAAAGCAACGCAATCTGACTGCAAATAATTAACGCAAAAGAATGTCCGTAAATTAGAAAAAATCCTAACAATAACCCATACATTTCATAAGTCACTTACCTCACAGGAAATCCTCACAACACGAACTACAGCAAATACAGCAAGCAGTAATTACAGCCAACTAAATAAAAAGGTTCTAACTACCATTGGCTCTAACTACTGATAGACACGTGGTTAGCAAAGGAAAGAGTTTTCTTCAGCGCAAACAATGTATTCAGCAGATTTTACCTTATTGATGAGACACACAGTTACAGAAATTATATACTCGTCAATAATTCCATTATCCAAGCATTTGCAAACACATCAATTATCATTTTACAGTCTATGTCCAACCAGTACTAAATCTCCATGAAGAACACACGTCTAAATCGTCCACTCGCGCTCACTCTTCAAACCTCCATCACTGCTAACTATTAACTTCCTAACTGCGAGTCCGTCCAACCGCAGAGTCTCTTAGCGAGGGCTCAGAGTACTGTCAGTGATATTAATGCAGTCTATAGGGCTGCCAACATCCGAACGCATAAACAGGCTACTTAGAACAGGAACACCCCATCTGTGGGGTGTGTTAAGAAAGACAGTGCAAAGGAAATTTGTATTTTGGATTGCGGACAATTGCACAATGGCGTTCAGTAAGGACATACCAAAACTCAAGAATACTTTTCTCGCAATCAGCAAACACAGTGTTCGTCATCGCTTGCGAGATGTACCCTTTGCCTGGGAAGAAGGAGCAGTTGAGTAGGCATCTGATGAGGAGTCGTACGGGTAATTAGGGACAACATCTGTCGCACCAGGAACCAGACACTTCTCTCCGATCTGTGCACCAGCCGGTGTTCGACTGTGCCCAAAACGTCACTGGGGACACACATCAGGGTGTCTGAAAGGTGAATCCAGTAAATGCGTGACCGGCATACTTGTTTCCCATTGACAGTAAGGTACGATGCAGACTGGACGCTAGTGTCAAGATAAGGAGGGCACACCAATGGCCAGCTGACGTGGGGATGCTTACCCTCAACCACATTAGGTGACCATTGCTGGTGAAGGAAACCATAAATCGCGTTCGAGGATGGCAAGTGCGCTGGCAGTATCACAGTACGGACGTAGTTAAGTTCAAAGAAGAAGTCGCAGAAGTAAAAGTAGGGCGCCAGGTCTTCCGAAAGCTGGGTAGGTGCTGAGAGAGAGTGTGGCGCAAGGGCCTCCAGCAGTAGGCTGGTACTTTACGTAGGGCTACTGCGCCACAACGTCATGCGAGAGTCAATGAAAAGGGCTACCGCTCTGTCAGGCATATGATGCAGACCTAAACCGCCACTGCGCCGCGGGAGGGGGAGTGTCTCGTACCTCTTCTTGAACAGCAAGCTGTGGCAAGCAAATGAGCCCAAACGCGCAAGCATGCGCGCGGGCCATGGATGGCGGAACAGGAAGTGCATATGACAAGTTGGGAATACGTGACGCTAAATATACATTTACGTATTGTGTCTGTTGCAGAGGATCGAGTGCTCTTAAACGGTGATCTAAGAGACCAGCTCGTAGCTATGAAAGTAGACGTCGGTGGTGTGGGAAATAGTCGGCCGCAGATCATTTGCGAAATCGAGTCCTGAGCGTCAGAGAGCATCAGCTACACGCAAAGGAACAGCACTGTCCGCAGGAAGCCCCACACCTGTAGCCATGGCGCTCGTTTTGCGGACGTAACGGCAGCTACCAGAAGCTTCGCAGAAGGTGGTAACACATGCCAGTGACTTCCTTATCTCGTCACCGCTACAAAGACATCGAAATAAGTGTCCAAGGAATAGAAAAGCAACTGAAATCACTCAACGGAGGAAAGTCCACTGGACCTGACGGGATACCAATTCGGTTCTACACAGAGTACACGAAAGAATTTGCCCCCCTTTTAACAGCCGTGTACCGCAAGTCTCTAGACGAACGGAAGGTTCCAAATGATTGGGAAAGAGAACAGGTAGTTCCGATTTTCAAGAAGGGTCGTCGAGCAGATGAGCAAAACTATAGGCCTATACCTCTGACATCGTTCTGCTGTAGAATTTTAGAACATGTTTTTTGCTCGCGTATCACGTCATTTCTGGAAACCCAGGATCTACTTTGTAGGAATCAACATGGATTCCAGAAACAGCGATCGTGTGACACCCAACTCGCTTTACTTGTTCATGAGACCCAGATAATATTAAATACAGGTTCCCAGGTAGGTGACATTTTCCTTGACTTCCGGAAGGCGTTACATACAGTTCCATACTGTCGCCTGATAGACAAAGAGCCTACGGAATATCAGACCAGCTGTGTGACTGTATTGAAGAGTTTTTAGCAAACAGAACACAGCATGTTCTACTCAATAGAGAGACGTCCACAGACGTTAAAGTAACCTGTAGTATACAGAGAAATTGCACCATTAGAAAACTGCAGCGAAATGCAGGCAGATCTGCAGCGGATAGGCACTTGGTGCAGGGAGTGGCAACTAGACCCTTAACAAAGACAAATGTAATGTATTGCGCGTATATAGTAAGAAGATTATATGATAGCAGACAAAACACTGGTAGCAGTTACTTCCGTAAAATATCTGGGAGTGTGCGTACGGAACGTTTTGAAGTGTAATTATGATATAAAATTTTTGGTAAGGCGCGTACCAGGTTGACATTCGTTGGGAGAGTCCTTAGAAAGTGTAGTCCATCAACAGAGGAGGTGGCTTACAAAACACTCGTTCGACCTATACTTGAGTATTGGTCATCAGTGTGGGATCCGTACCAGGTCGGGTTAAGAGGGGAGATAGAGAAGATCCAAAGAAGAGCGGCGCGTTTCGACACAAGGTTATCTGATAAGCGTGATGTCGTTACGAAGATGTTTAGCAAACTCAAGTGGCAGACTCTGCAAGAGAGGCGCTCTGCATCGCGGTGTATCTTGCTGTCCAGGTTTCGAAAGTGTGGGTTTCTGGATGACGTGCCGAATATATTGCTTCCCCCTACTTATACCTCCCGAGGAGATCATGAATGTAAAATTAGAGAGATTCGAGCGCGCACGGAGGCTTTCCGACAATCGTTCTTCCCGCGAACCATATGTGACTGGAACAGGAAAGGGATGTAATGACAGTGGCACGTAAAGTGCCCTCCGCCACACACCGTTAGGTGGCTTGCGGAGTCTAAATGTAGATGTAGATGCAGAGGAGATGGTCTGCGTAAGCAGTGCAGCTGAATTCATGATCACCAAGAGGCATCCAAATGCTTCAAATGGCTCTGAGCAGTATGGAACTTAACATCTGAGGTCATAAGTCCCCTAGAACTTGGAACTGCTTAAACCTAACTAACGTAAGGACATCACACACATCCATGCCCGAGGCAGGATTCGAACCTACGACAGTAGCGGACTCGCGTTTCCATACTGAAGCGCCTAGAACCGCTCTGCCACACAAGCCGGCAAATACAGACATCCCAGAGAGGCGTTGATGGAGGCAACAGAGCAATGATTCGAGGGCAAAAGTATACAACAGGGCAGAGAGCGGGCAGGCTTGAAGCACTGGTAGACAAATCGAGATGGCAGGAGTGAGACGGCCACCAGTACACGGGACGTAGCTCCAAGAATGAGACGCATTACGTCGTCGACGGTAGTATCAGGGAAGCCGATATTGTGGAGCACCGCTTCCGGGTAGTGGTCATCGACCCTATTGAACGCCTGGCTGAAGTCACTGGGCTGCTAAAAGTCCATGCATAGGACGAGCGTGACCAAGACCCATTATGTCTCGATAGCGGCAGAGGACAGTACGGATGTTACTGGCACCTTCCAAAGAAGATTGATCGGGGGATAACCAAACAGCCAACAGCCAGGTAAAGACCTTCGAGCCGCTGTTGAGTAACATCAAGGGGCAGTAATCTCCTATTTGTGGTGTAACTCGCGGCTTGTGCATGGAAATGAGGAATCCATCAAGGAAGGCATCTGGAACCGGCACGAAAGGTGGCACAAGATTCTGACAAATTTCTGTTTACACCAGCGTCATAAGGGCACGAAATGTACGACAAAAGTCCGTTGGGTGGTCGTCAGGGCCAGGTGATTTGTTCATAGAACTGCATGGATAGCGTCATGGACTTTGTCCTCCGTGACGTTAGCAAGCAGATCCATAATCGAATCCACGGGAACCGAGTCAAAGTCTGGAGACCGTCGTAATGTTGGCACGGTGGTGACGTTGTTCAGAGTAAAGCATAACATAATGTGCATGGATGGCAGACCCGATATCCCATTGGATATCATAATGCTGCCTATCATCGGTCGTAACAACATTAATAATGGTGGAGTCGTTCGGCCATGACACAATGCAGAGATGTATGCTCTTGCACTAACCCTCGTTTGTGGACTCCCTGGCCATAGCTGCTTCAAGGTAGCGGCGAGAGAGGGATGTCAGCTGTGCCTTGCCACAATTCACCATCGCCAGGCGCTCTGGAGAACACAGCATCAAAGTAAATTCCCGGAGAATGGTGAAATATAATTCGTGAGTCCGTCGCTGCCAAACCACAACCTCCCTTCCGTAACCAACCAAGGCCCTGCGGATGGCAGGCACTGCACAGAGCTCGCACCAGGACAGAGCACACTGACAGCTACTACAGCGTCGAAAACAAGCTGTCCACGTGGTCTTGGTAAGCTGCCAGCAGTCGGGTGAAGTAAGGTTCCTCGTGTTCAGTTTCCATGTTCCACGGCCTCGCCTCACTCTATGGCGGCAGAGATTGGTGGCGCAGGTATATGTGTCATGCTCAGGAAACACATCGGCTAGGCTTCAATAGATAGCACCACACTGACAATATCGCGGGCGATGTAAACTCGATCGAGTCTGCTGGAGGAGTGGATGGTGAAATGCGTAAGCCCCTGCCGATCGTCATGAACATGGTCCCCAGTGTTGATGATGAAGGCATTTCATTAACTGTGTTCACTGTTCCAAACGTTTCCTTCCTCCATACCCTGCTTGTCATAAATTTCTTCACTTATTCCACACACTGATGTGACTTGTGACGTCTACTAATATCTTCTTCTAAGTCCTTTTGTGTGACCAATACAGTAATGTGCTAGATGAAATACCATATTCAGCCTTAAGATTGTCGATAAAAGAAATCGATGCTTTGAAATTGCCCAAGCCAACGCTTCTAGTACCCACATTTGTATGTACGATAGTGAACTGTAGATTTATACGACGTTGCTCTATCCCACTGCATATTACATGCTCCTTTACGGTTTGTACTTGAGACAGTCGTTTCCTTTGGAACTAGCTGACGGTCGCCTCTTGCTAGACACATAATTTTGAATTAATCTACAATTTGATTTACTTTTAATGCACTTACATTTTGCTATAGGATTGGAAGCTACGATTGTAACAACCTGCATAGGTGTTCTCTAGTATGCTGTCATCAGTACCTTGTAATACACTGGGCCTCAACTGTTTGGATGGAGGTAATCTGTACTCACTTTGACTGGACTGTCCCTGTTCCTCTGGACATGAGCGTCGTGTATTGCTTGAACAGGTTCTTCATGCCCTTCAGAATCAGAATATCTGTGCGGAGTAACGTCATGTTTCTATGTCATCCTGAATCTATTTGTACATTATCATGTCATATAATATATCCACGAAATCTCTATCCACAACACCGATTTCATTTCGATATTGAGCACGTCGTAACTATGTTCCTAAACAATTCTGTTGGAAGAACACCCGCAACTGAGCATTATACCAGTGGTATTTTCAACCTCTGGTATGTCCCTAAAATTTGGATCACTTTCATAGGATTAATTCTCTTCGTGATAAGGGATGTGTCATTGTACATAGTTTACACAAAAAATGGTATTTGAACCCTCAAAGAGACACTTTCGTACGGCAGCTATACCGTTCACACAACTCGAACACTTGTTGGTGCAGCTACAATATTCCATCATCTGATGGCGCTAGCAGCCAAATGCGGAGTTTTTCATAGAAATGACACAGACTACTGTTGCTTTTGTGATCGAGTGTTAGTCTAAGCATGGTTCCGAGCGTTCTTGGGCAAAGATGTCCTTTGTCAGATGATGGAACCAATTCACTAAAGAGACTACTTCAAATACACCTATCCGTTCTGTGCCTGAGTATTGCCGTGCGGTACGGGCTTCTTGTGTTGCCAGGGATGCATCTTGATTGTTACACGACTACAGCAAGTACCAAACATAGCTAACCGGTTCCAGAGAACGGCTTGTTACAATTGACATAAATTTCGACACCTTATAAGGATATTTTCATCAGAATGAAACTTTGAGAAATAGGAAAATTACATTTCGAGAAATAATGGTTCGAATTGAGACAGCTTTGTTCAAGTAAAAAATAAGATAAAATACTTTCGAGCCTTGTTGCGTATGCCTAGCTAGGAATAACATCTCCACACCAGTTGCATTATTCTGCGGCGTAACAATACAGAGGCGTCTTTCACTTTGTCACAGTGCAACAAATTCCTTCAACTGTGTTGCAGTCCTGTTACAATCCATGAAGGGTGTATTCGCTCAAGTGCTCAATTCCATTGTTGCATTCTCACAGGCCTAATCCGTATGCAGCGATGGTTAAAAGGTGCTGCAGTTCCAACACAGTAGCAAAAAATGTCAACAATATTTTCCAGTGGTGAAAGCTTCCGTTAACACCTATATGTGCTGCTAAAACATTTAGGTTTGTTCATGGGTCCTCAAATACAAGACGTCGTTCTTTCGTAAGTGTCTGAAATCAATACATCGTCTTGATTGATCTAGTCGAGTCTCATTGGCTTTCACGAGGAAGGCATTTGAGATGCAGCACTGGGCCCATGCTGCTTCTTAACGCTCTGTACCGCCATCACCTCTCACGAGTTCCCAGTAGAGTGCACTGATTTCGCATTGAACAAGGTGGTTTAAATCCTCGTGTAGCCGTCCAGGTAATTCGTTTCAGAAGAACAAGGCCGACGTCTTTCCCCCAACAGTACTTGTTTCTAATTACGTCATCGTTCTCGCTTTGTTAAACCCTATCGTTCATTTTTCTTTTCTTTTTCAAACGTAGAGGATGCTTTACTAAGCCACAGATATTTCAATCACGGAGACCAGCTGTGGATTTGAGCCCCACTCATTTTCAATACATGTTCGAACAACTTTGATTGGTACAAATAGTTACAGAGTTTGAGATACCATTGACAGAACAATTCCCTCAGCTGTCAGATATGATTACTACAAAACAGTGCCGGCCGGTGTGGCCGAGCGGTTCTAGGCGCTTCAGTCTGGAACCGCGAGACCACTACGGTCGGAGGTTCGAATCCTGCCTTGGGCATGAATGTTTGTGATGTCCTTAGGTTTAAGTAGTTAGGCTTAAGTAGTTCTAAGTTCTAGAGGACTGATGACCTCAGATGTTAGTGCTCAGAGCCTTTGAGCCAACTACAAAACAGACACTGGATTACAAATTAGCCATCCCCAGAGGACATACCTCCAAACTTAACTACACCGTCCCCAGTTTGGGTGTTAAACGCCTCATTATGAAGCCGGTGTACTCTGCATTTCGTATCACTTGCAAAAGAGGCAAAAGCGCAACTCATCAGAACACATCACACGCCTCTACCCAGATAGTGTGCAGTTTCTGCGTTCTTTGGAGCACTGAAGACGGGCAACTTAATGTGGCACTGTGAGGAGTGGCGCTTTGCCGTGTACCCGACTCGTAATTGCTAGTACCCCTATGGTGGATAGCTTGCAGTACTTTGTACCGTTGTTAATGGTAGCATCTTTAGGGTTTTCAATCTGCCCTAAGGCTGCAAATGCACGAAGTCCACTGCTGTGCTCTCTCCTTGCTGGTGATGTCCCGTGTATGCATTTTCAGCCAGATGATTGATTGAAAACGCAGAGAAGTGACAATTAAAAGCTGTCCACTTCATTGAGAATGGTGCACTACAGGGTTAAATTGCCGTTATGTCCGCACTGATCGGGCGGACACTTATTATTATAGACTTGCATTTACTGTGAATAACAATTCCTCTTGTATTTGAAACCATCGGTCACTGACAAGCCGAGCGGTCTAGGGCGCTGCAGTCATGGACTGTGCGGCTGGTCCCGGCGGAGGTTCGAGTCCGCCCTCGGCCATGGGTGTGTGTGTTTGTCCTTAGGGTAACTTAGGTCAAGTAGTCCGTAAGCTTAGGGACTGATGGCCCTAGCAGTTAAGTCCCATAAGATTTCACGCACAAGTTCTGATGTTGATGCATTAATTTGTTTTGAAAGTGGTGCTGATATTCAAGACAATGAAAGCGGTTTAAAAGCTGTGGGCTATCTGGGGAAGTTTACCTTGCATTACTGAGCAACTGTTTCACAGGTATCCAGTCTAGCTTACCAAATTCCCAACCAGACTAACATTAATTATAATCTTTTAGTAGTCATCTTACGATAACCGATGATTATATATATATATATATATATATATATATATATATATATATCAGACAATTTAAATAAAAAGAAATAAGACAATTTAAATGAAAAGAAATAAATTAGTTTATATTTGGACATTTATTTTAACATTGATCATTGTTCCGTTAAAATTTCAGCACATTAAACTTGATTCATAACCAAACTGGTGCCTTATTTAGGATTTTGAAATGTGAGTTCGTAATCTTATGGAACACATCAAATATGGAGCCAAGATTGGGAGACTGCATACAACACTGCAGTGATAAAATAACACACGAAGAACGTTGAAATATATGCAAGAGGAAATTAACCACAACCAACCGATCCAATTTTCACCCAAAGAAGTCACGTTCGTAGCGCAATCGTGCCCGTCATGAAATTACCACCCACTAGTATACTAAATTCATACTAACTCTCTGTGAAATCTTCCCGAACAGACTAGCTGAGGGCTACTTTGATGATTACCCTACATGCTTCACATTGTCAACTTCGTTTACACAAAGAGTATAACTTCACAATAATTTTGATAATTAAAATAAATTACATCGAAACACAAATTACAAAAAAAACTCGAACTGCTTACTATAGTCTTACTATTAACCTGATGGGTCAAACAATTGTATAAGCACGTGGTACTGGTCTCACAAAGTATACCCCACGTGAGTTGAACATGCAGAAAAGTTGCTATTTGAAAAATACTGTCAAGACGAGACGTTATAATCTCACGCACATTCGCATTTAAGATTTATGATCTTAGGTAGAGTTACGGATCATCCACATGTGGTCCCATTTTACTCACAAAGTGGTGACAAAGCAACTACTGGAATACATTCTGAACTTCACACTCGAATTACACTGCGTTGAAATTTTAGATCTAAACCTGAAATAAAGGTGATTAAATTTTAAGTTAGGCTGAACGTAAGAAATCCATTGTCCTACGGACTTAGCAGAGACGCGCTTAGCCGGAGGTCTTACCACTTCAGACGCTCGCCGCGGACAGACTGACGTGGGCCCCCTACCGATGGTGCTTAACAGACACAAACGGAAGTGACCAGAGAGGCAGCTTCCTATACCAACATGACAAGGGACGGACAGGACCATACTAAGAATAGAAACCTCTTTGCTTTCAGAAAGCGTAGCTGCCTGTTCCTACGTTCGTCCTACTGTTCTCTAGCAGACAGGCTTGTCTACTACCATCAAGCATGCAACGAGAAATACATTAATCATTCATCCTTTCACACAGAAGGGAAGGGGGATGACAGTATCTTATCATGTACAGTATATAAAAGAAAGCGGATATACGTTCCGTATAATGACTGTGTGACATGAATTACATATAAACTGTGTTTTAAAGCGTAGTAGTGTGACATATCGTTCTTGATTATGTGTAATAGTAACACGTTCCACTGCTCAGTCTCCTCCCAGATAGTCAGAAACACCACAATAAATTTAGAAGTGGAATGTATGCCGTAAATGACAACAGTTTTAAAAAATTAACATGAAAGGAATCCAACAGAGACCTTTGAAATTCAACATTTTCATTTGTCACTGACAAGATTTGACTGTCGCCTCTGGTCGACAATAATTCGGAACTCTGTACAACAACAGTTCGTACGCCGTGCTACTCGACTGCATCTGGTACACCAGAACTTGGGCGGCGTAGATTCCGCAAAATAGCGGGCAGCTTCAATCGTGAGCAAGTCCAGACACGACAGTACGTTTCTGCCATACCTCCCCGTCGACGCCTCTCTACGTACAGATATCACACGACAGGGTGGGTTGCTTGGTTGGTTGATTTTGGGGAGGGGATCAAACAGCGAGGTCATCGGTCCCATCGGATTAGGGCAGGATGGGGAAGAAAATCGGCAGTGCCCTTTTAAAGGAACCATCCCGAAATTTGCCTGAATCCATTTAGGAAAATCAAAGAAAACCTAAATCAGGATAGTCGGACGTGGGTTTGAACCAACGTTCTTCCGAAGGCGAGTCTAGTGTGCCAACCACTACGCCACCTTGCTCGGTTCACACGAGCGACTGCCACATAAACACCACTTCACCACTTCACTGACGGACGCTCATCGTCAGTAGAGAATCACATGAGCATCAGATAGGTGTTCTGCACCATTTACAGCGTAACAAAGCGATTAGTGTGTTCCTTTAACCCGGCTGTGGTGTGACCTGCTGTTCTAAAGCTAGTGATGTGTGGGGTGTAGCACACGTAAGTTATTGCTATGGATTAATATTATTGTATATTATTAATATCTGATGACGACTACAAAATGGAATATTGTTCATTAATTGTTAGTCAGAACCAGTTACAAATGTTGGGTCATACGCTTCTAATTTTTCATCCCGTGTAACATATTTACTGACAAAGAAAAATTTCTTAGAGATACTCATAAACTGCTCCAGAATGTCTCTAATTGAAGCCAATGTTACTACTTTCTGTCTGCTTAGAGTATCATTATCATCAAAACGAGGACAGCGCTAAAGTAGTCTAAATGTTTGGGAGAACATAGTAACCCTAAATAAATCTTCTTTTCGGTTCCATCTAACGCCAAAGACCATTCTACTTGGCTTTTAGGTTCCTGCGAAGTACAGGAGTCCACTGCCGTCATTTCGAGCTTCGTTATACGTTTCAGTACGTTCCCTGTGAGTAGCTTCTCTCTGACTGTCCATCCGCTTACTAGTAAACAAAACAATTTCTTCAGTTATATCGGAAACTGCAAAAAGAGTGCAGCATTTTAGTGGTGTAGCTCACTGCTGGGCACCACAGAAAACGCCTGAAATATGGGTAATAATATACGAACTCGTTCCAAAATTACGTCGTGGAAATTCTTTTCTCCATTTACTCGTTTCACCTTTTCCCACATAACATCACTGACCTCATTACCACCGTTTTCATCTTCTTCTTGTTCTGTTAATGTGTCGTGATCACTGACACCAGCATAACTTTCATGTCGGTCAGCTCCTAATCAAGTACATAATCGTTCACCACTCGAACTGTTCCCCCTTCCAGGTCATTTTTGTTGTTGTAGTCTTCAGTCCTGAGATTGGTTTGATGCAGCTCTCTATGCTACTCTATCCTGTGCAAGCTTCTTCATCTCCCAGTACCTACTGCAACCTACATCCTTCTGAATCTTCTTAGTGTATTCATCTCTTTGTCTCCCTATACGTACCCTTCACGCTGCCCTCCAGTACTAAACTGGTGATCCCTTGATGCCTCAGAACATGCCCTACCAATCGATCCCTTCTTCTGGTCAAGTTGTGCCACAAACTCCTCGTCTTCCAAATTCTATTCAATACATCCTCATTAGTTACGTGATCTACCCATATAATCATCAACATCCTTCTGTAGCACCACATTTCGAAAGCTTCTATTCTCTTCTTGTCTAAACTATTTGTCGTCCATGTTTCACTTCCATACGTTGCTACACTCCATACAAATACTTCCTGACACTTAAATCAATACTCTCTTCTTCAGAAACATTTTCTTTGCCATAGCCAGTTTACATTTTATATCCTCTCTACTTCGAATATCATCAATTATTTTGCTCCCCAAATAGCAAAACTCCTTTACTACTTTAAGCATCTCATTTCCTAATCTAATACCCTCAGCATCACCCGATTTAATTCGACTACGTTCCATTATCCTCGTTTTGCTTTTGTTGATGTTCATCTTATATCCTCCTTTCAAGACACTGTCCATTCTCGTCCAACTGCTCTTCCAAGTGCTTTGCTGTCTCTGACAGAATTACAATGTCATCGGCAAACCTCAAAGTTTTTATTTCTTCCCCATGAATTTTAATACCTACTCCCAACTTTTCTTTTGTTTCCTTTACTGCTTGCTCAATATACAGACTGAATAGCATCGGGGAGAAGCTACAACCCTGTCTCACACCCTTCCCAACGGCTGCTTCTCTTTCATGACCCTCAACTCTTATACCTACCGTCTGGTTTCTGTACAAATTGTAAATAGCCTTTCGCTCCCTGTAGTTTACCCCTGCCACCTTTAGAATTCGAGTCAACATTGTGAAAAGCGTCCTCTAAGTCTACAAATGCTAGAAACATAGGTTTGCCTTTCCTTCTAAGATAAGTCGTAGGTTAGTATTGCCTCATGTGTTCCAACAATTCGACGGAATCCAAACTGATCTTCCCGGAGGTCAGCTTCTACCAGTCTTTCCATTCGTCTGTAAAGAATTCCAGTTAGTGTTTTGCAGCTGTGACTTATTTTCGCATCTATCAACACCTGCTTGGTTTGGGATTGGAATTATTACATTCTTGTTGAAATCTGAGGGTATTTCGCCTGTATCATACATCTTGCTCACCAGATGGTAGAGTTTTGTAAGGACTGGCTCTCCCAAGGCCGTCAGTAGTTCTAATGGAATGTTGTCTACTCCTGGGGCCTTGTTTCGACTCCGGTCTTTCAGTGCTCTGTCAAACTTTTCATGCAGTATCGTATCTCCCATTTCATCTTCATCTACATTCTCTTCCATCTCCATAATATTGTCCTCAAGTACATCGCCCTTGTATCGGCCCTCTATATACTCCTTCCACCTTTCTGCTTACCCTTCTTTGCTTAGAACTGGGTTTCCATCTGACCTCTTTATATTCATGCAAGTGGTTCTCTTTTCACCAAAGGTCTCTTTAATTTTCCTGTAGGCAGTACCTACCTTACCCCTCGTTAGATAAGCTTCTACATCCTTACATTTGTGCTCTAGCCATCCCTGTTTAGCCATTTTCCACTTCATGTCTATCTCATTTTTGAGACGTTTGTATTCCTTTTTGCCTGCTTCACTTACTGTATTTTTGTATTTACTCCATTCCAGGTCATAAGAATCGATATATAGCAACATTTGCTTTTAACTGAACGGTCAAATAAGATACCTTTCCACAGCGCCTCACGAAGGCCTGTTCTAACCTAATGTCACAGAAACAGTTGTACCACTCTAGTGACATCTCTCAGCAGCTACCTGCAACCGAAAAGCAGTGCGATACTGCCATCGAGCGATTAACTGCAGGAGGTCGTCAGCGGGCTTGTACCACACCCTGACCCACCCACACACGACTGACAGGTTGGGGTTATTAATAATACTGCACCCGGCAAGCTCATAATATCGGGGCTTCTGACACACTGGTCCAGTGGCCACGTGCACCAACCGACTGCTCCACGAGTTCACTGCCGCCATTGCAACTGGCCGCTTTGACACGTATCCCAGCGGAGTCGTGCCACGTAATACCTCTCCCGTTAATATTTAGTGTTAATTAAAACGGCCACTCGGCGGTCCCCGGGGAGCGCGTGTTTAGCTAGTAACGCATGCGTGTTTAGCTAGTAACGCATGCGTGTTTATGCAGCGTGGTGGACGCTCCAGGCCGAGCGCCGGTGCATCGGACGCGGGTGCGCGCCGGAGTCGTGACGCAGCCGCGTGCCTTATTCACGGGGTGGGGTGGGGGGGGGGGGGGGAGGGCGGCGTGCAATACGGCTCCCTGGGGGCGGCGCTTCCCGTCCACACGCGTCGCCCCCTGGACAGGGGGCTATCCCTCAGGCCACGTGCAGCCTTCAGCCGCCAATCCTTTCCGTGTGTGGACATTTGCCACGCCGGACATTTGCCACGATTTTACCTGTGCAGAAGGCTAAGGTCCCTTGTCTAACCCCCCCCCCCCCCTCCTCCTCCACCTCACCAGCATTTAGTAACCCCACTTCAGTTCCACTGTCTTCAGTAACATTACTGTCGCTGTCGCAGAGTGAAGGTACTTACTGAGCCTTTCGGCTGTTTTACTTAACATGGGACCAGAATCTCTTAGGATTTTCCGCCACATTTCTAGAGAGAGTTTCGTTTTAGAAAGTATGAAATACATCGCGCATTGAAGTCTGCATCATATTTCGAGCCTCAGTAAAATTTCGCCAGTCTTGGACATTTTGCGTTCGTCTAAATTATACGTGCCTCTTTCGGTGCTCCTGCAGCAGCTTTCTGTCGTGTTTTCTGTACCACTGGGGGTCAGTTTCGTCTCTTATTAATTTATTTGGTATGAATCTCCCGAGTGCTCTTGATACTACTTGTTTGAACTTAAGCCACATATGGTCTCCACTTGCATAGTTTGCAAGAACTGGAAACTGTCTCTTAGAAAGACGTCAACAGAATTTTTAGCTGCTTTTATAAATAGATATTTTTTCGTTTAGTTTTGCTGAATTTCTTTGTTACGGAATTGAGCCTCGCTGCGACTGTGCGTTCACTAATCCCGGTATCCGTCGTGATGCTCAGGATTATTTGTGGCTAAGAGGTCAAGTGTGTTTTCTTAATCATTTACAATTTCAATGGCCTTGTGAACAGTTTATTCAAAATAATTTTTAAAAAATCATTTAGAACAATTACGAAAGTTGTTTTCTGTCTACAAGAGGGTCTGAAAATGTATTTTTGTCAACATACGGAAGGTACATTGAAGTCACTGCCAACTATAACTGTATGAATAGGGTATCTATTTGTGATGAGACTCAACCTTTCTTTGAAGTGTTCAGCAACTGTTTCATCTGAGACCAGGGGTCGGTAAAAGCAGCCAGTTATTAATTTGTTCCGGTTGTCGAATATAACATCTGCCCATACTAAGTCACACGAACTATCTGCTTCAATGTCGCTTGTGAGCTGGAACACACATTAATTATTTTTCCTTATGTTGAGCTTCTTGTTTCTGTTGTGGTGCAGATCATTACAACTACGGATTTTCTCTCCAAAACCTAGGATGCTCTCTCTGTGACCTTGTAAATACCAGAGCTAAACAATGTAGAACAACAACGTACGTTACAAGCATAGCATTCTGTATTAGGGTACTTCATTTCCTTACTTCTAACATTTTAAAATTGTACGTCAACCTTAGATAACAGGTCAGTCATAGATGTTCTTATGTCTATTTAGTGAATGTATTTTCAATCATGTTTTGAACATTGTCCGGCTACACTTTACTAACTAAAGTTTCACCGCAAGGGATATCGGATTTTACAGAATAAATTAATATGGAGTATGTCGTTCTTCTTTTCAAACATTCACATACCCATTTCTTCTTTCCTTGTTGCCTTTTGGGCTTGCAGTTGTAGTAATTAAAGTAGGCACCAATGCAGTGATCAAAAAGAAATGATTAACGTGCATTCACATTCTCGTTACATCGTTCCTTTCTTGTTGCTCCCATGGAGATGGACTGTTTCTATCGCGATCAGTAAGCGAGAAAGGAAGCTACCGTACAGACAGAGGGATCTATATCTATACCTGGCAGAACTAATTACACACTGACATAATCATCGGTATTGCTTTCGTTTCCCGAAAGTTATAAATATTTCGGTTTCTAAAAGAAGCTCTGTATTTCGGCAAGATGTCGAAGAAGGAGGTCCCTTACCTAATCGAGTGAGATGAGGAGACGGCGGTTTGAAATCGGACAGAAGTAGTACCTGAGGGATCGCTCCTCAAGCTACCTGGCGAAGGGACAAATGGCGCAAATTTCTGGTGTGGCAAATGTCCGGTGTGGCAAATGTTCGGCATTCGTCCCTTTTTTCCCTAAGCACAGCCCAGCACTGGAGGAGGCCTCTCTATCGCTGGAGCCAAGAGCGTGGTGTACGGTCACAGGCGTTCACAAGGAAAAGGCGCGGGGGGGGGGGGGGGGAGGCAACAAGGGGCTTTTGCCTCCTCCTGTAATCTGTAGGTATACACTTTCTACTAATTACAAAATTATCATCCATTCTGGCAGCAATTCCTAAACCACGTATTTGACACTGCCAAGCGTTACCAGAAATATCTTCATTCTAATTAATTTAGAGAAATCTGCTTCAGTTGTACTAATTATTTATTCAAACCACGACCGAATTGAGAGTTGTAAAATTTCTTCTTGAGGTGTGCGAACATACAAGGAAGAGAAGGGAAGAAATGTAGTGCAACATATGTTTAAAAATTGCTGAAACAAGGTGATTCGTTGTATTTGTTAGCACATAACATGCGGTCGGACCAGTCAGTGCAAGAGTTCCAATCCTGCATGTTGGCGGAAGTGGAAAAAAAGAGATGGCGTAGTAACCAAACTGATCTGAAAACGTAAGGAATGGGTGGATAGGACGAAGGAAACAGAAAACGGCAACAAACAGTTTGTTAACACTATCCACTGCCGGGCAGCCGCACGGTGGCAACGCAAAACCACGACTGAGTGGAGGGATATCCCATGGGTCTGGAAGCGTGGTGTGACGGAGGTGTCAAAGGTGTACAAGCAAGTAAACTGAAGTTTTCAGCGAAGATATAGAAAATGTGGACTGACTGCTCCGAGCAATTAAAGTATGTCATTTAACAACGTAATAGACTACGAACGAGCTGTGGTATGCGGTGAAACGTCCCCTTAGAAAAATTATTGAATTACTGTACTGGTAAACACTTTACGTTATTTGATTTTCAAACAGCTGAGCAGAACTGAACGTACTCAGACATTTTGCTTTATACTTATTCTGATCAACACTAAACTGACACACAATATTTTTAGCGCAACGCAATCTGACTTTCAAAAATCCCCACAAAGGAATGCCCCTGACTAACAATAACCTACATCTTTCACAAATCACTTACCTCACAAAAATCTTCGTTACTCGAATTACTGCAATACAGCAAGTGCCAATACTGCCAACTAAATAAAAGATTCTGAAGACCCGAACTGATAGACATAGTTAGCAAATGAAAGATTTTGATAAAGAACAAACAATGTATTTACCTTGATAGTGTTCAAAAGTAAAACTGATGTATATATATCAGTTGATGACATCCAATCTTACAAATTTACTCTCTCTGATGGACACACGTTCAGATCTTCCGCTCTCAAAACTCCGCCATATCACTCCCCACATCCACCACTGCTGGCGGCTCACCTCCAACTGCGCAACGCTACTCGCTGTTAACAGCCATCTGCCCAACAATACTATAGCGACTATTTCAACAATGTCCACCACCCACAGACTGCACACAGCACAGCCAGTGATTTCCATGCAGAGCGCTAGGTGACGCTACCAGCAAAAAAAAAACTAAACAGCCCACTTACAGCAGATAAGCTAAATAACTCAAGCATCTGACTGTGCGGACGTTTTTAGGGTTAAGGTAATGTTACATAGGTGAACAGAACGAAGGAGGAAATAGAAACTGTAATACCTGTGCTAAAAATTAATGGCAGCATAGACGATGATAAGTAAATCGTTACATGCGTTATACACTCCTGGAAATGGAAAAAAAGAACACATTAACACCGGTGTGTCAGACCCACCATACTTGCTCCGGACACTGCGAGAGGGCTGTACAAGCAATGATCACACGCACGGCACAGCGGACACACCAGGAACCGCGGTGTTGGCCGTCGAATGGCGCTAGCTGCGCACCATTTGTGCACCGCCGCCGTCAGTGTCAGCCAGTTTGCCGTGGCATCCGGAGCTCCATCGCAGTCTTTAACACTGGTAGCATGCTGCGACAGCGTGGGCGTGAACCGTATGTGCAGTTGACGGACTTTGAGCGAGGGCGTATAGTGGGCATGCGGGAGGCCGAGTGGACGTACCGCCGAATTTCTCAACACGTGGGGCGTGAGGTCTCCACAGTACATCGATGTTGTCGCCAGTGGTCGGCGGAAGGTGCACGTACCCGTCGACCTGGGACCGGACCGCAGCGACGCACGGATGCACGCCAAGACCGTAGGATCCCACGCAGTGCCGTAGGGGACCGCACCGCCACTTCCCAGCAAATTAGGGACACTGTTGCTCCTGCGGTATCGGCGAGGACCATCCGCAACCGTCTCCATGAAGCTGGGCTACGGTCCCGCACTACGTTAGGCCGTCGTCCGCTCACGCCCCAACATCGTGCAGCCCACCTCCAGTGGTGTCGCGACAGGCGTGAATGGATGGACGAATGTAGACGTGTCGTCTTCAGCGATGAGAGTCGCTTCTGCCTTGCTGCCAATGAAGGTCGTATGCGTGTTTGGCGCCGTGCAGGTGAGCGCCACAATCAGGACTGCATACGACCGAGGCACACAGGGCCAACACCCGGCATCATGGTGTGGGGAGCGATCTCCTACACTGGCCGTACACCTCTGGTGATCGTCGAGGGGACACTGAATAGTGCACGGTTCATCCAAACCGTCATCGAACCCATCGTTCTACCATTCCTAGACCGGCAAGGGAACTTGCTGTTCCAACAGGACAATGCACGTCCGCATGTATCCCGTGCCACCCAACATGCTCTAGAAGGTGTAAGTCAACTACCCTCGCCAGCAAGATCTCCGGATCTGTCCCCCATTGAGCATGTTTGGGACTGGATGAGGCGTCGTCTCACGCGGTCTGCACGTCCAGCACGAACGCTGGTCCAACTGAGGCGCCAGGTGGAAATGGCATGGCAAGCCGTTCCACAGGACTACATCCAGCATCTCTACGATCGTCTCCATGGGAGAATAGCAGCCTGCATTGCTGCGAAAGGTGGATATACACTGTACTAGTGCCGACATTGTGCATGCTCTGTTTCCTGTGTCTATGTGCCTGTGGTTCTGTCAGTGCGATCATGTGATGTATCTGACACCAGGAATGTGTCAATAAAGTTTCCCCTTGCTGGGACAATGAATTCACGGTGTTCTTATTTCAATTTCCAATAGTGTACATTATGGACAGGAGGGACGAAAAATGGCATATATAAAAGCATCAGAAATCTAAATTGCGGGTATAGTAATGTAAGCAACGAAATAAGAAAGGGAATTGATCAGCTTGGGTGCCATACATTATACAAGGCAACAATGGTATGAAACATGAGTAACAGGGGAAGCAACTAAACGAATGGAAGAAAATTAGCCTTATTGTGCAGTTATGGCATTGCTGCATAAATGATGCACCAAACTGGAGAGAAGTGGAAGCACGTTGATATTCGATTCTAGCGGCCCATTTCAGGGTAGTTCTGGGGGAGAGTCCCCACATTTACGTCAAAAATGGCATTTTTTAAAACTTCTCCCTCTTGGATAAATGTCTCCGTACACCTGTGTCTAGGATAGAGCAACAGAAACTTTCCTCTTAGAGTCAGTAACGTTTCAGGTAAAAACACTTTCAATAATGTAGCAAAAGTAATGGAATAACGATATGGACTTATAGAGATGGTGGAAGCGTCGTGTACACAACGTATAAAAGGACGGTGCATTGGTGGAGGTGTTATTTGTATTTATGTGATTAATTTGAAAAGGTGGGCCATATTCAAGTGTTCAGTTCATGCTCAACACTTGCTCCGGAAACACTTTCGCACTTATGAACGGCTGTAGAAGAAGCATGGTCAATAATTCTGCAAGGGACTTCCAGCGACTTTTTGAGTCCATGCCACATGGAGTTTCTGCGCCATGCCACGTCCGACACGATATTAGCAGGTGTCCCGTGACTACTGTTATATCAGTATATGTGAAACACAACTTACTTTAATAATTATTCTTTGTTTTACCTGTCTTAGGGGTGGGGACAAAAATAGTAACTACCACTGAAAGGGACTGTATCAGTCCCTTTTCTTGTAATACTTGTCAGGGACATTTAAATTAAGTGAAATAAATCTAGCAAGTTAATCTGATGCTGTCAGTTTTGCATAAAAGTATCTGCTGTTCGCGGCTGCGCTCGTATATCAATAGCTTAACTTCCTGCCCCCCCCCCCCCAAAAAAAAAAAAAAACTTACCCAATGCGCAACGTGTCGCAATGCGTAGTGTCTGTGACGGGCGGTGCTTGGACAGGAGCACGCATCAAGGCATTGGCTACTTAAGTAGTTATGCACTACACATGTGCATTGTGCTACAAATTCAATAATTTGTAACGAGATTTATGTTCATTAACGTAAAAACAGATGTACCATTCTCTACTTCGTCCTCTCAAAGGAAGATTTTTTTTCTTATTTTCTAAAGTAGCCTGTTTTCTCCCTCAGGGTCCAAGATATCTGCATAGCATACACTCTAAGGACAAAAGAAGAAAACGAAGCTTTTATCCGGTTCGACATTGACTGGTAGAGTTGTTGGGTGTCCGCCTGAGGAACATTGTGCCAAATTTTGTGTAACTGGCGCGTTAGATTTTCAAAATCCGAGCTGGATGGAGGGCTCGACCCATAATGCTCCAAACGTTGTCAGTTGGCGCGATATCCCGCTACCTTGGTGCCCAAGGCTGGGCTGAGCCAACACGAAGACAAGCAGCAGGAACACTCGCCGGGTGCGAGTGGGCCGGAGACGTGTCTAGAGAGGGACGTGTCTAGAGAGGGACGTGTCTAGAGAGGGATGTGTCTAGAGAGGGACGTGTCTAGAGAGGGACGTGTCTAGAGAGGGACGTGTCTAGAGAGGGACGCGTCTAGAGAGGGACGCATCTAGAGAGGGACGTGTCTAGAGAGGGACGTGTCTAGAGAGGGACGTGTCTAGAGAGGGACGTGTCTAGAGAGGGACGTGTCTAGAGAGGGACGTGTCTAGAGAGGGACGTGTCTAGAGAGGGACGTGTCTAGAGAGGGACGTGTCTAGAGAGGGACGCGTCTAGAGAGGGACGCGTCTAGAGAGGGACGCGTCTAGAGAGGGACGCGTCTAGAGAGGGACGTGTCTAGAGAGGGACGTGTCTAGAGAGGGACGTGTCTAGAGAGGGATGTGTCTAGAGAGGGACGTGTCTAGAGAGGGACGTGTCTAGAGAGGGACGCGTCTAGAGAGGGACGCGTCTAGAGAGGGACATGTCTAGAGAGGGACGTGTCTAGAGAGGGACGTGTCTAGAGAGGGACGTGTCTAGAGAGGGACGTGTCTAGAGAGGGACGTGTCTAGAGAGGGACGCGTCTAGAGAGGGATGTGTCTAGAGAGGGACGCATCTAGAGAGGGACGTGTCTAGAGAGGGACGTGTCTAGAGAGGTACGCGTCTAGAGAGGGACGTGTCTAGAGAGGAACGCGTCTAGAGAGGGACGTGTCTAGAGAGGGACGCGTCTAGTGAGGGACGCGTCTAGAGAGGGACGCGTCTAGAGAGGGACGTGTCTAGAGACGCCCCACACAGTGGAGGGGTACCAGTCTGACTCTCGTCCACGATACGCACCGACCAGCAAGAGCTAGGGTCTGGGGTGACATTTCTTTTCACAGCAGCACCCCTTTGATTTACATCCACAGTAGGTCGATGATATTCTACGCATCCTGGACTTAGATTTCAGGAAGATAATGCCAGCCTGCATATGACTAGAGTTTCTTCTGCTTGTCTTGGTGCTTTTCTTGGCTAGTAAGGTCGTCGGATCTCACCCCAATTTAGCGTTATGAGCACAGCCCGAAAAGATGTGTGGCACGGAAATACTAAGAAATGACGAGAAAGCCTTGAAGTTCTCTAAGGCTGCAGATACAGCAATAAAGAATATCCCAATGGCAGTACATCTGAAGAATAATGGACATCTTTAAAAAGGCAGTCACAGAAGTTGGAAAGAAAAACATATATACAAAGAAGGTAGCTGTGAAGAAGCTATGGGTAACAGAAGAAACACATCGTTTGATCGAGGAAAGAAGAAAGTACAAATAGGTTCAGGGAAATCTAATAATACAGAAATACAAATCACTGAGAAATGAAATAAATAGGAAGTGCAGTAAAGCTAAGACCAAATGGCTGCATGAAAAACATAAAGAAATCGAAAAGGAAATGTTCGTCGGAAGGACTGAGTCAGCATATAGGAAAGTCAAAACAACCAACAGTGGTAAAATTAAGAGTGCAGCGGGAATTCCACTGTTAAATGCAGGGGAGAGAGCGGATAGGTGGAAAGAATACATTGAATGCCTCTATGAGGGGGAAGATATGTCTAACGTGGTTGAAGACGAAACAGGAGTCGACAGAAAGAGATAGGGGATCCAATATTAGAATCAGAATTTAAGAAAGTTTTGGAGAACTTAAGATCAAATAAGGCACAATGTATAGATAACACTCAATCACAGTTTCTAAAATACTTGGGGGAAGTGGCAACAAAACGACTATTCACGTTGGTGTGTAGAACGTGTGAGTCTGGCGATGTACCATCTGACTTGCGGAAAAATATCATCCACACATTTCCGAGGACTGTAAGAGGCAAGTTCGAGAATTATTGCACACTCAGTTTAACAGCACATGCATCCAAGTTGCTTACAACAATAACTTACAGAAGAATGAAACAGAAAATTGAGGATGTGTTAAAATAGGGGCCTCCAAACGTTTTAGTCCGCGGGCCACGTTGACTCCTCTACGAACTCAAAAGCGCCCAAAACTACCTAGTGGGATTTAAGCACCCTAGTACTCCATGGTCACCGTAATGTAACGCTAAAGGAAACACGAAATGGCAAAAATCTAAGGTTGTGGGAATAGCTAGCACTGAAACGAACTACGATTTTTATTTAATTACATAATTTTCATTGGTGGACGTACCTGATCGAAATTCTGGCGTATTTTATTCTGGCGAATTTCACCGATAAAAAAATGTGCCACTAGACGTTCTTCACGAAAGCGTCCTGAAAAGTTAAGGAAATCTCAAAATCATTGTGAGCAACAGTATTATTACTGCAAGACGTAACAGAGGTAGAGTATGTCAACGTATTGTTATTTCAAGCGGCGCAACAATAAGTTTAATTATGTAGTCTTGTATCGGGTAGCAGAGCTAGAGCATATATTTGACAGTTCTGTAGCGTGATTGTGTCTATGTTGCGAGTGTCTCAGGACATTTTAGTGTTTTATGCGCTGTAGTAGTAGGTGAGAATAAGAAGTGTGGGACAATTCAAAGTTTGAAATAGAAGAGACAAGAAAAATTTGTAAATCCAAATACGTATAGCATGACTAGAGTATTTTTTCATTGTATTTTTTAGTGGACCTACAGTGTAATTTTATTTAGTTTACTAATTAAAGCACCTTAAAAATAAATTTATTTTAATTTTGTTTAAGCAGACTACTAGTTTCATTAGTAATCAATAGCACAATTTTATTTTCAGGTTACAATCTTCTGTGAAGTTCTGTACAAACATAGAAAAGAAACGAAAGGTTGATAGTGAATGAAGAATTTTTAAAGAGCAGTGGGGATGTCAATATTTCATGGTGGAGTCAAGCAACAAACCAATGTGTATTATTTGAAATGAAACAATATCAGTCTTCAAAGAATACAATATAAAACGTCATTATGAGACTAAGCACTCTCAGAATCACTCCAAGTTTACAGGATGCGAACGATTGGAATGTATGTGTCTCTGAAACGCCAGCTAAAGTCCCAGCAGTCACTGTTTAAGAAAGTAAATGCTGAATAACAACTCTAACATGGTGAGTTTTCAAGATATAAATTAATTACAGTTATTTTTATATATCAGTTACAACTAAAATATTCAATTTCATTATGTACATCAGGTATCGTATTTTCTTTAAATTGCCTTTAAATAAAAATATTTTATACGATTTACTTGCTATGTACACAACGTAATCAAAAGAAAGTGAAACCTCGCTTAAGAATCATCTTCCACACTGACTGATTACTGAGGCTAGTCGCCGAAATGGCGTCCATTTGAAAGACTTGCACCAGACTCGTCAGTAGAATAAAATGCAAAGAATTTTTTTACTTAAAATGTTTTCACCAAACTAGTCTGTTAACCGTTCTTTTTTTTCACTATCGCACAGAGAATGGTCTGTCTGTTTATTGTGGACAGCCGCAAGTTTAACCATGACCTTCCGCTTTGGAAAGATAGAGCTCCGACAATGTCGCGGTGTATTGGTCTCGATAGGCCTCGAAACTCTTTGTTGGCAGTATAGGTACCACCTCAAATATTTGGCGTAGAGATGGACAAAACTGTTCTTTTCAGAGATCGGATCAGAACTGTTCAATCCCTGAAATGAAGTAGCTGTTTTTCATGACTCACCACTCATTCACAATAGAAAATAAATGGAAGGCACATTGCCCTTTAAACTTGGTTTTTTCCAGTACTATACCTGTATGTTGATATTATTTGATCCTATTTTAAAATAACACAGAATTTTGTATTGTTTATTGAAATTTCCACGATATGACAAAGTTTTTGATTATTGATTTATTTTGCACTATCGTGGTTTTTTGAGTGATCGGAAAATGTTGTAACTTGAGATTTACATTAACGATATATTTGGCTATAATGTATTAAAATTTCATTAATCTCATACAAATACCTCGCAAGCCATATATTTTTAAAGTGAACATTTCCTTCTGAAGACGCCTAAAATCGCAAAATCCGTACTACAGTGAGAAACAAATCTATAAATTTGACTGTAAGACCAAAGTGCTGCATAAAGCCTCCCGCAGAATAAAACAAGGAAAATATTGGTGTATCACATTTTGCTATACCTTTATTGGTTCGCTCGTAATTAAAGTGTAAATTCGAGTGACCATAACAAAAAATCCTATAGTAAGAAGAGCTGTCAGGAACCTAATCTGATGTGTTTAAACAAATAAAAATAAAATAAAAACAAATGATATATACATAACATAATTATGTAATATACATAACGGTATTACTACAAAGAACAATATCCAATAGAGACGAACTACGATGCAGAGGCGCTGAGTCAAGCAGGTCGAGCCGCGAGCTGTATTACTGCGTGAGCTGAGACCTCAGAGGGCAGAGTGACACCTGAGTTGCTTTGCTCAACGCTATGGCTAGAGTCGACAACGGTGGGATGAGCGTTGAGCGGGCGAGTTCCGAGGGTGGGGGGAGCGGTGAACGGCCACCAGCCACCCGCTCCGAGACAAATCGTCCGTTCTCTTGCGAGCAGGTTGTTGTAAGTAGTTCTTAAGTTCTCCGCTAGGAGGCTCTCTATCCTATTGCTCGCATCAACTCCCCAGAGGGCAGGACGTGCGACTGAAACGATCGCCGACGGAGGGCGATGCTAAGTTAAGGTGTGCCAGACACTGCACGAGGCAGAGGAAGTACAGAGATGGCAAGGCATATGTGAAACAGAAAATCCAATGGGGCACTGCACAATGCAGGCAGCCAAGGCTGGAGCAGGGCAGAGGCCGGCGCGGCTGTGTTGTGTGGCGTGCAGTGTGCTCTGACAAGCAGAGGCCCCACTGATCTGCTCCGACTCTCTCTCTCCCTCTCTCTCTCTCTCTCTCTCTCTCTCTCTCTGTGCTGTGGAAAACTTTTGAAGTTACCGTTCTTTTTTATGAATCACTGATTGTTCACTCCTTTGAAAGATTCAACTCTATGAATTAGTTCAGGAGCAGATCCCCCATCTCTGATTTGGCGGTCCGGAGACTGGGGACATCCTGCCAGCTAATGAGGGCCGGTTTGCGGGCCTTCACAGGCCGGGTTTGGCCCGCGGGCTGTAGTTTGGAGATCCCTGTGTTCAATGATCAGTTTGTCTTTACGACTGTTAAACGCACTAGAGACTTTGCGTTTGATACTAGTGGCAAGACTAAAAAAAATTCAAGACACGTTCGTAGGATCTGTATACCTATAAAAAAATGTTCAAGAATGTAAAATGGTGCAGTGTGTACGAAATTACGAGGAAACTTGGGTGAGCTATAGGAAGAGACCGGTAATATACAATATGTACAAGAGCTAAGAGGGAATAATAAGAGTGGACGACCAATAACGAAATGCTTAGATTAAAACGGGTGTAAGACAGTGATGTAGTCTCGCCCCTACTGTCAAATCTGTACAGAAGCAATGATGGAAATGAAAAAAAGTGTAGCTGTGGAATTTAATTTCAAGGTCAAAGAATATAAATGGTAAGATTCGCTGATGACATTTCTATCCTGAGTGAAAGTGAAAGAGAGTTACATTATCTGCTGAATGGAATGATCGGTCTAATGAGTAGAGAATGTCGATTGAGGGTAAATTGAAGAAAGACGAAAGTAATGGGAAGTAGCAGAAATGAGAACAGCCAGAAACTTAACATCAGGACAGATGGTCACGAAGTAGATGAAGTTAAGGAACTCTACTTCTTAGGCCCCAAAATAACCAGTGGCGGATGGAGCAAAGAGGACATCAAAAGTAGAGTGGCACTGGCAAAAGGGGCACTTTTAGCCAAGAGAATCTACTAGTATCAAATTTCAGGAAGAAATCTCTGAGAAGCACTTAATTCCATAAATTATCTGGGAGTATGCATTAGGAGTGATTTAAAATGGAATGATGATATAAAGTCGGTAAAGCAGATGCCACACTGAGATTCATTGGAAGAAATCCTAAAGAAATGCAATCCGAAAACAAAGAAAGTAGGTTACAGTACGCTTGTTCGCCCACTGCTTGAATACTGCTCAGCAGTGTGGGATCTGTACCAGATAGGGTTGATAGAAGAGATAGAGAAGACCCAACGGAGAGCAACGTGCTTCATTACAGGATCATTTAGTAATCGCGAAAGCTTTACGAAGATGATAGATAAACTCAAGTGGAAGACTCTGCAGGAGAGATGGTCAGCAGCTCGGTACGGGCTTTTGTTGAAGTTTCAAGAACATAGCTTGACTGAAGAGTCAAGCAGTATATTGCTCCCTCCTACGTATATCTCGAGAAGAGACCATGAGGATAAAATCAGAGAGATTAGAGCCCACACAGAAGCATACCGACAATCCTTCTTTCCACGAACAATATGAGACTGGAATAGAAGGGAAAGCCGATAGAGGTACTCAGGGTACCCTCCTCTAACATTACCTTTCTTTATAGAAATAGTAGATACCAGGGATATATTCGACCCTCTTATAAGTGAACATTATGTATACCATGTGTTGTATTTCAGCCTAAAATCTATAAAAAGGAATTAGTTCGTTTCAATCGATGTTTACTAGCTCTATTTGCGTAACTAAAATTCTTCTTCATTTAGAAATATTTGAAATTATGAAATATCTAGCATACTTAAAAATCATATTATTAATTGCACCATGCAACGCTAATTATTAAATTAATTTCTGGATTCATCTACAAAATAATGATTTAGGTTGGATATGATTCCTATTTTGTCAAGAAAGTTTGTAAACTCTTTTGTTTAGCAAACTCTTTGGAATGTGTTAGTACCACAGAATTAGTTATTAGTAGTGAGCATGCCTCTGATGGAAACGAATGTGTTTTTAATTTTGGCAATAATAAGTAATTTTTGGTTTTTAAGAAAATGGAGATTATGAAGTCAATGTGATATAGAAAATGGGATAAAATTCAAAAAATCATAGAAACAGAAAGTACTTCATCAATTATTATGTCAACTGGAACACAAAAAGTCAAAACTGTAGCCTCAAGAGTCTACACCTAGACGTACTGCAGCCAACAACGAGAAAATGAAGATAAATAATAAAAATTGTATCTTTTACGCCTCTCAATGCTTTTGAGACTAATGAAGAGACCGAAAATTTACTGGTGACGTTTGGGAGGTTAAGATTACACCATTCAGTATATTATTACTATTCAGTTACAGATTGTATATGGGGTGCGTCAAAAGTACATTTACAAACATTAGGGACATGATTCTTATTCTAAAACAAGAAAAAACAGTTAATGCAAACATATGTTCGCCCATGAACCATGGACCTTGCCGTTGGTGGGGAGGCTTGCGTTCTTCAATGATACAGATAGCCGTACCGCAGGTTCAACCGCAATGGAGGGGTATCTGTTGAGAGGCCGGACAAACGTGTGGTTCCTGAAGAGGGGCAGCAGCCTTTTCAGTGGTTGCAGAGGCGACAGTCTGGATGATTGACTGATCTGGCCTTGTAACACTAACCAAAGTGGCCTTGCTGTTCTGGTACTGCGAACAGCTGAAAGCAAGGGGACACTACGGCCGTAATTTTTTCCGAGGGCATGCAGCTTTACTGTATGATTAAATGATGATGGAGTTCTCTTGCGTAAAATATTCCGGAGGTAAAATAGTCCCCCATTAAGGTCTCCGGTTAGGGACTACTCAAGAGGACGTTGTTAACAGGAGAACAAAAACTGTTGTTATACCGATCGGAGTGTTGAATGTCAGGTTCCTTAATCGGGCAGGTAGATTAGAAATTTAGAAAGGGAAATGGACAGGTTAAAGTTAGATATAGTGGGAATTAGTGAAGTTCGGTGGCAGGAGGAAGAAGTCTTCTGGTCAGAATTATCAATACAAAATCAAATAGGGGTAATGCAGGAGTAGGTTTAATAATGAATCAAAAAATAGGTGTACGGGTAAGCTACTACAAATAGCTTAGTGTACGCATTATTGTGGCCAAGATAGACACAAACCCCATGCCCACTACAGTAGTACAAAATTATATGCCAACTAGCTCTGCAGATGACGAAGAAATTGATGAAATGTATGATGAGATAAAAGAAATTATTCAGGTAGTGAAGAGAGACAAAAATTCAATAGTCATGGGTGACTGGAATTCGTCAGTAGGAAAAGGGAAAGAAGGAAACGTGGTAGGTGAATATGGATTGGGGCTAAGAAATGAAAGAGGAAACCGCCTGTATAATTTTGCGCAGAGCATAACTTAATCATAGCTAATACTTGATTTTAGAATCAGAAAGAAGGTTGTATACATGGAAAAACCCTGGAGATACTAAAAGGTATCAGATAGATTATATAGTGGTGAGAAAGAGATTTAAGAACCAGGTTTTAAATTGTAAGACATTTCCAGGGGCAGATGTGGACTCTGACCACAATCTATTGGTTATGAACTGCAGATTAAAACTGACGAAACTGCTAAAAGGTGGGAATTTAAGGAGATGGAACCTGGATAAACTGAGAGAGCCAGAGATTGTATAGAGTTTCAGAGAGCATAGGGGAACAATTGACAGGAATAGGGGAAAGAAATACAGTAGAAGAATAATGGGTAGCTTTGAGAGATGAAATATTGAAGGTAGCACAGGATCAAATAAATAAAAGAACGAGGGCTTGTAGAAATCCTTGGGTAACAGAAGAAATATTGAATTTAATTGATGAAAGGAGAAAATATAAAAATGCAGTAAATGAAGCAGGGAAAAAGGAATACAAACGTATCAAAAATGATATCGACAGGAAGTGCAAAATGGCTAACACGCTTATCTCACTAGGAGTGAGATACTGCCTACAGGAAAATTAAAGAGACCTTCGGAGAAAGGAGAACCACTTGTATGAATATCAGTAGCTTTGATGGAAACCTAGTACTAAGCAAAGAAAGGAAAGCAGAAAGGTGGAACGAATATATAGAGTGCCTATACAAGGGCGATGTACTCGAGGACAATATTATGGAAAAGGAAGAGGGTGTAGATGAAGATGAAATGGGAGATATGATATTGCGTGAAGAGTTTGACGGAGCACTGAAAGACCTGAGTCGAAACAAGGCTCCGGGAGTAGACAACATTCTATTAGAACTACTGACAACCTTGGGAGAGCCAGTCCTGACACAACTCTAGCTTCTGGTGAGCAAGATGAATGAGACAGGCGAAATACCCACAGACTTCAAGAAAAATATAATAATCCAAATCCCAAAGAAAGCAGGTGTTGACGGATGTGAAAATTACCGAACTGTCAGTTTAATGAATCACAGCCGCAAAATAGTAACGCGAATTCTCTACAGACGAATGAAAAAACTGATAGAAGCCGACCTCTGGGAAGATCAGTCTGGATTCCGTAGAAATGTTGGACACGTGAGTCAATACTGACCCTACGACTTATCTTAGAAAATAGGTTAAGGAAAAGCAAACCTTCGTTTCTAGCATTTGTAGACTTAGAGAAAGCTTTTGACAATGTTGATTCCAATACTCTCTTTCATATTCAGAAGGTGTCAGGGGTAAAATACAGAGAGCGATAGGCTATTTACAATTTGTACAGAAAGCAGATGGCAGTTATAAGAGTCGAGGGGTATGAAGGGAAGCAGTGGTTGGGAAGGGAGTGAGACAGGGTTATAGCCTATCCCCGATGTTATTCAATATGTATATTGAACAAGCAATAAAGGAAACAAAAGAAATGTTCGGAGTAGGTATTAAAATCCATGGAGAAGAAATAAAAATTTTGAGGTTCGCCGATGACATTGTAATTCTGTCAGAGACAGCAAAGGACTTAGAAGAGCAGTTGAACGGAATGGACTGTGTCTTCAAAGCAGGATATAAGATGAACATCAACAAAAACAAAACGAGGATAATGGAATGTAGTCGGGTGATGCTGAGGGAATTAGATTAGGAAATGAGACAAAGAAGTAAAGGAGTTTTGCTATTTGGGGAGAAAAATAACTGATGACGGCCGAAGTAGAGAGGATATAAAATATGGACTGGCAATGGCAAGGAAAGTGTTTCTGAAGAAGAGAAATTTGTTTACATCGAGTATGATTTAAGTGTCAGGAAGTCGTTTCTAAAAGTATTTGTATGGAGTGTAGCCATGTATGGAAGTGAAACGTGGACGATAAATAGCTTAGACAAGAAGAGAATAGAACCTTTCGAGATGTGGTGCTACAGAAGAATGCTGAAGATTAGATGGGTTGATCACATAGCTAATGAGAAGGTATTGAATAGAATTGGGGAGAAGAGGAGCTTGTGGCACAACTTGACTAGAAGAAGGGATCGGTTGGTAGGACATGTTCTGAGGCATCAAGGGATCACCAATTTAGTATTGGAGTGCAGCGTGGAGGGTAAAAATCGTAGAGGGAGACCAAGAGATGAATACACTAAGCAGATTTAGAAGGATGTAGA
This sequence comes from Schistocerca gregaria, assembly GCF_023897955.1. Taxonomy (NCBI): domain Eukaryota; kingdom Metazoa; phylum Arthropoda; class Insecta; order Orthoptera; family Acrididae; genus Schistocerca; species Schistocerca gregaria. The sequence goes on from NC_064925.1 coordinate 574,782,389, forward strand.
TTGCTGCAGGTACTGGGAGATGAAGAAGCTTGCACGGAGCGTGGAGAGCTGCAACAAACCAGTCTCAGGACGGAAGACCACAACAACAACAACATGTCCTAAAATCTTTGGTTTTCAAGTTATTAATGAAATTTGACGTCAAACGGCTTTCCAGGTACAGCGGGGCAACTTCACTTACCTACGCACCTGCTTGACGCACTGTATCGTAAACAGCATTTTTTTTACAGTAGGGGTGTTATCATTCGTCATTAATCTGTCAGCAACGTGTTCATTGCGTACATGTAGCACAGGTAGTGCGCTAAGTTCAACTGCTCCGTTGAAACACGGCAGGCTGCATCTACATCTACATCTACATGATTACTCTACAATTAAGATTTAAGTGTTTGGCAGAGGGTTCATCGAACCACAATCATACTATCTCCCTACCATTCCACTCCCGAACAGCGAGTGGGAAAAACGAACACCTAAACATTTCTGTTCGAGCTCTGACTTCTCTTATTTTATTTTCATGATCATTCCTACCTATGTAGGTTGGGCTCAAAAAAATATTTTCGCATTCGGAAGAAAAAGTTGGTGACTGAAGTTTCGTAAATAGATCTAGCCGCGACGAAAAAGTCTTTGCTTTAATGACTTCCGTCCCAACTCCCGTATCATATCTGCCACACTATCTCCCCTATTGCGTGATACTACGAAAAGAGCTGCTCTTTTTTGCACCCTTTCAATGTCCTCCGTCAATCCTGCCTGGTAAGGATCCCTCACCGCGCAGCAATATTCTAACAGAGGACGAACGAGTGTAGTGTAAGCTGTCTCTTTAGTGGACTTGTTGTATCTTCTTAGAGTCCTTCCAATGAAACGCAACCTTTGGCTCGCCTTCCCCACAATATTATCTATGTGGTCTTTCCAACTGAAGTTGTTCGTAATTTTGACACCCAGGTACTTAGTTGAATTGACAGCCTTGAGAATTGTACTATTTATGGAATTCCAACGGATTTCTTTTGTAACTCATGTGGATAACCTCACACTTTTCGTTATTTAGCGTCAACTGCCACCTACCACACCATACAGCAAACTTTTCTAAATCGCATTGCAACTGATACTGGTCTTCGGATGACCTTACTAGACGGTAAATTACAGCATCTGCGAACAATCTAAGAGAACTGCTCAGATTGTCACCCAGGTCATTTATATAGATCAGGAACAGCAGAGGTCCAGGACGCTTCACTTGGGAACACCTGATATCACTTCAGTTTTACTCGATTATTTGCCATCTATTACTACGAACTGCGACGTTCCTGACAGGAAATCACGAATCCAGTCGCACAACTGAGACGATACCCCACAGGCCCGCAACTGGATTAGAAGTTGCTTGTGAGGAACGGTGTCAAAAGCTTTCCGGAAATCTAGAAATACGGAATCAGCTTGACATCCCCTGTCGATAGCGGCCATTACTTCGTGCGAATAAAGAGCTAGCTGCGTTGCACAAGAACGAGGTTTTCTGAAACCATGCTGATTGCGTGTCAATAGATCGTTCTCTTCGAGATGAATCATAATGTCTGAATACAGTATATGCTCCAAAACCCTACTGCAAACCGACGTCGATGATATAGGTCTGTAGTTCGGTGGATTACTCCTATTACCCTTCTTAAACACTGGTGTTACCTGCGCAATTTTCCAATCTGTAGCTACTGATCTATCGGTGAGCGAGAAGTTGTATATGATTGCTAAGTAGAGAGCTATTGTATCAGTGTAATCTGAAAAGAACCTAATCGGTATAAAATCTGGAGCTGAAGACTTGCCCGTATCAAGCGATTTGAGTTGCTTCGCAACACCTAAGGTATCTACTTCTAAGAAACTCTTGCTAGCAGCTGTTCGTGTTTCAAATTCTGAAATATTTCGGAAAACTGCATTCAATAACTTTGCTTTAGTGGCTTAGTCGTCGGTAACTGTACCATCGGCACTGCGCAGCGATGGTACTGACTGCGTCTTGCCGCTTGTGTACTTTACATACGACCAGAATTTCTTCGGATTTTCTACCAAATTTCGAGACAATGTTTCGTTGTGGAACCTATTAAAGGCATCTCGCATTGAAGTTCGTGCCATATTTCGCGCGTCTGTCAATTTTAGCCAATCTTCGGGATTTGGCGTTCTTCTGAACTTCGCATGCCTTTTTCGTTGCCTCTACAACAGCGTTTGGACCTGTTTTGTGTACCATGGGGGATCAGTTCCATCTCTTATTAAATTGAGCTATGAATCTCTCAATTGCTGTTGCTACTATATCTTTGAATTTGAGCCACATTTCGTCTACATTTGGAAAGGTAGTTCGGAAGGAATGGTGATTGTCTCTAAGGAAGGCTTCTAGTGACACTTCATCCACTTTTTTAAATAAAATTATTTTGCGTTTATTTCTGGTGGATTTGGAAGAAACGGTATTGAGCCTAGCTACAACGAACTTGTGATCACCAATCCCTGTATCATTCATAATGCTCTGTATTAGCTCTGGATTGTTTGTGGCTAAGAGGTCAAGTGTTTTTTCGCAACCATTTACAATTCGCGTGGGTTCGTGGATAAACCGCTCGAAATAATTCAGAGAAAGCATTTATTACAATCTCGGAGGATGTTTTCTGCCTACCACCGGTTTTGAACAAGTATTTTGGCCAACATATTAAGGGAAGGTTCAAGTCCCCACCAACTATAAACGTATAAAGTGGGGTATTTATTTGTTACGAGACTCAAATTTTTTCTGAACTGTTCAGCAACTATATCATCGGAGTCTGGGGGTCGGTAAAAGGAGCCAATTATTAACTTAGCTCGGCTGTTAAGTATAACCTCCACCCATACCAATTCGCACAGAGTATCTACTTCGAATTCACTACATTTCGTGAGCAGGCATACATGATTCTGAGGTATGGCGCCACGAATGTTAGAGGACGCTAGGTTGCCTTCGGTGTTGTGTACCGTCGCATTGCAGAGACAGGATCCGTAACACCCCAGACGATTGAGCGAGGAAGCCCTGTGTTGCTCATATGCCTGACCAGGAATAGCACTTTCTACGGGCTGTGGAAGAAGGGCCTGGTATCAGCTCAAGACATGTGCCTTGACATGTGGTCGATCTCCAAGTTCAGCATGGAGGATACTTAGCGAGGAACACATGTAGCCGTACCATCTTCATCACGTGAAGGGCCTTAAGGCTGCCAATCATACACTATGGGAGAACTTCTGCATATGGCTTGTTGCATAAAGCTTGTTGGATGAACGGCTAATCCGTTATTTGTCTTGTTAGTTTTATTTACAGATCAGGCAACGTTTGGAACAGGTGGAATAACGAATGTCCGCAACCAACAGCTCTGGGCCATTCGCAGTCCTCGTGCTATAGCACAGGCCAGACAACAGCGTCAGTGTAACATTAACGAGTGGTCTGGAACTGTAGGCGACTGTGTGGTCCCATCAGGCGTTCTTTCAGCACGTCTTACAGACGCTATCTATAGGGAGTTTGTTCAGAACGCCCCTCAAGATGTACCAGCGGATATGTCGCTCAAATAGGAAGAACTTGATGCACGATGAAACTCCGACACATTTCAGTCGAGGTGCTCCAACTCATTTCTACCATGACAAATGAATGGGTAGAGGAGGACCTCTTCCATGGCCTGCTCGAATTCCTAACGTCAACCCTTCGATTATTATCTCTAGAGAATCTTAAACAATAGGTCTATGTAGCACAACATCTGGATACAGAAACTCTTCATCGACGTTTCATGGAAGCCTGCGAAACCATTCAGACCTGTCAGGGAGTATTTGAAAGTGTACGTCATTCCATGATTCGACGAGTGCATGTACGTTTACAAGAAAGAGGAGGACATTCAGAGATTTTATTACGAGTTTATGTGTTGTTGAGCTCGAATCACCCAAATTGTAAACATTCATTAATAACTAGGAAGCGAAGGATTTTCGGACAAGTGTTAATCTGACCTTCTTCTTTTGTTCGGTGGTAAATAACCTGTCCCCAAAGTTCTTGAAGCATTTTTGAAACATCCTGTACATAGGTAGGATAACTTAAATCCTGCACCCTTTCATTTTAAGAACTTTTCAAAATACTGAGTCATATTTTTCGGCAAATGATAGTAGGAAAGGAAGCCTGTACTACCCTCTCTTGTAACAAAAGAGGTACTGAAGCAAGTATGTTTTTTAAAGTGATATTGTACTTTTATAACTTCAGTGAAAAAGCTCTTGAAAACAATAGTAAAGTGACATAATAGTTGTTAGTGTTGGTGTTCGAAATTTTCGCATACGTATCTGAAGAAACACCTTTATTTTAAAGCCTAGGAGCAGTGAATAGGCTCTTGAGTTGCAAACAACGTCACGTGGGGCTGTCAAGCCAAGGGCCCAAGTTGTATTGAGCCTTTCGACGTTTACCTGTGATGTAACATGAAGTGGTAGGGCTGGGTTGGGCGGTGAGTGATCATAATTGTGAAACCTTTATTTGACAAAGTGCCAGAAATTTTGTGTAGGAAATAGTCTTAAAAATCGTATGAGAGCAATTTGTTACAATACATCAAGTGGCTGAATAACAACAGATATTCAGCAATAGAATAATGCCTCTCAATCATGGTAAAATGCAAGAAGCATTATAATTAATCAAAATCCAAACCCAGGTAGAAGCCAGGCAGAAGCCTCAAAAATATGTGGTACAGTCACATTACTGTAACCAGCTTTCAACATAGCCACACTTTGCAGGACGAACCGCTGCAGGACGTGCAGTAACAGTGGGTGTGGCTGTGGAAGGTACAGGCAGGGATGCAGTGCAATGCTAACGCGAGTGCCGCAGACAGCTGCGGTATGTTTCTCGGTTGAAAGTGCCAACAGCCGGATCGGTGTGCTCTCACAGACTGTCGATTACCGTCTAAAGTCTGGTGCCCTGGGGAGTGCCGGAACCTCGTCATGGTGCTCTTCGGACCACCCACGTACAATGCGAGCTGTGTTACAAGTTGGAGTGTCCTGCTGGTAGGTGTCATGGTGCCGAGAAAAAAATTAACTCCATGTAGAGGTGGATATGGTCACCCAAGGATAGATGCATACTCGTAGTGATCCATTTTACCTTCCAGAATGATGATGTAATCCAGGGAATGTCACGAGAACATTCTCCAGATTCCCTCCTCCAACCTGGACCCTCTAGGCTACTGTAGTGAGGTGTTTGATTTCGGACGTTTCACACTGTACACGGCAACGTCCTTACGTCCACTTTAGCACAAAACGTGATACACTTGGACAGGTCTAAGGCGCTGCAGTCATGGATTGTGCAACTGGGCCCAGCGGAGGTTCGAGTTCTCCCCCGGGCATGAGTGTGTGTGTTTGTCCTTAGGATACTTTAAGTAAAGTAGTGTGTAAGCTTAGGGACTGATGACCTTACCAGTTAAGTCCCATAAGGTTTCACACACATTTCACTGGGAAAGGCCACTTGTCACCACTCACTGAACGTCCAGTTCCGGTATGGCGTGCAAATTCCAGCTTCCGTCGTCAAGGAACAGCAATTAGTATGAGAGCATCAACCAGGAACCTCATGGGTACGCCCGTACGCAGCAAAGTTCGGTGAACGGTCTTTGAGGAGACACTGTCTGTACCTCCTTGGTTCGTCTAGGCGGTCAGTTGCCCAGCAATCAAACGCCTACTCGACCGTACACGTCTCTGCATCCGTAGTTTACCGTGTCATCTGTGGCTCGTGGTGCACACAGCTGCCTCAGTGTCTATTTTGGGCGGCGCCACTTTGTCATACACAAAATACTTTGGTCACGTCGGTGGACGAACAGTTTACAGTATTTGCTGTTTCGGAAATGCTTTCATCCTTGGCACGAAAACCAGTGATTATGCCCTTCTGGATGTCAGATAAATGGCTCCGTTTCTACATTACGTTAAAAATGCACTGCTTTCCGCGTCCACCTCCCCGCCCCTTTTCCGACACGCTTCATGTACCCCCTACCGCTAGTGCTTCCAGCAGTCGCCTGGGAGTGGTTTTTGCATGCTGCCGCCTAACATAGGCGGTGCTCAAAGTAATATGAGTGTATTGTGTACTAACCATAATTCAAAAACAAATAACGTAATTAAATTACACAGATGCAATCTGTCGAATGAGAACAACTTCGAAACACATACCTGGCAAGTCATCCTGACTGACTGTACTGGAAAGTTTGTCTCTCGGGCATTTTCTCTACTGAAATTTAGTTTTTCTAAAGTTCTAAAAAATGTATACGGTATTTATCTCCCTCCTAGAGCTTCTATACCAGAAAATCCTGTATATTTTGTTAGCATAATTTAATGATAAAATAATAATCAGATACTTAAAATGCATTATGTTTTATTTAGCAGAGATAATTTAATACCTTACTCCACTATTCAAAAACCTTTTATGCATTTGTCAGCCTGTTAAATTGTTGGAAGTAATCGGTGGTGATCCAACGATCGCGCACAATGGGTGCAGTCTATAATTTCACCGAAGTCCGGTCATTATTACTATTTTCATGGAAAGCTGACTTTTTGCGTTAACCCTAACAACTATGCAGTCTGGCGTCACCAAGCTCACTGTTTCCAAACTTCGACCTCTGGCTATGACAATCTCAACACTACGACTAGCAAAAGTAGTTTTGGCTCAATAGATAAACTTGCGCCACATCACTGAATTTGCCAGCGAAATACTTTCCTTTCCTTTCCTTTGTCAGTAATTTAACTTTCAAACATTCACTATGTTAAGAACGTGATGTCACATAAAAAGGGACTACATTATACGGAAGTAGAGACGCTATGGAAAGAGGAGGATTTGCCATATATGTCAAATTTTGCCACAGTTGCAAAAATTTGGAAACTGAAAATTTTTGCGTAGAGCAATATATAGAAGCATGTGCGTGTGACTTTAAAACAAGTAACGGTACTTTTATAATTGTAGCCGTGTAGAAGTCCCCATCGGGAAAATTTCAACTATTTTTGAAAAACGTAAATTCTTTGTTGTGTGGTCTGTCAGACAGAGGACAGCAAGTTACTGTTTCTGGGGATTTCAGTGTAGATTTTCTGAAAGAATCCGATAGAAAGCTTCACCTTGAAGTATTACTCGGGTATTTCAATTTGACATCAGTTATTGATTTTCCTACTCGGGTGGTTGAGGAAAACAGCACACTGACAAATAATGTTTTCACAGACCAAGATAAATTTAATCAAATAAAAACTTCTCCTGTTTAGAATGGTCTTTCCCATCACAATCCACAGATAGTTACAGTATACGATATAGCTCCATACAGTAATGCAAAACATTCCTCCAAAATAGTGCATTCAGTTAACAATTGAAAATCCTAGGTAAAGCTGGGTTAGGTGTACAGAGAACCTGACGGTAATTTAAAATTTAACCTATTTAATGATAACTTTGTGGGTCTATTTGAAAACAGTTTGCCTAAGAAAACAGTGAAATATTATTGTAAGAAACCATGTAAAAAGCCATGACTTACTAAAGGGATAAAAATGTCTTGTAAACACAAAAGGGAAACTATCTTATTACTGGGAGGAGTAATGATCCTGAAACAGAGAAACATTATAAAAACTACTGCACTGTATTCAAAAAAGTTATTAAAAAGTCCCGAAATATATGCATATGTCTGAGATTAGCATATCTGATAATAAAATTAAAACAATTTGGAATACTGGTAAAAGTGAAACAGTACAACCGAGAACACAGGAAGACTGTATTTCTATCAAACTCAATGAAATGTTTGTTAACAAAAAGTCAGAAGTAGAAAAATTTTAATAATCATTTCTAAGTGTTTTAGAGAAAATAGGATCCAGCTATTTATTAGAAAATGCAAGGCATTATATGGAAGAGGCAGTTCCAATGCAATTTGATAAAACTGAAATTCAACCCACCTCTCTTTCTGAAATTAAGAAAATAATATATTCACTCAAAAGTAATAGCTCACATGGAATTAAAGGCATTACCAACAGAGTGCTAAAAGCTTTTTCCTCACAAATATGTAGGATTCTCAGCCACTTATGTAGTAGCTCACTGAAACAGGGCATTTTTCCAGATAGACTGAAATAAGCTTCTTAAAAAGGGGGATAGGTTAGATGCTAACAGTTACTGCCCAATCTCACTTCTGACAGCTTTATCCAAAATTTTTGATAAAGTAGTCTGTTAAAGAGTAGCATCACATATTTGTAAAAATGAAGTACTAACAAAATACCAATTTGGTTTTCAGAAAGTTTTTCGACAGAAAATGCTATACATGTTTTCACTGATCAAATATTAAATGCATTGAATATCCGAACTTCACCCATTGGGATATTTTGTGATTTCTCAAAGGCTTTTGATTGTGTGAATCATGAAATTCTTCTAGATAAACTTAAATGTTGTGGTATGAGTGGTACAGTGCACAGACGGTTTAATTCATATTTAACTGGAAGAATGCAGAAGGTTGAAATTAAGAGTACAGATATTCTGAAAAAATCCGCCGAGTTCTCTAACTGGGGAGGTTACAAGGATGGTATCCCACACTTTCATTCTTGGGTTCCTTATTGCCCTCAATATATAGTAGAGACTTGCCACTCTATAAACATGAAGATGTAAAGCCAGTTATCTTTGCTGATGTTAGAAGTATAGCAATCACACCCAACAAATGAGCAGCAGCTAAGGAATTTGTAAATAATGTCTTTCAGAAAAGTATTAAATAATTCTCTGCAGATATAGTCGCACTGAATTTTTAAAAATCACAGTTTATAGAATTCTGTACAGCAAATGGCATAACACCATTGATAAACATAGACTATGAACAAAAGTCTGTTGCTAACTCAGAATATTCAAAATTTCTGGGTGTGTGCATTCATGAGAAATTGAACTGGAAGAAGGTCATCGATGATCTGCTGAAATGGTTAGGTTCAGCTACTTATGCTATTTAGATTATTGTTAATTTTGTGATAAATATATCAGTAAATTAGCCTACTATGTCAGTATTCATTCACTGCTTTCATAAGGCGTCATATTTTGGAGCAATTCATCATAAAGAGAGAAAGTATTCATTCGAGAAAAGCATGTAATCAGAATAATAGCTGGTGCTCTCCCAAGTCACCTTACAGACATTTATTTAAGGAACTTGGAATATTTACGGTACGTTCACAATACATATATTCACTTATGAAATTTGTCGTTAATAACCCATCACAATTCAGAAAGAACAGCGAAGTGCATAGCTACAACACTAGAAGAAAGGATGATCTTCACTATTCCAGATTAATTCTCTCTTTGTCACAGAAACGGGTGAATAACGCTGCCACAAATATTTGTGGTTATTTGCCAAATAACATTAAAGGCTTGACAGAAAGCCAATAACCATTTAAAAGCAAATTAGAAGAATTTCTGAATGACAACTCCTTCTACTCAATAGATGAATTTTTAGATATGAAATATTAACTGTAGAAAAAGAAATTAATTAATTATTTTGTGTAAATAAAAGTTGTGTTAAAGTGAATCGTTCGTCATCATTACGAAATATCGTATTCATTATCTGTGGAAAAAGGAATGAACGGAGAAAATTCAGAAACGAATTAGCGATACACGGACAAGAGCATCAAATACAGTGTCATTAAAAAGAGGACCATGAATGGATAACTGCAGAAAGGAGAAATGTCCATAATTTTCAAAATGTGTTTTATTGTATCAAAGAAATCGAGCCGGGTAGGTGCGTCGTTTCGTACAGCTACGGAACCTGTCAATAGTCAATAAAGAGTGCCTCTAACAGCAGGTGTATTTCCACGCTAACTGCAGAAAGGGAACATGTCCTGGACGACTTCCCTTTCTGCTGTGAAGAACATTTCCTGTAGGCAGCGATATTGCTCTGCTAAGGAGTTGATATGCCTCATACTGAACTCTTCGCAGAAGGAAGATAAATTTAAAGTTGTTCTAATGAAAACCGAAGATTTTTAATACTATAACGAGTGGCCTAAGTTCTAGAATAAACTTGCCTTTAGTAACGATTCTTACGGAAAGATTATCTAAAAGACTATAACGAGTGGCCTAAGTTCTAGAATAAACTTGCCTTTAGTAACGATTCTTACGGAAAGATTATCTAAAAGACTCAAACATCTCTTTTGTCCTACCAAAATAGCATCACATTATTTTCAGGAGAGATACACCACAGGCAGCTCATTGTAAAATAAACATCTATGGCCTCGGAGCTCAATTCCTTATATTTAAAGAATTCTCAGATGAATCAATAAATTCCCAAAGAATCTCCCTAAAGTACTGGACTACACATACATATCTCAAAAATGGAAGATAATGAAAATGTTTTGCTTATTTACCGGAAGAAAAGTTGCAAAGTTGTAATGAAATTTAGACAAATCCGACGACAAAAAGAGGTGAAACTATACGTAATGTTCAAGTACCTAAAGTTTTCTGTTGTAATAATTTTGAAAATGTATATAGCTTGAGGAACATAGGTACAACAAATTTTTGTCCTCAAAATACAAGGCTTTTAATTTATAGACTTCAGGAAAAACGTTAGTACACCTGGAAGGAAGTGCCGATTTTGATCAGATAACTTCATATGCCACCTGGGGGACTGTAGATATATTGGTAACAGTTTCAAAGTCGTCCGCCAACAGGTAGCGTAGTGGCACAGCTGCTAGAGTGCCATCGGTGTCTACTCTTTATTGGGGAACACTCACAGCCAGAAGGCTCAGTGTGGTGCAAACGTGTGGAGCAAGAAGGTAATCATACCACGGGCACGCACTCGTGCTTCCTACATCCAACTGAGTGAGACTGAAAGAGGCCGAATTGTAGGCTTCCTAGTGGTGAGATGGTCCTCTCGGAGAACTATCACAGGTGTTGGAGATGCTGCATAGTTGTGGAACGATGCTGGTATTAGTGGTCACGTGAACATTCTCACAGGTTCTGAACGTCCACGCAGCATAGACGTCCACCAGGATTGCCGTATTGTAAGGGCAGCAGTGGCAGATTATACATCACCGTCAACACAGATAAGAGAGTTTGTGAGCCCAGACATGACAATACAAACCGTCACAGGTTCACTTGGAATGGTGAGACCGTTCATTTGCCATTCTTGCAGCAGAAAGGTGGGATAATTCTCACATTGCCCGTTACCCTCAACGTACTCTGAAAGACGTGCAGCAACTTTTCTGACCATAAACAGTCCCGGACTAATCTCCAATCGAACACGCGTTTTATACGATATGAAGTGACTCGATAGACCCGTCAACCAAGAACCCTTAAGGAACAATGTAAATAGGTCGGGCAGCCATGATAAAGCGTATCCCAGGACAGTATTCACCATCTATACCATCGCCCGGATGGCAAAGGTAGCGCCTACCACGCCGCCTGTAAACGCTACACCACGTACTATTACGGGTGTTTCAGCAGGGGTCGATAACAGGTACCTCAAAACCGCTAATGCTACTGATTGTAAATGTAATCATTTCATGCACTCCATATGCACTGTTGCAACAATAAATCTTGAGTGAATTGGAAACCTCTAAAATGGAGTACAAATTTTTTCTGACAGTGTATTCCACATTGTTTACTGCAATAGGCGCGCAGGATTAGCCGAGCGGTCTGAGGCGCTGCAGTCATGAACTGTGCGGCTGGTCCCGGCGGAGGTTCGAGTCCTCCCTCGGGCATGGGTGTGTGTTTTTGTCCTTAGGATAATATAGGTTAAGTAGTGTGTAAGCTTAGGGACTGATGGCCTTAGCAGTTAAGTCCCGTAAGATTTTACACACATTTGAACATTTTACTGCAATAAAGAACATGTTAAGTTGGAAAAAAATGAAAAATAAAAAAGGTAATTGTAAAACAAAGTTGAGTAACAAGTAATTACACACATCAAAAAAAGTTTTGCATTACCGAGGTTCATAAAATTTCTGAAGATAGACGTTGACTTTGGATATTGTATCCAGGAGTCCCTTTGACTCCTCAGAGATGTCACTAAACCCACCCAAGATGTAAACAACCTTGCATGATCAGCGCCTATTAGACGGTGGGAGTCCGACAACTGATTAGTTCCAGTCATTCCATCAGGAAGGAGGTACACGGCTCGTGTTGTCTGTAATTCAACCATACCTAGACAATCAATACCGTGGTACGATCGCGTTCGCATTGATACTTTGTGCCAGGAAGGGCTCTAAACAAGGGAAATGTCCAGGCGTCTCGCAGTAAACCAAAGCAATGTTGTTCGGACATGGAGGAGATACAGAGAGACGAAACTGTTGATGGCATGTCTCGCTCAATCCGCCTAAGGGCAACTGCTGCAGTGGATGACCGGTACTTGCGAACTATAGTTCGGAGGAACTCTGACAGCAGCGTTACCATGTTGAAAAATGCTTTTTGGGCAGCCACAGGACGTCGTGTTACGACTGAAACTGTGAGCAATAGGCTGCACGATGCGCAACTTCACTCCCGACGTCCATGGCGAGGTCCATCTTTGCAACTACGACACCATGCAGCTCGTTACAGATGGGCCGAACAACATGCCAAATAGACCGCTTAGGAGTGACATCACGTTCTCTTCACCGATGAGTGTCGCGTACGCCTTCAACCAGACAATCGTCGGAGACGTGTTTGGAGACAACCCGTTCTGCCTGAACGTCTTAAGACACACTGTTCAGCGACTGCAAAAAGCTGGAGGTTCCCTGTTCTTTTGTGGTGGCGTTATGTGGAGTCGATGTACGCCGCTGGTGGTCATGGAAGGCGCCGTAACGACTGTACGATACGTGAATGCCGTCCTCCGACCGACAGTGCAACCACGTCGCCAGCTTACTGGCGGAGCATTCGTCTTCATGAACGTCAATTCGCACCCCCGACGAGCACATTTTGTGAATGACTTCCTTCAGAATAATGATATAGCTCGACTAAAGTGTCCATCATGTTTTCCGGTCATGAACCCTATCGAACATGCTTAGGATGGGTTGAAAAGGGCTGTTTATGGACGAGGTGACCCACCAACCCTCTGAGGGATCTACGCCGAATCGCCGTCGAGAAGTGGGACAATCTGGACCAACAGTGCCTTGATGAACTTGTGGATAGTATGCCACGACGAATACAGGCACGCATCAATGCAAGATGACGTGCTACTATGTATCAGAGGTACCGATGTATACAGCAATCTGGACCACCACCCCTGAAGTTTTCTCTGCTTGATGGTACAGCATGCAATGTGTGGTTTTCATGGGCAATAAAAAGGTCGGAGATGATGTTTATATTAATGGTTCAAATGACTGTGAGCACCATGGGACATAACATCTATGGTCATCAGTCCCCTAGAACTTAGAACTACTTAACCCTAACTAACCTAAAGACATCACACAACAACCAGCCCCCCCCCCCCCCCCCCCCCCGGGAATCGAACGCGGGAACCCGGGCGTGGGAAGCAAGAACGCTACCGCACGACCACGAGATGCACGGTCCCCGTGGCTCTACCCTTCATTCGATCCCTGCGAAACCCTACATTTCATCAGAATAATGCATGTTGCAGGTACTGTACGGGCCTTTCTGGATACAGAAAATGTTCGATTGCTGCCCTGGCCAGGATATTCTCCAGATCTATCACCATTTGAAAACGTCTGGTCAATGGTGGACGAGCAACTGGCTCGTCACAATACGCCAGTCACTACTCTTGATCAACTGTGGTATCGTGTTGAAGCTGCATGGGCAGCTGAACCTCTACACGTCATCCAAGCTGTGTTTCACTCAATGCCCAGGCATATCAAGGCCGTTATTACGGTCAGAGGTGGTTTTTCTTGGTACTGATATCTCAGGATCTATGCACCAAAATTGCGAGAAAGTGTAATCACATGTTAGTTCTAGTATAATATATTTGTCCAATGAATATCCGTTTATCATCTGCAGTTCTTCTTGGTTTATCAATTTTAATGGCCAGTAGTGTAGAATTAGTTTTCTGGCGCCCATTCTGATTCGCTACATGATAGCATGATTTCTATTTACCACAATCGTAACTGACGTGTAGCTATGTCCTATAAAGGAAGGTCAGGAGGGGGTATGCTTTATGTTAAGCCTAACTTCTTGCAGCTTCTAACGATACAATCTGATCTGAGATTCCCATATGAGGTAGTGAAGGTAATGGTGTGAAAGTAAATGATATGTGGCTTCTGGTACTGAAGGAAATGTGTAACAGCCTTCCACCACGGTATGATGCTAACAGCGGAAGACAGGTACCGGCAATGGCTAATTGCACTGGAGTTCCCAAAACACGTGACATCGTGCCTCCGAGTAGGACCACGCGAAAACGATATTTTGTTCCAATTGTCGGCGACCAGGGTGTGCACTGGACCTTAGAAAAAGCTACATCTACATCTACATCTACATCTACATCCATACTCCGCAAGCCACCTGATGGTGTGTAGCGGAGGGTACCCTGAGTACCTCTATCGGTACTCCCTTCTATTCCAGTCTCGTATTGTTCGTGGAAACAAGGATTGTCGGTATGCTTCTGTGTGGGCTCTAATCTCTCTTATTTTATCCTCATGGTCTCTTCGCGAGATATACGTAGGAGGGAGCAATATACTGCTTGACTCTTCGGTGAAGGTATGTTCTCGAAACTTTAACAAAAGCCCGTACCAAGCTACTGAGCGTCTCTCCCGCAGAGTCTTCCACTGGAGTTTATCTATTATCTCCGTAACGCTTTCGCGATTACTAAATGATCCTGTAACGAAGCTCGCTGCTCTCCGTTGGATCTTCTCTATCTCTTCTATCAACCCTATCTGGTACGGATCCCACACTATTGAGCAGTATTCAAGCAGTGGGCGAACAATCATACTGTAAACTACTTCCTTTGTTTTCGGAAACTTTATATGTCATTCCATTTTAAATCACTCCTAATGCGTACTCCCACATTATTTATGGAATGAACTGCTTCCAGTTGCTGACCTGCTATTTTGTAGCTAAATGATAAGGGATCTATCTTTCTGTGTACTCGCAGCACATTACACTTGTCTACATTGAGATTCAATTGCCATTGCCTGCACCATGCGTCAATTCGCTGCAGATCCCCCTGCATTTCAGTACAATTTTTCATTGTTGCAACCTCTCGATACACCACAGCATCATCTGCAAAAAGCCTCAGTGAACTTCCGATGTCATCCACCAGGTCATTAATGTATATTGTGAATAGCAACGGTCCTATGACACTCTCCATTGAGAATGACATGCTGCGTTCTGTTATCTATCAACTCCTCAATCCAATCACACAATTTGTCTGACAGTCCGTATGCTCTTACTTTGTTCATTAAACGATTGTGGGGAACTGTGCCAACGCCTTGCGGAAGTCAAGAAAAACGGCATCTACCTGTGAACCCGCGTCTAAGGCCCTCTGAGTCTCGTGGACGAACAGCGCTAGCTGGGTTTCACACGACCTTCTTTTTCGAAACCCATGCGGATTCCTACAGAGTAGATTTCTTGTCTCCAGAAAAGTCATTATACTCGAACATAATACGTGTTCCAAAATTCTACAACTGATCGACGTTAGAGATATAGGTCTATAGTTCTGCACATCTGTTCGACGTCCCTTCTTGAAAACAGGAATGATCTGTGCCGTTTTCCAATCCTTTGGAACGCTTCGCTCTTCTAGAGACCTACGGTACACCGCTGCAAGATGGGGGGCAAGTTTCTTCGCGTACTCTGTGTAAAATCGAACTGGTATCCCATCAGTTCCAGCGTCCTTTCCTGTTTTGAGCGATTTTAATTGATTTTCTATCCCTCTGTCGTCTATTTAGATATCTACCATTCTGTTATCTGTGCGACAATCTAGAGAACGAACTACAGTGCAGTCTTCCTCTGTGAAACAACTTTGGAAGAAGACATTTATTATTTCGGCCTTTAGTCTGTCATCCTCTGTAACAGTACCATTTTGGTCACAGAGCTTCTGGACATTTTGTTTTGATCCACCTACCGCTTTGACATAGGACCAAAATTTCTTAGGGTTTTTTGCCAAGTCAGTACATAGAACTTAACTTTCGAATTCATTGAGCGCCTCTCGCATAGCCCTCCTCATACTACATTTCGTTTCGCGTAATTTTTGCTTGTCTGCATGGCTTTGGCTATGTTTATGTTTGCTGTGAAGTGAACTTTGCTTCCGCAGCAGTTTTCTAACTCGGTTGTTGTACCACGGTGGCTCTTTTCCATCTCTTACGATCTTGCTTGGCACATACTCATCTAACGCATATTGCACGATGGTTTTGAACTTTGTCCACTGATCCTCAACACTAGCTGTACTTGAGTTAAAACGTCTGTGTTCAGCCATCAAGTACTCTGAAATCTGCTTTTTGTCACTTTTGCTAAACAGAAAGATCTTCCTACCTTTTTTAATATTTCTATTTACGGATGAAATCATCGATGCAGTAACCGCTTTATGATCGCTGATTCCCTGTTCTGCATTAACTGATTCGAATAGTTTGGGTCTGTTTGTCACCAGAAGATCTAATACGTTATCGCCGCGAGTCGGTTCTCTGTTTAACTGCTCCAGGTAGTTTTCAGATAAAGCACTTAAAAAATTTTCACTGGATTCTTTTTCCCTGCCACCCGTTATGAACGGGAGTCTCCCAGTCTATATCCGGCAAATTAAAATCTCCACCCAGAACTATAACATGGTGGGGCAATCTACTTGAAATATTTTCCAAATTAGTCTTCAGGTGCTCAGCCACAACAGCTGCTGAGACCGGGGGCCTATAGAGACATCCAATTACCATGTCTGAGCTTGCTTTAACCATGACCTTCACCCAAATCATTTCACAATTCGGATCTCCGTGAATTTCCTTCGATACTATTGCACTTCTTATCGCTATAAAAAACGCCTCCCCCTTCACTGTCCAGCCTGTCTCTGGGGTATACATTCCAATCTGAGTTTAGGACTTCATTACTGTTTACGTCTGGTTTCAGCCAGCTTTCTGTCCCTAGTACTATATGGGCGTTGTGACCGTTTATTAATGAGAGCAGTTCTGGGACCTTTCTATAGACGCTCCTACAGTTCACTATTAGCACATTAATATTGTTATTCCCTGTTACACTTTGCCTACTCCTACCTTGCCGTGTCTCAGGAGGCGTCTTGTCGGGCCTAGGGAGGGAATTCTCTAACCTAAAAAACCCCCATGTGCACTCAACACGTACTCCGCTACCCTTGTAGCCGCATCCGGCATGTAGTGCACGCCTGACCTATTCATGTTGACCCTACATTTCTCCACCCGGTAGCGGAGGTCGAGAAATTTACACCCCAGATCTCCGCAGAATCGTCTGAGCCTCTGGTTTAAGCCTTCCACTCGGCTCCAAACCAAAGGACCACGATCGGTTCTGGGAACGATACTACAAATAGTTAGCTCTGATTCCACCCCGCGAGCGAGGCTTTCCTCCTTCACCAACTCCACCAACTGCCTGTACGAACTGAGGATGACCTCTGAACCCAGACGGCAGGAGTCATTTGTGCCGACATCAGCAACAATTTGCAGTCGGGTGCACCCAGTGCTTTCTATCGCCGCCTTCACATCTCGGATGAGACCCCCCGGCAAGCAGACAGAGTGAACACTGGCCTTCTTCCCCGACCTTTCCGCTATTTCGCTAAGGGGCTCCATCACCCGCCTAACATTGGAGCTCCCAATAACTAATAAACCCCTCCCCCCGCGTCCCTGCTCGGACCTTGCTGAATGAGCAGCCACATGCCCACTCACAGGCAGAGCGGGCGAAGCCACACGGCCAGCCTCTCCATTTACCCTCCGCCTCGTGCGCCGCGAACGCCGGTGAACCCGCCACTCCCCTTGGGAAGTGGGTGGCCCAACCGCGCCCGGTACCCGCGAAGATGTCTCGACAGCAGGGACCGTGGGTGAAGCATGTAACACCTGGTGTGTACCTTGCGACGCACCAGACTCCCCACTGCCGCTACACTCCGAGGCAGCAGCCTGAAGACGGCTGACCGCGGCCATCAACAAGCTCAGCTGTTCGCGAAGAGTGGCCAGCTCCTCCTGCGTCCGTACACAGCAGTCACACATCCTATCCATCCTAAGGAATCAATTTACTGAAGAGACTTAATCAACTTTTAACTAGACTTCTAATTCACTAAAGGCGGCTTATTATTGACTAAACTGTGATTGCTAGCCACTTCTTGTAGAAAACAATGAAAATAGCACTACCTGTCTCTGGACTGTATTGAAAACAAACACTAGCACTACTGGCACTATGGTTGACTAAAGGGACTCTCTCTGACTGTATTCGAAACAAACACGAAATCTATGGAACACTATTAATACCACTCGACAATTAAAGCTTCCTAAAAGCAAAAACACACGGAAGAAGAAGTGATAAGTAAGAAAAATACAGTTAATACTTAAAATAAGGTAGCTCTCTGCACAGCAGACGTGAAGCAGACGGCGGTTAGGGCGACACTGACATCTACATCCTACTCCGAAGGCCACCTAATGCTGTGTGGCGGAGGGTACCTTCGGTACCACTATCTGATCTCTCAAACCCTGTTCCACTCGCTAATAGTGCGTGGGAAGAATGATTGTCGGTAAGCCTCTGCATTGGTTCTAATTTCTCGAATTTTCTCCTCGTGGTCACTGGACGAGATATATGTGGAGGGAAGTAATACGTTGTCCGACTCCCTCTGCAAACTGCTGACCCGAAATTTTGTAAGTAGGCTGTTTAGGTTTTTTTATTGGTAACGCCGCCGCCACGTAGCCCTCTGTATGAAAATCACTGGCTGTACCGTGTGCAGTCGGTGGCTGGTTGGCATTGTTGTAATACTCGCCATTGTAGTGTTGGACAGCGGCAGCTGGATGCTAACAGCGCGTAGCGTTGCGCAGTTGGAGGTAAGCCGCCAGCAGTGGTGACGTGGGGAGAGAGATGGCGGAGTTTTGAAATTTGTAAGAATTGGTGTCATGAACTGATATATATATATATATATATATATATATATATATATATATATATATATATTACGACTATTAAGGTAAATACATTGTTTGTTCTCTATTAAAATCTTTCATTCGCTAACTATGCCTATCAGTAGTTAGTGCCTTCAGTAGTTTGAATCTTTTATTTAGCTGGCAGTAGTGGTGCTCGCTGTATTGCAGTAGTTCTAGTAACGAAGATTTTTTGTGAGGTAAGTGATTTGTAAAAGGTATAGGTTAATGTTAGTCAGGGCCATTCTTTTGTAGGGATTATTGAAAGTCAGATTGAGTTGCGCTAAAAACTATTGTGTGTCAGTTTAAGCACAGTCTTGTATAAATTGTTCTAAGGGGACGTTTCAAATGGCGACCCTGCCAGGATTCAAACCTGGAATCTATAAGAAAATGATTTGGCCAAAAAAAGTAGTGTACGGTGGAGGAAAACTATTTTTGAAAGAGGAAGTGAACAGAATACAGAAAGCATGCTTGGATAGGATATTTTTGGTGGAAACAAATGTTGAGATAAGACGAAAGATCTACAGAATGACGTTTTGGGTTGGACTGCAGTACCAAATGTTACACTGAAAACAAATCCTGTCCTTTCCATGTGTTATCCCTCTATGTGTTTGTGTACCCTTGTGTATTTATGTTCTTCCTGTCTTTCTATGTTCATCTGATAAGACTTATGTTGTAGAATTTTCTAATATTCAGCTACATTCACAATGATGAGGAATACTGTTATCCTCAAATATAATTTGCATTAATAATATGTCGTTTTCTTTGTAAATATGTTTAGAAATTATTTATTCTGTTCTGTTTTAATGCTCATGTGTGAAGTTGATGTTTCGAAATTTATTCTGATTTTCTATGTATGTGCTCCTGTCACAATTCCTGTAACACTGATGTATATGTTATTTCGATTCTTTTGTAAAGCCTGTATTACTGCAAATGTTATATGTACTATTATGTTCTTCAATGATATATTTTGTACCTTTGTTATTGTATTCTCATGTTATAAAATTGTAATTGACACCTGTTCATCAAATTAAGTAACTTGTGCATTACATTTCACTGCACACGTTTCTCTTGGTCATAGTATATGGACAATATGTGAGAAGTAGGGACTGATAGTGTTTGCACGTGTGTTGATAATTCAGCAAGGGACTGGTTAACAGCATTGCTGGTTCTAAGGACAATTCCAAAACTTTGTGAGTGCACAATTGGTGGTTTATGGACTTGCTATGTTCTCTGCAAGACTCTTCGATGGTGATTGTGCACCTGCACAGTCGCAACAGATGGCTGCTAGCCATCTCTACAAGGACTACAGTGGGTCTACACCTTTGATTACCCACCAATACCATTATTTCTACAAGGTTTACTGTGGTTCTGCATCTCTGGTGGCCCACCAATACCGTAATCTCTACCAGGACTACAAGGGGTCTACTCTGTGATGACCTACCTACCAATAGTCTTCAAAACTTCGACTGACTCTGCTGTGGGTTTGCTCTGTTGTGACCCATTACCTGTCTGCATGTCAAGAGTCAGCACTGTCTTTCCGTTGGAAGGACAACACTACTTCTTCAAGACTGCATGGAAATCCACTACTTCCGTGTGCATTTTCTTTTACTGCTCAGACTTTGAGAAAAACACTGCAATTTTACTTTGATGAATGATCAGGACTGTCTTTATGGACTGTAAGAAAATTTTAGCTTTTGACCAACATTGTATCGATAAGTGTGTGCATTTCATTTCTTTGTCATTGTAATTATGAAAAAAAATTTTAAATCTGTATTAGCCACTGCCCAAAACAATTTGTAAATTTTTTTGTGGGGAGGTTGGGGGCTATGTAAGTAGGCTGTTTTAAGTATTTTTATTGGTAACGCCAACACCACGTAGCGCTCTGTATGAAAAATCACTGGCTGTGCCGTGTGCAGTCTGTGGCTGGTTTGCATTGTTGTCTGCCATTGTAGTGTTGGGCAGCGGCAGCTGGATGCTAACAGCGCGTAGCGTTGCGCAGTTGGAGGTGAGACGCCAGCAGTGGTGGACGTGGGGAGAGAGATGGCGGAGTTTTGAAATTTGTAAGAATTGGTGTCATGAACTGCTATATACATTATGACTAGTGAGGTAAATACATTGTTTGTTCTCTATTAAAATCTTTCATTTGCTAACTATGCCTATCAGTAGTTAGTGCCTTCAGTAGTTTGAATCTTTTATTTAGCTGGCAGTAGTGGCGCTCGCTGTATTGCAGTAGCTTGAGTAACGAAGATTTTTGTGAGGTAAGTGATTTGTGAAACGTATAGGTTAATGTTAGTCAGGGCCATTCTTTTGTAGGGATTATTGAAAGTCAGATTGCGTTGCGCTAAAAACTATTGTGTGTCAGTTTAAGCACAGTCTTGTATAAATTGTTCTAAGGGGACGTTTCAATTTCAAAAGTAAATCTCTCCGCGACGCACAACGCTTATCTTGAACCGTCTGCCAGTGGAGTTTGCTTAACATCTCTGTAACGCTCACTCGCAAGCTAAACGATCCCATGGCGAAACGCACCGCTCTTTCTTGGATGTTCTCTATCTCCTCTATCAGTCCTACCTGATAGGGTCGGCAGATAGATGAATACTACTCAAGGATCGGGCGAACAAGCGCCTTATAAGCCACTTCTTTCGTGGGTGAATTACATCTCCTTAAGATTCTTCCGATGAATCTGAGTCTGGTGCCTGCATTTCCCAATATTTGTTTCATGTGGTCATTCCACTTAAGGTCGCTCTGGATAGTTACACCTAGATATTTTACGGCAGACGCTGTCTCAGCTGTTTGTCATCAATGGTGTAGCTCTGAAGTAGTGGATTTCTTTTCCTATGTATACGCAATAAGTTACACTTATCGACTTTCTGGGTCAGCTGCCAGAGTCTGCACCATTCATCAATTCTCAGCAGGTCATTCTGCTAATTCTTACTATCTTTTAGCTTTGCTACTTTGGTTTAGACAACTGCATCATCTGCGAATAGCCTTAAAGAGTATCCGATGCTTTCTACTATATCGTTAATATATCTTGTAAACATAAAGGTTTTATCACACTTCCATGGGGTACTCCGAATATTACGTTTACATCTGTCGATTTGGTTCCGTTAAGAACAAAGTGTTGAGTTCTATCTGCAAGAAAGTCTTGCATCCAATCGCAAGTCTACTCCGACACTCCGAAAGCTCGTATTTATTAAACGGCAATGCGGGACGGTGTCAAATGCCTTACTGAAATCAAGGAACACGGCATCAAGCTAAGCGCCGTTGTCCACTGCGCTATGGATATCATGGAGGAACAGAGCGAGCTGAGTTTCGCTGGGTCTCTGTTTGCGGAATCCATGTTGATTTTTAAAGAGGATATGTTCATTTTTAAAAATGTATTAATTCTTGAGCATAAAACATGTTTTATAATTCTACAACAGATTGACGTCAACGATATAGGTCTATAATTGTGTGGATCTGTCTTACGGCCTTTCTTAAAAATGGGAATGACCTGCGCTTTTTTCCAGTCGTTAGGTACCTTTTGTTGCTCAACCAATCTACGATAAATTACTGCCAGGAGGAGAGCAAGTTCTTTCGCATAATCTTTATAGAATCTTATAGGTATATGATATGGTCCTGAAGCCCTTCCCCTACTAAGCAATTGTACCTGCTTTTCAGCTCCGCTGTAGGTTATCTCAATATCTGCCATTTCGGCGTTCGTACGACTATTGAAAGGGGGGATAGCGTTACGATCTTCCGCGGTGAAACAACTTCGGAAGACCGGATTCAGTATTTCGGCCTTCTCTCTGTTATCTCCAGTTTCGTGGTCGCTGAGAGACAGAAGAGATAATATTGACCCACTTCCTGATTCTACATACGACCAAAATCTCTTAGGGTTTTTACTCACATCGGTTGACAGTGTCTTACTTTTAAAATCATTCAACGCTTCTCTCATTACTCTCCTTAGCTCATTTTCGCTTTGTTCAGCTATTCTCTGTCAGCTAGGTTTTTACTTCTCTTGAAACTGTCATAAAGTGCTCTCTGTTTTCGTAGTGCTTCTTTAACACGACTATTAAACCATGGTGGATCTTTCCGATCACTGAAACCTTACTCCTAACATACTTGTCTAGGGCATATTGAACAATGCCTTTGAATTTTTC
Organism: Schistocerca gregaria; assembly: GCF_023897955.1. Classification (NCBI taxonomy): domain Eukaryota; kingdom Metazoa; phylum Arthropoda; class Insecta; order Orthoptera; family Acrididae; genus Schistocerca; species Schistocerca gregaria. The sequence continues at coordinate 574,805,473 of NC_064925.1, forward strand.
CCATTTGTTCTCCATTTCATCGTCCTCGTCACTGAATACTTGATGCTGACTTCTGAGATATTTTCAAATTTGTATCTGTCACTCTTGCTGAGCAAGTATATTTTCCTACTTTTCTTAACATTCCTTGTAGGTCTGTGTTTTTGCCAGAAGGTCTAAGACGTTACCCTCACGACTCGGTTCTCTGCTATCTGCTCAAGGTAATTTTCGGACAAGACATCCAGAACAATGCCACACGAATCCCTGTCCCTTGCACAAATTTTGATGGCAGAACACTGCCAGTCTATACTTGGCAAGTTGAAGTCACCCCCTATAACAACGGCATGATCAGGAAAATTTCTAATGATATTCTGCTAGTCTGAAGCGCTCTACAACTACAGCTCCTGACTCAGAAGATCCATCGAAGCATCCGATCACCATTCATGACTGCTCTTTGACACTCAGTTTCGCCCAGATTAATTCACATACGGAATCCGTGATAAGCTCGCTAGATTTTATCGAATTTTTTACTGCAATAAACACACCACCACCATCGGCGACTACCCTATCCTTATAATAAACATTCCATCTGAACTTAGGATTTCATTGTCATTGACGTCTGGTTTCAACCAGCTTTCTGTTCCCATTACTATCTGTCCATTAGAACTTTCAGTAAGCGATACTAATTCTGGGACCTTTCCGTCGATACTCCTGCAGTTTACTAAAATGATACTAATCTTTTCTGTCTGTGATCTGCGAGGATTCCCTGAGCTCACTGTGGCTGATTTAACAGGCAAATCGTCTTTGATCCCAATGGTGGGGTTATCTAATCTAAAAGAGCCCTATGTGCACGCCACGCCTGCCGGTGTGGCCGAGAGGTTCGAAGCGCTACAGTCTGGAACCGCGCGACCGCTACGGTCGCAAGTTCGATTCCTGCCTCAGGGATGGATGTGTGTGATGTCCTTAGGTAGGTTAGCTTCAAGCAGTGAAACATATCCTTAGAAAAATTTATCAAATACTGTGCTAATAAACCTCTTACGTTATTTGATTTTCAAACAGCTAAGCAAAACTGAACGTACTCAGTTCTCTCTTTACTTATTTTGATCATCACTAAACTGACACACAATATCTTTAGCGCAACACAATCTGACTTTCAATAATCTCTACAAAAGAATGACCCTGACTAACAATAACCTATACCTTTCATGAATCACTTACCTAACAAAAATCTTCGTTACTCGAACTACTGCAATACAGCGAGCGCCAGTACTGCCACCTAAATAAAAGATTCTAACTACTGAAGGCACTAGCTACTGATAGGCATAGTTAGAAAGTGAAAAATTTTGATAGAGAACAAACAATGTATTTACCTTAATAATGTTCAAAAGTCATCATAAATATGTCAGTTCATGATATCCAATATAACAAATTTACTCTTTCTGATGGAACCATGTCCAGATCGTCCGCTCTCAAAATTCTGCCATCTCTCTCCCCACATCCACCACTGCTGGCGACTGACCTCCAACTGCTCAATGCTAAGCGCTGTCCACATACAACTGCCGAACACTACAATAGCGAATATTCCAACAATGCCAACCAGCCAAGGACTTTACACAGCACAGTCAGTGATTTTCATACAGAGCGCTACGTGACGTTACCAACATAAAAACGTAAACAGCCTACTTACAGTAGTTTTAAGTTCTAGGGGACTGATAACATCAGAAGTTAAGTCCCATAGTGAGCAGAGCCATTTGATTCCTTGCACGCCGCGCGTACTCCGCTACGCTAGTAGCCGCTTGCTGCGTGTAGTGCACGCCTGACCTATTAAGGGGAACTCTACAAATCTGCACACAATAGCAGAGGTCGAGAAATTCACAACCGATACCGTCACAAACCAACGTTTATAGCATCTGTAGACTTAGAGAAAGCTGTTGACAGTGTTGACTGGAATACTTTCTTTCGAATTCTAGAGGTGGCAGGGGTGAAATACAGGGAGTGAAAGGCTATTTACAATTTGTACAGAAACCAGATGGCTGTTATAAGAGTTGATGGACATGAAAGGGAAGTAGTGGTTGGGAAGGGAGTGAGACAGGGTTGTAGCCTCTCCCCGATGTTATTCATTCTGTATATTGAGCAAGCAGTGAAGGAAACAAAAGAAAAATTCGGAGTAGGTATTAAAATCCATGGAGAAGAAATAAAAACTTTGAGGTTCGCCGATGACATTGTAATTCTGTCAGGGACAGCAAAGGACTTGGAAGAGCAGCTGAACTGAATGGACATGGTCTTGAAAGGAGGATATAAGATGAACAACAACAAAAGCAAAACGAGGATAATGGAATGTAATAGAATTACGTCGGGAGATGGTGCGGGAATTACATTAGGAAATGAGACACTTAAGGTTGTAAAGGAGTTTTGCTATTTGGGGAGCAAAATAACTGATGATGGTCGATGTAGAGAGGATGTAAAACGTAGACTGGCAATGGCAAGGAATGCGTATCTGCAGAAGAGAAATTTGTTGAAATCGAGTATAGATTTAAGAGTCAGGAAGTCGTTTCTGAAAGTATTTGTATGGAGCGTAGCCATGTATGGAAGTGAAACATGGACGATAACTAGTTTGGAGAAGAAGAGAATAGAAGCTTTCAAAGTGTGGTGCTACAGAAAAACGCTGAAGATTAGATGGGTAGATCACATAACTAATGAGGAGGTATTGAATGGAATTGGGGAGAAGTTTGTGGCACAACTTGACTAGAAGAAGTGATCGGTTGGTCGTACATGTTCTGGGGCATCAAGGGATCACCAATTTAGTACTGGAGGGCAGCGTGAAGGGTACGTATAGGGAGACCAAGAGATGAATACACTAAACAGATTCAGTAGGATGTAGGTTGCAGTAGGTACCGGGAAATGAAGAAGCTTGCACAGGATAGAGTAGCATGGAGAGCTGCATCAAACCAGTCTCAGGACTGAAGACCACAACTACAGCTACCGTCACAAAATCGTCTGAGCCTCTGGTTTAGACATTCCACTCTGCTCTAAACCGGACGACCGCGATCAACCTTGGTTACGATGCCACAGATAGACAGGATAGCCTGCACCCCGCACGCGTTGTTACTTGTCTTCTCCAAACGAATGCACACTGGAGTTCTTGTCCGCCTTGCCTGAAATCTCCCTGAGGGGCTCCATCATCCACCTAGCATTGGAGCTCCCAATGACTTGCTTATCCACCCTCTTTACTCGTCCGGACTGGGCAGAAAAATCTACCGCTGACCCAACAGGAGAGGCATCCCGTGCTGGCTCAGAGTTATCATCAACACTGGGTAGCACGTCGCACCTGTTGCTAAGACGTACGGAGCCAGCCGCACGGCCTGCTCCCTCTGTCGCCTTCCTCCCAGTGATGCGCGAACCTGCCACTGTCTGCCACCCGCTCTGGAGTGAGGACGGGCCGATCAGATGTTGCGTATCAGAAGCCGCAGCGATGTTCGAGTCACCAGGAGGCACCAAAGGTGTCGCAGGTCTCGTCACTGGCGCCCCGACATTGTCGCAACTTTGAGCATTAGCTAGAAGCTTGTAGGCGGCAACCAACGCAGCTTCCAGTTGTTTAAGGACAGCAGCCAACCCTCCTTGTATACGCTCACAACAAGCACAGTCCCTAGCCATGTCGTACTGTGTATAAAATAGATATAAGGTCTCAAATGGCGCTACTTAGTTTAAAATGTATACAAAAATATACCAAAGGAGAACTAAAAGTTGCTGTCCAAATTTCTCACTTTACTCTGAGAGCTCAAATTCATTCATCATTTTCTTGAGGCCTTCTTCCCATTGCAATGCGGGATCGGCCTTGTTGCTATTGATTTGGTAGTGTTAGCTGCAGAGGGTGGCCGGATGTCCTTCCTGCCGCCACCCCGAACACCCTGGGACGGAATCAGTGTACCCCAGCCGTCTGCGTGTAGTGTAAGCCATGGAATAGTGCGGACGTTTTCTTCAAATTTCTGCGAGTCTTGTAACTGCGGCGGAACGTGAAGACCAGCCCGGTATTCACCTAAGGGGATGTGGAAAACCACATAAATACCACATCCAGGGTGGCCGGCATAACGGCCCTCGTCGTTAAACCGCCAGACGGATTCGATCGGGGGCCAGCGCGCCTACCCCGAGTCCAGGAAGAGGCGCACTCTGGCAGGTGAAAGTACAAGCTATTGAACGGAAATAGAGTTCTCTACTGAAGTTGATGTATTTACAGATACCTGTTATTAAAAGTCCTGTTTATCGAACAGGTACTGCACCGCATAAATATTCAAACTAGGATCCACTGATCTAGTATGTATTCTGTCTACTAGCACAAAGTTAAAACTTAGTGGCTTGACGGAGTTTCTGGCGATGGGAAATTCAGTACTAGAACGCCGCCCTATACTAGGATATCCATGACACTTACTCGAAAACAAAAACTACGATTAATTTTCTAACCACTAGTCTACACAGTAAAATGCACACTTATAGTTCACTTTTATACAGAAGTACGTGAAATAAAAGACGAAATTAATTTACTGTTGATTAGACAAGTGCTGTTGCTACTGCGTGTCCTCTCGGCTCGGCGGCTGCCATCACCCTTAAAGATGTCTTCCGCAGAAGGGGATGTAGCGTTGGATTTCAATAATGAATTCATCAGACAGTGGCGTAATAGCCCGGAATATTTTAGTGAACTTGAGATTTACGGCCGTGATAGTTTACATTTTAGAATTCGATTGGCCGATCTCGGTTTACAGGGAGAATTCATGCAAACTATGGCTCACTTCATATCTGGGTTTGCTAACAACATACGACGATTAATAAATTTTTCCGTGTCCTCAAATGGGAATGACTGGTAAGAAGAAGATGTTCTTTCCGCGAAACAGTACTGAGAAAGATCCGAAAACTGGCAGTTGCGAGGGAATGCATAACGATTCTACAGCCACCAAGAAACAGCAGTATAGAAACGGCGAAGACAAGGTAAATCAGGATTGTTGATGAACGATGTAGACAGTCGCTTCTCTTGAGAGTGGAGAAAGAAACAGAAATACTGTCAGAGGGCGGAGGTACCCTCTACCATTCACTGTAAAGTGTTTTGCTATGTACGTAGATTTCGGTACAGATTTTGGTGTACCCTATGTGCTAATAAATAAAGAATTTTATTCCTATCTTTATTTTTCGAAGCTACCCTCGTAGTGTGCTACGAGCCACTGGAGACCACGATTATCGTATACTAAAATACACTACTGGCCATTAAATTTGCTACACCACGAAGGTGACGTGCTACAGACGCGAAATTTAATCGACAGGAAGAACATGCTGTGATATGCGAATGAAAAACTTTTCATAGCATCCACACAAGGTGGCGACACCTACAACGTCCTGACATGAGGAAAGTTTCCAACCGATTTCTCATACACAAAGAGCAGTTGACCGGCGGTGCCTGGTCAAACGCTGTTGTGATGCCTCGTGTAAGGAGGAGAAAAGCTTACCATCACGTTTCCGACTTTGACAAAGGTCAGATTGTAGCCTATCGCGATTGCGGTTTATCGTATCAGCACATTGCTGCTCGCTTTGGTCCAGATCGAATGACTGTTAGCAGAATATGGAATCGGTGGGTTCAGGAGGGTAATACGGAACGCCGTGCTCGATCCCAATGGCCTCGTATCACTAGCAGTCGAGATGACAGGCATCTTATTCGTATGGCTGCAACGGATCGTGCAGCCACGTCTCGATCCCTGAGTCAACAGATGGGGACGTTTGCAAGACAACAACCATTTGCACGAACAATTCTACGACGTTTGCAGCAGCATGGACTATCAGCTCGGAGACCATGCCTGCGGTTACCCTTGACGCTGCATCACAGACAGGACTGCTCGCGATGGTGTACTCAACGACGAACCTGGGTGCACGAATGGCAAAACGTCATTTTTTCGGATGAATATAGGTTCTGTTTACATTATCACGATGGTCGCATCCGTGTTTGGCGACATCGCGGTGAACGCACATTGGAAGCGTGTATTCGTCATCGCCATAATGGCTTACCAACCGGCGTAATGGTATGGGGTGTCATTGGTTACACGTCTCGATCACTTCTTGTTCGCATTGACAGCTCTTTGAAGAATGGACGTTATTTTCAGATGTGTTACGACCCGTGTCTCTACCCTTCATTCGATCCCTGCGAAACCCTACATTCTATCAGGATAATACACGACCGCATGTTGCAGGTCCTGTACGGGTCTTTCTGGATATAGAAAATGTTCGACTGCTGCACTGGCCAGCACATTCACCAGATCTCTTACCAACTGAAAGCATCTGGTCAATGGTGGCCGAGCAACTGGCTCGTCAGAATACGCCAGTCACTACTCTTGATGAACTGTGGTATCGTGTTGAAGCTGCATGGGCACGCCATCCGAGCTCTGTTTTACTCGATACCCAGGCGTATCAAGCCCGTTATTACGGCCACATGTGGTTGTTCTGGGTACTGATTTCTCAGGATTTATGCATCAAATGGCGTGAAAATGTAATCACAAGTCAGTTCCAGTATAATATATTTTTCTAATGAATACTCGTTTATCATCTGCATTTTTTTCTTGGTGTAGCAATTTTAATGGCCAGTAGTGTAGTTCTCTGAATAACCTCCAGAGTGTGGTCGGTGCAATTAGGACTCACCTTGAAGACGCCGCGCCGTCTACGGTAACCGCGCGTCCACAGCTGCAGCCTCTGGACGGGGCGGCTACCCGTGCTGCGTGCTGCTGCTACCCAGTATGCTGGCCGTGTACGGGCGCGCAACTCGTCGCATGGGAATACGGCGCGATGCGATGCGATGAGGGTGCGCCCGATAGACGATCGACCTGCGGTGGCCGCTGCTGCCTCCTGCGCGGAACGGAAAGGAAAGGAGGGCGTACACCTAAAATAACCCATCCAATCTGCCCCGAATGAAGATAAGGGAAGCCCTTCTGGATAATCCAATTTCTTTGAAGCGTTTCCATAGATACCCGGTTCCGCTCATTCCGCAAGAAGTATGTGCCAGCGACGCGCCTCCTGGAAGTTTGGCAGAGGGCTTGAATATCAAACAGATTAGACTAGCAGTTTCACCTCAAGGGCGGGGAGACTGCAGCCGTTTCGTACACATTTGATTTCATCTAGTGCAACTACTTGATAAGAACAAGGCAAAGAAAAAAATACGAATACTGTCTGTCATAAAATACACAAAAATATGTACGTAGAATACGATGAATTTACATAATCGTAAAAACCACTTTTGTAACCTGAAAGATGTGTACGTAAAAGATGCAAGCTTTGTCGTTTCTTATTTAACTTCTGAATAATTCTCCAGCATGGAACATGTTGACACAAAATATTGTTTTCTAAAGTGAACATAGCAGGAAACATCCATACATACAGGTACTTTTAAGACATTTTATTAGTGTCAGAATTTCTCAGTCAATTGAGAATGTCGTACTCTGAATGATATTTTCCATTTGTTTCAGTGACCGGACTTCAGTATTAGTCCGAACTGAAAGAGGGATATATAAGTCCGAAGCCATTGGCTTTTATCCGTGACGTAATGGCTATTGTGAAGTCACGTTTTGGTGCGTATTCTGAACTGAATTTCTGTGTAGTCTTACAATGCATCGATCTCGTTGATTTATATAGAAAGTAATTTGTTAATATTTGCGAAGGATTTGAAACTGCTTTTCAAGTATTAGTAGCACCGCGAAATATGGGGGCAAATGCGGGCCAGGTTCTGTTCCTGATTTTGAAGATGTGCAAAATAATGTGAATAGACCTAGTGAGCAACATGTTCCTCGCGTTCGTTTCAGTATTGTGAAACTGGCTGATGAGGAGACGGAGGCTATGGATACCATTAGTTCTGCCAGACGGAATTTAATTCCTTGCTGTTGTAAGTAAAGTGTTTGTTGAAAAGAGATGGCATTAGTAATTTTTCGAAGAAACGCAAGAGCGACTTCTGTACGAGGCGCTGTGCAAAATATCGTGTGTGGTGGTCTGTTCGTAGAGGGACACGATTTGAGAAATCAAGGCTTCTTATGGAAATTATTTCTTTTTACATTCTTATTTCTTTGTTTAGTATCTACTATTTGTCTTTCTACTCATGACACAGAAACAGACTGAAAAACTGTTTTGGACTAGTGTTCGTCTTGCTAGAAAGTTTGTTCCGATTCTGTTATGAGAAGAGCAAAAATGTACTACTGACGAATCGTAATTTGAAAAAAAAAAGTGGGGAGGGAGGCATGATGTTGTTGGACCATGTGTGTCGGGGGAGAAAGGGCAGTTCTTTCAGGGAATCTCTCTTCTCCAAGCATTATTTTTAAGGTAATTAAGGAAAGAACACTAGGAGGTCGTTTCAGTTTGTAAACAGGAGTAGCAGATGGGTCAATCATAATGTCAGGTGGGTGGGCTAGTTACAAGGGATTACACAAAATTGGGTGCATGAATTTGGCTATGAATCATTCCGTAGAACTGATACGTATCCTGTTACGGTTATTTTCATTTTTATATCTCTTTTGTCTAACAATGACTTGCTGTATAGTGGTTCTTGCACTGTGTGCTGATGTTGGTAATTGTTTTGACGTTGATGTTGGCGAATTTATAGACAGCAGTTGGGTACATGTCGAGAAGAATATGGAGTGGAAAGAGAGGTGTATTTTTTTGAATTATTGAAGAAGTTCCGAATTTCCGAGAGAGCGATTACCTCGTGAGTGAACAGACCAGCTTTATACCACGATAATGGACTGGTTTAGCCTGGGGCTTACGTTACGATGAAATGTGGCGACTGGGATAAAAGTTGCCAAAGCCGACGAATCTTACAGTGGAAAAGTTATCTGTGGTTGCACACTGACATGTAGCCTAACCCGACGTCTAGGTTAGGATGGAATACAAGAGTATGGTTGTAAGTTGGAGAAGCCAAAGAATGTGACAGCGGAAAAGCTTACTGAGGTGACAGACTGAGGTCCGGGGTTAGGATGGAATGCAACAGTTTGGTGTGAGTTGCCTACTAGTCTGTCAGCGGTGAAGCTTTCTGTGGTCACACGCTGATTCTTAGAGTAACCTGTGGTCTTGATTAGGTTATAATTCAACAGTTTTCTTGTCAACACGAATGTGCGGTACCTGGAAGAGTTCTGTATCGGTTGTCGTGAAATACGATGTTCTTCGCAACATTCTACCTGTACTTACTATTTCGCCGAATATTTGTACTAGGTGGATCAATTAAGAGTTATTAGTTGAAAACTGCAGCTGATATTATCTACGAATGAATATTGTCAAAGGCTGACAGCATAGTTACGATTTAACGTTTGTTTGATTTAATTCTGAATATTGTAAGTAGGCTGTTTAGGTTTTTTTATTGGTAACGCCGCCGCCACGTAGCCCTCTGTATTAAAATCACTGGCTGTGCCATGTACAGTCTGTGGCTGGTTTGCATTGTTGTCTGCCATTGAGTGTTGGGCAGCGGCAGCTGGATGCTAACAGCGTGTAGCGTTGCGCAGTTGGAGGCGAGCCGCCAGCAGTGGTGGATGTGGGGAGAGAGATGGCGGAGTTTTCAAATTTGTAAGACTGGATGTCATGAACTGCTATATATATTATGACTATTAAGGTAAATACATTGTTTGTTCTCTATTAAAATCTTTCATTTGCTAACAATGCCGATCAGTAGTTAGTGCCTTCCGTAGTTTGAATCTTTTATTTAGCTGGCAGTAGTGGCGCTCGCTGTATTGCAGTATCTTGAGTAACGAAGATTTTTGTGACGTAAGTGATTTGTGAAAGGTATAGGTTAATGTTAGTCAGGGCCATTCTTTTGTAGGGATTTTTGAAAGTCAGATTGCGGTGCGCTAAAAATGTTGTGTATCAGATAAAGCACAGTCGTGAATAATTTTTCTAAGGGGACGTTTCAATATGACTCCTTTTACTAGGACCTTAGTTGGACCTAGTTTTGTTTTTGTTATTCATTTGCTGCAGTGCTGTGTAGTTCTGCCTGACGAAATATTTGTGCGTTTTTGTTTTCGAACGCACGAAAGCACGAATATTTCGTTAGGCAGAACTACACAGCACTGCAGCAAACGAATAACAAAAACAAAACTAGGTCCAACTAAGAATGCTTGTAACTGCCATCTGAAGATGGATTTGTAAAGAAAAATCCGAAACCGGTCATGGTGTGAAGAAAATAAACCTTTTTAAACCATACATGTGGCTGGTAGCTGTTTTTTTTATAAATTATAAACGTTATAGTACAACAGCCACGTTTCTCAACGTGTCGACTTTCGACAAAATAGCTGTATAAAATTATTTTCCACTCTTAAATGTAATGTTGAAATTGAAGTATGTTGTTGTTGTTGTGGTCTTCAGTCCAGAGACTGGTTTGATGCAGCTCTCCGTGCTACTCTGTCCTGTGCAAGCTTCTTCATCTCCCAGTACCCACAGCAACCTACATCCTTCTGAATTTGTTTAGTGTATTCATCTCTTGATCTCCCTCTACGATTTTTACGCTCCACGCTGCCCTCAAATATTAAACTGGTGATCCCTTGATGCCTCAGAACATGTCCTACCAACCGATCCCTTCTTGTAGTCAAGTTGTGCCACAAACTCCTATTCTGCGCAATTCTATTCAATACCTCTTCACTAGTTATGTGATCTACCCATTTAATCTTCAGCGTTCAACACCACATCTCTTGGTCTCCCTCTACGATTTTTACGCTCCACGCTGCCCTCCAATACTAAACTGGTGATCCCTTGATGCCTCAGAACATGTCCTAACAACCGATCCCTTCTCGTAGTCAAGTTGTGCCACAAACTCCTCTTCTTCCCAATTCTATTCAATACCTCCTCATTAGTTATGAGATCTACCCATCTAATCTTCAGCATTTTTCTGTAGCACCGCATTTCGAAAGCTTCTATTCACTTCTTGTCCCAACTATTTACCGTCCATGTTTCACTTCCATGCAAGGCTACACTCCACACAAATACTTACAGAAACGACTTCCTGACACTTAAATCTACACTCAATGTTAACAAATTTCTCTTCTTCAGAAACGCTTTCTTTGCCATTGCCACTCTACATTTTATATCTTCTCTACTTCGACCATGAACAATTATTTTGCTCCCCAAATAACAAAACTCCTTTACTACTTGAAGTGTCTCATTTTCTAATCTAATTCCCTCAGCATCACTTGACTTAATTCGACTACATCCCATTATCCTCGTTTTGCTTTTGTTGATATTCATCTCATACTCTCCAGTCATGACACTGTCCATTCCGTTCAACTGCTGTACCAAGTCATTTGCTGTCTCTGACAGTTACAATGTCATCGGCGAACCTCAAAGTTCTAATTTCTTATCCATGGATTTTAATACCTACCCCAGTTTTTGCATTCGTCTGTAAATAATTCGCATTAGTACTTTGCAGCCGTGACTTAGTAAACTGATAGGTCTTTAATTTTCACATCGGTCAACACCTGCTTTCTTTGGGATCTAAATATTACATGCTTCTTGAAGTCTGAGGGTATTTCAACTGTCTCATAGCCATTGCTCAACAGATGGTAGAGTTTTGTCAGGACTGGCTCTCCCAAGGCTGTCAGAGGTTCTATTGGAATGTTGTCTACTCCCGGAGCCTTGTTTCGACTTACGTCTTTCAGTGTTCAGTCAAACTCTTCACGCAGAATCATATATCCCATTTCATCTTCATCTACATCCTCTTCGATTTCCATAATATTGTCTTCAAGTACATCGCCCTTGTATAGACCCTCTACATACTCCCACCTTTCTGCTTTCCCTTCTTTGCCTAGAACTGGGTTTCCATCTGAGCTCTTGATATTCATGCAAGTGGTTCTCTTTTCTCCAAAGGTCTCTTTAATTTTCCTGTAGTCATTATCTATCTTACCCCTATTGAGACAAGCCTCTACATCTACATCTTTACATTTGTCCTCTAGCCATCCCGGCTTAGCCATTTAGCACTTCCTGTCGATCTCATTTTTGAGATGTTTGTATTACTTTTTGCCTGCTTCATTTACTGCATTTTTATATTTTCTCCTTTCATCAATTAAACTCAATATTTTGTCAGTTACCCAAGGATTTCTACTAGCCTTCGTCTTTGTACCTACCGGTACTAGATCCTGTGCTGCCTTCACTACTTCATCCCTCAAAGCTACCCATTCTTCTTCTACTGTATTTCTTTCCTCCATTCCTGTCAATTGTTACCTTATGCTCTCTCTGAAACTCTGTACAACCTCAGGTTTACTCAGTTTATACAGGTCCCATCTCCTTAAATTCCCACCTTCTTGCAGTTTCATCAGTTTTAATCTACAGTTCATAACCAATAGATTGTGGTCAGAGTCTACATCTGCTCTTGGAAATGTCTTACAATTTAAAATCTGGTTTCTAAATCTCTGTCTTACCGTTATATAATCAGTCTGACACCTTCTAGTATCTCCAGGCTTCTTTCATACATATAATCTTCTTTCATGATACTTGAAACAGGTGTTAGCCATGAGTAAGTTATACTATGTGCAAAATTCTACCAGGCGGCTTCCTCTTTCATTTATTACCCCCAATCCATATACACGCACTATGTTTCCTTCTCTTCCTCTTCCTACTATTGAATTCCAGTCACCGATGACTATAAAATTTTTGTCTCCCTCCACCGTCTGAACACTTTCTTTTATCTTGTCACACATTTCATCAATTTCTTCGTCATCTGTGGAGGTAGCTGGCATAGAAACTTGTACTACTGTAGTAGGCGTGGGCTTCATGTCTATCTTGGCCACAATAATGCGTTCACTATGCTGTTTGTAGTAACTTGCCCGCATTCCTATTTTTTTATTCATTATTAAACCTACTTCAGCATTATCCCTATTTAATTTTTTATTTATAACCCTGTAGTCACCTGGCCAGAGGTCTTGTTCCTCCTGCCACCGAACTTCCCTAATTTTCACTATATCTAACTTTAGCCTCTCCACTTCCCGTTTTAAATTTTCTGACCTACCTGCCCGATTAAGAGATGTGACATTCCACGCTCCGATCCGTAGAATGCCTGTTTTCTCTCTCCTGATAACTACGTCCTCTTGAGTATTCCTCGCCCGGAGATCCGAATGGGGGACTATTTTACCTTTAGGATATTTTAACTCAGATAACGTTCTTCAGTATTAGTATGTACACTTTTTCATTCGACGAAAGTGCAGGATAACCCAAAAGCCCGTTAACATTTTAGAATTCGACACTACAGCTGCATGCCCTCGGTAAAAATTACGGAGGTAGTTCCCCCTTGCTTTCAGCTGCTCGCAGTACCAGCACAGCAATGCCGTTTTGGTTATTGTTACAGGACCAAATCAGTGAATCATCCAGTTTGTTGCCCCTGCAACTACTGAAAAGCGTGCTGCCCCTCTTCAGGAACCATACGTTTGTCTGGCCTCTCAGCAGATACCCCTCCGTTGCGGTTGCACCTACGGTATAGGTATCTGTATCGCTGAGGCACGCAAGCCTCCCCACCAACTGCAAGGTCCATGGTTCGGGGGGGGGGGGGGGGCGGGGGAATTGAAGTATATATAGCAATATATGTTTCACTAACCATGTTATAAGACTAAACAACTGAAGGGGATGGCAGAAAACAGGAATGCACGGAGAATTAGTGCGTGAGAATCCACCTTTGGTCAGAACACTAAAAGTTGACATCAGAAGTAGGACAATCCTCATATTTCCCTATTCTTGCTTTTAGTAATTTCTTGCACTTGTCTCTGTGTTATCACAGAAATAACTCTTTCTGCTTGAGACTCATTAGGTTCAAATAGGTTCTTAGCAAATTCTGCGTTTTATTCTCGTGCGCCCTTTTTATTTCGTTCCGCTACTATTGTTTTAAAGTTTCCTTGACTGTGGTATCAGTTAGGATGTCAATGCAAAACAGTGCGTAACCGTGTCCCAGGATAACTGCGTAAGTGCGCCACTCTGAAATGCTTGAGTTAGTTTTGAAACTACAGTACAACTTTCAGACTTTTAAATTACACAAATGCACTTTGTAAAATAGAATAAGCTCGTGCAGACGAACATATGTTTACTTATTCCACATTCTGAAAGGAATGGTAACTAGGAGCTTCGATATTTGAGTACCAAAATATTCTCACATTGCCCAACAACATAAATATGTTCTCCGCGCACAGGAGTTTACGCAGCTGGTTCCGTGGTGCTTGTGGAGACGCGTCCCGGGCTCTCCACTCCTCAAGTGTTCGGAATCGCCAGTAGGTCAGACTGAGCAGAGGTACCGAAGCAATACATAGGCTTGCTGGTGGGTTTGTTTCTGGCAGGATCGATCAACACACACGCATTACTGAGGTGCTTCGTTAACTCAAATGTGAATCTCCGAAAAAAGGCTACAATTTTTTTTTTTTCGCGAAACGATATTGAGAAAATTTGAAGAACGGGCATTTGAAGCTGGCTGCGCAACCTTTCTACCGCCGACAGCGTAAATTGCGCATTAGAACCACGAAGAGATGATAGAAATTAGGGCTTGAATGGAAGAATATGGACAGTCGATTTCTCCTCGCTCTGTTTGCAACTGCCGGCCGTTGTGTCCAAGTGGTTCTAGAAGCTTCAGTCCGGAACCGCGCTGCTGCTGCGATCGCAGGCTCAAATCCTGCCTGGGGCATGGATGTGTGTGATGTCCTTAATTTAGTTAGGTTTATGTAGTTCTAAGTTCTAGGGGACTCGTGACCTCAGATGCTAAGTCTCATAGTACTCAGAGCCATCTGAAACATTTTTTGTTTGCTAGTGGAACGGAAAAAATTCCTAATAGTAGTACAAGGTACCCCCGTCATGAAGCATACGGTGGCTTGCGGACTAAGTATGTAGATGTAGAGGTATGTTATTCCCCTCCTCGTACTATCTCGAACTTTCGTTAGTAGACCATTCATGAATTAAAATGCCTCTCTTGTAGCGCCTGTCACAGGATATTTGTTGAGCTCCTTCGTAATGTTTTCCCGTCGACTAAACGATCCCGTGACGAAAAACGCCGCTCTTCGTTGGATGTTGTGTATTCCTTCAACGAATTGAACCTGATAAGTGTCACAGACCGATGAGCATCACTTATGGGCTGGTCGGAGAAGTGTTCTGTAAGACACTCCTTTCGTCGATGAATTACGTTTCCTTCCTGTGCAACTCAGCTTGACATCTGATTTTCCTGCTATGGGTTTTGTGTGGTTATTTCGCTTTGAGCCGATCCATATCGTTACTACTAGGTATTTTATGTTAATTACTGCTTACTACGATTTGTCGCCAAACGTTTAATTGTACAGTAATTGATGCGCAGTAAGCTACGCTTATTTCCGTCGAGGTCAACCGCCACTCCCTGCACCATTCACCAGTCCTTTGCATCTCCTCCTGCGGTTTAATACAGTCTTCTAACGTAGCTACCTCCTTATGGACAACGGCATCATCCGCAAAAAGCCACATGGAGCTTCTCATATTATCCACAAGAACATCTCTATATTATAAACGGTCTGATCACACTGCAGTGAGGGTCTCCTAAAATTACTTTGACACCTCGAAATTTCGTTTCGTTAAGAACCAGGTGTCGAGTTTGATCTCCTACAATCGAGTGTGCTTGTTGCTAGGTGCTCCAAGACGTTTCCATCATGGGGTGATTCTCTGTCAGCTCGAGGTAAATTTCGAACTAGACTTCCTGATTTGAGTAGTACGAATTCATGTTTCTAGATCGAGTATTGACCGTTTCTCTCAGATAAGGTTCCTGAGTATTAATCTCTACACTTTTTCATTCGACGAAAGTGCAGGGTAACCTAAAAGTCTGTTAACATTTGAAAATTCAAGACTTCACTGAAGACGCGCTGAGTGGCCGTTCAGTTTGAGGCGCTGTGTCACGGATTGCACGGCCCCGCCTCCCGGAGGTTCGAGCTCTCCCTAGGGGATGAGTGTGTGTGTTGTTCTTACCATGAGTTAGTTTAAGTAGCATGTAACTCTGGGGACCGATGACCTCAGCAGTTTGGTCCCCTTAGGAATAAACACACACACATTTGAACTTCACGGCATAACGTACATAGACATTTACACATATGCTTGAAATGGCGCAGTTTTTTATTAAAATCTGAAAAGGTGCACAAAATGATGAATAGATGGTGCTTAATATGATACAAAACAATAATTTTAATAACATTCGACTTTTAGCAAAGACGATGTTCTTTGTTACAATTTCTCAACATGCCGGCCATCATTCATCAACAACATCAGTACTCCAGGGACAAAGTTGAGATTAACACAGTACAGCATATCTTTAACTACGGTGAGAAATTGCCTTCCAACGTTGTCTTGTAGCATCCCTAATGAGGTCGCAAGCAGTAGACTTGCAGCTTCAGCTTACCCAGCAACCTACAATACTCACACGTGTAACCTGAATTCCACGCGTGATGGACGTGGAGGCTCAGCAAGCGATCCTCACCAATGTGTGTGTTCGAGAGATCTTTCATAAGTAGCTTCCAGCAGGTGTTTTATCAGCCAGGTTAGGGATCATGTGATTCTGAAACATATCGCCATACGTCGTACTTGTCGCATGAACAGCACCCCGCATTTGTTCGAACACAAACGCTCCGACCACGATTTATTTGGTAAGTCCAAACCACAGCAATGTATTTTCCATGGCAGGTCAAGGATTTTCAACCAATAGTCAGCTTCCTGTATTTTTTTCAAGTCTCCACAACGCAAATGATCTTTGAGTAACAAAATCGCTGACTAACAGTTTATATTGACGCCGGATTTTGTACAGATAGTACTGGAGGGGACAAATTAGTGCTCTCCAAACAGTAGCGCGTGGAACGCCGGTGCGACGTGCAGCTTTACGAGCGCTGAATACACCACGAGGAGAAGAACTCGCTAAAGACTTCATTTCTTCCTGAACTGTCCGAGCAGCGGCATGAGCACTTGTATAAGGTCACCCACTGCGGAGCCGATCGTGTAAATAACGCGTGGCTTCGAACCTCGTCATCACTCTCTTCACACTGACACTTGTCGCAGGAACTCTACCCATTCGAATATCCTTCATATGGCGATAGTATTCTCCGTTCAGATGGTAAAGCTTTACTAACACTGCCTTTTCTGATAAAGTCAGCGCGATTGCTGGCGCATATGCCTCCCTATGTCCCTACAGCTCACTTATCGATGGTTGTCACGCAGCGCCACTGACATGTTGCTGTCCAGCGCCATCTATCGACCAGTTTTTGCACTCGTTTTCGGTTTCAATAAAACCTTATGTTGTTTTAGGCATGTGTGTCAATTTTTATCTCTCTGCCTACATTATTGCGTCAATTAGTGCATTATCAAATGTTAAGACTTCTGCGTCACGTTGTATATGATCATATATACCAACAGCGTCACATGCACTTCAGTTTTGCAAAGCACGACTTAGTAGTAGTAATAGTAGTAGTAGAAGCTATTTCATTATAATTATTAAATAACTGGCTTCGGCATAATCATTCGAAAGTTGGCGTTACTATTTGCTATGAGACTTCTGAATATGTCAGGGACCTCAAATCATAATATTCATACGTGAACATAAAAACTGAAGTAACGATTTTTAATGTGAATTGCACAATTAGACCAATAATCGTTTAATGATTCGAAAGGTACCATGCCGCAGATGTGCACAAAGCAAAAATAATGTGAGTACGTAGTCTTTAATAGTGGTAAAAGGAAGTGAAGCTTTCACATTCATAACACTGATCTTACAATCTATATCGTCATCTTGTGTCGTATAGGCCAACGAAGGACCACGACATTCAACTATTGCGTTTGGAGTGGGCTTTGATGTTTGCACATTACTTGCGCATCCTCTGCATGTGTTGTTCCTTCCTCTCCTCTGTCCAGAGGGCACCAATCTTCTTTCTTGGTAGTTCGTCTTAGAACCTCTTTTCTCTAAGCTTCTTCCTGAGTACTCTCCGACCCTTCAAGTTTCCTTCTGTTATTCTAATTTCCTGACGATCTTTCTCCATTTCCATCAAGCATGCTGACTTGATCTTCCTCTTTTACCAGTAACAGAGAAGCTGTTTGGTCAATCTGTCACGATACATCCTATAAACGTATCCATAAAATGCAAGACGTCTTTTCCTAGCTACATCTGTGATTCTCTCACAGTACTTTTAGAGCTCTCGCTTGGGTCGCCTTTTATAATTGTCGCCTTCTATGATTGGACCCAATATCTTCCTCATTACCGTTCTCTCCTGGATTACGAACTTTTCAGTAAGTCCCTTCCTACTAAGTATTAAACATTTTGAAGCATATAAGGCTTCAGGAATGATGACTGTCTGGTAAGGATTCAGTTTAGTGTTACGGGAGAGAAATTTTTTGTTATAAGTATTCTTGGTTAGCTGGTATGCCAGCTCTAGCTTGTTGACTCGAGTTAGTGCTGTTCCTTCAGATAGGTTAGGCTCCAGCCATTCTCCCAACTACGTAAACCTGTTCGTTTTCTTGATCTCTCCCTGGTCTAGATACAGTGTACTAGGACATTCACATGCGTTCGTGATGTACTGCGTTTTTCAAGTGATACATGAACCCCAAACTTTGCCGATTGCTGTGTGGGAACGCTGAGTTGTTCCACTGAAGTTTCTATTGTATCTGATAGCTGTGTTAGGTCATCGTCAAATGCCTGGCAATCAACATTGAGTCCATTGCACTTACGTCCCAGAGCCCCATGGGACCATTGCTTTTCACAGTATATATAAATGACCTAGTAGATAGTGTCGGAAGTTCCATGCGGCTTTTCGCGGATGATGCTGTAGTATACAGAGCAGTTGCAGCATTAGAAAATTGTAGCGAAATGCAGGAAGATCTGCAGCGAATAGGCACTTGGTGCAGGGAGTGGCAACTGACCCTTAACATAGACAAATGTAATGTACAAATACATAAAAAGAAGGAGCCTTTATTGTATGATTATATGATAGCGGAACAAACACTGCTAGCAGTTACTTATGTTAAATATCTGGGAGTATGCGTGCGGAACGATTTGAAATGGAATGATCATATAAAATTAATTGGTGGTAAGGAGGGTACCAGGTTGAGATTCATTGGGAGAGTCCTTAGAAAATGTACTCCATCAACAAAGGAGGTGGCTTACAAAACACTCGTTCGACCTATACTTGAGTATTGCTCGTCAGTGTGGGATCCGTACCAGATCGGGTTGACGGAGGAGATAGAGAAGATCCAAAGAAGAGCGGAGCGTTTCGTCACAGGGTTATTTGGCAACCGTGATAGCGTTACGGAGATGTTTAGCAAACTCAAGTGGCAGACTCTGCAAGAGAGGCGCTCTGCATCGCGGTGTAGCTTGCTCGCCAGGATTCGAGAGCGTACGTTTCTGGATGAGGTATCGAATATACTGCTTCCCCCTACTTATACTTCCCGTGGAGATCACGAATGTAAAATTAGAGAGATTCGAGCGCGCACGGAGGCTTTCAGACCGTCGTTCTTCCCGTGAACCATACGTGACTGGAACAGAAAAGGGAGGTAATAACAGTGGCACGTGAAGTGCCCTCCGCCACGCACCGTTGGTTGGCTTGCGGAGTATGAATGTAGATGTAGGTGTAGAGATACTATTTTGAATTCTCTCTCATATTACCTTTTCCAAGGCACAGCTGAAGAGGAGAGGGGACAGACCATCTCCTTGTCGTACTCCCGATTTGATTTCTAAACTTTCTCAGAGGGTTGCTTGAAGTCTGTTCGATGAGGCTATCGGTCTTCTCATATAGCCCTAGTTCTTCCTTGATCTTCATAAGAGTAGGTCTATCAACTGAGTCACATGCCTTCTTGAAGTCAACGAAAATAATGACGTACTTCTTACCAGCCTTTCCTACTTGTCGTATCACTGATTTCAGGTTCAGTATCTGTTTAGTACAAGAGCGTCCTTTTCTAAATTCTGCCTGGTATTCCCCTAGCTGTGGCTTCAGTTGAGGTTCGGCTCTGTTTAATAAGGCCTAGGGAAAAATCTTGTATGTGACAGGTACCAATGATATTCCTTAATAATTACTGATGTCAGTCAAGTCCCCTTTCATATGTAATGGATGAATCAAGGCAAATGTCCCGTCACTAGGTAGTGTTTCAGTCTCCCAAATGTTTTTTAGCATTTCCGTCAACTTGCTTACAGTATTGTCTCCCGCCTGCTTTCATAGTTCGGCCACTATTGTGTCTTCTTCTGATGCTTTGTTGTTTTTCAAGGACTGGATGATTTCTATTACTTCTTCTTTCGTCGGTGGTTGCGAGTTCGGATGCATGGTGCTGTCCTGGTAAACAAAGAATATGTTAAGTGATTCACAGTTCAAGTAGGTAGCCAGAAGATGGCAGTTGCCTGTATAGTTGTAGGCTAGCTTCCCGTCTGGTCCTCTGTCAGTCTGTAGTGGCTTTGGTTCCGTTTAAAATTTCTATAGAAATTCCTGGTGTTGTTTTTCTTGAAGTCGTAATCCAGCTGTGTCAGCTGGTCTTTTGTGGCCTGCCGTTTTACATGTCTGATGCTTCTGACACACAACTTTCATTGTTCTATGAACTTGTCTCTGTTCTCTTGTGTCTTCTGCGAGTTCCACTTCAGCCAAGCCATCTGTCCCAGCATCAGAGCTTTCTCAAAGGTAATTGTCCACCAGGCATGTTTCTGTAGTTTCAGTAATGGTGCAGTCTCTGTGGCAACTTTCACTATGTTCTTCCTCAATTCTTTCCAATTTCTACTTTCCAGTCATTCCAATTTCTCTGCGAACTGGTTGCAAGTTGAAAGTTTTTCTACATCAAACTTAGTAAGGTTGAGTGACTTCGTTCTCTTAGTGTTTCTAGGCAGAAATCTCAGCTTTATTTTGGAGAGGTAGTGATCAGAGTCAATATTTGCTCCTCTCTACACTTTTACATTCCTCTGTCATTCATGAAAACCTCCAATATCTGAACATCGAAAACTGAAGAGCTACGTATCTCTGCCCTGCGCACCGATCAGGCGCTATGATAAAAATAACACACGAAGGTAACAAAATCTCGTTAATCGCAATCTAGGGGCTTTCATGCTCACATCGTTCATTTGCAGTGAAACAAGCGTACAACTGCTAGGTCGATGATGTGAGCAGTAAAAATCAACAGATCGCAGTAACGAAGTCTGTAAATAACGTTGTATATCGGCGTCGTTATTTTGCTTACTTTTCTCTAAGAGTAATTGTGTGGTCATTTGCTACCACTACCAGAAAATTTCAAGTAAGTTCCTAATTTTTAATTTCTTCATTTTGAATAACTACAACTTCCAACTTACCTTATTATGCGGAAACTATATTTTTTATGGTATGCCTAGAAGGAGAATGCCAGCGGATCAGAGTGAAAGACGCAGAGACAGACAGACACAATTTTGGCATGGAGCAAGTAATAACAATGTGGACATTCATAACGGTAATGCATTTGTTTTATTTGACGATCATAATATTAATACGCGAGCATCGAAAATTGAAGCATCGTTTTTGTAAAATTAATTATAGGAGGAGGCAAATAAAACGTACACAATTCGAATAGAACTTCACTGCAGATGTGCAGAAAAGAAAAAAAAAAAAACGTGTTTACACGTAGCCATTAGGAGAGGCCAAAGGAAGTAGAGACACACATGTGAAAAGTTTTTCTTTGCCTCCGACATTGCTACAGACCTCTGCCAAGCGTAACGATCGAGTGCTATGGTAGAATCGACACATGAAAGTAACAAAGTTTCTTGAAGTTACATGGTAGGGACGTTCATGTTTAAATATTGCAGGTAGTTCATCTTGGTGAAACGCTGTTGTGATGCCTCGCGTAAGGAGGAGATATGCGTACCATCACGTTTCCGACTTTGATAAAGCTCGGATTGTAGCCTATCGCGATTTCGGTTTATCGTATCGCGACATTGCTGCTAGTGTTGGTCGGGATCCAATGACTGATAGCAGAATATGGAATCGGTGGGTTCAGGAGGGTAATACAGAACGCCGTGCTGGATCCCAACGGCCTCGTATCACTAGCAGTCGTGATTATAGGCATCTTATCCACATGTCTGTAACGGATCGTGCAGCCACGACTCGATCCCTGAGTCAGCAAATGGGGACGTTTGCAAGACAACAACCATGTGCACGAACAGTTCGTCGACGTTGGCAGCAGCATGGACTATCAGCTCGGAGACCGTGGCTGTGATTACCCTTGACGCTGAATCACAGAGAGGAACGCCTACGATGGTGTACTCGACGACGAACCTGGGTGCACGAATGGAAAAACGACATTTTTTTGGGATGAATCCAGGTTCTGTTTACAGCATCATGATGTTCGCATTCGTATTTTGTGACATCGCAGTGAAAGCACATTGGAAGCATGTATTCGTCATCGACAAACTGTTACACTGCGGATGGTATGCGGTGCCATGGGTTACACGTCTCGGTCATCTGTTGCTCGCACTGACGGCACTTTGAACAGTGGACGTTACATTTCCGATGTGTTACGACCGGTGGCTCTACCCTTCATTCGATCCCTGCGAAACCCGACATTTCAGCAGGATAATAAACGACCGCACGTTGCAGGTACTGTACGGGCCTTTCTGGATACAGAAAATGTTCGACTGCTGCCCTGAACAGCACATTCTCCAGATCTCTCATCAATTGAAAACGTCTGGTCAATGGTGGCCGAGCAACTGGCTCGTCACAATATGCCAGTCACTACTCTCGATGAACTGTGGTATCGTGTTGAAGCTACATGGGCAGCTGTGCTTGTACACACCATCCAAGCTCTGTCTGACTCAATGCCCAGGCGTATCAAGGCCGTTATTACGGCCAGAGGTGGTTGTTTTGGGTACTGATTTCTCAGGATCTATGCACCCAAATTGCGTGAAAATCTAATCACATGTCAGTTCCAGTATAATTTATGTGTCTAATGAATACCAGTTTATTGTCTGTATTTCCTTCTTGTTGTAGCAACTTTAATGGCCAGTAGTGTAACTCTGTGTTCGTTTGCCGGTATCACCACAAAATTTAGTGTGTTCCTAATTTTCAGTATCTTCATTTTGAGTAACTACGACTTCACTTGTTACAAGGAAACTACATTTGTTTTACGCTATGCCTCAAAGTAGAACATTAACGGGTCGGACTGAAAGACGAAAAGCAAGACAGACACAATTTTTGTGTAGAGAAATTAATAGAAACAATGCAAATGTTGTGAACGATAATTCTTTTGTCGTTCTGAAACATACATTTAAATATGCACTGAACGTAATACCAAATAATTTTGAGAACTGTAATTGCCGTTTAATAAATTTACAGTGCTACAGTGCAGATTTTGTAATACAAATCATTTCGAATCTGAGGTGACAAAACGCGACTAATTGTGTTGTCATAAGGGAAACCTTAGTTTGCCTCCATTAACACAAAATTCAATTTTCAAAGCGTTGTATCAAAGACACTCTTCAAATGATGGAACAGCTTACGAGAAATCAAAGAATTATTTCAAGAATATAAGTAGGTAAAATGCAAGATTTGCCACCGATCAGTTCTGCGGATCAAATTTGAAACACTGTAGCACAATGACATTTGCTATACAGATCAGGTCCACTGACGCAACTGGTCGAACTTCGCCCACAGGCGATACTAATATGAGTTAATTTGTAAATTTGATAAATGCTCTCAAGTATTGTAATATCGCTTTGAAATTGGCTATATGATTATACGCCTTGGAACTATGTTCGAAGCAGAGATGTCGGTCAGAAAGACTAACTTTACTTTGTCAGAAGAGAGACAGAGAGTGCTATTAGCAACTGTGTGGTTAATGTACTTGGTTTGAAATGGAAGCTGGCCTGTTCTGCAGTGGAGGTAGCATTATTCAGAGCAGTTTTTGTAATATGATGTTTAAAGAGAGATAGCGGACAGAAGGATTATAATATTGTATGAAAGAGAAAACAGAACATTTAAGAGTAACGTGGTTCGTTATATTTGAAATTACTTAGTATGCTGATTGTTATAACAGTGGTTATGATTTAAATTTTCTGTAAGGTTTATTGTAATGAAATTATATGTTTCTGTCCTTCACTGCAGTGATAAATGCTAAAGTGACATTTTACGAATTAGTTCATGTGTGAGAAATGTGGGAAGTAGTATTGTAGCTGTGACTTAATGGAGCTCAGTTAAAACTAAAATGTCGATTCTGTTATTTCTCTATCGATGGGATTAGTACCCGATTTTTCATTTGCATTCGTGGTTTTATTTGGCTGCACACCCGCATTTCACATCGCGAGTTGTGTACTGAGTAATATTTTTGAGTCATGATGAAATCCCGTCTCGCATTTCACATTTCGAGTACGGCGAGTGAAACTTAATTTATACAGACAGGTCATTATTTCATACAAAAGTGAGGTTGCAGAGCAGACGAGGGGCCCACTACGCAAACAATTCATATTCATTGTAGTTAATGCAGTCAGGCGCAGTGGTTGTCAAAGTGCGTTTCCGAGAATAATACCTGTATTAACTCAGAGGTTTAATGCAAGTAACATACGAGGTCTGTTCAAAAAATTCTAGAACATTCGTAATTCCGCGTAAATGGTGTGTTTCATGGTAATAGATTTGTGTTCAACATGTGGTGTGTGAAGTTACCGGCAATGAAATACATACAAACTCGTCAGTATCTAGAGAAATACCCATTAATACTTCGAAGATTAAAATAAAACGTTGTTATACACAGTTTTCTCAAAGCGAAAGCGATGAAAATGGTAGGTAAGGTTATTCTCTGATAGATTTACGTATCCTAATAAGAGTGCTAGGTGAATGTGTGTGTTATAAAATATCTGGAGGGCTAGTTAGTTTACATGAAGACAGTGAGGTATTAAATGGACTAGCCAGGAAACCTATCATTAATAGTGCCAGTTGTAAATATACCAATTCATTTCGGAATTTTGATAGGTGTAAAGATAATTATTTTGAAGTAAAAGTTAGGTGGTTTTATGGTTTGAGAGCTATTGACAAAGGACGCACTGCAGCAGAAACAATGTGTGCCATGATGAATATGCCCCACCCACCTTGTAAAATGGACAAGTATGCAGGATCTATTGGAGCTGCTGTGGAATCTGTTGCATTTTAGTTAATGTAGGTTGCCGCAAGCAAAACTGAAATAAATGATGATATGAATTATATACCGGTAGCTTTTGATGGTACTTGGCAGAAGTGTGGCTACAGCTCTAAGAATTCTTTTGGTATAGTGGCCAGTGTGGATACTGGAAAGGTAATAATTTCCAGATTTTAACCAAACATTGTCATAAGTGTAAATCAGGGAATGGAGAAGGGCATATTTGAGACAGGAATTATAAAGGAACAAATGGAGGTACCAAGCCATCTAAAGCTAATGAAATTTTTCGTCGATCTGTGAACAAAAGAGGAGTGTGTTACACTAATTTCTTGGGTGATGGAGACTCAATAGCATATAACAGTGTAGTAGCTGCTCAGTCCTTTGGTGAGAAGATTATCACAAAACTGGAATGTGTTGGTCATGTCCAGAAGAGGATGGGCGCCAGTTTGAGGGAGTTGGAATGACATTTAAGAGACAAGAAACTTTATTATGGTAAAACCATAAGAGACAGGTTGACAGACAAAATGATTGATGAACTACAGCAGTATTACAGGATGGCCATTATAAATAATACTGAGGATTTTTAGAAGTAGGCAGTATGGGCTACCTTCTTCCACAGACTGTCAACTGATGAAAAACGAGTACACCAACTTTGCCCTCCTAGATCTGATTCATGGTGCAGTTACCGCAATGCCCAGTACTCAAACAGTTCATACAGTCATAAATATTCCATCCCACCAGCAGTCATGGATATCATAAAGCCTATTTACAGAGACCTGGCAAATTCTGAATTATTGAAGAAGTGTCTGCATGGTCAGACTAAAAATTCCAATGAGTCGTTCAGTAATCTTATATGGACTCGCTTACCAAAAATGATTTTGTTGGAGTTAAAACAGTACAGTGTGGGGGGAGGGGAGGGTCAGTGATGCTGTTATTGCCTTTAATGATGGCAGGACAGGTAGGGTAAAAGTGCTACAGCATATGGGAATTGATTCTGGAGCAGACTGCATCAGAGAGCTTGAACGGATGGACAAGGTTCGCATTGATAAAGCAGAGTTTGCAGTACAATAGGCCACTAAGGAGTCCAGAAAGAACAAAGATGGAAAAATCTTGGAAAAAGATCAAGAGGATGATATACAGTATGGTGCAGGGTGCTTCTCAGTGATTAAACATAAAAAATAAGCATACCCTAAGTGAGTTACAGTCTTTTGAATCTTTAGAAGCTATTCCTAAAAATATAAATTTTCTGTTGCATTTTTTCCCAAATCGCAGAAACCACTTCCAGCAGAGTATTAAAATTTTCAGGGAGGAATAACATACATATCCCGAGTCTACTGAACAAAAAGAATAATATAGTGTTACGTATAATTAAAATTATTTAGGATAGCGTACAAAAAAGTACACAAAATTTTAACTGTGTAATTAAAAAATTTTATTTCCGAAAGTAGAGGCTGAAATGCTAGTTTTGTAGTTCAGTAGACTCACAACATACAGTTTAATGTCCTGCAAGAGTTTCGTGTCAATGGCTACAGTGGTTCCTGAAATACTGGGAAGCCAGGTCACTAAACATTGTCGGAATAGGGTGTTCCAATTCCCATTAAAAGGGTTATAATCCTGCCGTCACATTTTTCGTCAAATTTCAAGATGGCGAACAACAACTTGTTACTATGTGCTACAGTTACTAGCACCACAGTTGTATTGTACGCACATTTTGAAGAAAAGCAGCAGAAAAAGGGGAAACATATATCGATGAAGCCAAAGGTATTACGCCGACATAGCAAAACCATTGAGCAAAAGTGTTTACGAGAGCTGCAAGTGGAGGACGTCAAGTCTTAATATATATATTACTTGCAATGTAAGAGAGTGTATTTCAGTATTTACTCGGCAAAGTGCCTTCTCATATTACAAAACAGCATACTCTCTTGAGAACCTGTATAAGTGCAGAAGACAGGCAAACTGTGACACTGTGATTTCCTAAGAGAGGTGAGAGCTACTCTAGTTTACAACACAGAACTCTAATATCACCTTGCCCATTAACCAAAATAATCCCAGAAACGTGTAAAGCGATTTATAAACAACTGAAGAGGGAATGTGTAAATAAATGTTTCGTACAATAAGAATATTTTCATTTTTGAATAATTTAATTGATGGATTAGTGTTCCAACAACTACAAAATTATAAAAAGTACGATACAGATTAAGCGCTTTTTAGCCTGTGGCATCCAGAGTTCAAAAATAGACGAAGTAGAATGAAATGTTAAGAAAGAATTTTTTATTTTACAGTGTGACCACGTCGTCTATTCCGGCATGCTGAAAAGCTGCCTGGATCATTCCAGATGTGGAAGTGGATGGTTGTACCGGTGGCTGAAGTCACCTGCAGCATATTCCGCCAGCCCATCAGCACACAATTAATAGCATGGAATGTGCCCTTGCTCACCCCCCCCCCACCCTAGAAGATGTAAGTATACTAAAGAAAAAACAGAATCGAAGGAACACACCAAGTTTGAATCTATTCTTACAAACACACCACAGAGACGTCAAATATCTGTAGCGACGCCAGCGCTCCAAGAGGTTGCATTTCACACTGCAGTGAACAGAAAATGAACGACTTTTATGACCAAATCCACGGCGAGGCTCTAGATTTGATCATATTTATTTGACGACAGGCGAGATTTGTCAAAGTTCCATATTACACCACAACTATTTCGCACATGAACCTCGACAAAAAAATGATAGCGTAATACCGGCAAAACAGATGAAGTCAGATGCGTTTTATTCGGTGATAATCGTTGTGGTATTATGAATAAGAATTCAAGTATACCAAATATTTTCTAAGGTAACAAAGATTCGCAACATTCATAGATAACATTTAACATAGTCATTTTGTCACAGAGAGCGTACGTAAATTTTATTGAGAGCAGGAAATAATTAAAATGTATGGATTAAAAATAAATAAAGACAAGAGCAACGTAATGGTATTTGGAAGAGAGAAAGGGATCAACGGAAATATTACCTTGAATGGAGAACCCCTCAAAGTGATAGAAAGTTTCACTTATTTGGGGACTGAAATAGCTGGGGATGGAAGAATAACTAACGAAATTAATAGGAGGTTACAGAAGGGAGGAAATTTCTATTAAACAATGAAACACCTGATTTGGAATAAGGAAGTTTCAAAAAAATCAAAACTGATTATGTATAAGAATTATTACTTCCCTGTTGTCACTTACAATAACAGAAATGGACTGGAGCAGACTGCAAGCAGGGGAAATGAAATTTCTCAAAGCAGTTAAGGGAAAAACAAGAATGGACAGAGTAAAGAATGTAGAGATTCAAAATGTTCCAATGTGTGTGAAATCTACTGGGACTAAACTGCTAAGGTCATCAGTTCCTAAGCTTACACACTACTTAACCTCAATTATCCTAAGGACAAACACACACACCCATGCCCAAGGGAGGACTCGAACCTCAGCCAGAAGCAGCCGCACAGTCCATGGCTGCAGCGCCGTAAACCGCTTGGAATGTAGAGATTAGGAAGGACACTAACGAAGAAATTACGAGAGAAGAAAGTGAAAAAAAGAGATTGAGATGGTATGGGCATGTTAAGAGGATGCATGGGCAGAGACTCCCTAAAATTATGGAAGAACTAAAGATCGATGGGAAAAGACCTAGAGGGCGCCCAAGAACACGGAGGAAAATGGGAGTGAGAATATCTGTGAAACGGACAGGTGTGACCTGGCAGCAAGTGGAGAGAGAAACGTGGTGGGAGGACCGAACCAAGTGGAGAGGATTCGTCAGCACCCAGACCCGACAGTAGCTGGAGCAGGATCCAAATATAGATAGATTTCTTTGTCGCAGTCGTATCGTTTCAACAATCGGTTACTTGATTTCACGTCGTATAGCGTGAGCTTCACACATTTCATTCTCAATTAAACTTCGCATACTTTCAGGCTTCACACGCTCCATTCTCAATTATGCCTCACATACTTTCACCCAACATTTCTCATTTTCTGAGATTTTCGCATATTACGGTCTGATCTCACCATTATACAAGTATTAAAATATTTGGAGGGTACTTTCACACTGAACTGAAAAGCCCATTGATTTTAAACCTATTTACTGAACTTTCCATTCTGAAACTCATCCCACTGTGAATTGCTGACGCTGATGCAATAATTGTTCGCCTCCGCTCGCTAGTTCTCCACCGAACTGATGAGCTAATTTCCTAACTACATACATTGATTCTCTGTTCAAACCTGAAGTTAATTGCCCTCCAAAGTTCTGAAACTGTTTGCTAAAATAACGTTCGGCTTCACCCTGGCAGCACCGCAATGGATATACGCGATATGATATTAATAAGAGCAGAAGAGGTTAAATTGTCTTCCCCTCGAGAGATGAACTGTCATCCTAAGTTAGGATAAATTGTGACTGTTGTAGTATTTATTTCCCGTCATACAAACGCCTGCTACTCCTCGTGTCTTCTTTTCTGCTCATAATATTAA
Source organism: Schistocerca gregaria (assembly GCF_023897955.1). Lineage (NCBI taxonomy): Eukaryota > Metazoa > Arthropoda > Insecta > Orthoptera > Acrididae > Schistocerca > Schistocerca gregaria. The sequence goes on from NC_064925.1 coordinate 574,835,027, forward strand.
GCAGAGGACATTCCGGTTACTTCTTCACTGTGCAAATATACTCAGGTTTCTATGCTTTTACGGCTAGCACTTTATGAGTTACAGCACGCGTTTATTTCATTTCTCTGTAATTAGGTGTACTACAGTTTCATTTCTCAATCTGTAAAGTTCTGGTATTGCTTTGCAGAAGTGGCTACATTAGAGAACTCCGCTGGATTATAAGCAACACAAGGAGGTAGTTACTAGTACAGTAATATTTGTTACTAGGGGTGTTCGGAAAGTAAGTTGAGATCGGTCGCGAAATGTAAACCACAGTGAAAATCAATAATTATTTGTTCGCAACAGTTAGCAACACCTTCCAGCTACCTCTCTAAATAGTCACCGTTCCGACTTAGGCATCTGTCGTGCCCTCGTACAAACTTTGCAGTACCCTCGTCACAGAGAGCAGCCTACTGCGCTTTCTGCCAATTCTCTACGCTGGTCTGTCTTTCATTGTCTGTGCCAAAATGTTATCTTTGTAGAAAGCGGTTCATGTCAGCAGAGATGAACAACGGATGGAGCCAATTAAAGGCTGTATTGTGCGTCATCAGACACTTCCCATTGAAAACGCTGTAGGAGCGTCTTGATTGCCCCAACAGAATGCAACTGAAAATTGTCTCGAAGAACGAAAAACATGACATTTATGTCATGTGGGCTGCATAGCTTCAGGCGAAATCTCACCAGGCTCACATACTTGGCGGGAGAGACTGTTGTTTTAAGCATTTTTCCTTGATCACATTGCACTCCGAACTAAAAAGAGCGAGGTGAAGCGATCGACAGGCACACTAAAGACCCTGGCCAATACATCTGCGCAAAGTTCCATCAAATCTGCACAGTTGTTTCCATTTTGCACTTCATCCGACCTTAATTTCGGAATACGCCTCGTATTAATTTAAGATTGGACTTGCATCTGTACAGATCTCCCTAACAAGAACAGAACGAATTACCTGCACAATCTCCTCGAGCATGATCAGGCCCTGGCTGTATGGATCACTGGGCACCAGTGAAAAGGAGAATTTCTTTGCTTGTGAACCACAGAGATTGGAATGAGTTCCAAGAGTGATAACTTGACAGAATAGGTTTGTGCGAAAGTTGGGATCTCTGGATTTAGTAAGGACAGTAGCTTCATGAAGCATGATATGAGCGAGTTACTAAGCAATTGAAAACTTTTTAACTTCTTTGATTAAAGCTTCAAGATTCTGGATTGGTCCGGTTTGGAGAGTAAGTAAACGTACCTCGTGGAAGCAGTTGGTTGAAAGTAAAGCAGAAGTCGGTGTTGAATGCACATAGTATTTAGTGAAATTTTCTTATCTCGTCTGGATGTTCTTTGCATTTTCGTTGAGATGTTGTTCAATGTAATTTCGTTTCCGAGGTCTCGGACAGAATGATTGAATCACAAACGCTGCTTGAGTTTTTTTTGGGGAGGGGGGGGGGGAGGGAGAGAGGGAGGGTGTCTGGTGATGGCCGATGGCCCTGAAAACAGAGACGGTAATGGTGTTCGTGACCGAACTGGTGTGGTGCTACGTTTACTACTGCATATGATTATCCCGGTAGTCGTGCATCGGACTTCGGTGGTTTGTTTGGTGGCAATGTGGTTAGAGGCAGAAGTGGTGAAAGATTTGATTGATTATAGGAGCACATCTAGTAGCGATGTATAAGTGTTAGTTGAGGAGGCGAGGTACGTGAAGATGTGGGGTAGGTGAAGGAGTATATGACTGCAGGTAGGGGCGGCGGCAAGGGGGGTCTATGGGGCTATACCCCCCCCCCCCCCAATGGAGTATCATATTACACTGGATAAAATGACTTCAGAAGTCAGCAAATATTTTTTTATAATTATGTAGAAATATAGGTTGCAATGTATTTCAAACACATTTTAACAATATGGTTCAAATGGCTCTGAGCACTATCCGACTTAATTTCTGAGGTCATCAGCCTAGAACTCAGAACTAATTAAACCTAACTAACCTAAGCACATCACACACATCCATGCCTGAGGCAGGATTCGAATCTGCGACCGTAGCGGTCGCTCGGTTCCCGACTGTAGCGCCTAGAGCCGCACGGCCACTCCGGCCGGCAAACACATATTAACAAAAAAATAATAGCTACATGTAGCTTACTATCTAAACCAATAAATATAATTTAACTTAAAATGGGCGTCTTATTATTTATTAATATACACTGGATTTATATTATTGTACGAGTACCACTTACAATAATCAAGCAAGCTAAATATGCCGGGTATGCCTACCAACACGTAAACTGCTGATCTCAGACAAAAACTTCGAAATCGCCGGACACCTGGGTCATATCTTATTATTTTACTCGTACACACATTCTGTAGACACGTTTTTCCCTGAACTCCAAAACAGTTACCAAAAACTACTCTAAGCAACACCAAATTTTATCAATTTGCGTGTGTGGGACCCCAACTCTCCTTTGTTAAGCGATTTTCCATTCACCCAAACCTCCTCCCCCCACCCAATTAGCCCCCCCCCCCCCCTTTCACCGACTTCTAGAATCGTCCGTGACTGTAGGAGTGGACTCTAGAGTCATTTGTATGGCTTTTGGTTAGACAATTAATCACTATCTACGAAAATGGTGCATGGGCTGCACGGCGGTTACGTGGACAATGACGATACAGCTGATGCTGTGTGGCCATGTGAATAGCATGAATGAAGACAAGATACCGGATAGGAAACTTCAGTAGATACCATCCCAGATGAAGAGAAGGTATCATTTATGTTGCAACCGGAAACATGATGTGGAGGAGGCTATGTAAACAAAATTATGGTCGTTGAGGAAAATCAAGACGGAAGATGGCAACATAGGGTGGAGAGGCGGCGCGGACCGCTGATAATTCTTAAGAATTTGTCTCTAGAACGTTTTGGTAATACAAGGTCTCATCTCCTGGAATGATGTGGATATCCGACGACGAGTGAGGAAGGTGCAGCTAGAAAATCCACAAAAAAGATTTTCTGATTGTTTTCAACAGCTATACAACCGGTCCAATAATTGAGCTGTACCTGATGGTCAGTACTTTGAAAGTTAGTAAAGGTACTTCGTTTGTAACTCTTGTTTCCTTTATTTTCTGAGACCACTCACCGAACTTTCCAGATGCACCTTGTATTCCACACAACAAACCTCGTTGAAACTGGCTTCCAAGCTCGCGGCGTCCTCCATCGGTAATGCTGAAATTCAGTTTGGTGCAGGCCCACCCTTATCCTCGATGACAACTTCCACTCTCGCAGGCATACGTTTTATCAGGTGCTGGGAGGTTTCTTGGGGAATGGAAGCCCGATCATCAAGAAGTGCAGCACTGAGGAGAGATATCGACGCCGGTCGGTCAGGCCTGGCACGAAGTCAGCGTTCCAAAACATCAGAAAGGTGTTGTATGTTTCTGCTCTGGACTCTGTGCACGCCAGTCCGTTACAGGAATGTTATTGTTGTGTAACCACTCCACCAGTGGCCTTGCATTGTGAACAGGTGCCCGATCGTGTTGAAAGATGCGATCCTCGTCCCAGAATTGCTCTTCAACTGTAGGAGGAAGGAAGGTGCTTAACAGATCAATGTAGGCCTGTTCTCTTATAGCGCCACGCAAAAAAACGAGGGGTGCAAGCCCCCGCCGTCGAAAACACGACCACACCGTAACACCACCGCCTCCGAATTTTATTGCTGGCACTACACACACTGGCAGGTGACGTTCACCGGGAATGCGCCATACCCACACCCTGCCACCGCATCGCCACATTGTGTATTGTGATTCGTCGCCCCACGCACCGTTTTCCCACTCTTCAATCGTCCAATGTTTACGCGCCTTACAGCAAGCGAGGCGTCATTTGGCATTTACCGGCGTTATGTGTGTCTTATGAGCAGCCGCATGACTTTGAAATCCAAGTTTTCTCACCTCGCACCTAACTGTCATAGTACTTGCAGAGGATCCTGACGCAGTTTGAATTTGCTGTGTGATGATCTGGATGTCTGGCAATTACACGTTACGACTCTGTTCAACTGTCGGCGGTCTCTGTCAGTCAACAGACGAGGTCGGCCTGTCCGCTTTTGTGCTGTACGGGTCCCTTCACGTTTCCACCTCACTATCATATCGGAAATAGTGGACCTAGCGATGTTTAGGAGTGTGAAAATCTCGCATACAGACGAATGACACAAGTGACACCTAGTCAGCTGGCCACGTTCGAAGGCCGTGAGCGCCGCAGAGCGCCTCATTCAGCTCTCTCACGATGTCTAATGACTACTGAGGTCGCTGATATGGAGTACCTGGCAGTACGTGGCAGCACAATGCACCTAATGTGAAAAACGTAGGTTTTGGGAGCGTCCGGATACTTTTGATCGCATAGTGTACGTACTAGTGCTAATAAATTTTGTAGGTAATTATTTGTCAGTCTGAACTTGGAGTGGATTATTTTATCTGCCTCATGCTCATAAAACTAACATAATTTTGAAATGACTGTAGGTAAATAAACAGAAAACTATGTTATAGTCCTATTGAACGACTCCACTGCACTCGATCATTGCGGCTGCGGTGCCTCAGTACAGTTCCTTGTCTGTCAGGCGGCAGCACGGGTGCAGAGGGGCGGCGAAGTTGAGTTCTGGCGCTTCTGTGTGCTGTACGGCAACAGGTGGCTTCGATTGCCTCCGGCTAACTCGATAATCGCACCTGTGCGACTCTGCGCCCGCGGCTCGCCAGTATCTCATCTCACACACCTGCCGACTCCGAGAGCCCTTGTGTCGGCGACAAACCCATTTTTGAAGCCGAGGCTACAGGCTGTTGATTCTCTACCGGAGGGGCAACATTTGTCATTGGAGAGCAATAGAAAGCCACCTCTTGTTTCTGGAGAGCTCCCCAACAAGTACGAAGTCGTAGCATGCTTAACAGCACATCCTCTATGTTACCACAGGCGACGTCTGTCTGCAGCAGTGTCAGTGTGTGGCAATGTCAACAACAAGAAGCACATAACTGAAAAGAGCTTTATACAACAGACTGCACAAATTAATTCATGTAGTTAGTGGGGACCATGACAGCCTCAGTTACTTTTTCATGGAACGAGCCACTAAATCCTTCACAGGAAGGACATCAAAAACAAACAAAAAGATTTATAATAGTACATACAAATGAATGAGAACAAGTTAATGAAGAAAATCTTCCTGTACTTCTCAAAAAGTAAATCAACAATAACATGGATTCCATATTGAGAATGAGTAGTGAAAAATAGGATAAAATTATGGAATAAGTTGTTACGTCATCCAATCTGTATGTAACAAGTAGCAAGTACGAAAACTAAGGAAGTTTTGCATTTCTGTCCCAGACTTGTTTGCATTACTCTTATAATAAACCTAACAAAACCTAGTTAATACACTGGATCCCGAAATTTATATTTCCAAACTAGGTCCCCATCTATCAACAGTACCAAAACATTAAAGTGTTCGATTTTAGTGACAATTTGATCACCTTTCGACAGTAAAATTTACCTTCTGAGTTCCATGTTGTTGCAGTTATGCGTTAGTTTGGTATCTGATCTTTCACACTACCATTCTTGCCATAACGTCTCTGCTACATTCCACATCTATAAAACTGACACTCTTGTCATCTGCATGTAGAAACGTTTTTGATTTACCTTCCACGATATTGGTTGATGGTTCATAAACAGTAGGAACAGCAGTCGACGAAGAATGCCATTCTGTGAAGCCCTGAACTTCCCGGCGTCCAAGTCGGATTCAAATATATTTCCCTGTCAATGACATTGGTTATGAACTGTAGATTAAAACTAAAGAAACCACAGAAAGGTGGGAATTTAAGGAGATGAGACCTGGATAAACTGACTAAACCAGACGTTGGGAAGATTTACAGGGTGAGCATAAGGGAAAAATTGACAGGAATGGGGGAAAGAAATACAGTAGAAGAAGAATAGGTAGCTCTGACGGATCAAGTAGTGAAGGCAGCAGAGGACCACGTAGGTAAAACATCGAGGGCTAGTACATATCCTTGCGTAACAGAAGAAATTTTGAATTTAATTTATGAATGGTGAAAATAAAGAAAATCAGTAAATGAAGCAGGCAAAAAGGAATACAAACGTCTCAAAAATGAGATAGACAGGAAGTGAAAAATGACTAAGCAGGCATGTCTAGAGGACAAATGTAAGGATGAGGAGGCGTATATCACTAGGGGTAAGATAGATACTGCCTACAGGAAAATTAAAGAGAAGAAAATAGAACCACTTGCATGAATACCAAGAGCTCATATGCAAACCCAGTTCTAAGCAAAGAAGGGAAACCAGAAAGGTAGAAGGAGGATATAGATGTTCTTGAGGACAGTATTATGAATATGGAAGAGGATGTAGATGAAGGTGAAATTGGAGATACGATACTGCGTGAAGAGTTTGACAAAGCACTGAAAGCCCTGAGTCGAAACAAGGCCCCGGGAGTAGACAATACTCTATTAGAACTACTGACAGCCTTTGGAGAGCCAGTCCTGAGAAAACTCTACCATCTGGTGAGCAAGATGGATGAGTCAGGCGAACTACCCTCAGACTTCAAGAAGAATATAATAATTCTAATCCCAAAGAAAGCAGGTGTTGACAGATGTGAAAATTACCGAACTATTAGTTTAATAAGCCACGGCTGAAATGTACTAAAGCGAATTCTTTACAGAAGAATGGAAAAAATGCTAGAAGCTGACCTCGGGGTGGCCGTGCGGTTCTAGGCGCTGCAGTCCGGAACCACGGAACTGCTACGGTCTCAGGTTTGAATCCTGTCTCGGGCATGGATGTGTGTGATGTCCTTAGGTTAGTTAGGCTAAAGTAGTTCTAACTTCTAGGGGACTGATGACCTAAGATATTAAGTCCCATAGTGCTCAGAGCCATTTTTTGACCTTGGGGATGATCAGTTTGGATTCCGTGGAAGTGTTGGAAAACGTGAGGCAATACTGACCCTACGACTTATCTTAGAAAATAGATTAAGGAAAGGCAAAACTACTTTTCTGGCATTTGTAGACTTAGAGAAAGCTTTCGACAATGTTGACTGGAATACTCGCTTTAAAATTCTGAAGGTGGCAGGGATAAAGGACAGGGAGCGAAAATCTATTTACAATTTGTACAGAAACCAGATGGCAGTTATAAGAGTCGAAGGGCATAGAAGGGAAGCAGTGGTTGGGAAGGGAGTGATACAGGGTTGTAGCCTATCCACGATGTTATTCAATCTCTATATTGAGCAAGCAGTAAAGGAAACAAAAGAAAAGTTCGGAGTAGGTACTGAAATCCACGTAGAAGAAATAAAAACTTTGAAGTTCGCCGATGACATTGTAATTCTGTCAGAGACAGCAAAGGACCTGGAAGAGCAGTTGAACGGAATGGACAGTGTCTTTAAAGGAGGATATAAGTTGAATAACAACAAAAGCAAAACGATAATAATGGATTGTAGTCGAATTAAATCGAGTGTTGCTGAGGGTATTAGATTAGGAAATGAGACGCTTAAAGTAGTAAATGAGGTTTCCTATTTGAGGAGCAATATAATTGGTGATTGTCGAGGTAGAGAGGACATAAAACGTAGACTGGGAATTGGACGGAAAGTGTTTCTGAAGAAGAGGAATTTGTTAACATCGAGTACAGATTTAAGTGTCAGAAAGTCATTTCTGTAAGTATTTGTATGGAGTGTAGCCTTGTATGGAAATGAAACATGGACGATAAATAGTTTAGACAAGAAGAGAATAGAAGCTTTCGAAATGTGGTGCTACAGAATAATGTTGAAGATTAGATGGGTAGATCACACGACTAATTAGGAGGTATTCAATAGAATTGGGGAGAAGAGGAGTTTGTGGCACAACTTGACAAGCAGAAGGGACCGGTTGGTAGGTCAGCAAGGGATGACAAATTTAGCATTGGAGGGCAGCGTGGAGGTTAAAAGTCGTAGAGGGAGACCAAGAGATGAGTTCACTAATCAGATTCATAAGGATGTAGGTTTCAGTAGATACTGGGAGATGAAGAAGCTTGAACTGTTGTTCAAGTTTCCTCTGTCGCTATAAGGTTCCAACTTAACGTTTTTGTTAGATAAATGAAAGTACCTGCTTCCCACACAATAGAACAGATCGCATTTTCTGTTTATGCCCCTCTTTTGACATGTAGCTGCGAGTCTGACAACCAATTATGTTGTTGTTGTTTTTGGGGAAGGAGACCAGGCAGCGAGGTCATCGGTCTCATCGGATTAGAGAAGGACGGGGAAAGAAGTCGGCCGTGCCCTTTGAAAGGAACCATCCCGGCATTTGCCCGGAGCGATTTAGGGAAATCACGGAAAACCTAAATCAGGGTGACCGGACGCGGGATAGAACCCTCGTCCTTCCGAATGCGAGTCCAGTGTCTAACCACTGCTCCACCTTGCTCGGTAACTAATTATGTTAACTGTGCTCTTGTAAATTGAATTCCCGAAAGTCTTGGAAACCACGCATAGCAATAATACTGACAGAAGTTTATACCTATTAACTCTTTATGCCCTTTATTTAAAAAAAAGTACTTTTAAGAACTAGTATTTCTTCATAAGTCAGCTTGATATCCCATCATACCTACGTGACTTAACTTTTCACTAATGTAATAAAGAAGTCAGTCTCCTCCTAACTTGTTCACTGTTCATATTATGACTGAAAACGCACCTACAATTCATATTAATTCAGTACTGTCCATACCATGTACAAGCTCACTCACATAGCGTCTTCGCTGTTTTTTTAAGAACCTATAGACTGTATATTATGAAAGTATTTAATGCGCACTATTTCACTAACAACACTGTTTGGATATTTTAACTGTCGCCTCGAATTCATTACACACGATGGAAGCTCTCATCCTCAATAACACAGTTGCTGCTTGAAGGTATGTGTTATTCTCAGCTTTTGAGCATGCATAGCTTAAGTTCATTTCTGTTAGTCACACTCTCGTTTCAGTATAAATACAAGTAATCTGATCAATGAAGGGCTGTATGTTTATATTGACCGTCTGAGAATACAATTCCATGAGACTCATATCGCAACCTCGCAATACAACTTTTAAGACTGTCTTCCCAATTCAGAAGCAACTTTAGATTATACGTCTGATTAAATAAAGTTAGTACATTAACATGAATACATTGTATGGCCTACAAATGTGAATGAGATGCCTATGTATTTCCTTGCTCGGATCCTAATGCGACCACATAGTTCTTGTGTACAGAAATTACACAGTAAATAATACCCCACGTCTTATTACGTATCCTATTCGATACCATCGTTACTAGCATCAAGGCACAATAAGAGATGCGCTGACGTCAACAATAAGTCAAACAGAAAAACTTTTAACATCAGTTTAAATCTGAACTAAGACTGCACCTAACTTATATAACTTTGTTCAATTTAGACTGTTCAAAACCCAGCAAAACGTTTAAACTATCATTAACTCTTCGAGACCATAGCCACACGCACATTTCATTTCATACCTTCTCATTGTTGCAATTTGTACTCATTTAAGTAACGTAGACAACTCATGTGCCAGCAGCGCCAAAAATTCATTCTAGTGCTCAAAAGCCTACATCATAATCCACGCTAACGTAACTCTATAGCCACAAGTAATAGTAACGGTTGTCTTTTAATCAGTATCAGAAATCATTATTATACCTATGTACACACAACAATACCCAGCGTCCAGGCTGTATGAAATTTGTTCTTTACTTCCAAAAGTTCATCTGTCTATAGGGAAGACACAGTCCACCAAATTACTAATAGCAATTAATTAAAAATCGTTTTAGATTTCTTTCACTGTGGAATGAACATTAATCAATACATAGACATATAAACTTCATTACACATATAAATACATCTTGTACAATGCATACTTGTGTAAGTGTAAAGCAGTTCCTGTCTAGTGGTTAAAATCCTCTCACGCTACGGGTAAAACGTACAGTTACAGATATTCACTCCGCCGTACATACATTCTACACTCACATAATTACTTACACATACACCTACAGAACACTAATGGAAGTTTCTTTCCAGATCCAAAATGGGGTGCAGTCGGCTGAATCTAAGTAAAAAAGATATGGCCCTGCATTAAAGACACCTGAGCTATCGTTTAAGAAGAAGGACAACTGATAGTTTCTACCTGCATAGACAAAGTAAGTATATTTCCACTACTCCTCAGATAGAGGAATTTGCGAACTGGAGGTAGAGAGATCTATACTACTTAGATATTTAATTCCATGGAATTTTTATATTTGTTCCTCGGTATCTTCTGGCTGGGTCCAGACACGTACAAAGATCTTATAAATTTATTAATAGCTCGGGCATTTACAATCAGTGTGCTACTCCCTCCTGGTTTCGCTACTGCAAGTCGCGTTCCAACTCAGCAAATTTCCTTATTACCCTAGTGATGTCAGAGCTTTTGCCCATGGAATAGAGTAGCAATTTTAACAGAAGATTTCATATCAAATGATATGAAGGTGGCAATTATAACCTCCTATTTAACTAGACCTTCCTTCAAAGGCTTCTGAATACCATAAAAAGCTCTTGCTAAATCAGACTGCTGATTACCGCTTAAATATTTAAATGCATCTACTTTATTAATGGTTTGTGCCCTTAACACAGATAATGGTACTTATCTCAAGTGCTGCCCATGTGTACTACGAGTCTCACTCGTGATCAGTTTTATTTCTACGCCTCGGTAATATTTACCTCGGCCAGTAACTGTTTTCATGAATTTCACGTTCACCACAGCACAGTTAAATACAAAGTGGCACATCCTGGAAGAACTACCAATCATTTCATCCCTTTGTCGAACCAATCTACATGTAAAATACAATCTATAACCAAAGAATTAATAAGCAGAAATATCTACTGTTTTGCTAAATTTCCCAGCTTAACAGGTAATTACGACATCTGGTGCCTCAAATCCCCAGAATCTTGCAGTGTCTGGATGGTTTCAACAGCTACATCTACATCTACATCCATATTCCGCAAGTCACCTGACGGTGTGTGGCGGAGCGTACCTTGAGTTCCTCTATCGGTTCTCCCTTCTATTCCAGTCTCGTATTGTTCGTGGAAAGAAGGATTGTCGGTATGCTTCTGTGTGGGCTCTAATCTCTCTGATTTTATCCTCATGGTCTCTTCGCGAGATATACGTAGGAGGGACCAATATACTGCTTGACTCTTCAGTCAAGCTACGTTCTCGAAACTTCAACAAAAGCCCGTACCGAGCTATTGAGCGTCTCTCCTGCAGAGTCTTCCACTGTAGTTTATCTATCATCTTCGTAACGCTTTCGCTATTACTAAATGATCCTGTAACGAAGCGCGCTTATCTCCGTTGGATCTTCTCTACCTCTTCTATCAACCCTATCCGGTATGGATCCCACACTGTTGACAGTATTCAAGCAGTGGGCGAACAAGCGTACTGTAACCTACTTCCTTTGTTTTCGGATTGCATTTCCTTAGGATTCTTCCAATGAATCTCAGTCTGGCATCTGCTTTACCGACGATCAACTTTATATGATCATTCCATTTTAAATCACTCCTAAAGCGTACTCCCAGATAATTTGTGGAATTAACTGCTTCCAGTTGCTGACCTGCCATTTTGTAGCTAAATGATAAGGGATCTATCTTTCTATGTATTCGCAGCACATTACACTTGTCTACATTGAGATTCAGTTGCCATTCCCTGCACCACGCGTCAATTCGCTGCAGATCCTCCTGCATTTCAGTACAATTTTCCATTGTTACAACCTCTCGATATACCACAGCATCATCCGCAAAAAGCCTCAGTGAACTTCCGATGTCATCCACAAGGTCATTTATGTAAATTGTGAATAGCAACGGTCCTACGACACTCCCCTGCGGCACACCTGAAATCACTCTTACTTCGAAAGACTTCTCTCCATTGAGAATGACAGGCTGCGTTCTGTTATCTAGGAACTCTTCAATCCAATCACATAATCGGTGACAAGGACGTTGGTCTCTGTCACACTCCTGGTCTGCGAGTGAAGTAGTCTTCTGTAGGCACCCCAGCAAGGACAAAGGTAGCTGGAGTTTTCTCTCATACTAATGGGATGCCGGCCAAGTGTGGAGCTGCCTCAGGTGTCTACAGTCATGTGGCAGCCAGTGATTTATGCCGTAGCAGGGGCAGAAACGTTTGCGTCATCGGCGTGACGCAGAGTACCATATGCTCTACATTATACCACTGCCCAGCTGTTCAGTGATGATGGGGTGGTCCAAATATCCTGCTTCCTCGTGCTGATTGCTGATGTTTACCACGGTTAGAGTGTCGCACCAAATCATCTGGAATGGGCCGGTGAAGCCCTGGGTGACGTAATTCCGTCGTAATACTTGTGCAGGCTGCTTCACGAATTGGCTGCGTTTTCTGTCGTCGCACAATAGTTTATCACGCAGTCCCCTGGCCTGCTGTGACCACCTTGGTGGCCTGATTTTAACACTACATGGCTTTTCTCTGCTGGTTCCTTGTGTCATTTTGTAACTTTATTCTGTTACATTATTGTTGTCAGGCTGTTACCCACGTATGCAGTTTTCGGCGACTGTGACGTTGTACTGTGTCGATCTTTACAATGAACTGCATCGGACTGAAATTCATTTCTAATGTCGTTTGTGTTGTCATATGATACCAACTACATCGATTTGTCACTGCACTTACCCCACTTCGTGAACATCATCTCGGGGTACAGGTAGACCGCAACTAGTTTCCCAGTGCTGATGCAAATGGGCGACTGCCTTTCTCTGCCACATTTCTGTCAGGAACCTGATTAACCCGGTTTTCATCAGTTTGATGCCCATTTGTCAACTTTGTGTGCTGCTGTTTGCGCTATCAGGCAGTACCTACTTTCATTTAGTCTGCATTTGCTTGAATGATTATAGTGATTCTGGTGGTGGCTCTTATTGCCATTGTTCTGCCCTCCTGACAAAGTATGTAGCTTGGTACGATTTGCATCTTGATTTGGCCCAGATTTTTTGTGTCCCTGTTTTTAAATTTTACACTGTGTGTCCGTATTTTCATCCTCCATCAATGAGATCAAAGGATTCAAATATAGACACGAATTTCTCGAGTTTTGTTTTGGGAAAAAATAATAGTTTCCTCTTACGTTTCTTGGCCAATTCGTCCTTTATATTTTCAATTTATCATGGTGAGACATGGCGATATCCCAGTACCTTGTTTTGTTGATGTATTTCCACAAGCTACCTCGACGGGCATGAAACAGTTCAGTCTTGAAATTTTATTGTTGAGTCGTTCCTGTGTTCCCGCAGACCAGTATTTGGCTACAAAAGACTTCTTAAATTTTTCTTGTGTCTGGTAATACTCGGCTACCTCTATAGCCCAGTATAGGGCGTGTTCTTCACTGTAACAACTTAAAAACCTCTTTTCTGAGGATTGTTACAGGAACATGGCAATGCTCTGCAAAACGTTCAAATGAACAGAATTTTATGAATATTTATTTAAGACACAAAGGAATTACGGACATTGGCTGCGAGCCGGCATTCATTTAAATCAACGGAGAAATTTTGAAAATTTGCGCTGGGCCAAGATTCGCGCCCTTGTCTCTTGCTTACTAGGCAGATGCGCTAAACAATGTGCCATTTTTTCTTATCAATGGAGTTCCACGGTTTGGTGGGCTGTTTGGGTTTGCTAATTTTGGCTGGCGAATATTTGTTTTTGGATGAATTGCATCATACAATGCACCTTCCATGAGCTCATCTCCACCTTGTACTTCCATCTTTTGTGTAACTGAGAGAGCAATATCCTGTCTCAATGTATCCAGAAGAGGTCCTTTGCAGCTTGAATACAACATTCTCTCCTTTATCGAAAACTAGTACCTTGGCACTGAATATATGAAACACTATGGTTTCCATGCAATCCCCTTCATGAGTGTGCTTGAAATTGGCTAAGTGATAGCGGGCGTTATTAGTAAGCATTTACTGGCTTAATTTAGCTACAGGTACATTTCTAGCAGTGGCAAGATGTTTGTTTCCTTCATCGAGATCTATCCTTACATGTACATAGTTGTATGCAGCATCAAGCTTGCCGATCTTCGTTTGTGATGGGAAAGGCAACTCCTGACACAGTCTGGTGTCTGCCGTCAGCATTGACACCAACTTCAGTGCATTTGAGTTCTGCTAGTTCTTCTTCGGCTGTTGTCAAAGGCGCTGGCTCCTTTGCAGCCTCTTTATGACGCATAAAACCATGTAATGCAATGCCTTCTAAAGTTCTACCATGAAGTTCTTGTTTCACCTGACCACTACCGAATTCTCGTCTAAGTGTAGCTCTGTTGATGCATAAAGCATTTCCTGGCGGATACGAGAGCTGTTTGGCGACCAGCTAATGACTACGCATTCATAGCGAGACGTATTTCTTAAGTTCAACCTGTATAATATGTATGATTGGTGCTCATCTTCGACAAGAGGAACAGTACCGTTGTCAAAATTTTCTTGCCATGTTCCGACTGCCTCTTTAAATGTTGCCAAAGAGAGTTACTCGTTCTCTATAGAGACCTTAAATACAGGAATATTTCCTAATTCACATTTTCAAAAAAACTTTTAGAGGGCGTCATTTGCGCTTTTTACGTCTGATGAGACATTTAATACTGTAGTAAATATGAATATAGAAACAAAATACTACCCAACCCTCCTTTTCGGAAAACCTACCAAAGTATTCAATGCCATCGAGACACGGTATACATCGCAACTGCATGGAGTCACCTAGCACGCCTCCCAACAGAACCAAATTTTTAACTCAGCCCCTTTACACATTATCCTCTTTACTCGCAGCTTTTCGCCAATTCTAGTAACAGTTCGAGCTTGGTGTGCATCCGCACTGACGGGATCACTGGTTGCCCTCGCCTTACTATGTGTGTATATGTGTGTGTGTGGTGTCTATTCTTTCGAAGATGTCCAAAAGAACAGACGCCATTTTGAATCAGCAGCCACTATGAATTAAGACACAAGGCATTGAAGACATTGGCTGTGAGCAGGGATTGATTTAAATCAATCTCCTGTTTATTGGGCAGATGCACTGAACACTGTACCGTCGAGACACAATGCATGGACTACCCTGACACGCCTCACACCAGACCCAAGTTCTCATCTTACCCAAACAAAACTAACGCAGTGCCCCATGTCAACTATCCTCGTTACTCGCGGCATTTCACCGATTTCCGTATCAGTTCGCACCTGGTGCGTATCAGCCCTGAAGAGATCTTTGGTCGTCCACGACTTACTTATATATGTCCAAAAGAACAGAAACCATTTTGATCCAGCAGCCGCATGAGTTAAAACACAAAGCAATTACACACATTGGCCGCGTGCTCGAGTACTACGTGCATTTGCAATGAACACTGCGTCTGGATGGCTCAGTGATGCCAGCGCGGTAGCTCAGCATGTTTTCGGTCAGAGGGCAAGACTGGCCTCAGTAATAAGAAAAAAAAAAATAAAAAAAATAACTGAGTGAAAGGATCAACGACGAACTTGGAACGGGTTTCACCTGACGCCCACCCCTGCCAAACGCAACCAACAATACTGTACAAAATGAAAAAAGTGGTCAGCGCATGTGCCTGATAAGCAGGAGACCTGGGTTCGAATCCCGGTTCGCCACAAAATTTCCAAATTCCCCATTGACTTGAATCAATGGCCGCTCACAGCCAATGTCGTAATTCTTCTATATTAATTCATAGTGGCCGCTCGATCAAAATGAATATTTCTTTTGTGAGAGAAAATCACCTGTAATTGCCGGTGTCTGCTCACATTTTCCTCCGGCAGCGCGTAAGTAACGAGGGTGCAGCCTCATATTACTTGGTGCATCGAGCAGTATCGCCAACATCTCACATTGCCTCACTGCAGCTTGCTCCACGTAGGTTCAAAATTGTGAATACCTATCGAACTCGGTGCTGCTGCCCGCCAGTCCTTAACTCAGATAATTATTTTTTCTCGTTTTGGATTTGCTTGCTGATGGCGTTACACCACAGTTCCAAATGCTGTTCTAGTTTTAGTTTCATTTTACAGTTCCATTTCTGCATAAATGACTGGACGATCCTGTTCAGACGTAACCTCATTTTTCATTCTACCGATTGCTTTTTGGAACTTCGCATGTATTCTTTCAGTGATCAATGAGTCAGTTCCCGACATCCAGGAAGCTAATTCATCTGTAAATTTTTGTTGTTGTAAACAATATTGTTAGTGTATTGATTTCCCTGTTCAGCAGCAACATGGTTTACCCAAACTGAGAGCAGTCGAACAGTTTCAGATAGTAATTTTGCAGCTGTCTGATTTTAATGACTTCATTGCTTAATTTCTGCACGAATTCTGGCGGTGCTGACTCTAATGCTAAAATTTCAGCTGATAATCGCTCTGACACAGCGTCTTTCTTTGAACAAATTTCGGTCGAGTATAAATTTTTTTTTTTCGAAATTTCTGTCGCTAATACCTTATGCTTTTCTGAAGTCTTTCGGCTCTGCAGACACAATCACTTGCTGCAATGAAATTTCAAAAAAATGTTTCAAATGGCTCTGAGCACTATGGGACTTAACTTCTGAGGTCGTCAGTCCCCTAGAACGTAAAACTAATTAAACCTAACTAACCTAAGGACATCACACACATCCATGCCCGAGGCAGAATTCGAACCTGCGACCGTAGGGGTCTAACGAAATTTCACCTACGCGTTGTAGGACTATGGGCATTGTCGAAAAAATTAACTCTTGTTTCTTA
This sequence comes from Schistocerca gregaria, assembly GCF_023897955.1. Lineage (NCBI taxonomy): Eukaryota > Metazoa > Arthropoda > Insecta > Orthoptera > Acrididae > Schistocerca > Schistocerca gregaria. Next base: position 574,851,768 of record NC_064925.1, read on the forward strand.
TAAACTTCTGTTAATGGATCTGTCGACTGATGATTGACTTCCCTGGGCGGTAGATTCTTCCACTGCAGAGTTAATTCGACTTCCCTAATCTAAGTGCAATACATGTCTAGTTGTTTCGATATTTTTCCTCTAACACGTACATGAACAAAATTCCAAAAAAATCAAACTTTCCTCACTACCAGACTAATTAGTAGAAACACTTGTTACTTCATTCAGTGATTGACAATAGTAAAAGTAGCGTAGTAATGACCTTTCTAAAGTATACAGTCTAACAGCCCCTGTCCCTGTTATTGGCGCTACCCAATTTTCAAGCACTAGTCTTTTAATATACTAACTGACAAAAAAGATGAAGCAGCCACAAGTGGAGAAGAAAATTTATGGAAAATTGGCGGGTTCAGAGCGTTTGTGACTGAGCTTTAGCGTCTCATTTCCGCTTCTCACTATCGATAGCTTCTAGCTCGCCTCTAACCATATGACTATGTGATTCTAGGGCCAACTTATTGTCCTGTCTGCTCTGGTTGCATGTGTTTCTAAAGTGACTTGTGTTAATAAGCTGGCCTCGGAATTTTCTTAATTTTTGCGCTTGTATGTAAGTTGTCCAATGCAAGAGAACAAGCTCGTTCTGAATTTTAATATTTGTTTTCACTGTGTTTCTGAAGCTGGTGTACTCTCTAGTATTATTACTATTCAGTCCTTCAAGTTTCCTAAGTTATGACCTCCAGGTAACGGTAATACCTTAGCGAGTTTTTACTTGTATTCCTTCCTGGAGGAATTTACAGCTCCATTTGAGTAGTTCTCTTTTACGCCTCACATTTGTAGGAAGGCTTATTTCGTAGGACCCATGGCCTTATTGGAAAGGTTCAATAAAGGCAATCTTGGTTAAAGAAGAAATTTCAATTGTAGTGTAATTCAGTGAGTCATTTTTATCTTCGGTTTTGGTTGACAGCACCAACTAAGATGCCGTGAGAGCGTTCTGTGTCGGCGGCTTACTGCCACATAGGCTTGGCTTGCTTGCAAGTGTGTGTACGGCTCTCGAGCATTTCCTAGCGCGGCTTGCTATTTGTTTGGAGTTACGTGTCCTCACCGTCTGCGCTCAAGATGAGTACCTTATGTTATCTGAGATACAATCCAAATGAAACTTTTCTGTAGGTCAAAACGAGTTTACGTGATTAATTGCTTCCGCAAGGCGAATTTGCCATTCAATGGTATTGTCCCGGTTAATAGATAATGTAACTCTTCTCTAATATCTTGTTTTAAATTATTTGGTGTAAACCCTTTGAGTATGCCGTAAAGGAGAACTGTTATATCTTGTTAAATGGTTAATATTTATCTGTTGGTTGTGTGCCTAATACTTGGTTTTAAGCTCACTCGCAGAAATTTATCTAATACTCAGTTTTAATTACTTTTATTTTTATGGTTTATTTAAATTTTTAAATATAACTTTTTAAAGCCAGAATTATAAAAAGTCTTATCTTCTAGCATCTTGTTTAAATCTATTATTACTGTAATTCAGTGACTGTGTTATTCACCATTTTGTACACTTTCAAGTGTGTAAATTTAACAAGGCAAATTAACTTGGAATTTTCCTACCTATTTTTCTTAAAGGGGACCTGTTGTTACTTTGAAAAACAGGGGCCTAGTGCTTCCATGTCATTTCCCATCATTTTACTAGTACGGGGGCATTACACAGATGATCACAAAAACGAATCCTAATTTACCGTTCGTAATGGCAGACAATGGTCATCCAGTCAGCGCTGAGCCGCAGTTCGTGGCTGTACATAATGCGATGCCGTACAGCAGCAGTCCCTGTCACGGAACAACGCCGAATGCAGCCGTTCGTATTGTGGTGTCTAACGGCAGCTTAACGCTCCGGTCAGTATACAGGGGATAGGTAAAATAATGTGCGCACCTGTACTTACTTGGGATTGGTTCATAATTAAGGGTTTGGACCCCCATTTGCCCATAATACAGCTGCGACTCTTCTTGGAATACTTGCATATAATGATTGTATAGTCCCCAGTGGAATGTTATGCCCTTGTTTGATCAGAACCTCTTGTGATTCCTGTAGTGACGAGGGAGGCGGAAATTTTCTCCGGAGTCTGCTCTCCAATACCGCCCACAAGGGTTCATTAATGTTCAAGTCCGCGGACTGTGTTGGCCAGGGAAAACGCGGCTGTTCAGCTCTGTGAATGGGTGCATTGTAGTCCTGAAATATGGCATCATTGCTGGGAGACAACACCTGAATGGCGGGGTGCGCCTGATCACCTAAAATGTTCACGTAACCTTTGGCTGTAACACCGCCTTTGAGAGTAATGATGGGACCAGCAGAATACCTTGATATGGCTGCCCACACTATCACACTTCCAACTCCGTGCTTAACCGTTGGAATCAAGCAATCAGGATTGTACCCTTCTTTTGGCGTTCTTCACACGGCCAGATGTTGCAAATACCGAAAATGTTGACACGTCGGCCAATGCGACGTGTTTCCACTGATCAGCCTTCCAGGATTGATGGTCCTGATCCCACGTTTCAAGCTTCTCTGCGTTGGTTGTCGTATTAAGGGTTTCGGTGTAGCAGCTCGTCCATGAATACTCACTTTATGGAGCTCTCGGCGGACAGTGTCGATAGATACGTGTTATCGAAGATGGCTATTGAGCTCTGCAGTCTCCTTAGGCGAGTTAGTTTTGTGTTGTTTTGACTCATTTCGTGTTAGCGTACGACGCTCTCTGTCATTAGTTTTGATTAGCGCCCACTATTACGTTTACACGATAATGCCTTTCCACGCTTTGTATAGGCTCTCATGACTGTTGAAACAGTTGCTCTTGAAATATTAAATAAGTTGGCTGTCTCGGTTACTGATGCTCCAGCTAATCGGGACCCCACGATTTGTCATCTTTGGGACTCTGTTAGGTCTTTCATTGAATGTCAATCTCGACATCTGAATGCAAATACGAAGTGTGCACTACTCGTAAAAATCCTGCGCTGATGCATGGTCCGTACTGAACATGAACACTCCAGCGCAACACGTGCATTACCTGCGTTGTTGACCGTCAAACACAACAATTCCATTGCCACGACCGTTCACATTATTTTGCCTATCCCATGTACCTCTAGTGCAGCTGCTGCTAGGGAGTCCATTACTTACACTCGCATGACAGGCGCACATGATTGTATCATGCGGTTTTTATGTGCTGCAGTCATGGACTGTGCGGATGGTCCCGGCTGAGGTTCGAGTCCTCCCTCAGGCATGGGTGTGTGTGTTTGTCCTTAGAATAATTTAGGTTAAGTAGTGCGTAAGCTTAGGGACTGATGACCTTAGCAGTTCAGTCCACTAAGATTTCACACACATCTGAACATTTGTTGTGCTTGGTGCACAATAAGGCAAACCCCCTTTGTGATGATCGATCGGAACCTTGATTACGAGTATACAGGGTGTCCAGAAAAGGGCTCCCTGATTTCAAAATTAAATGTCTCGAAAACAAAGATCGATAGAGGATGCAGTAAACGGTATGTTTATTGTGAAAGCTGTAAGAAGTTTATACAGCAGTTTGAAATAATAGTTACAAAAGCTGCTAACAGATGGCACTGTACGCTGTCCAGCTCATATCAGCATCCATAAGTGAAATAATCGTATGAAAACAATCTTTGCAAACAATCTCATAACAACCTTTTCAAAATGTTCACCATTGGCACTACGGAGGTGGCGCAAACGAAGATGAAATTCACCATCACATTTCGTAGTGTCTCAACCGAAATGGATTCACATGCCACAGAGATCGCCGATTCAAGCTCGTCCAGCATGGCGGGATGCTTCGGGTAGACCATGTCTTTCACTGTGCCTCACAAAAAAAGTCACAGGGAGTCTAATACGGCAAATATGGAGGCCAATCCATGCCTGCACCAGTAAATTTGGGATATTCTAAAGCAATGAGTCGATTCCCGAAGTTTTCCTCAAGAAAGCGAAACACTGTTCGGTCCGATGTGGTCGGGCTCCATCTTGCATAAACCATTCAGTACCTGGTCGATCCTCTAACGCTTGCTGTGTGGCGACAAATTGTTCCAAAATTGCAACGTAACGTGCACCGGTGACCGTCCCTCGAATGAAAAAAGGGCCAATAATACATCTGCTGCATACTGCAGCCCACACAGTAACTTTAGGAGAATACAGGGGTTTCGCTTCACACCAATATGGCTTTTCGGAACTCCAAAATCGCCAGTTCTGCTTATTCACGAATCCATTCAGGTGGAAGTGTGCTTCATCTGTAAACCAGATGAAGCCAACATCAAACTCTTCATATCAATCATCGTGAGCATCTGATTAGCAAAGGCAACCCTTTGTTGCACAGCTCGTACGGGTATGGCCTGGTGCGTTTAAATTTTGAATGGAAACAAGTGTAGGCTCTTTCTCAGTATTTTCTGCGTACTGGAACGCTTCAAACCAGTCTCAGATGCAATTCTACGGACGGATGACATTGGATTTCGCTGAATAATTCCTGAAACTGTGACGATATTTTCAGGCGTAACTGAGGTTTGCTTGCAGCCAACATGCCCCACTAGATCATCAGTTACGCTGCCTGTTCGTTGAAATTTTGCGAAGAGCTTACGAATAGTCTTCGCATCGGGTCCTTTTGGAACATTATATGGTGCTAGAAAAGTTCGCCTTGTTGCCGTAGGACTCTCTTCTAACCTGTGGTACTCTAGCACCAGAAAAACGCGTTGTTCAATGGAGTACATGGTTTAAATCTCTTCCTTCGGTACGCTAACCTCCTTTTGCGTTTCAATAGTGGAACTGATCGCTCTGGGCTTCGGATGACTATTTATAGTAGGCATTGCATATGGCATTTACAGAGCCATCTGTTAGCAGCTTTTGTAACTATTATTTCAAACTGCTGTATAAACTTCTTACAGCTTTCACAGTAAACATACCGTTTACTGCATTCCTCTATCGATCTTTGTTTTCGAGATATTTCATTTTGAAATCAGGGAGTCCATTTCTGGACACCCTGTATATGCCCTCACTTTCCGACGCAGTCCAACATGTGGCCTCTGTCCTGTCTGGATGCCCTGCAAATCTGAATACTACGCGATTTGAGCAGCCTGCCGTATGGATTCACACAATGAAGCACCTTTCACGCTCGGTCACGGGATGATTACGCAGTCTCACACTAGTACACGGATCTTAGAGACGATCACTCAACATCTGACGTTGTTCACGCCCTTTGATATCCTACCACGCTAGATGTGAGCACTAAACACGAACAACTCAAATGTACTACGGTGGCCACTTGGTCTCAGAGAATGGCAGCTTATTCATTTAGATACCGGTCACGGTGTACGAGTATATGATTATAGTGACATTTTCTCACGTCGTCTGGGTTCTTTAATTTTTTTAGGCAATATACATGGACAGACAGTCACATAAATTATACCTATGATATTAACACTTTATTACATTGTATACCCGTACTTTTCCATTCCCAAACCACCTTTTACTATCACGATAATTGTAATCTGATCCGTCTGGTGCTTATCTACGACAAGCATCATTTCGTCCTACGACTTATTTCGATACGTATCGGTAGCAGATACCACTCCATCCCATCTTAGGTACTAATAAAAACTGTGAACTGTGTTAAGACAGAGAAACAATCAGCGGTGCATTGAAATGAGGTGAAAACTTCTGTTTGATGTTATCGACATGCCCAGTATGTTGAACTCATTCCATAGGTACTCCTACTCTATTAGCAGTTGCACAAACTGTGGATGACGCGGCTGCTGAGATTTCTGATCGACCATTATCAGCAACGCTTCAGTCACTTTGTCTGTACAGGGTGTTTCAGAAGCGATGGTCAATATTCAGGAATATGACAGGAATGATCATTCTGAACAACAATGTCCAGTTAACAAGTGCGCTAAAATGCATACCTTAACAACTATGAGCAAAAGTCAACCGTCTGAGAAAGCGCTATTTCGAAATAATTGTCTCTCGCGATTCTCTTTCGGCGTTCGCTCCGATGCTGCAAAAGTTCCACCGCAGAAGAATTTATGTTTTCAGTGAATTTTAAAGACTTGACAAGTACGTCTGCCACCAAAGAAGTAAAAGAAGGAAAATGAAGCGAGAGACAAGGGCAGAATTACAAAGCGTTTGGATCAAAGAGAAATTTCCCCGGGAATAAATGGCAAGAGGCCTACTGAATAAGTATGGAAATTACTTATTCTATATTCAGCAGTGTAGATACAAAGGTTTTTAAATACTTTCCCATTGCGTAAAGAATTCGTCATGTCACCAGGCGTGTGGGCTCGTACCAACTTGACACACTGCTCGTTTGAGTTAAAATCTTTGCAGGGCCCATCGCTTTTTCAACGCTGACTTATCAAAAACTATTTTCTTCCATAATACGCTATTTTCCATTTAATAACCCAGGGTACCGAGTCACAATATTCAGAAATAAATGTTACCGGTGTAGTTTATAACTAAATTTTCATATGTAAGAATGAAGAACGATGCAGTGGAATTTTCAAATCATAGCACAGAATAGTTGAAGACAACACAGCAATTAAATCAAAACATAGTTGAAATGACTTCCCCTACAACTATGGTCTATTCCGAAACCGTCAGTCAGTCCCCTCACCATATGCACTATTGCCACGGAAAATCTATACGCGGCTCACATTCTTGTGGAAGGCTTGCGGTAAAACGTGACTTTGAACGTTTCAATTTCAATATCGCTCATTAAAAATTTAAGTAGACTTTCATTTGCCACCAAGGCGATGAGAAAGCTTCGAACTACCTATAAATTTGAAATTATATCCATAAATTGATCCCGTAACCTCATCAGAAATGGCTATACGTTACATGGCTACAAAGAAAGAAGTGCTTCCTGAATGGTTTTATAAGTTACGCAGCAGTATTTCCATTACTGAGAAATTTCTTCAATTTGATAGTAAAGAAGAGTTATGAATGTTTTGCTACCATCTCGCAGAATGCATTAAATTATGATATGACGTAAATATATTGGTTTTAACTCAAGCTAATTTTTCTCTGAAACACTTTGAGCCACTCAGTTCTAAGAATCTTGTCTGCTACGCTGACAATACTGTGACAGTATACTCTGGCACAGTGCACTTAAAATAGCTAAGTTTGAGTAATACGTATGCACTATTGAGCTTACAGAGAGAATAAATTACAGTGGCTAAACAGGTTAGTTACAGTTGGAGTCACTCGCCATGTGCCGAGCACACCGTCGTGCCCCATTCCATGGCACCGAACGTATCCCGTCACGAGGGGGGAAGAGTCGATTACGTGCCGTGGAAACAAAGACGACTAGCTGAACAGCATACAAGCTGGAGAGGACGACTTTCCAAATAATTACATCAGGAAATACTTCAGCTTTGTGTGTCGATACAAGAAAAAATTCAACAAAGCTGTATTCGGGCGCTTAGATAGGTAAAAAGAAAAGAGGTGCACGATATGTTTTCACAACACGAATACAAAGCAGATCGGGTTATAGATGAGAAAAGTGGCTTCAGTGTAATTTTTGTTTTCCTTTCCTGATCTATGACGTCGTGGAATAGTTCTGGTAATCTGTAATTTAATTAAACGGCACTGGATTGTGTTAACTCTCGTGTGCATAACACAAAGTACCAATGAAACACTGGAAAAGAAACGCAATAAGCAGAAAATAATTGAATATGTAGATGATTTAATGAACTCAATAATTCTGCTTTTAGACGATAATTATTGGATTTACAGTGCATCACACTAATAAATGTGCGGCGTAATTTGAGTTTCGTGAAACTCTGTGCTGTTACGTTAGCGCTGATATCTAGAATTTCAGTAATGATGTTAGGATCTCCTGTTCTGTTAAGTCTCTACTCACTTCTTAATCATGACTCCAACACACAGTCTGCAGCCCGACATTTGAAAGGGGGAGAAAAGAGTCAGATGAAAATGTCAACTTTTTAAAGAGAAACACGAATGGCTTAGTGTGTACAACTAAAATAAAAAGCCAATAGAATAGTTTACAGAATGCACTTCAGGAAAAAAAATAACCGAATGGTAAACTAAATAGTTTCAAGTATGACACATGGCTCTGTCACGGAAGGACAAAATTAATTTGGATTTGATGATATCCATCCTAGGCAATTAACAGGATAAGAAAGTAAATGACAAACAGTGAGTGAGATAAACTTGTGATGCAGCTCATTCATAGTTTCTATCAGATAACATCTAAGCCCTATTTCAATCTCTTTGATTCCCTCTATGTTTCCCTTTGTGCTCATTACGAAATTAACGAACACCTCTCATAAATTTTTGTTTCCTACTACTAGCAATTGACTCCAGATGATTTTTCTCGCACATTCATATCAATAATAACTCAGTTCGCATGTTTTTCTGCTAAATAAGATTTTTGGTTCCTTGTTGGTTCTTCCTTTGCATACGATGTCTTTTTTCGTGTGAAACGCGTCTCTTATAGCATGTCTTCTAATTTAAAACCGTTGCATTTTCCGTCTTCATCTTTTATTTCCTCCTGTTGTTACTCTCGATTTGACGTAAAGCCTGATAACGACGAATATTGGCTGACAATATTTCAAGATACTCAGCGCAGACTAATACTCAGCCTCGGGACGTACTGTGTGTGGGCGGAAATTTCGTAGCGTTTTATCGGCCTCCAGCAGCGGTAAAGCACGCCGTTAGCGAGGTGAGACGCCAGCGGCCGTCGGCGGTGAGACATAGGTGGCCGGAAGTAGGCGCAATCCTTTATTTATTGAAACTTCCGAGCCCCGACCTTACTTCCGCTGTTTCATTACGCTACCGCTACGCGTGTTTGTATGCAATGGAAGCGTGCATTATTTAGCAGCCCCCAGCTTTCGCCGACTGTTCCTCGGCCCCTCGCTCTCGATTCAGAGCACTCCCGTCCCAGACCCCTTTCTGCTACACACACACACACACTCACACACACACACACATACACTCCCGCAAGCATACCGGCATGGACACACACATATACACAGAGGAGAGGAAAAGGGAGAAAGACGAACACGCCCCTATACAGTTTCCCCCAGGAAGTGAAATAAGGAACTATGCCGTAACAGAAAGCTAAATATTTAAAGTCCGCCCAACGCCCCCACCGCCAGCAATCCTACCTCGAACCGCACACTAACGGGTTAACTTGCTTTGTTCCCAGAGAGGTTCTCCACAAAATACACTGATTTATGATTGCTGCGGATTAACCGGTAAGTATACTGTAACTGTCATTGTCATGTCTACAGGGCCATGAATACAGGGTGTTACAAAAAGGTACGGCCAAACTTTCAGCAAACATTCCTCACACACAAATAAAGAAAAGATGTTATGTTGACATGTTTCCGGAAACGCTTAATTTCCATGTTAGAGCTCATTTTAGTTCCGCCAGTATGTACTGTACTTCCTCGATTCACCGCCAGTTGGCCCAATTGAAGGAAGGTAATGTTGACTTCGCTGCTTGTGTTGACATGCGACTCATTGCTCTACAGTACTATCATCAAGCACATCAGTACGTTGCATCAACAGCTTAGTGTTCATCACGAACGACTGGGGAAGACCTGGAACGACGAGGACACCTGCAATGGACGAGCCAATTCTTCGTGCAGTTGACGATAATCCTAAAGTCAGCCTCAGAAAAATTGGTCCTGTACAAGGTAACATTGACCACGTCACTGTATGGAGAGTGCTACAGGAGAACCGGTTGTTTCCGTACCATGTACAGCGTTTGCAGGCACAAAAAGCAGCTGATTGGGCTCCACGGGTACACTTCTACGAATGGTTCATCCAACAATCTGTCAATCCTCATTTCAGTGCTAATGTTCTCTTTACGGATGAGGCTTCATTCCAACGTGATCAAATTGTAAATTTTCACAATCAACAAGTGTGGGCTGACGAGAATCCGCGCGCAATTATGCAATCACGTCATCAACACAGATTTTCTGTGAACGCTTGGGCAGGCATTTTTGGTGATGTCTTGATTGGGCCCCATGTTCTTCCACCTACGCTCAATGGAGCACGTTATCATGATTTCATACGGGATACTCTACCTGTGCTGCTAGAACATGTGCCTTTCCAAGTACAACACAACATGTGGTTCATGCACGATGGAGCTCCTGCACATTTCAGTCGAAGTGTTCGTACGCTTCTCAACAACAGATTGGGTCACCGATGGATTGGTAGAGGCGGACCAATTCCATGGCCTCCACGCTCTCCTGACCTCAACCCTCTTGACTTTCATTTATGGGTGCTTTTGAAAGCCCTTGTCTACGCAACCCCGGTACCACATGTAGAGACTCTTCGTGCCCGTATTTTGGAGTGCTGTGATACAATACGCCATTTTCCAGGACTGCATCAGCGCATCAGGGATTCCATGCAACGGAGGGTGCATTAAAGTATCCGAGCTTACGGAGGACATTTTGAACATTTCCTGTAACAAAGTGTTTGAAGTCACGCTGGTACGTTCTCTTGCTGTGTGTTCCCATTCCATGATTAATGTGATTTGAAGAGAAGTAATAAAATGAGCTCTAACATGGAAAGTAAGCTTTTTTTAAAAAAAAATGGTTCAAATGGCTCTGAGCACTATGGCACTTAACAGCTTTGGTCATCAGTCCCCTAGAAATTAGAACCACTTAAACCTAATTAACCTAAGGACATCACACAACACCCAGTCATCACGAGGCAGAGAGAGGAAAGTAAGCGTTTCCGGACACATGTCCACGTAACATATTTTCTTTCTTTGTGTGTGAGGAATGTTTCCTAAAAGTTTGCCCGTACCTTTTTGTAACACCCTGTATATGACGGCTTCCTGAAAAGTGATTCCTCCGAATCTCTTATGTGAAAACTCTTAACGCTTTACAAATAAAGCAAACGTTGTTACCATTCTACAAGGGTTGTCCAGAAAGTAATTCACTGCAGTTTTTTTCTGAGTCGAAAACAGTGCTACGAATGCGAAATGTTATGTATTTACTGGCTGGAGTCTCCTGAGCGAGCGCGCCAAGTTTCTCTCACTTTCGACACAGAGCTTAGCTGCAGGACAGTTTCTAAAGGGTGTCTGTAGGTGACGTCCGTTACAAGCAACGTGCCGTCACTTAATTTCTCACTGCAGAGAAGGAAACTGTGTAGCATATTTACAAACGCTTGTGCAAAATCTCTGGAGTATCTGCTGTCGATAGAAGTACAGTTAGTCGCTGCGCACAGAGGGTGAAGTCATCAGAAGCTGGTTCGGCGGAGCTCCAATGTTTGCAGCGGTCGGGAAGACCATCGACGGCAACCACACCTGACATGCTGCAGCAAGCTGGTGTTGTTATTCTCGAGGTCAGACGCATTACGATTCGGCAGTTGGCGCTGCCTCTTCAGTCAGCGAAGGAATTAAGGATGCTACTACACTCCTGGAAATTGAAATAAGAACACCGTGAATTCATTGTCCCAGGAAGGGGAAACTTTATTGACACATTCCTGGGGTCAGATGCATCACATGATTACACTGACAGAACCACAGGCACATAGACACAGGCAACAGAGCATGCACAATGTCGGCACTAGTACAGTGTATATCCACCTTTCGCAGCAATGCAGGCTGCTATTCTCCCATGGAGACGATCGTAGAGATGCTGGATGTAGTCCTGTGGAACGGCTTGCCATGCCATTTCCACCTGGTGCCTCAGTTGGACCAGCGTTCGTGCTGGACGTGCAGACCGCGTGAGACGACGCTTCATCCAGTCCCAAACATGCTCAATGGGGGACAGATCCGGAGATCTTGCTGGCTAGGGTAGTTTATTTACATCTTCTAGAGCACGTTGGGTGGCACGGGATACATGCGGACGTGCATTGTCCTGTTGGAACAGCAAGTTCCCTTGCCAGTCTAGGAATGGTAGAACGATGAGTTCGATGACGGTTTGGATGTACCGTGCACTATTCAGTGTCCCCTCGACGATCACCAGAGGTGAACGGCCAGTGTAGGAGATCGCTGCCCACACCATGATGCCTCGGTCGTATGCAGTCCTGATTGTGGCGCTCACGTACACGGCGGCAAACACGCATACGACCATCATTGGCACCAAGGCAGAAGCGACTCTCATCGCTGAAGACGACACGTCTCCATTCGTCCTCCATTCACGCCTGTCGCGACACCACTGGAGGCGGGCTGCATGATGTTGGGGCGTGAGCGGAAGACGGCCTAACGGTGTGCGGGACCGTAGCCCAGCTTCATGGAGACGGTTGCGAATGGTTCTCGCCGATACCCCGGAGCAACAGTGTCCCTAATTTGCTGGGAAGTGGTGGTGCGGTCCCCTACGGCACTGCGTAGGATCCTAGGGTCTTGGCGTGCATCCGTGCGTCGCTGCGGTCCGGTCCCACGTCGACGGGCACGTGCACCTTCCGCCGACCACTGGCGACAACATCGATGTACTGTGGAGATCTCACGCCCCACATGTTGAGCAATTCGGCGGTACGTCCACCCGGCCTCCCGCATGCCCACTATACGCCCTCGCTCAAAGTCCGTCAACTGCACATACGGTTCACGTCCACGCTGTCGCGGCATGCTACCAGTGTTAAAGACTGCGATGGAGCTCCGTATGCCACGGTAAACTGGCTGACACTAACGGTGGCGGTGCACAAATGCTGCGCAGCTAGTGCCATTCGACAGCCAACACCGCGGTTCCTGGTGTGTCCGCTGTGCCGTGTGTGTGATCATTGCTTGTACAGCCCTCTCGCAGTGTCCGGAGCAAGTATGGTGGGTCTAACACACCGGTGTCAATGTGTTCTTTTTTCCATTTCCAGGAGTGTATTTTCATTCTTGGATATTGAAAAGTGTGTGCAAGATGGTGTCTAACGCCGGATGACAAATCGTGAAGTAGAAACATTTGTCCTGATTTATGGCAAATGTTTGAAGCTAAGGGGTAGGCCACTTTGTCCCGGATTCCGACAGGTGATGAAACCTGGGTACACCATTTTGAGCCCGAAACTTAACTACAGTCGATGGAATGGCACCATTCCCACTCATCACAGAAGAAAAATTCAGATCAACTGCTTCCGCCGGTGAGATCATAATCACCGTGTTCTGAGACTGTGAACGTGTGATTCTCATTGACGTGATGCAAAGAGTCGGTTGCATTAATTCAGAAGCATATGTCAGTGTTACGCCATCCACCCTAGGTTGGTTGATTGTTTCGGGAATGGAGACCAGACCGAGAGGTCATCGGTCTCATCGGATTAGAGAAGGACGGGGAAGGAAGTCGGCCGTGCCCTTTGAAAGGAACCATCCCGGCATTTGACTGGAGAGATATACGTAAATCACGGAAAACCTCAATCAGGATGGCAGGACGCGGGATTGAACCGTCGTCCTCCCGATTACGAGTCCAGTGTCTAACGACTGCGCCACCTCGCTCGGTCCATCCACCCTACAGCCCTGACCTAGCCCCCTCGGACTTCCACTTGTCTGGGCCATTGAAAGATGCCATTCATCGAGGACATTTTGAGGAGGTGATTGAGACAGTGAACGACTGGCTCCGCCACTAGGACAAGGTTTGGTGCCGACAGGGAACACACGCCCTTGTTTTGTGCTGGAGGAAGCCCACAGATGGGTTGGAGATTACGTGGAAAAGCAGAGTGAGCACATAGAACACCATTCTTTCGTGTGTGTAATTCTCAATATGTTCGATAAAGAATCATTAAAGAAGGTTGTATACATGGATAAATCCTCATGATAATAAAAGATATTAGACAGGTGATATAAAGGTAAAACAGTGATTTAGGAACCAGGTTTTAAATTGTAAGACATTTCCAGTTGCAGTTGTGGACACTGACCACAATCTATTGGTTATGAACCATGGATTAATACTGCAGAAACTGCAAAATGGTGGGAATTAAGGGAGATGTGACCTGGATAAACTGACTAAACAAGTGGTTGTACAGAGTTTCAGGAAGAGCATAAAGGAACAATTGACAGGAATGGGGGAAAGAAATACAGTGGAAGAAGAATGGGTAGCTCTGAGGGATGAAGTAGTGAAGGCAGCAGAGGATCAAGTAGGTAAAAAATCGAGGGCTAGTAGAAATCCTTGGGTAACAGAAGAAATATTGAATTTAATTGATGAAAGGTGAAAATATAGAAAATCAGTAAATGAAGCAGGCAAAAAGGAATACAAACGTCTCTAAAATGAGAAAGACAGGACATGTAAAATGGCTAAGCAGCATGTCTAGAAGACAAATGTAAGGATTTAGAGGCTTATCTCACTAGGGGTAAGATAGATACTGCCTACAGGAAAATTAAAGAGACCTTTGGAGACAATAGAACCACTTGTACGAACATCAAGGGCTCATTTGGAAACCCAGTTCTAAGCAAAGAAGGAAGAGCCGAAAGGTGAAAGGAGTATATAGATGATCTATACAAGGGCGATGGACTTCAGGACAATATTATGGAGTGGAAGAGGATGTAGATGAAGATGAAATGGGAGATACGATACTTCGTGAAGAGTTTGACAGAGCACTAAAAGACCTTGCTCGAAACAAGGCCCCTGGAGTAGACAACATTCGGTTAGAACTTTTGACGGCCTTGGGAGAGCCATTCCTGACAAAATTCTGCTATCTGGTGAGCAAGATGTATGAGACAGGTGAAATACCCTCAGACTTCAAGAAGAATATAATAATTCCAATCCCAAAGAAAGCAGGTGTTGACAGATGTGAAAATTACAGAACTATCGGTTTATTAACTCACAGCTACAAAATACTGACTCGAATTCTTTACAGACGAATGGAAAAACTGGTCGAAGCCGAACTCGGGGAAGGTCAGTTTGGATTCCGTAGAAATGTTGGAAAACGTGAGGCAATGGTGACCTTACGACTTGTGTTAGAAGAAGGATTAAGGAAAGGCAAACCTACTTTTCTAGCATTTGTAGACTTAGAGAAAGCTTTTGACAATGTTGACCTGAATACTCTCTTTCAAATTCTAATGGTGGCAGGGGTAAAACACAAGTAGCGAAAGGCTATTTACATTTTGTACAGAAAATAGATGGCAGTTATAAGAGTAGAGGGGTTTGAAAGGGAAGCAGTGTTTGGGAAGGGAGTGAGACAGGGTTTTAGCCTCTCCCTAATGTCATTCAGTCTTTATATTGAGAAAGCAGCAAAGGAAACAAAATAAAAATTCGGAGTAGGTATTAAAATCCATGGAGAGGAAATAAAAACTTTGAGGTTCGCCGATGACCTTGTAATTCTGTCAGAGACAACAAAGGACTTGGAAGAGCCGTTGAACGGAATGGACAGTGACTTGAAAGAGGATATAAGATGAACATCAACCAGAGCAAAACGAGGATAATGGAATGTAGTCGAATTAAGTCGGGTGATGCTGAGTGAATTAGATTAGGAAATGACACACTTGAAGTAGTAAAGGAGTATTGCTATTTGGGGAGCAAAACAACTGATGATGGTCGAAGTAGACACGATATAAAATGTATACTGGCAATGGCAAGGAAAGTGTTTCTGTAGAAGAGATATTTGTTAACATCGAGTATAGATTTAGGCGCCAGGAAGTCGTTTCTGAAAGTATTTGTATGGAGTGTAGCCATGTATGGAAGTGAAACATGGACTATTAAGAGTTTGGACAAGAAGAGAGTAGAAGCTTTCGAAATGTGGTACTACAGAAGAATGCTGAAGATTAGATGGGTAGATCACATAACTAATGTGGAGGTATTGAAAAGAATTGGGAAGAAGAGGAGTTTGTGGCACAATTTGACAAGAAGATGGGACCGGTTGGTAGGTCATGTTCTCAGGCATCAAGGGATCACAAATTTAGCATTGGAGGGCAGTGTGGAGCGTAAAATTTCGGAGACCCAGAGATGAGTATGTAAGGTTTCAGGCAAATCCAACACCTTCCATGAAAACCCTGACATAATAAGCAAATCTAGAAGTATGTCACATAGCTCCGAATAAATCGTGACATTAAGTTAACCAAAGTAATACAAGTAACGAGTGAGCAAATGGAATGCCACAGACTAACACAAGAATGCCTGAATGCATGTCGTACCTTCCCACCGTGTTGCAGACGCACGTCCGAGGGGAGAAACGAGGACAGAAGCCGAGAGCAGAACCGTGTTAAGCTAGAAGGCCCTTCGATAAGGGACGGACATGACACCCACGTCGCCAGCCTTTCTCTAAGTCTACCACCCGCACGTTTTAGCGTGAGACTTTTTCGCGTCCCTGTTACGTCAAGGACCACCCCCCAGCCCATGTTAAAAGCTAGAGCCCTCCAGAAAAACACTATAGATCTTACGATAACACAAAAAGGGCCACTACCACCCGCAAGTTTTAGTGTGAGACTTTTTCGCGTCTCAGGTACGTCAAGGACCACCCCCCAGCCCATGTTAAAAGATAGAGCCCTCCAGAAGAACAGTATAGATCTTACGATAACGCTAAAAGGACCACACCAGCTGCAGGTTTTAGCGTGAGACTTTTTAGCGTCTCTGTTACGTTTTAAACTTTAAAAACATTGCCCCACCACGAAAAGTATAACGTTCCTCATTGGATAGACAGAATTTTTGTAGGCAGAGCTTAAGGTTAACATTGAGACCCTGACTGGTCAGATGAAAACACAGCCTGATAATTTTTTTAAACCAACTTCGGTAAATTGTAGTAAGGAGAAGTTAGGAGAGAGTTGCTTCGGAGATGGCGATGTGAGGGGAGCTGTGCTGCCCGCCGCTGCCCTGACATTGCCTAAGCACGGACAAGATAATGAACGCACACGATGGCGCATTTTTGAGAGCATAAGGCTTCACTCAGAACTGGAGAAGCCTCATCTGTTACACCCCCTTTTTTCGTAATACTAGTGTCGATCGTTAATTAAAATTCATGGTGTTCACATTTGCCACTTGGAGAACAGATCTGAAACGCGATGATTTTTCTTCTGTATAGTTATTGAGAAGCCACATCATCCACTGTAATTTACGACAAGGTAGATAAGTAATTAAGGATAATTGAGGGTCACTGTAGACCATTTTGATAGTTTTCTCTTTTGTGAAAGTTAAATTAAACCTAGATTATAGATGTGATATGGCATAGGTCATCCTTAGATCGATTGTAGAACTTGGAAATCCATTCAGGGTATATTCGTTCACATTTTTGTTGAACGCAGTTGGTTTTTACCATCCTGTATTAAAACATCTCCTTTTATCAATAGTGCAATTTATAAATGATGTTTTGTGAGTAGAATAAAATTTCCAATGGTAAACTTAACTGCTTTTTCGATGTTATTTCACCAGCTAACTAAAAATAGGAAATCCTTGAACCCCTTCCCCTAAATTTAGTTAGTATTAATATTTTTTTACAGGGAGTGCAGTGGAGCTGCTGCTGAGATCATTAAGTATTTGGTTATATTATCGCTAGTCTCACTGAACCCTTCTGAATTCTACATGTCTAGTGTAGTCTGGCGTCTCCTTACCAGCAACAGGTCCCAGGTTCAAACTAGTTAATTCCCTAAAAAACATTCTCAGAGCGTCGTTGTGCGAAAGTGATAGGGAGGCACGATATAGAACTAACAGACATCACCATGAATATTTAGAAAATGGCGACCCTGCCAGGATGGTAAAATACCATGATTGAAGGTCGACCACATGCCTAACCAGGTCAGAAAAATACCTGCTGAAAAGGTTTGGTAGTAAAAAATTTTTTTCGAAAATTGTACATAGTCGAAAACAGTAGCTGCAGCGATAGATAGTAAAAGTATGAAATAGAAATGGGTCTGGCAGAGAGAATAGCACAATTAAGTTATGAATTTTAATATTGTTAGAATTATGCTTTCTCTCCAATGCAAGTGCACAGGAGGCGGATACATCCTTTGACAAATTGGTTCTGACCCAACAAGTAAGTGAATGGATTGTCAGTCTTAGTAGTGTCAAGTCGTCTGAACAAAAAGTTTATGAAACGTGTGAGATCGTATGAGCGTATGTTGACGCGAAGTAGGGCGCGGGAATTGCTTTTAAAACAGAAAATAAGGGATTCGGAACGATTAGCAATGGCAAATCGAGACCTTGACCGAATTGAGGTAGAGACCCAGCATGAAAATCGACAGAGAATAGAGGACAGTACAACAGACGTTGCAGTATCGCGAGAAGTAGGACAGATAACGGATCATAACGAGGATTATGTACGGCAAGGCACAGAAAACCTAGGTCAGCATACGACAGAGGAGCAGGAAAGTATTGAGACAGGCGATGAGGATTCTAACTTGCGTCTTGAATACGTAGAACCCATAGTACAAGTAATCAGAGGTCCCTCACCACAGAGTACAAGGAATGCGGGCAGATACGTGTCACAGCAGAGGCCAATGCAATCGGTTGCGAACCAACACTTGGGCGAAAACACAGAGCGTAGGACGTCGGAAGAAAACGCAATAGGACCCACCAATCTGGCAGAATTATTACAACTAATTACGGAAACCATGACAAGGCAAAATAAGGAAATAGCGAACCAAATTCAAATTCAGAATGCAGAAACCATGAGACAAATGCGTGAGATTAAAGAACAAAACAAAAAAATTCAGTTACACCTAAGTCGTATTGAAGACAAGGCAAAAGAATCTCGAGAAGTGATAGGAAACTTAATAACAGGTTACAATCAATTGAGAACAGACATTGAATAGGTACAAGCGGACGTAAAAACATTGCGTAATGACATTCAGGACGAGATCAAAACATTACGTAACAACACCCAGGGAGAAGTCAAGAAACTAAAGAAACAGATAAACGAAATTACTAGACAAGCAGCAGGTACAGCGCGTGAAATGGTTGAAAACAGTGTGTTACACAAACGTATCACAAAAGCAGAGCTGAAAAGATATGATAACCGCATAGTCAAAATAGAAGCGCAAACGAAGCGACAATTTCAGAAATTGCGAACAGCGTTGTTTTAAACCATTGAAGAGCGTAGTGAACAGGATCGAACAAGCACAGAGTCTGCAACCACATCCATATCTATAACAGCACCGGAAAAACAAGCAATTGACGAAGATATTACGCATTTGCGATTACAATCACAGGCGGAATGTAACATACGTGACAATGGAAAGCCAGGTCGCGAAGAGTACAGTGCAATGCATTCAGCTACACGTTCACAACCGATGTAAGAAAATTATTGCGTACCACTCCAACGATACTACGCAAGGGTAGGCGAAAGTTACAGTGGACAATATCCAATGGATCTACCACAACCGGAAAGAACGACCGGAGAAATGATCTGAAACAAAAGTGGAGAAGAATCGCGAATTTCATATGGTACTATGACGAAGTACGACAACGATCATTTCCTCACAGTCAGAAAATTTCAACACTTTCGAGAAGGAAACTCATTACATCCACGAACTTTTATTGATCAATTCCGAGTAGGATTACCAGAACACTGGACGCTAGCACACAAATTAGACTTTATATGTGCACACATGTCAGGAACAGTCGCAGAAACCATGCAGAATGTTGCAGCGACATGCCGATCGTACGAAGATTTCAGAGAGAAATTTCTCTCACGATATTGGTCCAGCGAAGCAGAGAACAGAGTGAAGTACGAATTATTACAGAACCCATATTTTAAAAATTCAGGAGAGAAGAGTCCCGTGAAATTTTTCGAATTAATGGCAAAGAAAAATCAATGCTTAGATGTACCATACAGTGACGGAGAGTTGATTAAATTATGCGCGATGAAGCTACCATTGAAATACCATCAATCACTAGTAGGTCGCGAAGGCAATGACGTCGAAGCATTTAAAGGTATTCTAAGGGAACTAGAGTTCATATTTTCGGAAGATGACGCTAGAAAAATACGAAGCGCACGTGAAAATGAAAGTAAAAAGCAGTGGAATGCACAAGACACACTACGAAGAAACAATAATTACGAACCACGTGGTAACTACGCACCAAGAAACGACAACAGATTTCAACAAAGAACAAGTTATGGATTTAGAAGAGAATATGGTAATAACTATATTTCACCCAGGAACGGCAACAACTATTACAGAGGGAATAACGACAATTGGAACGGGTACTGGAGAACTAATAGACCGACAAATTATCAACAAAGAAACCACTATCAACAAGCTGAACAAGAAAAGCGAATACAGATAGAAGAGGTGGAGGTAAAACCACCAAAACCCGATAAACGTTCGAATTGACAGCCAAGTGCCCATGCCAAAGAGAATGATGCACCGACCCAGGACAATTGCAGCACCTTGAACAGAGAAATAAAAATCTTATCACGAGAAGAGAAGAAAGAAGAAACAAATCCGCAGGGACCAGATGAAAACGAAGATGAGAAAATAACAATATCATGTTGGGACAAAATTAATTGGGAGAATACTGACGAGGAAGAAGAATTACCAGAGGTGTGCACAACGAATGTAGGAGGAAAGGACGAAGTAATGAGTATTGCAGAGCTATTTGAGATGGAAACCAGGGAAAGCGCATTCAATGAGGATAATGCGCAGTCGACAGAAGTTGAAAATAAGTTACAAATGGGCACACAACCCAACGTATATAATGAAGGAAGTTATGAAGCGATAATTAGAGCGTTTAGACGGGATTATGTGGAAGTAGCGACGAAGATGGAGAAGATAGACGAGGATAAGAAAAAAGTAGAGGATGTAGAAGAAAGTGTAAATGAAGGAAGAAATAGAGAAGAGAAAATAAAAGAGAGAGAAGTAGCAGTCGAAACTTGTCCTACAGAAAGTTCGAATTCACAAGGGAAATTCCTAAAAAGACTCATGTATGATTCAGTGGAGGATTCGTTGATGCAAGAAGAAGAAGAACAGAACCAACCCTTTCAAATTCAACCAATTGTGAAGGCCATGGTAAAGAATATGACTGCGATCTCAGAAAATTTATTTATGCAGCGCAATGCCAATGAGGAACTGCCAGTTCTGAAAACACGTAAGATTAAAGTAAGAGGTCCTATTAGAAACAATGCTGAGGAAGTTACAAGACAAACAAGGTTAACTCTTTCGTGCCAAGGTCAAAAGATCGAAGCAAACTTCGTGATTATACCTAAACTAGCTGTAGATTTGATTATAGGTGCAGATTTTTTAAATGAGAGACGAGCGATAATAGATATGGGGAAAGGTAGCGTAACATTCGGGAATGTCACACTTCTATTTGAGCAAAAGCTAAAATTAGAAGAAATACCAGTTATAAACAAACAATTAAGAATGATGTGAGATAAAGAGGATGAAGAATTAGAATGATATGCACAAAAGAGGGAATCGCTTCAACTCATGTCAGAAGTCCATAAAGAAATCGACAAAAAATTGCAATAAGTTCAAGGTATTTCGGAACACAGTAAAAGAGAAATAGAGGGTATTTAACAAGATAAAGCAGAGGTATTTTTACCTAAGACTGGCAGTATTAAACACTTTCAGTACAAGTTTGAAGATTAATTTTATTGCTCGTAAATAATCAGCACAATATCTCAAGATTATGTTGCAGGTAAGATCATCAGGTGGAAGAAGAATGAAGAGAGAGGAAGGTGGGAAAAAGAAAGTAGTTTCAATTATAACACCAATAGTACCATAGATTAAGGTGAAGGGATAAAGCGTAGATAGTCTAACAGCATGAAATACTAAAATGCCATACACCACGACACTACACAAAAATAAAAAACCAATTTGAGGATTCTTGAGTAGATGTTAAGACTCCAAATATCTTAGAATTATAACATGGAAAGGGCGCCAAAATTTGTAAAGCTTTTTAAGAAGGCGTAAAACAAGTAGATTCTAGACATATGTTGGATGATTATAAGTAAAACTTTTTGTAAGAACCATTGTAAAAACTCTAGCAAGGAAGAAATGCAACACCCCACAAGTTGTAACGTGAGATGTATCAAGAAAGAAAAGGACGTAATTAGCAACATACGATTCCTACATAGCAGGAGAATCGAGAGAAGGGAAAGGACAGCGAAACCAACAGAAGGCCCTTGTATAGAAAGTGGGCAATAAATTTGCCCACTAGGAGGATCCCTGCTGGGATGGAACACCAAGCCGCACACTGACAGACCCCTGCAGAGACGTGACGGAACGCGAAACGTCAGTATGGACAGACAAGAAGACACCGCACTTTCGCCGTTCATAAACCCCAGGGCGCCCCCCACTCAGCGGATCGAGCAAAAAACGGCCCGACGAGAAGACCGCTTGGGCAAGCCACCGCTGGCAAAAAATATGTTTAAAAGTCACATTACTGCTATTAAACAGCACGCTGATGCATGAAACTGAAGAACTTTCACAAAGTAAAAATGACGTGCACAAACAATTTATCAAACTGTTACTAGGAGGAGAGCTTCAAAGCGACTAGTTATCAATAAATATTTCCATATCCTGCCCAGAGAAGAACCAAGAAGCAAGTAAGAAGCAGGGAAAAAGCAGGAAGAACAGAAGTTGAAGATTCGCAAGATTGAGACCAAGAATGAAGATGGGTGAAGAATGGACGACATACCTTCCCAAATCCCTATCCTATTGTAAACTAGTCGTCTGCGAAGTATTACAACGAAAAACGACCGCTTTCAGCGTCATATAACGATGACTTTCACGCATACAAAGCCAGTAAACCACGAGATTCTGCACTCCCAGCTCCTTTCCATTATGGGACCTCCACAACAGCAACACACACTTGCAAAGCCAATAAGGAACAACGAACGAAACTGTACATCAAATACTTGCCCAAGTCCATCTCGCTTTAGTCCATCACCTTCGTGCAAAAACATTTGCCAACCTCATGCTTAAACATTCATAGGATTGTGTGAACGTGTGAATTCTAATTATCTGATGTAGGAATTGTGCAAAAGAAACGTATGAAAAACTAAACAAGTTAAGCACACCAGACAGCTAATAAAATATAAAATAACAGTCATTGACTATGGACTTAAGTAAAAAATAGACTGTCTATAAAACAAGTCATTAGTTCTGAAATGGACAGTATATAAAGAACACCAAGTAAGGCAATATAAACACTAAAACTATCCCACTTACTTTCTCCTCATAAAATTAAAGAATAACTGCATTTTACTTATTGTCTCCTTATAAAAACAAAGAATAAAAAATTATCTTGTTGGATGTTTTCCTTTTTTAAAAAAACATTTGTACCAGTTATTAGGATAATATCTCAATACTTGTGTATGTATATTTCTTTGTCAAAGCAACTCTTGGAAATATTTCTATTTGTTAGTGTAACAATGTTGAAATGAGTGCCTAGAAACAAAAACATTTTTTCTTGTATGTGATATTTAGAAAATTTTTAGGAATAGATTTCACTTAATTACTACATTTATAAAAACAATATTTCTAAGCAAATCGATGTGAAAGACTCCTCACTTTCGATAACAAACTTCTTAAAAAAACTTCACATTTAAATAAAGAAACAAAATAATTAAAAATTAATAACAGTATAAAAATATTCTTCTCTTGTCATTTTTAATTATAATGTGGAAGAATATAAAATTATAAATTAGTAATACAAACTGGCATACAACAGAATAACGTGGCTGAACAGTAGGCAACCAAATTTAGACACCAGAATAATTTTTCACTGACTTAGACAACGATTCAATCATTGCCTAACTTCAGTGCAAAAATTAAGTTCGAAGGGTGGTGATATGTAAGGTGTCAGGCAAATCCAACACCTTCCATGAAAACCCTGACATAATAAGCAAATCTAGTAGTATGTCACATAGCTCCGAATAAATCGTGACATTAAGTTAACCAAAGTAATACAAGTAACAAGTGAGCAAATGGAATGCCACAGACTAACACAAGAATGCCTAAATGCATGTTGTACCTTCCCACCGTGAGGCAGACGCACGTCCGAGGGGAGAAACGAGGACAGAAGCCGAGAGCAGAACCGTGTTAAGCTAGAAGGCCCTACGATAAGGGACGGACTGAACACCCACGTCGCCAGCCTTCCTCCAAGTCTACCACCCTCACGTTTTAGCGTGAGACTTTTTCGCGTCTCTGTTACATCAAGGACCACCCCCCAGCCCATGTTAAAAGCTAGAGCCCTCCAGAAAAACACTATAGATCTTACGATAACACAAAAAGGGCCACTACCACCCGCAAGTTTTAGTGTGAGACTTTTTCGCGTCTCAGGTACGTCAAGGACCACCCCCCAGCCCATGTTAAAAGATAGAGCCCTCCAGAAGAACAGTATAGATCTTACGATAACGCTAAAAGGACCACACCAGCTGCAGGTTTTAGCGTGAGACTTTTTAGCGTCTCTGTTACGTTTTAAACTTTAAAAACATTGCCCCACCACGAAAAGTATAACGTTCCTCATTGGATAGACAGAATTTTTGTAGGCAGAGCTTAAGGTTAACATTGAGACCCTGACTGGTCAGATGAAAACACAGTCTGATAATTTTTTTAAACCAACTTCGGTAAATTGTAGTAAGGAGAAGTTAGGAGAGAGTTGCTTCGGAGATGGCGATGTGAGGGGAGCTGTGCTGCCCGCCGCTGCCCTGACATTGCCTAAGCACGGACAAGATAATGAACGCACACGATGGCGCATTTTTGAGAGCATAAGGCTTCACTCAGAACTGGAGAAGCCTCATCTGTTACACCCCCTTTTTTCGTAATACTAGTGTCGATCGTTAATTAAAATTCATGGTGTTCACATTTGCCACTTGGAGAACAGATCTGAAACGCGATGATTTTTCTTCTGTATAGTTATTGAGAAGCCACATCATCCACTGTAATTTACGACAAGGTAGATAAGTAATTAAGGATAATTGAGGGTCACTGTAGACCATTTTGATAGTTTTCTCTTTTGTGAAAGTTAAATTAAACCTAGATTATAGATGTGATATGGCATAGGTCATCCTTAGATCGATTGTAGAACTTGGAAATCCATTCAGGGAATATTCGTTCACATTTTTGTTGAACGCAGTTGGTTTTTACCATCCTGTATTAAAACATCTCCTTTTGTGAATAGTGCAATTTATAAATGATGTTTTGTGAGTAGAATAAAATTTCCAATGGTAAACTTAACTTCTTTTTCGACGTTATTTTAACAGCTAACTAAAAATAGGAAAGCCTTGAACCCCTTCCACAAAATTTAGTTAGTATTAAGATTCTTTTACAGGGAGTGCAGTGGAGCTGCCGCTGAGATCATTAAGTATTTGGTTATATCATCGCTAGTCTCACTGAACTCTACATGTCATGTGTGGTCTGGCGTCTCCTTACAAGCAACAGGTCCCAGGTTCAAACTAGTTAATTCCCTAAAAAACACGCCCAGAGCGTCGTTGCGCGAAAGTGGTAGGGAGACACGATATAGAACAAACAGTCACCACTATGAATGTTTAGAAGTACACTAAGCAGATTCAGAAGGAAGTATGTTGCAGTAAGTACTGGGAGATGAAGAAGCTTGCACAGGAAAGAGTAACATGGAGAGCTGCATCAAACCAGTCTCAGGACTGAAGACCGCAACAGCAACAACAATGTGTTGTTGGAGAAAAAATGCGAGCATTACTTTCTGGGTAATCCTCGTAAATCTTTATTGTTCATGTCTACACATTTATTGCTCAACATAGTCACCCTGGCGACGAATAATTGTTTCTTTACGAGAGACCACTTTGTAGATACCGTCACACTAGAACGTTTGGCTATGTTGACGGCGCCACTAACTCACGTCTTATAGCACCGCGTCATCACTATCAAAGTGAGCACTCCGAAGGCGTTATTTAAATTTCGGTAAAAATTATCATCGTAGGGCAGAGCCAAGTCAAAGACTGTATGGAGGATGATCAATGACAAGTCTAAGGCGTCGGATAGTTGCAGATATCGCAGCGCTCTCGTGTTTTCTGGCATTGTCCTGCTGTGCGGACGAACTATTCGAATTCGAAACACGATTATAGTCCGCTGTTACTCACGCTCCGATTGAGTTACGTTGCACACCACCATGTCACATGTTACAATTCGGAATCCTCCGGCGGTAGAGGACTGTGAATATACAGGTAAGAAGAATGAAGATGTAGAATGTTATCAGCATTTGTTTCACTTGACAAGTTTTAATACGTTTCACATAAAAAATTCTGAGACATTAGTTTTCAGCAGGCCCATCACAATCGAAAGATAGTACCTGGTCTGTCTGTTATCCTAGCCATGCCCATCCATGAAATAAAAATATTTGTGAACTCATACTCTTTCGCTGCTGTCTGTCTATCGAACAAGCTAACCTGTATTATGTGGAGAATTCAGTGCCAAGTGGCATTTAACAAAAAGCTTAAGTACTTTGTCAAATCGCCTTCATAACTTTTTCCCAAAGGTAATGTACGAGGGTTGGAACTTTAATAGTGGCAACTGTTTATTTAAAGCTCGTACAAAACCTTCAAAGTAGTAACCAGCATTGTGTATAACCCGCTGCCAGCGATGTGGAAGTCATAGGATACTCTTAGCAGTGCCAGTTGTATTGACAGTTCGAGCGGCGCAGTCTATTGCGCGATGAATTTGTAGCAGTTTTGAAGCGAATGCCATGAAGTGTTTCCTTCAGCTTAGAAGTCGAATTCAACTTACGGGGGGGGCTTAAATCAGGGGAGAGCTGTAGATGGTATAGCACTTAGCAGCCCCATCAGTCAAACAAATCAGTAACAGCTTGCACTGTACGTGCTTGAGCAAAATGATGGTCAGGTCCTAATGAAAGTGTCAGCACTTCTGTCCATTTGTTGTTCGTTTTTGGGTCACAACCTACGACCAGCTGAGAGTTCCAGCCCAGTGTCAGACATTTAAGGAATTTTTTCCATCCTGTGTCAGGTATGCTTCTATCTTTCCGTTTCCCAATGAGCCACGCAATTGTGTTCCATATTTTGTCTTTCATCTTTCTCTGCACTGTATTCATAAATTGCCACGGAACGGAAGGGGCCATAGATCCATTATTGATTATCCCTTAGTGAACAGGAAGATGGACTACTACAAAATGTAAAAGTACACAGACGTAGCGGTATAGAGACGGGTCATTTTCTGGTGATTGTAAGGTAAACATGATTACTAGGTGGAAGAAACAATTATGGGGAGTAAATTCGAAGGCGAAGTTTACGAAGTCTGCCTTTTGCAACACGACAGCGTAAGAAGTCTACTTCAGTCGCTAATCGTGCATTATTTCCAAAATAAAATTACAGAAAGTAATACAAATACGGAACATAACACCCTGCGTGATCCAAGTGGAACGGACGTAATAGGGAAGAAAAAGAGATTTAGGAGGACAATAGATATCTAAATATGGAATTGGAGATATAGGAGATTCAGTTGAAGAGAAACTAAAAACGAACCCCACTAATCTACAGCACAATACAATAGCACACTCTAAAGTAAAACCTAGCTACGCTAAGAAAGTAGTGAGAAAAGCTCACCAAGAATTCTTGTGTAGTATTCTCCGGAAATAACAACCAGCAAAATGCTTCTGCACGATCGCTCATAATAGACAAAGAACTTGGACGAAACACTATCAGTCATTATTTGTTGAACAGTGATACAATTGAACTAAAGAAAACAGGCCAGGACAAAGAACAAGATGACTAAATTACATTGGAGAAGATAGAAGAAGCATTGGAGCAAATTGTAACAACATATCTCTAATACTCTACTGATTTATTTTGCTTTTGTTTTATTTTATGTTACATCGTTGAGCTTCAGTAAAGGTTTTTGGTTTGAATCGATAACATAAAATTGTATACTTCTTTCGTTGTAAAAACTTTCATGTCATGGTTTGATTCTATGCAGTTTAGTATATCTGTCATTTAAATTCTTTGTCCCATTTGGAGGGAACAAAACTTACTGTATATAATTGTAATTTCTGTGTGAATAATTTTTTGTAGAAATGTCAATATGTGCATATGTTCTGTTTTATGCAATGTGTTTGGTTGCTGTTATGTAAACTGCTAATCCTCACTTAGGGTTCTTAGTTATTCTGTATGTAAAAGATAGTGTGATTCCCCTCGGGAACGGAACTTAGAAGCGCGCAAATTGTGGTTGGCCTAGGTAGAAAAGATAGAACAAGAGTCAGTCGGAGGCGAGCTACCGAACTGTGCACTGACATGTAAAAGTTGTATATTGTGCTGGTTCCGAGAGAGGCTTTTTCTGCCACTTTCCAGTGCCTCGGAATGTTGGGTAAATAGCTGGAACGATTCTGGAATTGGTATCTATCATCGCCATCAAAAAGGGACAGAGTCCAGCAATTCGGCCTGCAAATCCACCTACCAACATGCAGTTGCCACCACATTGCGCAATCATTATAAAGGAGCACTCATTGGATGTTTTAGTGTGCACAAATATAAGGTAACGTATAACTGAATTTATGTACCTACCTTGATTTTTTCCCTATTACAATACCTGTCTCGTTCCTCTCCATTTGAACTATGATTACCAAGTGTCCTAGTTTGTGGAAAAAATGAAAGCCTCCCAGTGATGGAAAAAGTTCAATTTAAAGTTTTTTTTTCCTGGAATTTTAAAGTCACCCATTTAATCATATACTTGAAAGTAGAAGACTGTGGTAATAAAGACAATTCTTAAATCTGAGGCTTATAAAGTTTAGTTAATGATCATAGTGCTGCCTGTAGTAAATATTAAAAGGTAAGTCACTTTCTTGTATATTTGTGAACATTGTGTCTCACTGCAGTAAAAGTCGTGAATTGCAGTTGTGGAAAGTTGGATGCTAAGCACTTGTTTCTTTTGGGTATTGAAAGTGGATATTAATAGTGTAATAAGATCCACAGGTGTTCCTTTACCTCTATTTATGAAAACAATAATTTCTTTATTCAAAAGACAGTGAGAAGTAACCTGTTAGTGAATTCCATTAAACTTTCATTTTAAATAGAATAGTATTCACACGAGAGATATTTAACCAGTGACCAGTTCATAATTTTGCAGTGAACAACATTTATAATTTTATGTCAGCTAGGAAAATATTTGAACAATAATAGTGAACCTATGTCCAATTAATGATTCTGCAGTGAATATTAATAGTAATGTTATAAAGACCATTTAGTTTGAATAAGCCCTGAAATTAATAGTGTGTTTCGTTAGCTGTTAGATTTATGCAAGTAGTTCGTTCTGCTCTGTTAGCTTCCAATCTCAACCGTGAACATATCCAGGTGTCAGAGTTCGTTGCACTCGTGTGTGGCAAAATGTAGGTTGTGTTTGTCTGTTAAGGTTACTCATTCTTAATTTCTTGACCAAGAATGTCAACCATCATCTTGCCTAATTAGGCTGGTGACCGTCTTCCTTGTTCTTTGAACATTGTAGATGGGTAAAATATTGTTTGTTACTGTTTAAATATGTACGTAATTCTGACTTTCGCTTACGATAAGCCACCTACGTTAGGTACAACACGGTCAACATAACAAAATTTCTCTCAGAGCGTAACACTGCTCTGTTTCTTCATATTGTAAGAACTAGAATAAGAATACTTTCTTTAGACGAACTGTCTTAGGCTTTGAAGTTATGGTATAGTAGTACCAGACGAAAGTGTTGTAAAATGAGGAAAAGATAAACAGAACCTGATATCTGACGAATCCCAGTCGATTTTGCTTGACCACGATCGAAGCCAGCGATATCGCCAGTAGGTGACTTGTGGACAATTGCCCTGTGGTTGAGCATTTCTTGCGCAGCGGACTACAGAGAGAGCGGCAGAAGTAGCCGGGTGGCGCGACGCGGGGTGCTGTAGTCGCAGCAGTGGCTCTGTGGCGGTGTGGAGTAACTGCGACGAACGGCCACTAAGGGAGCGTTGCGAACCACATGAGACGCCTTTTGTTGGTGAGACGGAGCGTGCGGACGTCCTCGTGAGTTCCGGAGCGTTCTGTGGCTGCTCTGAATGACAGATACTACGGTGGGCTGGAATACTGAACTGTGGGGGACTGTGCTGCGGTTGCGGATCGTTACAAATGTTTCACAGTGCCTTCGCTGTAGCCGCTGAATTTTGAATTTGTGGCCTTCCGAATATTCCTGTGTTCTAACTGACACTGTTAATCTCCGTTTACGGCCGGTTCAAGTAGAAATATAAATTTCTTTGCTAAGTTTAGAAACTCACATAGAAACTCTTGTGGCAGCGTGTACATATTTAGCCGTCAAGTTAAAATTTGTAAAAATAGGTATGAGACTGTTCTGGTTCCATGTGTGATTGACCACTACGCACATTGCACATGGCAATAAGGGGTACATATGGAAGTCTACGTCATTGCAGTTAAATAATTTCACCTCTCTGTTTGTTTTAGAAGCCTCATTATACTCTGTGCATAAGCCCCGGTTCTAGCACGGAATTGTTTGTAAATGCAAGCGGCCTGGGGCAGGTTGGACCACTCTTGTCCAGGCACGGAATGATGCGTTTTCTGGTTGCAGTTCTGTAAATGGTGGTACCCAAATTTTCCGGGATTTTAACTTCTAGAAATATTTTTTTTCTGCTTCGTATTTCTTTAACGTTACTAGGAATATCTGTCAATGATTATAAGCTTTAATTAATGCCAGTGTATAACTCTTAGATTGATATTTATAAAGTCTGAAGTGAGGTATTACTTAAAAATTATTGATGCCTATCCGTAAGGTCGTATGTGGATGTTTGCTGACGATTAAAATTTTGAGTGAATGACTTGAAATTATGGCGGTAATTTCATATTACGGACAGAGGTGTCATGAAAGTTGTTTAATAGTCAGATGTCTTATGTGTTTTGATAATCAAGCAGTTAAATGAAATTAAGCTTTTTTATTAAGAAAAGAAGAAAAGATAGCCGTAGGTAGCCTTTGATTATTATACTGTGTTTTAATGTTACTATGATTTACTTCATTGTGTTTCCTTTAATTGAATCCTGTTATCGAGCTAAAGTTTTACTAATGTGTACCATAAGTAGCAAGAAATGGAAGCTTTATTGTAGTAAATGTTTTGTTAATAAACCTAATATCTCGAGAGAAGCTTCAGCAGCATTCACGAGCAGAATCCTGTTCCCTGCCCAACTTGCTCAAGTGGCCAATAAGGCCTAACGGAGTATCATTTCTAATGATATTAACGCAAAACGTATCAGATGTGGAGGATCAATATTAGAAGTCAAGCTCTTCCATTTCCAACATTCGTTTAATAAGTGAATGGTGAACATGGATGGCGACACGTGACTCTTGGAGAGCTGCGAAAGTTATATCACTCCATAAAAAAGGAAGTAGACATGTTTGTGAAAATTCGCGACGAATAATTATGTTGAACGCCGGTTACAAATTCTGCTCACGAATAATCAATAGCAAACTGATAAGAATAACTGACGGCCCTCTTATGGAATAAAATGGTTTTAGAAATGGACGATCACGCAGTGACAGTATTACAACAGATGGGCAGGTAACTGAAAAGAGACGAGAACACAAGCCGAGGCCTTGTATTGGATTCGCACATTATGAGAGAGCCTCCGATGGAGCGAATAGGTATCTTCTGTGGATTATAATCGAGGGACGATATTATCCTTAAACATTTTATACCTGTGATAGAAAGTTTGTATTGAAATAACGAAATTTTAATTGATACAAGGAGAGAAGGACCAGTACCAGTAGCAATTAACACAGGAGTGCGACAAGGCGGCGATCTCTCGCCCACTTTGTTGAATATACACTGCAATTATGACATTGTTAAATATTATAAACAATTTGCTCTGTATCGCTTGGACTTGTAGGAAAAAACTATAATTTGAAAATATCAGAAAATAAAACTAAATTCATAGCTTTTACAAGAAAATACCTATTACCTTCTGAAATAACGCTAAATGGAAAACTAGTTTAACAGGTGCAGACGGTGGACAAAAATACCGAAACACCACAAACCTAAATCATTACCATGCCTAATACGGTGTAGGAAAACCGTTGGCACTCAAAGAAGCTTATAATCGTCTAGGAATGGATAAATACTGTTCCGGTACGGGTGTCAGTGGACTCTTATACGATTCTCACTGCAAAATAGCGAACTGTAGAGGTGACGATGATGATGGTGCATACCGATTACACACCGCTCTCTTCAGAGTAGATCCCCAAGGCCCAGTAATACTGAGACCTACTGACTATGTTACCCAGAAGAGATGTGACAGTTCATCCGTATGCTCGCAAAATCAGTCCTGGACTAAACGAGCTGTGTGAACAGAGACCCTGACCTCTTAGAACGCAGCATGATTTTTGGAGAGAAAAAACATTGTACCATGAGATGCGTCTGATCATCCGGAATGATCACATAATTCCTGGCACGAATGTGACATGGCAGAGTAGCCATACCACGATCAGGATACCAAACCACAAGTAAGCCTCCCACTATGTTTCACTCTCGGCTAGTAAATTCGGCCATATGTTGGAAACACAGCGAAACAGCACTTACCCGATCAAATGACATTCTTCCATTGCTCTGTGAGCTGATATTTCATGGCTCTGGCCCCACGTTTTGCAGTTACGAACATTTACATCACTGGTGATTTTGTAATTCCATCTCACCCTACAATTCCCTGATTATCGAGCTCCCTCCATGTTGTTTTGGTGTTGATAGGCTAGCGAGCTTTACATTCAGCTCTGCAGTGACTTTTTCAGCTGCCATCCTGTTATTCTTCGTCACAATACTCTTCAGAGATCGTCTGTCACGATCTCTCAATACACACTTTCGACCGATTTGTGGCTAAGCGCGGTATAAATCTTCTATTGGTGTCTCTTGAAACATCAAACACTTCGGCTGCCTTGTTTAAGATAGCACCCACCATACTAGGACCAACAATGTGCCCACGTTCGAATTCGCAGCTCTGAATATCAAGATTTCTGGCAAGCGATTGGGTATAGTGTCAGATCGTTGAAATAAAGGTCACGCGTTGGGAACCTACTGATTCTTTTTTAACAGATTACGCGTGAAACTCTGAAATGGAAGTGTATTTTTCTGTAAAAGAACGTTTCAGAGTTTGTAACAATGATCTTTTGGTAATCTACTTTCGCTTTGTCAGTTGAAACTAGCAAACCTATAGAGTACATTTGTGCATATAGGTGTGGTGTTATGCACACAAATGTGTGCTACAGGTTTGCAACTTTCAACTAACGAAGCGAAAGCAGACTGCCAAAATAACATTGCTGCATGGCAGAAAAATGTTCTCTCACATAACAATTTCATGCGTTTAAAAAAACCGCTAGTAGTGGTTTGCGAACTCGGGATCTTTAACACAACCATCTGACGTTCTAGCAACTCACTTACCAGAATTCATTGTGTCTAGATGTCACAGATACGGTTTCCATATACTACGTAGTTCTGACTTTACTTCTAATTACCGTTTACGCACCTTCTACTGAACGACAGCACGCTGCATAAACTAAATCGGTGTTTCGGTTGATACTCCATCGATACACAAATTTGGCACCGACCTGAGTAACTGACATCTCAAGGTTCGGGTGTTAGCTTCGACATAACGCACTCAGAACTGCACAGAACTCTGTTGTGACCATGAACGACCGTTGCAACGTATTGAGGACAATGTACAGCGTAACCAGCAGTCTTTCGTAGGGTCTGCATTTATGTCAATGCGTGCATTTCTGGCGCTGTTTCCATATTTTTGTCCATCCCCTGTGCTCACGTTCAAGCATTAGGATGTGATATAAGTTACGAACATGATATCACAATTTCAAATGGTATGATGCACTACATACTGAGGTGACGAAGGGCATCGGATAGCGAGATGCACATACACAGATGGCGGTAATATCGCATACACAAGGTACAGAAGGGCAGTGCGTTGGCGGAGCTGTCATTACTGCTCAGCTGATTCGTGTGAAAAAGTTTCCGACGTGATTGTGGGCGCACGGCTGGCGTTGAACGCAGAATGGCAGCAGGAGCTAGGCCCATGGGACATTGAGTTTCGGAAATCGTTTGGGAATTAAGTGTTCTGAGATCCACAATGTTAAGTGTGTTCCAACGTAGCGGCCGACAGCCTTTACTTAACGACTGAGAACAGCGGCGTTTGTACAGATTTGTCAGTGCTAATAGAAAAGCAAAACTGTTTGAAATATCAGGAGAAATGAATGTCGGACGTACGATGAACGTATCCGTCGCAACAGTGCGGCAAAATTTGGCGATAATGGGCTATGGCAGCAGACGACGGACGCGAGTGCCTTTGCTAACAGCACGACATGGCCTGCAGCTCTTCTCCTGGGCTAGTGTCAACAACGGTTGGACTGTAGACGACTGATAAACCGTAGCCTGGTCAGATAAGCCCCCAGTGTAGATGGTAATAGCTTACAGTAGACCCCACGAACCCATGGACCCAAGTTGTCAAAAAGGCACTAAGTAAGCTCGTGGTAGCTCCTTAATGGTGTGGGCTGTGCTTACATGGAATAAACTGCGTTCTCCGGCAGGAATCGATTATTCTCAGCTACCTGGACACCATTTTCAGCCATTCATTAACATAATCGAGAAGTCAGTTTGTGCACAAAATCCTCCACCGGCAACGCTTTCGCAATTACGCACTGCCATAGAGGCAACATGGCTGTACATTACATCCCCTGTAGGGGACTTCCAGTGGCTTGTTGAGCCCATGCCGAGTCGAGTTACTGCACTACACCGGGAAGAAGGAGGTATCCATGTAAACCAGATCCACAAAATTAAAGACCATCATCCATAAGTTTGGTTTGCTACAGAATCCTTGAACGAATCCTCAGTTCGAATACAAAAATTTTTTCTGAGGCTGAGAAGTTCATGTCCAGGAATCTGGAAGCATCGCTCGTGTGAGACTCAGCTTGCCCTTTTCTCAAACGATATACTGCGAACTATGGATGAGAGGCAACAGGCAGATTCCATATTTCTAAATTTCTGGAAAGCATTTCAGATGGTAACCATTGCAGGCGGTTGATGAGCTTGTGGGATAAGTTGACAAATGTGTGAGTGACTCGAAGAATTCTTAAGCATTAAAATCTAATATGTTCTCCTCGATGTGAAGTGTTCTTCAGAGACGAGGGTATTGTCAGGAGTGCCCCATGGAGGTGCAATAGGACAGCATTTGTTTTCTTTATACATAAATGATTTGACAGGAGGGGGTGGGGGGCAGCTATCTCCGGGTTTCCTGATGATGCTGTGATGTACGGTAAGGTATCGAGGCGGAGTGACTGTAGGAAGATACAGGATGACTTGGACAAATTTTCTAGTTGGTTTGATGTATCGCAGTTAACTGCAGATGCGAGAAAATGTAAGTTAATATGGAGGAGTTGGAAAAACTAACCTGTAATGTTCAGATGGACCACTGTAGAGTACTGCTTCACACAGTGTGTGAGACTGGAGGGCACTCTCACTTCTAATACAGTGTTCAGCTGCGTAATGTTCTAAGGCGAATTGATCCTTATTACTTGGTTGCTATACCTAGATTCAATCTGACTTCATACATCATGACGAAATGGCGGGCAGTAGTTAACGCTCTTGCTCGTGTGTTCTAGTGAAGGAATAGCGGTTAGCGTTACCTGCGTTCAAAGGAACAGGGTGCCGATTTAAATGACTGCACTAAAAGCGTGCGGCAGCTGAGGACCGAGGGGAGCATATATCTGCAGAGCCTGGGTGAAAACATCTGCAGACTGCCGAGTTCCGCGGTCTCACTGTGCAGACACGCGGTCGGCAGCAACGTCCAGGTAGGCTGACTGGCCCCGAGAGGTCGCCGCCGCAATGGGCAGAACACTGAAGATCGGCAATAAAGCATACGATGGGCCCTTGTTAAGCAGGAAGCCGAGGGAGACGACTGCGAGATTTCTTCGTGTCTCCGTTGGACAGGTCACTGGCGCCCAGACGTCCAGACTCTGTTACAAAACATATTTGTGAAAGCACGAGGCTTTTAGCGAGTTTATGGTCATTCATTGGAAAGTTCGAAATGGACGCAACAGGGGAGATAACGATCTTTTTATGGAGGGCTGTAGTTCCATCCACGTCATGTTGTTAGCAAAAGATGCGGCATAACCCTGTGGGAAGGAGGCTGCAAAAATCTATATTTTTTTCCCTTTTCTTCCAATTAAATTTAAAGTCTCTGATTAGTCAAGGGGCAGTCTCCCTTCTTCGAATGCGTCGCACCAGCTCGTGACTGGCTTGTGATAAAGTAGGATTAGTATAAGATGTAAATGTGCTTTGCTACCGAGGTGGTGAGGAAAGCTCAGAGAAAGAGAAGAGGTCACTCTTGCACTGGCGCTTCATAAGTAAAGAACTGCTAGTCTTTACCTAACTGGTGAGACTTGTGTACTTTGCTAGTGTGCCTCTTAGAGCCTGTGCCAGTCATCTTCTGAACCATGAGAGGTACTGCTTCTAGCATCACGCACACAACAAGTGATGTGTGGGTGTACTTTTTTGAGTTGGCCGTCTAAAAATTTGACATATTCCATCCCGCAAAGTCATGGGACGGAGTCAAATTGGTTTGGCGTCCAGCAAACGGGTCCACCTGCACACTGGGATTTCAGAGGCTCTTAGGAAAGTACCTACATTGCGAATTAGCCGAACGTGAGAGCCCATAATTGCACTTTTCGGGAGCGCGCCATCAATCACAGACTGCTGCCGTCCATGACTCCAGTCGCCAAACGCATCGTGGTGTGCCGCCCTGACCAGCAGGAGGGTAGAGTACTCACTGCTGCGACGTAGAGCGCCAATATATGCTTCTCAGCACCCTGTTCTTCGGTACCATATATTTCTTTAAAGAATATTAGAGTATAGGCACTTGACTGTGGAGTAGTTTTTTTGCCATTCTCTTGGATTCATGTGAATGATGTCAGATGAAGAAATTAGTGTTCTGGTTAGTGCCGTGTGTTGATCCCCAGCTGATCACTTTGTCCACTATAGACCCCATATTAGTGAAAGTGTTTGTCAAATAAAAATATTTGTGTAACGTTTCTTTAGCAACTCCTTTTTTTTGTTTCGTGGTGTTAAAAATCAATAAATATATTGTTATTTAGACCACCACCCCTCCCTGTGTTCTGTTTAACAGTACCTCTGCCATTTTTATTAAAGCCCTGATTACAAAAGAAATTAGGAAGATTGCAACAGTCAGTTTGTTTAAATATCTAGGCAAAACGATGTTAAGCGACATGAATTGGAATGAGCATGTGAGGATTCTGATAGGAAAGCCGAATGGTCGACTTCGGTTTATTGGGAGTGTTTTAGGAAAGTGTGGTTCATGTGTAAAGAAGACCACGCATAGGACACTTATGTGACCTACTCTTGAAAACTGCTCGTGCGTTTGGGATTCGTACCACAGAGGATTGAAAGAGGATAGTGAAGCAATTCAGAAGCTGACTGCTGTATTAGCTGCCGGTAGGTTTGATCAACACGTGTTAAGATGATGCTTCAGGAACCCAAATGGTTATCCCTGGAGGTAAGGAGATGTTCTTTTCGAAGAACACTGTTGAGAAAATATAGAGAACCGGCATTTGTAGCTGACTACCGAATGATTCTACTGCCGCCAACATAGGTTTCGATTAAGGCCCATTAAGATAAGATACTAGAAATTACTCATGAAGAGGCATATAGATGAACGTTTTTTGCTCGCTGTGTTTGCAATTGGAACAGGAAAGGAAATGACTTCTAGCGGTACAGGGTACCCTCCGCCACGCGCCGTACGGTGGCTTGTGGAATATCTATATACACTCCTGGAAATAGAAAAAAACACATTGACACCGGTGTGTCAGACCCACCATACTTGCTCCGGACACTGCGAGAGAGCTGTACAAGCAATGATCACACGCACGGCACAGCGGACACACCAGGAACCGCGGTGTTGGCCGTCGAATGGCGCTAGCTGCGCAGCATTTGTGCACCGCCGCCGACAGTGTCAGCCAGTTTGCCGTGACATACGGAGCTCCATCGCAGTCTTTAACACTGGTAGCATGCCGCGACAGCGTGGACGTGAACCGTATGTGCAGTTGACGGACTTTGAGCGAGAGCGTATAGTGGGCATGCTGGAGGCCGGGTGGACGTACCGCCGAATTGCTCAACATGTGGGGCGTGAGATCTCCACAGTACATCGATGTTGTCGCCAGTGGTCGGCGGAAGGTGCACGTGCCCGTCGACGTGGGACCGGACCGCAGCGACGCACGGATGCACGCCAAGACCCTAGGATCCTACGCAGTGCCGTAGGGGACCGCACCGCTACTTCCCAGCAAATTAGGGACACTGTTGCTCGTAGGGTATCGGCGAGGACCATTCTCAACCGTCTCCATGAAGCTGGGCTACGGTCCCGCACACCGTTAGGCCGTCTTCCGCTCACGCCCCATCATCGTGCAGCCCGCGTCCAGTGGTGTCGCGACAGGCGTGAATGGAGGGACGAATGGAGACGTGTCGTTTTCAGCGATGAGAGTCGCTTCTGCCTTGGTGCCAATGATGGTCGTATGCGTGTTTGGCGCCGTGCACGTGAGCGCCACAATCAGGACTGCATACGACCGAGGCACACAGTGCCAACACCCGGCATCATGGTGTGGGGAGCGATCTCCTACACTGGCCGTACACCTCTGGTGATCGTCGAGGGGACAGTGAATAGTGCACGGTACATCCAAACCGTCATGGAACTCATCGTTCTACCATTCCTCGACCGGCAAGGGAACTTGCTGTTCCAACAGGTCAATGCACGTCCGCATGTATCCCGTGCCACCCAACGTGCTCTAGAAGGTGTAAGTCAACTACCCTGGCCAGCAAGATTTCCGGATCTGTCCCCCAATGAGCATGTTTGGGACTGGATGAAGCGTCGTCTCACAAGGTCTCCACGTCCAGCACGAACGCTGGTCCAACTGAGTCGCCAGGTGGAAATGGCATGGCCAGCCGTTCCACAGGACTACATCCAGCATCTCTACGATTGTCTCCATTGGAGAATAGCAGGCTGCATTGCTGCGAAAGGTGGATATACACTGTACTAGTGCCGACATTGTGCATGCTCTGTTGCCTGTGTCTATGTGCCTGTGGTTCTGTCAGTGTGATCATGTGATGTGTCTGACCCCAGGAATGTGTCAATAAAGTTTCCCCTGCCTGGGACAATGAATTCACGGTGTTCTTATATCAATTTCCAGGAGTGTAGATGTTGATCTGTATGTTTGGTCATCTCAGTCTAGTATGGCTACTTGGTGTCGTGACTTATGCTCATTTTTCACCAGCACACCTACACCTTTCAGGGGTAGGTGGTTTCTGCCCCCACAATAACTCTACCTAGAGAGCAAGTGATGGTAAAATTGTAGTACAAACTGGTCCAGTGGTTTAGAGGAATGTAATGTCTTCTGAAAAAACACATATTATATGTGGTAAAAATGAAAACAATAATTGAACTGGCTAATTGTAATTTTATTTCTGCATGGAGAATGATTGTGTGATCTTTATGTAATAAAGATAAACCATTATGTGGCATGTTTCATACTTGTTTAGAATTATGTATGAATTTTGTTAAAGATAATATCTGTGTCGGCTAGTACTGAAACCTCCACAGACGATACTTGTTAAATTTCAAACAAAGATTTAAATATATCAAACCGAGTATAAATAGTAGTGACCGAGCATTAATTTCTCCGTCGTCTTTTTGGAGTTACGATGAGTAGGAAACGCCTGTGACGCTATATTGTATGATTGTGTAGCATTCTTTTCTCAAGACTGAGAGAAGGACGAGATTAGGCATTGATTTTTAAAGGTGTGTAAGAATTCAATCTGTCAAAATGTTTTGAATAGAGTTACTTACTGAAAACTAGCATTACGATTTGTAATAAGCTTGCCTGGTATTTCATCCCATCGTTTTAAGACACTTTCAGTTATTTAAATATTATTCGTGGTGCAGAGCTGCGCTACGAACGAACGAGCCCCTGCTGCGGCGCATTCAAACTGCATTAAATGAAACCAATCATACCGCAAAGAAGCGGACAGGTAATGCTGAACTACAATTATTTCTTTCAGCTTCCGGGATTGCAGGCCAGAGCAACTGATTTTATGATGTGTTTTACAGGTGGACGCCGGCTTCGGATGATATATTATTAACAGTGTAAAAAGAGACGAAAACGAAATC
The DNA here is from genome assembly GCF_023897955.1 of Schistocerca gregaria. NCBI lineage: Eukaryota > Metazoa > Arthropoda > Insecta > Orthoptera > Acrididae > Schistocerca > Schistocerca gregaria. The sequence goes on from NC_064925.1 coordinate 574,891,780, forward strand.
TTGCTGTGCGTAGTTCTGATCTGGCCAACATTATAGTAAAAACATTTTTTCTCTGATAATAGTCACATGTTCTCGTGTTAGTCGTGGTATTTATTGGTGTTTTACTGTTAACAAAAATCCACTAGAAAATTTTGATGTTGAACAAACATTACGTACTGTAACATCAGTACTGATAACGAAATAATTTTCAGTAACATTTTTAATAACTGTAAAGTAAGAAAAATAGGTTGAACTTTATAGCGAGTTAGAGTAACGAAACAATGTTCCCTTTATAAAATGCCAGATCCAGAATAATAAGAACATAATATTTTTGTTTTGTTGAAAATTAATGATCCTAAGAAAATCACAGCACAGCATCCCTACTAAAAAGTATTTCAGGGGCTCTTTTCGTAGCAACATATAAATTTACCAATATATCAGTTGTTACGCGAGCAAATACAAGCAGACAGCGAAAAGGAGACGTGGAACATATGTGTATGCATACACACATTTTTGTATTATGTACGGATTTTTGGCTCGCTGATGACATAATACAATGTTCTTCGGGATACAGGCAGCCGCAGGCAGGTTCACAGATTTTGTTGCTTGGGTTACCACGTCAACAAGCTGCTTTAGTTTCACAAAAAGCCTTTCAGCCATGCATGCTGTTCGAAATATTTTATCGTGTTTGGAACCTCTTTATGGAGATATGAAAACTCATCGATAGTTTTAGCGTAAAACAACTTGTCTCATAAACTGCAATTACACTTAGGATCAATCACTCCTATCTGTACGTGCACAGGCGTGCTTTCAGCTAAATTGGCAAATTGTCTTCAAAACACTTTGAAAACATTTGTAAGAGTGGCAGTGTCCTCAGAGCGTTTGGAAAGCTATGCTCGTAATTCTTTCAAGGCCAGAACCTCACAGTTTCTTTAATGGCAATGAGATTAGCAAAATGGACGTTTCTGTTGTGAGTTGTCAGGAAAAGTAGTAAGGTTATTGTCAAGCTGATGCACTCTGTAGTTGTATGACCTTGAAGAGTGTAGGGCTAGGATCAATGACATTTCATCTTGCCCTTAACCTTCACCTCCCCTCTCAACACCCTCCTCTCCCTCCTCTACCCTTCCAACCTTCAGCCATCTATTCACATCACAGTATTAAACGTGAAACAACCAATGAAAAATCCAAGATGGCGAAATAGTCCAAGTGAACTAGTGGAAAATTTAAAAACCTCTCCCCCTGTTGCCAGTCAATCACAGTCCAGTACTCCTTATCTCCAGCCAATCACAGTGGAAATCCAAGATGTCTGTAGTATTGAACTGTGTTAATCGAAAATTTAAAATCTCCCCCCCCCCCCTCCCTTATATGGCAAAAGACCAGTTGTGTGCTTTGTACCCCCTTCTCTTTCTCTCCTTTCCAACTAATCATATTTATTATCAGAAAATAGTCTCGGAGATTAAAAACCCTGTCCCCTCCCTTCCTTATCTCCAGCCAACCTTATAAGGAGAGAGATCAATTTTGTGTTGTGCTTTGTACACCCTCATTCTCCTTTTCCAAACAACTGTACTGCAGTCTAAAATTGGTGCCAAGTTACATTATTTATTTACAGATCAATTGTGTGCTTTACTATCCCCTTCCTCTTTGCTGTGCAGCATTAAAATTCCAAGATGATGGAAATAGAGCACGTGAGTGGTTCTAGACCCCACCTTATTCCTCTTTCAACTCTTTCCAACCAATTAGAGCACAGTATTAAAATGATGAACCAGATATGCAGAAGTAAAAACTATAATCTCTACCTTAAGGTATTCTTATTTTCTTGAAAGTTAAAGATATGCATTATTTGTGAGATAAAAGTCGTGGAACAACTTTATTTATGTAGCAACAAATTTTGTGCTTTGAAACCCACCAAGTATAAAAATGATGTGCCAGATACGCAGTGAACAGAAAAAATTATGCAACAATCTGTTTAAAGCCAAACATATTTCTGTGAAAGTCACATACCTCTGCTTAGTAGTATGGTGAACCCAAGGTCAAAGTTATGCACATACATTTCTCTGGTATAATCTGAAATCTATTCCAACGACAAAGATGTACACTGAGTACGTAAGAATGGTAATTTCAGTAAATACCAATTGTGTGCTTTATATGCTCCCTGTTTTCAATTATGTAACAAATCATTCAAATTATGTAACGCTCAGGACAAATTCAAACTTATATCCGCCATTATCATTGGTCTCATAACTCTGGCTTAATATTAAAGTGAAACCAAGCCAAAGTTATGCGAACTATCAAAATGATTGCAGGGACAATGATATGCATTGTATACATAAAAATAGTATCTCTGTATGTCAAAATATTCTGTACTGCTTGTGTTCTCTCTGTATTTCATACATAAAAAAAATTGTACTACTTAAATACACTTGTAACAAAGAAATCATTTTTTGTCTCTGTTACCTCTGACTTCATATCAAAGTGCAACTAAGGTCAAAGTAATGCGTTATTGACCTATGTGTACATACCTTCCTTAGCATACACTAATATGTTTCCCATGTTGAAAGGTAAGCATTATGCACATAAAAAGGGACATACACAGATCTCTATATTTCATACACCAAATATACTATATAAACCTTAAACAAATATATAATCAGTAATAAATTATATTCATTTTCCCTGAAAATTGCAACAAATTTCTCATGAAATTCCATCCTGTACTGTCTTTTCTTTTAAACTCTTGATTCAATCGCTTCTCATATTTATGTTTATGGGCATTTATCCATCTATGCCTCGTCGCCGAAATGTAGTCACCTCGTCCTGCGGATATAAGTTTGAATTTGTCCTGAGCGTTACACAATTTGAATGCTATGTTACATAATTGAAAACAGGGAGAATATGAAGCACACAATTGGTATTTACTGAAATTACCATTCTTACGTACACAGTGTACATCTTTGTCGTTGGAATAGATTTTGCTGAGGGACACTCTGCTGACAATTACGGAGGTGCTGTTGCACCTAATAACCAATAGCCAACAACGCCAGTTTGTGGAACAAAGCATCAGATGGGGAATTGTTCACTGTTCGTGTAGACATTCAGTTGCCAACGACATATTAATTTCTGATTATGATGAATAAATCTCTGAATTTAACATTATTTGTCTCGATGCGAATAAAGTATACTCGCATAGCTGTCTGATGAGGCAGGATCTCTCGTATCCAATTTAGAAAGTCTTTCTGCAGATACCGTAGAAAATTTTGATGTGAAAAGTGGTACCATCGATTCTGATACGTAGTACATATTGGAAGAAGAGGTTGAATTCCAAGTTAGTATTTACGATTTACCTTCGGAATTACCCTTATGTCGGGAAAAAATAGTAAAAAATCAAAAGAAATTGTTTCTGGCTGAATGCAACAGAACTTGTGTTATTCGTCAAAAAAACTTTGCCCGAACAGACCATGAAGGCCCAACGGTACCAACCGACCGCCGTGTCATCCTAAGGCCAAAGGCGTCACTAGATGCGGTACGGAGGGGCATGTGGTCAGCACACCGGTATCCCGGCTTTTATTCGTTAAAGAAGTTTGAAAGAATGTTTCTAAAATAAATAGGTTTAAAAAAAATTCGTCGAGTTTTATAGCAAGCCCACTAGATGAAGCCCTACATTGAGATTAATGCACAAAACTGCACTTGTGGGCACAAAGAGTTTGAGAAAAATTTCTTCAAACTCATGAACAGTGCCCTACTCTGGAAAACTATGCCAAATATACGAAACCTTCGGGACATTTGACTTTCAACATCGTGGGAGGGCAGGTTCATGGCGACTGCATTAGTTACAAGCCTAATTTTCAAAAGAGTGTTATTTTTAGCGAAAATCTTGTCGACACTGAAGTTATTAAACTGAACACTGTCTTCGACCAACCAGTCACAGTTGAAACGGCGAGTTTATATATTTTGAAAACCCTCCAGTTAAAGACAGAGTCTAGACACTTATTACGCAGTGAGCCCAAGAGATACCCAGCAAGAAATTGTCTGGGAACTTTCGACTCGTTATCATTGACTATTACGCCAGTATATATTTGATATATGAAAGCTGAATTCTCGAAAGAAAAGTTTTGGACTATGTCACTGACTTTAACATGGTTTGCGGATTGCTCATATAGGTGCGAAATGCTGAACACCAAACCTTTAGCTACTTAGTTTCGGCTACTTTTCAAGGTCACCAAAGTCCGCACTTTCGTAGACTTTTCGAGTTCACCATTCAAAACACATACAGAAACGGGAAGTAGCATATGTGGCAAAAAAGAATAAAAATGTTCTTGAAAATAAACTTTATTAATTTTTCACAATATATATTTACACACTGGCTTCTAAATTTATAGAACCTTTTGGATTTACCGAGCCTTCAAAATCTGCACTAAATTTTATATTTAGGATGTATATCCGAGATTTCATTTACAGAACAGATTGGATTGCAAGTAAAAGAATATTTAGAAGGTGTGGTTTTGGTCCCATAGAGTATATAAGGAATCTTGAGAGCTGCAAACGATCCGTCTTTTTTGAAACTGGAAAGTATCACTATGTCTTCTTCGAAAAGGCTTAACATTCCTCAGCGGATAAGAAGGAAGACGTGACCAACTGACGAACAGTTTTGGATCTGGTTTTTGTTGGAGAATCAAGTACTTTTGTAAGTGACATTGGTAGCATAAATTATGCCGAAAGTCATACACTCTGTAACTGTAGGGAGCTGGCAGGATGAGCGGTTGCGCCCTTGCCAATAAGAGCATAACCTTAACAGCAATTCAACAGCATTTCAATAAAATGAAGAACCACCAAATAAAGAAACAGTAAACAGTGTGGAAGCTCTTACGGTTCTCCGTAGGCAAGGCAGAATAAATTAATATCACAGTTCTCCTCCATGAAAGAAGTTTAGAATGACTGTTACTTACTATTCTTATACCACCACAGACAAATACAAGCTTAATAGAAGCTTGAACACCTCACGGAGGCATTAAAAACAACACAGAGCATCAAAATTTTATAAACAATCAAGGTCATCTGGGAAAGGAATAAATAACATTTCGAAAAAAGTAAACAATAAAACGCAGTATTCATGGCCAATGTCCAGTTATAGGTTTACAGTAAGTAGAATGACTCGATGTTGTACCTTGCATACAGGGATCGCAAGACTGAAATATAGCCAAGACCCACTGAGGGTAAGAAAAATAATTTTAGATCAGAATTCGTCGAAATTGGTCGGTTGCAAGTTAGAGACTGAAAGCCGCCTCACGACGGAACTACTAAAGATATAATTAAGTTTCTAAACCAAAAGGAACCGCCATCAACGGCCACGTGCAATTAGACAGAACAAGGTCCATAGAGCAAAAAAAGGCGTCTTACAAACTATATACTTAAGTGAAACGCCTGCTGGCACCAAACGGATAGGTAAAATGCCTTAAGGCAACATGCAAATCGATACTCTTAAAAATGAAGAGAAATTCTTCATAACCAATCAAAGAAACGTTTAACAGTTAACGCCACTGAACAGGGAGAAATATGAAGTCATTCAATTAACCTCCTCCCAATGGGGCAGCAGAGTCAGGCAGAACAAAATAACAGCAAATGGTGCCATTATCACAAAGGTTGAGCTCAACCAAAATGTGACTCGTGTGTTCAATAATTACATAGAATAAAAGCAGTCAAATTTAACTAGCTAACCAGCTACTTTAATAAATGGAGACACATATGTTTATTAGCCACCGCTTTCATTAATTAAAAAGCAAATCTATGAAGATCCTTCATTAGAACTAGTTGTCAGTTGAGGTGCTTGTTAGCAGAGATGTAGAACTATATAAAATGGTCCTCTTCTGGACTTCTTCGCCATGTACATACTGTAACGACAATAATAATAATAATAATAATAACAATCCTATGTTCCCGTGGAACATACGAAATTATATTAGTACAGTTTCTACTGACGCAGGCACACATGCACAAATCAGCTTTGCAACTCACACAAGGATGTAAAATGCAAACCACCAAGAAGTCTTAAAATAAATCCTGTAAGAACACAGCTCAATAAAAGTATAACAACATACTTATGTGAAGCCTATGTGAGCACAAAAGAGCTACACCCCTTCAATAAGTACTTCTCACCTGATGCAGTTAACAAGAAAATTCATCAATAACGCATGCACCCAGTGATTCACAACGCATGCTCAGAGCAGCTACAAACAGACTAATGCAATTAATACTGGTGAGTGTATTCTCACCCAGTAGTATGCAAGGAACAGAAAAGACACTTTCACCGGGTGACATAACCAGGATGACGTGGGTTCAGAACATCTCTTTAACAATTTCAGTGATGCAGGAAGATGTTCACCATAAATATTCCAACAGTTTTCAGATGAAAAAATCCCAGGCCAGGCTTCCGCCCTCAAATGGTAGAGTGACTAGTGGATCGAATTAAAATAGGTGCCTCAGCACCAACAATCGTCAGGCTAGACTGCCGCTTGTGCCCCAGTGATCAGCCCACTGGGAAGGGAAAAAAGTCAGCAGCAATAGCGACCACTGAACAGTACACTATGTCTCCAATAACTCAACTCTCTCCACACAGGCCGTGCACGCCCTGGTTTTCTAAAAACATAGCTGAAAATGGGTAGTTGAGTGACCTTGAAAAGTGTCCAAAACTACGAAGGCTTACGCATGACAAGTCTCACTTCATACTTCTATGATTGACAGGAGATAAGGAGTACTGCGCTGTAATTGCTTGGAGATAGGGGGAGGACGAAACGGTTTTTAATTCTGCACTTATGTAATTAGGCCGTTACCTCCATACTGGACATTTTAATACTGAATTACGATTGGCTGGATATTATGAGGGTGGAGGAGCGGCAAGCAGGGGTTGTGGAGAGGGTAAGTACAGGTGGGGTAATGGTAAGGGTGGTATGGAGGGTATGATTACATCATGAAATAAAGGTCAAGACCAACAACCCCTGTTTCTGAATGTAGTATACCCACTCAAACACTTGCACCTTTCAAGGTCATTTAAATGTAAATTGTGCCTACCTGCTACAAGCCTACTACCTTTTTCGTCCGTTCCGCATTGCGACAGTGCAGCACCATCAAATTAGACAAAAGTTGTTTCCAGTCTTGCATTGTCTGACTGTGAGCAGTGTGCAGCATAGTCCACTTGAAATGTGAGCTCCGCAATCCGTTCTGGATGCTCTGATTTTCTTTCTTGCTCTCCTTCCCCCTTCATAAATTCGCCAAAAAAGGGTTTCTAATCAAACAGTCGTTCCAGGGATACTCCTTAACTTAGCCAGCGTACCTTGCGCTAACGCTTCAGCTGTCCATACTCTTCTTTCAGTTCCGCCAAAAGACTTTTTCCACTGATAGTGGAATAATGCATACAACTCTAGAAAATTTACTATTCCTACCACCCATTTCATCACTTGCTCGATGTCAGCAAATTTAACACACAGTGCTCCCTGATGGACAGAATGACTGCTGTCACTGAACCACAGTAATTTCTTGCTCTTTCACCTCCAACCAAATCTTTCAATGCTGTCTGTATGGTGTTCTAATGTCATTCCAGAGCATATTTGTGGTACTTGTAGATAACAGACACTGAGAAATCCTTTTTCTTTTCTTGAGTCATTCTCATTCCTTTTTGAAGGATTGGACGATAGGTCAGTAGACTGCCCTTTTTGTGCAAACAGCCGCTGGACGTGATCGCACTTAATACGGTAAACAGCGCTAACACTACGATTTTTCCGAAGTGAAAAAAGTCATGACGACTGAAAAAAGTCGCAACGCAGTGTTAAATGGATGTTGCGCAACACCGAGTACTGCCTGGCAAGTACCAAGGAAGGCCAAGACAGGCGAATTCTTGGCAAGCACGTGTTCCACGCAACGCTCTCACACATACTTTGGCACGCCTTGGCTGATCTTGTCATAAGGTAACGCGCGTGTTCCGCTGTCAACAGAGCTTCGCTGTGAACGTGTGGGCTGGTACTGGTCATGTCCATGTGATTGGACTGTTTTTGTTGTTGTTGTTGTTGTGGTCTTCAGTCGTGAGAATGGTTTGATGCAGATCTCCATGCTACTCTATCCTGTGCAAGCTTCTTCATCTCCCAGTACTTACACCAACCTACATCCTTCTGAATCTGCTTAGTGTATTCATCTCTTGGTCTCCCTCTACGACTTTTACCCTCTGCGCTGCCCTCCAATGCTAAATTTGTCATCACTTGATGTCCTACCAACCGGCCCCTTCTTCTTGTCAAGTTGTGCCACAAACTCCTCTTCTCCCCAATTCTATTCAATACCTCCTCATTAGTTATGTGATCTACCCATCTAATCTTCAGCATTCTTCTGTAGCACCACATTTAGAAAGCTTCCATTCTCTTCTTGTCCAAACTGTTAATCATCCATCTTTCACTTCCACACATGGCTACACTCCACACACATACTTTCAGAAACGTCTTCCTGATATTTAGGTCTATATTCGATGTTAACAAATTTCTCTTCTTCAGAAACGCTTTCCTTGCCATTGCCAGTCTACATTTTATATCCTCTCTACTTCGACAATCAGTTATTTTGCTCCCCAAATAGCAAAACTCTGTTACACTTTAAGTGTCTCATTTCCTAATGTAATTCCCTCAGCATCACCCAACTTAATATGACTACATTCCATTATCCTCGTTTTGCTTTTAATGATGTTCATCTTATATCGTTCTTTCAGGACAGTGTCCATTCCGTTCAACTGCTCTTCCAAGTCCTTTGCTGTCTCTGACAGAATTACATTGTCATCGGCGAATATTAAAGTTTTTATTTCTTCTCCATAGATTTTAATACCTACCCCGAATTTTTCTTGTTTCCTTCACTGCTTGCTCAATATACAGATTGAATAACATCGGGGAGAGGCTACAACCCTGTCTCACTCCCTTCCCAACCACTGCTTCCCTTTCATGCCCCTCGACTCTTATAACTGCCATCTGGTTTCTGTACAAATTGTAAATAGCGTAAATAGCCTTACTACCTGTATTTTACCCCTGACACCAATACAAGTTTAAAAAAGAGTATTCCAGTCAACACTGTCAAAAGCTTTCTCTAAGTCTACAAATGCTAGAAACGTAGGTTTGCCCTTCCTTAATCTAGGTTCTAAGATAAGTCGTAGGGTCAGTATTGCCTCACGTATTCCAACATTTCTACGGAATCCAAACTGATCTTCTCCCAGGTCGGCTTCTACTAGTTTTTCCATTCGTTCGTAAGGAATTCGCGCTAGTATCTTGCAGCTGTTACTTATTAAACTGATAGTTCGGTAATTTTCACATCTGTGAACACCTGCTTTCCTTGGGATTGGAATTATTATATTCTTCTTGAAGTCTGAGGGTATTTAGCCTGTCTCATACATGTTGCTCACCAGATGGTAGATTTTTGTCAGGACTAGCTCTCCCAAGGCTGCCAGTACTTCTAATGGAATGTTGTCTACTCCGGGGGCTTTGTTTCGACTCAGGCCTTTCAGTGCTCTGCCAAACTCTTCATGCAGTATCCTATCTCCCATTTTATCTTCATCTACATCCTCTTCCATTTCCATAATATTGTCCTCAAGTACATCGCCCTTGTGTAGACCCTCTATATACTCCCACCTTTCTGCTTTCCATTCTTTGCTTAGAACTGGGTTTCCATCTGAGCTCTTGATATTCATACAAGTGGTTCTCTTTGCTTCAAAGGTCTCTTTAATTTTCCTGTAGGCAGTATCTATCTTAACCCTAGTGAGATAAGCCTCTACATCCTTACATTTGTCCTCTAGCCATCCATGCTTAGCCATTTAGCACTTCATGTCGATCTCATTTTTCAGATTTTTTTATTTCTTTTTGCGTGCTACATTTATTGCATTTTTGTATTTGTATATCAATTAAATTCTATATTTCTACTAGGCCTCGTCTTTTTACCTACTTGATACTTTGCTGCCTTCACTACTTCATCCCTCAAAGCTAACCACTCTTCTCCTACTGTATTTCTTTCCCCCTTTCGTGAAAATTGTTCCCTTATGCTCTTCCTGAAAAGTCCGTACAACGTCTGGTTTAGTTAGTTTATCCAGGTCCCATCTCCCTAAATTCCCACCTTTTTGCAATATCTTCAGTTTTAATCTACAGTTCATAACCAATAGATTGTGGAAAGAGTCTACATCTGCCCCTGGAAGTGTCTTACTATTTAAAACCTGGTTCCTAAATCTCTGTCTTACCATTACATAATCTATCTGATACCTTCTAGTACCTCGAGGATTCTTCCATGTATACAACCGTCTTTTGTGATTTTTTAACCAAGTGTTAGCTATAATTAACTTTTGCTATGTGCAAAAATCTACCAGACGGCTTCCTCTTTCATTTGTTACCGCCAATCCATATTCACCGACTATGTTTCCTTCTCTCCCTTTTCCTACTCTCGTATTCCAGTCACCCATGACTTTTAAATTTTCGTCTCCCTTCACTACCTGAATAATTGCTTTTATCTCATCATACATTTCATCAATTTCTTCATCATCTGAGCTTGTTGGCATATAAACTTGTACTGCTGTATTAGGCGTAGTCTTCGTATCTATCTTTGCCACAATAATGCGTTCACTATGCTGTTTGTAGTAGCTAACCCGCACTTCTATTTTTTTATTCATTATTAAACCTTCTCCTGCATTACCCCTATTTGATTTTGTATTTATAACCCTGTATTCACCTGAGCAAAAGTCTTGTTCCTCCTGCAACCGAACTTCGCTAATTCCCACTATATCTAACTTTAACCTATCCATTTTCCTTTCCAATTTTCTAAGCTACATGCCCGATTCTGACATTCCACTCTCCGATCCGTAGAACGCCAGTTTTCGTTCTCCTGATAACGACGTCCTCCTTAGTAGTCCCCGCCCAGAGATTCGAATGGGGGACTATTTTACCTCCCGAATATTTTACCCAAGAGGACGCCTTCATCATTTAAGCATACAGTAAAGCTGCATGCCCTCGGGAAAAATTACGGCTGTAGCTTCCCCTTGCCTTCAGCTGTACTTTCTGCATAACACGCTCGGTGCCGGAAATAACTGTATCTTTCTCCGTAAAGTATTACAGGAAATATTGGAGAACGATAATTTTATAAATTCCTTCAGATGCTTAGGGGCGCTGATATATATCAACGGGGACAGATTGTGTGCCCCGACTTTGACACGAACCTGGGATCTCCTGCTTACATGGCAGATGCTCTATCAATCTGAGCCACCCAGTGCACAGAGTATAGTGAGACTGCAAGGACTATCTCGCGCACGCCTCCCGCGAGACCCACATTCTCACCTTGTATGTCGACACAGTACATTCGTTGTGTCTCAGTCTAACACACTCATTACTTATGGGAGACATTCTTACCAAGTCCCGTAAGAGTTCAGGGGGGAATATGTGTGCATCCTCTGTGAAGGAGAATGTCATGTCCGGTATTGCCAGAACTATATACTCACATTGATATGGTGTCTGTTCTTTCCTTCGAAAGAGCTGACACAGTATCCACAGAAGTATATACTGGAGAATGTCCCACCAGCAATTTAGCAACAGTTATCATTTCAGTATGATAGGGCTTAAGTATAGTTTACCGTTCGCATCAGAGAACATACAGATAAAGCTTTCCACAGTTATCGGATTTGGAGAGGACCGGCAGCAAGCTGGCTACCTCGTTTTCCGGTCCCCAACTCTATGGATCTCTGTTTATGGCGAGAGATGAGGAGTTCGTTGTACGGGACACCAATACACATCCACAAGAGGTGGTTGCCTTTTTGGCTAGACGTATAGCCGCTATTTGTGAATCATCTAGTTGATCTGAGGTTTCACAATCATTAGCACAAGGATACCTGTTGTGCATTAATGAGAATGAACCATATTTTCAGCAACGTCTCTAAAACGTAATTCATCTGTTAGATCGTCGCCGCTGAATATTGCTAGCGTAGAAGTTTTCGTGGACCCGTAGCAGAGAACCAGTGTACTTGCGCCATTTTTGTCACATTAATACTGATTCTTCTTATCGCATCTAAACACTTTATAATTGTATATAAGTAGGTTTCTAACCAATATATACAGGGTGTTACAAAAAGGTACCGCCAAACTTTCATGGATCATTCCTGACACACAATGAAAGAAAATGTTGACATGTGTCCGGAAACGCTTACTTTCCATGTTATAGCTCATTTTATTACTTCTCTTCAAATCACATTAATCATGGAACGGAAACACACAGCCACAGAACGTACCGGCGTGACTTCAAACACTTTGTTACAGGAAATGTTCAAAATGTCCTCCGTTAGTGAGGATACATGCATACACCCTCCGTCGCATGGAATCCCTGATGCGCTGATGCAGCCCTGGAGAATGGCGTATTGTATCACAGCCGTCCACAATACGACCACGAAGAGTCTCTACATGTGGTACCGGGGCTGCGTAGACAAGAGCTTTCAATTGCCCCCATAAATGAATGTCAAGAGGGTTGAGGTCAGGAGAGCGTGGAGGACATGGAATTGGTCCGCCTCTACCAATCCTTCGGTCACCAAATCTGCAGGAGCTCCATCGTGCATGAACCACATGTTGTGTCGTACTTGTAAAGGCACATGTTCTAGCAGCACAGGTAGATTATCCAGTATGAAATCATGATAACGTGCTCCATTGAGCGTAGGTGGAAGAACATGGGGCCCAGTCAAGGCATCATCAACAATGCCTGCCCAAACGTTCGCAGAAACTCTGTGTTGATGACGTGATTGCACAACTGCGTGCGGATTCTCGTCAGCCCACACATGTTGATTGTGAAAATTTACAATGTCATCACATTGGAATGAAACCTCATCCGTAAAGAGAACATTTGCACTGAGATGAGGATTCACACATTGTTGGATGCATGAACCTTTCGCAGAAGTGTACCCGTGGAGGCCAATCAGCTGCTGATAGTGCCTGTACACGCTGTACACGGTACGGAAACAACTGGTTCTCCCGTAGCACTCACCATACAGTGACGTGGTCAACGTTACCTTGTACATCAGCTACTTCTCTGACGCTGACATTAGGGTTATCGTCCAGTGTACGAAGAATTGCCTCTTCCATTGCAGGTGTCCTTGTCGTTCTAGGTCTTCCCAGTCGTGAGTCATAGGCTGGAATGTTCCGTGCTCCCTAAGACGCCGATCAATTGCTTCGAACGTCTTCCTGTCGGGACACCTTCGCTCTGGAAATCTGTCTCGATACAGACGTACCGCGCCACGGCTATTGCCCCGTGCTAATCCATACATCAAATGGGCATCTGCCAACTCCGCATTTGTAAACATTGCACTGACTGCAAAACCACGTTCGTGATGAACGCAAACCTGTTGATGCTCTACGTACTGATGTGCTTGATGCTAGTACTCTAGAGCAATGAGTCGCTTGTCAACACTAGCACCGAAGCCAACATTACCTTCCTTCAGTTGGGCCAACTGGCGGTGAGTCGAGGAAGTACAGTACACACTGACGAAACTAAAATGACCTCTAACATGGAAATTAAGTGTTTCCGGATACATGTCCGCATAACATCTTTTCTTTATTTGTGTGTGAGGAATGTTTCCTGAAAGTTTGGCCGTACCTTTTTCACCCTGTATAATGAAAATCACTGAAAGCACATTTTTAAAATATTGAGTGTTAGTTGTAAAGATATGGGGCGTGATACGACTTTTCCATTACTGTGTTAGGATTTACTTCAAGACTAGAACACTTTTACGAACTACGTTATTTCATCTCTGGCCCCTATACTTAAGAATACACGCCAGTTGCCGATGAAAAGCCGTCGACATTCAAACATGTCGGCAATGCAGAAAAATAACGATACACCGGAACTTCAGAAGAAGATTATTCCATAAACCTAGCGTTGCCGGCATTTTTCTGGTGTTTAAGCGAAAAACACTTGAAAGTATGAGTGGGAAACTCTGAGGACCACTGGGAGTAATGGAGAGATTTTTCGTACTTTGTGTAATCGTGCAAGTCATCTAAACCTCTTCAGAATCTTGAGTGCGCTGGGGAAGCGGATAAGCCTGCGGAGGGCTTGTGCAGCGACGGATGTTCAGGCGTTGCACGGACTGAAAAGTCTGCCGGGATTGGAGAGTATCACGTGGCTGTGGCGCACTCACGCACGCACGCACGAGCCGTAGCATTAATATTCGGCCCGGCTGAGCTGCGAGTGACGTGTGCAGGGCCGTCCCACCTGCCAGCGCAGAGCAGCGCCAGGGGATTAGGGGGTTCCCATTCAGACGGAAGTCACTCTCTCACCCGCCGAGGCGCGGCGCTGCTGCGCATTTCCAGCCGCCTCGGGGATTCCCCCGGCTGCCGCACGTGTGAGCCGGCTGCCTCTTCCCGAGGATAATCGCTGCCTCCGCCTCCAGAACGTTAACAAATGGACCGGCAAATCCCTGTTAGTCCCACTAAGACGCCCCGCCGTAGTCCTTATTGCAGCCATGTCCCAAGTGCTACGACGAACTTGAGGAATTAACTAGAATGGAATCAGCCGCAAGGCAGCCTGCATTCATTCGATTTACGTTAACAGCAGTACGAACACTAGTACGAATGCGGCCTCGTCCGTCATATTAGCAGCACCGCGTACAGCATAATTCCACTATTCCTGCACTCGTACTCCATCAAGGGATTTCTTGTTTACAGTGTAGACTTATTCAGAAGAAACTTCAACATTCATTCAGTGAACATCAGACGGAAAATTGATGCGCACTTGGATAATATTTCTTTGCAAATTGTGCAGTAAGATGCGCACTACTCAGCAGGTAGGTTTCAAGCAGATCTGTAAAAATGGCTGCTACGCTCCAAGTCTTCAAATTTAAGCTCAGAGTTTTCCTTTTAGCAGTAGCATATCTTTCGTATTACCTACAGTTGATCCTGACACAGGAACTTTCTTTTGGAATGTATTACTTATTGCTATATACTCTCTCATAATATATCTGTATTTTAAAAACTCTTTGGTTTCTTATGTGTATGAACTTGCTAATTAGCTTTCTGTAACCCTTCTGGTACCACTGGAGTCAATTTGACCCCATATAATCATATCTTCCTTAACTATGTAGGTTTCCGACGCTGGTGTCATAGTAATTAAAATTCCTTAAGGTGTTGTACTGCATCATTGTATAAACTATTTTAACTATAAAATTAAAACCAAAATTTCGACCATACTAAAACCGTCATCCTCAGGAAAAGTTTCGCTCTGAGGAAGGCCGTCTTAATACGGTCGAAATGTTGTTTTCAAATTTTTTGCTTCAAGTGGCTCTGAGCACTATGGGACTTAACGTCTGAGGTCATCAGTCCCCTAGAACTTAAAACTACTTAAACCTAACTAACCTAAGGACATCACACACATCCATGCCCGAGGCAGGATTCGAACCTGCGACCGTTTGGCCTACGACCGCTCGGCAACGGCGGCCGGCTCAATTTTTTTATTTAAGTATCTTATACAATGACGTGATACAGCATCTACAACAATTTTATTTGCCATGCCTCCCTCCCTTTCAAAGATTCTTTTCTTAAGTTATAATTTTCTCTCTGTACGTAAATTGTATCCAAAGATATTTTGTTCAGTTTTATGTTTTCCATAGGTTAAAATTTATTAATGGTGTTTCGCTCTGATTGGTTCCATGATCATGGTGGCTCTGCTTCACATCATCCCGTGGGATTTGATAAAAAAATACATCTTTCTAATTTGTGGTCGAAACAAATAATATTTTCCGTTATCATTACTTGTTCCCAGTTTTGTATTATTTTCAATGTTGATTACACTTCATTTGCTCCTTCATGATGCCATAAACAAATCAGTTTAAGTTACTTACTTTGATATTCCTTTCGAATCCTCGGACATTATTCTGTGTCATTTATTATTTCCTTCTGACTGATGCTACACATTTGTTTTCTCTTTCCGATATTTTCTGCTGTGCAGACCATGGCATTCACTATTTCAGAATGCAGTAATCTGTACTTTTGTTCCTCTGGACAAATTATTGGTACAGTCAACTGATTTTTCCATCAATACTACGCAAAACAAAAACCTTGCAAAATCTTCTGTCTAGTAGCTGAAAAATAATAATTTTAAAACGAACTTACAAAAAGGATATCTGAGCTTACCAACAAAGCTACCACACAGTACGAGCTATAACAGTCTATCAGAGAATCCCAAAGCATTATCAGCGTTCAAATGCAACGACTATAGCTGAATAAACCGATCGATGGAACCATAGAACATGGAACTTGTGGAAATCATTATTGAGCTCACCTCCTTGGCAAATACTCACTGGTCTCTCTGAAGCGTTGTAGATGGTTTACAATTGGTACCAGGAGGTCACGTGAGCCCCACAGCCGACGTAAGTTATAACATTGAAATGTTGCGTATCTGACAATCCGTTGAATGGATTCGTTGCAATGAGGTAAGTCGACACGGACACGTGAAAGAATATGACAAAGGATCCATCGTGCTCCATCGTGCCTGTAACTACAACGTAACTGAAGATTACCGATTTGTTGTTGAACCAAGAGGGACTCCCCACTGTGGCTACAAGGAATGGTGTATCACTCACAGCCACGTAACACGGCGTAAAAGCAGTGCCCGTAAGAATAACTTTACTCGAAGACTACTATCACGTCTGGTAAATGCCAACCGGTTCCCAACTCTACAGAAACTGCTGGTGTCCATTTCAACCAGATTTCGAGCGAACATTACTAAGGAAACTGCATGCAAATGAATATTTGGTATTGGATTCGAACATAAGGCCATTTCTCGCAGTGGCCCATAAATCTGTACATCACCAGTGGGCCATAGAGCACAGAAAATACATAGTAAATTACAGGAGGCGTGGTACTCATAGGCGGCAAAATGATTCTTTTAACGCACAGTGTGTGTGGGATTTACGCCAAGTAAGAGGTAGCTTTGTTACTTTTGGGATATTTTTAGCGTAATTAGTTAGACACATGCATTAATGTTACCCCGATGTTATCAGAATGATTACTTCAATTGTCACTGACCAAATGTCTGTTATACACTGAAACATCCCCTTAGAAAAATTTATACACGACTGGTCTATGTGAAACGTCCTCTTTAAACAGTTATACACGACTGTACTTAAACTGACACACAGTAGTTTTTAGCGCAACGCAATCTGACTTTCAATAATCCCTACAAAAGAATGGCCCTGACTAACATTAACCTATACGTTTCACAAATCACTTACCTCACAGAAATCTTCGTTATTCAAGCTACTGCAATACAGAGAGCGCCACTACTGCCAGCTAAATAAAAGATTCAAACTACTGAACGCACTAACTACTGATAGGCATAGTTAGCAAATGAAAGATTTTAATAGAGAACAAACAATGTATTTACCTCACTAGTTATAATATATATAGCAGTTCATGACACCAATTCTTACAAATTTCAAAACTCCGCCATCTCTCTCCCCACGTCCACCACTGCTGGCGGCTCACCCCCAACTGTGCAGCGCTACGAGCTGTTAGCATCCAGCTGGCGCTGCCCAACACTACAATGGCAGACAACAATGCAAACCAGCCACAGACTGCACACCGCACAGCCAGTGATTTTTCATACAGAGCGCTACGTGGTGTTGGCGTTACCAATAAAAATACTTAAAACAGCCTACTTACATAGCCCCCAAGCTCCCCACAAAAAAATTTACAAATTGTTTTCGGCAGTGGCCAATACAGATTTGAAAATTTTTTTCATAGTTACAATAACAAAGATATCAAATGCACACACTTATTCATACAATGTTGGTCAAAAGCTAAAATTTTCTCACAGTCCATAAAGACAGTCCTGATCGTTCATCACAGTAAAATTACAGTGTTTTTCTCAGAGTCTGAGCAATAAAAGAAATTGCACTTGGAAGTAGTGGATTTCTAAGCAGTTTTGAAGAAGTAGTGTTGTCCTTCCAACGGAAAGACTGTGCTGACTCTTGACATGCAGACAGGTAATGGGCCACAACAGAGCAAACCCACAGCAGAGTCAGTCGAAGTTGAAGACTATTGGTAGGTAGGTCATCACAGAGCAGACCCACTGTAGTCCTGGTAGAGATTAGGGTATTGGTGGACCACCAGAGGTACAGACCCACTGCAGTCCATGTAGAAATAATGGTATTGGTGGGCCATCGAAGGTGCAGACCCACTTCAGTTCTTGTAGAGATGGCCAACAGCCATCTGTTGCGAATGTGCAGGTGCACAATCACCCTCGAAGAGTCTTGCGGAGAATATAGCAAGTCCATAAACCAACACTTGTCCAATCACAAACAATTTGTTTGAAATGTCCTTAGAACCAGCAATGCTGTTGTCCAGTCCCTTGCTGAATTATTAACACATGTGCAAACACTAACAGTCCCTACTTCTCACATATTGTCCATATACTATGACCAACAGAAACGTGTGCAGTGAAATGTAATTTACAAGTTACTTAATTTGATGAACTGGTGTCAATTACAATTTTATAACATAAGAATGCAATAACAAAGGTACAAAATACATCTTTAAAGAACATAACAATACAGATAACATTTGCAGTAGTACAGGCTTTACAAAAGAATCGAAATAGCAAATACATCAGTGTTACAAAAATTATAAGTACACACATAAAAGATCAGAATAACTTTTGAAACATCAACTTCACACATGAGCATTAGAACAAAATAGAATAAATAATATCTAAACATCTTTACAAAGTAAATAACATATTATTAATGCATATTATATTTGAGGATAACAGTATTCCTCATCATAGTGAATGTAGCTGAATATTAAAAAATTCTACAACATAAGTCTTATCAGATGAATATATAAAGACAGGAAGAACATAAATGCACGTGGGTACACAAACACATAGTGGGATAACACAAGGAAAGGACAGGGTTTGTTTTACTGCAGTATTTTGCAAACAAAACTTTCTTTACTTCTCGGAGATCTCCCTTCATTCTTCATTATTTCCAAAAAGTCCTATCTATACCTGATTTCTGTACTTTTTTCGTATAACTTCTCAATGCATTTCTTCCAATCCATCGCAAATCATTCTCTTATATAGGCTACCCCCTCTTAAGCTAACTTAAATCTACTGAGCTCAGATGCTTAACTAAGGGATGAGGCAATGCAGCAGCACAAAACAATTTACACAAACAGCAATGTTAAAAAATGGAAATTGGCAAAAAAAGGCAGCAATATTACAACTAATATAGGGCAATGCGCAGCAAACAAGAAAAATAAATCAGTAATAAAATTGGCTTAACCTAGTAATACAAAGTGACATTCAGTAGCACTATGAATGGCAAACAGCCGCAGCAAATGCTATAACTTATACCTAAACATGACAAAGCTCAATCAGAAAACGTTTTACACTAAAGACAACAATGCAGATAAGGACAATGTCTATTCACATCTTAATGTCTATGCAATTAAAGTGGTGCACCACAAAAATTTATTGTAAAAAAATTTTACCATGTACTTGAAAAGACAACTCTGTATGCAATTTCTGTGAAGGGAAATGTCTTTTTGTGCTACTTCGTTTTTTTAAGTACATCATAAAGTTATTATTTACTGGATCTGTAGGCATAAAACATTTATATTAGTACATCCATAAAATTTATTTTAACCAATGCTTCAGTGCAGTTAGAAGCTAGATATTAAACAAAATGAGTAAATAAATGCATAAAGCAAGCCACATGGCATTTCTCTCAACTAGCAGGACAATAGCCATGAAATGTTTCTCATCGTATCATTAGGCATTTTAGTAAATATCATAAATTAAGAGCTCCACAGTGTAATCATATGTTTCCAAGTTTGGGCGTGTAGTATTTGCGATGCTTTCTACAAAGGAATCTCAATAGCGAGGATAATGACCTCTTTTTTTTTCTCCACCTGTGCCTCTGACAGGCACACACTAATGGCTTTCTTTTGTCAGGTGGTTGTCGCGCAGCTGGGTGCCCACGACGCATTACATGCATGTGGTCACTTAACTGTCTTATCGAAATATTTACGACACCAGTTTCCGCTACAGTGGCAGTCTCATATAAAAAAATTCACAGGTCAAGAATTTGCGTTACAAATATGTAGAAACAAAATCCTTTAAATAGAATTGTGTCCAATTAATTTTCGCCAGCATAGTGATACATTCATGCATATACACTCATTTCATAATTCTTAAAGTACGATTCTCGGTTTCCAACATCCTTTTTCACAAATCAGAGTCCCTAACCACTACTCATTATTTCTTACCTTATTACACATATATATATTCGTCGACACTTCTTCAATATTTCATCATAACAGATACGTAGCATAACCAAATAACTCATATAGCATCAGCTTAAACATACCTCAGCAGCATAATTCAGATCGTCATCGTAATAATAACATCATAACACCACAGTCGAATTCACAAAATCTCCATAGCTTCCTCCAATAATTTCAAAACCTAGAAAAAAATTCTCTGCTCATGTCAAAAGTGTCATCTGCCTCAAACGTACTTTAAAAATCGTGATCCCATAGCAAATATGTCATTCAAAGCTCTCATAGTATCACAATGGTTCCGAAAAAAATATGAACAGTTCACAAAGTACAGACAAAATACAACTTTGTAAGTGTGAAGCTATCCAACTGTGTAGTTACGTAAACATCTGTCACTGATGTAGTATAATAAATGTTTGTCTCTCTCAGTTAAATGATCAGATAGCTGTGTAATTTATGTGTTAGAGAAATATGGTACTGATGTGTAAATTTCTATAAGCAAATACCATATTAGCTAGGGCTCCTTGTGCTTGCCATACACATGGTACATAAAGTAAGCGTGCACCCCCCTGAGGATTAATGTAATTATATCCTCAGGTGTTACAGATTACAGCAATGGAATTAAATGTATTACGGAAAACCTTTGTATCATTGAACTTCAAATATCTTTAAAAATAAATGTTTTAAGTACAAAATTAGTCACTCAAATACGGGTACTGTAGCGCTAAACTGTGCGTCTTGTTGTAAGATAATCTGTGTGGAAGTGTCGTAGTTATCGTCCACCGAAAGCTAAGTTCTGCAGAAGTCAATGCACTTACCTCATGATAAACAAAAGTGAAATGCTTTGCGTATAGATATCGTAGTTACTACACTTATTGCAGTGATGAAGTAAGTACTGTACTGTAACGTATTGTTGTGCTACGGAAAAGGCTGTTTTACTTTCCAGAATAATATATAAAACTGTGCAGACAAAAAACAGAAACACCGCAAAAGCAACATTGTAAATTGTCTCATTAGTAGCGTCGTGATATAATCGTGTAGATGACACATAAACTAACCACTGTGTCATCTGGTATCTTGCAGAAAGTACTTTATATCCAGAATGCATTTTCAAGTAAACCAAAATGTTGCATTAAAATCTCATTAGCAGTATATGTTCTAAGTATGTAAGCCATATAGTCGTTACGTAATCGTGCAACTAACAAGCAAGAATGTACACACGAAATAACAAAGTGATGTCTGTTCACTATAACAATGCACTCGTAAATACTGTCTAAATATGTTCCGTAGGTTCTAGACTGGATAGTGAACTTCATATCATTGTTGCATGTTAACAGTTTCTAAGTGTGACAAAGCATACTAGAAATGTGAAGTGAAATGTTTTATGCCAAAGACAAAGTTAAAAAGCAGATTATCTCTTAATAAACGGTTTTACATGTAAAATGTGGTGTAAACCTTTACTCTTCCCAGTACGCAGACTGTCAACTGAAAAGCAATTATCATGTGGTTACGTCGGTAAGGAACATTGGAATTTTGCTCAAGGTTAGCTTATGTTATTTTTCTCTGAGCCAGCCGGCGCACGCGGCTGCCTGCGGTGCAAGTCATTGTCTGTTTCTTTGTTGGCGCGCGTCGTTAATGGGATTAGGAGACCTAACTTCTACAAATTCACCTTGCTGAGAGGGCCCTGCTCTGTTTGAATCCCGCCAGTTCTGATGCAATTCAGGTCTGTCGTTACGATCATATCGTATGTTGTCATGTCGATAATTTCTGTAATAAATTTGTTGTCGGTCACGTGGTGGAGAATTTCTCCCTGAATCGTAACTGCGCGCTGGACCGTTGGGTCTGAAGTTATTCCGTCTCCCTTGATAATAATTATTTTGGTTCCCGTATTGTCTGTTTCTCTGATTGTGTCTGTGATATTCATTACTACGGAAATGCGATCTTTCTCTGTAACTATTACTCTGCCAGTGGTTGTCATATGGGTGGTGTCTGTTTTGGTCACGATTTGTGTTGTGAGAATGGCCTTGTCGTATCTGTCGTATCCAGTTATTGTTTGTTTCATCGCGGAATTGCGGCGGATGTGACCTGTAGTGATTGTTTTCCTGTTTTCGCATCCCGCGACTGTCTGTGTCAATTTCTCATTCTTGTAAGAGTCCCTGCAAAGCTTCAATGTCGTCTTTGCAACGCCCTGCCAAAATAATATTCCTTAAATGTTCAGGCAATTTCATTATGCAAATGCGGATGAGTTCTGTAGGGCTATATGGGTTTGACAGGTACTGATTCTTGTGCAACATGTCTTCAAAATATTTCACAAGACTGGAAAATTCAGATTGTTCGAAATGTTTCATCATCATGATGCCATGTTTTACTCGGTCTTGTGTGGCTTGGGACCAATATGCTGAGAGGAAGGCATGGTAAATTGTCCTTCACTGTGGCAATCGTGAATGACCGATCGCATTCTTCCAGCTGGTTCATTCTCTAAGTAGCCACACATAAATTCTAATCTGTGTTCTAATGACCAGTTGGGAGGAAAACAATGAGAGAATTGATGAAGCCACGATTGTGGATGAATGTCGTTGCCAGAATTCCTGAATGTTTTGAATTTACGTGTAGTAATGAACAGCTTATAGTCAAAATCATCGTCTCGGCGGGTAGCATATCGGTCATTGTTACGTCGTGTCGGCGGTTCCATCTCAGAATTCGGTGTACCTTGCCTATTTCTTTCATAATTTCCGAAGTGCCCTGTGTTATTATTTTGTGGCTGTTCCGTATTTCTATGTCCCTCTTCCCATATTGGAGCGCGAGTGTCCTCTGAAATACTTAATTGTTGTATTACCTGTGTCAGCTGATCTTGTACTTCCCGGATTTCTCTTTGGTGTTGCGTACTAATTTGATTCAGACTTTGAATTTTCTAATTTGTTCACACTCTTCTGTGTCATTAAAGACTACCAGTTTTGTGTCATTCAAATTATCATCTACCTTCGTAGATAAATTATTTAGCTGATCCGAAAGTTCAACTACTTTCTCTGATAATGAACTAATGTCCTCCATGTGTCTTTCTGACCCAATTTTCAGAGTATCTACTGTGTCCTTTAAGTTTTCTTGAGTTTTTGCAAGTTGCGTAACCGAATCGGTGGATGCAACTGAGTCAATTTTAGCTTGCAAGGTCTCAAGATTTTCATGAACAATTGTTTGCAGTTCTTTTATGGCTGCTTCGTGATTCTGTAATGCATTTTCATGCCGCGAAAAAATAGGTTGGAAATGCTCACAAATTTGTGTTTTTACGTCATTACAGACTTTTTGACATTTCGATTCGATTTTATGTAATTCAGTAGTTAAATCTTCACGTGTTTGTTCAAGTGTATGTTCCACTGAGTCTAACTTTTGAAGCTTTTGCTCCATTGCGTCTAACTTCTGCTCTTTTTGTCTCTGATTTTGTTCCATTGTGTCTAACTTTTGCTGTGTTTGTCTCTGATTTTGTTCCATTGTGTCTAACTTTTGAAGATTTTGTTCCATTGTGTCTAACTTTTGAAGCTTTTGTCCCATTTGTTTCTGATTTTGTTCCATTTGTTTCTGATTTTGTTCAAGCGTTGTGTCTAACTTTTGTAGCCTTTGTCCCATTTGTTGCATTAACTGTAATAACAGTGCACTGGTGTCTGAAACATGTTCCTCAGTGCTTTTCGGCAGTGCATTTGAACCGGCAATATTCGCATTTTGAAAAGCAGAAAATGTGTCTTGATTTATTTGAGAAAACGGTGAGGACGCAAAATCTGAATCTACAGTATTTGCAAGATTGTGTCCTGTCATTTCGGAATCCTGAGGCGAGCTGTTGCCGACCGATCGATCGATAACGCTTCCATGTTCACTAATTGTTTCACTGCCTACACCATTATTTGCAACCCGCTCCATTTCCCTACACACAATTACCAAATTACTACTTTGAACATTAGTTAACTCATTACATGGTGACGCTAACACACTGCTTTCGTCTTCACTGTCATTTCTCAGTTTACTTTGGAGCCTAGTATTACGTTTTTCACACGCCATTATTGTCACAATTTTTCACACGACAACACAAAAAAACACAATTTTAAGAACAAAAATAAGAGAACACATTAACATAGCACTGAAAATAATATGTAGTTAATTGCAAGCGCAGCTGCGAAATACTTCATGCAAAACTACATGCATGCCACAACTATTTTACTGTACAACAATGAAAGACTGCAACTACAAAGGAAATTCTCTCTAAGATTACGCGCTAGCAATAAACAAAAGCTACACTAATTACACAAACTACAAGGAAAAAATCAGAAGATTCCAGTGAGGTATCCTCGGCTAAGGGTCGACATATGAAACGTCCCCTTAGAAAAATTTATACACGACTGGTCTATGTGAAACGTCCTCTTTGAACAATTATACATGACTGTACTTAAACTGACACACAATAGTTTTTAGCGCAACGCAATCTGACTTTCAATAATCCCTACAAAAGAATGGCCCTGACTAACATTAACCTATACGTTTCACAAATCACTTACCTCACAAAAATCTTCATTACTCAAGCTACTGCAATACAGAGAGCGCCACTACTGCCAGCTAAATAAAAGATTCAAACTACTGAACGCACTAACTACTGATAGGCATAGTTAGCAAATGAAAGATTTTAATAGAGAACAAACAATGTATTTACCTCACTGGTCATAATATATATAGCAGTTCATGACACCAATTCATACAAATTTCAAAACTCCGCCATCTCTCTCCCCACGTCCACCACTGCTGGCAGCTCACCTCCAACTGCTCAATGCTACGCGCTGTTAGCATCCAGCTGCCGCTGCCCAACACTACAATGGCAGACAACAATGCAAACCAGCCACAGACTGCACACAGCACAGCCAGTGATTTTTCATACAGAGCGCTACGTGGTGTTGGCATTACCAATAAAAATACTTAAACAGCCTACTTACAACACACTTCAAAAAAAGTTTTTTCATCACCTCGGTTCCAAGACTGCCGGAAACTATACAGAAAATGGCAATAGAGATCAACATAAACATCATGTTCATTGTTCATGAAAACCACACATTACATGTTGTACCATCATACAGCGAGACCCTTAGAGGTAGTGTTGCAAATTGCTGCGAACACCGGTACCTCTAATACCCAGCACCACATCCTCTTCCATTGATGCATGCCTGTATTCGTCGTGGCATAATATCCACAAGTCCGTCAAGGAACTGTGGGTCCAGATTGTCCCAATCCTCAACGGTGATTCGGCGTAGAACCCTCAGAGTCCTTCATGGGCCACGTCGTCCATAAACAACACTATTCAATCTATCCCAGGCATTTTCGATAGGCTTCATGTCTGGAGAACATGCTGGCCATTCTAGTCCAGCGATGTCGTTATCCTGAAGGAAATCATTCACAAAATGTGCACGATGGGGGCGCGAATTGTCGTCCATGAATACGAATGCCCCGCCAATATGCTGCAGATATGGTTGCACCATCGGTCGGATGATGGCATTCATGTATCGTACAGCCGTTACGGCGTCTTCCATGACCACCAGCGGCGTACGGCGGCCCCACATAATGTTATCCCAAAACAGCAGGGAACCTCCACAGTGTTTCTATGGCTTTCAGCCTGAGCGGGGTGCGTCTAAACACGTCTCCGATGATTCTCTGGTCGAAGGTATATGCGACACTCATCGGGGAAACAGAACGTCATGCCAATCCTGAAAGCTAGTTACAAAGCGACGAAGAAAACTGGAATTTCCCGGAAATACTGCGACTACAGTAGAGACTGAAAAGTGAGTTATGTGTTTGGAGTCATTTGAGGAAGCCTGGGTGCTGTGTGCTTAGTGCAGACGGTGGGGAAATGTTGGATGTATGGACGAGCAGAATATTTTGTATTTTACGCGCTGTCTCTGTAAAAGAAAAATGAGTCAAGGTTGGTGAAATGAGCTGAAATAGTAACAATAAACTCCCATTTCTATGTGTTCTGTTACTATTCGGTAAGTTTTAGTACAGTGTATGATTTACAATCTAAGTTGACACAGAAAAGAGAATCGCTGATACTGCAAGACACATTTTACAAGCCTTGAAATTGTCGATCTTTGACTTACCATTTAATGAACTGCTATAATATAAGTAAAAACATTAAACTGTGCAGTTCATGGGACATGTCGTGATGTAAGAGAATGGTATACTAATATTCCGATTACCCAGCAAAGTCAAAACAATGGAACCGGCCGATACCTCACGACTGTTTTCCATGCTGTAAACTCTCCTGTAATCCAAGATGAAAACGGGTGTTTTTACAGGCATGCGAGCATACGTCCCTGGCTTGACAAACATCAAGTCACGCTTCGCAAATCGATTGGCACGCTGGCTCTTCTGATCCCAGTCCAGTAGAAATCGTCCGGGACTGTCTGGAATAGCTGGTGAATCTCAACAGTCAACATTTCGGCAGTTTTGCAGATCTACTCACCAACGTGTGGCTCCAACTCTATAAGTCATCCCAGAAGAAAGTCATGCACTATCTTCATTGTCGAAGTGAGGCCCTCATCAAGGTCAAAGTAGATGTTAGGTGGTATTAGGGCGATGTCTCCTGGGGCTGGTTACGTTTCTGGCTGTTGTGTTAATCATACAATGAAGGCTTTTACGACCGTATATTTCAACTGCCGAGAATTCTTCCGGTTTGTATGGCCATGGTGCATGGGACTTTTCTGTCCCTGACTTTTCGTCCAAAGTTACGTTGGACATCTTCGGAGGTGCTCCTGGTTGTGCTGAGCACCTCTGAAGATGACCAAGTAGCTTTGGACCACGGCCATACAACCCGGAATTTAGGTGTGTTCATGTCGTTATTGGATGTTATAAAATCCGGCAACCCAGCCGCATGACGTCGACGTTTTGGTCACTTTATAAAGTTGCAATTAATTAAACCTCCCGAAGAAAATATTTTTATGCGGTGTGTTTGAATAGATTTCCTGCTTACGTGTTGATGAATTTGGTGACAGCGTAGTGGCTGGTTCCTATTGTGTGAAAGAGAGCTAACGTGCCAGTGAGGCAAGCTACAAGCTAATGATTTGGAAATTTGTGAATCTTTATTTTGAGTCCTCTGTTGTCTGTGATGAAGTCGCACCGAATCAAAAACTGAATAAATGTCCCATTATTTGCTTATATTACGCAAGTACTCTACCAGAGGAACCACCCCAGCATTAGCCTTCACCGACTCACGAGAATCACGGAAAACCTAAATCTGGATGGCCGGAACGAAATTTGACCTGGCGTCCTTCCAAACACGAATATAATGTGCTAAACCACTGCACCACCTTCTTCGGTACATCCGATAGGAGCCGGCCGTTGTGACAGAGCGGTTCTAGGCGCTTCAGTCCGGAACCGCGCTGCTGCTACGGTCACAGGTTCGAATCCTGCCTCGGGCATGGGTGTGTGTGATGTTCTTCGGTTACCTACGTTTAAGTAGTTCTACGTCTAGGGAACTGATGACCTCAGATGTTAAGTTTCATAGTGCTTGGAGCCATTTGAACTTTTTGATTTTGATCAGATCAGACTTTCAGAAAATATCGTAATAACAGAATGCTGATGCCAGCTATCGAAGACATATGTTACTCGTTATAGACTGTTCCAGAATCTTGACAAAATAGATGTTCGTAAATTTTTATAGAAATAATAAATACCCACAAATAAATTCTTTGGAATTAATAACACGTATTGTTTCTCCTGTGTCTGTGAATAATCGGTTTTTTAAAACTAGACACGAGATAAGGTGTCTAGTGTCATGTTATGAAGAAGGAACGACACCGGAAGAATATGGTATTTAGAAATTAATAAAGCTGCAAGAAAAATTGCCAAAGAAACTATAAATATAATTACCGATTGTTTGTAAAGGAAATCAATTTCTTGAAATAGACAATACCGTATTACTGTCTTTCAGGACAAAGGAGACAATATTTTGTAAGATAGAATGTAAAATATTTTGTAGGATGGAACGCTATTGTCATGATTCGCTTCCTTTTAAGATCAATGCACAGAGCACATTCCCACCCTGAATCAGGCATTGCAAGCGTGCAAAATATACTGAGTTTCCAAATTTAAATGTTCTGAAGTGTCACGGTGAAGGCACCTCATATCTGGAGAACAGTTCATTGTTTCAACAATTTCCAAATCATATTGCTCCACCATATTGATGAGTATATGCACTGATTGGCCATTACCCTTTCATGATAACAGGCCTTTAGCAGTCGCCGGCCGGAGTGGCCGAGCGGTTAGAGGCGCTACAGCCTGGAACCGAGCGACCGCTACAGTCGCGGGTTCGAATCCTGCCTCGTACATGGATGTGTGTGATGTCCTTAGGTTAGATAGGTTTAAGTAGTTCTAAGTTCTAAGGGACTGCTGACCTCAGCAGTTAAGTCCCATAGTGCTCAGAGCCATATGAACTTTAGCAGACTAATTTAGTTTTCATCAAGTTGTTCCAAAAGAAATGAAATAGTGTTTGCCAGTTACTGTTTTCACTTCGCAAAGTAATCAATGCAAAAAATGATTGATTTTGTAACCTGATAATTACTTTGCCATAGCGTCCATATCCACAGTAAGTATTCTGAAGTTTATGATAATTTCGCCACCATCCGCTGTTTCACGTCCCAATACTTGGGTTAAAGTTCGAAGATGATTTTAATATTTAAGAATTATTCGTGTTCCAGTTTATCCAGTTGAACAAATGGCGCATGAAACGATTAGATGAAAATGCCCTAAAAACTAAATCAGTAATAGGAGCGAATTCATAGTTGTCTTTCGTTATTGTCAATAACGTCCTAACTAGGGGAAAGTTCCTTAAATTGTGCCATTTCCGAAATTTTATTCATCATAACCATTTTTACAAAATTAATTAATCAATGCTCTCCTCAGCTGCAGAATTTCGAGCTAGGTATTTAAGTTAAACACTGCATATTCTGAAAAAGTACACACATTACAAATAAATCTTTTAAATGCCCGAAAGCTGTACAAGTAAGGAATCTGGTTTCCTAATTTGTACCAGTGGTTGCATAAATCGCACCACCGTTATGAACTGCTTGTGGAGAAACCCGACGTTGAATAGATATTCACTTGTAGCTGCCTGTCCATCCTGGTGCCTCACAGTGTGTGGCCTTGTGATTAATGTTTATGGCGTCATAAGTCCTGAGCTGTGTGTCCTAAAATGACATAATTTTGTAGGGACATTCAGCGATATATGTACACTCCTGGAAATTGAAATCAGAACACCGTGAATTCATTGTCCCAGGGAGGGGAAACTTTATTGACACATTCCTGGGGTCAGATACATCACATGATCACACTGACAGAACCACAGGCACAAAGACACAGGCAACAGAGCATGCACAATGTCGGCACTAGTACAGTGTATATCCACCTTTCGCAGCAATGCAGGCTGCTATTCTCCCATGGAGACGATCGTAGAGATGCTGGATATAGTCCTGTGGAACGGCTTGCCATGCCATTTCCACCTGGCGCCTCAGTTGGACCAGCGTTCGTGCTGGACGTGCAGACCGCGTGAGACGACGCTTCATCCAGTCCCAAACATGCTCAATGGGGGACAGAGCCGGAGATCTTGCTGGCCAGGGTAGTTGACTTACACCTTCTAGAGCACTTTGGGTGGCACGGGATACATGCGGACGTGCATTGTCCTGTTGGAACAGCAAGTTCCCTTGCCGGTCTAGGAATGGTAGAACGATGGATTCGATAACGGTTTGGATGTACCGTGCACTATTCAGTGTCCCCTCGACGATCACCAGAGGTGTACGGCCAGTGCAGGAGATCGCTCCCCACACCATGATGCCGGGTGTTAGCCCTGTGTGCCTCGGTCGTATGCAGTCCTGATTGTGGCGCTCACCTGCACGGCGCCAAACACGCATACGACCATCATTGGCACCAAGGCAGAAGCGACTCTCATCGCTGAAGACGACACGTCTCCATTCGTCCCTCCATTCACGCCTGTCGCGACACCACTGGAGGTGGGCTGCACGATGTTGGGGCGTGAGCGGAAGACGGCCTAACGGTGTGCGGGACCGTAGCCCAGCTTCATGGAGACGGTTGCGAATGGTCCTCGCCGATACCCCAAGAGCAACAGTGTCCCTAATTTGCTGGGATGTGGCGGTGCGGTCCCCTACGGCACTGCGTGGGATCCTACGGTCTTGGCGTGGATCCGTGCGTCGATGCGGTCCGGTCCCAGGTCGACGGGCACGTGCACCTTCCGCCGACCACTGGCGACAACATCGATGTACTGGGGAGACCTCACGCCCCACGTGTTGAGCAATTCGGCGGTACGTCTACCCGGCCTCCAGCATGCCCACTATACGCTCTCGCTCAAAGTCCGTCAACTGCACATACGGTTCACGTCCACGCTGTCGCGGCATGCTATCAGTATTAAAGACTGCGATGGAGCTCCGTATGCCACGGCAAACTGGCTGACACTGACGGCGGCGGTGCACAAATGCTGCGCAGCTAGCGCCATTCGACGGCCTACACCGCGGTTCCTGGTGTCCGCTGTGCCGTGTGTGTGATCATTGCTTGTACAGCCCTCTCGCAGTGTCTGGAGCAAGTATGGTGGGTCTGACACACCGGTGTCAATGTGTTCTTTTTTCCATTTCCAGGAGTGTATATACTGTCTGTAAAATTTACTTCAAACAGAGTTAGTGGCAAAAAGAAGTAATAAATATAAACGTCAACCCTTGATTCATCCCTTACACAAGAAAGCTGACATCAATGAAAATCGAGGAATGTAATGTGTACTTGTCACAAACAATATTTTCTCCAAGGCCTTAGTAAACAGAGCCGAACCTCAACTGGACCGACAGCTAGGGGAATACCAGGCAGAATTTAAAAAATGACGCTCTTGTACTGAACAGATACTGAACCTGAAGTCAGTGCTACGACAAGTAAAAATGGCTGGTAAGAAGTATGTCGTCATCTTCGTTGCCTTTAAGAAGGCATGTGGTTGAGTTGATAGACCTACTCTCATGAGATCCTGGAAGAACTAGGGCAACATCAGAAGACCAACAGCGTTACCCAAGAGACTTCAAGCAATACCAGGTCAGAAGTAAAGTTCAGAGGAAACCTCTCAGAAAATGTTGAAATCAAATGGAGAGTACGACAAGGAGATAATCTGTCCCCGCTCATCAACAGTGCCCAGAAAAGGTAATATGAGATTGGCAGAAGGAGTTAGTTCGAGAGAGAATCCCAAATAGTACCTCTCTGGGACATAAGTGCAATGGACTCTATGTTGATTGCCTGGCATTTGCCGATGACCTAACACAGCTATCCGATACAATAGAAACTTCAGTGAAACAACTCAGCGTTCCCAGACAGCAAGCGGTAAAGATTGGGCTTCATGTATCAGTTGAAAAAACGCAGTACATCACAAACATAGGTGAATCTTCTAGTACGCTGCATCTAGACCAGGGGGAGATCAAGAAAACCAACAGGTTTAAGTAGTTGGGAGAATAGCTGGAACCTAATCTATCTGAAGGAACAGCACTAACTCCAGTCAACAAGCCAGAGCTGGCATACCTGCTGACCAAGAATACTTATAATAAAAAACGTCTCTCCTGTAACACTAAACTAAAGCACTATGAGACAGTCATCCGTCCTGAAGCAAAAACGTCTCTCCTGTAACACTAAACTAAAGCACTACCAGACAGTCATCCGTCCTGAAGCCTTATATGCTTCAGAATGTTTAACACTCTACAGGAAGGGACTACTGAAATCCAGGAGAGAAAGATTATGAGGAAGATATTGGGCCCAATCAAGGAAGGCGACAGTTATAAAAGGCGACCCAGCCGAGAGCTCTACGATTATTGTGATAGAATCTCAGATGCAGCTAGGAAAAGACGTCTGGCAGTTTATGGGCCCGTTTAGAGGATGCATCGTGAATGATTGACCAACCAGCTTCTCCGTTACTGGCAAAAGAGGGAGACCAAGTCAGCATGGTTGATTGAAGTGGAGGAAGATCTTCAGGAACTGGGAATAACAGAAGGAAACTTGAAGGATCGGACAATACTCAGCCTGTCGCTGTGGCCGAATGGTTCTAGGCGCTCCAGTTGGGAACCGCGCTGCTGCTACGTCCGCAGGTTCGAATCCTGCCTCGGTCATGGATGTGTGTGATGTCTTTAGTTTAGTTAGATTTCAGTAGTTCTAAGTCTAGGGGACTGATGATCTCAAATGTTAAGTCCTATAGTGCTTATAGCCATTTGAACCATTTGACAAGACTCAGGACGAAGCTTTGGCAAAAGAGATTCCAGGACAGACTAGCAAGAAAGAAAACAGTTTCCCTCTGGACACAGGAGAAGAAGGAACAACACAGCCAGGTGATGCGTAACTACTGGGCGAACATCAAACCCCACTCCAAACGCAGTTGTTGAATGTCGTTGTCCTCAGTTGGCCTATACGAAATAAGAAGCAGAAGTGGAAACCTCGTGCAGAATGAGGCACATTTCCACGTTTCTCAGTCTTTTTGAGATCATATCTCCAGGACTATACCACCCGTGGTCTAGGGGTAGCGTCTTTGATTCATAATTAAAACGTCTTCGGTCCCGGGTTCGTTCCCCCCGACTGCCTAAATTTTGATAAATAATCAGCATTGGCGGCCGAAGACTTCCGGCATAAGAAGTCAGCCTCATTCTGCCAACGGCCTTGTCAAAGGCAATGAGGATGCAGAAGGCAATGGAAACCACTGCATTAAAGACACGTAACGTGTATCCACAGGACATGTGGCCTGTAGTTGAAGAAGTGTCATGATGATCTCTCCATTGGCAAAAGATTCCGGAATAGTCCCCCATTTGTATCTCCGGGAGGGGACTGCCAAGGGGGAGGTTACCATGAAAAAAAGATTGAATAATCAACGAAAGGATAATGTTCTACGAGTCGGGGCGTGGAATGTCAGAAGCTTGAACGTGGTAGGGAAACTAGAAAATCTGAAAAGGAAAATGCAAAGGCTCAATCTAGATATAGTAGGGGTCAGTGAAGTGAAGTGGAAGGAAGACAAGGATTTCTGGTCAGATGAGTATCGGGTAATATCAACATCAGCAGAAAATGGTATAACAGGTGTAGGATTCGTTATGAATAGGAAGGTAGGGCAGAGGGTGTGTTACTGTGAACAGTTCAGTGACTGGGCTGTTCTAATCAGAATCGACAGCAGACCAACACCGACAACGATAGTTCAGGTATACATGCCGACGTTGCAAGCTGAAGATGAACAGATAGAGAAAGTGTATGAGGATACTGAAAGGGTAATGCAGTATGTAAAGGGGGACGAAAATATAATAGTCATGGGTGACTGGAATGCAGTTGTAGGGGAAGGAGTAGAAGAAAAGTTTACAGGAGAATATGGGCTTGGGACAAGAAATGAAAGAGGAGAAAGACTAAAACAGTTCTGTAACAGGTTTCAGCTAGTAATAGCGAATACCCTGTTCAAGATTCACAAGAGGAGGAGGTATACTTGGAAAAGGCCGGGAGATATGTGAAGATTTCAATTAGATTACATCATGGTCAGACAGAAATTCCGAAATCAGATACTGGATTGTAAGGCGTACCCAGGAGCAGATATAGACTCAGATCACAATATAGTAGTGATGAAGAGTAGGCTGAAGTTGAAGACATTAGTCAGGAAGAATCAATACGCAAAGAAGTAGGATACGGAAGTGCTAAGGAATGACGAGATATGTTTAAAGTTCTCTAACGCTATAGATACAGCAATAAGGAACAGTGCAGTATGCAACACAGTTGAAGAGGAATGGACGTCTCTAAATAGGGCCATCACAGAAGTTGGGAAGGAAAACGTAGGTACAAAGAAGGTAGCTGCAAAGAAACCATGTGTAACAGAAGAAATACTTCAATTGATTGATGAAAGGAGGAAGTACAAACATGTTCCGGGAAAATCAGGAATACAGAAATACAAGTCGCTGAGGAATGAAATAAATAGGAAGTGCAGGGAAGCTAAGACGAAATGGCTGCAGCAAAAATGTGAAGACATCGAAAAAGATATGATTGTCGGAAGGACAGACTCAGCATACAGGAAAGTCAAAACAGCCTTTGGTGACATTAAAAGCAACGGTGGTAACATTAAGAGTGCAACGGGAATTCCACTGTTAAATGCAGAGGAGAGAGCAGATAGCTGGAAAGAATACATTGAAAGCCTCTATGAGAGTGAAGATTTGTCTGGTGTGATAGAAGAAGAAACAGGAGTAGATTTAGAAGGGATAGGGGATCCAGTATTAGAATCGGAATTTAAAAGAGCTTTTGAGGACTTACGGTCAAATAAGGCAGACGGGATAGATAACATTCCATCAGAATTTCTAAAATAATTAGGGGAAGTGGCAAGAAAACGACTATTCACGTTGGGGTCTAGAATATATGAGTCTGGCGACATACCATCTGACTTTCGGAAAAGCATCATCCACACAATTCCGAAGACGGAAAGAGTTGACAAGTGCGAGATATATCGCAAAATCAGCTAACAGCTCATGCATCCAAGGTGCTTACAAGAATAATATACAGAAGAATGGAAAAGAAAATTGAGAATGCGCCAGGTAACGATCAGTTTGGCTTTAGGAAAAGTAAAGGCACGAGAGAGGCAATTCTGACGTTACGGCTAATAATGGAAGCAAGGCTAAAGAAAAATCAAGACACGTTCATAGGATTTGTCGACCTGGAAAAAGCGTTCGACAAAATAAAATGGTGGAAGCTGTTCAAGATTCTGAAAAAAAGTAGGGGTAAGCTATAGGGAGAGACGGGTCATGTACAATATGTCCAACAACCAAGAGGGAATAATAAGATTGGACGATCAAGAACGAAGTGCCCGTATTAAGAAGGGAGTAAGACAAGGCTGTAGCCTTTGGCCCCTACTCTTCAATCTTTACATCGAGGAAGCAATGATGGAAATAAAAGAAAGGTTCAGAAGTGGAATTAAAATACAAGGTGATAGGATATCAATGATACGATTCGCTGATGACATTGCTATCCTGAGTGAAAGTGAAGAAGAATTAAATGATCTGCTGAACGGAATGTACAGTCTAATGAGTACACAGTATGGTTTGAGAATAAATCGGAGAAAGACAAAGGTAATAAGAAGTAGTAGAAATGAGAACAGCGAGAAACTTAACATCAGGATTGATAGTCACGAAGTCAAAGATGTTAAGGAATTCTGCTACCTAGGCAGTAAAATAACCAATGACGGACAGAGCAAGGAGGACATCAAAAGCAGACTCGCTATGGCAAAAAAGGCATTTATGGCCAAGAGAAGTCTACTAATATCAAATACCGGCCTTAATTTGAGGAAGAAATTTCTGAGGACTTACGTCTGGAGTACAGCATTGTATGGTAGTGAAACATGGACTGTGGGAAAACCGGAACAGAAGAGAATCGAAGCATTTGAGATGTGGTGCTATAGACGAATGTTGAAAATTAAGGTGGACTGATAAGGTAAGGAATTAGGAGGTTCTACGCAGAATCGGAGAGGAAAGGAATATGTGGAAAACACTGAGAAGGAGAAGGGACAGGATGATAGGACATCTGCTAAGACATGAGGGAATGGCTTCCATGGTACTAGAGGGAGCTGTAGAGGGCAAAAACTGTAGAGGAAGACAGAGATTGGAATACTTCAAGCAAATAATTGAGGACGTAGGTTGCAAATGCTACTCTGAGATGAAGAGGTTAGCACAGGAAAGGAATTCGTGGTGGGCCGCATCAAACCAGTCAGTAGACTGATGACAAAAGAAAAAAAAATCTCCAGGACTGTGTCGTACAATGATATAATTTTCCACTTAAATGTAGTGCGTAATGTGCATTCTGTGTGTAAAATATCTCTCGAAAATGGTTGGCAATAAGGAACTAATTAATAATATCGTCAAGTCTCAATCGGTATTTTAATTGTACTTTTTCCTTCCTTCGCCACACCTGCGCACTTTGCATGAGTCAACATTCTGTATTTCGTTTCTTCCGTCTGATTTCCCTCGTCCAACTCGCTGCATCATTCCTCTGCTTATAGAATTAATTCCTGTATTGGATTCCTCGCAGAGGTTCCGCAACACTTTCTTTTCACAGGTGGTGCTGCACTTAAGATTTTTTCTCCTTTTCTCCGGTTAGCTTTTTCTTGGCATGGACCGCTCCTTGGCTAAGCGTTGAAGTTTTGTTGTAACTTTCATCATTTCCGCGCAATTCGACAATATTTTATGGATGGGTAACTTCAGCCCAAAGTTTGTTTACCTTTGCTTCTTCTGTGTTGAAATTCCTTCTGCAATGCAGAACACAACTTTTCTTACGACCGACATGCTTAAACCGAACAGTATCTCTCCATATGAAAGAACACTTATATTTTCGTTTTTATTTTCCTCAGGTCTTTCAATTGTTGGTTAGGCACATTTCATCCACGATTAACATTTTGCTATACTGTTACAGCTAATTCATCTGTGCTCCACTTTCCATATCGTCTTTGTATTGCAATATAATAATACAGGAAACAGGTTAACTCATAACTTAGGATAAAGAACACGTTAGAAAATTCATCTCATCATCTCTAAACATTAGGTTACACTAATATTGCTAAACGGAGTTTCTAAAGCTCACTGTTCGAATAAGTTTCTCAAATTGTAATGGTACAATATCTGAACCTATAGCGGTACATTGTAGGCAAAGTCGCCATTTTCTCTTTGTCAGTGTCCTACTTAAGAACCTCAACGAATACAGATTCATAACTGTTTGGAAACCAAGATTATTTCATGTATATTCACCCATGAGTAAACCAGTATGTTGCCGCTTACGTTATAACACTAATTCCGCTCACAGAAAGGTTAGGTGAAAACTGCAAGAAGATGAGCGTCTTCTTCAGACGATCTGTTCCACATACTCACTCAGAACTCAACGGGGGTGGAGGGGGCGAGGTAATGTAACTTAATTTGGCACCAGTGTTAAGAAATTTAATATGAATTATCATATATGTTTTCGTGCTTAGTGAAGTTCTACGTTTTTAATTCTAAACAACTGAAATATTTTAGCATGTTGGGTATAAATGTTCCATTTTGCAAAATTTGTTACAATGAAATTAATGTCTTTTTGTACAAAGTTTGATGTACCATTATCACGGATATCTGTGGAAAAAATATTGATATCTTCTGTTGATAGATTTTTACAACTCTCCAAATTTCTGCCAAAAAAAGAGAAAGCATGTTAGGACTTTTCTCTTACATAAATGCCTTACTAGTGTTGTTAATTAAAATTCCTTACAGAGAATGTTTCACTGTAGTGTCGACTAATTGCAGTTCAAATTTAAGTACTGTAATGGCAGTGGTTTGTGAAGAATAGGTACATAAAAGTGGCAAAATGAAAGTTACGGTAAATCTGAATCAAAGATGTGACAGTGTTTGTATTGGGCCTTACCTTATCTGCTTCAATTAGTGCAAACCATAAGCATTCTCCTATTCATACGCAAGCGATCATTTCCTTGTTTGTTCTATTGCGTTAACCTGTTTTTCAAAGCGAGTAACAATAAAGTCAGCTGCATAAATTCTCCTGTTATCGATTTCCTTCAATATACACAGTGTGAAAGATCCTAGATCAAATCCTAACCTGTATAGATTCCGCAATCTGTCAATATTAGCACATTTAAAAACTAAACAAACGTCATAAGCTGCAACGTCATCAGAAGTTGTGGAAACAAGTGTTGTCTTGACGTATGGTCTCCTATTAGAGAGTTATAACTTTCACCAGGATTTTGGGTCTTGAGTCTTTCCATGCACACACTTTTTAGAAATTCTAGATCTGTTGAACGTCGAAATATTCTCCATATTCTAACTCCATAAAACTGGAAGACAACATATCGGAAATAAGTAATATGAGGAAATGCAGAACACCTAAAGTGGTGTGACACTGTGCTAGCTTTTGTTAATTATTGTTTGTATCACACGTAGGAGTGGAGTTGGTACGAAATATTCAGGAATTTTAATTTTAATCCTTGTAGTAAATGAAAACCCAATAAAGACTTTTTTGACAAATTTTGTTCGTTTTTGCTTACATCTGTCCCCCCTCCCCCACCTCATAGCTGACAATATGGCTCGATCCATGTTTTCCTCATGTTGGGTGTTACGGGACGTACGAATGTAATAGCAGTGTCACATACTAGGAGCTGGTACAGTGCAGGCTACATTACGACAAAAGTGAATCTCTTGTGCTAAAATTAGCCCCAGCCGATGTCACCCTCGAAAATAATCAACTATGGATTCTACACATTTTTTTCGTGTGAAGCTTATTTTTCAAGTTATTCTGGTTTGTCAACTAAAAATTTACACCCTGTATACGAATTCGAGATCTGTGCGAGGTCTAACTGTTCTCCTTGCGTTCGTAATCGGCAGATTAATGTTTCTGTCGGCAGTGCAGTACTGTTTCGTTGTGCTTTTTGCTTGGAGTCGAGAACATGAGAAAGAGGAGGCTGAAGGGGGTGGGACAGGTGGAGGGACAGGGGGGTTTCTGGGTGGCGGAGGTCTGGGCTGCGAGGAGGCTCTTCCCGCCTGTATGCATTAATATTCCACGGCTGCCGCGGACAGCTGGGCGCGTCGCGGGTTGCGGGTAGCGCAGGCGCAGCCCGGGAAGGCAGCAGCCCAGTGTGGGGACAGGGCATTGGTTCCCGGCTGCTCACGGCGGTCAACTGCGACATCGCTAGTTTGCTGCAGCAGTTAATAGAGGACCCAGCCATTGCTTTCGTTCCTGTAACGTGTGAGTCTTCCATCGTTTTCCTTCGCATCCACCCTCTCCTTCTTTCGTGTACAGTCGTGGACAGAACGAGCGAGATCCCTCGCCTTTTCGTTATGCTGATCCGCACGGCTTTAAAGTCTGCTACTCAACATAACAGCCAAGGCGACGAAGTGCTACCAACATACTACACACAGACGTGAAATTGAAAAACTCTCCGAACTTTGTCAGACTGTTTTCTACCATGTCTAAGACTATATTAATGCTGATTAGTGTGTTAAACACAACACGCAATTGTAAGATATAAATGACAGAATAAACGCTAATTAGCATGAATTTCAGCTCATCGAGCTAACATAACTGTTTTAGTAAGACGAAGTACCAAATATCGATAAGAATTAGCAAAATATTATGCACATTCAGCCGCGAAATGGTCTGTGTCAATGTTCAGAACAGTCATACTGGATTACCGTTGCTGACCTACCATGGAAAAATTTAGCAATGCGTGAATATTCTTAACGAAATTCATTTAAAAACCAATTCAATTATTGATAGTGTGAAATTGTACAAAAGTTTCATATTGAGATCCTCAGGACGCCGGTACAGAATAAAGGTAGCTAAGAAACGTATTGGGGGCCCGAGAAATTCTTAAAATTGCTTTACTGATAGGCTATCTGCCTCCGTCGACATTAGAGATGAAAACAAACCAGACATCCCTTGCAGTAGCAAACACTTTTCACTACACTAGCAGACAGCCCAGGCAAACAGCCCTCTATTATTACCCCAGACATGAATAATCAAATTCGCAATGAAAATGGCAAAGTGATCTGCAGTTTCTGTTGCATAGAGCTTTCTGGACTCAAAAACATGAATTTTCTACTTTTACGTCACCGCTTATGTGACAATCATTAGGGATGTTTATCGAAATACCAAATACTGTTATCAGCGAGTAAATTTAGTAGGATAATTCTGAACCACCACAGGAAATAAACGGCGACATAGCTGCTAAACGTATTCTAAATAACAATGTTTCCAATTTTCCATTAGACTTGACACAGCCAGGAAACGTTCATTATCACAAGTGTTTATTCAGCTATGGTAATGCTCGCATTTCTAAATGCGGTGGCGTTAATACTAGGATCTGAATTACCACGTGTATAGGCAAATGTATTTTATTTGCTTTCCTGTAAACGTGATTTGGATCAAAGGCTTAGCTACGATTAATATGCTGAAGTATCGACTGCAACTAGAACATTTCGAATAAAGAGTAGGGGGAATCATTTATACGGCCCTCATCTTCAGTAACTGTCGTAGCTGTTTTCGTTGTTAGGATTTCGTCAGCTAAATCGATAAAAACCGAACCCTACTAGTCTCACTTTCTTCACAGTCTGTCTGTCTACCCAACCCTTAAAACTCGTTTACCTCGAGTACAGGTAGACATAATAAGCAAAAATGTATCGCATTTCCTGCGGTATATGGTCCCTTGGTGGAGTAAAAAAGTGAGCTTTTATGTGAATGCAATCTGAAGATACGGCTGTTTACCTAAAGAAACTTTACGCAACGGTAATCCGGTATGACTGGTCTGAATATTGACACAGACTGTTTCGCTGCCGAATGCGCATAATATTTTGCTAATTGGTAACGATCTGGGGTACTTTGTTGTATTAAAACAGTTGTGTTATATCGATAAGCTGAAATTCATTTTTATTAGTACAGTTCATACTAATTAGGGGTTATTCTTTCACTTATATCTTATATTTACGTGTTGTGTTTAAGACACTAATCAGAATTAATATAGTCTTAGACATGATAGAAAATAGTCTGGCAGAGTTCGGGTAGCTTTTCAATTTCACACCTGTGTATAGTATGTTGGTAGCACTTTGTCGCCTTGACTGTTATGCTGTGTAGCAAACTTAAAAGCTGTGCGGATCAGCATAACGAAAAGGCGAGGGGTCTCGGGCGTTTTGTCCACGACTGTACATCTATTCTCCGGAAGTCACCTTGTTATGCGTGGCGAAGGAAACTTCTAGTAGCGTTGTAGGGAAGCAGTGTACTCACACCTTACAAAATTCACATCAGTCTTTCCATTGTGTGCCAGCCTAGTCCGCTGTTGGGGAGAAGAGAATTTTGTGGCACAACATGACCAGAAGAAGGGATCGGTTGGTAGGACATGTTCTGAGGCATCAAGGGATCCTCAATTTAGTATTGGAGGCCACTGTGGAGGGTAAAAATCGTAGAGGGAGACCAAGAGATGAATACAGTAAGCAGATTCAGAAGGATGTAGGTGGCAGTAGGTACTGGGAGATGAAGAAGCTTGCACAGGATAGAGTAGCATGGAGAGCTGCATCAAACCAGTCTCAGGACTGAAAACCACAACAACAATAACTTTAAAAATGAAGTAAATGACCTGAAACGTTTCTAGAATGTCAGGAGTAATACAAGATCAATATGTGTTGAATATCAGTTCAATAACTTTAACCATTTTCGAAATTTGGACGTTTTTCTGTAAAAATCATAGGCGCAACAGAAAAGAGCTAGAAACTTAAAAATTTATATTTAGATTCCTTTTGTGTAATAATTTAGTAGAAACAGTATTCTGGATCTCACAAATTAAAATTTTAGTTGAAATTCATGATTTTTCTGGTTTCTGTCTTAGAAATTAAGGTAGCAAGATAGAATAAGTAGGCGAATAAATAAAGCTAGGATGTTTCAATTTAAGTAGAAGGGATATCCGCTATAATCATAAAAAAGTTTCAACAGAATAACTTTAAAACTATAGATACAGAATATCTCCAAAGAGCAAGTTCAGAGCTCGTCTACTGCGTGTAGTGTAATTAAATTAATTCGCTCGCCCAAAATATTTGACTTAGCCATGTAAGACTTTTATTATGATTACTTACTTGTGTACTGATTGCACAATTAAATTGAAATCTTCATCGGCCATCAGGAAAGGAAGCAGTAATTTATTCGATAACTTAATGTGGTGCATTACTAGCCCAGCGGCTAGTCGGGAGAGCGGATTTGATCAGGCGTTCCCTTAGCCGCCCGCATCGTGGCTTTGTATGTCAGAACGCTGCGCGAAGAGGAGGAAGGCCCCAGTTCTCTCCAGACGCTAATTAGCGCACCAGCTGTGCTGGGAGTCGCGTCGCGTCGGTATCGTTGATATAAACAGCCTCAGATGCCGTAATAAGTTACTCGGGACACGCGTAACCATGAAATCGTTTTCGAGTGAAGTGTTAATTTTGGGATGACGTTAATGATCTATTGTGTGGATTCTTTTTGATCGGTGACTTTCAGAATATAGTGAACATTTTAGAGAGAATGGTTTTTGATAATGAATCCCAGACAATCTCTTAATTCCTCAGAACTATAAGCTGTAGCTATAAATATATTTCTCAGATGAAGTGGGCAATAGGTATTCCAATTACAGGCTTCACGTTTCGCTAATCACTTTCTGGTAGCCAAAATTGTAGTTAGAGAGCCAGTGTTGAGAGTGGCAAAGAGCATAAATACAAAAGAAATTTCTATTACTCCACCCTCCGCCCCACAGATTGCATCCGCGAAATCTCTCCGGAGCGGAGAGTCTGGAATGTCTCTTGTTGTGGGCTGCGGGAGGTTGGCAGCACATGGAACTCTCACCTGCACAGCTCGTAGTGTGTGCGTATTGCAGCTATTAGGTGCGTTACTGTGTAGTTCTAGTGCAAGCTGACTGTAGTGAGAAAGCTTACCATTGCAGAGAGAGACGTTTTGGTGGAAGAGGCTTTCTGTGCAGGAGGTAACTTCACGAAAGATGTGAGGCGGCTATTTAGACTGCGTTTTTCTGCTTCGAGGTGTCCACATCGTGACACTGTACGTTATTGAATCACGAATTCCAAGCAAACCAGTTCAGTTCATGATACTCCACGAACTGGTAGGCACACAATTTTAACAGATCGTAAGCTTCATGACATTTTTGACATAATAGCCCAACAAAGTCAGCAAGGAAATTATAGCAAGGGGCTAAAGCCTCCCGTACAACGGCAATTACTGCTGTAACCAAAGAACTGCAGAGTTATCTGTAGAAAATTACTGTTGGTAACACTTGCATTGTGTGGGCCATACGAAAGGAATGGTTTTAGAGATTATTGAGTGACAAAGAGTAGGTGTTTCAGATCTAATACTTTTCACTGAAGAGGCTTGGTTTCACAAGTCTGGCAACATTAATTCCCACAGCAAATTAATTTGGTCATCAGAAATTGCACATGTCTTAAGAGTAAAGCCCTTACATGCAGAGAAAATCGGAATGTGGGTTGGTAACACGCGAGCGCGAATTATAGGGCCGATGTTTTTCGACATCACCGTCACGCTGTCTTAACGTATTTATTGCCAGTAAAAGTTATCAAATATTGCCAAGAGCCCTCTGCGCCAATACCACTGTCAGTAAAAACCAATCACCAGAAGTTTATATCAATAATGTATATATGTATGTATCACAATAACGCTGGATATTCGATACATAGAAGGTCTCCTTACCATACGATATGTTGTTGTTGTTGTTGTGGTCTTCAGTCCTGAGACTGGTTTGAAGCAGCTCTCCATGCTACTCTATCCTGTGCAAGCTTCTTCATCTCCCAGTACCTACTGTAACCTACATCCTTCTGAATTTGCTTAGTGTAGTCATCTCTTGGTCTCCCTCTACGATTTTTACCATCCAGGCTGCCCTCCAATACTAAATTGGTGATCCCTTGATGCCTCAGAACATGTTCTACCAACCGATCCCTTCTTCTGGTCAAGTTGTGCCACAAACTTCTCTTCTCCCCAATCCTATTCAATACCTCCTCATTAGTTATTTGATCTACCCATCTAATATTCAGCATTCTTCTGCAGCACCACATTTCAAAAGCTTCCATTCTCTTCTTGTCAAACTATTTATCGTCCATATTTCACTTCCATACATGGCTACACTCCATACAAATACTTTCAGAAATGACTTCCTGACACTTAAATCTATACTCGATGTTAACAAATATCTCTTCTTCAGAAACGCTTTCCTTGCTATTGCCAGTCTACATTTTATATCCTCTCTACTTCGACCATCATCAGTTATTTTGCTCCACAAATGGCAAAACTCCTTTGCTACTTTAAAGGTCTCATTTCCTAATCTAATTCCCTCAGCATCACCTGAATTAATTGGACTACATTCCATTATCCTCGTTTTGCATTTGTTGTTTTCATCTTATTTCCTCCTTTCAAGACACTATCCATTCCATTCACCTGATCTTCCAAGTCCTTTGCTGTCTCTGACAGAATTACGATGTCACCGGCGAACCTCAAAGTTTTTATTTCTTCTCCATGGATTTTAATACCTACTCCGAATTTTTCTTTTGTGTCCTTCACTGCTTGCTCAATATACAGATTGAATAACATCGGAGAGAGAGTACAACCCTGTCTCACTCCCTTCCCAACAGCTGCTTCCTTTTCATGTCCCTAGGCTCTTATAACTGCCATCTGCT
The DNA here is from genome assembly GCF_023897955.1 of Schistocerca gregaria. NCBI lineage: Eukaryota > Metazoa > Arthropoda > Insecta > Orthoptera > Acrididae > Schistocerca > Schistocerca gregaria. The sequence goes on from NC_064925.1 coordinate 574,936,313, forward strand.
TTCTGTACAAATTGTAAATAGCCTTTCGCTCCCTGTATTTTACCCCTGCTTCTTTCAGAATCTGAAAGAGAGTATTCCAGTCAACATTGTCAAAAGCTTTCTCAAAATTTACAAATGCTAGAAACGCAGGTTTGTCGTTACTTAATCTAGCTTCCAAGATAAGTCGTAGGGTCAGTATTGCCTCATGTGTTGCAACATTTCTACAGTATCCAAACTGATCTTCCCCAAGGTCGGCTTCTACTAGTTTTTCCATTCATCTGTAAAGAATTCACGTTAATATTTTGCAGCTGTTACTTATTAAACTGATAGTTCGGTAATTTTCACATCTGTCAACACCTGCTTTCTTTGGGATTGGAATTATTATATTCTTCTTGAAATCTGAGGGTATTTCGCCTGTCTCATTCATCTTGCTCACCAGATGGTAAAGTTTTGACAGGACTGTCTCTCTCAAGGCCGTCAGTAGTCTCAATGGAATGTTGTCTATTCCGGGGGCCTTGTTTCGACTCAGGTCTTTCAGTGCTATGTCAAACTCTTCACACAGTATCGCGTCTCCCATTTCATCTTCATCTACATCCTTTTCCATTTCCATAATATTGCCCTCAAGTACATCGCCCTTGCATAGACCCTCTATATACTCCTTCCACGTTTCTGCTTTCCCCTCTTTGCTTAGAACTGGGTTGCCATCTGAGCTCTTGATGTTCATACAAGTGGTTCTCTTATCTCCAAAGGTCTCTTTAGTTTTCCTATAGGCAGTATCTATCTTACCCCTAGTGAGATAAGCCTCTACGTCCTTACATTTGTGCTCTAGCCATCCCTGCTTAGCCATTTTGCACTTCCTCTCGATCTCATTTTGAGACGTCTGTATTCCTTTTTGTCTGCTTCATTTACTGCATTTTTATATTTTCTCCCTTCATCAATTAAATTCAATATTTCTTCTGTTACCCAAGGATTTCTACTAGCCCTCTTCTTTTTACTTACATGATCCTCTGCTGCCTTCACTACGTCATCCCTCAAGGTACCTATTCTTCTACTACTGTACTTCTTTTCCTCATTCCTGTCAATTGCTCCCTTATGTTTTCCCTGAAACTCTGTACAACCTCTGTTTTAGTCAGTTTATCCAGATCCCATCTCCTTAAATTCCACCTTTTTGCAGTTTCTTCAGTTTTAATCCACAGTTCATAACCAATACATTGTGGTCAGAATCAACATCTGCCCCTGGAAGTGCCTTACACTTTAAAACCTGGTTCCAAAATATCTGTCTTACCATTATATAATCTATCTGAAACCTGTCAGTATCTCCAGGCTTCTACCATGTATACAGCAATCTTTTATGATTCATGAACCAAGTGTTAGCTATGATTAAGTTGTGGTGTGTGCATAATTTTACCAGGCAGATTCCTCTTTCATTTCTTTGCCCCAGTCCATATTCACCTACTACATTTCCTTGTCTCCCTTTTCCTACTACCGAATTCCAGTCAGCCGTGACTATTAAATTTTCGTCAACCTTCACTATCTGAATAATTGCTTTTATTTGATCATGCATTTCTTCAATTTGTTCATCATCTGCAGAGCTAGTTGGCGTATAAACTTGTACTACTGTAGTAGGTGTGGGCTTCGTATCTATCTTGGCTACAATAATGCGTTCACTATGCTGTTTGTAGTAGCTTACCCGCATTCCTATTTTCGTATTCATTATTAAACCTACTCCTGCATTACCCTATTTGATTTTGTGTTTATAATCCTGTAGTCACCTGACCAGAAATCTTGTTCGTCCGGCCACCAAACTTCTCTAATTCATATAATATGTATCCTACTTAAAGGCGCAATAAAAGCTTTAAAAGGTCGAAGTTGCCAACTCCTGTTTTTTAGTAAAAAATTAAGGTATTCTACAGACAAAAAGAATATTCAACAAGTCAGGTGTTCGCAGACTACTCCGAGCTGAAGAGCACAACTTTATAACTTAAGATGTAAACGAACCCTCGAAATACCTTACACCAAAATACTCAGAAAGTTTCCCTCAAGAAAATTTGTAGTTTCTCAGCGGACTTGTCATTCACCCCGTATATTTGGACGAGGGCGACACCATTGCTAACCTGTTTAACTGACTCCAGTGCAGATTGAAAGAGAAGAGTTGTGAATTGCAGAGGTGTTTACTGTAGGAATTCGGCGAGTATATGTTCAGGCGATGCGTTCCTTCTCCTAAGTAGGTCATTGGAGATGACGATTACGAGAAAATCAGACAAATAAGAGATTATACCAACGATTAGAAAATGGTTCTCATCCCACGAATTATTGACGAATGGATCACAGAATGAAGTAAGCGGTAAGCGCCGGCACGCCAGTAGAGAACGATAAGAGATGGGTGTGGGAAGAAGACAGCCAATCGCGCGCTGGATTGACCTCCGTCCAGGAAGACAACGTGACAGCGGCGGCCCCTGTGTGAAGAGGACATGAGCGCCGCGACCGACAGGTGACACCCCAGTTGAATAGCAGCTTCAGGATTGGCCACTTGTATAGAAACATCAATTCCAGTTACTTCGCTGGTACACTTTATGTAGTACAGACTTGGAACTGTTTATACTGATGAAAATGGCTTATTTTGTATGTCGCCCTTTGCGGCTCATCTGTGTAATTGCAAAGTTAAATATTGTACCTTTTCATTTTGTAATAAAACACATTAGTACGATTTGTTTGAATTGTTTGTCTAGTTAATTGAGTACGTGGGCTTGCTAGACTCCACAGCATGGAGACATATTGAAATAAATCTTCAATTCTCTTTTAACGGAACGGAGACCAGGCGGAATACCTCATTCAAATAATGAAATACACAAAACAAGCTTTGTCCCCTAATAAATCTTCTTACATAATAACTGAAGTATTATATTCTGAACGATTACCCTGGATAACAAAAATGCCTATCACCCTACTAATAAAGATTGTTCGCTTATGTTCAAAATTAGTGCGAGATTTCGCTTCCACTCAACGAAATTATTTATTCTAAACTTTGGCTACAAAGTATCTGGAAAATCTCGTGCCCTCACAGTATCCACCGTCTCCAAATGTAACTAAATGGTCTTATGGGTGGTTGACTATGCAGTTACTACTGATGGATATGTTCTGAAATCAGCAAAACTGGTTATCGCTGACAGACCTTAGATCACATCTACGTTCACATCTGTACTCCGAAAGTTACTGCAAGATACGTGGTGGATGGTGGTTCCAGTTCCACTATCTTTTCCCCCTACCCTGCTCCATTCGCGAATGTGGCTTGAGTATAACGATTTCCATAAAGCTCTGGATGAGCTTTAATTTATCTGCTTTTCGTGTCGTGGTCATTTTTCGAGACACATAGATGAAGTAATATTCTACCCAACTCTTTTTGGAGTTTTCGCTCTTAAAATTTTAACAGTAAACCTCTTCGTAACGCACAACGCGTCCTGTAAGGCCTGCCACTGGAGCTTGTTGAGCACTTCGGTAAGACTCCCAAGGCGACTAAACGACCCCGTGACAAAACACACCGCTCTCGTTTGACTAACTCTTATATCATTCCCGTTTGTTAAGTCTCTCTGACAAATGAACAGTGATAAGGAATCTGTTATGTGTTAGAGCCAACATGTTTGTGGATAAATTACATTTTCTTAAGATTTTTCCAACGAGTGTCGGCCCGACATCTGCCTTTCCTATTATGCACTATAACTGATTATTCCACTTTAAATCACTCCGAATGCTTACTTGTAGTCATTTCACAGTAGTTACCGTTTTCAGAGACTTTCCACCGACACAGTAATCAAACAACAGGGGATCTTTTCTCTCATTTACGTTACATTTGATTACGTCCAGCGCCCACTGCCGGTGCCTGCAGCAGTTGTCCACCCTCTGCGGATCTTTCTGTAGTTAGATGTCACTCCAACTTCGGTGTGTAAACAACAATTTCATCCGTACATAGCTCCAGGAAGCCTCAATCGTTAACCGCTAGTAACAATTTTAAGCAGTAATGTTCCTATAACGTTCCCTTTGGGAGCAGAAAAGAAAACTGGCGAAGGGAAGATACGAAAGCACTATCCAAAGCCATGGATGTGTTAGTGAGACAATGTAGAGGCACTCGTACAGATGAGTTCACATCGAATGAAACAATGGAGAGGAAGTACTGTATGTTCCTGAAGCAAAATGAAAAATGTATCAGGGAAATGTTGTGTAGCTGCTAGCGAGGCAGTAGCCACCGCAATTATCTTTCTTTGATCGTTGCGATGATATAAACAGCAGTACGCTTCTTGTTTAAGTAGCACGCCATACTTTCTATCCGGCCATCCACTTCCTCTTCCTAAGACCTAATCAAAGACGTATCACGTATTTCCGGAAACACAATATTAACTTTAAAAAAAATAGGAACGGAGATCTTTAATAACATTTTGCAATGCTCTCATTCAACGGGGTAGTACTTTTAAAGTTGCTCATAGTATTTACCATGATGAGTAATACACTGGTTCACACGTTGGAAGAAATAATTAATCGCTGCTTGCTGAGTTTCCTGCTGAAGTGAATTACCAGTTAACATGTTGTCTGAAGTTGTCTGAATATCGTGATAGACAACGTCTTTCGTGGAGTCCCAAAGCAATAAACCCAGAGGAGATAATTTGGAGACCAAGCGCCCAGTCCGCAGCTTCTCTACGACGGACCCATCTGGTACGATACCTTCCAAACAGAAGAAGGCGTGTTCGGTAGGTATTACGTGATGGATATCTTTCGAGTTCATACCACACACGCATTCTGAAACTTAGCGGAATTTCATTCAGAAGACGGGGAAGTACTCTAGTGGGAAGTTTGCGTAATTCGTGCTCCTTCCATTACCACTGAAATGAAGGCCAATAATTGAAGTACCAAGCAACCCACATGAGACAATAACTTTCAGTTGACTCTAATGTTACACTAAAACCAGAGTTTTCGCTAAACCAATGATACATCAACTTTGTGCTTATCTGTCTTTTTCAAAAGAACTTTCATTGCTAAAAGAACATGGGAGAGGTAATTCTGGCTAGCGGAGACTTCTACCCACTGACAGAAGTGTACATCGTTCTGAAATCATTCCCAAGCTATTCTTGGTGTAGGCATGAAAGCTAAGGATGTTGCTAGTGGCTTTTTAGAACGCGATGTGCCTTGATTTTAGAAATACCAATCACCTCCTCAAGACACCGTGTGGATTCATTGCAGCACATGCGAGAACAGTAACTTTGGCACCTTCATCTGTGCGTTGCCTTGGGGTGAAGCTTTCCGTTTCCTGTATCGGCGTAGTAACACGAGAAAACATTGATCGGGAAGGTGGGTTTTTGTCTCATTATCACTCTCTGTATATCACCTCTGCCTGAGTAGTATTATGCCTACATTCATCAACAATCAAAGAAAAGTAGTTATGATGCCGTTTTTGATCAAGGACTGCCGTTACTGTACAATGTATTACGGTTGTGTACTACATGTAACCGTTTTACGAGTATAAACAAGACGAGAAACCTCGCGTTGCCTGAATATTTATTTATTCCATTTTTCTACTAGCTCGCTTCCTCCCCACCACTGTCCGTTCATCTTCTCCATTCCCTATTCAGTTCCTATTTCGCCCTCTATACATCCATCTCGTCTCCCCCTCTCTCTCTTTAACTCTCTTTCCTCTCCACTCAGTTCATCTGCTCCTCTATCTCTCTTTGTCCATCTCCTCCTCCCTTTCACACTCTCCATATCCTCCTCCCCCCTCTCTCGTCTATCTCCCCCCCCCACTCTCAGCCATCTTCTCCTTCCCCTCTTTCTCTGTCCAACTTCATCTCCCTTCTTATCCATCCCATTGTCTATGTCCATATCGTCATCGCCTTTTCTCCAATCCCTCACTCTGTCCATTTCCACCTGCCCCCCTCTCTCATCCATCTTCTCTTTGCCTCTCTTTCATCAACCTCATCCTCCTTTCATTTCCACACATCTTTTCCTCTACTGTCTCAGCCATCTTCTCCTCACCCTTTCTTGTCCATCGTCTCCCCCTTTCATCGTCCATCTTCTCCTCCTCCCTCACTGTCAGTCATCTCATTCCCCTCATTCTGTCCATCTATTCCTCCCCTTTCACATCCATCTTCTCCTTTCCCTTTCTTGTCCATCATTTCCTACCCCTCTCTATCTGTATTCTCCTCAACTCCACTATTCGCATCCAGTCCATGCTATCCATCCACACTGTCTCTTGCAGCCAAATTTGTACTGTGGCCTTCCACAACTATAGAACTGAACCATGATGAATATGACTGCTGCACCTGTATGATATGTCTTTATTTCTGATCCAACTAGTTTCACAGCGCTAGAACATCTTTGGGGATAAAGCTGTTTGTAAACAGAAGTAAAAACGAATAAAGATCCTGTTATCGTTAAAATATAATTGTACTATACACAAGGTTACATAGATAAAATTAGGTACTCACCTTATAATTTATTCCAAACTATAGATGACCCAATATTCTTTGTCCCAGTGTGATAAAACTGTGAACCTGTCAAGAGATCGGCAGTCCATTTTACAATAAAGCAGAATGCAGGGAACATCATTTGGATATAGAGAAACCAGAACAAGAATAAAGTGGTAAACCAAATAGTCGTCAAAAATGAAACAAATGATACGTGTATGTGGTGAAAGCTACCTTTACACTGGCCAAGAAAAATAAATCTCAAAGTAGATCTTGAATGATTGTTTGACACGTCAATGCTGCCTTAAAAGTAGACCATTACCTAAATAAAAGGACTGAAGAACGGAAAACATAAAATCTTGTACAGACATAACTAAGGTTTATCATCATTGTGACAACATAACGTCCAAAGTGCAAAGTGACGTCCTGTCCCTTTACATCTCATCCTCCTATTCAATCTGTCAGTTTCCTCATCCCCACTTTCTGATCCATCTTTTGCTTCCCCTCACTGTCCATCTCTTCCCCCTCTCTCTATTCGCCTCCTCCTGCTCTTCTAGCCATTCTCATTACCTCTCTCCACATCCTCCTCCCACCCTTCCAGTCCATATCCTCTTTTCCCTTACACTGTCCATCTCGTCCGCCCTCTCAGCAATCTTCTCCTCCCCCCTCTCTCAGTCCATCTTCTCCTTCCCTCTTTCTATTCACCTTCTACCCCCCTATCCATCCCCACTGTCAGACTCTCTGTATGTCAATCTCCACCCCATTACTCTGTCCATTTCTTCCCCTTTATCGACCATCTCCTCATCCCTGTTTTCTTTGTCCAATTTCTCCTCCTCTCTCTCTCTCTCGCTATACTCACTTTACTAAGGTTTCAAGCTCCTCTTTTCGTTCTTCTGTCTTTGCGGTTTAGAAACTGTTTTTTTTTTTTTGGAAATCAGTTATCAAAATACAATTACTTTATTTTTATATTTACCCAGACATGTTTCAACAGCAATGTGTCATCTTCTGTGGGTCAAATTTTTGTACAATATCACATTTGTAATAATTTAACTGTTGTAGGCCTAAGAAATACAATATTTGCAGTCTGCTTCATTTTGTTTAGACACTGACCCTCAAATTACATCGCTAACTGAACTGTATTATTATACATCGATTTTAGTGCTCGTTTTTGAGTTTGTTTTTTTTTGAAAGAGAGAGAGAGAGAGAGAGAGAGAGAAAGACAGCTTGTCATCTGCAAACTAGCCATGAAGAAAATTATTGCGTATTTGTGGAGAGTTGTTTCGAGGGTACAGGTTACGTATGTTTCTGTATGTACATTTTCCGTCCTATTTCGTGTCCCTGGTTTGGTGTCTCAGTGGGAGATGTCATGTTATTGTCGTTGCCCACTCGTTCATCGTTGGTCTTGTGTTTGTTATGGCGCTGATTTTGAATGTGTGTGTGGGGGGGGGGGGGGGGTTAGGTGGTTAGGTGGCTGAGAGAGAGAGAGAGAGAGAGAGAGGGAGAGAGAGGGAGAGAGATGGAGAGAGGGTGTGGGGAGAGAACCAAGTTTTTTTTCTTATTTTTCCTCTTACGTTTTTTGTGGGGAGTCACCTTTGTATACTCCCTGCGGGTTTGGGGGTAAGAATAGGCCCGCGGTAGTCCTGCCTGTCGTAAGAGGCGACTAAAAGGAGTCTCATCCTTTTCGGCTTTATATGATAGTCCCCTCTCGGGTTTGACCCTCATATTTCTAAATTTTCCGAAGGGCGCCATATATGGTGCACTGTACCTGTCGTGCATTGAGACATTTAGCCGGCTTTCTCGTCGTTGCAATGGTGTGCCGCTCGTTTTCCGTCTCTTGGGCGAGGATACGTCCCTGGGTGCGATTACCACGCTGCACTGTGCAGTGTTGCTTTTCGCTTCGACGACGACCTCATACTTTTTTGCACCTATGATCCAGCACGGTAGCCAGTCCGTTGTGGTGGGGCCGCCATGTACCCTGTTGGTTGTGGCCCTCTGACAACACAGGGATCGCTCTACTGATGCCTGCGCCATTTACTCCCCATGTATGCCAAGGAATAGATGCCCATCTCCCTGCGGCATCAGGACTCCTGGGAATGGCTATCCTGCCAGGTGGCTCTTGCTGTGGCTGGGCTGCGCCCATGGGGAGGGCCTTTGGTCGGAGTAGGTGGCATCAGGGCTGATGTCCCGCAATGAAGCGTGGTACATCATCTCTTGCTGGTGGCCAGCCACCAGCAGTCTCTAAGCGTTCAAGGGCTCATTTTATAGCTACCGTTTATGACCCCAAATCGTTCCCATCCCTGGCCACACCATGGGAGGAACGACTGATAGTGACATTTATTCGCCCAGGTATCTCGTCTGTACCAGAGTTGATGGGGAATCCTTTGTATCCATGAAGCCTAAGTTCTTTGTAGAGCATTTGGAGGACAAGTTTGGGGAGGTGGAGGGCTTGTCTCAAATGCGCTCTGGGTCAGTTTTGATAAAAGCAGCATCCTCCGCCCAGTCACTCAGGTTGCTTGCTTGTGACAGGTTGGGGGATTTTAACCTTACCATCACACCACATAAGAGTTTAAATATGGGTCAGGGTGTTATTTTCCATAGGGACCTACTTCTGCAGTCTAATGACGAACTGCGCGCCAACTTAGAGCGTAGAGGTGTTCATTTCGTCCGGCGCATTCATCGGGGTCCGAGGGACAATCAGGTTGCTACCGGTGCCTTCATCTTGGCCGTGATGGTCTACCGTTGTGACGTCAAGTCCTATATACCTCCCTCGATGTGGTGCTTTAAGTGCTGGAAGTTCGGCCATATGTCTTCCCACTGTACTTCCAGCCTCACATGTCGAGATTGCGGACGCCCATCTCATCCCGATATTCCATGTGCTCCGCCTCCCATCTGTATCAACTATGGAGAGCGTCATTCACCTTGCTCGCCAGACTGCAGAATCTTACAGAAATAACGCAAAATCATGTAATACCAGACCCTGGACCGACTGGCTTACACTGAGGCTAAGTGGAAATTTGAACGGCTACATTCCGTGCACATGATGTCATCTTATGCCTCCACTGTCACTCCTGCTCCAGCTCCTTTAGCTGTACCACAGACAGTCAGCTCTCAGCGTCAGAGGACCTCACCTGCCCCCTTGTCGATGGGGGGCCCTTCTCTTGCTGTTGCTCCCACACCATCTACCTCGGGAGCAGCACCCACTAAACCACCGGGGACACCAGTCCTCACTGCTAAGCCGGAGAAGCGTAAGTCTCCTTCTGCTTCTCTCGCTCGGAAGGGATCCCTTGGGTCCCTCCCTTCCCAGGTTCCTACCAGCGGCACAGCAGACGCCAACCAGTGGCTGAAGAAGCCACAGGTCGCTGGTCGTCGAGCTTCGCGATCACCTTCGGTTCCGGAGACTGACACCAATCAGCCCTCTCAACGACGGCAACCGTAGGAACAGCGAGAGAAAACGACACTGAAGCCTCGTAAGACCAAGACACCTGCGATGGCTCCTACTCCACCGCTACCTACAAGCTCTGCGTCTGAGGATGAGGTGGAGATTCTTGCGTCCGATGACGACCTCGATCTCGCCGGTCTCTCAGACGCAATGAATAGCACTTGCACAGGTGCTCCATCGGAGGCAGCAGGTGACCCAGCAGCGTAATCTGCCTTCCCAGTCCCGTCACGCTTTTCTCAGCCATGGAAACACCATCCTCCAGTGGAACTGCCGCAGTTTCTTCCACCATCTAGCTGAGCTCCGCCAACTTATCAGCCTTCACCCTTTCCTGTGCATTGCTCTGCAGGGAACTTGGTTTCCGGCAATGTGAACCCCCGCCCTCCGTGGCTATTGGGGTTATTATAAGAACCGGGCAGCTTATGAGAGGGTGTCTGGTGGCGTCTGCATATGTGTCCTGAACTCTCTTCATAGCGAGTCTGTCCCTGTACAAACACCTTTAGAGGCTGTCGCTGTTCGGGTGTGGACGCCACAGGCTGTTACCGTCTGCAGTCTTTACCTTCCACCGGATGGTGATGTCACGCAGCATGTCCTGGCTGCTCTGACAGCCCAATTGCCGCCACCTTTCTTGTTACTGGGCGACTTTAACGCCCATAACCTCTGTGGGGTGGGTCAGTGGCAACAGGTCGAGGCGCCATCATTGAGCATTTATTGGCGCAGCTCGATCTCTCGGTATTAAATGATGGTGCCTTCACACACTTCAGTGTGGGGCATGGCACATACTCCGCCATAGACCTTTCGATCTGTAGCCCTAGCCTCTTACCGTGCATGACGACCTGTGTGGTAGTGACCACTTTCCGATCTTTCTGTCACTGCCACAGCGTCAGTCTTCTGGGCGCCCTAGCAGATGGGCTCTGAATAAGGTTGACTGGGACTTGTTCTCCTCCACTGCCGCTATTGAGCCTCTCTCTAACGATGACATTGATACAGTGGTTCAATCGGTCACCACCGGCATCGTTACTGCCGCCGAATCTGCCATTCCCCGTTCTTCTGGGTCCCCTCGGCGGCGGACTGTGCCTTGGTGGTCGCCTGAGATCGCTGAAGCGATTAAAGCTAGCCGGCGGGCGCTCCAGCGTCACAAGCGACACCCCTCAATCGAACACATTATCGCCTTCAAACGGCTGCGTGCGCCAGCCCGCCGCATTACCCGCCAACGCAAGTAGGAGTGCTGGGAGCGGTATGTGTCCACCATTGGCCTCCATGTCACTCCATCGCAGGTCTGGGCCAAGATTCGACGCCTTTATGGCTATCGGACCCCTGTCAGAGTCCCTGCGCTCTCACTGAATGGAGCAGTTTGTACTGACTCCGACGTCCTTGCAAACGGCTTGGCAGAGCACTTTGCACTACCCCTTGGGCTTCCGCTCCATTAAAGAGCGGATATAACGTCGGAGTCTTTCTTTTCACACCCACCATCCTGAATTGTACAATGTTCCATTCATTGAGTGGGAATTTCGCAGTGCCCTCGCCGCTTGTCCTGATACCGCTCCTGGGCCAGATAGCATCCACTCTCAGATGCTGAAAAACCTTTCAGTGGACTGCCAGCGACGCCTCCTCGACCTTTACAACCGCATTTGGGTCGAGGGTGAGTTTCCGTAGCAATGGCGGGAAAGTCTTGTTGTCCCCATTCTGAAACCGGGGAAGAACCCTTTGAAGGTGGACAGCTACCGTCCCATTAGCCTCACCAACGTTCTTTCCAAGTTGCTTGAACGGATGGTGAGCCGGCGCTTGAATTGGGTACTGGAGTCTCGGGGCCTTCTGTCTCCGTCTCAGGGTGGGTTCCGTAAAGGCCGCTCCACCGCCGACAATCTGGTGAGCCTGGAGTCGGCCATCCGTACTGCCTTTGCCCGCCGTCAGCATCTGGTCGCTGTCTTTTTCGACATGCGGAAGGTGTATGATACGACATGGCGTCATCACATCCCTTCTACGCTTCATGGAAGGGGTCTTCGGGGCCCTCTGCCGATCTATATCCGCAATTTTCTGTCGTATCGTACCTTCCGCGTGCACGTCGCGGCCTCATATAGTTAGTCCCAAGTCCAGGAGAATGGTGTGCCACAGGGTTCTGTTCTAAGTGTCTGTCTGTTTTTAATAGCCATTAACGGGTTCGCTGCGGCCGTGGGAAATTCAGTCTCCGCTTCCCTGTTTGCTGACGACTTCTGCCTTTACTACAGCTCTATTGGCATTGCAGCTGCTGAACGGCAGCTACAGGGCGCAATCCGCAAGGCGCAGTCTTGGGCTGTAGCGCATGGTTTTCAGTTTTCGGCAGCCAAGACCTGCGTTATGCACTTCTGCCGGTGACGCACTGTTCACCCGGAGCTGCGGCTTTATCTTGACGGCGAGCTTCTCACAGTGGTGGAGTTACATAGGTTTTTGGGGGTTGTATTTGATGCCCGGTTGACTTGGCTGCCTCATATTCGGCAGCTTAAACATGCGTTTTGGCGGCATCTAAATGCTCTGCGATGCCTGAGCTACACCAGGTGGGGCGCCGACCGATCTACTCTCCTACGGCTTTACCAGGCGTTATTCCAGTCCCGTCTGGACTATGGGAGTCTGGCTTATGGCTCAGCATCCCCATCTGCGTTGCAGGTGCTGGACCCAATCCTCCACAGCGGGATACGCCTTACCACTGGTGCCTTCCGGAGCAGCCCTGTGGACAGCATACTTGTGGAGACAGGTGTCCTTCCACTGCGGTTACGACGCCAACATTTACTGGCTGCTTATGCTGCCCATGTTTTTAGCTCGCCCCGGCATCCAAATTATCGTGTCCTGCTCCCGCAGTCAGTCGTCCGTCTGCCAGAACGTCGGCCCCGGTCGGGTTGTCCGATCGACGTACGCGTCAAACAGTTTCTCTACGGGCTTGGGTGTTTCCCTGTTCCACCTCCTTTCCGGGCACCTCTGCGTACACCCCCTTGGTGTGTGCCTCGTCCTTGCCTTCAGCTCGACTTGGCACAGGGCCCGAAGGACTGAGTCCCTCCGGAGGCCTTCCGACGCCGCTTTTATTCCATCCTGGACACGTGTCAGGGCTCTGGCGTTGTCTACACCGACGGTTCGATGGTTGCTGGTCGTGTCGGTTATGCACTAATTCTGAACAACGTTCGTTGCCGGCTGGCTGCAGTGTTTACACTGCTGAGCTGGTCGCCATCTTTTGTGCCCTAGAGTATATCCGCTCCTCATCAGGTGAGTCCTGAACGGAGCGATTCCCTGAACGGTTTACGAGCTCTCGACCAGTGTTTCCCTCGTCCTCGTCTGGTAATGGCTATCCAGGAGTCCCTGCATACTCTTGCCCGTTGCGGCAGATCTGTGGTCTTTGTTTGGACCCAGGGCCATGTTGGGATACCCGGAAATGAAACTGTTGACCGTCGGGCGAAAGAGGCCATCAGTGCACCATCTCTGGAGATTGGCCTCCCGGCGACTGATTTGCGGGCACTATTACACCGCAAAGTTTTCGATTTATGGGACACTGATTGGCTCAACCTGCCCGAGCCAAACAAACTCCGCCGTATCAAGGAGACGACTACTGTGTGGCGGTCATCCATGCGAGCCAACCTCAGGGAATCAGTCGTCCTTTGTCGGCTCCGCATTGGCCACACCCGACTCACGTACAGTTATTTACTGTGTCGTACGGATCCCCCTCCTTGTCGAATGGGGCGTCCTTGACTGTGGTCCATATTCTGTTGGAGTGTGCCCTTTTAACTGTGCTCAGGCAGACTTTTGCGCTGCCTAATACGCTCTCTGCGCTTTTATCTGACGACTCTACCATAGCGGACATAGTTCCGCGTTTTATTCGGGCAGGGGGATTTTATCGCTTAATGTAAGTGTGTGTGTTTTTGTGTTGATTTTGGCCTATGGCCTACGATTTGTCTGATTTTTTTTTTCATGTGTTTCTCGGTGGTTGGCTTTTCCCTTTTTGTTTGTATGGTCGGCCAACCACCGTCACACTCTGTGTGATTTTATTTCGTGTTGTCTGGTCTTTGTCTACGTTTCTCTTGTTCTGTGTCGTCTGTCTTATCGTCTGTTGATCGTTTTTATTCTCTGTAGGTGTTTTTAGTAGTTGGGTAAAGGGACCTCTGACCGTAGCAGTCTGGTCCCTTTAACCCACACAAACCAACCAACCGTCACCTTTGTATAGTTCACTGAGTGTTCCAAACAGTGTTTTGTTGCACAGAATTGTATTTTCATTCAGGACGCTCTTTCCCTGTATTATTGCTTTTTGTATGTGGTAGTTCTCCTCTATTGTGAGTTTTTGATAGAGACTGTTCCTTTCTGTGAGGATCTGAATATCAGTCTCTATCTTTTTTTTGGTGATGGTTTTCATGTATTAGATGGTTTGCAAAAGTCAAGTGGGTACTATCACCCCTTAAGGCTGTGAGGTGTTCGGAGTACCTCGTTTTGAACTTTCTGCATGTTTAGCCTATGTAGAGCGACTGGCATGAATTACAGATCAACGGAAATATTCCAGTTTTGGAGAATTTGTCTGCAGAAAAGTCCTTAGGTCTTAGATTCTTCTGACCTGTATTATTTGTGCGGAATGATATTTGTAGCCCCTGTTTCTTTCAGTATGTTTCCCACCCTGTCTACGTTTTTCTTACTATATGTTATTGTGTGCCATGCTATACTCTGGTATCCTGTGTTTGTCTGCAGCTTGTGTTCTTGGTTCTGTGTTGCGGCTGGTGATTTGTTGATGGTTTGTTCTCTTTTAATGTGTTGTTTTTAAGTTTGTTGTTCGCCTTCTCGGGTCTCCTCCCTCGTCGATCTTCTCCTGGCCCGTCTTTCTGGTCGTCTCCACCTGCCCCATCTGTCTGTCCCCTTCCTACTGACTGTCCACTTCCTCCTCCCCCTACTCTGTCCATCTTCCGCTTTACATCCTCACTTCTTCTCTAGTTTATTGTTGCTGATTTTAGCCAAACAGCATTTGTCTACAGATAGTACGTAATACGTGTACAAAGTGTTGCTGAAATTTATCGATGGGCTTAGACGTCGAACATCTGCTATGGTACATATTTTGCAGAACTATGTGTCTGATTTCCTGCTTTTTTACATCATACAACTCCATAGAACATATTACATTTAACTGTGGTGTTCAGCAGTGTGGCTTGATCTTAGGACCAGAAGCTCGTTGACAAAATTATTGGACCGCTGTAATACTCCTTCTCGCAACGTGATTGACACACTTAACAAGAGTCAGTTCATACATTTAAAAGTACTCCACGTCAAATAAATGCGGGAAATTAATACCACTGATCATCTTAAAACATTTTAAGTCACCCCTTCTCACCCACAGTCCCCAGTCCTTGTGGTTGTGTGGAATCTTAGTGTAATATACTTTTTAGAAATAATAAGTCGTGTACCCATAAAATATAGTTAATATCCAGGTGTTCCAGAGTTTATTGCTTCAGTATCACCCTCTTTTCCATTCCCACCCATATGGGATACAGGTGGTTCTTAACGCAACAGTACTTCTTCCCGGACAGTAAGTATCTACTAAAACTCCGATTCATTAAGGAACTGAGCTCCCCTACATAAAACAGGTTCAAACTTCTGATTACTTTATAAGTGACGTAAGGTTTAAGTAAGCGTGTAAGTGATACAAAGTTTAGAAAATTAATTGCAATTACATTTAAAGCTTGTTAGAAGTCGCTATGTGCTGTCACTACCAATCACTGGATGAGTTTATTGTGGGTAAACTGCACTCCGTTTTTACAAAACCTAGATTTTTCAAGCATCTCAGAATTTATGGCGTTATATCTTCTGATTTACCTGTCGTACAATGTGGATACTGTCTTCAGAATTTATTGTGAATAGAACTGGTAGTAAAGAAAAGCTTGAAATTACGTGTTAAGTTTGTTGGATGTCACTAAGCGCCCTCACTTCCAGTTACCGGGTGATTACAGTAGGGATACTTCTTCTTCACCCTTCTCCCCACCGCTCTGAGAAATAGGTGGCTTTCGCCCCACAGTGCGTCTTTCCGTTTAGCAAGTGATATGTCTGCCAAGTTTGATAGAAGTCGACCCAGTATTTTAGGAGTAGGTGTTGAACACACACACACGTTTCTACAATTTCTGTTTTCTTGGCTGGTGTGCATAGAGTTGGAGGCCATTGACTGAATCACTGTGGTGGATTACGTATCTGTTTCCAACTGTTTATTTTCAGCTCCAGTAAGTGGGCGTGTCTCCTTCCCCCAGGTGCTTACACAATGTCCCAGTACAGGAGAGTTAAAGTCAGTGATGCGTAACGTTGTTAATAATATTATGTTCACGTGAATGGTACACCGTGATACGTTTCTGAGCAGAGGAAAATGGTTACCGAACAAAAAATATAGGGTGAAAGTTAGCATATGGACTATCAGACCAATTGTGTGATTGAACTGAAGAGTTCCTACATAACAGAACGCAGCATGTCATTCTCAATGGAGAGAAGTCTTCCGAAGTAAGGGTGATTTCAGGTGTGCCGTAGGGGAGTGTCGTAGGACCGTTGCCATTAACAATATACATAAATGACCTTTTGGATGACATCGGAATTTCACTGAGGCTTTTTGCGGGTGATGCTGTGATATATCGAGAGGTTGTAACAATGGAAAATTGTACTGAAATGCAGGAGGATCTGCAGCGAATTGACGCATGGTGCAGGGAATGGCAATTGAATCTCAATGTAGACAAGTGTAATGTGCTGCGAATACATAGAAAGAAAGATGAACAATACGAGACTGGAATAGAAGGGAGAACCGATAGAGGTACCGAAGGTACCCTGCGCCACACACCGTCAGGTGGCTTTCGGAGTATGGATGTAGATGTAGAATATCTTCGTAGCGAACTAGAGCACAAAAAGTAGTCGTGCTCGTCAATGTTCCCGCTAGTAGTAGACAACCCTTCCTCAGTTCACTTTTCTGCATAAACAGATAATTGGGGTGCCCAACTTAAAGGTGGCATGCTGGATATCCCCTAATTCACACAATTAAAGTGCGTAAGCCACACTATTGAGGGAGATATGAGAAGAGGAGCGCATGCTAGCGGAATGTGGGATTCAGCCTAACCCGAGTAGAAAGGCTGGCTTCGCGTTAGAAACTTGCGGACGCCTCGTACAGAATCTTCCCCGTCTTGCAGTGGACCGCCTCGATGACGTCAGATAGTGTCTGCTGAAGCGGACCCGGTACAGCCAGCGGCGCCGCCCCCACCACCTCCTCCGCCGCCCCCGCCGCCGCCGCTCCAATTAACCTCAATCTCCGGCCGGCGCCGCCCACTTTATCGCCGCCGTTAATTTGCTCGCCCTGCCCCCCTCTCCGCCCCCCTCCCACTCCCTCTGGGTATTCTATTCCGCCGGTCTGGTTTATCTTGCACCCAGCGCGCTCCTCCGGTTTATTCTTCCTAATGGGCAAGCGCATTATCAAATCGGCATCATTTACGCCACCGCCAGAGTACATAGCGTTCCGTAGCCCCCTGCTGTACACCGCCCCACCGAACTGAGTGTACACAACTTTCAGAGCACAGAACACGCTCCTTTCGTGCATGCAGATGCGGCACTGAGCAAGATATTCTTAACTTAAACATCCCGCCAAATATGTTACGAATGTAATCTAGAAATTTCGGTGCAGGCAACTAAAAGCATGAATTTTATAGCTTTATCACTCAGCACCAAGAAAGACATCGTTAACACAGTTTGAAGGGGACCCAGAACGTCCTATACCCCCAATATTAAATGTAAGGAACATTTTCTTATGGACTATTATCACCAGAATCATGAAACTTTTACTGTATAATATTACATATATTTAATACCATGTACTTTATGGATTTTTATTTCTTGGTGTTTTTTGGGAAGATATTAATTATTTTGTTACTGTAAATGGTTGACACATTTGTTGACACAGTATCTTTGAAATAAAATCTGTTATCAATTATGTATCACAAAAATGCTATGATACAATGTGTATATTGGCACTGTTTACATTCCTTGAAAATTTTAAGACTTTACCTCTAATAGTTTAGCAGAAAATGTTCCTTATATGGCAAAAAAGTGAATTGTGGAAGACGCGTTTCAAAGTTTCACTAACATTTTAGTGGAGTCCAGCACCATAAGAGGGGTTTTTACTGTCATTAGACATCTCCTCATCTAGCCTCCTTTTCACACCTTTCATAATTTGCCTCTCACACTCCTTTTCTTTCCTTTCAGCATCCCGTTTCCTCCAATTGTCTATCGATATCATTGCACTCACCATGTACTTTCCGGGCATCACATCCAACTTCTGCAGCACATTACACTTTATAATGCTACCTTTTTGTATGTAGCAATGGCATCATATACTGCAAAATGAAGAGTATGAATTTCCACAAACACATTTTTTTGGGATTCTGGTCCAAATTTCATTGTTCACACTCTCATTTTGATTTTGTGTACGTCCATGGGGACATTTCTTCAAAAGTTCAGTTACAGAAAAATCTCTGAAAATTGGTTTTATAGCCTTCATGACAGTTTCTGGTACACAGTGAGGATACTTGTATACACGTTCAGATCCCTGATATTTGTTTTACTTGCGCCAGGAATTGGGTCCCTCTGGGCAAAGTCCATGTAGTGGTTCCTTTTCAGTCGATAAGATGTGGGAGTAAAGTGCCATTACAGCCTTTTACACTGCATCAACACTGTGAGTATTTTGTCTTATTGCCACTCCATAGTCTCTCTGCAATCTGTTGATTATCTCGTCTGTCAATCTTTTAGCTCCACCCAAAGGTTTTCCGTCAGTGAGTACTTGGCCTTTCATTGTGGTCTTCAGTCGACGCAGCCTTGTTCCCATACGTTTCTGAACGTGACCTATGCACTCCTGTTTAGTGATGGTAACATCACTTCCGTAAGGTTTCAGCTCAGATACAGGTTTAAGGTTAATATAAAGATAATTGTTTAACGAGTTAAGTAGTAGGATTTAGTGTGGGAACGTTTCGAAGAAGTATGGATTTGGAAAAAGGGGATTTTTGTAGAATAGATTTGTAAAGTAAGTTTATGGTAAAGGTATAGTATATTCAGGTACAAATAACAATAGTAAATAACTTGATGCATAAGCAAAACTTCACCATATTAGATAATTACGTCGGTAAAAATTGCAGTCGTTAGGTTTACTATTTTGCGATTGGTTATTTATGAAAATCGCGGACTGACGCGGGAGAATGTTGTTTTGCTATTGGCTGTTGAGTAAACTGACCAACGGTAAAGCAATATTCTTCGCGCGCCTTTCTCTGCTGGTAGAGAAGACTGAGAGTATTCTAGAGAGAAGTCGACGCCTAGCCATGAAAGAGGTCGGACGTGTGGAGTAGTAGTTCCGTTTGAAATTCAACCAGTCACACAGCTTCACTTCCTTTTCCTCTTTTCTTTCGAAAACCTCCTCATTAATTAACTGTGTCGTTTCTCCCATTTCTCTTCCCATATTGTACGATAGCTTTTTCTTAATTTTTTTTTAGACTTGTTCAACCTTCTTATTTCTGATTTTGTTGCTGTATTGTTTTCCGTTCCTAGCCGGCCGCGGTGGCCGTGCGGTTCTGGCGCTGCAGTCCGGAACCGCGGGACTGCTACGGTCGCAGGTTCGAATCCTGCCTCGGGCATGGATGTGTGTGATGTCTTTAGGTTAGTTAGGTTTAAGTAGTTCTAAGTTCTAGGGGACTTATGACCTAAGATGTTGAGTCCCATAGTGCTCAGAGCCATTTGAGCCATTTTTTTCCGTTCCTAATTCCTTCTTCTGATATTTTCAGTCGTTGCAAATCTTTTTGTGTTTCTTTCATCCAACTATTTTTTAATTTGCTTGCATTAACGATGTTAAAATATTTTTAATGTGTTTGATCCATTGTATACAGGCGTCCGTCCCGTTGTAGGCGTATTTTACTAAAATTGACTGTGATGTTATCTATGCTTTTGTAGACTTTCTTCGTAGGTCGTCTGATCCAAGTTCGCTCGCTGGTAACAGCTTCGTGGACTTTTCTATGATTTTTCCGTTCTTGTTTATCGACGACATTGATTTTCGTCATTCCTCGAATTACCGTGATTTCTACCGCATACGAGGCTTCTGAGGAAACAGTCCCCTTGTAGTGTCGTAGTTTTGCCTTACGAGAAACTGCTTGTTTGCTCTGGTGATAACATTTTGGTTCTACGCATTTTGTAGTATGAATATTTTTTCTCTGTTGGAGACTTTCTTCAGTCTTGCGGGTTGGATAGTTTCTCGAAAGTGCTTGAAGTGAGTAATCGGCGAAAGTTTTCCGTACTGTGTTTTCAGTGGGACACACCATTCGTATAGAAACCTCACGCGCAGTTACAAGGTCGAGCGGCATGAAAGGGAACCATTTCTTGAGATGGGAGTGAAACAAGCTTGTAGCCTATGACTTATGTTACTCAATCTGTACACTGCAGACAGCTAAGGTGACCAAAGGAAAATTCTGAGAAATAATTAAAGTTCATGGAGAAGAAATAAAAACTTTGAGCTTTCCTTAGTGAGGGATCATAGTCACGTAGAACTTTCTGAAAGAAATTTCAGCCGTTTAACTGTTAACTGTTCATTTATTAACAAGTTTCTTCGCTTGGCGATCCTCTGCAGCAACCAATGAAATACTTGTTTTCTAAATGAAACCGCCTTTTCCTGCTGAGACGCTTTTTCTTGTTGTAATATACTATAACAGTACAGTTTCAAACGACCAACATCCCCTTCCACTCCCACCCCCCTCCCCTAAAATAATAAGAAAAAGTAACACCCTACAGGACTCTCTTTCTCTCTCTCTCTCTCTCTCTCTCTCTCTCTCTCTCTATATATATATATATATATATATATATATATATATATATGATTAAACACGTAATGGAGTTTTACATTGTAAAAAGCAGTGTCCGAGGGAACAGTTATCGAGATGCAAAAGAACAATAGCACACCACAAAAAAATGGAGAAACACGGTGAACCGTTTGAAGAAGGTCAGAACGCAAAGTTGTTGTTATATGTCACTAATGAACTGGTAGTGCGATCTCCAGGCCAGATGAGAGGAAACACAAATCGTAAGTAATTCCTTTTTTACATAAAAAATTGCGACGTGAACTGTTTAATAACCTAAAACTAACGATAATGTATCGTTATAGATCCCACTGATAATGCCTCAGAACAAGAAAATGGCGAAACGCGTCTGGGATAAATAAAGTGCAGCAGGGGAAGGCAGTTTTATTTACAAAACAACTATGTTCACTTATTGTAGACAGCAATGATTTCAGCTTTCTCGCTGTTCTGAAATGCATGCTAAATGTTAAAATATGTCTGACATGTCATCGTCAAAAATGCGTTTATCTGGTCTTATAGACCAGTTGTACATTACAGGATACGAGTACAAATCTAAGATACAAAATAAAGCTGGCATTGTGCACCAAGATGAAATCGAGCAAACGTGTAGCGTGACGACCACGAAGGACAGAGCCATCACTCCGACGTCATCTCAGACGCCGTCGCAATCTGTTCCACCGCGCGACCCTGGCACGGGCGCGGACAGCGGAGGAAGCGCGCCGATGGCGGAGGATATTTAAATCGACCGCCGCCGCGACCGAACCCCACCCATAACACAGATTCCTACACCTTTTTTCCCTCCGCCGGTGTGCCCCAAGGCTCCGTCCTCTCCCCCCTTCTGTACCTTTTGTATACAGTGGACATGCCGCCGCCGTCACCCCCTGTCCACCTTCTCCAGTTTGCCGATGACACCACCTTCCTCGCCCTTGCCCCCACCCTGCAGCGCTCCCAACACCTTATCCAATCCCATCTTGACCGGTTCACCGCTTGGTGCAACCAGTGGTTGCTCAAGGTCAATCCCTCCAAAACCCAGGCGATCATTGTAGGCAAAACCACCCCTTCCTTCCGCCTCCTTGATTTCTATCTCACCGTCTATGGCCGTCCTATCGCCCTCACCCGCACCCTCAAGTACCTTGGCGTCACCCTCGACCGTCTACTCTCCTGGACCCCCCATCTCCGGACAATCCAAGCCAAGGCACACTCCCGACTCCACCTCCTCAAGCTCCTTTCAGGCCGTACGTGGGGTCTGGACCCCTCCACCATCCTCCACACCTATAAATCCCTCATCCGTCCATCCGGCGTGGATCTCCGCCCCCCCCTACTTTTTATAAATCCCTTCAAATCCATGAACGCCATGCTCTCCACCTCACCTATCGCATCCGTCTCCCCTCCCCCACGCGGATCCTGTACGATCTCATTCCTTTCCTCCACCTCCTCCTTTTCCTTGAAAGGATACGGATCCTGTACACCTCCCACAAACTCGACCCTCCTCACCCTCTTGTCTCGCCCATCCTCTCCCACCCCCGCCCACTGCCGTGCCTGTATTCCCACATCCCACCCGGTCTCCATCTCTCCACCCTCCTTACCCTCTCCCAAGGCGGCTTCCAGCAGCTCCCCCTCCCTGATGAAGTCCTCCTCCCCTCCATCTACCCCTCCTATCAACTTTGATCCTACCCACCCCCACTTCCTGGGGCCTCTCCACTTGGCACCCTCCCTCCCTTCTCTCTCCCTTTCCCCCGTCGCCTTCCTCCACCCCTCTTCCCCCGGGGCCCCCTTTTTTTCCTCCCCTCCCCCTGTCTCCCTTGCCCATGGCATCTGCCCTCCCCCCTCCCTGTCCCACTCCCCTTCCTCCTCCCCCTCCCTTGGCAGGTATCCGGACTCGCACACGCTCAGTGAACATTGGCACGCCGGAGATCATCGCCATCAGTGTCTTGTGCGTGTGCCTTCGTTTTGTGTTCAGTGTCCTTTCGCCGTCACGCCACCACGGTTCACGTGTGCCGTCGCAGTCATCCGTGTTATGTGCGCAGTGTCACCAAGTGTTAGTGTTTTTCTCATCCAGCGTGAACGGCTTCATGTTTACTGTTTCTTTGTATCTACATTTCTTGCCCGCAGTTTTTATTGTATTGTCTGTGCCACCTATATGTTATGTTATTGTACCACTCAAGGCTGAAGAGCAGGGTAATATGCTGCTGCCAGCCCACCTTGTATTGAGGTGATTAAAATTACAATAAAGAAAAAAAAACGACCGAACCCAGTTCCCTCTGAGCAGCCATAACGTACGGATCTCCGTGCCGGCACGTTCACAGGAGCTCAGTCCGTGGGTTCACCTGATGATGGCGACATGTATGATCGCCGAAATATTGTGCCCGTGGGACACTGTAGACCGGCAGTACACCCGTGGATATTTTGATTATCAAATACGCCGGGAGAAACTCAAGAATCACATCATTAATATACAGTGTGGCGTATTTAGCAGTTAACAGTTAACAGTTAAATGGCGTAAATTTATCACAAAAAAAGGCTTTGAGGTTTGCCAGTGACACTGTAATTCTGTCAGAGACAGGAAAGGGCTTGGAAGACCAGCTGTATGGAATGAAGTGTAGGCTCTTCTGTCACGTTCCTTACAGAATAGCGTAACTGTATTCGAGAAATATGTGCATTAGATATTCCACGGAGATTCATGTTCAGTAGTTTAGATGTGCGCAGATTCACTGTTATGCTTTTTTATAACAAGACATCGCATATTCAGTCCATGGTAATGGAATGTAGTCGAATTAAATCAGGTGAAGCTAAGGGGGTTAGATTAGAAGACGAGACTGTAAAAGTAGTACATGAGATTTGCTATTTGGGCAATAAAATAACATGATGACTGAAGTAGAGAAGATTGAAATATAGACTGGTATTGCAAGAAGAGCATTTCTGAAGACGAGAAATTTCTTAACTTCGAATACAGATTTATGTGTTATAAAGTCGTACTCGACGGTACTTGTCAAGTGAGACGAGGACGATAAATAGTTCATACAAGAAGAGGATATAAACTTTATAATGCTGTAGATGGATAGGTAGATGGTGTAAGTAATGACAAAAGACCGAATAGCAGTGGGGAGAAAAGAAATTTGTTGCTCACTTTCACTAAAGGAAGGTACTGGTAGATAGAACACGTTCTGAGACATTGGCGGATCTCCAGTTTACTGCGAGGAGAAGTTTGAGGGATGAAAATTGAGGAGGGAGAGCAAGAGGTAAACCGACTAAGTAGGTTCATAAGGACGTAGATTGCAGCAGTTATCTGGAGGTGAAGTGGCTTTCACAGGATGCGGTAGCACGGAGAGGCGCAACAAACTGGACTGAAGACCACAACAACAAGAACAGTAGCAATGCGATCCGGAGAACATCCTCACAACTGCCGGATGCTGACCGAAATATTTTAATATTCATAAGCGATTTGAAATGCTGCCATCCATGTAAAATTTAATCACAACATAAATTATGCTATGAAGGTAAGGAAACTATATTTTTGAGACATTAGTTTTTGGAACACAAATCCGTGGCAGCCTCCCTTAACTGACGTACTTCACGATACTTCGGGACCACACGGGCTACAGGACTGATGATGATCCTGTTTCCCAAAAGGCAGCGTAAATACGACAGTGAACAACAACGCGCCGTATCTCGCCGGCGCGGCCGACAGGCAGATTCGCAAACAATGGCGGGGCTATCGGCACGGCACGCTTCAGCTGCTGGCTGGGTGTCAGGCGTGTCGCGCGGCCGACTTTTGTTTAGCGCTGCGGCCTCTGTTTGAACTGTGATAATCTGCCGACCGCACGTCGCGTCGTGGGAGGCAGACGCGCAAACAGCGCACTGTTTATACTGGCACATTATTTTCATTGCCGCTTTGGCACCGAGCCACCTCTGAAATGACGCTGGCCGGTTTATCTGTCTGCCGCGTCTCGTGCAGCGACAAGATAATTTGCCGCAGCAGCACTACCCCCATAACTGGGCTGTGTGGTAAGCTTGCAGTAGACCCTGACATAGTACTGTATACACAGCAACACACCCGTATAATAATGAACACCTCCTGATAGCCGGTCATACGCCTAAACACTTAGAAGACACTTTTATCCTAAACTGAGAAGTCAAAGGACGTGGATTAGATCTGTGGGAAGAGTTACAAATTTTCAGACATCTAGAGGATGGTAATATACTGAACGACCAGCTGAACCTTGCTAGTAGACAATTTTTCGAAGGCTTTAAACCTGTACTGTTTATGGTATAACATTAATGCTAGTAACCTTAGTGGTCTATTTCCTCAGGAAGCTATGATGCACCTTCAATGCTTTAAGTTCACTACCCCTTATGTAAAGTGGTTTTCTCACGATGTACGCTGGCCACTACATCGGCCCTTATGTGATTCTGTCTGGCTCTAAAACTTTGGTTCCCTGCGAATGTGTATTAACTGGATTGTGTACCGGTGTTCGTAATTCTGTTACGACAAGAGCCATTATTGTCATTTTTAAAGTTTTGACATATATACCCAGTTCTAAGCAAAGAAGGGAAAGCAGAAAGTTGGAAGGAGTATATAGAGGGTCTCTACAAGGGCGATGTACTTGAGGACAATATTATGGAAATGGAAGAGGATGTAGATGAAGACGAAATGAGAGATACGATACTGCGTGTTGAGTTTAACAGAGCACTGAAAGACCTGAGTCGAAACACGGCCAACGGAGTACACAACATTCCATTGGAACTACTGACGGCCTTGGGAGAGCCAGTCCTGACAAAACTCTACCATCTGGTGAGCAAGATGTATGAGACAGACGAAATACCCTCAGATTTCAAGAGGAATATAATAATTCCAATCCCAAAGAAAGGAGGTGTTGACAGATGTAAAAATTACCGAACTATCAGTTTAATAAGTCACAGATGCAAAATACTAACGCGAATTCTTTACAGACGAATGGAAAGCTAGTAGAAGCCGACCTGAGGGAAGATCAGTTTGGATTCCGTAGAAATGTTGGGATACGTGAGGCAATACTCACCCTACGACTTATCTTAGAAGCTAGATTAAGGAAGGGCAAACCTACGTTTCTAGCATTTGTAGACTTAGAGAAAGCTTTTGACAATGTTGACTGGAATACTCTCTTTCAAATTCTGAAGGTGGCAGGGGAGGAAAGGCTATTTACAATTTGTACAGAAACCAGATGGCAGTTATAAGAGTCGAGGGACATGAAAGGGAAGCAGTGGTTGGGAAGGGAGTGAGACAGGGTTGTTGTCTCTCCCCGATGTTATTCAATCTATATATTGAGCAAGCAGTAAAGGAAACAAAAGAAAAATTTGGAGTAGGTATTAAAATCCATGGAGGACAAATAAAAACTTTGAAGTTCGCCGATGACATCGTAATTCTGTCAGAGACAGCAAAGGATTTGGAAGAGCAGTTGAACGGAAAGGATAGTGTCCTGAAAGGAGGATATAAGGTGAACATCAACAAAAGCAAAACGAGGATAATGGAATGTAGTCGAATTAAGTCTGGCGATGCTGAGGGAATTAGATTAGGAAACGAGACACTTAAAGTAGTAAAGGAGTTTTGCTATTTGGGGAGCAAAATAACTGATGATGGTCTAAGTAGAGAGGTTATAAAACGTAGACTCGCAATGGCAAGGAAAGCGTTTCTGAAGAAGAGAAATTTGTTTACATCGAGTATAGATTTGAGTGTCAGGAAATCATTTCGGAAAGTATTTGTATGGAGTGAAACATGGACGATAAATAGTTTGGACAAGAAGAGAATAGAAGCTTTCGAAATGAGGTGCTACAGAAGAATGCTGAAGATTAGATGGGTAGATCACATAACTAATGAGGAAGTATTGAATAGGATTGGGGAGACGAGAAGTTTGTGGCAGTACTTGACCAGAAGAAGGGATCGGTTGGTAGGACATGCTCTGAGGCATCAAGGGATCACCAGTTTAGTATTGGAGGGCAGCGTAGAGGTAAAAATCGTAGAGGGAGACCAAGAGATGAATACACTAAGCAGATTCAGAAGGATGTTCGTTGCAGTGGGTTCTGGGAGATGAAGAAGCTTGCACAGGATAGAGTAGCATGGAGAGCTGCAACAAACCAGTCTCAGGACTGAAGACCACAACAACAACAACTGTTTGTGGGCTTCACTAATACAGTAATGTAATTTTTATATTTTGGCTGTATATGCCACTGGGCGTAATTCTCTCCGTGTAAGCGCCACCTGCTTTTTTGATGTGTAACTACATTATTTGTACCAATGCTCCCATACTGTTATAACGGGAGTGTTAAATGTCTTCCTTCATTTTTATTGTTACTTTATCTAAGGACGTTAGTAATACTGCTAATTTACACGTTGCCTTTGTACGCCAATTGGCACATGGTTCTCGCCATGAGCGCCACCTGCCCTGGGCTCAGAGTAACTACGCTCGCCGATTACACTCAGTCGGTTGTGAGCTCTGTAAGATCCGTGTACTGATTTATATTTACGTGACAAACCCTAATTCTAGGGCTACATTTCATTTTGACAAATGGATCTATGGCGACATTTGTGAAAACGGCGATGGTACGTCAGTCCTTACTAATGTAAGCACCAGTCGTCTGTCTCATATTGCTGTAACGCAAGAGCTCTCTGATTTGTGCTAAACTTTATTCTTGGCTTAAGTTTCACACTTTTGTAATTATGATGTTCATTGTCCTTAGGCCGCCTTCTGAAGACGACAAATTTATATTTATCGAAACCTAGATAAAGAATTTTTTATCCATTGCAACTGGTCAGCTGTTTATAATTTTATTATATAATGATGCAGCTTTGAATTTAACTGAAGCGAACATTCAGAGCATGTTCACTTCTAATTACATTTATCCGTGGGAACACCTTTGTTTTGTACGGCTCGAGAACAAACCTGAGCAGAAAAACAAATATTTTGACGGATTTTTGTAAAATGGTTGCTAGAGCCATCTGAAACTATCCGACAGCTGGTGATCTTTGTAAACTCTGACAGCTAGAACGTCATAGATATTCATAAATATTGCAGCGACCCCTCTGAACAGGACATACAAACGAATATTGGCATATACAGGTTGATTTAGCTGAATATGTTCCTTATGCAGGAACAGATTCCTGAGATGTTAAATAGCAAAAATCGTCGTATGGACTTACGGCTCCTCACGCGTTATAAGGGACGCTCAGAGATTTGAATCTGGAGATAAAAAAATGGGATAGAATACTGAGATCGTAAGATGTGATTGGATGACTGCTCTTTTGGACACTGGGGATCAGCACCATATGATGGGCCAGCTCGATTAGACAGGAGATATCGTCCAATCGAGAGTGTGCTGGGTTACAGAAAGTAGAAACGACAGTCGAAACAATGAGATACGTCACGCTGAGTGAGTAGAATGATGGTGGAATCGGAAAGTGATGAGAATTAAAACTGTTCTGATGATGAATTATTTTTCAGTTTTTCATAACTGGACACATAGAACAGTTTTCATTTGTGTAATATGAATGCAGGAAAGGGTAAAATAATTTATATGTCAAAGTGTTAAATAAAGTCGACTGCAGCCAAGTTTAACGTAATTATTATCATTTGAGACATTTCTCATGGTATGAGTCAAAACTTCTGAATACAGTGCGACTAAGCTAAACGTGGGAAGTTTATAATAATAATTTGAAATTTCCACATGAATAATTTTGAATTTCGTTTAAGGTCCTAGTTTGTCCATGAGGCGTCGTCAGTAACAATGTAGCATTGGCCGATGAGTAACACTCACTGATGATTTCATTCTTCATCCTCTAGCAGGAGATTCTCCGTTTAAATTTTGTCAGATTTCAGTATGTAACATTGCCCTACGCTTAACGATTATGGCTGTTCATGACAACAAATGTGCTGGATATCGTTTCGAGTTTTCAATTGTAACATTTCCAGAAAAGGTCGTATTCCCATTTCCTGCCTTCCTGTCAGTTGAGGAGTTAAACGTTAATTAACTTTGGAGTTGCGGAAGTTGGTGTTTGAGTTTGGATGCCAAGCACTTCTACTGAGCTTTGGTACCACCAATAATAAGTATTATGTACCACACTCCTGGAAATGGAAAAAAGAACACTTTGACACCGGTGTGTCAGACCCACCATACTTGCTCCGGACACTGCGAGAGGGCTGTACAAGCAATGATCACACGCACGGCACAGCGGACACACCAGGAACCGCGGTGTTGGCCGTCGAATGGCGCTAGCTGCGCAGCATTTGTGCACCGCCGCCGTCAGTGTCAGCCAGTTTGCCGTGGCATACGGAGCTCCATCGCAGTCTTTAACACTGGTAGCATGCCGCGACAGCGTGGACGTGAACCGTATGTGCAGTTGACAGACTTTGAGCGAGGGCGTATAGTGGGCATGCGGGAGGCCGGGTGTACGTACCGCCGAATTGCTCAACACATGGGGCGTGAGGTCTCCACAGTACATCGATGTTGTCGCCAGTGGTCGGCGGAAGGTGCACGTGCCCGTCGACCTGGGACCGGACCGCAGCGACGCACGGATGCACGCCAAGACCGTAGGATCCTACGCAGTGCCGTAGGGGACCGCACCGCCACTTTCCAGCAAATTAGGGACACTGTTGCTCCTGGGGTATCGGCGAGGACCATTCGCAACCGTCTCCATGAAGCTGGGCTACGGTCCCGCACACCGTTAGGCCGTCTTCCGCTCACGCCCCAACATCGTGCAGCCCGCCTCCACTGGTGTCGCGACAGGCGTGAATGGAGGGACGAATGGAGACGTGTCGTCTTCAGCGATGATAGTCGCTTCTGCCTTGGTGCCAATGATGGTCGTATGCGTGTTTGGCGCCGTGCAGGTGAGCGCCACAATCAGGACTGCATACGACCGAGGCACACAGGGCAAACACCCGGCATCATGGTGTGGGGAGCGATCTCCTACACTGGCCGTACACCTCTGGTGATCGTCGAGGGGACACTGAATAGTGCACGGTACATCCAAACCGTCATCGAACTCATCGTTCTACCATTCCTAGACCGGCAAGGGAACTTGCTGTTCCAACAGGACAATGCACGTCCGCATGTATCCCGTGCCACCCAACGTGCTCTAGAAGGTGTAAGTCAACTACCCTGGCCAGCAAGATTTCCGGATCTGTCCCCCATTGAGCATGTTTGGCACTGGATGAAGCGTCGTCTCACGCGGTCTGCACGTCCAGCACGAACGCTGGTCCAACTGAGGCGCCAGGTGGAAGTGGCATGGCAAGCCGTTCCACAGGACTACATCCAGCATCTCTACGATCGTCTCCATGGGAGAATAGCAGCCTGCATTGCTGCGAAAGGTGGATATACACTCTACTAGTGCCGACATTGTGCATGTCCTGTTGCCTGTGTCTATGTGCCTGTGGTTCTGTCAGTGTGATCATGTGATGTATCTGACCCCAGGAATGTGTCAATAAAGTTTCCCCTTCCTGGGACAATGAATTCACGGTGTTCTTATTTCAATTTCCAGGAGTGTATATTCATAGCTATAATTTAACAGCTGCAGGGCATTCTGTAAACGAAGACAAAAAATCTGTGTCAGCTTCGATTGAAGTGTTATGATTGAATCATCTTCTCCACAGCCTTGAACACAGTGCACAACCTTGTAAGATGCTGACTCGTACACTTCAGCAAATTCTCAAGGCCGTTGTCTCCACTGCAGCTGCTCACGTAACACTGTAGTGCCCTACAAGGCAGAAAGTAACAGTTGTAGCTCGTACAGCGACGTTGACCACCATACTGTCGACTGTTCTTACTAAGGCACTCTCGTGGGTGTCAAAGGGATGTGTCTCAGTGAACTTCAGCAGCTCTTTATGGGTCGTGCAGAACTGCCGTATGGCCTCTCTACGGATGGTAGACTCTGTGGATGCTGCTCTCTCCTCACAGATCCAAATCGGGAAGTAGCCCTCCGCACATCTCGTGCATACAGCGTCAGTTGATGGTGCCCCAAACATCATCAGTTTGGCTCTCAACAAGCCGGAGGAAGAAGTCCCCATGGCTTCATATCAGCTGATAAGATGTTGACAGTTCACGCAAACCAGATTCAGCAGACATGTTGAGCAGCAGTCTGGAAGGTAGAAGCCATGAATCAAGCTGTAGGCACCAAGCCACAGGTTCTGCATTCCAGTCGGCTCACTGTAATTGGTTACAATATGGGCTTGTAACCCTGAATATTTATTGCTGTCAGTCTGAGGCAATGATGATACATCTTACCAAGCTTGTCTGCATGTATCCTCTATTTCTGGGATCATCAGTGATCTTCGCTGTACCCTGGTGTTACAACAGTGCTTCAGATTGGTGATTTTCAATCATGTTAGCACTGGCCTAGTTTTACTTGCGTTCGCACTGTCTGGAGAAAACTTTATGCAAATTTAGCGTTTGTCCATGATGTCTTTCTGCATCACAACATGGGCTTCAGGCCAGGGAAAACCACAGGCTCGATGACACTCACTTCCAGAAACCCATCAGTTGCGTGTAAACACTCCATTTGTGGCTTTTATAGATGCCACTTTGGTGACGGCTAGAAAGTTAAAATCTATCCAGTAAGCTGACAACAGTATCTCTCTACAGACATGAAGTTGGTGAAGTTATTTGCCGTTCAATGGGTATCCATTGTTGGATTACAGCCATAGGTTTTGTTTCACCATAGACGTAGAAACTAGCATCACCTTGTATTACCCAATCACTTGTTCACGATCTTTGCAAGTAGTGTTTGTGTCACTGAACAGTGCGTGTTGTCCAGTTCGCAGTGGTACTTATGTAGTCCTTTGTGCTTCAGTCTGAGTGAATCAATTTCATTTCCGCACCCTAGGCTTACTGACCTAGAAGAACCCTGTGATCAGCTTCCGAATGATGTTATGGTTGTATTTTTTAGTCTTGTATCAGACAAATGGTATCATAATCAGTTCCTAATTTTAGCAACTCAACATTTTCTTATTTGCAGGCTTCAGTCCGGGTCTCTTCTATAGTTATTTTACCCGTAAATATGTAACTTATTCACGTGGAGTCAGTTGTGTACAGAACATAGTTTTTTATGCAATTTCCTTTCTCAGTACTTTATCTCCTCCTTTTCTACCTTTTTAAACAGATCGTCCGATGGAGATTTTCTAATAAACTGAAAAACTGAACACAATAATTTGAGCCAGTAAATTTCAACCAGTACCAACTACAACACAATCTAATGTATTGTAATAGAGTTGAAACGGAACTTGTACTGTTCCAATGTTTTATTAAATTGCTACCACGCAGAAATTATTAGCAAGCGTTTCTTCTCTTGCAGATAATACTTCGGCTGATGTCCAAAAGGACTGAATGGACTAAACGGTGTTATTTATTGAATTGTTTTCTGTTGTGTACCACGTTTCCCATTTTCCTTTCCTTTGTGCGGCCTGGACGGTATAAATGAGTGAGTGTGTGAACTAGAAGAAAGCTTTAGGCACAGATAGTATCACTGCATGAATGATCATTCTGGGGTAGTGTAGTACCAACCCCTCAAGCGTGAACAAGTTTAGCAGAGACCAAGTTTGCAGGTCGGGGCAAAGTTGACACGTAGGCGCGCGTATTGGCTCTGT
This sequence comes from Schistocerca gregaria, assembly GCF_023897955.1. Taxonomy (NCBI): domain Eukaryota; kingdom Metazoa; phylum Arthropoda; class Insecta; order Orthoptera; family Acrididae; genus Schistocerca; species Schistocerca gregaria. The sequence continues at coordinate 574,968,633 of NC_064925.1, forward strand.
CAGGCTGGCGCGCCACCCCCACCACGTTTGTAAGCGGAACGGTTGGGCGAATTCGGTTGGAAGAGCACTTGTTCCTGGGTCGTGGTGCTGGACAGACATGGAGACGCAGCTCTCGTTTTGGTAATGTTAACAGAGGTATTAGATTGTCTGAAATCTGCTCTGTAATGAAGTCCAGATGTTGAAATCAGGTGCGAAATTACCCCATAAGGGAATTTATTTTCTTAATTTACTCGAATTTCAGTAGACCTTGCGATAGTGCCTGTTTCAGGCAACGCACTATATGCCTTAAGCTCACGGTCACGTTATTGCTCTGTGCTTAACGGAAATTCACTCATTCAATGTATTTTAATCTGCTCTTCCATTTACAGTAATATTTTGGAGTTTTATATTTATTTTCCATATGTTCTCTTTGTGAACTTGTTTCCACGCCACGTGGTCGGTTGGAGCAACCGCCGCATTGATAAATTGAAGTTTCGGTATGAAAATATATTGTACACGATGAATAGTCATACGATAGTGAGCGAGTGTAAAATAGGAAAGGAATAATCGTGTGTGTCCATATTTTTCTGGGTTTCTGTTGGCTACTGAAACTTGGCCATGTGGGTTGAACAGCACTGAAGTGATGTTTCTTGTGCTCCCTCATAACAATTTGATTTGTTGGCGATGTTGTGCGTTAAGTAAGATACTCGTGCCACTAGGAAAAGTATCGGATTTTAATGCCCACTGATTTGATAAAGATTTGCGAAATACTCTTCCACTCTGACCTAGTTTTGCTTGTAGTGTCCTTGCAGAACTTGGTCTGAGTAATCTATAGCAACTGAATGTAGTAACCGTGGGTTTAGGTATAATTGTGCGGTTGTATAAAATTACATTGAAGCCAGGTCTGCGCTCTTCTGTCCCATTCCATAATTGCGTGGCGAAACTGAACCATGCTAACTAGAGACCAGTTTTGATGATATGCATTGCAAGAGAAACACTACTAGTTGTTGAAATACCATCGGTACTGAATAAATATCAATTAATCTCTACCCTCGACTGATTATTTACTCCGTCCATCATAAAGAATAGGTGGCAGTCACGACCATAGTCGAATTCTGGGTCATGAAAGCAAATAAGAGCTATATGCTGCCTATTAAGCCCTGTATAGGTGCCTTCTGAAGTGGTTAAAAAAAATGCGTTATCCGTTGCGTTCAAATTTCTACCGGTTCGTTAAAACCTTCCGCTAGAAATTATTAATACCCAGCAATAACTAGCAGGGGCCAGTAATTTCGTGGACCACACGAATTGAAGAAACCATTTACTACAGACGGTAGCTTGCAGGAGCGGTAGGACATATCAAAGCGACGGTAATCTTCCTACTTAGGTAGACGTTTACCACCACCAGTAATGGAAGGTTACGTTGCAGAGTGATGCTCGTGCAGCGCATTGTTTTCCTGAATATATAAGCCTAATGTGAGTCATGTTAATGAAACAATAAATCCACACCTTTTCCGACAAGTTTACATCATTTGCGTCACTAATGGCGTGTATACATTTCTCATGCGCAACAAGGGAAAATTAAATATTGCTTTGATACGCTACGCATCCCCTGTGCTCTTTTGTACAACTTCGTATGAACATGTGCAGCAAATGAGTGCGTATGCAAACTCTTCTGTGTTTCAAACATACTGTGGTAACTCACCCATCATTTCCTTTGACGTATGGTTCCTAGAGCTGCCTGTATGGGTTAGTGCCTTTGTCTTCCACACTAAGGAGACGACCCTGAAACCTAGTGCTGCTGTTGTTGCTGTATTCCAGCCGTCAATTGACGAGTGGTTGTTATGCAATGAGGGTTAATCAAGAAGTCTTTCGCCCATACCGTTTATCACCGAAACCTAGGTACATACAAGTAATTACAAAGATAGGCACTATTCCACGTACATTACATTATTTTTCCCAAAAGCCCCCCCCCCCCCCACTAGTTTAGACATTTGTCCCACCACGACACCGAGTTTGAGATGCCCGTATGGTAGAACTCACCTGGTTGAATGTGGAACAACCATCGGATTGCTATCCTGGTTTCTCTGCTGTACGTATATCACTGTCTTGCCAAAAATGTATTCAGCAGACACCACTAACAACAAGGGCTGGACTGACTTCCTCAATGAAGTGGCTGTTGTTGGCGGTTTTGATTGCCACATATGATCTCGCATTGCCGTGAATCCCTCGGCGCTTCTCGCTGATGGCTACTCACGAATTTGTCAATATGGAACAATTATCGACTTTCATGCTAGAACCTAGTGGCATGAAATCTAGAAGGAGCGGTCCATGGCTGTCCCAGAAGACCGTTAACGTCAATATCATAACAGATGGTACTGAACGGAATTTTTTGTCACAGATGAATACGGATGTTTTCACTGCATGTTCTACTGCTCCCATTCCAGCGTGATTGCAGTATCAACATGACATCAGCAGTAACAATGTGTTCCAGAAAAGTGTCACCCTCCTTGGCACACCATTGCAGATGTTTCAGTCAAGCACTCGCTCGTTTGTCTCTCATTATGTCACCCAACTGCCTGGGCGCCCAGCGACAGTAAGTCATTCTGTAGCCTAATGACCATTAAAAGATGTCGTAAACACTCCCATACGAAAGGCCGAGCTCTCGGAAAATGTCCTTGAGGAGCACACGTTGCGCCACTTCCACAATTGCGTTCTCGTGAGAAATGTTGTCGTCACTCAGCAATGACAACAGCCTCCACAACACCAGCGCCTCATACATCTATGGATTTAGGTGGGCGTTCGACGGTTGCATAATGGAAAACGAATCACACTTAATTGGTCACACGCCGTGGATACGTTAAGCACACCCACCACCATGACAGCAGCGCCGTGTTGCAGAGATACAGGCAGATAAGGTCGGGTTGGTCCAGAAAAAGCCCCAACGCTGGGAATGAATATTTGACATCGCTTTTATGGCCACAATATTGCTAAAACTAACAGGGATTCTCCCTTGTAGATCTTACGATATGAGTGACTACAGCTGTTTAACCTGCAACATCAGTTTCTTTTCGAAACATAGATTCTCATCATAAATGCATGACGACGTGGTTAATCACGAACTACCTACATTCGGGATATAGTTTGATCTTGAATGCAGTCATTGTCGTTGAATTAATTGTGTTATCAATGATCTAAAACTACCACTAACGGATTGCCTCATCAGGACGAGGAGCAATGATCTGCGACCTTGAAAGCATGCTCTCATCACATCCGTTCCTCTCCCCTACGCCTCCCCCTACCTTTCTCCCACCTCCAACCCTCCCCCTCTTCCAATGATAGCACAGTAATTTCACCATCCATTAAAAGAAACAGTCATTATCACAGAGTCGTTTTTCAACTCCTTAAGCAGTACACATTTAATGGAAAGAACCCAATCAGAGAACTTCAGAGCAACATTCTAGATCTTCCAAACACAGCCAAGGATTTTTATAATGTTTAAAGTTATACAGCCAACCACAACCCATTATTTTACCGGTCGCTGAAACATACAGCCAATCAGTATGTATCCCAGAACCACTTTCATCTCATCAACTTGCCACAGATCCACAGCACACAGCTTTTCAAGGTTCAACAAATCTGGGACATTGTTGACTTCACACACACACACGCACACACGAGCGCGCGTTTATATCTCCTTGTCACAGACCAGTCTTTTACCATCCATTAAAACTAAGCAATCACAGCAGAGTATTTTATCGGCCATTAAAACGAAAGTCAGACAGCGTATTTGTCAGTCACAGAGATATTATTCTTCGTACATCGCTTTTGACAAGTAAAGTTCTATTTCTGCACCCCGTTTGGTGTAAGGTACAATGGACCCTCAAATTTAAAGCCACAATGTTGCTGCCACTTCGCAAGTTAGACGTCAACGTGCTACAGCCCTTTATAAATGTTAGGTAACAGCACTAGCAGTGGAAGACGTGTAGAGCATGTCGGGGGGGGGGGGGGGGGCGCTCAGTAAGCGCTGTATCTGAAGTCAAGGTCAAACTGGGCATGTTCATTGGCTTTAGGGTCAAGGGTGAAAGCATTTTCGAAATGACTCAGTCTGTAAACTGTTCGCATGCTGTCGTGGTTAAAACACATTGAAACATCCCCTTGGAAAATTTATGAATTACTGTGCTGATATACCCCTTTCGTTGTTTGATTTTCAAACATCTGAGCAACACTGAACGTACCCAGACATTACTCTCTTTACTTATTCCGATCATCACTAAACTGAAACATAATATTTTTAGCACAACGCTTTCCGACTTTCAATAATCCCTATAAAAGATTGGCCGTGACGTACAATAATCTATACCTTTCATGAATCACTTACCTCACAAAAATCACAAAAATCTTCGTTACTCGAACTACTGCAATATAGCGAGCGCCAACACTGCCAGCTAAATAAAAGATTCAAACTACTGTAGACACTAACTACTGATAGGCATAGTTAGCAAATGAAAGATATTGAAGAGAACAAACAATGTATTTACCTTACTAGTGTTCAAAAGTCATATATATATATATATATATATATATATATATATATATATATATATATATATATATATATACGAGGTTCGGTCAAAAAGTAATGCCTCCCATTTTTTTTCTACTTAAAAAAATTAAGTTAAGTGAAAAATTTGAATTTGGCGCCATTCCTCAAACCTTCTTCTGCAATCCACTGCAGTAGTAACTTTCTGTGTCAACAGGTGGCAGCACGGCAGAAGTTTGTAAGATGGCCGACATCGATGTTCGTTTGAGACAGCGTTGTGTGATTGAATTCTTGAATGCAGAAGGTGAAACGCCCATACGCATTCATGAAAGACTGAAGAAGGTGTATGGTGGATGTCAGCACTGTTAGACGATGGGTTCGTCGTTGTAAGGAAGCTGAAGGGCAAACACCATTGACTGACGAAAAGCGGAGCGGCAGGCCGGTGAGTGCAGTGACTCCACACAACACTCAGCAAGTTGATGACATCATTCGTGGTGACCGTCGGGTGACTGCAGATGAAGTGTGTCGCATTATTTCTCTTAGTAAAGGCAGTGTGATCACGATTATTAAACAATTGGGGTACTCAAAAGTTTGTGCACGGTGGGTTCCAAGAATGTTAACCGATCAGAATAAAGAGGCAAGGAAAACAATAGCCTCCCAACACTTGCAGCGCTTCCGTTTGGAGGGAGATGAGTTTCTGAAAAAAATTGTGACTGGGGACGAAACATGGGTGCATTTTTTTGAACCCGAATCAAAGAGGCAGTCAATGGAGTGGCGTCACACAAGCTCGCCAAGGAAGAAAAAATTCAAAACTGTGCGATCGGCAGGGAAAGTTATGGCAACAGTTTTCTGGGATGCAGAGGGTGTGATTCTGGTTGATTTTTTTGGAGCAGGGATGCACAATAAATTCTGTTCAATACGTCACAACCCTCAAAAAACTTAAAGCACGTCTTCAGCGAGTTCACCCAACAAAATCAATGGCAGATGTTCTTCTTTTGCATGACAATGCAAGACCACATACCAGTCGTCACACCTCTGACGAGATTGTCAAAATTGGATGGGAAGTTTTGCCTCATCCCCCATACAGCGCTGACCTGGCACCATCAGACTTCCATCTGTTCGGGCCACTAAAAGAAGCTCATCGTGGGATTCATTTTGAAGATGAGGAGGCCGTCAAAACATCCATGCGTCAATGGCTTAGGAAGCAGAGCTGTGATTTTTACCGTGCTGGGATACATGCCCTTGTTCAAAGATGGACCAAAACTGTAGAGATGGGCGGAGATTACATTGAAAAATGACAAAATGATCCTCAATGTTGTGGTTTTCAACCTATGTAATTGCATTTAAATTTCCTGACAATTAAACGTAGAAAAAAAAAAGGAGGCATTACTTTTTGACTGACCCTCGTATATGTGTGTGTGTGTGTGTGTGTGTGTGTGTGTGTGTGTGTGTGTGTGTCCTACAAATTTCACTTTACTGACGGACACACGACCATATCACCCGCTCTTAAAACTCTGCCATCTCTCTTCCCACACTCACCACTGCTGGCGGCTCACCCCCAACTGCGCAACACTACGCGCTGTTCACACCCAACTGCCCAACACTACAATAGCGAATATTCCAACAATGCCAACAAGCCACAGACCGCACACAGTACAGTCAGTGATTCTCATACAGAGCGTTACGTGACGTTACCAAGATAAAAACCTAAACAACCTACATACAATATCATGAATGACTCCATCGAAACCTGGGGCTGTGACAACTGTGGTGAACTACAGGCCATAGATGATGTTGGTGAGCCACAGCTGTGGAGTTGTGTATAGGCGAATAAACATGCAACTGCTGAACACCTGACGGTCCAGATGAATCAGGGGCTACCAACAGTATCTCCCCAACGACCGTTCAGCTGACGTTTCTGCGTATGGGACTCAGGATCAGGCGCCTGGTTCATACGTCCATGCTGATCGCTGCGCATTGGCGACGAAGGCTGGAATTTGCCGCAACTTGACGTCCACTGAGTGACAAGAGGTGGCTTTTCCAGATGAATCACGTTCTGTGCTCCAGCAGTTAGCAGGAGGGATCATTAAGGTCTGGGGAATCCTTTTGTAGCATTCCTAGGCAACTTCGTCATTCTGAAGACAAAGTGGACCAACAAAAGTATGCACCTATCCTTGGGGACCATGTGCACCCCTACATGTACATTTTTCTGACCTCCACACCCATGGGATCTACCAGTAGGACGATGCAATACCTCACACAGCTCACGGTGTATGTGCATGGGCCGAGGAGCTCCACGATGAGTATACTGTACTTTCTTGGCTTCCAGAACCCCGTAAAAATCAGTCGAGAATCTGTAGGACCACCTTGTTCAGTTTGTTCGCGCCATGGAGCCTCAACCAAGAAGCCTTGTGCAGCTGGACAAGCACAGGTGTCAGCATGACTCCACGTCCCTGTCGGAACTTTCCAGAAACTCCCGGACTGTTCCTGTACGTCTCGAACTGCCAAAGGTGCTTATTCAGGCTTTTGATAGGTGGTCGCCGCTGTAGTTGGTGGTTCCTCTTAAGTCAACGTACCTCTTAGGTCAATGTTCCTCTTAAATCAATTAGACAAGAAGATCTTCCATCACCTGATCAAGCACCATTTTGGAGCGGAAGAATTCATGATGCGCCACATTCTCTTCAAAACACATATTTAAGTACATCTATGAAAACACCAGGTACAATATGTAAGCTTCATAAGCACTTACATTAACATGGCAGCAACTTGGGTTGCGTATGTCGAATACATTTTTGGTCATTGTTCCTCAAACATGAAAATTCAGTATCTGATGACACACCTCGTGATGACTGACTGACTTAAGTCGTCACAGATTATTAATTACATGATATTTCAATGAAATATCATACTGAACTGTACTTTTAACTTCGGTATTTAATACCCATACTTATGGTAAGAAGGGAGTGGTGCTACAGTTTCTACTATCCGTTTTCAATTGCTTTTCAATGTCAACCATTATTAGACCTCACGCTAAGAAATTAACATTATCTTGTAATACAAAACGTTTCCATCTTCCCCATCAACAAGTCTCATCTTGTCTGAGACCTCACTGACTAAGCATATTACACACCTTAGCACAGTCTCCCCTTACGTAACCACAATTTAAGTGGATGTGATGAAATGTAACATTGTGGGAGGTTTGAGTCAATGTTGGTGGCCTGACGTGAGCAACTATATTATTTCTACCTGTGTTTTCTAAATTTAGAACAAGTCTCAGCTCATTTGAGAGCATGATGACTAAGCAGAAATACAAATCTCCACACAGTCGCCACCGACATCACACACATGGGGCAAGGAGGGAGGGTGATAGGTGGGAATGGGACTGCTTATGTGTGTGAAATTAGTGGGACATGTGCTATGATGTGTATTATTACTTTGTTAGAATGTTCTCAGATGAGTCGAGATTTGTTGACATGGAAGATGACAATCATTTTGTACTGCAAATTAAACTTAATTCCTTAGTGAAGGTTACTATGAGTATCGGCTGACATTGAAAAATATGAAATGCAGGAAACAGAAAGCACAGCACCACTTGCTTCTTACCAATATATATGTGTATTAAATTCAGATATTAAAACTACTATTTAGTACATTATTTCATTGAAAACTCATCAGTTTCCACTGTGTGACAGCGTAAGTCAGTCAATTAACAGCAAGTGTATCATAACCAGTACGTTAGACCAGTGGTACCAATAAGTGATCCATATGTGTTTTGAATTGATGGAGAAGAAACCTTTATGTGTTTTAGTAAATCATACAGCCAGCTTTTTGTTTATTTGATGTGTGGCACGTAGACCAAACAATTTCATCAACAAATGCTCTTTCACCTGTAAGTTAGGCCAGTCGTACAAATAGAAAGCACTGTTTGTTTGGTACTGTTATGTACTGTTGTTGTCACAGAATTAATCTTTGTGTTGTTGTTGTTGTGGCATTCACTCCAAAGAGGGGTTTGATGCAGCTCACCGTGCTTCTATCCCTGTACAAGCATCTTCATCTCCAAATAACTAACCTCCCTCTGCAACTTTTACCATTCACATCTACCTCCAATCCTGAACTGGTAATCCCTTGATGTCTCGGGCCTTGTTCTATAAATCTATCCCTTTTCTTGCCAAATTGTGCTAGAAATATATTTTCTCCCCAATTCAATTCAGTGCCTACTCATTGTTGTATGATCTGCCTATCCAATCTAATCTTCAGCATTTTTCAGCATCAACAAATTTCAAAAGCTTATAATATTTTCATTCCTCATCCTCCATATAGTATGATAACACTACCAATTTCTGGCTTCTTTCAAGTAGGGTAGAAAAATTTAACTACTGTTGTGACTACTTACCCCTCAAACTGTAAGTTACAAAAGTAGTGATATTTGTGTTTCGTGGTAGTATGGAGAAAAACCTGACATAGAATATAATAAATAATAAAGAAAATTTTTAAGTGCTATTTTATCTTGGTGCAAAGGTAACATATTGTATTTTGTGCTTCTCGCAATTTTATTTAGGTACTACGAAAATATGCAGGTTAAGTGATCACTGCATTGAAGATCTCTTCAAAACACATCCTGTCTAGTACGTTTTGTTATACTAAGAATGCGATGGCAGTGGATAAACATGCTATTGCTCTGGATACTACGAGCATTTAACTGTTGATTATGGAAAGAAAAGGATGTACTACCTGTAAACATCTTTTAGAAAGCCTTAGCACCACATTTCCCAGCGATAAATGTAGCATTTAGTTTTTGTTCCACCAGTAACATAGACTCAAGAAGGTAGAAGATCAAAAACAATATCAACCTTTTACTGAAAGGCGGAATGCCGCTCCCTTACTTTAATGACACTTTCAGTCAGATTAATATTCATATTTTAGGTCATGATCTCGGCGTTCCCCAGCACTACACTTGGTATGTGTGGTTTATGGCTTCTTTACATGAGGAACTTATGGGCACACTGTTCATATAACTGCGTGTGTAGCCTGTAGAGAACTGGTACCCAAGGCGCCATAGTGGAGGTGATGGAGAACAGGGAGAGTGGTGGACCGAAAGCCATAACGCGAGTCTAACGACCTGGCTGTGCGAGTGATTCTGGGAAGCAGCGCTCTGTGAATTGTACCTGCAGAGGGGTTTCAGGCGTGGCTCTGCTCCCCGCTCTCCACTTAGGGTCGGAACAGGAGGGCACCAGTTTCTAAAACATTTTACTCTACTAAGCGACAGTCCATTGTGAAGGTGGAGCAGTTGGCGGAAAGTAGGTGGAAGAAGCCACTCAAGAGAGACTGCTGTAGTCTGACAGAGCAGCTGGTGCGCGTGCTTAATGGAGGCCAGACTGTAACTCCGCTGAGGCCAGACGGTGGCCAGGTTCTTTCATGTGCGGCAAAAACTTAGATTTCATGGGCTCCACTGTCTGGGAAGCTTAACAGCCTTGTTTGAGAAATTGGAAATGTTTGGCCTGGAAAGATGAGATCTCTCTGTAAATGAGGGACTGTGGCCCCATCCAGGTAGACGTTTTCTGCAGAAACATGGCCGTGCTTACTGTGACAACGACGCCTCCCGGGTATAAAACCTTCTTTTTTCAGGCAAAAGAGATTTTCAGCCGCTGATTGGTTGCTCTCAGGATATGCAAAGCAGATGCCTGCTCCCCCAGCGCTGGAATCCCCGAGGTGTGTCTGGATTGGTTACTAGGCCAAAAGAACAGACAAGACGGGGGATTCAATCAGTAGAGGATGGTTCAGTTGGTTTGCACCATGTGGAGGCTGTTTTGCTTTTGCTAATATGGCTCCCGTAACGAGGCTTGGTGGAAAGCAATGGGGACTCTACCTTTTTTTGTCATCTGGTGATCCTCAGGTAGAGAATTTCAGGTCTTTCTCTATTGGATGAGACTTGTGGTCAAAAATTTGTGGTAGACTAAGAGCCAGTGGCAGTGTCCAGCTGTACTGACAGTGGAATTGGATATCATCTCGGACATATTGTGTCACAAAGGTGAATGTATTCGTCCTCAGTTGGCAGTCAGACGTTTGACGATTCCAGCACGCACCGTCGTGCCTGTGAGTTTAATTGGTTTGGCCCAGACCAGCGAACAGGGGCGCCTCGCACTGAAATCTGCCCGAACTTCAGGAATCGGATAGGGATGTTTCTTGCATTTTAATAATCAGAATGTCAGTCTGTGTAGTTTGCAGATTTTCGTGGATGCGTCAGAACATTACAGCTACCACAGCAGGCCACTGCTCTCCCACAGCACGCCGATTTCTGCTGCTGCCTGGCTCTAGGTGAAGGGTAAGTTATCGCTGCACAGGCATAGGGTTGTTAAATTATATTCACAGATCCCCGCTCTGCGTGAACCATAGTTTGTGGTGTACTTGGTCGTAGTGGCTTCTATGTGATTAGAATTGGGTCTCACAGTGGGTACAAGTAAACAAGTCACATTAAGTTGTAAAAGCAATTAATTCAGGGGTGAATTTTATAGCTTCCACTCAATGAATTCTTTGCCAATCAAGCACCATCCTTTTTCTGGTTTCTGTTTTTAATTCTTTTCTAAGATTTATCAACTCATTAAAGTATAAAAGGATAAAAAAATGTCATTATGTTTGTAAACTTAAATACGCCACTGTTCTCATTCATACTCCTTCAACTATTCACTGTTTTTACTTTTGTTATGGTGATACCTGGGTACACCAGCAATTTCATATTCAGTCTAATTAAACTTTTAATATCATCATTAATTTGAGTTGAGAAAGTGATGACAGACATAGGCAGCAAAAGTGTCGTATTGAAATTCACTAATATCACATATCAAAATGAAGGGTGTAGCTCATAATTTGGAGGTTATTGAGGAGATAATACTTTCCTTCATGTCGAGATAATGACATTTAGCATCACACTGACCTATCGTATGATTAAAGTAAGTAACAGGATGCAGTATTAGTCAGTCAACTTTATTTGTCTACTGACCAATGTGAGACATAATCATCTTTCCCCTAAAATGGTACTTCACCACATGATGAATGTTCGTTTTTTCCCACCATCAACAGAAGCTCATTTAGCACTAAGAGCAGTTGTCGACAACTACTGCCTTGGCTGCATAGTATTTTATTTTAGACACTGTTGTTTTGCACTGATACAGAAAAATACCGCAAACATTTAGAAGTGGAAAAAGCATTGTTGCACTTAATTTGAGAGTCCACAGTCATGATTTAGGCACCTCTTAATATGTAAGTTACATAAACACCATCTAGGTAAACATTACATACAATTTAGATGTGGCGATAACAACATGGCACTAAATTTGAGGATCCATTGCGCCTAGCAGCAATTGAGGTAAAAGACTGAACTTCAATCATTGCCAAATGGGAGCTACAGAGACCAAGACAGCCAACTCTTGGGTACACATTGATTGGCCGTTTCTTTTTAATGGCCAGCAACATACCTGGCTGTAATTGGTTTTTCTGTTCTAAAAGTTGATAGGATATTAGGCTGTTACTGGGAGACCTAAATTTCTCTCTCTCTCTCTCTCTCTCTCTCTCTCTCTCTCCCTCTCTCTCTCTCTCTGTCAGTGTATGTGTGTGTGTGTGTGCAAGCTATGTAAGGTTTCTCAGAATTCCGCAAGACCTTAGACATGCCAAGTCTTGACATAGCTCTATTTAAGTATTCTGCTAATGAAGCTGTGTCAGATTTTGGCAAGATGGCAGTTTTCTAGTACACACTGATTGTCTGTTTCGTTTTAAATGCTAGTAAAATATGGGTTTATAGTTGGCTGTTTCAATTAATGTTTTGTGAAATATTGGACAGCGATGGGAAGACCTAAATACGTATGTTGACCTTCAAGTTCTCCTACTGTCCTATTTCCAAGAATTGGCCATTTCTTAAAAAAAATTGCTCTGTCCCTGATTGCAGGCAACGATTAAGAGATGGTTCTAGATCATTGATTACGTAATGATTGCAACGTAGATGGCCGCGGTGGTCTAGCGGTTCTAGGAGCGCAGTCCGGAACTGCGCGACTGCTACGGTCGCAGGTTCGAATCCTGCCTCGGGCATGGATGTGTGTGATGTCCTTAGGTTAGTTAGGTTTAACTAGTTCTAAGTTCTAGGGGACTGACGACCACAGACGTTAAGTCCCATAGTGCTCAGAGCCATTAGAACCATTTTGAACCACTGGGAATGGATCAGTATCATCCATCCTGTGCAAGCATCTTCATCTCCCAGTACCTACTGCAACCCACATCCTTCTGAATCTGCTTAGAGTATTCATCTCTTGGTCTCCCTCTACGACTTTTACCCTCCACCCTCCCCTACAGTACTAAATTGGTGAGCCCTTCATGCCTCAGAGTATGTCCTACCAACCGATCCCTTCTTCTGGTCAAGTTGTACCACAAACTTCTCTTTTCCTCAATCCTGTTCAATACTTCCTCATTAGCTATGTGATCTACCCATTTAATCTTCAGCATTCTTCTGTAGCACGACATTTCGAAAGCTTCTATTCTCTTGTTGTCTATACTATATTTCGTCCACGTTTCAGTTCCATACATGGCTGCACCCCATAGAAATACTTTCCGAAACGACTTCCTGACACTTAAATCTATATTCGATGTTAATAAATTTCTCTTCTTCAGAAACGGTTTCCTTGCCATTGCCAGTCTACATTTTATATCCTCTCTACTTCGACCGTCATCAGTTATTTTGCTCCCCAAACAGCAAAATTCCTTTACTATTTTAAGTGTCTCATTTCCTAATCTAATTCCTTCAGCATCACCCGACTTAATTCGACTACATTCTATTATCCTCGTTTTGCTTTTGTTGATGTTCATCTTATTTCGTCCTTTCAAGACACTCTCCATTCCATTCAATTGCTCTTCCATGTCCTTTGCTGTCTCTGACAGAATTACAATGTCATCGGCGAACCTCGAAGTTTTTATTTCTTCTCCATGGATTTTAATACCTACTCCAATTTTTCTTTTGTTTTCTTTACTGGTCGCTCAATATACAGATTCAATAACATCGGGGACAAGCTACAACCCTGTCTTACTCCCTTCTCAACCACTGCTTCCCTTTCATGTCCCTCGACTCTTATAACTGCAATCTGGTTTCTGTACAAATTGTAAATAGCCTTTCGCTCCCTGTATTTTACCCCTGCCACCTTAAGAATTTGAAAGGGAGTATTCCAGTCAACATTGTCAAAAGCTTTCTCTAAATCTACAAATGGTAGAAACGTAGGTTTGCTTTTCCTTAATCTTTCTTCTAAGATACGTCTCAAGGTCAGTATTGCCTCACGTGTATTTCTATGGAATCCAAACTGATCTTCCCAGAGGTCGGCTTCTACTAGTTTTTCCATTCGTCTGTAAAGAATTCGTGTTAGTATTTTACAGCTGTGGCTTATTAAACTGATTGTTCGGTAATTTTCACATCTGTCAACACCTTCTTTCTTTGGGATTGGAATTATTATATTCGCCTGTCTCATACATCCTGCTCACCAGATGGGAGAGTTTTGTGAGGACTGGGTCTCCCAAGACCGTCAGTAGTTCCAATGGAATGTTGTGTACTACGGGGCCCTTATTTCGACTCAGGTCTTTTAGTGCTCTGTCAAACTCTTCACGCAGTATCGTATCTCCCACTTCATCTTCATCTACATCCTCTTTCATTTCCATAATATTGTCCTCAAGTACATCGCCCTTATATAGACCCTCTGTATACTCATTCCACCTTTCTGCTTTCCCTTCTTTGCTTAGAACTGGGTTTCCATCTGAGCTCTTGGTGTTTCTCTTATCTCCAAAGGTGTCTTTAATTTTTCTGTAGGCAGTATCTATCTTACCCCTAGTGAGATAAGCCTCTACATCCTTACATTTGTCCTCTAGCCATCCCCGCTTAGCCATTTTGCACTTCCTGTCGATCTCATTTTTGAGACGTTTGTATTCCTCTTTGCCTGCTTCATTTACTGCATTTTCATATTTTCGCCTTTCATCAATTAAATTCAATATTTCTTCTGTTACCCAAGGATTTCTACTGTAATTCGTCTTTTTACCTACCTGATCCTCTGCTGCCTTCACTACTTCATCCCTAAAAGCTACCCATTCTTCTTATACTGTATTTCATTCCCCCATTCCTGTCAATTGTTCCCTTATGCCTTCCCTGAAACTCTGTACAACCTCTGGTTCTTTCAGTTCATCCAGGTCCCATCTCCTTAAATTCCTACCTATCTTTCCATATATTCCCAATTTTTGATAATTTTTATGTATTTTCCACAACGTTTCGTATGTTCCATAACTTCACACATTTTTCCGAGTTTTTATACAACTATACAAACCCTATTTTACTGCCCCTAATGTCGTGTCAATGCCCTCATGCATCAGCTGATCACACAGCAAAATTTTCCCAAATTATTTATCTTTGTTAAGCCAGCACTACATTAATAGTATGTGTGCATGTGTGTCTGTGTGTGTGTGTGTGTGTGTGTGTGTGTGTGTGATGTCGTATTGTATGAGTTAGAAATGAACATGATGGTTGACATAATGTTGTCATAGCAAATTCTATAAGCACTGTAATTTTGCCATTTTGCAACCCAATATAACGCATGTATAAGAAATACAGTATTGTGGTTGATAAACCCTGAAAAGAGCACTGCTTGAGTAGCCTGTCTGGTGTCATGGCAAAATTCTGATGCTTTGAATCGAAAATACTGTGTGTGTATAAGAATAAGTGCAGTGCCGCAAAACACGTATTTGGAGAGCGTGACATAGCTTCTAAATTTGTTGTTTCGAAAAACTGTTTCTCTATACACCACATGTAGGTAAATTGTGTATTTGAGTCACTTCAGAGAGGACAGCCTGGTGGGAATACCGAGCAGAAATACCAAATCGAAATATATCAACTCTTGCAAAGCTTTCCAAAGGTACTAGGGTGTACTGAAATGGTTCGTTCTCCTGTTAATAGAAACAGTTTCGTCATAGCATACTCCACAAGCTTCCAATCAACGATACTATGTCGATACGAAGTACAGAACTCTCCCCTAGAGAGTTGACCAATGCCTGCAACCAACGCAGTCAAAACAATTTTACCTGCAAGTTAGCCCACCCCTCTATCCATAATGTGTGGAGTATAGGTGCAAAAACACACTGGCAATGACTAATAAAGCTGCATAATTTTTGGAGTAATCTTCTCTGACTTGCTTGCCAGCAGAAGGGACGAAACTGCTATATCAAGCAAGGGGCCTCTTAACCACGGTAATAAAGGCAAAAAGGTGCCAACACGTTGTTCAAAATACCTGTGCTACATCTCATGTAAGGGTCAGGCACTCGGCCTCCCTCATTCCTGTATCTGTAAACCGAGTAGAATAATGCTTTCAGGAGCAGCACCTGGGCACAGATGTCATCAACCTAGTCAGATAGAGCACCCACGCAGACTAGGAAACCATGTAACAAGGTATGAACTATTGCATTGCTATTAAGGTTATTATTATTATTATTATTGTTGTTATTACTAGAGAATGTGTGATACTGGTACAAGAAAGGAGAGCTAAATATCCCTGTGTTTACATAACACTAGTAAGGTTCATCTCAGATTTCCTGTAAATCTGGGTGAATGTGGTGCAACTGTTATGTTATTGCTACCCTTGCACATGAACCATACAGGGCATACTGGAAAAAAATTTTGCAACAAAATAGTATACAGCAAGCACACTGCCAATGGGCAAGATCTAATATACAATCCTGGAAATTGAAATAAGAACACCGTGAATTCATTGTCCCAGGAAGGGGAAACTTTATTGACACATTCCTGGGGTCAGATACATCACATGATCACACTGACAGAACCACAGGCACATAGACACGGGCAACAGAGCATGCACAATGTCGGCACTAGTACAGTGTATATCCATCCACCTTTCGCAGCAATGCAGGCTGCTATTCTCCCATGGAGACGATCGTAGAGATGTTGGATGTAGTCCTGTGGAAAGGCTTGCCATGCCATTTCCACCTGGCGCCTCAGTTGGACCAGCGTTCGTGCTGGACGTGCAGACCGCGTTAGACGACGCTTCATCCAGTCCCAAACATGCTCAATGGGGGACAGATCCGGAGATCTTGCTGGCCAAGATAGTTGACTTACACCTTCTAGAGCACGTTGGGTGGCACGGGATACATGCGGACGTGCATTGTCCTGTTGGAACAGCAAGTTCCCTTGCCGGTCTAGGAATGGTAGAACGATGGGTTCGATGACGGTTTGGATGTACCGTGCACTATTCAGTGTCCCCTCGACGATCACCAGAGGTGTATGGCCAGTGTAGGAGATCGCTCCCCACACCATGATGCCGGGTGTTGGCCCTGTGTGCCTCGGTCGTATGCAGTCCTGATTCTGGCGCTCACCTGCACGGCGCCAAACACGCATACGACTATCATTGGCACCAAGGCAGAAGCGACTCTCATCGCTGAAGACGACACGTCTCCATTCGTCCCTCCATTCACGCCTGTCGCGACACCACTGGAGGCGGGCTGCACGATGTTGGGGCGTGAGCGGAAGACGGCCTAACGGTGTGTGGGACCGTAGCCCAGCTTCATGGAGACGGTTGCGAATGGTCCTCGCCGATACCCCAGGAGCAACAGTGTCCCTAATTTGCTGGGAAGTGGCGGTGCGGTCCCCTACGGCACTGCGTAGGATCCTACGGTCTTGGCGTGCATCCGTGCGTCGCTGCGGTCCGGTCCCAGGTCGACGGGCACGTGCACCTTCCGCCGACCACTGGCGACAACATCGATGTACTGTGGAGACCTCACGCCCCACGTGTTGAGCAATTCGGCGGTACGTCCACCCGGCCTCCCGCATGCCCACTATACGCCCTCGCTCAAAGTCTGTCAACTGCACATACGGTTCACGTCCACGCTGTCGCGGCATGCTACCAGTGTTAAAGACTGCGATGGAGCTCCGTATGCCACGGCAAACTGGCTGACACTGACGGCGGCGGTGCACAAATGCTGCGCAGCTAGCGCCATTCGACGGCCAACACCGCGGTTCCTGGTGTGTCCGCTGTGCCGTGCGTGTGATCACTGCTTGTACAGCCCTCTCGCAGTGTCCGGAGCAAGTATGGTGGGTCTGACACACCGGTGTCAATGTGTTCTTTTTTCCATTTCCAGGAGTATATATATATATATATATATATATATATATATAATAGAAAGAAACTTCCACATGGGAAAAATATATTATAAACAAAGATTCCAAGACTTACCAAGCGGGAAAGCGCCGGCAGACAGGCACATGAACAAATATGCCTTTAAATATGTCTGCTTGTGTCTGTGTATGTGCGGATGGGTATGTGTGTGTGTGTGCGAGTGTACATCTGTCCTTTTTTTCCCCTAAGGGAAGTCTTTCCGCTCCTGGGATTGGAATGACTCCTTACCCTCTCCCTTAAAACCCACATCCTTTCGTCTTTCCCTCTCCTTCCTGAAGAAACAACCATCGGTTGCGAAAGCTAGTATTTCTGTGTGTGTGTTTGTGTGTTTTGTTCATGTGCCTGTCTGCCGGCACTTTCCCGCTTGGTAAGTCTTGGAATCTTTGTTTTTAATATATATATATATATATATATATATATATATATATATATATATATATATATATATATAAAGTCATTGGCTGACAGAGGTTTTAACACCTGTCTCTCCTTAACATTCCCATCTGTAAAATTATTTTATTTAGTTATTATGAATCTAAGTTCTCATATGTTTTATTCTTGCTTATTTATTCACTTTTCCTTTGTATTATATGCAAGTTTTTGTATACTAAATATTATTTTTACTTATTTGATTTTATTATCAAGTTATATAGGATTTAGAAACAGATTCATTATTTGATTGATAACATAAATGTTATTGATTCCAGCATATATTTATAATATTGGAGTTAAATTATAAATTTGTGAGGTGAAATGCTACCACCCTTTGTCCCTCCTTTCATCAACCTCTGAAACTGAAAAAATGTATAAAAAATGGATACCCTATTATTTTAAAAAATTAAGGTCTTTACACTCAAGAATTTGGTAGCATCTCATTCCATTCACAGGAATTTACCCCATAATTGACACTGCACAACTGATGCTACTTAATTTATTTTTTCATATATCTCCAATATCAGAGAATATTTTTAGAATTATAAATTTCTTATTTTACGTTTATAAAATATTTCAGTTTAAGCTACAGTTTATATTTAAGAGGAGGTATGTTATAACTGATTGTTCATAATGTATCTGATGGAGAAAAGATGGCAATGAAAGTGTGTCTGATATTAAATTAATTTAGTTTATTTGACTGATATTTCCTGAGGGATGTGTACATATCATTCCTTACACTCATTATTGATTATGTTTTTGGTAAGGTAACTTCAGTTCAGGTGAGATAAGCTGTAAAATAGTAGGTGTACTGGAAAATGTATCTAGGAAGTGTTCAAGACATAGCTTGGTACTGAAGTATATCACACTATTAATATTTTTCTGAGCAGATCAGGATAACTTGATTATTAATTATATTTAATTAATTTATGTATATTTTTTTTAATTTTATTGAGCGCATTTTGTAGAATTGATTATTTATATTACAGTGTATTGGGGTGGGGGTGGTAAGCATACAGATAGTATATCATAACTGAGCTGAGCTCTGGTGCTTGTATATTTTTAGAACACACTATTGTCAACATACTATCTCCCCCTCCCGGCACCCCCCCCACCCCCACACACACAGACAACATACCCCATGAATCCCAATACTTGTATGTGTTAGCTTTGGCACATTGTGTTGACGTTTGGGGGAAGAAGTATTATTTACAGACATGCTAGCTCTGTTGGGAAAGTGTATCAAGGTTGATAGTAAAAAAGCAGCAATAATAGGGTACATAATTGGCTTAAGAATCATGAAAGAAAGTTATCTATGTGGAAGTGGCTTGGAGACACTGGAAGATTTAGGATATATCATATAATAATGGTAACACAGAGATTTAGGAACCAGGTTTTAATTTGTAAGACATTTCCAGGGGCAGACGGGGACTCTGAGCACAACTTATTGGTTACGAACTGTAGACTAAAACTGAGGAAACTGCAAAAAAGCAGCCATTTAAGGAGATTGGACCTGGATAAATTGAAAGAACCAGAGGTTGTAGAGAGTTTCAGAGTGAGCATTAGAGATCTATTGGCAAATGCTGGGGAAATCAATACAGCAGAAGAAGAATAGTAGCTTTGAGAGATGAAATAGTGATGACAGCAGAGGATTAAGTAGGTAAAAAGACGAGGGCTAGTAGATATCGTTAGATAACAGAAGAGATATTGAGTTTAATTGATGAAAGCAGAAAATAAAATAAAAAGCAGGTGAAAAGGAATACAAACGTGAGATCGACAGGAAGCGTAAAATGGCTCTGTAAGGATGGTTACAAGACAAACCTAAGTATGTAGAAGCATATGTCACTAGGGGTAAGACAGATGATGGCTATAGGGAAATTAAAGAAGCCTTTGGAGAAAATACGATCACCTGTACGAACATCAAGAGTGCAGATGGAAAACCAGTTCTAAGCAAAGAAGGGAAAGCAGAAAGGTGGAAGGAGTATATGGAGGGTCTATACATGGGCGTTGTGCTTGACGATAATATTGCGGGAATGGGAGGGGATGTACATGAAGACGAAATGGGAGATATGATACTGCTTGAAGAATTGGAGAGAGCACTGAAAGATCTGAGTTCAAAAAAGTCCCTGAGAGTAGACGACATTCCATTAGAATTACTGATACCCTTTGGAGAGTCAGCCATGATAATACCCCACCATCTAGTGAGTAAGATGTATTAAGAGGTGAAATACCCTCAGATTTCAAGAAGAATAAATAATTCCAATCCCAAACAAAGCAGCTGTCGACAGGTGTGAAAATTATCGAACAAAAACTTTAATAGGTCATGGCTACAAGATCAATTTCGATTCCCTACACATGTTGGAATACGGGAGGCAATACTGACCTTACGACTTATCTTAGAAGATAGATTAGGGAAAGGCAAACCTATGTGTCTAGCACTTGTAGACTTAGAGAAATCTTTTGACAATGTTGACTGGAGTACTCTCTTTCAAATTCTGAACGTGGCAGGGGTAAAATGCAGGGAGCGAAAGGCTACTTACAATTTGTACAGAAACCAGATGGCAGTTATAAGAGTCGAGGGATATGAAAGGGAAGCAGTGTTTGGGAAAGGAGTGTGACAGGCTTGTAGCCTCTCCCAGATGCTATGCAATCTGTATTTTGAGCAAGCACTAAAGGAAACAAAAGAAAGGTTTGGAGTAGGTATCAAAAGTCATGGAGAAGAAATAAAAACTTTGAGGTTCACCGATGACATTGTAATTCTGTCAGAGACAGCAAAGAACTTCGAAGAGCAGTTGAACGGAATGGGCAGTGTCTTGAAAGGAGGACATAAGATGAACATCAACAAAAGCGAAACGAAGATAATGGAGTGTAGTCGAATTAAATCACGTAATGCTGAGGGAATTAAATTAGGAAATGAGACACTTAAAGTGGCAGATGAGTTATGCTATCTGAGGAGCAGAATAACTGATTATGGTCGAAGTAGGTATTATATAACATGTAAACTGGCTATGGAAAGGAAGGCGTTTCTGAAGAAGTGAAATTTGATAACATAAAGTATAGATTTAACAGTCAGGAAGTCTTTTCTGAAAGTATTTGTATGGAGTGTGGCCATGTACGGAAGCGAAATATGGACGATAAACAGTTTAGACAATAAGAGAACAGAAGCTTTCGAAATATCGTTCTACAAAAGACTGCTGAAGATGAGATGGGTAGATCACGTAACTAATGAGGAAGTGCTGCACAGAACTGGGGAAAAGAGGAATTTGTGGCACAACCTGACTAAAGCAAGGGCTGGGTTGGTAGGACACATTCTGAGGCATTAAGGGATCACCAATTTAAATTGGAGGGCACCGTGGAGGGTAAAAATCGTAGAGGGAGACCAAGAGATGAATACAGTAAGCAGATTCAGAAGGATGTAGGTGGCAGTAGGTACTGGGAGATGAAGAGGCTTACACAGGATAGAGTACCATGGAGAGCTTATCATACCACTCTCTGGACTGAAGACCACAATGACAACAAAAGTCGTACATTTATATATAGAATATGGGAAACACCTAAATATGAAAAAAACGGAAAAGTTTGACAAAACAGTAACAAATGGGAAAAATTTGCCGCGTAACCTGGAAACGGCATGATCGCGCATTTACTTAGGAAGTGACATTAGCACTATGTCGGAGTGCCTGGAGATATATTCTATTCTACTAACGCTGTCGATAATTAACCTTGCAGCCTGTTTCTACATTCAATGTACCTCCTAAGTTACATCGTTGTACGGCACATAGTCCAGGAGATACGACGTTACAAACATTCAGGTGCCTGATAAACTAGTTTTGCTACAACTGCAGCGCAAATTGCTCCTTTTATGTTATCCAGTTTTCGTAATGAGAACACTTAGCGGTTTCTGACAAAGGTTAAACATAATTTCAGGCCTTTTCTAAACGTTTTCCTGCTTACATGCTTAGAGGAAATGTTTAATATATTAACTCATTTCTATCACATGTCTGAAGCTCGTTTTTTACGTAGGAGTAAGATTCTTTAGGAGTAGGGGGTTTACTGGTGTGGACAGATTCTAAGTTAATCTCTATACACTGTCCTACATATTAGAGGAGAAGCTGATACCTAGTACGCAGCTGTAGCGTTCTTCCGGGAAAGGCAGCTTCCCCGTGAACTTCGGTTTCCAGTTTACAGGCAGATTATACCTCCGTAGCACTTCTTGCCAAGTTCTTTGGCGTGAGTAGACAACATGACGTCATTGAATACTTGCTTATATAGAGGAGTTATTTTCACTTCATTAAATGAGTACTTATATGTACTGCGTGAATTTTTTGTAAAATACGTTTCCATGAAGAATTATTAACTAGTGTTTAAGTTGGAAGTGTGGTGTTGTAGTGACCTAGGTGGTGTTGGTGAGGAGGTGCTGGATTGGGAAATTGGCACCTTGCTGTTGTCTATCGCTGACAGCATACTATAGGCGGTGTAATTGTATCGTAGGCATTTGGTGGCAAATCAGTGAATAACCGGAAAGCTGTAGCACTTCTCCCATTATTACTTGTTTTACTGGTAGACCGCATAAATTTCTGCCATTCAGGAGCTGCTAATACTTATACAGCGGTCTGTACTGAGTAGAGTCGCTTACTAAACGTCCACAGTATGTCATCAAAAGTGGGACTGATGGAACGGGACTGATGACTCACGAGTGTACATCAGTAACTAGCTACAATGCATTTCCTAACTTATGTTGAAATATCTAAAGTCCCATAAAAGCTGGATGACCTACTCCCGCTGCAGATGGAGACAATTCAACCCATCAACCCTCTAGGCCGCTACGGACATTGAGAGAGCTGAGGTTGGGGTGATGCATTAGACATCTACCATGTTATGGACGGTATTTCAGCCAGTGATGACAGAAAAAAATCGACGCTGTGAAATATGTATTTACAGCATGTTACCCTTTGGACATTCCCTTTAGTGTGTTACTTTACAGCACCAGATGTGTAGCTTTTTCACACAATATCTCACGCAACACCAGCAAATAAGTACTCTTAAACTGAGAACAGCTCCACTATATAAACACAAGCCCATTTAAGTTACTTGGTCTACCCACATAAGAGGACGGAACAGGCAATGGTAAGGAGGTATAGTCCGTCTGCAAGGTGGAAAATGAGCACCCCTGTAGAGTAGATTAGATTAGATTTACTTTCATTCCAATTGATCCGTAGTGAGGTGGTCCTCCAGGATGTGGAACACGTCAGAAAAACAACAATACATGACAAATATTTACAACTAAAGCAAATAAGCTGATGTACCATTCCACAGGTCCCAAGTGGAATGATCGTCATTTTTTAATGAACACTATATGAAACAGTCATTTTACAAATACTTGGTGGCGGAACTTAATTTCCCAGAACAAAGTTTCAGCTGCCGTACAAGATGACTAAGGATCATTTACCCCTCTTTTAGTGCAGGGATTTGCGCACAACTTGTCTCTATGCGTTTCTTCCGTTAGTACTGTTCGTAGCTCTTATGTGTATTCCATGTAGTGTTAAAGCATTCTGTGTAAAATAAACATCTCTCCCTAGGGCATGTCTGCGCACAGTGTCGCCTGTTATTCATAACGCGCCCTGCTGTGGGTCGGTTCTTTCGTATTATGCTTCAGTGGGGTAGAGAGAGAGAGAGAGAGAGAGAGGGAGAGAGAGAGAGTAGGGAATCGTCTGCTCACTCCCCAGTCAGCAGAACTATGTAGGAGATTTGTGGATGACCACAATCGGATGACCTCCAGAACACAGTTTAACACCTTATACGGCTCTACTGTACTGAGACGTAGTGCACACCTTTAATATTTGTGTTTAACCAACTTCATTTAACCCTCGTGCGGACTAGCCGTTTCTCATATCACGAGAGGGTGCGCCAATTTGTGTACGTGTGAAGAATAACTGCCTTTATGTTACCGAGGTAAACATGTATTAACAAAATCACGGTTTACTCTTAATTTCATTAAACGATGGTAAAACAAACTCACATTACATTAGCTATATCACTGTGTGATTAAACGATAATAAAATAAACTTTTCATTGTCTCACTCCGTTGCGACATACAGGGGTTACCCAACATTAATGAAGCACACGAGACATTAAACAGCGCAGTCGCATCACATCTCTGCTTACTGCTTATTTGATTACTAATTATCTCGTGGATAACTGCCTGACACTAGGCTTGGATTGTACTGATAGCTCGGAATTTGGGTCATTTCCTTACATGGATCGTTACTTTTTTGCCACCTAGCGTTCTGTTTATTTTGTGTTACTGCTTCTCACTTCGACGTATGGCAACCTAACTTATTACTGTGTTAGCTGAAGTGATAATGAAGAAATAGGTACGGGCTCGCAATTGTAAAACAACAACGGAACGGTAAACGGCAATTTTATTTGTGATTGGCACTTTTTATACATAGGTGCACTCACTCGATGGTTAACAAAAAACGTTAATTTTGGACCATTAGAACCTGTCTTTAATAATCTGCAATTTTTCCGTCCCCTGCAACGTGGAATTGTCTTTAATTTCATTTTCAGGCTCTTTGTTGGAAATTTAATGTCATTTAATTGTGTACTAGGAAATATTTTCTCTAAAAGGCTCGACTACATAATTACTGAAGAAAAGAGAAGTGACGTTTTAAGCCCCCCTCCCCCTCCACCCTCCCAGAACCACCCTCACACCCAAAACGACGAGATTTTCTTTTTCTTGTATATTGTCCATGGCACACTCTCCTATAATTCGACGTTTCGTGGTCTTCATTAACTGGACTACAAAATGCAACAAAACATACTTATCATAATAAATGTAAGGCAAAATACTTACACTACCCCGTTAGATAAAGCGACCACCTAATCGTCCTATTCTTGTTAGATGAAGTAAACCAATAAAAAACCATTCGAACGCATGTAAAACCAATACGGTGACACTGGTTTGTCCAAAAACAATAGAGCATGTATATGTGAACTGGTGGGAGCTGATGTGTCCTCTTCAGGCAGTAATCAGTACGGGTAGGCTTCAAAACGATGTGATCCTGGACCATACCGCCAAAAACCTGCCCACCGGCGGTATACAAAATGTTTCTCTGCAACGAAAGGCGTCACCCAGCTGACGTTTCGGCACATGGTGTGGCGCTGTGGCGTTTGTGAGAAGTTGAAAGCCCACTGAACTAGAGGCTGATGGTTTCGTTGATGACTTCTTGTAGTGGACGGAATTTGATTTACCAGAGGCAACTGGAAACGGTGTATGAGCAATTAATAGGGTCATCCATCGTCACTAAATCGGAAGAAGCTACATCGGTCTAGATAATGGCTCTTTTGAGACGAACAGTGCATACGTTAAACTGTCACAACATAAATGAAAACAGTACGTATGTCATTATACTGTTGCCAACAAAAGTTTTGGAACCAGCAAGATCTACAGCTAAGTCCGTTCTACGTAAGCGACCTTGTGACCAGGGACTGCACGAGGTACTATTGTTAGTAAGTGTTTCACTGAAGTCTAACCTGTAATTTTAATTTATGATCTTTCCGCGAGATATAAATAGGAGGATACATTTGACTGGAGGTTCTATAATCGTACGCTGTAGTATCTTTCGCCTGTGCTGTAGCGCCTGCCTCTGGAATTCGTTGGGCATTTCTGAGACGCTTTCACGCTTACTGCACGAACGAGCTGTGATTCTTAAGCTTCGTATCTCGAGGATTTTTTAAGCTACCTCCTGTGGCTCCCTCCATTGTGTCCTAGTGAGACATCTGGTTTGCTTAGGAATATTACCTTATGTGGTCGTGCCACTTCAAACCGCTCCCTTGGAATACTTCTTGCTATATGATGAATGTGACTGTTTTCAGTGATCGTTCGGAAACTGTGTCCTGTAATAATAAGGGGGGCTTTCGCCCCATTAGTGCTGTGCGTTACATTTCTCATGCTGATGGTCAACTGCCAGACCCCACGATATTTATTTCTCACAGTTTCATTTTGCGGCTTGAAATCGAAGTCCAAATATTTTTGTATTTCATACGCGGCCACTAATTAATTGAGTTTTAAGCGTAATGACCATCCTGTCGATTCAGTTTCACTTCGGGAGTTGCTTGGAGCAAAGTTTTCTGCCTGCCTCAGATACATGTTAAAACATTTGCGAGTGGTTAGGAAAAATAGCAACACATTAAAACTGTTATAAAATTTTATCACAGAAGTTCACTAAATATCACCTTGTCAATGAGGCACAAGCGCTGTATGAATGTCGTAAGAGCTGATTTATGGTCAAGAGTCCATTTAACAAAGTCTGGAATACCTGTCTCCTTGGAAAACTAAGCCGCTACCTAACCCACTCCACAGATATTTTTCGTACCTTAACTGATTTACGGAATTTTCTCGAACAGTGGGAACTTTTAAGAAAACGAATACACATTGCTTGGAAATTATTTATTATTGTTCTCTCATGTTATATCTCAGTTACACGACGCTTTTGAATGAACCCTTATAATCGCACATTGAGCATACAGGGCGTCATACAGAAACGCAGCACGCTTCACAAGACACTGTGTCTGGGAATAACAGAAATTTCTCGAAAACCATGTGTCCCATTAGAAGATCAGTAATGTATGGTTTACATATCGGCTGCAGTTTTTTACGGGATAATTTATAACTGTCTCTCTGTAGAATCTTTCTGCGTGTTAGTGGTAATAATGTCAGCTGTTGATTTTCTGAATGCATTAACTCTATAAGGCCGTTTTGCAATTATCGGCTACTTGCTCACTGCAGCATGACTGATCAACCTTCCCCGCACAGTGAAATTAATGTGAAAGATACAAATCGACACATGTAGTCGAATTAAATAAAGCATGTAAGGTTTAGGCAAATGATTGGAACTTTTTAGTTCCAAGAACAACGAAAAAGACAAAAACGTGTTTCCAGCAGTCTTGTGTGGATATGAGTAACGGACAATGAAGAAATCGGATCGGAAGACATTCTTTAGAAATGTATGTTTAGTGGAAAATCGTAATAGTATCATGAATAGAAATAGTAGATTGGTCTTAGAGAAAATGAAGTGTCTTTAGAGGCCGAAATATTGAACGAAAGTAAGATGCTTTCATCCTGAGGACAGAATACTCAGTATAACGCTCGGTAGAACAGCACGTAAAAGAAGGAAAATAAGGACGAGATGGGTAGATAATATCAGAGACATTAACATAATCTCCTCGAAACGCACAGGAGATGCACCGGGTCCGGGAATATCTGCTCGTGTCACCAGGACTCAAGAGTCGATTTGATGGATTATAAGAACGATATTTTCCTTCATATTATAAAACTGACTATACAACAATCGCTCCATTGATGAAACATTCAGATTTTGTCGCAGTGTTTCTCAACCCCCCTGCACTGTCATGACTCAATAGGAACACCTTGTTCAAACTCATATCCATAACCCATTAGCGTCAACAACACCGCCTCTCCACCCATACTGAATCAAACGCCAGCCACGAACGTAGCGCAGCTATGGAATGCAACAATGCAGTCCATTCCAGTATATGCAGTCGCATGATAACTTGATACTTCCATGAGTCGCTGATGAGACCAGACCTTTGAGTTAAAGGTTGGTGAAAATGTCTGCTCACGAATGGTACCATATCTTGTCATAATAAATCTATACTCTAATCAGAGTTGGAAAAGGTGAGTCGGGCATGAAGGAGACTGTATTTGAGAGACGGAACTCTGTTGCTCCTGTTCGGCATTATAAATATACGTTTGGTTCCCTGTCATTCACGCTCATAGTTTAGAGTTTCGTTAGCAAACACCCGTGCTTCAGACGCCCTGCGACTCATCGCTCGCCGCAGCATTCGACATCCTGTCGGTCGAGCCTAGTGCCCGCTCTTATCTACGTTTCCGGGTGGCAGACGCGCGGGGTCTCTATCGGCGAGCGCGCGTATCGCATTTCCGGCCGTGGTGCTCACGCCAGCCGAAAGCGCAACAATGGACACCGAATGGCGCATCGGCTTGATGTTCCAATTAGGAATGCGGCTAATTATTGAATATAGCCGCCACGCCATTACAAAAGAGCGCGCGACCAGTATTTCAATTTATCGAAAGTAATTACGGCCATGCTGCGCGCCGTTTGCCGGAATTGGTTTCGCCGTAAATGCGCGTTTGCTAATTTTCTGCCCGCGGCGCAGCTTATGTGTTATGCATCTGAACGCGATAGCGTGAACAGGCAGTTCTGAGAGCAACGTGCTCCGAAACTGTTCGACGTTCTGAAATAAAGCAGCCGGTCTGTGTGAACTTCGAAGGTCATCGCAGCGGATTTATTTGAAACCTAAACAGCACAAGCAGTTTTCTAATGTTACTACGTCTGATGGGACCCATTTTTCTCTACCGAAGCACGAGCTGCAACATGAAAATTAGTCTGCAAAACTCAGAGCATTACCTCAGTTACGAACACTCTGCAAACTTGCTACACCCAACATCTGCTACTCCAAGTTTAGTGAATAACGAGACCTCATTCTGCAATGTGCAGTCTTTACGATCCCTTGCCTGTATTCCCTCCAGTGCTAAGATAACGACTGCCAGTTGACACACCAGACGTCCCACCTACGTTTTTCAGTTCCCCTACGATGTTTCCACACAGCTTCTTTTAAACACGGCCGAAGAGAAAAAAGTGAAGCACCCAGAAAACCTGGAGTCAATCTAACTTCATACACTTACACACCATCCGTAGGTACGTGAATGATTGTTGTTGTTGTGGTCTTCAGTCCTGAGACTGGTTTGATGCACCTCTCCATGCTACTCTACCCTGTACAAGCTTCTTCATCTGCCAGTACCTACTGCAGCCTACATCCTTCTGAATCTGCTTGTGCACTCATCTCTTGGTCTCGCTCTACGATTTTTACCCTCCACGAGGCCCTCCAAAACTAAGTTGGTGATCCCTCCATGTCTCAAAACATGTCCTACCAACCGATCCCTTCTTCTGGTCAAGTTGTGCCACAAGCTCCTCTTCTCCGCAATTCTATTCAATACCTCCTCATTAGTTATGTGATCTACTCATGTAATCTTCAGCATTCTTCTGTAGCCCCACATTTCGAAAGTTTCTATTCTCTTCTTGTCTAAACTATTTATCGTCCACGTTTCACTTCCATACATGGCTACATTCCATACGCCCAGAGATGATTTGTATGGAGATGTCCCAGACAGTGGTAGGATAACAACCTGACTGTCGGCCGCCATGTGGCCCGAAAACCAGTCTGGTGGTCTGTGGTACCATTTCTTCTCTTAGCAGGACAACTTTGGTTTTCAACCACGGCACCCTTGCAGCACAGTGTGTAAGGGATCCGTGATCCCATGAACATAGATGCTAGTATCCGACGCCCAGGTCGATAGTAGACAGGAGTCGATTGTCTAGCGCTGCAGGAGGCAGTGAGACGAGTGTTGAGTGCGAGTAGTACCGGAGAGTGTCGAGCGAGCGGCAGTGAAGAATGGTGGTCGAGCAACCTCACCGGAGTATGACGAGTGAGCGCGTACCCCTGGTCGTCGTGCCGTGGGCCCTCATCGAACCGATTTGCGAGTGATATGAAGCAAAAAGTGCCGCATTACGTGTTTCGCGTCGGCCAGCAACAACCATGGATTGCAGTGAGGATTGTTGTGGATGTTAACCATCAGCATTGCGTGTGACGAAGTGCTGAAAATCAACAACCAATAACAAGATATAACTGTGACTAGACGTGTAAGGCCAAGGTAGCAACTGCCTCAGCATTTGTGTGTTAGTAGGAAATGTATATATCAGTTTGTCCATCGCAACCTTTGTGGTCCTTAATAATACACAAACTTTCTATCAATTTCACTATTCAATCTCAGAACAGCCGCACTCGGTTGAAATACCCCCGAAACCAGCAGTAAAACCGATAGCCTTTCTTCCATTAAGCACAGGGTCATATAATCATAATAATTAATTAACTGTTTGGCGGCTTCGATAAATTACACAACATCCAGTAAAGGAATTAAACGGCGGTGTTTCATCTTGGCTCCCGTGAAAAGGACAGTTGCAATCTTCGGATCCGAACAATGATTTATTAAGCACCATTTTTGGTGTCAGTGGAAAGACATTAGCAATAATCGGACGATTTTAGTGCAAGAATAATTCGGTATTGACGTTACTGTGACAAAAATTATAGTATTCCAACTAGAAACAGTGCAATGTAACGTATTTATGGTGAAATTAGAAATCGTGGGAACGAGGCACATTATTTAGACAATACAGTGCAAATGTGACTGAGAACCAGTAAACAGTTTGTTTCTACAAGTTGAAATGAGAAGAGAAGTGTTAATAAACAATGTATTGAAGTATGGACACGAAAACCTGCGTGAATTACTATAAAATTCATAGTCTAAGAAATGGCGCGTTTGTTCATAATCACGAGTGAAACAGCAAAAATTCCGTTATAAAAGTATCAGGAGCATGTTTTCAAGTGACTTTGCATCCGAAATTGTTTTTTGAACGGGGTAAATCGCTCAATTTTATGTGGACCCATAAACTTTTACCTCATTCGCGAGTGTTGTCTTTGGCGTAATTGTTGGATGACGTCACCCAGAGTCTGAGCGGCTAACGAAAGCATCTAAGGCATAGACAGCGGAGCTGTGCCACACTGACCAGTAACTACAGCAGAGCCAAGTGGCTGAAGCAGAAACAATGACGACGCGGAGTTCGACATCTAGTGGCGTACCCCGGAAGTATACGACGTCTGCGCCACCTACCCGCCGATGATCGAAATACAGTACGTGACAACAGCTCCATCCCGTCGCCAACCACCGAAGTACGAGAGTGCGTCAGCGCGATTCGCCGCGAGCTTCGCTTTGCACACGGCACCACACCAGCTGCAACGACGCTTCGCCTGACTGCCGCCGCTCCAGAGGAGCCAACGCCAACACGACTAGTAGCGCGACTTCAAACATCAAAACATCGCGACTTCGACGAGCGTCGAGGGATGAGTGAAGACGATTTGTTGACGGGAGACTAATTAATATTGCACTATCTTCAGAGCACGGAAGGAACTTCAAATTAAATTTGTCAATTGCAGAAAATATAAGAATAGTATTTTTTAACTTATTTTGCGAATTTTCTCTGAAGCCTCGTATGCTAATATGCTCCTGTTTAATGCTGTACAGCACAGGATAATGTCTCATTTGCATTATTTATTGTAAACTAAATGTTTATATGTCTTCTAAGTTGTGTGTATGTTACTTCGAGATTTTGTGTATAAATGCAGTCATTGATGTTTGGTGTGGATAGGCTTCTGTAATTAATGGTGTTCAACGGAGAGGTCTATTTTGCCAGTTTGGGTTAACTAATACAGTGAAGGATTATTTCGTTATTAGCTAATTAGTGAGTGTTTGGGTTACGAGGAGGTTATTTCTATTTTTTATTTATTTTTTCTTGTCTCTGCATAGTGAATAGTTAGAATGGATCTTGAATTGAAAGAAAAGGTTGTGGAGGAGGTAGTTAGAAAAATGGAGATAGCGCAGGATGACATGGATGATTCAGGAATTGGTAGTAGTGGAATGTCAATGGACAGCCCATTGGGTCATTCAACCAGTTACCCTGAGACAACAGTAAAATCGATTAGAAAGGAACTGAGTCTTGAGGATGCAGAATCGCAATCAGTAATACTTAAGATGCTCCAAGAAATCAACAAGCGAATAGAAGGGGATATGACGAAATCAAGAAAGAAAACAAAGAAATCAAGAAAAGTATAGCAGGGATGTCCGAAGTATACCAAGAAATCGTAAGAAAAGGGCTGCAGGAATTCCAGGAACAGATGAGAATAACCTTTCAGGAGAGAGATGACAAGCTACTGATGAAGGTAGACCGACTCCTAGAAGAGATGAACGATATGAAACCAGAGATAATCGGAAAAGCTGAGGGGGTGTCAAGGAAGTCAAAACTGAATTGGAAGGGAGAATGCAAGAAGTGGAAGCACACCAGAACCAACAGATGCAAGACGTGGTACAAATACAACAGCGGTGCCATGTTAATATTGGTAAATTGGGAAACAGGCAATTGAAATTGGAGGAGGCTTTGGAACATATAGTCACAAGCGAGAAGAGAGTACAACAGCTAGAAACTAAAACCGAAGAGATTGATAGGAAAATAAATACTGTCACCTTAACAGTAGGGCAGGGCAAGTTCGTTACATTAGTAAATGCTTATAATAGGTATACCCAGACTAACATCGGGCAAAAATATAAACCCAAAGGGGCATTGCATCCGATGATATTTATTAAATGGTTACGAGGAGTTTTCCCAGCACATTTACGAGATGCAGATAAAATTCAGTTCGTAATAGACAGGATGGAAGGTGAAGCGTTCACCTGGTGAATTAGGAAGAAAGAAGAAGTTACCAGCTACAGTCAATTTGAGGAAGAGTTAGTAAAGAAATACTGGTCCAAAAGTCACCAATGTGCAACACTTGAAGATTTACTGCATCGCAAGTCCCTTAACACCTGCAGAGGTACCTTGAGAGTATTTGCTGAGCATCTATGGGAGTTGATTGAAACATTGGAGCAGCCATTGAATGACGACATAATGATATCAGCAATTAAAAGGAGGTTAAGTCATAGGATGCAAGAAAACTTATCCAGAAGCCTGATCGAAAATAAAGATACCTTAATGGAAGTATTGGAGCAGTTAGAAACTATTCGTGCACAGGGAAACAATCAGATGCGTGATCAGAACCAAGATGGAAATAATTACCATCAAAGTCAGTTTAATGGCCCACCAAATTACAGTGGTGGAGGTGGGAGTAATGGATATAGGAACCGTGGCAATGGTCGACAGTTTTACCATGATCATAGGAGAGATGATAACGACAGGAATTATGAGAGGGAAGAAGATATACAAAGGTATCATGAGGTACAAACTGAAGAAAGTTAGGTGTAGATAGCCAGGAACTCTTTTGCTGGTATACCAAGTGGCGACTGGTACATTCCCAGCTGGGTGAGACTTTATTTCTTATTTCAAGCTTCACTCCTGTACCATCTTTCTCTATCCTTAGGTTAAAAAAGTTAGTGTCTAGAACATAGAATAGGTAGTGGTCATCGAAGTAATTCAGCCAGGAACCATGTACATCAACAGTAACTATTATAAATTTACTAGAGTGTGAGATGGTAGAGTATCAATAAGTAAAAAATAAGTTTAGTGTCCGTACATTACAAAATTCATAGTGACGGAAGTAATAAAATGACATCCAGATCAGAAAGCCAATGTTTATAAAATGTGATGGGAAGCTAATTGGTTAAATAAGAGTTTGTGTAATCTTATAGAGTTGTTTTATGAGGCATGAAAAGGTCAAACTGTTGTAAGAAAATTGAAGTAATTTATCAGCTTGTAATTAGAATGGGATATAAAGAAACAAATACACGAGGAGACAGTTGTTCGAATAAATGATGTGAAATATGATGAACGGAGAGGCCAAGAAGCCTGGAGTAGTATTTGCATGTTGTTATTGCAGCGAATATGGAGGGTTGATGTAGCTTGAAGATGTATATTTATTTGCAGTTGAAGTTGCTGTTAAGTTGAGGGGGTTATGTGTAATGAAGTGTTTTGAGGATGAGATTTTTGAAGCATTGAAGCATATGGAGCATTGATGTAGGTTGAAGATATATATGTATTTGCACTTGAAGCTGCTGTTAAGTTGAGGGAATTATGTGTAATGAAATGTATGGAGTATGAGACGTTTGAAGTATTGCAGTATGTCATTTAGCACATGAGCAACATCTGTTTGCAAGTTATTTGTAGGTCTACATGTTTATCTGAGGTATACTGAGTAAAACACAAAGTGTAACTCATGAGTAATGAGTAATTCATGTATCCATTTAGCTATCAAAGTCAAGTATGGTTGTACTTACATCAAGCTTCAGAAGCAGAATTCTGGCACTGTGTAATGAATAATAAATATCCATATAGCAGACTTGGATTAATGTCAGTATAATAGGAAGTATCATATTTTTTTTATCTGAGCATTAACATATGACAGTATAAATGTTAGGCAAAGGGATCAGTAATTTAAAATTTTTCATTCGGTGACCACATTAGTTATGGTGATGCAGATAGTTATGTAAG
Organism: Schistocerca gregaria; assembly: GCF_023897955.1. NCBI lineage: Eukaryota > Metazoa > Arthropoda > Insecta > Orthoptera > Acrididae > Schistocerca > Schistocerca gregaria. The sequence continues at coordinate 575,002,919 of NC_064925.1, forward strand.
AAATATTTAGTGGTATAATGGAGCATTTAATATTGTTGAATCTGTAGGGGTATGAGGAATTGGTAAATAAGTACATAAGTAAAAGTATAAATGCTATACTTTGTTCTCATTTTTAGTTTTACTTACGTTAAAGACTCAAATGAATAAGATGTTAATTTCTTCCTTAACTTTCATGTATGTTGGCCAAGTGAGTTATAAGTTAGAGTGATAGTAGTATGGACAGCAGGAACCCCACTGAAAGGACGGCATACCAAAGAGGTTTCAACTAGTTTTCTTGTTTTTGCTGTAGCAAATTACAAAAGATTAACCAGTAACAAATATGTAGTTAAAAGCTCGTACAAAACTTTGAAAATGAAGATTTTTTGTAATTGAATGTAAGATAAGTTTTATAAAAATATTTACCATGCCATGTTAATTAAGATATATTGATGGAGTCTACTGTTTCTGTAGGGGCAGTTTGTTACCGAAGTCAATAGGATATTATTTGTGATACGATGTAATTTTCAGTATTTGAACCTGAACTTATGTTCCTCGTTTTCGTTTATAAACTACGTGATAATTTTTTCCCATTATTCTTTTTCGCCTGTGGGTACAAAGAAGGTTTTTAGGGCGGGGATGTAAGGATGTAAGGGATCGGTGATCCACGAACATAAATGTCGATAGTAGACAGGTGTCGATTGTCGAGCGCTGCAGGAGGCAGTGAGACGAGTGTTGAGTGCGAGTAGTACCGGAGAGTGTCGAGCGAGCGGTAGTGAAGAATGGTGGTCGAGCAAATTCACCGGAGTATGACGAGTGAGCGCGTCCCCTAATATTCGTGGGGTGGACCCTCATCGATATCGATTCGCGAGTGATATGAAACAAAAAGTGACAAGTGCCGAATTAGGTGTTTCGCGTCGGCCAGCAACAACCATGGATTGCTGTGAGGATTGTTGTGGACGTTAGCCATCAGCATTGCGTGTGACGACAACCAATTAAAAGATATAACTGTGATTAGACGTGTAAGGAGAAGGTAGCAACCGCCTCAGCATTTGTGTGTTACATCGGAACCTTTGTGGTCCTTAATAATAGACAAACTTTTTATCATTTTCACTATTCAATCTCAGAACAGTCGCACTCGGGTGAAATACCCCGGAAAACAGCAGAATAGCCGATAACCTTTCTTCCATTAAGCACACGGTCATATTATCGTAATAATGAACTGTTTGGCGGCTTCGATAAACTACACAAAGTTCAGTAAAGGAATTTAAATTGGGGTATTTCAAGTGGTACGTCAGCGCTTTTCTACTCCCCGTTTTGTTGCCCAGAAAGGTAAATCATCCTGGACTTACATTGCAGGCAGGTAATTCCTTTCCGCACAGTGCGAGAGTTTCTACTGCTTATCTTCGTTTTTGCCAGTAAGGTCTCCAGATATCTCTCCAATTGAGAACGTATGGAAAATTGCGGTCAGGGACCTCCAAGCAACTCGGGATTTTGAGCATGGAACGTGCCGATTGGACACAATTAGATACGATATCACTCAGGAGTGCACCCAGCTCTACCAATCCGTGCCGAGCCGAATAACTGCTAGCGTAAGGGCTAGAGGCCGACCAGCGCGTTACTGACTTTCTCTGTTTGCGAAACGCTCTGAAAGGGCCAGAGGTGAACCAACGCATTATTGAATTCCTCAATTTGTAAAGCTCTTTCTCTTGAATAAATAGTCCATTTTTTATGACATTGTTATCATTTGTTTGTCTGTATAGTGTACATGTGCAATTTCATCTACCGATTTCTTTACCATTTCGGTAAGTCCTTCAGTGTGCTTCGTCTATTTTGTCTTAGAGTGTATTTCAGTCTCTGTCTTTTCCTACAATTTTCACTTTCAGAAGCTCCCTTGGTACCAATCTAAATTCTTTCAGATCGTCTTCTTTGCGGTCCCAAACATTGATTTTAAGTTTACCTCTAATCGCATTTCTTCTGTTCCAAACAAGTTTCATATTTCTCTTATTCTCACTGAATGTTTTGTGCTCATCAGACTGTTCATTCCATGGAACAAGTCATGTATATTTTCCTCACTTTCGATGACGATAGCAGTGCCATCAGAAAAATCTCATCGTTGACAAGCGTTCATCTTGAATTTTAATCGCACTCTTGATCGTTTTTTACTTATTTAGTGCATATTTGGGGGCAATTACCTAAGGGCTAGACGCTGCCCTGAAACTGTCTGTTCCGCTGCCGTCCCTGTCAATGCCATTGACAGAAGAAGGATGACTCATTACACCGGAAGCCTTCGGCCGCCATCGCTGATGATGTTTATTCAAAAGTGAAGGAGTGAATGGGTTCGAACGTGTGACACTGGACGATTTCACTTTTAGTCAAATTCGCTACTCCTAGATCACATTTTTGTCGTCTTTCTTTCGATCTGTTCTCGTCCTAATTGTGATACGTCCACTAAGTCGGGCTAAAGGAGAGGAAGCAACTGTAGGGGTTGTTCAACACTAAGCAGATTCAGAAGGATGTAGGCTGCAGTAGGTACTGAAAGATGAAGAAGCTTGCAGAGGATAGAGTAGCATGGAGAGCTGCATCAAACCAGTCTCAGGACTGAAGACCACAACAACAGCCACAACAACAAGTTCTCCTAATCCACTTTCGCCACCCTCAGCAGTTTACTCATAAATTGCGTCTCGTGACGTCACACTTACTTAACTTTTTCGTGTCTGGAAACTACAATTTGTTTGCCCAGTATTAGGCAATGTCCAATGCTTCTTCTTTATCCAGCCATAAACCGTCGAGGGTGCCTCCGTGGGAGCAGGCAGGGCACTGTGGGAGGTGTTCCGTGTCCTGTCGAGTGCCCCAGTCGCAGTTGTCGTCATTTTTGTCCAACGAACCCCATTTGATCAGATTAGATTTCACAGGAGCCACCCCAGTTCTGATGCGGTTAAGCACTCTCCAGGTTTTCTAATCACCAGAAACACCCGTTGGTGGGTTCTCTCTTAGTGGATAGTAGATTGGGGGCTCATCTGAGGCGCAACTTAGGAAACGGCGTCTGGATTTGTGTCTGCTGGGGCCACACTCTAGGCCAAATATTGAGTGACGGGCATCAAAGGTTTGTTTTAGCTTCTCGGTATGACCATGGGCTTTGTTACGTGAGTCAGGGTTTGTGAAACCTGCGGCCCTGTGAAGATTTTCTATGGGGATTGGTTTCATGCACCCTGTCACTATCCTGCATGTTTCATTCAAGCTAATATCTACCTTTTTGCGTGGGCGGATCTGCACCATATCGGGCAGGCATATCCGGCAGTTGAGAAGCACAAAGCTAGGGCTGAAGTTCTGACCACTGTAGGTTTGGCACCAGATTTGCTATTGGACGGCTTCCTTATTAGAGAATATCGTGCTTCTACTTTTTTGCATGTTTTTTCGCAATGATATTTGTATGTCAATGTTCTGTCCAGCACGACGCCAAGGTAGATGGGAGTATCTGTGTGTTCTAGTATTGTTCCATCCCAGGTAACATTGAGCCTGTACTTGGCCTGCCTCGAGTTCAGATGGAATGCACTCACTTGAGTTTTCGAGGGATTGAGTTTTAGAGAATTCTTTTTGTAGTAGGTTGACATTGTAGAAACGGTAGTTTCTAGTTTCTCCTCGATGGCTTCAGATCTGTTGCCTTGAACTGTTATTGCCAGGTCGTGTGCATATACAAAAGTTTTGGTTTTGTCTGGAGTTGGTTGGTCATTTGTATATATGTTGAATATGACTGACGCCAACACGCTCCCTTGGGCGAGCCCATTTTTCTGATTTCGCCATCGCCTTTTTTTCCCCTCAAGCATTACGAAGAACTGTCTATTTTAGAGCAGGGATTCAATTATCTTGACTAGGTGGTAGTCTTTCAGTGTCTCGTAGACTTTATGCAGTAGTGTCCGGTGGTCTACTGTATCATAGGCGGAACGTAGGTCGACTAGTGCCAGTTTACTCTCAAACCCATCCTCGATATGTTCCGTCAATGCCATAAATTGACTGGTACAGGACTTTCCACGTCTAAAACCTGTTTGATGTGCAATTAGCTTCGAGTCAACTATGTTCTCTATTCTGTTGACGATCAATCTTCCATAGGGCTTAAACAGGTGGCAGAGAAGAGTTATGGGTCGATAGCTCTTCGGAGACTCTGAGTCCTTCCCGGGTTTAATGAGAGCCACCACTTTTGACTTCCTCCATAGTTTCGGGATTTGAAAGGTTTCACGGCACACGTTACAAAGTCCTAGTATCCAGGCCCTAGCGCCAAGGCCGAAGTTTTTAATCTGTTCCACGCAAATATCATCAAACTCAGCGGCTTTCCCAATCTTCATGGTATTTATACCATTGTTCAACTCTCTCGTGGTAAATGGTTTCTGGAAGTTGGTGTTTTCCGTTGGCAGTAGGCGTGTGATTCTAGAAACAAAATGTGTACTTCTGTTCTTAAGTAAAGGAAGTAAAGACTAGGATTTAACATCCATCGACATCGTTGTCGTTAGAGACGCAGTGCAAGCACTGACTATCCTCAAGGGTGGGGGGAAGAAAATCTGCCATGCCATTCCAAATGAACCATCCCAGCACTTGCCTGGAGCAACTTAGGAAAATTTGATAAAGACAGGTAAAGACAGGGTTTCAGGAAATATAAAACTGGGAGGATGAGTAAACTAAAATTAGAATTGTGCAATGGTTAAGGAGGAAATTATCTGTTGTCCACGCAAAGCTATGGAGCTGTATTACAGTATATTCCAGTCAGTCAGACACGAGACAGATTCAGCGTTCTGGTAGCAGAGGAGATTTGAGCGCGGTCTCCTACGGGTCGTAATTGAACTTCAGCAGCAAGAGAACCTGTTGTTTGGTGTACTAGTCATGTTGTAGCAAATGTTGTCACTAGATTCGGTGAGTGGATGAGTGCTTTAGAAAGTAATGTGAACGGCTATAAATGACGTTCCTTATAGGTTTAGAACTTGCAGAGAATTTCGTGACTTTCTTGCAATGGGTTAAGCAATTCACGTGGCATGCTATGCAGTCGTATTTTTATCCTTCGGATTACTGATTATTATAGGTGAATTGCGCAGCACCGTCCGAGCATAATGAAATGGTAAATATGGTGAAAACATTCCAGCTACAGACTGAATTCCATAACTTGCGATGCTTTTGACAGTAGTTCGTAAGTTCTATATGTACTTTGGCTATTAGAAAGAGAGTGAGCTACGTCCGCAAATGGAATCGACAAACTGGGCGCACGTAAATACTCCCGCATTAGAAACCTTGTAATTGTGGCACAATTGTTAGCAGCATATGTAATGCTAAAGCTATTATATATCACAGGTATTTTAGCCAAGAACTGGTTTAATTTTTACTAGCTGCCTATTGCTGGTTGCTTCTTTCCTTACTCGTCGATGAGCTTTTGTTTTGTGAACGTATGTATATTACGTGCGCCACTCAAAACTACTCACACATCTGACTACTATTTTCGTAAAAAGAATGCATATGTTCGAGCAACCTGATTTTGCGCTAAGAACTTGATAAATATCAGGGATTTCTCGACCAAATACTCTGTTTGTCATTAACATCTAACCCACAATTAACTAATAATTTTTTTGTATTTAAAGGCACAAATATAGGTATTCAAACTTCCCTTTTTCTCTTTTTAATCAAATAAGATATCAATGGGCAAAGTAACGATATTAATGCTTTTAATCTTATACTAGCTCGAAATGGTAATAACATAAAACACTATTTCTTTTATTGCCAACTGAACTACTACTATAAGCCAAAACAATACTATGACCCAACACGTTTAAAAAGTCAATCCTAGGCCACCCACGTTGCTACTTATTTACTGAAAAGTAATTCTTTTTAATTTTTTAGCAAGCGCAACATGTTTAATACAGAATTTTTATGTAGTAGTGATATTGTGTCCAGAGAAACGTAACTATTTCATTTCCACAGAAGTCTACAGACTTCTTCTAGTGTTTTCCCTGCAAAATAGTAAAACATGAACACTTTCTACTAGACACGCCACTTTAATCTACTAGACAAAAACAGTCTCCCAGTTCAAGTGCGATGTTTCAATGCAAGTTTAATCCCAGTTCATAACTACATATGTTAGCGTACTCAGCGCAGAAGCTAATCGCACTAATTGGGATAGATGAAACGCTTTACTTTTGACATACGTTACCGAAAATTGCTATGTAAGGATGACTCTCGCTGGTTGCTCCACTTCTTTAGATGTAAGAGCACAGACGGTAACCATAGGCCTCGACCAACTCTCACTCTTTGTGTATACAATAGAAGAACAGCGCTCTGGTCCCCTTACATCGATGTACTTTATTACAATGTAATGCTAAATCCACTGCTTCTTAGTTTGTGTTTTGTGAAATCCTGCCCACTCGTGTCTCATAGGTTGCCGAGGAAACTCTTTTCTCCAATATCTAGACAAGACACAAGCAAATGATATTACTGGAGTTTATTGCACTAACTGAATTGACAATACTAAACTTTGGGTCTCAAGAAAATGGCGAAATGGTAATAATCAGTGTCCTTCACTATATACAACGTCCATGGAAGTCAATCACACAAGTTCACGTGGATTACAAATCATGGCTCTTCCAGTGCCCATCTTCTAGTCAGCTTCTCTAGTGCCCCTTTTCTAGTGCCCATTTTCTAGTCAGCTCCTCTAGTGCCCCTTTTCTAGTGCCCATCTTCTAGTCAGCTCCTCTAGTGCCCCTTTTCTAGTGCCCATCTTCTAGTCAGCTCCTCTAGTGCCCCTTTTCTAGTACCCTTCTCCTAGTCAGCCCTCTAGTGCCCCTTTTCTAGTGCGCATCTTCTGCTGCCCGGCTGAGGCTAGGCGGCCCGTCGCCTTTATTCTCTCCGTCTAGATGCCGCTCCTGTCGTGGTGACGTTCTCAAAAAATCTTCAAATGTGTGTGAAGTCTTACGGGACTTGACTGCTAAAGTCATCAGTCCCTAAGCTTACACACTACTTAACCTAAATTATCCTAAGGACAAACACACACACCCATGCCCGAGGGAGGACTCGAACCTCCTCCGGGATGGGCCGACTGCCGCGTCCGAGACCGCTCGGCTAATCCCCCGCGGCGAGGTGACGTCCTACTCGGCGTGCTGTTGCCTGACGTCGTCTCACAGCCCCGTCTGCTGCATCGTTCTTGATCTTCGTGCTGGCGCTTCTCGTTACACCGGAACATGTTAAGCATTCTGGTCCATCTGGTAGGCGTGACGTCGGTACATTTTTATATCGACCGCCAATCACCGCCCCTCTCCTGCCAACCAGCTTATGAATCTCGCAATGGCCACGAAACGTCTCTCCAAATGACCATGAAATATTTTAACAACATTTCTATTGCACATTTTTATAACAGCATCCACTCTTTCCTTGAATGTTCCTCGCTGCATATAAATCTTGGTGCGAAGAACTTGGAATATACGACATTCTTCCAATAAAAACGCTCGCTTCATAAATAGGACGTTACAGAACCGTCTTTCCGACAATGCGACAGAACATTTTATGCGCCCTTCTGACACGGACAGTGAAGCCTATCTTCTAAACAGCTTTTCCAGGTTTACCGATACTGTACATTGCTTCAGGACAGTGAGTAGTTTTATGGAAGTGATTTAGGTAGGAGAATAAACTTCATAAAGTGATCGATTCCACCCGCCGCTTTGTTATAGACGTCACGCGATGACGCCTCGATAAGCTTCGTCACGACTTTAAGCACCGCCCATGTCAAAATCCAAAGCCCGCCAGAGCTTATGCAGAGTGCGCACACTGAACTGTGCTCCAACTGCTGCCGCAGGTTCATCGGGCCCACATGTTCTATCTTCTTTCTTCATTCTCAGTTTCATAAAGTAAACGCTACAAAATGCTATCAGATATATACGCTCTTTGACTAAAAATATCCAGATGCCTATTACTACATTAATATGCGCTGTTTTCGCCTTTACAACGACTTGAACCCTGCTGCAGACACATTAATATGCGCTGTGTACATTTCTGTGGGGGGGAATGGCACCCCATAATCCCTCAAGAGCCGAAACCACAGAAGGAAGTGATGTTGGCCGTTGGGGTCGAGAGCGCTCACGTTGTGACTCATCGCAAAAGTGTTCCATTGCGTTCAGACCTGGACTCTAGGCTGCCCAGTCCATTTCAGGAATGCTGTTGTCTACAGAGCTCTGCCTCACAGGTGAAACGTCCCCTTAGAACAATTTATACACTATTGTCCTTAAGCTGACACACAATATTTTTAGCGCAACGCAATCTGACTTCCAATAATCCCTACGAAAGAATGGCCCTGACTAACATTAACCTACACGTTTCACAAATCACTTACTTCACAAAAATCTTCGTTACTCAAGCTACTGCAATACAGCTAGCGCCACTACTGCCAGCTAAATAAAAGGTTCAAACTACTGAAGGCACTAACTACTGATAGGCATAGTTAGCAAATGAAAGATTTTAATACAGAACAAAGAATGTATTTACCTTACTAGTCATAATATATATATATCAGTCCGTGACACCAATTCTTACAAATTTCAAAACTCCGCCATCTCCCTCCCCACGTCCACCACTGCTGGCGGCTCACCTCCAACTGCCAACGCTACGCGCTGTTAGCATCCAGCTGCCGCTGCCCAACACTACAATGGCGAGTATTATAACAATGCCAACCAGCCACAGACTGCACACGGCACAGCCAGTGATTTTCATACAGAGCGCTATGTTGCGGCGGCGTTACCAATAAAAAAACTTAAACAGCTTACTTACATAGCCCCCATGCTCCCCACAAAAAAATTTACAAATTGTTTTGGACAGTGGCCAATACATATTTGGCAATTTTTTTCATAATTACAATAACAAAGAAATGAAATGCACACACTTATCGATACAATGTTGGTCAAAAGCTAAAATTTTCTCACAATCCATAAAGACAGTCCTGATCATTCACCAAACTAAAATTGCAGTGTTATTCTCAAAGTCTGAGTAGTAAAAGAAAATGCACACAGAGGTAGTGGATTTCCATGCAGTCTTGAAGAAGTAGTGTTGTCCCTCCAACTGAAAGACAGTGCTGACTCTTGACATGCAGACATGTAATGGACCACAACAGAGCAAATCCATAGCAGAGTCAGTCGAAGTTTTGAAGAATAATGGTAGGTAGGTCATCTCAGAGCAGACCCACTGTAGTCCTGGTAGAGATTACGGTATTGGTGGGCCACCAGAGATGCAGACCGACTGCAGACCTTGTAGAAATAATGTTATTGGTGGGTCATCAAAGGTGTAGACCCACTGTAGTCCTTGTAGAGATGGCCAGCAGCCATCTGTTTGATTGCACAGGCACATTGAAGAGTCTTGCGGATAATATAGCAAGTTCATAACCCACGACTTGTCCACTCACAAAGTTTTTGGAATTCTCCTTAGAACCAGCAATGCTGTTATCCAGTCCCTTGCTGAATTATTAAGACACGTGCAAACACTATCAGTCCCTACTTCTCACATATTATCCATATACTATGACCAACAGAAACGTGTGCAGTGGAATGTAATTTACAAGTTACTTAATTTGATGAACTGGTGTCAATTACAATTTTATAACATGAGGATACAATAACAAAGGTACAAAATATGTCACTAAAGAACATAATAGTACAGATAACATTTGCAGTAATACAGGCTGTACAAAAGAATACAAATAAACATGCACATCTTTCTTACAAAAATTATGACATAAGTACATAGATAAAGATCAGAATAACTTTTGAAACATCAACTTCACACATGAGCATTAGAACAAAACAGAATAAATAATGTGTAAACATCTTTACGAAGTAAATAACATGTTATTAATGCAAATTATATTTGAGGATAACAGTATTCCTCATCATAGTGAATGTAGATCAGTATTAGAAGAGAACAAATTCTATGAAACAGTGCACAGAGACAGGAAGAAAATAAATACACAAGGGTACACAAACACCTAGTGGGATAACACAAAAGGAAAGGACAGGGTTTGTTTTCAGTATAACATTTGGTACTGTAGTCCAACCCAAATTTTCATTCCATAGATCTTTCGTCTTATTTCAACATTTGTTTCCACCAAAAAATTCTATCCAAGCATGCTTTTTGTATTTATATGTTCACATATTTCTTACCTCATCATTTATTTCCAAGAAAATCCTACCTAAACCTGTTGTCCCTAAACCCTACTTTTTTGTTCCTATCCTCTTTCAAAATAGTTTTTCTCCACTGTGCACTACATTTTTGGCCAAACCATTTTTTTATAGCTTCTCAATCTTTTTCTTTCAATTCATCATAGTTAGTTTCTTATATAGTCTACCCCTCTTAAGCTAACTTAAACCTACTGAGCTCAGATGCTAAACTAAGGGACAACGCAATGCAGCAGCACAAAACAATTAATACAAACAACAATGAAAAAATGGAAGGTGTCAAAGCAAGCAGCTATATTAAAACTAATATAAGGCAATGTGTAGCAAACAAGAAATATAAATCCATAGTAAAACTGGCTTAATAGAGTAATACTAAGTCAAATTCAGTAACATTATGCCTGGCACACAGCAGCAGCAAATGCAATAGCTTATAACTAAACATGACAAAGCTCAAGCAGAAAAAATAGTACACTAAAGACAACAATGCAGATAAGGGAGATGTCTATTTACATCTTAATGTCTATGTAATTAAAATGGTGCACCACAAAAACTTATTGTAAAGAAATATTACCATGTACTTGAAAAGAAAATTGTGTATGCAATTCCTGTGAAAGGAAATGTCTTTTTGTGCTCCTTCGTTTTTTTTAAGTACATCATAAAGTTATTTTTTACTGGATCTCTAGGCATAAAATATTTATATTAGTACATCCATTAAATTTTATAGTAACCAATGCTGCAGTGCAGCTAGAAACTAGATATTAAACAAAATAGGCAAAGCAAGGCGTGAAACGTCATTCAGTAACCATATGGCGTTTCATAATGCAGTAAACAATCTTTCAACTAGCAAGACGATAGACGTGAAATGTTTCTCGTCGTTTCATTAGGCACTTTAATAAATATCAGAAATTAAGAGCTCCACAGCATAACCATATGTTTTCAAGTTTGAGCGTGTCGTATTTGCGATGCTTTCGACAAAGAAATGTCAATAGCGAGGATAGGGCCTTCCTTTTTTTCCACACCTAATGGGTTTCTTTTGTTGATGACTACCTCTCAGCTGGGCGCCCAAAACGCATTACGTCAAGGTCACTTAACTGTCTTACCGAAATATTTACGACACCAGTTTCCGCTACAGTTACAGTCACATATAAAAATATTTCACAGGTCAAGAATTTGCGATACACATCTGTAGAAACAAAATCCTTTAAATATAACAGTGTCCAAAAAAATTTCGTCGGCATTGTAATACATTCACGCATGTACATACATTTCATAACTCTTAAAGTACGATTCTTGGTTTCCAACAACCTTTTTCACAAACCAGAGTCCCTAACCACTACTCATTATTCCTTACCTTATTCGTCGACACTTCTTCAATATTTCATCATAACAGATACGTAGCATAATCAAATAACTCTTATACCATCAGCTTATTGATCATAAACATACCGCAACAGCATAATACACATTGTCATCGTCATAATAACATCATAAAAACTCAGCTAAATCTCAAAATCATCGTAGCTTTCTGCAATAACTTCAAAACCTAAAAAATATTCTCTGCTCATTTCAATAGTGTCATCTACCTCAAACGTACTTTAAAAATCATGATCCCATACCAAATACATCATTCAAAGCTCTCATAGTATCACAATGGTTTCCGAAAAAATATGAACATTTCACAAAGTACAAACAAAATAAAATTTCATAAGTGTGAAATTATCCAACTGTGTGATTGTGTAAACATGTGTCACTGACGTAATAAAAAGAAATGTTTGTCTCTCAGTTAAATGATCAGTAAGCTGTGTAATTTATGTGTTAGAGAAATATGGTACCGATGTGTAAAGTTGTATAAGCAAATACCATATTAGCTAGGGCTACTTGTGCTTGCCAAACACATGATACACAAAGTAAGCGTGTACTCCTCTGAGGATTAATGTAATTATACCCTCAGGTGTTACAGATTACAGCAATGGAATGAAATGTATCACGAAAAACTTTCTTTTTAATTCAACAATCTTGATAAATAAATGGTTTAAGTACCAAATTAATCACTCAAATGCTTGCCCTGTAATGCTAAATGTGCGTTTTGCTGTAAGATAATTCTGTGGAACTGTCGTAGTTATTGTCCTCTGTAAGCAAAGTTCTGCTGAAGTCAATGTACTTACCTCATCATAAACGAAAGTGAAATGTTTTCCGTATAGATATCGTAGTTATTACATACCTTGCCGTGATCAAGAAAGTACTATAATGTAACGTATTGTTGTGCTACGATAAAGGCTGTCTCATTGTAGCTATACCACAAAAGTTACTACTAAAACATGTTTTACTTTCCAGAGTAATACGGAAAAACTGTGCAGATATAAAACAGATACACCGCAAAAGGAACAATGTAAATCGTGTCACATATTAGTAGCGTCGTGATATAATCGTGTAGTTATCAGAGAAACCAAATGCTAAGTCATCTTTAATCTCACCTAATGTACTTCAAATAAAGAATGTATTTTCAAGTAAACCAAAATGTTGCATTAAAATCTCATTAGCAGTACAGGTAAATGTTCTATGTAAGCCTTATAGTCGTTACGTAATCGTGCAACTAACAAGCAAGAATGTACACACACAATAACACTGTGACGTCTGTTCACTATAACAATGCACTCGTAAATACCGTCTAAATAAGTTCTCTAAGTTCTAGACTGGATAGTTAACTTCAAAACATTGTTGCATGTTAACAGATTCTTAGTCTGACAAAGTATACTAGTGACGTGATGTGAACAGCTTTATGGCAAAGACAAAGTTAGGAAGCAGATTATCTTTCAGTAAACGGTTTTACATGTGAAATGTAGTGTAAATCTTTACTCTTCCTAGTACGCAGACTGTCAACTGAAAAGCAATTATCATGTGGTTACGTCGGTAAGGAACACTTGAATTTTGCTCAACGTTAGCTTATGTTATTTTTCTCTGAGCCAGCCGGCGCACGTGGCTGCATGCGGTGCGAGTCATTGTCTGTCTCTTTGTTGTCGCGCGCCGTTATTGGGATTTGGAGACCTAACTTCTACAAATTCACCTTCCCGAGAGGGCCCTGCTCTGTTTGAATCCCGCCAGTTCTGATGCAATTCAGGTCTGTCGTTACGATCATATCGTCTGTCGTCATGTCGGTAATTTCTGTAATTAATTTCTTGTCGGTCACGTGGTCGAGAATTTCTCCCTGAATCGTAACTGCGCTGGACCGATGCGTCTGGAGTTATTCCGTCTCCCTTGATAATAATTATTTTGGTTCCCGTATTGTCTGTTTCTCTGATTGTGTCTGTGATATTCATTACTACGGAAATGCGATCTTTCTCTGTAACTATTACTCTGCCAGTGGTTGTCATATTCGTGGTGCCTGTTTTGGTCACGATTTGTGTTGTGAGAATGGCCTTCTCGTGTCCAGTTATTATTTCTTTCATCGTGGAATTGCGACGGTTGTGACCTGTAGTGATTGTTTTCCTGTTTTCGCATCCCTAGACTATCTGTGTCAATTTCTGATTCTTGTAAGAGTCTCTGAAAAGCTTCAATGTCGTCTTTGCAACGGCCAGCCAAAATAATATGTCGTAAATGTTCAGGCAATTTGATTAAGCAAATACGGATGAGTTCTGAGGAGCTGTATGGGTTTGAAAGATACTGATTCTTATGTAACATGTCTTCGAAATATTTGACAAGACTGGAGAATTCAGATTGTTCGAAATGTTTCATCATTATGATGCTATGTTTTACTCGCACTTGTGTAGCTTGAGACCAATATGCTGAGAGGAAGGCATGATAAAATTCTCCTTCACTGTGACAATCGTGAATGACCGATCGCATTCTTACAGCTGGTTCATTCTCCAAGTAGCCACACATAAATTCTAATCTGTGCCTTAATGACCAGTTGGGAGGAAAACAATGAGAGAATTGATGGAGCCACGCTTGTGGATGAATGTCGTTGCCAGAATTCTTAAATGTTTTGAATTTATGTGCAGTAATGAACAGCTTATAGTCAAAATCATCGTGTCGGCGGGTAGCATATCGGTCATTGTTACGTCATGTCGGCGGTTCCATCTCAGAATTCGGTGCACCTTGCCAATTTCTTTCATAATTTCCGAAATGCCCTGTGTTATTATTTTGTGGCTTTTCCGTATTTCTAAGTCCCTCTTCCCGTGTTGGAGCGCGAGTATTACCTGTGTCAGCTGATCTTGCACTTCCCGGATATCTCTTTGGTGTTGTGTATTAATTTGATTCTGATTTTGTTTGAATTTCCTAATTTGTTCGCACTCTTCTGTATCATTCAGATCATCATCTACCTTTGTAGATAAGTTAATGAACTGATCTGAAAGTTCGGCTACTTTCTCCAATAGTGAACACATTTCCTCAGTGTGTTTTTCTGAACCAAGTTTCAGAGTGTCCATTTGTGTTGAAATCGAATCTACTGTGTCCTTTAAGTTTTCCTGAGTTTTTGCAAGTTGCGTAACCCAATCGGTGGATGCAACTGAGTCCATTTTAGCTTGCATGGTGTCGTGATTTTCACGAACAGTAGTTTGCAGTTCTTTTATGGCTGCTTCATGATTCTGTAATGCATTTTCATGACGGGAAAAAATAGGTTGAAAATGCTCACAAATTTGTGTTTTTACCTCATTACAGATTTTTTGGCATTTCGATTCAATATTATGTAACTCAGTAGTTAAATCTTCACGTGTTTGTTCAAGTGTAGTGTCTAACTTTTGAAGCTTTTGCTGTGTTTGTCTCTGATTTTGTTCCATTGTGTCTAACTTTTGAAGATTTTGCCCCAGTTGTTTCTGATTTTGTTCCGTTTGTTGCATTAATTGCAATAATAATGTATTAGTGTCTGGAATCTGTTTTTCTATGCTTTTTGGCAGTGCATTTTAACCGGCAACATTTACATTTTGACAGACAGAAAATGTGTCTTGACTCATTTGAGAAAACTGTGAGGACCCATAACCTAAGTCTACAGTATTTGCAATATTGTGTTCTGTCATTTCGGATTCCTCAGGCGAGCTGTTGCCGACTGATCGATCGATAATTGTTCCCTGTTCACTATTTCTTTCATTGTCTACACCATTATTTGCTGCCCGCTCCATTTCCCTATGCACAATTACCAAATTACTACTTCAAATGTCTGTTAATTCACTACACAGTGGTGCTAATAAGCGACGTTCGTCGTCACTATTATTTCTCAGTTTACTTTGGAGCCTAGTGTTACGTTTTTCACATGCCATTATAGTCACAATTTTTCACACACAACACAGGAAAACACAATTTGAAGAACAAAAATAAGAGAACACATTAACATAGCACTGAAAATAATATCTAGTTAGTTGCAAGCGAAGCTGAGAAATACTTGGTGCAAATCTACATGCATGCCAAACTGTTTTGCTGTACAACAATGAAAGACTGCAACTACAAAGGAAATCCTCTCTATGATTACGCGCTAGCAATACACAAAGGCTACACTAACTACACAAACTACAAGAAAAAATCAGCAGATTCCAGTGAGGTATCCTTGGCTAAGGGTCGACATATGAAACGTCCCCTTAGAACAATTTATACACGATTGTGTTTAAGCTGACACACAATATTTTTAGCGCAACGCAATCTGACTTCCAAAAATCCCTACGAAAGAATGGCCCTGACTAACATTAACCTATACATTTCACAAATCACTTACTTCACAAAAATCTTCGTTACTCAAGCTACTGCAATACAGCGAGCGCCACTACTGCCAGCTAAATAAAAGGTTCAAACTACTGAAGGCACTAACTACTGATAGGCATAGTTAGCAAATGAAAGATTTTAATACAGAACAAACAATGTATTTACCTTAATAGTCATTATATATATATATATATATATATATATATATATATATATATATATATATATATATATATATATATATATATATATATATCAGTTCTTACAAATTTCAAAAACTCCGCCATCTCTCTTCCCACGTCCACCACTGCTGGCGGCTCACCTCCAACTGCCAACGCTACGCGCTGTTAGCATCCAGCTGCCGCTGCCCAACACTACAATGGCGAGTATTACAACAATGCCAACCAGCCACAGACTGCACGCGGCACAGCCAGTGATTTTCATACAGAGCGCTACGTGGCGGCGGCGTTATCAATAAAAAAAACTTAAACAGCCTACTTACACAGGTTTCTGCATTACGGCAGGTTGCACATGATGGCATGTCATGTTATTCAGGCCTTCGCCAAACCAAACACTTACATCGGATTGCCGCAATTGCAGCGTGTTTCGTCACTCAAAATCAGTCACTTCCATTCATCCCCTGCCCATTTGCGTCGCTTTTAACACAGACTCAAGCGTCGGTTGGCACTGACTGCAGGAATGTTCTGGATTATGACGAGTTACTTGATAGTTGTACTCCTTTCATAAAGTGGCCAGTCCCTCATTACAAAGTGGTGACCGTATACTTTAGTTCAGATAGCTGATAGAGTTTATTTAGATTCCTTCTATGTTAATCCAAGCTTCCTATCAACTAAATTCATGGAAGCTGTTTGCTTAGTGGTATGCTTCTACACATGAGTCTCCGACAGCCAGAACATTACGACCACCTGCCTAAGAGCCGGTATGTCCACCTTTGGCAAGGATAACAGCGACGACGCGTCGTCCCGTGGAAGCAACTCAAGTCCTCTAATTCCCATAAATACCAGGTAGGGGGGCGATGAGCTCTGACGGCACACTCAATAACATCCTAGATGTATACGATCGGGTTCAGGTATGGCGATTTGGGGGGCCAGCACATCACCTCTAACTCGCCACAATGCACATCGGACCACTCCACCACACTCCTGCCCTTGTGACATGACGCATTGTCTGGTTGAAACATGCTAGTACCGTAGGGCAACATGGTCATCATGAGGGGCTGTACGTGGCCTGCTACCGGTTTCGGTACTCCTTGGCCGTCATAGTGCCTTGCACGCGCCCCACTGGACCCTTGGAAGCCCATGTGGGTGTTCCTCAGAGTACAATGGAGCCACAGTCAGCCAACGCCCACCTGCAGTGCATGTGTCAAAGAGCTGTTCCCCTCGAAGAAGACGGATTCTCGCCATCCCACAGACTTGATGAAGACGGTATCGGAATTTATCAGACCGTACAACACTCTGCCACTGCGTCGACGTCCAGTGCCAATGGTTATGCGCCCATTTCAGTCTAGCTACTGATGTCGTGGTGTTTACATTGGCACATGCATAAGTCATCCGCTGCAGAGGCCTACCGATTCGAGTGATTAGTGGGGTGATGGCAGTACCACCCCAGTTTCGACATCAGTTTGATAACATATTAATTAAATGATCAATTACTTACCCCCAAGCCCAGATGACATCGTTGGTTTTCCCCAGCTGGCATGAGGGTCTCCACACCCTCCCTGTCAAGTCCGCTCAGCCTCTCCATCCCTGCCTGCCCTATTGGTAGCAATTTCGATTTCTTGTGGGAAATTCAAAATGGTGGTAATTTCAAAAATGCAGGAAATTCCTTCGTCCCAAGGCTTTGCTGACGTCTCACCCCAGCCCGCACACAGAAATTAGTGGGAAATTCAAAACGATGGGTGCCCTTTACAGCACTCAACCATTGGTGGAAAATGTGTTCAACTGATGAGATGTTGGTGTTGGACAGAGAGGAGTTTAATAAGTGTTTTACCTATAATCATACAGCTGAAGACTCCGTCAATCACTGTTTGACTTTGGAGTCCGCTACAGGCTCCTCCCAGGGCATTACTCGACATACATCCTCGTACTCGAAATTCAAAGAAATGGTGCTCTCTTCATTTATCGACAACTACATCCTATTCCACTGTCCCCGAGACATCACCTTGGTGTAGTTGTTGTGTATCTCCTACATGGTAAGAAGCGATAGGGCAGCAAACCCTCACTGAAGTGTGGGAAGGCCAACCCACCCAACCACAGCTGTTGCAAAATGCTTCACTATTCTAATCGAGATTGTCGTGAAAAACCAGAATTTCTATACAATGGGTTATAATGCGACACATGTACTGGGAATTAGAAAAAATCGTCGTAATAACACAACTACCCCAAAAACCAAGCCCAAAGGGTCACATGAGGAGAGAGGGGCGGTAGCTGCTTGTGTGTTCTCCTCGATATACAGTCATGAATTAACCAACTTGGAACCAGTCTTACCACCTCCTCTACCACCTCTCATCCCTCACTCTCCTCACCATAGGTAAGGGTACTGGCCTGATCTATCCTGCCACTGATGCTCCACAAAGAGATAGATCTGGTGACACTGGTATACTGTTTCCGGTCTGTAGAAACCAGTCACAAATGAACAAAAGACTCAAGAACAGGATACTCTCTGCAAGCCAATAAATGTATTTCTCGGAAAAACTGGCTCCCCTTTTTAGAATAGCGAAATACATGAGTATCCATCACAGACGAAGAACTGAATGGGCAACAACGGCGTGCTTTCAAACGTTCTGAATGTACCGTCACTAGGGTAAGTAAAATCAGAGTAGTGTAGGAAAAAACATTGAAACAATACATCCCACTTCAAAACAGATCTTTACATTAGTCAACTCACCATAAACCAAGCCACCCGATATGCTCAAACCCCTACCAGATACCCTTCAGATGGTTTACATGAAGAGTTATTATAAATTTGAACGATGTGGCTTACTCTACAGCACATTTTAGTTCTACGTGACGATGCTTTGCTGAGTGTATTTATATGTTTTGACAATGCCACTACGGCTTTATGATGATAGGACGTGGTGTAGAACAGGCCTGCTTTTCCTTATTTCACCTGTACATTCCAAGTTTGTATGAGAGTATGTCGTGGTATGAAATACTGCGTTGTTGGGTAGAGAGTTTCCCCTCCCCCTCCCCCACCCCCACTCCACCTCCGCCCCTGAGTTGTGCACCCCGTCCTAGGCTGTTTCCCTCTCCTCCTTCCCTCACCAGCCCCCTACGAGGTGCTCAGCTGTACTGACGGTGAATGTCGGAAGTATGCAGTGCGTCATGAATTGTCAATCACGTTGGTGGAGGAAAGGAAAGATTTTACACAGTCAGTTACATAGGCGTTGATCAGTGTGTGTGTGTGTGTGTGTGTGTGTGTGTGTGTGTGTAGTTAAATTTATTGACACACCTGCATGATCCGAAATAACTAGAAGCATTTTAAACTACATGAAAAACATTCGAGACGAAATTCAACAGTATTAAACATTGTATTGCGCTCACCATTGGTTAGGTTTGACTCCATCTCATCATCTTCCTGTGCTGCTTGATGTAGGAGCTCCGATGCGGCTAGCAACGGCAAAAAAAGAAAGTTACGCCACTGCACGCTATTTATTTGTAGTTACATAGCAGCTGTCTCAAGATGCTGCAACTGAGTTACTTACTTCAACTGAACTCCACAGTGTCATCTATGGAGATTGTGTCCTCTTTCCTCTTCCTCGGCAACACCCATCCACATAAAAGTGTGGAAAGGCTTCACCTCTTAGTCGTTATGTCCTGGAACAAGAGGAAAGACTCACTGTCAGTGTCTTTTGGACTACATACGCATGTAGATGAATACGCACATGGAACTGACAATAACTGAGGAGAAAGAAAGACTTACATCAAATCCTCATGGTCAACTCAACGATAATACGGTTCACTCACTCGACTGTGGTGGCTGTTGGACGAGAGACAGAGCCATGAGTATCCGGTTGCTGGCAGTAGGGTCATATAGGTCGAATATTACCCTGTTGGATGAAATACCTTGGATTTACCTGACTAGCTGTGGGGTCTGAGCGTTTGGTCTGGCGATATACATTCTGAATTGTTAAGGTGTGTCCTCACAACCAACCTCATTCGCCAAGCCTGAAGTGATAATACTGTATAGTTTAGAGCATTGAATGTATAACAGATGATGTTCTGCACCCCCCACCCCACCCCCCACCCACCACCCCCCACCCCACCCCGTCCATTCAATGACGTAATTATATTTAGTCTCTGTCAGTCCTTTATAAATCGAGAAATAATTACATTCAGAGTGTTTAAAAGCAATATTTGCAGATGGATTCTTATTTAGATGATTCAAACGTTGAATTAGATGAAATGAGAAGCACGCGATCGGGCTGCTAACATGTAGAACGAGAATGTGCAGTTAGGGGCTGCTGGAATTACTCCTACTTAACTCAGCGTGAGAGCTACTCGTAATTGACGAGCGCTCCATAACCAGATAATTCTCCGGATTAGAATGCCGGCAATTTGCGGAAGCAGTGAGAGTAGTGTTGACAAACAGCGAAAATTGTATAATTCAACAGCGATGTTGTCTGTTTACTTACGTACTTCTCCATGTGGGAATCTCAATGCAGTGTTTCTGGGGTAAATTTCCTTTATTGTTGAAAATATGTATGTAAGCGGAGGGGTTTGAGTCACTTAGAAACCGCAGACGCATCTTGTGTGTGTGTGTGTGTGTGTGTGTGTGTGTGTGTGTGTGTGTGTATGTGTGTGCGTGTGTGTGTGTTTGTGTGCGGGGCATTACTAAGGGCGGACCCGCTCGCGCCCACACACACACACACACACACACACACACGCACACACACGTACACACGGTCCCGCTAACTGTAGAACATCGGAGAAAAGTCCCTTCTAGACGAGAAATGTTGCGACCCGCTTTCAAAAGCAGATAGCTGACAGAAAGCATCAACCGTTAGGGCGTTCGCTGGCCTCCTATGCAGTTGCGGCTGGCAAATAAGAAACAGTGAGCTCCCAGCTGCGCCACTAAACCGACAAGGAGACCGCACCAACTGCAAACCTCCTGAGAAGCGTCGCTTCCACAAGGGAAAT
This sequence comes from Schistocerca gregaria, assembly GCF_023897955.1. Classification (NCBI taxonomy): domain Eukaryota; kingdom Metazoa; phylum Arthropoda; class Insecta; order Orthoptera; family Acrididae; genus Schistocerca; species Schistocerca gregaria. The sequence goes on from NC_064925.1 coordinate 575,023,932, forward strand.
GTCGCGATCCACTTCCAAAAGCAATTGGCTGACAGAAATCATTAAATTTGTAGTCTACAACTGTTACAGTGGTCTCTGCATACCTGTGTAGCTTGGGCTGACAAATAAAAAACAAAGAGCTCAGAGCCGGCAACGAGTCCTCTGCCTCGCTTGAGGAAGGTGCCAGGTTTCCACAGCTTACCAGAGCAAATAATCGTCGTTTTGCTACCCGCCCACAGAGCGATGGCGGGTGACAAGCAGGCGGTTTGTCACTAACAAAGACAGAGAAACGCGTTCCCTACTCCAAACGTCGACTGGTTACCCGTTATGACAACAATAATTTCTCCCTCTCTGTAATATCCTGTATTTGGGTTGTAATAGACTTTTTACGGGTGACAGCAATTTCACTTCATCAGCTGATGTGCTTTGTAATAAAAGAGAGATTTTAACCGCATATTTACGTTCTCAAAACTATCCGGAGCTGTAACTACAGCAACTGTCGCAGCCCGTTTCGAAAGACTCGTCCATCATACAGTTTGCAGACCTTGGGTACCTTTCTAGCTCGGGAGATGACACCATCCTTAGATTGAATAAGCTCACCCCTCCTATTCCACTGGGAGTGCAGCGTCAGATTGCTGCAAAATAGTCACACCTAATGAGTTAACGAGCATTTCGCTCTCATATATGGCCTAAAGAGCCAGCCTTCAGGATTTGTGAAACGAACCCTGTCGTCCAGGACCAGATGCCTCAAAGGGCGCAGATTCACCACTAGATGGGGAAACTCACAGGCGTCTACAGTGTATTGAGACCTAAGCGCTGTAGTGTGCGAGTGAGAAAGACGAGAACCAACGTCATAGGGAAACAAAGTATATGGCTTTGTGGCGAAGAAGATGTAGCTGTGTTGACTACGGCGGATCTAAGATCGTCCATAAAGGGAAATATTTATGAAAACTATTTAGTTCTGTAGTAGTGAAGGGAATTAAGCCGAAGGTAATTTAATCTGCCGTCCTTAATAAATTTTGATGATGATCCCAATAAAACTTTAATATTGATCATATCCATAATAATTTAGGATTTATTGTTGAAGTGAAATTAACAGGTTTTGTAGCAAAGACCTAAATGCTAAAATCTGAACGCTTTGGTCGATCTTAATGATTAAAACGACAAACATTGTAACTTTATTTGTCTGAATGATATACGAAATTTAAATTGTCAGTACTTTCAGTTAAGGATCAGAGAGTCATTTCCTCCGCGCAAAACACATTGAACGGTGACAGCGTGACGCCTTACTGAATCATTAGGTAACAGAATGTTTGTTCTAAAGTGTAGAACATAATAGTTACTTTTGTTCTTCATTTATTTATCAGAAAGCACATTGGTGCAAGGCTACTGGCCGTGACATTCAAAGCTATGAAAGGAATTGTATTCGTTTTATTTAAAGGAATTTAAAGTTTATTATGTAATGGATATAACTGCTATTTTATTTAAAACGGGAGAGTGGTTAAGGTTTGATTATTTAAATATGTTAAATTTTGCAGTAATGTAGAATAAGCTGTAGCCAATCAGATGAACGGTTTCAGGAAAGGGAACTGCGCTAGTCAGTTGAGCGAAGATGTTCGGAGCGCGAGAAACGCGGTCAGAGACGGGCAGAGGGCAGTTCAGGTCGAGACACCCAAGGGGGACAGTGCTCGTGCAGAGGCGAAGCCCGAAACACCAAGGGAAACATACGCAGAAGTGGTTTCTTCAGCAAAAAGCCACGGAAAAGTAGAGGATTCGACGCAAGCCCTATCTCCACAACACAAGACACACACACAAGAACAACACCGGGAAAAACACAACAACGACCTAGTCCACCAGGACAGAGGACGTTCTAGGGTACCCCACTCTCAGTCCACTCCCTCGGATCAGTTGTTAGACACTATGGTAAAGATCATGAACCTCATCATGAAAATGTAGAAGAAATTTAGGGAGGCCCAGGTGCAGAATACTTAGATCCTCGTTGCCCTTCAGGCAGCAGTCTAGCAGTCGCTCCCCTCTGCGACTTCCTCAGTAGTTTCAAAACCCAATCATGGATAGACGACCAAATATCCAAGAGCTGACATTGTGCGTCTTTAACGCAGACAGCATTGTTAATCAAGAAACGAGTTCACAGAACTCAGGAAAGAGTTCCCCATCGACATATGCATGATCGGCAAACCCACCTAAAACCGGGAATACAAGCGGCAGTTCCCAACCACATAAGTTACTGTAAAGACAGACCGACCAAAGGTGGAGGAGTGGCCCTACACATAAAAAGAGGGATCCCCACCACCAGATATACCTACCAGCTACCAATAAAATTGAAGCAGTGGCGGTGGAAGTAACCACTGCCACAGGACTCCTAATAATTACTGCAATTTACCGACCCCCACAAGACGCGATAGACGAGGGAGACATAGCCACTCTAGGGCAAATTTAAGGCAAACACATAATAGGAGCCGACTTCACCCCGATTGGAAATCTAGAGTAACCTCCAGAGCAGGCGTCAAACTGCAACGGCTAGCGCGCGACCACCACTTCGAAACATGGGGTCCGGTTGCGCCCACACATTTTCCAAAAAATGGAGGGAGGCCCGACGAGTTAGACATAGCCCTAACTAGGAGGATCACAGGGTTTGTGTTAGCAAGGACAATCAACAGAATGTCCTCCGACCACAATCTAGTGATTCTAGAGGTTCATGTGGGAGAATGGGTAACACTCACACGGTACCAAACGTCTTACAAACGTACTGACTGTCGGCTTTGATGTCATTCGCACTCACACACTTACTGCCGAAACAGTAGAAGAAGCGCTACAAGATCTAACAGGTTCCATCCTGCAGGCAGGGAAAAATGCCACTGCCCCACAAAGGGATACCCCAGCAAGTACAACTCCTGGAACATTTTCTAGCCCAAATCTGACGAAAAAACACAATGGCAAAACAGTGGAAGATAACCAGAAATCAAGCCACCCGGAGGCTGCTCATCGTATACAGAGAGAGCTGAAGGTAGCGCTCAGTGAGCAGAGAAAACAACAATGGCAAAACTGCCACACAGCTCTCAAAGTAGACGATGACACACAATGGCAAGCAACCAAGCAATTCACGAAAAGACGCGCTAGGATGCCACCACTGCACTGCGAGCAAGGTCTGACGTACAGCCAAGCTGAAAAGGCCAACGTCCTCGCCGACACCTTCGAGACGTAGTTTCAAGCGGCAGAATCCCAGCATGATGAACATGAAGAGGTAATCCGTCGTCAACTCGCTGCCTTCCTCAATGCTGAGGAGGGCCCAGAGGACGAAGCCCTACCTTTTGCTCCTGATGAGTTGGAAAAAGTAATTAGGTCGCTCCTTAAAAAAAAGGCGCTAGGAGAAGACAGTGTCACTAACCAGGTAGTCAAAAACCTCCACCCTCTGCTATCTAACAACTCGCGAATGTCTTCAACAAAATTACTCGTAACCACGACTTCACAGCTCACTGGAAACACGCGGAAGTGGTCGCGATACACAAACTGGAGAAAGACCCTTTATTCCCACAATACTACAGGCCCTTTAGCCTCCTGCCAACCCTCAGCAAGATCTATGAGCGTCTGCTGCTAAGACCCATAAGAGATCACATCATCAACGAGCGACTTCTGCCGGATTTCCAATTCGGATTCCGACAGATACACTCCGATCCACAACAGATCACAAGACTGGTGGAAGCAGCCACAGATAGCTTCAACCACAGAGGCTACTGCGGGATAGTGCCACTAGACGTAGCCAAAGCCTTCGACTCAGCGTGGCTTAAAGGGCTGCTGTACAAGTTATACAATAATGCGAATAAGGACCTGGTCATTCGTAGACTACAAAGGGTTTTAGATGACAAAAAAAAACCTGGGACCGTGTCAGGCGCATCACCATCAACCTTGAAAAGACACTGGCTGTGCTGATCACCCGAAGGCTCCGGAGAGGAGGACCCCCAACCCCCAACGCCCCCAACCCCCCCCCCCCCCCCTTCACCAGCACCTACATGGATGCAGAGTCCCCTCGCACAGATTCGCCAATATGTCGACGTAACCTTGGACTCGAGGCTAACGTAAAACTCCACATAGACGAGGTCCACAGGAAGGTATGTGCGAGAATGCCTATCATGTACCCAGTCCTCAACACAATCAACTCCCTTCCCTGCTCTGTAGGAGCAAATGTTTATCAGGCCCTTACACCGCTGGTAATGGAATATGCTCGCCCTGTCTGGGGATACGCGGCGAAGTAGCACCTGGACAAGCTCCAGAGCCTGCAGAACCGCGCCCTCAGGAGGGCACTGCATCTACCCACGGGTTTCCCCACCGACGATCTGCACACCGCTGCCGAAATCCCACTGCTCAAAGAAAGATTTCAAGCTCTGGCAAGGGCTTTCTCCGAGAGCTATTCCAGATCTGAAAATAACCTTATCCACTCCCTGTGTCGGTATGACATGTCCCGTGATAAGCACAAACGCGCTATGACTTATCTTCGACGACTAAGTCGAAGAGAAAAATCCCAAAATCTCCAATCCTTTAAATACCACACACCCAAGGAGGGGAAAGCAAAGGGTGAAAGACAGGGACAGCAGAGGTGAAAGCGGACAGTTCGGCTGGAGACACCAAAGGGTACAGTTCGGATTTAGACGTGAAAGCGGGACTTAAGTTCAAATGGTTCAAATGGCTCTGAGCACTATGCGACTTAACATCTGAGGTCATCAGTCGCCTAGAACTTAGAACTAATTAAACCTAACTAACCTAAGGACACCACTCACATCCATGCCCGAGGCAGGATTCGAACCTGCGACCGTAGCAGTCGCGCGGTTCCTGACTGCAAGCCTAGAACCGCTAGACCACCGCGGCCGGCGCGGGACTTAAGTCTCTGAGCGGTGAGCAGCGGAGCGCTTGGTGTGAACTCTAACTTTTCGCTATGAGATTGTGAATGATCGAACTGTGTCAAATGGGTATGCACTCGATTGTAACAGTAACTCTATATACTACCACTTTCGCTATTAGTTTGCTTTCTGCATAAGCATTATTCTACCCAATCGCCACTGTGTGGCCTGCATCATTTATGAGTCGTTAATTTAGTTCCCAATTATTATTATTATTATTATTTTCGATTATTTCCATTTAAAGAGAGCGTTTGAACTTGAATCCCTTTATGATGATTGTTTATGTTTTTTCTGACCCCAAATTTTCTTCATGTGTTCACTGTGTTGTTTCTTTCACTTCGCTGTCCATTTCCATCCTGGTGTCTTGTATGTTGTGTCAAATTTATGTTTTTTGATGATGTTCCTGAATTCAGTTCTATTTTCTGCGTCGTTTACTGTTATGTGTGCTTGTCTGAGGTCCTCTTCAACTTCTTTTATCCATTTTGTTTTTCTCCTGCCTGAGTTGATGACTTTAAGAATTCGCTTTGATATTCTGTTTTCATTCATCCTGTGGATATGTCCGTAGAACTGCATTCTTCTTTTCCATATTGTATCCGTAATCATGTCTGTGTATTTATATAATCCTGGTGTTGGTCTCTTCTTCCATATTTCTTGCTCTTGTATCGAGCCAAAAATTTTCCTTTCTTGTTTCTCTATACCTTTGATTTTAGTTGGCCCAACTATTTGTGTTGTTTGAGATGCATACAGTGCCTCCGGAAGTACAACAGTGTTGTAGTGCCTCAATTTTGCGTTAATGGACATGGACCTTTTGTTATAATAGTCCCACGTGAGTTTATATGCCTTCTGTAGTTTTTTTCTTCCTTCCTCATTGGCCTTTAGGTTGAGCCCTGATGACTGGATGATTTCTCACATGTACTTAAAATGTGGTACTTGTACGATTTTCCCATGGGTTGTCACAATAGGCAATTTGTCTTGTGGCACTCTTTCTATGTACTGGGTTTTCTCATACGAAATTTGCGGGCCAGTTCTTTGTACAATTTCGTGTAACTTCTCTATAGCATTAGTGGCTTCTTTTCTATTATCTGTGAGAATTGCAAAGGTCATCTGCAAAAGCTAAACACTTCACATTGAATCTATTATATTTTCTAATGCCAATTTAAATTCCTTTGACTTCTTTTTCACATGTCCTGATAATTTTTTCAACAATGATATTAAAGAGTAATGGTGAAAGTCCGTCACCCTGTCGCACTCCAGTTTGGATTTCAAATGGTTCGGCGATATCCCCCATAAGTTTGACCTTGGAGACTGTGTCAGTTAATGTTTGCCGAATGATTGCTCTTGTCTTTCTGTCAATGCTGAATTCTTCCAGCGTGTTGCAGAGCACTATTCTGTCTATTGAATCGTAGGCCATTTTGAAATGTACAAAAGTGACCACTGTGTTTCGGGTGTTTCTCATCTGGAGAGTCACTTTCAGGTTCCAGGTCTGTTCTATGCACGATCGTCCAACCAGCCTGGTATTCTATTACTTGTGCGTCAGCTTGTTCTTCTAATCTAGTCATGAGAACTTTTGATAAGATTTTATTTGTGACCGGCATGAGTGAGGTACCACTATAATTACTTGGTTTAGTTTTGTCCCCTTTTTTGTGGAGTGGATGGACGAGTGTGCATTTCCATTCAGAAGGGATCTGTTCTGTTTCCCAAATGTTTCATATGATTTTGTGGATTTTTCCTATTAATCTTTCATCATTTAACTTCCATGCACTCCGTATTCAGGCCACAAGTGGGCCACCGGGGCCATCCGACCGTCGTGTCATCCTCAAGTTGAGGATGCGGATAGGAGGGGCGTGTGGTCAGCACACCGCTCTCCGGTCGTTATGATGCTTTTGTTTGACCGGAGCTGCTACTATTCGGTCGAGTAGCTCCTCAATTGGCATCACGACGCTGAGTGCACCCCGAAATTTAACTTCCATAGTTCTGCAATAATTCCATCTTTTCCTGGGTCTCTATTGTTTTTCATTGTCTTGATAATTTCTGCTATTTCGTTGATGGTTGGTGGTTTAGCGTCGGGATTTGGTGTAGACGTCTCATAGTGAATATCCTCTGTAGGTCCTTCGCTGTTGAGAAGTTTTAGTTCCCAATATTATTACTACTGTTATTATATGTTATATTAACTTTATATTTCACAAACTTGTCATCAGCCAGACATTTTAACCAAAGGATCACAAGTGTCAAATTTAGAGCTTGCAATGTGACACGTGGGTTTAACCGCCAGACGAGTTAGAGTCAAGTCATTTCGATGAAGAGGAACCGCATGTGCGCGCGAACGTCTCTGGGATGTTAGCTCGCAATTGGGGGCTCGTCCGGGATAGGAATTTGGAAAGTGTTAGTTGAGGGAGAAGAATCTTGGGAAGTGTTGGAACTGGATTGGATTTTGGAAAGTGTTAGTTGAGGGAGAAGAATCTTGCGAAGTGTTGGAACTGGATTGGATTTTGGAAAGCGTTGGTTGAGGGAGAAGAATCTTGCGAAGTGTTGGAACAGGATTGGATTTTGGAAAGTGTTGGTTGCGGAATATGAACTCTGGAAAGTCTAGAATTGGATTTGAATTCTGCGAAATGTTTCCAAAAGTATTATCTGGACTTAGATAGGCAAGACCTCTCGCAAAAATTAAATGTGAGATCGGTTCAGGACTGAATATTAAGTTTCTTTAATAGTTGTGAAATTACAATTTTTATTCTCACAGTTAACGACATTCTGTTACCTAGGTCCCAAGTCTGTGGAAGTTTAGGCAGTTTGCTTTGGGGCTCTGAGCGACGGATTTTGCAACCGTTGTGTGCACCGAGTTTTAGCAGAGGTTAGGAGTGATAAAAAAGTAACACGGAAGAATAGGCCCGTGGTTCCAGGCAGCAGCGGAATCGTCAACGGTGAGTCATCGCGCAGCGGCGGTTGCAGTGCCACAGCAGAGGCTACGAGGTCTTCAGCGTTGGCTTCGACTGCAACATCGACAGCAATACCATGGCAGAAGAATCCGGGCACGAAAAAGCTAAGTACTTGCGCTGATAGCGAGATTATGTATGGTTCTGTACTTCGAACACCAAAAATAGACGTCGCTAATATTAAGCAGTCGACCACTTTGTGTGGGTCCGAAAATACCATCGAGCAGCTTAGCCCGAAGTCGGAGCGGGAGAGCGTGATCGGCAGTGAATTTAGCAGGGTAAGTAGTACGAAATCAGGCAAGGAAGATGAATTTGGGGGAGACATGATATCGCAATTAATGCAAATGATAAGAGGATTAGGATTCAAAATTGATTCTCTTAAAACCGATATGGCTGACGTAAATTTAAAAATTGATTCAGTTCAATCCGAAATAGCTTCGGTTGTGAAAGGCGAAGTAGGTAAAATTACTGGTGTAATCGACGAATTTATAGACAGAAAATTAAAAACCATTCGGGTGAAATGGGCAAGATTTCTGATGAATTTGGGATACTTGATTATAAGGTAGACCAAGCGGAGAAAAATTTCAATGACAAGGTGGAGAAATTGCAGGCAGACCTGGGAGGCAATGTAAAATATTGTATGAGTAGCCAAGAGGCTCTAATGGCTGAGACCACAGATGCTATTAGCAACTTATCCGTTCAAATAGGTAAAATGGAGACAGAAGTAAATAAAATGAAGGAAAAAGTATAATCTGGCATTAAAACTGAAAATAGTGAAGTTAAAAAGCAAATCAATTAAATAAAAAGCCAAATGAATTCTTTAGCTGCTCATCAGACCTGTACAGTGGCCAGTGTTCCGTGGATGAACTCGGGATCGTTCAAATGTTTGAAGACAACGGGAAACATCACCAGTAAATTTTCTAGCAGCATGCAGGGATCGTTTTGTAACGGGAATGTCCGACGAAGCGAAGATAAAATTCGTGAAAGGACATTTGCAAGGTGAGCCGCAATCGTGGGCAAACATACATAGTGATACGTTCACTACCTACGAAATATTTGAAAACTGTTTCCTGAACAAGTTCCGGAGTGAGGTGAGGCGAACGCGACTCCAAAATAGTTTGTGGACTGACCAACATTTAAATACGATTCGATGAGAGAATTTTGTAAACGTGAACTTGAGAGATTGATGCTTGTGAAACGTCCATTGGGTGAGCTTATTGGAATTACGACGTTCAAAAGGCGGTTACCGGAAAATCAGTAGCGGGATGTAGTGTACAGTCCTAGCAACTCAGTAGACAAATCTTTGGACTTTGTAGAAAAATTGGAACGGGCGTTGAAATTAAAACCACAAAGTAATCAGACAAATAGTTTTCAGAGTGGAAATCATACTACAGCCCGAGTAACTACTATGAAAGACATCTGGGAAGTTATCAACAGAACGCAAACAACAGTTTTGATAAGGGAAACGGTAATAGGAACACATCCAATGATAAATTTCAAAGGAGTAATGGGAACGGATACTTTCGTGACAGGGACTGACACCAAGAACGTAGATTTGAGGGACCAGCACCTGGCGTAATGAACCAGCGTAATGGGAGATCAGGAAACTAAGTTTCGCCGCATCTCAGGTCCGGAGATGGCAAAATAAACCGGCGATGAATAGGACGCGAGTAAACGGAAATGTGTTATGTGTTAATAAATTGGTAGAAAGGTCTCAGAATATTGAAATGAAATTAGTAAGAGATGAGAGTGAAATCGGGAAATTTTCAAATCAGATCGTACGTAAAAGACGTAATCCTAAGATAATGAAAGGTAAAGATACGATATAAGGATAAATTACTTGTTTCATGAATGTGAGGCGAAAGAGTGTGTGAATGTTAATACAATGAGAGATTCTATGTGCCAAAAGGAGGCTGAGATGGAGCTGAATCTGATGGAATTACATGATATTGAAAATTCAAAAGAGGTACGAAGCAGCGGCAATGATTATAGTAATGAAGCTGATGATGTTTCAGGTGATATTGCGACAGCGAGAGTTGTTCAAGAGGTTAATAAGGGCGGCGTAACATTAGTCTCGTCAACTGTTGAAGGAATCTGTGTGTGTAGCGGCGGATATTGGTGAATTATTTTTGAAGGACGGTAGTAATGATGTCTTACGTGCTGAAGCTAGAAAAGTTGAAGCTCCTGGTATTGATACTTCAGAGGAAGGAATCTGTGCGTATCTCTCTACTAATGGAGGTGGGCCAGAACGTCTGGCTGGATCTGTGGGTCTTGAATGTTTGTTTGAGAATGAATCTATATCTTAATTTGATGTGCGATCTTAAATTAATGTGGCGCAGGAGCCTGTAGGAAAGGTAAAGGTATGCTCAGGTTTAAATGAAAACGCAGCGGAATTCAGTGGTAGTGTTGATTCTGAAATTGCTACAATTTTTGAGATGCAACGACAGAGGATGCTGAAACTATGGACGGTCTTTATGTTGGTGATTTTTCGATGCAGGTAAATGAGGTTTTATGAGGCGATCTGTATGATGTATCAGTGTCTGTTGGAAGTACTGTTTGTGAAAGCGTCTGTAATGGTAAATTTCAAAGGTGGAGGTAAAAAGTAATACTTCATTTCATAATGATGTTGTAGTTGCTAATGTCGATAATTTTAAGGGAGAATGCTGTGAGTTTCATTCTAATATAGAAAATTATATTTGATCAGAATGGTATCTTAAGGAGGAATATGATTTTACTGTAACTGATTGGCGATGATACTGTAGAACATTATGATCATTATTGCCTTATTTGTGGACTTGAGAGTAGTTTAAGATAGCGAGAGATCTAGAAGGGAGAAAAAATGAAATTGGGGCGAAAGAAGCAGTTAATGAATTATTTTGGGTCGAGTATGAAATTGAGGGGTGGGTCGAACAGGGTATGTGTAATCTAGATATGGAAGAGAAGAGGAAAGTAGGGTAAGAAATAAGTGTATCTAAGTTTAGATATAAGATTATCTGGAGTAGTAATTTTCAACGTTATGTTTCAGGATATATTGCAGCTTGTTTGTTGTTCTGTTACATAAGCACTTTTTTTGCACAACGTCTGTACAATTATAAAGAGTTTAGAAACACATTTGGGTGCGAGGAGGTCGGAGAATTCAATTATTTGGTGAACGGTATCAAGTCAAAAATCAGTGTACAGTATACATACAGATTAGGTTTATGGGGGTATATAAGGGATTTGTTTATGTGTATGTAAATGTTAGGCTTCAGTTTTTCGATGGTTTTATGTTAGTTGTAATTTCCAAATTATTAAGTTATAGTCGTGCCAATTTGGGTGCATTGAAGACGGAGAAATATGAAGAATGAAAATTAATAGTGCTTACCTAGGATGACAGATGTATGTTTATCTACTTATATGAGAATATTTTAGGGGAATAATTTATTCTTGTATGGAGTAACGATTTGTGTACGCAGCTTCACTCCACGGAATTAAACGAGGGATGAGATTTGTTCATATTTGTTGTTAATTTTTAATCTAAGAGAGTTATCTAAATTAAAAGAAAATATTAGTTTGCCGATGAAGTCAATTGGGAATCTATCACGAGATGCAAATCTCCAGTGAGACTTGAATAATGTGTCAGAGTCAGTGAAGAACTTACGAGCATCTTGGAAACTGTTTACTGTGTAGTTTAGATCTGTTTGTATCGATTTCACTGGGCGAAGCGTTCAGGGCAGATCCTGGGTGGTTTCCGAAAGTGTTTGTTTTCTGGTATCTACACCCGATTCGTATTTCAACAGTTGTCTGCCCAAAAAAGGTTGGTGACGCAGTGCGGAGCCATACAGTATTTCGGCGGGGTATTCGGCGCCGAATCTGTGGAGCGAAGCTTGAGACTTCGTTGTGTCAAAAAGGTTCTGTGAAAGTGAGCGCAGTGGAACTGATATTTCTGCGATATTTCAATAGGCAGTCGATTTTGATAAACGTATAGATTTATTTGGCGTTTAATTAATATGCCGCAGTTCATAATTTATGTTAGATATAAATTTCTTTAAATTTAAAGCACACGGCATCAACACCACTACAAATAATTACACTATTGACCTAGTGCTTAGGATATTTATCTTATTGTATCACGAATGTGTGTCTTATAAATTTGGATGGTACTTCATAAAATATATGACACGCCAACATGTTATTAAGTGGAGGTGTGTGAGTTAACGAGCGTTTCACTCTTATTTAAGTACACTCCTGGAAATTGAAATAAGAACACCGTGAATTCATTGTCCCAGGAAGTGGAAACTTTATTGACACATTCCTGGGGTCAGATGCATCACATGATCACACTGACAGAACCACAGGCACATAGACACAGGCAACAGAGCATGCACAATGTCGGCACTAGTACAGTGTATATCCACCTTTCGCAGCAATGCAGGCTGCTATTCTCCCATGGAGACGATCGTAGAGATGCTGGATGTAGTCCTGTGGAACGGCTTGCCATGCCATTTCCACCTGGTGCCTCAGTTGGACCAGCGTTCGAGCTGGACGTGCAGACCGCGTGATACGACGCTTCATCCAGTCCCAAACATGCTCAATGGGGGACAGATCTGGAGATCTTGCTGGCCAGGGTAGTTGACTTACACCTTCTAGAGCACGTTGGGTGGCACGGGATACATGCGGACGTGCATTGTCCTGTTGGAACAGCAAGTTCCCTTGCCGGTCTAGGAATGGTAGAACGATGGGTTCGATGACGGTTTGGATGTACCGTGCACTATTCAGTGTCCCCTCGACGATCACCAGAGGTGTACGGCCAGTGTAGGAGATCGCTCCCCACACCATGATGCCGGGCGTTGGCCCTGTGTGCCTCGGTCGTATGCAGTCCTGATTGTGGCGCTCAACTGCACGGCGCCAAACACGCATACGACCATCATTGGCACCAAGGCAGAAGCGACTATCATCGCTGCAGACGACACGTCTCCATTCGTCCCTCCATTCACGCCTGTCGCGACACCACTGGAGGCGGGCTGCACGATGTTGGGGCGTGAGCGGAAGACGGCCTAACGGTTTGCGGGATCGTAGCCCAGCTTCATGGAGACGGTTGCGAATGGTCCTCGCCGATACCCCAGGAGCAACAGTGTCCCTAATTTGCTGGGAAGTGGCGGTGCGGTCCCCTACGGCACTGCGTAGGATCCTAGGGTCTTGGCGTGCATCCGTGCGTCGCTGCAGTCCGGTCCCAGGTCGACGGGCACGTGCACCTTCCGCCGACCACTGGCGACAACATCGATGTACTGTGGAGACCTCACGCCCCACGTGTTGGGCAATTCGCCGGTACGTCCACCCGGCCTCCCGCATGCCCACTATACGCCCTCGCTCAAAGTCCGTCAACTGCACATACGGTTCACGTCCACGCTGTCGCGGCATGCTACCAGTGTTAAAGACTGCGATGGAGCTCCGTATGCCACGGCAAACTGGCTGACACTGACGGCGGCGGTGCACAAATGCTGCGCAGCTAGCGCCATTCGACGGCCAACACCGCGGTTCCTACTGTGTCCGCTGTGCCGTGCGTGTGATCATTGCTTGTACAGCCCCCTCGCAGTGTCCGGAGCAAGTATGGTGGGTCTGACACACCGGTGTCAATGTGTTCTTTTTTCCATTTCCAGGAGTGTATATGGCCGAAAAAGTTAGACTTCAGGAATTTTAAAACGAACCCTGTCGTCCAGGACCGGAAGGCACAAAGGGCACAGATTCATCCACGAGGTGGGGCAACTCACAGGTGTCTATTGTCTATTGAGGCCTAAGCGCTGTGGTATGCGGTTGAGACAGACGGGAACTTACGTAACAGGGAAACCCAGTAGATGGCTTTGTGGCTAAGGAGACGTAGCTGCGTTAAGTACGGCGGACCTAAGAGCGGCCATAAAGGAAAAAATTGACGAAAACCATTTAATTCTGTAGTAGCGTAGGGAATTAAGCCACACTTATTTTAATCAACCATCTTTCATAAATTTTCATGGTGATCCCAATAACACTTGAATATTGATCACATCTATAATAGTTTAGAACTTATTGTTAAAGTGAAATTAACAAGTTTTGTAACAAAGACCTGAATGTTAAATTCTGAACGCTTTGGTCGATCTTAACGATCGACATTTCACATAGAAGCGCAACATTAAAATGACAAACGTTGTAAATACCAGCTCTGTAGCTTTGTCAAAATGTTACAGTGAATTTAATTTATCAGTATTTTCAGTTAACCATCAGATCATCATTTGCTCCACACAAAACACACTGAACAATGACAGCATGACATAGGTAATAGAATATTTCTTGTAAAGTTTAGAGCATAATGTGGCTTTTGTTGTCTTCAGTCCTGAGACTGGATTGATGCAGCTCTCCATGCTACTCTATCCTGTGCAAGTTCCTTCATCTCCCAGTACCTACTGCAGCCTACATCCTTCTGAATCTCCTTAGTGTAGTCATCTCTTGGTCTCCCTCTACGATTTTTACCCACCACGCTGCCCTCCATTACTAAATTGATGATCCCTCGATGTCTCAGAACATGTGCTACCAACCGATCCCTTCTTCTAGTCAAGTTGTGCCACAAGCTCCTCTTCTCCCCAGTTCTATTCAATACCTCCTCATTAGTTATGTGATCTACCCATCTAATCATCAGCATTCTTCTGTAGCATCACATTTCGGGAGCTACTATTCTCTTCTTGTCCAAGGTATTTATCGTCCATGTTTCACTTCCATACATGGCTACACTCCATACAAATACTATCAGAAACGTCTTCCTGACACATAAATCTATATTCCATGTTAACAAAACTCTCTTCTTCAGAAACGCTTTCCTTGCCATTGCCAGTCTACATTTTATATGCTCTCTACTTCGACCATCATCAGTTATTTTGCTCCCCAAATAGCAAAATTCCTTTACTAGTTTAAACGTCTTATTTCCTAATCTAATTCCCTCAGCATCACCCGACTTAATTCGACTACATTCCATTATCCTCGTTTTGCTTCTGTTTATGTTCATCTTATATCCTCCTTTCAACACACTCTCCTTTCCGTTCAACTGCTCTTCCAAGTCCTTTGCTGTCTCTGACAGAATTACAATGTCATCGGATACCTCAAAGTTTATATTTCTTCTCCATGGATTTTAATACCTACTCCTAATTTTTCTTTTGTTTCCTTTACTGCTTGCTCTATATACAGATTGAATAACGTCGGGGACAGGCTATAACCCTGTCTCATTGCCTTCCCAACCGCTGCTTCGCTTTCATACCCTTCGACTCTTATAACTGCCATCTGGTTTCTGTACAAATTGTAAATAGCCTTTCGCTCCCTGTACTTTACCACTGCCACCTTCAGACTTTGAAAGAGAGTATTCCAGTCAACGTTGGAAAACTTTCTCTAAGTCGACAAATGCTAGATATGTAGGTTTGCCTTTCCTTAATCTATTTTCTAAGATACGTCGTAGAGTCAGTATTGACTTACGTGTTCGAACATTTCTGTGGAATCCAAACAGATCTTCCCCGAGGTCGGCTTCTACCAGTTTTTCCATTCGTCTGTAAAGAATTCGCATTAGTATTTTGCAGCAGTCACTTATTAATCTGATAGTTCGGTAATTGTCACATCTGTCAACACCTGCTTTCTTTGGGATTGGAATTATTATATACTTCTTGAAGTCTGAGGGTATTTCGCCTGTCTCATGCATCTTGCTCACCAGATGGTAGAGTTTTGTAAGGCCTGGCTCTCCCAAGGCCGTCAGTAGTTCCAATGGAATGTTGTCTACTCCTGGGGCCTTGTTTCGACTCAGGTCTTTCAGTGCTCAGTCAAACTCTTCACCCAGTATCGTATCTCCCATTTCTTGTTCATCTACATCCTCTTCAGTTTCCATAATATTGTCCACAAGTACATCGCCCACGTATAGACTCTCTATATACTCCTTCCACCTTTCTGCGTTCCCTTCTTTGCTTAAAACTGGATTTCCATCTGAGCTGTTGATACTCATACAAGTGGCTCTCTTTTCTCCAAAGGTCTCTTTAATTTTCCTGTAGGTAGTATCTATCTTACCCCTAGTTAGATAAGCCTCTACGTCGTTACATTTGTCCTCCAGCCATTCTTGCTTAGCCATTTTGCATCTCCTGTCAATCTCATTTTTGAGACGTTTGTATTCCTTTTTACCTGCCTCATTTACTGCATTTTTATATTTTCTCCTTTCATCAATTAAATTCAATACTTCTTCTGTTACGCAAGGATTTCTACTAGCCCTTGTCTTTTTACCTACTTGATCCTCTGCCGCCTTCACTACTTCATCCCTCAGAGCTACCCAATCTTCTTCTACTGTATTCCTTTCCCCCATTCCTGTCAATTGTTCCCTTATGCTCTCCCTGAAATTCTGTACAACCTCTGGTTTAGTCAGTTTATCCAGGTCCCATCTCCTTAAATTCCCACCCTTTTGCAGTTCTTTCAGTTTTAATCTACAGTTCATAACCAATAGATTGTGGTCAGAGTCCACATCTCTCCCTGGATATGTCTTACAATTTAAAACCTGGTTCCTAAATCTCTGTCTTACCATTATATAATCTGTCTGATACCTTCTAGTATCTCCAGAATTCTTCCATGTATACAACCTTCTTTTATGATTCTTGAACCAAGTGTTAGCTATGATTAAGTTATGCTGTGGGCAAAATTCTACCAGACGACTTCCTCTTTCATTTCTCTTCCCCAATACATATTCACCCACTATGTTTCCTTTTCTACCTTTTCTTACATTCGAATTCCAATCACCCATGACTATTAAATTTTCGTCTCCCTTCAATACGTGAATAATTTCTTTTATCTCATCATACATTTCATCAATTTCTTCATCATCTGCAGAGCTAGTTGGCATATAAACTTGTACTACTGTAGTAGGCGTCGACTTCGTGTCTATCTTGGCCACAATAATGCGTTCGGTATGCTGTTTGTAGTAGCGTAGCCGCACTCCTATTTTTTCATTCATTATTAAACCTACTCCTGCATTACCCCTATTTGATTTTGTATTTATAACCATGTATTCGCCTGACCAAAAGTCTTGTCCTCCTCCTTCACTAATTCCCACTATATCTAACTTTAACCTATCCATTTTCCTTTTTAAATTTTCTAACCTACCTGCCCGATTAAGGGATCTGACATTCCACGCTCCGATCCGTAGAACGTCAGTTTTCTTTCTCCTGATAACTTTTAATCTTATTTATTTATCAGAAACCACACTAGTGCCATGTTACTGGCCATGACTTTCAAAGTTATGAAGGAGAATAACATGACAGCTCTCACTGACTGTGTTGTCAGTAGTGTCTGCTCAGATCACATTTCGCCACATTTTATGGAAGTGCATGTTAGGTGAAGTGGTCATCGGACATTTGTGAAAAACTGAGTGAAAGCAATGCACTAAATAGCAGCTGGTTGAGACACCTACCAGGGACACGAAGCAGGACGGAAAATTTTTCAGATGACATGCTGTCAAAGAAAAAGACGAAAACAAGCACTAAAATCGATGTATAGTAATCCAGATTAGTTAGCGATCTAATTTTAAGGAATAAAAGTTTAACCCACAGAAGAGGACACATTCGTGTGGAAACGTGTCTGGGTAAATACAAAAATTAACTAATTGTGTTTACATATGGCTGACTCCAAAACAACCCAGTTTTTACCAAGGGAATTGTATTGATTTTATGTACCAGAATTTAACGTTTATTATGTAATTGATATTATTCTTACTTTATTTAACACGTGAAAGTGATCAAGCTTTGATTATTTAAATATGTTAAAGTGTAAATTATTGTATAATAAGCTGTAGCCAATCAAATGGACGGCTTCAGGAAAGGGAACTGCACTAGTGCGTTGAGCGAAGATGTTCGGCAGGCAGGAAACGCGGTCGGAGACGGACAGAGGGCAGTTCAGGTCGAGACACGAGTGGGGACAGGGCTGGTGCAGAGGCGAAAGCGGACAGTTCGGCTGGAGGCACCAAGGTGTGCACTTCGGACTGAGACGCGGAACCGGACAGTCGTGTTTAGGCAGGTAGGAAATGAAACGAAATGTCGCGTAGTGTGGTATCGCGGGACTTATTAGTCTCTGAGCAACCGCGCGCCTGGTGTGAACGCTTAACGTTTCGCGTAGGTAACTAGGTGGAGTATTGGATCTGTAATCTTTGGTGGAGTCCTTCGTCTTGGTAATCAGCGGCTGGCTTGCTGTAAGAGATCTTTACATTTATTGTTACTATTAAACACTGCAGTCAGTCGGGAGAATCAATCGTTTGGACAATTTGTTCCTTTTACGAAAGATTGCGAATTCCAGATGTGTACGAAGCCTTTTTGGACGATTTAACATAGACTCAGTGATTGCGTGCTCTCTTCGACACAACTAAATCTTCCCCACTAATTACAGGGCCAACGTGATCAACAAATGATTCAGAAAAAACTCGTTCGTTCATTCACTCCAGAACAAAAAAGTCACAAACCTTATTTATGGAGGAAATCGTGTATTAAATCCATCTCCATTACATGTCCAGATCCAGTTTTAATCTGCCAGGAAGTTTCATATAAGCGCACACTCCACCGCAGAGTGAAAAATCTCATTCTGGAAACCTCACCCAGGCTGTGGCTAAGCCATGTCTCCGCAATATCCTTTCTTTCAGGAGTGCTGGTTCTGCAAGGTTCGCAAGAGAGCTTCTGTAAAGTTTGGAAGGTAGGAGATGACATACTGGCTGAGGTAAAGCTGTGAGTACCGGGCGTGAGTCGCGCTTCGGTAGATCAGACTGCAGCCTGCCTTCGGCAGTGACACAGCCCGGACCGTGTTGCCTGCCGGCCGCGCTCTGCTGCGCGCGCCGGTTTGTTTACGCCGGAGCAGCTTCGCGTGTGCGGTGTTGTGAGTCTAGAACGAGATGGCACACTCGTACAGAAAAACGACATCGAAGTTCAGTTTTGCGAACGACTATACGCGACCAAAAGCACACGGGATCGAACGTTTCTTAAGAGAAGAGGTACAAATCGATCCACAGGAAATCGTGGGAATCAATTTATCGATCGTTTCAAGCGTCGTCTATGTCAAGCTTGTTGACGAGGCTGCTTGCGAGAGGCTTCTACACCGAACGGGTATCGTTTCTGTCATTGCGACGGGAATGTCGGTGCGGCTACGGTCGATCACGCGGGAATGGGGATCCGCACAATACGAGTCTTCCAACTTCCGCCTGAGGTCCCGTCTGGACCTGTTACCGTCTCCTTTCCACCATACGGTACAGTTCTATCCCATGTGGGCGAAAAATGGACGAGTTTTACCACGTACCCCGTTTTAGATGGGGTGAGACAAATACGGGTAGAACTGCGAAAGCGCGTCCCCTCTTATTTGTACATAGGAGGTTGTCGAGCGATTATAATCTATGATGGGCAACCTCGCACTTGCTCGGGGTGCGGAAAAGAAGGTCACATCCGCTCGTAATGCCTCTAGCGACGTATAGTACATACCCCACGGGATGACGCTCAGGCACCACGACAGATGGCTGTCTTACCGTTGACCTTTGTGGAAGCCCTGAGAGGCGACGTGAGGGAGATTTCCGATGGGCACCAGCAGCTGCCCCCTGTAGAGAACATGGACACCAACGGACTGGAACTCCGACCACAGCTGACACAGGACACCACACAAGAGGAGCAGCTGACGGCCGCTCCAGGCTCATCCGTGGTGGCTGCCAGTGCTCCCACCGAGAGCGTGATAGGCCAGGACCAAGACGGAGGATACGCAACCCAAACAGCCGATGCGGAAGCAAGGCAACGGAAACAGAGTTCGCCGAAGAGAAGAAAGAAGCGTCGACTGACTTCTGCTGACGACACCCATAGACCCGAGGGGACAGTGGACGACAACGACAGTATCGACCTGAGACCAGAGGATTCAACAGATACCGAGATGACGATGCAGGAATTGCACAGCGGCGATAACTTGAACTCTCCTTTGGTGACCGGAAGGCAGAAGTGTAAATGACAACTGTCCAACATCAGAGTGGTGACAACGTTGCCTCCCATCCTTCGACCAGTTCCGGAAATATGCTGGCGACTGGGAGCAAGAAATGGACCAACAGGAGCAGAATGAAAATACGAACGCGACGATTGAGGATAGTCGTGGCCAGATTACGGGAGGGGTCGGCAAATGTTGAACAACTTAGTGTGGTGAGGAGCGCCGGGGGTGCAGATAGACGCTTAATGACACCGCCCTACAACTGATGAACACACGCCAGGCGTACCGCATTGCAACGATAAACATTAATGGCATTCGAACACCGCTTACAATTCAAATGCTGAAAGATATGTTGCGCGCTGCGGACGTGGATATTGTACTCCTACAAGAAGTGCGTTTCACGTCGCCGCCAGAGTTCTACGGCTACGAGGCACATTATTCGGTGCACAATGAAAGTGGATGCGGTGTGGCGATTCTCGCCAGGGAAGGAATTCCTGTAGGACTGGAGGACGTCATGTCTCTCCCTTCGGCACGTGGCATAGCGATCACTGTCGACTGCGTTCGCTTCATCAATTTATACGCGCCATCCGGCTCCACAAAACGAAGAGAAAGGGCGACCTTTTTCACCGAAGAGATAGCACCGTTGTTCGCTGGACACTATGATAACTATATAGTGAGCGGCGACTGTAATTGTGTCGTCGACGAAAAGGACCAAGTATCTCATTACGTGCCATGCATGGAAGTGCGTGCGTTGATTACCGAAATGGCGCTTCTGGATACCTGGGAACTGCAGCATGACGGCAGACCGGGTTACACGTTTGTAACGGGACACTCGGCGAGTAGACTTGATAGAGTGTACAGGATGTTTCAAAAATGACCGGTATATTTGAAACGGCAATAAAAACTAAACGAGCAGCGATAGAAATACACCGTTTGTTGCAATATCCTTGGGACAACAGTTCATTTTCAGGCGGACAAACTTTCGAAATTACAGTGGTTACAATTTTCAACAACAGATGGCGCTGCAAGTGATGTGAAAGATATAGAAGACAACGCAGTCTGTGGGTGCGCCATTCTGTACGTCGTCTTTCTGCTGTATGCGTGTGCTGTTCACAACGTGCAAGTGTGCTTTGGACAACATGGTTTATTCCTTAGAACAGAGGATGTTTCTGGTGTTGGAATTCCACCGCCTAGAACACAGTGTTGTTGCAACAAGACGAAGTTTTCAACGGAGGTTTAATGTAACCAAAGGACCGAAAAGCGATACAATAAAGGATCTGTTTGAAAAATTTTAACGGAGTGGGAACGTCACGGATGAACGTGCTGGAAAGTTAGGGCGACCGCGTATGGCAACCACAGAGGGCAACGCGCAGCTAGTGCAGCAGGTGAACCAACAGCGGTCTCGGGTTTCCGTTCGCCGTGTTGCAGCTGCGGTCCAAATGACGCCAACGTCCACGTATCGTCTCATGCGCCAGAGTTTACACCTCTATCCATACAAAATTCATACGCGGCAACCCCTCAGCGCCGCTACCATTGCTCCACGAGAGACATTCGCTGACGATATAGCGCACAGGATTGATGACGGCGATATGCATGTGGGCAGCATTTGGTTTACTGACGAAGCTTATTTTTACCTGGACGGCTTCATCAATAAACAGAACTGGTGCATATGGGGAACCGAAAAGCCCCATGTTGCAGTCCCATCGTCCCTGCATCGTCAAAAAGTACTGGTCTGGGCCGCCATTTCTTCCGAAGGAGTCATTGGCCCATTTTTCAGATCCGAAACGATTACTGCATCACGCTATCTGGATATTCTTCGTGAATTTGTGGCGGTACAAACTGCCTTAGACGACACTGCGAACACCTCGTGGTTTATGCAAGATGGTGCCCGGCCACATCGCACGGCCGACGTCTTTAATTTCCTGAATGAATATTTCGATGATCGTGTGATTGCTTTGGGCTATCCGAAACATACAGGAGGCGGCGTGGATTGGCCTCCCTATTCGCCAGACATGAACCCCTGTGACTTCTTTCTGTGGGCACACTTGAAAGACCAGGTGTACCGCCAGAATCCAGGAACAATTGAACAGCTGAAGCAGTACATCTCATCTGCATGTGAAGCCATTCCGCCAGACACGTTGTCAAAGGTTTCGGGTAATTTCATTCAGAGACTATGCCATATTATTGCTACGCATGGTGGATATGTGGAAAATATCGTACTATAGAGTATCCCAGACCGCAGCGCCATCTGTTGTTGACAATTGTAACTACTATAATTTTGAAAGTTTGTCTGCCTAAAAATGTACTGTTGTCCCAAGCATATTGCAACAAACGGTGTATTTATATCGCTGCTCGTTTAATTTGTATTGCCGTTTCAAATATACCGGTCATTTTTGAAACACCCTGTATGTGACACGAGCTCTACGGACGGCGATACTGGATGCCGAAATCTGGCCGGCGGATTTTACGGATCATATGGCGTACGTCTGTACGATTTCACTAACGCGTCAGAAGGTATGGCGGAGTAAGGGTCCCTGGAAAATTAATTGTGCATTTTTACGTGAACGCCAACGACGACGCAGGACATTGATCAGGGAACTAATCTCTGAAAGTGGCCAGCAAGTTGTGAACCAGCGTGATATTGCTTATGTGTTTACTGGCTATTTCCGCCAGTTATATGGATCTGTACAAGTGAACCAGGAGACACTACATGATGTCATCTCGGAAATGCCAGATTGAGGAACACCACTGGATGCAGAGACTTTCATCACAGCGATAACAGTGGATGAGCTGACAGATGCAATTGCCAGGGGGGCTCCGAACAAGTCCCCAGGACAGGACGGCTTGCCAATTGAATTTTACCGCGCCTTTGCATCCCTCATAGGACGGATCTGGATTCAGCTGTACAACGAACTCCTGTTACCACAGACTGAGATACCTGCCGAATTCATGAAGGGTATCATCATCCCAATACCCAAACCACGTGGTGGCAGGAGGCCAGGAGATTATAGACCACCCACTCTCTTGAACTGCAACTATAAGATTTTCGCGCGCATCCTTGGGGCTCGCCTACGGTCTTCAATTTCTGGTAGCCTCCTCATAGATCAAACTTGCCTCGGCGGTAAGAGTAACGTACATACGGCGCTAGGTGACTACCGAGATATCATCGCATTAGCAGCGGCATGCGGAATGCGTGGAGCACTCGTCGATATTGACTTCGATCATGCGCTCCACAGAGTGGATCACACCTTTTTTGCATGCGGTAATGGGCAGATTGGGAATCCTACAGGCCTTCATTCTAGTGATCATGCGACTGTTACACGGCGTGCGATCAAAGGTCTCGGTGAATGGACGGGGCACTGACTACATTGTTATTTCAAGGTCAGTTCGTCAAGGTTCCCCCTTTTGATATTTTTGTATGCAATGGCTTTGGAACCCTGTCTATATGGTCTACGAAGGCGGTTAAAGGGAGTGCCGTTGCCACACTGACGAAGTACGTACGGCGTTGGCATGGATACAGCGATACGGGATGGCGGCAGCAAGCGTGCTTAATCTACAGAAATCACGCTGCATGAATGTCGGTCGAGGATTACAACCGTGGGAGGAAGGCCCCCTCATGTTAGTTAAGACCATAAAATATCTAGGTGTTACGTTCCACACGGATGTGCAGCGGACAGCAGCGGAGATCTACCGACGCACATTGAAGCTGATGCAGACAATGGTGCTGTTACAGAAATTGAGAGCGTTGGATATGATTCAGAGGGTGACCTGTGTTAACGTATACCTAGCACCGAGACTCACTCACGTAGCGCGTGTCCTGCCTTTAACGCGCACAGTGGCATCACGGATACAAGCAACCTTCGGAACCTACGTGAGTGTGGGACACCTGTTTAAGTTCCAATACACAACGCTTACGCTACCACCTGGAGAGGGCGGACTTGGTCTAGTGAACGTATATGAAAAGGCACGGGCGTTATTCGTCAGTACGATTTTCCGACAGTTGCGCGGCCAGTTTCGCAGTATCTCGGGTGC
The DNA here is from genome assembly GCF_023897955.1 of Schistocerca gregaria. NCBI lineage: Eukaryota > Metazoa > Arthropoda > Insecta > Orthoptera > Acrididae > Schistocerca > Schistocerca gregaria. The sequence continues at coordinate 575,047,756 of NC_064925.1, forward strand.
GTTGGCCGATGTACTAGCGCCCACTTCAATGTTGCCCCCAGTCAATGTGGGCCATATCTCACCGAAGCTGCCACATTTCAAGTTTTCTTTTTTTTTTTTTTTTTTTTTTTTTTTTTGAGCATGTCACAGATTCCTTCCCAACAACACGACTACCGACGACGCGAGATGTATACCAACTCTTACTGCGCTTGTGCCCCAGGAATACCCTGGAAAATAAGTAGCCATACAAGAACTGGCGACAGATATGGCGCGTTATACGGAACGTTTACCTCCCAACGTCAGTATGCTCAACATGGTATGTGGTGGTAAACAGGAAGTTCGCAACGCATCAACGGTGGCACGCGATTAATTTGGCAGACACTCCACTATGTTTAGGCTGCGCTACAGTGGACACTGATGAAACATCGTTTATCATGTAGCGGGACAGCTCCAGTGTGGCACTTGGCACAACAGATATTGGCGTTCCTGTTACGCTCCGCCCCTCACACAGTTTCGTCAGACACACTTTTTTTCCCCCAAGAATCTTATTTTCCGGTCCAAAAAACCAATGCAGTCACATGGGTACGGAGAATGGTGGTGGGCTACGTGTATAACGAATCGGAAAAGGACAAAATTGATTTTTGGCATTTTCTCCTGGATGGACACACGAAGTTGCAACAGCATTAGAGATATGGGCAAGACATCGCTAATTACTTGCGACTTACATTTACCGACCCGCCGGCCAGATGGGGTGTGACGGGTGGGAGATGAGATAGACGAAGAAGCCGAGATAGACATCGATCACACTTATGGACGCTTAGTTAATTTCGAGAAGACGACCGAGTCTTACACCAACGTCTGGAGAACGAATCGATAGATGGCTCTCTTGCTCTATCGAACGTCGGGTCCTGAGCAGGTGTCGCCCCAGACACGAATTTCATTTCATTGCTAGAGGAGAATGTTTCTTTTGTATCTGTACTATCCGCAATGTCTTCCTACCTTCATTTGGGCATTTTTAGTTTTCTTCATTTCCTTAATTAATTAATTTTCTAATTAGCCACTATTTGTCAACATAAGGACATTGTAGATACAATTTATGCGGTAGTACAACAAAATGTATGTCAGCAAAGGTGGTAAGCCTGACGTTGGCAGAAAAAAAACGATGGTAGAGCGCTTGCCCGCGAAAGGCAAAGGACCCGAGTTCGAGTCTCGGTCGGGCACACAGTTTTAATCTGCCAGGAAGTTTCATATCAGCGCACACTCCGCTGCAGAGTGAAAATCTCATTCTGGCGTATTGTTGTCTTCTCTGATCAGCCTTTTGCGTCATATTTATGATGGCTTGTCTTATTTTTTCTTCCCAAGGCGTCTCAGGTTCCTGAGTTTTGTGCATATGTTTAGTCCAGACGTTTTCTTCTTTTGCCTAGAACATCAATTCATGAGGTGTATATCCAGTGGAGGCGTGGGGCATGTTATTGTATATCTGCTCAAATTCTTTCACGTAATTTGCCCACGCAGCCTGCTTATTATGACAATAGATCCTCATACAGCGATTGAAGTCTTTAAAAATTTGAACTTGAGCCTTTAACCTCCAGGGAACAGGATAGAAAGTCCTACAATACGTTTCGTGCGGCTTAACGTAGAGATGGCATATGTATCTCTTAATAACTCCTGGTCTTTCATCAAAAACGGTTTCATACGTTAATAATAATTCACTGAGCTGCTTCTTCTGATCTTCGATAATGCAGTCTCATTTATTTAGCTTTTCAAACACTACTTGACCGAAATCTTCTTTGACTTGGAACTCATTAATTACGTGTTGTTTTGGCCGTCCTGATTACTTTCACACTGATTCCACAATTATATTTTCTCGTAAGGCTTTTTTTTCAGCAACTCCAACTCAGTTTCTTGTTTATTAACATTCAACCAAATTTTTCCTGTTTTGAAATCTATTCTGCATCCGTGTTGACGTAGGCTGTCGACTCCGAAGATGCAATCTACCACCAAATTTTTCACAGCAAGGAATGTGTTTAATATTGCTACCTTTCCGAATTCCACACCAAGTACTGACTGTACCTTTACTTTAGCCGATCTAGCCCCAACGGCGCCTATTTTTCTGCCATTTTGAACTGGAAAAACTGGTACTCGTCTTATATTTTTGATCCTGTTGCACAGTGCCTCCGAAATAACATTTGTGGTTGCAGCTGTGTCTAAAACCGCCACTATAGGTACGGTCTCCATAACGACTTACACTTCGGCTACTGCCACCTGTTCCTTATCTTCATCTTGTGGTTTTAAGTCCTCTGTCACTTCATCTGCCAGTAATCATCCATCATTATCCGTTAGCATGGGTACACACATCCTGTTGCCTCTCAACCAATTGTTGACCGCTCCTCCGGGGCACGAGACGAGTTTGTTGGATTTTGATCTGTCTGCTGGTTGACATCATACGTCACCTCGGTAATTACTGGTTGATTCGGAGATGTCCGTCCCCACTGATGTTGGCTATTTGAATTCATTCCTCCCGGTTGATTCCAATTTCTATTATTGTTATTATTCCAGGCTTGGGGTCTGAAATTTCTTTCGTTCACCTCACGGGCCTGCATCTCATCTTGCGGTCCGGCTAAGTGTTATGTGTACGTGACGCGATAAGTGTAATGTATACGTGATGCGAAGCAGTGCGCTTGGCAAAAGAGAGGCGCACAGCCGAGTATAAATGGGTGCCGATTTCTAACGAGATTCATTGAAGTGTGGCCGCTCTCCTGGTCGGCGGGATGTGTCACACGAACAGCTACACCCGGGAGCAGTTGGGGCGCCAGTGTTCCACTCCACCGACGGTCGTTGGTTCGACCCCCTGAGGCCGACGCGGGGTCCGTAAGCAGCCAGCGTGCGGCTGGCGACTCCGCGCCCACTACCGCGGCTCACTACCTGGCTTCCGACACACGGCAGTGACAGGTGGGGCACGCGTCGCAGACTCGGCTGCGGTACGCAGCCGCTTGCCACTGCCGCATGCGAAGCCGCGCTGGTGAAGGAACTCGGCGCGGGCCACCAGGCAGTTGTCAGCGGGCCGGTCGGCGGCTCCTGGAAGCGGCGCGGAGGCAGCGAGGCTGGGCGCAGCTGAGTCGGGAGGGGCGCAGGCCGCCGGGCCAACTGCGGCGTCCTGGCGACGCCGCAACTCCGCTGGCGTACGACGCCGGCTCGACACAGCGTTGCCTTACATGGGCCGCGGGGGTGCTTCCTCAGGCAGGAAGATATTTGATGGTGTAATAGGGAACTTTGTCAAATGTCGTCCAATATTTGATCAAATCTAGGGCCTCGCTGTAGATTTGATCAAAGAAGTCGCTTGTCTTCTGTTCACTGTAATGTGACATGTTACCACATGGAGCGCTAGCATCGCTGCATTCTGTCGTCTGTAGTGTTTTCATAAAAATTACTGGTAAATACGATTGGTTTGTGCCGACAGCTACAAAGTTAATACAGACGTATGTAGCTGATGAGGCGCTTTACGACGTGAGGCACGCTGAATACAAAAATAGATTACGGAGATTGGAGACCTGACCTAACCTAACCTAATTCTCTCCTGTAATCTGTTACAGTGAGCCTGTCGGCTGCAGACGTTGCAGTTCTTAAGTGAATATTGTGCTTTGTGATATGAAGATACACTTCAGTGAGCACATACAGAAATGTATGCTCACCCATTCTTAAGTAATTGATGTACGACTTGACGTCCTCCACTATAAACTCACGTAACAAGTTTTGTTGGATGCTTTTATCGTGTCGTCGTAAAACCCACGCCTTCACCCAGGTACGTTTCCTTTTTTCCCCCGCTTCTCTTCCGCATGTGCACACAGTGCAATTGTGGTACATGCAACTGCTGCGGTTAATAGCAAGTTGTTTTTGTCAGCCATCTTGAACATTGACGAAAAATATGATGACAGTGTAATACCCCTTCTAGCTCTACGTCAAAGATCTTTGTCAAATATATTTGACGGAGTATTTGATTACATCTTTGATCAAATCTTCGACAAAGAAATTTGATAGTGTAATACTGGTCTCAGCATTGAGGGGCCCTGAGACGCAGACGAAGAGGAAAATTCTCGCCGTGGTTTAATATGGCACCTCCTGGTACCCATCCACTACATTTGGTGTCAAAATAGCGGACGTCGTCTGTACAGTACGACATTCGAACCCACCACCTGCAGTACGGTCACAAGATGCGGTGAGTTTTGACCAGTTTTCTTTTGAGTATTGGATGTCTTCTTGCCTCTTTGTATTTTATGTGTATGGCTCCTGGAAAGCCATGTTCTAGATGTTGGGCATAGTAGTTTTTGTTGTCAGAGAAAGTGTTCGTGTATTTGGGACATTAAGATTTTTTTCCTTGTGGCATTTAATTACTTCTGTATTGGTTTGAGTTTGATGCTACTGAGTGTGATGATACGGAGCTATAGGAAGTCGGGTTATTCTTGCACTTCAATGTTTTGTTTCGGGATTACCTGGAAACGGAAGCAACACAATGGTAGACTTAAGGATCCAAGGTGTGTCAGAACCAGAAGCAGTGTGGATTTTGATGGAAAAACTAACACAATTGACAGCAGACAATATACAGTTGAGAAATGAATTAACGTCTAGAAGTGAGCGCGAAACCGCATCTGATCAGTCGTTATTGCCTAGGGTGCAGCAGATTGATCCACCTGCCACGAGTCTGCTTATTCCGTCTTCTAGCAAGGCAACTGAGGATTCGCGTTCGTTTGTGGAGGACTTGGAGAATTCTACTGTGGTGAATGGTTGGTCTGATGAGCAGTTGTTACATGTAGCCAAAATTAGGTTAACAGGTGAAGCAAAGACATATGTAAGATTGTCTGAGAAATTCAGGAAGGCAGGACAGTTTGATCAGTTAAAGGAGGGGCTTTTACAAAGGCACAATAAACAGAATAGCGATCGGTACTTTAGATAGAGGTTAAGTACAATGTCAAAGATATAGGGGGAGAGGATAGAGAAATTTGCGGACAGGATAAGGAAATTAATGACTATACTTATGAGTTGGGTCAGAGCGATGGAGCGAATAGTGTTCTGTTGCAAGAGACGGAGCAGAATGTATTTGATGTATTTCTGAGAGGGTTACCGGCGCATGTCACGGAAAGTCCGTGATGGGACTGCGAAACGTTTCTATTCGGCCATTCAGCTGGCGATTCAATGGGAGGAAATAGACACGGAAACAGGAGTACGCGAGAGGCAAACAGTGTTTAAAGCGTTATGAGTGTGGTCGCATGAGACATGTGCAGCGGCAATGTGCCCATTCACCAAGAAATAGAGGAAGCGGTAGGACTCCGCAGCGGGGAGGGTGGAGAAGGGGAGATAGGGGAGACGGACAAGCGGTAAGTGGCATAGGGAGCCCAAGACCCACCTAAGTTAGCTCCCATTTAATTTCAGTGCTACGAATACGTATGCAAAGCTGAAATGTTCAGTGGTAGGATCCATAGAAACCAAAAAGTTTAACATTTTGTTGGACACAGGGGCGCAAGTGGCAATGGCTACTAAGGATATAATGGGACGAAGGAAGTTAGACCCACCACGTTATAAGTTACGTGGAGTGGGGGATAAGGAGGTCAGGCCTTTGGGGTCGGTGACAGTCGACTTTCGAATAGAGAAAGTCCGATTTAATGTAAGCATGGAGGTAGTACCATGGGTTATCGAGGGCTATGACATGATCCTAGGAGTAGATTTATTGCATCAACATCACGCCAAAATTTACCTTGGACAACGAACCGTGGAACTTGGTGGAGTGTTATTTCAGCTAGGGGAAACTGTTGTGAATGCAGAGGTGTCGCAACGGACGTTCAACGTAATGAGCAAACCAATTGAATCACTTACATTAGCATTAAGGCTTAATTCGCATGAGCTTGTGTCTAGTGGCACCGGGAGGTCACTTTGGGTAAGTGTGCAGTCAAGTCTACCTGTGGGTACGGTATGTGTTTCTGAACCATTGGAGGATAATCAAGTTTTTGGGTTCACTAGGTTGTTTTGTGAAACGTAGCGTTGTTTGCGTACAGGAAGAAAACGACGGGCGAGTAGTTCCCGTGAACGTAGATAATTTTAGCGCTGTAGACGCGAATTTGAGGAAAGGAGTTTTAGTACCAAATATGGATGTGCCAGACGACGAAGACTGGTGTTCGAGAGGTAGGCGAAGCAGTTAACCACTAACAGCCGATAGATCTGCATTGCGTGACAAATGTAAGCACTTGAAAGGAGAAGAAAGAGAGCATATAGAAGAATTATTGTGGGAATTGAAGGATTTGTTTTTTCCACAAGGGCCGTCACCAGCAACTCCATTCGTTCAACATAGGATACCAACAGGAAGTGAATCATACAGAACACCGATGTATTTGCAGCCGATTGTAGAGGATTGCATTGATCAGCAGCTTGCGGACGGTATTATAGAGCATAATGACAGTTGCTGAGGAGCTGGCATTGTCTTTGTGCGTAAAAAATCTACGGATGGAACTAAGAAATACAGGTTCTGTTGTGACTACCGATACCTCAATAATAAGACAATAACGGACGCATACCCACTTCCAAACAATCGGAGACTTTGGATCACTTAGGACAGTGCCAGTACTTTTATACGATGGATTTGACAAGTAGTTATCATCATTTTAGAGGTGGGTCCAGAGGATCGTCCAAAAACTGCTTTCTCTATACGTAGAGGCCGTTACCAGTACATTAGAATGCCATTTGGTTTGGAAAACGCTCCAGCAACGTTTCAGAGGTTGCTAGACAGTGTTTTGAGGGGTCTGAAAGCACGGCAGTGCCTTGTCTACTTGGATGACATTATAGCGTATTCAAGTAGTTTGGAGCAACATAGACAGCGGTTAAGGGAAGTCTTTATGAGGTTAAGAGCAGCTCGTTTGACGTTGATCCTGGAGATGTGTCATTTTGCATTAGAAGGAGTAAACTATTTGGGTCACATTATCGGTAAGGACAGAGTGCAAACAGATTCGAGGCTGGTCCAGGCTGTAAGGGATTTTCGGGAACCGAAAACAGTTAAGAAAGTGCAGTAATTCATCGGAATTTTCAATTTCTATCGAAAGTTTGTGAGGGGTTTTCCAGATTTAGCACAGCGGTTGACGCGATTGTTACGGAAAGGTGTGAAGTTTCAGTGGACAGAAGAGTGTCAGAAAGCGTTTGACAAACTGAAAGAAGTGTTAACATCAATTCCGGTTCTTATGTTTCCAGATTTTTAAAAGGAGATTATACTAGCATGCGATGCATCGAATCAAGCATTACGTTCTGTTCTCAGTCAGGAAATTTATGGGAAGGAACATCCTGTAGCCTATTCGCCTAGGCAGTTGAATGCAGCAGAGAAGGATTACGTAACAACAGAGAGGGAGATGCTTAGAGTAATCTATGGTATCACATATTTTAAAAAAGTAGAAGTCATAGGTTATGACCTAGCAGTATGGCAACAATTACAGGACGCTGACAACGATTGTAAATTGTATGGGACACAGGCACAATTTAATATGTACGATGGTCCTCCGTGCAGGGGAAACGAAATTAGGACCACAGGTAGTAGTTCCAGCGAAACTGAGGGACGAAGATTTAAAGGAAGCACGTGATCACGTGTTATCTGGTTATGGAGGGTGTAGAGCGAAGTATAGTAGAGTGACGGAGAGGTATTGGTGGAGAGGTAGGAAAGGAGATGTGGATCAGTATATCGAGAATTGGATATCATGTGCGCAGATACAGCTAGAAGTATTGCCAGAAGCGACATGTCCATTCTCTTTGCTGGGGATTGATATCTTAGGACCATTACAATGAACTCCGGCACCTGTATACAGTACGTTCGCATTAAGGTTGGAGCTGACAGAGCAGAACAAACTATTTGTATAAATACAAAACACATTATTACCTTGAGGACTTAGTCAGACTAAATGGTATCAGTAACGTTACTATTAATATTCACTGCAGAATCGTAAATTGGACATAGGTTTAATATTACTCTTCAAACAAATTCCTATCTTACATGAAATATGCATATGGTTCACAGCAAAATTAGGTATTGTGCATAGATTGTCTCCCACTACTGAACACCTTTCTACTTAGAATGAAATCTGAATCGACTTCAATAACTTCTCGCTGTCTTTTGAATAAAGAAGTTACTATTTTCATAGATATGTAGCATGAGCACAAAAGACAAACTGTGGTTCCTGTTACACCATTAATATTCAATTCCAACACACAAGAGAGACAAAAACTTAGCAAACATGAGCATATAACTTTCCACAAATGCAGTTCACGACTTTCACTGCAGTGAGACACAATATTGACAAATTTGTAAAAAAAAAAAAAGGACTCACCTTTTAAAATTTACAAAGGGTGCGCTATGATCATTAACTACGCAAAACTTTATAAGCCTCAGTTTTAAGAACTTGTAGTTTTTTAAAGTAACAGCAAATTGTCTTTATTACTACAGTCTTCTGCTTTCAAGTCAATGATTAAATAACTAACTTTGAAAGTCCACAAAACTTTAAATTGGACTGTTTCAATCGCTGGGAGGCTTTCACAAAGTTACGTTTACTACCTCCCACAATTTTACCAAATCCACAGTATATCTGAATACTCTCTTCTTACCAAAGTTCAAACAACATTATTTCATAAACTGTTTGGGTTTCAGGCTTTCAATTTTTCCACAACAAGGACACTCAGTACTCATAGTTCAAATGCAGAGGTTCAAAAAATGGTTCAAATGGCTCTGAGCACTATGGGACTCAACTGCTGTGGTCATCAGTCCCCTAGAACTTAGAACTACTTAAACCTAACTAACCTAAGGACATCACACACATCCATGCCCGAGGCAGGATTCGAACCTGCAACCGTAGCAGTCGCTCGGTTCCGGACTAAGCGCCTAGAACCACGAGACCACCACGGCCGGCTAAATGGAGAGAAACCTGACATGTGTTGTGACAAGGAAAAAATCAAGGTAGGTACAAGAATTCAGTTATGAATTACCTGTTCCATTACAGTGATTGCGCAATGTGGTGGCGATTGCATGTTGGTAGGTGGAATTGCAGGTAGAATTGCTGGAGTCTGTCATTTCTTGGTGGCGATCACAGATACCAATTCCAGAATAGTTCCAGCTTTTTATCCATCCATCCGAGGCATTGCAAAAGCGTCAGTAAAAGCCTGTCTCGGAACCAGCACAATACACAACTTTTACATGGGCAGTTTACAGTTTGGTAGCTCGTCCCCGACTGCCTCTTTGTTCCACCTTTCTATCCATGCCCACCACATTTTGCTCACGCTACACAGTTCCGTTCCCGAGGCGAACCACACCACCTTGTACATACAAAATAGCTCAGAACCCTAAGTGAAGGTCAGCAGTTTACATAACAGCAACCAAATATATTAAATAAAACACAACATTTGCATATACTGACATTTCTACCAAAAATTATTCAGAGAGAAAGTACAATTATATACAGTAAGTTTTGTTCCCTCCAAATGAGACAAAGAATTTAAGTGATTGATACACTACATTGCATACAATCAAACCATGACATCAAAGCTTTTTTTTTTTACAAAGAAAGGAGTATACAATTTTGTGTTATCGATTCAATCAAACAACATTTACAGAAGATCAACGATGGAATGCTGAACAAAACAGAAAGCAAAATGAATCAACAAAAGGTATGTAGTGTCTAAGCTATGGTGTTACGAACTGTATTTTGAAGTTTGGTGTACCAGTGACAATAATTGCTGACCAAGGAAGGACCTTCATGTCGGATTTAATGAATGAACTGTGTAAATTATTAAACATAAAGAAGTTGAGGACGAGCGCGATGTTTCCACAGGCCAACAGAAGGACAGAACGGTTACACAGAACAATCGGGAAGATGCTGAGTTTTTATGTGGATTCTCATTACCATCAGTGGGACGAGTATTTGAAGCCTATTGAATGTTATGAAATGGGTACAAAAGGCGAATAGAAAGGCTTTGGAAAGGAAGGAAGACGCAGTAAAGCTGAAAGGAAGTTTACCGTAGTATAGAATGGGGCAATGGGTAATGCTGTCCGGTCCCTATACGCAAAAAGAGAAAACTAAGAAATTCCTCACGAGCTATCAAGGGGCATACCAAGCTGTTGAAACCACATCCCCCGCTTGAGCTGCGAACTGCAACAACGATAGTACACATTGGGAGGTTACGGCCATTTAAGGGTTGCCAGATGTGATGCCAGGCGTGTCACAGAAATGAAAGAGGAAGAAAGAGAGCGTGAAGAGAGATGCTAAACACAGAGAAAACCATGAAGATGGAGTACAGTATGAAGTGCCACATGCTTTGCGATCGAGAAAGTAGTAGAGTATTTGTAGTTTTCTTTTGTTCTTGTGTCATGTATCACTGGGTTTGTGTAGAGTAATTAGGCATAGTATTTTCATATGTTGTATGTATTTTCGAATATAGTCTGCTAGGAGCAGCAGTCCTCTTAAAGAGGAGGGAAGGGTGATGGTGATCGCTGTCCTCAGGTTATGAAAAGGGAAGTGTAGCGTCTGACGTATATGGAGTGTTGTTGGGGGAGAACTCAAAGGTAGTTCTGGAGAAATAAATGTGTCCGAGTAAATTTTGCGGCAAAGTCGTAATAAGTATGTGTTGGATGATGTCAGAGTGGTAGGATTTCCCGTTTAAATGTTTTGTTATCGCCAGTGCTGGGTCAGGAAAGTCGTAATAAGTATGTGTTGGATGATGTCAGAGTGGTAGGATTTCCCGTTTAAATGTTTTGTTATCGCCAGTGCTGGGTCAGGGAAGTCGTAATAAGTATGTGTTGGATGATGTCAGAGTCGTACGACTTCCAATTTAAATTTTTTGTTATCGCCAGTGCTGGGTCAGGAATGTCGTGTTTATTGCACTAGCTCATATACTGTAAACGTAGGGATCAAAGTAGTCACATAATCGGTGCTGGGTTTAGATAAAAAACAGTGTACGTTGGAGGAAAATCTGTGAAGCTACAAATATGGGTGGGACACGTGCACAGAGCAGTTAGTTTTAGCCTGAGGGAAAGGAATATACTGTCAAAGGCATATCCTTGAGCCGAAACTGAGCTTGCAACGGGTTGGGATGCATTGGATCTTCTACACCTACGAGAATTTGATAGTAGTAGCTAGTTGTTTTGAGCGGGGAATATTTGCACAAGTGAAAAGCATAGAGCTGGAGTGGAGCGGAATTTTAATGAATGGAACTAAGTGTAACATAATAGGACCAACCTTTCACCTGACAGCGTCAATTTCAGGAGCCTCACAATTGAATATTACGCAGCCACAGTTGTACTGGCCAGAAGCAACTTTAGAGTTTTTGCCAAGGCAGAATCTGACCTCTTTAAATCAAACTCTGGAGCCAGGTCTGTTGAGATACGTAACCAGTTCATTTTAGAGCAAGAGGGGCGCAGATCAGTTGAACAGCTTGTTCAACATGTCGCTCAGTATAGGGAAAGCCAACGGCAAATAAAGATCATTTTGAGCACCTCTGTGCCAAGTGTCATCGCAGTCTTAAGTATGTTATGTGTTGTTTTCTTTCTGATCAGGCGAAGAGCTAATTCCAAAAGAGAACCAAGTGTAGTCCAAGTCCGAGTGGATTAGATAAAGAGGGCGTGAGACGAGCAGGTAAGGGGTAGATCGAGCAATGGTCGCCCAGTCAGGAATTCTTAAGTTTTGTTTGATGTCATTGTTTTTAAGAGGGCACTAGACCACATTTAAGTTTTCTAAAGGCAAAGAAATATGCCATAGGTGCAGACTGAAACAAGTTAAGAGCTAGCTAAGGATCGACCAGAGACCGGGTCTTTCCAAAGAGGGGAATAATGTAGAGGCACCACTGCTTAGGATAGGCAAAGTTAGTTTTGTGCGATGTTCTGAGCACGAGTTACAGCCAGGTGCGGGCCAGTTGGCAATGAGTTATGCATACCAGCAGTTGTGAAGGCAAATAGATGCCACAGGGGTGTAGAACTGCCAGAGAGGGCACACACAGCAGTTTTCACGGCGCACGTCACGAGCACAAGGGAGCCACTGGCCCACCTAAGTGTCATGTGGACGTGACGGGAAGCAGCGCACTTGGCAAAACAGAGGCGCACGACCGAGTATAAATGGGTGCCGTTTTCTAACGAGATTCATTCAAGTGTGGCAGAAATCCGGGACGGCGGGGTGCATCACTTCGCCAGCTACACACAGCAGCAGATGAGGGCCCAGCGTCACAGTCCACCGATGGTCCTTGGTTCGACCTCATGAAGCCGATGCGGGGTCCATAGCCAGCCAGCCAGCGGTGGGCGACTCCACGGCTCACTACCTCTGGCAGTAGTCTCGACTTCCGACACACGGCAGTGACAAACGGGGCAAGCGTCGCAGACTTGGTTGTGCTTCAAGGCCGCTTGTCGTCGCCCCATCCTAAGCCACGTTGGTGAAGGAACACGGCGTGGACCATTTTGCAGTTATCAGCAGGCCGCTCGGCAGCTCCTCGGAGCGGCCCAGATGCAACGAGGATGAGGACAGCAGAGTCGGCAGGGACGCAGACCCCCGAGTCAACTGCGGCATCATGACGATGCCACAACTCTGCTGGCGTACAAGGCCGGCTCGACACAGCACTGCATTACACGGGCTGTTGGGGTGCTTCCTCAGCATTGCAGGACCCTATGACGCAGACCAACAGGAACGAGGGCACTGTAGCTAAAAACAATGAATCACTTAGAAAGTTCTCGCCGAGTTTTAATATGGCACCTCCTGGCACCCATCCACTACAATACGTTCTACAGATTACTGGAAGCATCCTGTTCTAGAGTCTTTTGTCGATCAATGACAGATTTCCACAGACCACAAGCAGTACATCACTGCCACCAGATGTATCTCTTTGTGGACCACCAGTGACAGGATAGAACAGGCATGAACCCCTACATACACTGAGGAGAGGGAAAGATGAGGGGTGGTATGGGAGGAGTTAGCACACTGGTTCTGTGTTATTCAGTTACTGACCACACTTCGAGGAGCACACACAAGCCGCTGCCGCTCCTCTCTCCTCGCGTCACCGTTTTGGGCTGTTCTTGAGCTAGCTGTGTTACTACGATGATTTTTCACAATTCCCAGTACATGTGTTGCGTTATGACCTCTCAGTCAAAAGTGCCGCTTTTTTCACAAAAATTTCGAGTTGTAATTAGAACAGTGCAACATTTTCCAACAGCTGCAGTTGCATGTATTGGCTTCCCAACACTTCATCGATGGTTTGCTGCATTTCCCTTCTTACTATGTACAAGTTACACCGCAGCTATACGAAGGTGACTTCTCGGAGGCAGTGGAATAAGATGAAGATGTCAAGAAATAATGAGAGCACCAATTACTTAAATTTCAAGCACCAGGGTGTTTGTCGAGCAATGCAGGGGGAGGCATCTGTAGCGAACTCCAACATCAAACAACAATAGACACAGTTCTCGGCTGTAAGCTTACAGGTAATACACTCCCTGTCCAACACCAACATCTCTCTGGTGAACGCATTTCCCGCGAAAATTAAAGATAGTACCTTCCATCTCAGACTTTTACCCACCATCTTGTAGGTGAAGGGATCGTCCAATGCAGAGTTTGAGTATGTCTGCCATTAATATACGAATGGTGTTGGGAACTTTTTTGCAAGAAGAGTAACACCAGTTGTACACATCGTCAATTTTTAGGTTGTATTGAGATTTTAGACACTGCCTGTGTATAGCGCTGTGCATATACATGTGAAATTAGGTCCAGTCTTTGATTAATTGCATAATTCGGAGTGGTCGTAACTAAAGTTTCCATCCAAAATAAATAAGGTACACTAAGCTAACCTTCCTCTCCTGCAGTTGGACAGCTTCCCCGTGTAGGGGCACTGCACTTGGGCTTTCTGCTCAGGGGGACCAGGACCAGGGTTCGAGTCCCTGAAAGGCACTCACTGTGACGGTACGTCACATAAATATTGACATTTTTAGCGGTTGCAAAACGTTGTTTACGTATTTTATGTATATAATTATTCTAAAAGATATAGTTAATGTTCTTGAAAGAACTTATATGCAGCGATAGCATCATTAATTAATGTCTATGAAAATAAAAAAGGATCAAAAGAGACGCCAAGGAGGAAGGACGTATATTGTGGTACACACACTGTTTTGTTTCGCCTTACGGAAGGCAGCCATTGAGCGGCTACACATATTTTATGTAAGTTATTCGTATTTATTTATAAAATTAACTTGTTATTATCATTACAGAATGAACTTCTTTGTAATAGTTGTCACCTCAAATGCTCGCAGTGGCTAACTATTTTTAATAAGCATTTTCTTAGTAATTTGCGCTGCGAGTAGCTCATCTTCCGATGCAGCCTCTGGTCGGCCATTACGAGCAGAAGTATCAACTTATTATTCAGTGTTAATAGTAAATGTAAATGCCAGATATTTCGTTGCAAGAACCTTACTAAATTGCAACACATAATTAATTTACGTTAAAGTTCATGTTTTTAAATTATACAGATTCCATGAGTTCAGTAAGTTTTATCTTGGTCGCTCCACAGCAACAATGGAAATTCTCTCAAGACTTGCTTTGCAATCAATAAATAGAAATTAACAAAATTACATTCAATTCAGTTAACGGCAACTATATTTTAGTCATCACGTTCATAATCTAAAGCTGGTACACGAATAACTGAGGCCCTTCAAAGACCCGTTTCATATTTACTTATGTACGTAAGTAAAAGTGATAAGAAAAGACAATATCCCTGAGAGAAAGAATCATGCTGATAAATGTAAAATAAAAATATATAAAATATATATGTATTTTCCTCTGTATATGACGTAACGAATGCCACTGGAGGTCACATCACCCTTTTCAACTTCCCAACAATTCCTACTGGCGACTGCTGTGGAACGTCAGCAAAGCCCTAGGACGAAGAAATTACCGCAATTTTTGAAATTCCCACAATTTTCTAATTTCCTGTCAAAATTCAAAATTCCCTCCAACAGGGCTCTCGGGGAGAGAGGGGGGGGGGGGGCAGGTGAGGAGAGGAGAACGGGATCGGACACACGTGCTGGTTGGGAAAAAGTCATGACGTCATCTGGGGTGGGGGTAATCAAGTGCTCAATTAATTAATTTGTTATCAAACTGATAGAAAAATTCGGGTGGTACCACCATCATTCCACTGCTGGAGTATTGGGTGTACTGCGAGTTCAGACACACTTGATTTCTGTCCAGCACTAAATTCTGATGTTAATTCGGCCGCAGCTCGCCGCCTATTCTACCAGTCTGCCCAGCCTACGACGTCCAACACCTGTAATGAGGGAGGACCCGACAGTCCCACGGCGTCCGGACGTGGTTTCACCTTGGTTTTGTCACGTGTTGAAGACACCCACCACCGCAATCCTGGAACACTCGTCAAGTTGTGCAGCTTCCATAATGCTCGTGCTGAGCCTCCAGGTGGTCAAATTCAGATCGATCGCGCGCCATCCTCGTTCTACATAAGGACATCTCTCTCACTGATAATACACGCTCCGTGATTATATCTGACTAGCAGTCATTCCTCACCAGGTGACGCTGCTATCGCCTGGACAGGCTTATAATGATAGTAGGTCGATGGTCTGGTCGATCAGTATACATTTTTAAATCACCTCTTAATACACATTTGCATCCAATAGGCTGAAGCTGCTGTTTTTGTTTAAAAGCCATCTGTGGCTCGTGTTCGTTTTTTTTCTGCTGTGGTTGCTATGATATTCTTTACGGTGAGCGCTATTACCTTCAGCTACGCATGGTGACACACAGACCGATATTCATGTCACATCAGAATTCTTGAAGTTCTTTTAACTAAAGCGATTACCCACTTCTGACCACTGTGATAGGCTGAAGCCGCGGTCGTTGAAGTAGTTTAAACGGTTTAGCCAATTTTGCTTTGTTTTCGTAGTAGTTTATTAATTTCACTTCTGTTTTGTCTGGGAATTTACTCCCTGTCAGTGTATAGCAAACATACACTGCAGCGCAAATTCGGACCGTAATACGATTCAAAATTAACAGACCAAATAATCATCCGACGTACGTAAAGAGTCTATGGCGTGATTAAATTCCTTATAGCTGTTCTGAATGCGGACGGACTGCCCTGCTTTCATAACGACTAACCACCGTTCCTGAATGAAATGCAACTGTTTCATTTCCTCTCTATGCGTGATTCATATGTGTTACTTCCTCAGTAAATGCACAGAATAACGTAGCGCCGATTCTTTCCCGGATAAAAACATGCCGCTAAAAAACCGTGAACGTAATATAATACAACGATGTTCATTCTCTTTAGTGTTGATTTGTACCACGAATCTGATATAGAGTAGTAGGAAAGTAGTTTCCGGGAAATTCTGCGAATTTCGTTTGATCATTTCTTATTTTTCTCTTACGAAGAAAAATAAGTGACTCTACAAAAACTGGTAAATGGAAAGACATGAAGTGCAAACAGTTTTATTTGTTCTCAGATTCCCTGAAATGCCACATCGAATGCAACACGGGGGAAACATGTCACTTTCCGTTAAAAGTAACTGCTATCATGATAAAGGTGGACATCCTCTCTGACAGTTCCTGCTTCGTAAGTCGGAGGTTATGGATTCGTGTCCTGCCTGGTATATGGATGTTGGCTTTAAATGTGTCATTGTTATATGCATATATTATAGCTCTAATGGCTCGATTTGTGAACTCTACAGTTAGAAAAATGGAACCTTCGTGTGTTCGAAGTAAACGAAATGATGAAAACTATCATAACACAGTTAATTTAATTTGTTCTGAAATATTTCTGGAACCGTGTATCATATCATACTTGTGATAACTTTTTCTCTGGAGCGGTATGTATTCGTACAAAACTTCAAAAAACATCATTGTCACGTTACAGTGTCAGCCTCTGGACGTTTTCAAGTGGAACACTATGCAAAATTACATGTTGTGATACATGCAAGAAGTTAAAAATGTTACGCAATAGAGACATGGACCATCTAGAAACGTTGTGTACAGAAAATGTTTTGTACACTTGATACAATATACGTTTCTGTACTTTGGATAGTTGGACATTGTGTGGCAATTCCTCCAGAGCCGTCACATAACTTGCCTGACGCTTTATTTATTTTATTTGTCATTTGTATAAGTTCTCTTCAGCACATCAGAATTCTTTGTTTAAAGACATGTACTTGGGAGTAGCCATGCCTAGTTAATTACAAAAAAAAACAAAAAACAACGGCAGTTGATGTTTTAGAGTTCACATGGCTTAATCAGTACAGGACCAAAGTTTGCAATCGACTCACGCTAGGTAGGGCGATGAAGTCACTGAAGGCATCAAACTAAATTTTTGCCATTTATATTACAGCTGAATCAGCATATAGAGATTAACGAATGTTCCAAGGAAAGACTCTTTATTAATTTCAAATTCCTCCATATATTATCAAAATAATACGATTAATACAATCGAGCAAGAAACGCTTAACCAATCCTTCATGAACTTCTACGACATTTTATTAACAGAAAATTGAAGCCATTAGATCTCTGCTGCTTTCAGAGAAGAACAGCACTTATTGGTCACACACCAGATCACACAGAGTTCCACGTCGGGTGACCACAGTAGCTAGAACGTCCAATGCATAGTGGTTAGATTAGATTAGATCCATAAACCGACCCATAGTGAATGCCAGCCCCCATAGTGTGATGATTCTTGTCAGACGATTTTAGAATGTTATCTTCTATCTCATTTTGTACATCACTTCATAGCGGTATCCAATGACAACCATCTGTTATTTTACTCTGGTACTTAGTGACACAGCTTTTGTTCAGAGCATTTGAGGACACACCGAGTGGTGAGTGATAAGTGACTGGTGACATAGCAGCTTCCTAGGAATGTGCCTCATAGTTGGATCTTAATAATAAATTGGTATGATGCGGCAGGTTCTCAAATAAGCTAGCGATAACCTTACGTGTGGCATCCATTATAGGGATTTGACAGAAATCTTACAACTGTGGGATGAATGGGGAAAGGAATTATATTTCTCGTCTGAAATATAAAACTTACTAATTAGTGTGTGCTGTCTGTTTTAACTCAGCGCATCATGTCATTAGCTTTTAATACTAAAGCCATTTGAAAATTGAGGTTTTGTCTTTTAAATCGAGAGACTTGAGTTAGGATTCACTTGGAGAGGTAGGAGGACAAACAGATGTATGTGGGACCATTAATTATTTCGAGATGAATTTAAAAACGTAATGAAATTGAAACAGATTGGGAAAGTCATGTTGCCAGGTGAATCGATCATAAATTAACAGTGTATATCCTTTGCTAGATTCGACGAGAAAAGAGCATCCGAAGACGATAGCATAATGGGAGAAGGGTATGTGTAATGAATGGGAAAGTACGGAGAAACAGCCCTGCTTTGCACTGCCGAGAAAAGTAATGCATTGAGAAGGCTGGAATAGACTTTCATCTCCATTGAATTTCTAATGAGAAAATGGTTCAAATGGCTCTGAGCACTATGGGACTTAACATCTGAGGTCATCAGTCCCCTAAAGGTTAGAACTACTTAAACCTAACTAACCTAAGGACATCACACACATCCATACCCGAGGCAGGATTCGAACCTGCGACCGTAGCGGTCGCGCGGTTCCGGACTGAAGCGCCTAGAACAGCTCGCCCACCGCGGCTGGCTTTCTAATGAAAAATTAATTCAAAAATCTCTCAGCATAGTTTGCTGAATATCTGAAAGGAAGACAATATCCCAAAACTGGAACAATGCTTAGTACCTCCATTCCACAAGATGGAATATTTATTGCGATACAAACACAAAAATAATCACTATAAGGAAAAAGGCGGAAAGTTAATAAGAAAAGTAAAAAGGACAAAGGGAATAGGATAGTTTTAATATCATCTAAGACTTTGGACGACAAGTAATGAGAGAATACTTATTGTTGTGGCACACAGGGAGTCAGTGAGAAATAATGTCAAAGGGAACCTTACTGCGTTGGCTAATAAAAATGCTGTTCTTCTAGTAGGTAAGAGTAGCAACTGACACTTATTTGCAGTATACGGAAATTGAGATACAGAGCATCAAATATTTGACGTCGCATTTTCATTCCCTCGTACAACGTATTGTTTTTTCAGTATAAATGACGTGATAGTCTACCATGTACGATGTGCATACTGATTTGAACTGATAATGTAGCACCACACTTCATTGTTTAACACGAACAAGGAAACGTCATTTTCCATATTTGACTGTTAGTAAAATCTAAAGATAGCGCACTCAGACCGTAAACCAACAAAATATATTTTATTCGACAAACATAATTAGTTTTCAAAGCAACAATACACTGTGAAGGTGTTCCTGAAGGTATCATGTATACCAACGAACATAACGCCTAATAACCCGCTTTAAAAACCTAGTATTAACATACTCGTAATCGTCGACAAAGTGAAAGAAATGCATTTATTCAATTACAGACATACGTAGGACACAACACTGACCCCAAGAATTATCTGCAACAGTCTATGCGTGGTTGCTACTGATCATGTGTCTTTTTCACATCCTTAGCAGTCACTGTCTGTAGCAAATGCATAAACGTCAACAATATTGTTCAGCATTTCTGCATTGTCGTCTGGAAGAAACTTGGGTAGTCCGAGGATATCTATTCTTCTTTGCATTCTTAATGCCAGGAAGAGACTTCTTATCCTTTACCACGTCCGTCTTCCACGATGACAATGCACATCCTCCTTTCATTACTTTGTGACGACTTAATGTTCCTGCATACGTAGACGAGGCGCAAAATGTGTTTCCGTTGTAACACAAATTGACGTATTTTTGTATTCCAAATAGTACCTTTTCTTTGGGTTTTGTGACATAGTATGGTGATAAAGCTGATGCCCTGTCCTGAGTAATGTGAAAGGTCACCACCTCAAAGGATGCTGGATTAAGGATGCTGGATTCTTTCCGCAGATCTGATGCGCTGAAACATATTGGCTCACATTCTCAGTGTTTTCTATATTGCTTAGCATTGTTCCCTATAGGCCGAATTTACGGTTGTATTGTCTGTATAAGTTTCCCCGAACTGGAAAGGGATCTCACATACATCTGTTGGTCCTCCTATCTCTCCAAGTGAATCACAACTCTTATGTGTATTGATCTCAAGGACACAGCTTCCAAAAGGCTTTCGTATATTAGTTTATGTCACGATGAAGTAAGTTAAAATTGACAACACATACTGATAGTTAGCTTTACATTTCAGACAACTGGATAATTTGATTTGAAAACTCTGCTTAGTTTCATAAAGTAACACTTTTACTGTACTGGTTATTTCATTCCCCATCCATCCGATAAGTTGTAAGGTTTCTGTCAAATCCCTATAAGGGGTATGCCATATGTAAGATCATAACTTATTTCAAGAT
The DNA here is from genome assembly GCF_023897955.1 of Schistocerca gregaria. NCBI lineage: Eukaryota > Metazoa > Arthropoda > Insecta > Orthoptera > Acrididae > Schistocerca > Schistocerca gregaria. The sequence continues at coordinate 575,068,159 of NC_064925.1, forward strand.
GAATTTAAAAACGTAATGAAACTGAAACAGATTGGGAAATACATGTTGTCAGTAGAATTGATCACCGATGAACAGTGTAAACCTTGGTGCTAGATTCCACGAGATAAGAGAAAGCGTAATGAAACATGGGTATATGCTGTTAGAAAATGCTGAGGCACTGCCGAGAAAGTAATGCATAGAGAAGCCTGGAATAGACTTTCATCTCCATTGAACTTATAATGATAAATTAATTCAAAATTGTTTGTTGAATGTCTGAAAACGAGACAATTTCCCAAAACTGGAAGAATTCTTAGTACCTCCCTTCTGCAAGATTTTTTGATTCTGAAAGCCAACTACAAAATCGTACCGCGCTCGTATATTGATTTTGCCTTCCACACGAATCCCATACAACTATAACACTCATAGTATTTAACATTGTTTGACACCGGGGTTTCCCACTTCTAAAGTAATATCAAAACGAAGAAACGGAATTTGAATATTCTTTGCTGAGTCTTCGAGAAACCAATTAAATGTACTTGATTGGTCATTGTGACAGTGAACATTAAATACGTAGTGCATAGTAGCCTTCACGGTATGGAGGCAGAGGCAAGTTCTGTAAGTAATCAAACTCGAGCACTAAGGTATCTGTGTTGTCAAGTTTGCCCGACCTCAAGTACTTGTCCCTGAGTTTATTGTACTCCACAACCTTTAGTTTCTGTCCTTCATATAAGTCTTTACAAAGATCATTTGCATTGACTCTCAATATAACATCACACTATTGGCAGAAATTACAGTTACCAATTCTTGGTTTTAGAAACAAATGCGGACTTCTCTCGCTAATAAGCTTACGGGCATATTTTATATTTCATTTGGAGTAAGTTTTCATTTCATGGAGAAAATCTGCATGATGTAAATAGTTTTGCAACACTAAGGCTAATGTTGTCAAAATATTTCCTTAGGGACTTTCCTTGACAATACTTCGATGGTTTTGACAGAACCTGGTTCCAGTGAGAGCGGTTAATGCAGTTTTATGCTGTCTGTTGCGGTGTTTCCCTCTTTTGTCTTCCACTGTATAACATCCCAGCTTCCTCAACCAAATTATAACATTTCAGCTCCTCAACACCAAATTAAAACGTTGCATTAGGAGGTGTCTGCTTCGTGCAAAAGGTCTTGAGTTCATATTGACGACAACAAGTAATTCTTCATTACAGACGTTTATTTACAAACAGAACTGACAGACTTCACAGACTCAACAACTGACTCTCCGAGCTAACCGCACTGCATATCCGAACTGAACTGGCAACTGACAACTCCTAGGTGTATTAATATCTTTCCAAAGAATGAGAGTCTTTAACAATGTTTTATTTACAATACGATAGCAATTCACGACCCAAAACTAAATTAGACATTACAGAATTTTAGTACAGATTAACGTAAGTAAAAGAATCAGTACATATAAATTCTTACAAGCATAATTTCCAAATAGATTTCATAACATTTTTCTACCAGCTTCTGGATAACCTTCACCAGATTTGTACCGATGTTTCCAGAAATATCTTGACGTTTGATTCTGGATATTTCTTGAGTGATTTAGAACAACTATTTATATGTAAAATGATTTAAATCGTGTTTCAAAACGTAAATAAATCTTTTTAGCAATATTTCTTGATACAAATCGTCTTTCGAAATTAGGTTATGAAACAGTTTTCACAAGTTTTCGTATTTTTGCGATCATAATATAGAATTTCTCCATAGAAAGTTCCAGAAGTGTGCATTAAACGTTCATTTTCGGACTTTCTCTTTAGCTGGTGAGTTTTTTAAAAGTATCTTGTCCATATTATACGAAATAATTTAGCTCAAAACTGATAATTTATACAGTTAATCAGAGCTACAGCAAACAGTGAGTCTTTCTTTTACAAAATGAAATATAATTACAAAATTGAATGAAAATTGGTTACTAACACTAATATATATTTACATTAATTCTATTTTTGTTCTTTCTGTGCAAAATGTCCTAATACTGACACAGTACAATATTTAAACATCACCAAAGTTTCCCTTTACATTTTGCATATCTGTATCGACATCCCCTAAAAGTCTACAGTATCGAATACTTCAATATGTCCCAATATGTCCTGTAATGTTACAACTGTAAGAGCAGTAGCATTGAACACCTTTAAAACTGTTTTCAAACGACTGCCGGTAACTTGCAAGATATTTTGGACTTGGGGTTTACAGACTACTGTCTTATTATTGCTGCATTTAAGACGCTGTAAATATCGGTGGAGCTACGATTCCGACCAGATCCCGGTGGATTAGATGTTCTAGGTGGTGTTTACTTTTCATTTGAACCTATCATCAATGTATCTCTTAAGTTATTGCCTCCTACGTTGTTACACACATTGTACCTGCAACACATGTTCTAGTACAAACTCTGCATACTACCTGGCATCTCTTCAATTTCTAATGCAGCACACCGAACTCGTGCCAGCAGATCCTTCTCTGCCACTACAAGAGCCTCATAGATTAAACTTTGCATCAGGTGAGCGTCTGACGTAGCACAAGTCATCCAGTTTACACTATTGGATACGAGGATAAGTAACACTGAGACTTTCCTCTTTCCGTCACCAGTCATAGACGCGTTACATGTTTGAACTGAAACCGACGTATAACAAAAGCAGTACGTTCCCGGACGTGGGCTCTCATGCAAGCTACTCCCCTCTACAAGTCCTAGAAGTTTGTAAAGGTAATTTCTAACACCGTGTATTAAAAAAAATACATTTTATAACTGTATTAAACCTTTAATTACTCTGTACTTAGGTACCGTTCTAGTGAATGTACGGTAGGTATTCTACTATTTTTGTGTTCTAATATCTTCTAAAGTTGTTAGTTTTCCGCATTAACTGCTGGCCAACTTTGCTGTTTACTTCCATATATCTGAAGACAGTTACTATTCAACCGAAACTGTTAATCATCATCTACACCTACATCTAAATGGATACTCTGCACGCCGGCCGTTGTGGCCGAGCGTTTCTAGGCGCTTCAGTCTGGAACCCCAAGACCGCTACGGTCGCAGATTCAAATCCTGCCTCGGGCATGGATGTGTGTGATATCCTTCGGTTACTTAGGTTCTAAGTTCAAGGGGAGGATTTGGGAAATTGAAACTCTTCATAAAAAAGGCAATAATAGTGGTCTGAACAATTACCAAGGAATCTCTTTGCTACCAACGACGTACAAGATCTTTTCCACACTGTTGTTAAACAAAGCTGGATCAGTATTAGATCAACAATTGGGCAAATATAAAGCTGGTTTCAGGACATCAAGATCCTGTGCAGAGCAGATTCATAACCTGAAATCTCTTATATCATACGCCAAATCAAGATTAAAAACGTTTGTTATGACCTTTGTCGACTTTCAAGAAGCGTACAACTCAATTGATCGAGAAACAGTAAAGAGCACCCTTGCCAAACTTGATCTAGATAGGAAAACAATCAATCTGATAAGCGCCACTTTAAATAACTCAGTGTCAAAGGTCAACTTCAGAGGAGAACTACCACAACCATTTGAAATCTGTACAAGTTTGAGACAAGGTGACCTGTTCTCTCCTTTGCTTTTCAGCTGTGTTCTGGAAAAGACAGAGAGTGGAAAACAACTGTACCGCCAGATTATGGGATTCAAAAGAAATGGCCGCAGTGGAAACTGTTTGGCTTTTGCTGATGATGTGTCACTCATTGCAAATAATATTTACGATGCTACGGTTCAAGTGTCCAGCCTACAATCAATTGCTGCTAAGACTGGCCTAAAAATAGCAGTTAACAAAACTGAATTCATCACCAACATCGATCACGCTCTTCCTCATACTGAAATATAACAAGAGAAAATAAAGCAGTCGAAGAAATTTAAATATCTTGGAGAAATAATTACACCCGATGGTTCAGAAAATGCAGCTGCAAAAAGTAGGTGTTCTAAACTAGAACGAGCTTTTCATCTCGGCAAAGACTTATACAAAAGCAAAAGCCTGTCTTTAAACATAAAACTTTGTCATTATAACACTGTTATTAGATCGTCAGCTCTGTATACATCAGAATGTTTAAACATGACGAAGAAAGGATCACTACGAAAACTTGAAATAAAAGACCGGAAAATTTTGACGAAAATCTTTGGCCCTATCAAAGAAAACGGAGAATTCCGCCGAAGACACAACTGTGAGTTATACGAACATACAGAAGACATTGTTACCAGCATGCGGAAGCGGAGAATGACGTTTTTTGGTCATCCAGAAAGAATGAACACGCAAAGAGTTACTCATCGGATACATTCATCAATTTCAAAAAGAAAATCGTATTGAAAGTGGTTAAGCCAAATTAAAAAGGATTTATAGGAAGCTGAAATTTCATTTGATGACATTCAGGATCGAGAAGTCTTCATAGAAAATGTCAAAATTACTAGAAATCTCATTTCGCGTACTACACCAGTTCCACATCCTGCCTGCAAATGGTCAAATCAGAGAAAAGAAGCACAACGAGCCAGAATGAAAACCTACTGTCAGAAGAAGAAAACACTCTCAGGGGAAAGATAAAAGTCTTAGTGATCCATAGCAGGCCAAAACGATAGCAAATAAAAAATAATTGGCAAATGACCAAGGATTTTTGTGGCAGTATAATTTACCCTTTTCTGTGCCAAAGTGAGATTTAATCCAGAAAACTAAATATCATCCTTCCTTGCAGTGTTGTAGCTCTGCACTTCGCTGTTATTTGTGAATTGGGGCGGCTTATTAATGACAAATTTGATAAGTGAATATATGTATCGCGAAGGTACTGTGAATATATCATGTTACTTACACAAATGTCTGCAATGTGATCTTGGGTGGACTCCAGCTATTATTCTGAATACAATCTTTTGTCTAATGAATACTTTATATCTTAATGACGAATTTCCCCAAAATATGATGCCATATGAAAGCAGTGAATGAAAATAGACATCGTAGACCAATTTACTGACATGTTTATCACCAAAATTTGCAATAACTCTAATAGCGTAAGTAGCTGAACCTAACGGTTTCAGCAGCTCATCGATGTGTTTCAATTCAGTTTCTCATCATTGCACATACCCAGGCACTTACATGTGATTTGCAGAGTATCCATGTAGATGTAGATGTAGATGAGTATTCTGCCTTAGCAGCAGACTTCTGTTCATCGTCTATATTTATCAATGGTGTTATGCCATTTATTGTACAGATTTGTATAAATATGGAGACTGTTGGACCAGTCGCTAGGGGAAACACGAAGTGGCCTGCTCTCTCAGCAGACACAACAATCTGGACAATTATCTGTTAGGAAAATTACAGGAAGACGAATACAGAGAAATAGCGATCAGGAAATGTTGTTTAATAAGGGCCTGTGCCATGACAATTCCGTAGTGAAGTTCAGTATGCACAATTGTACACGAATAACCACTTTGTACTATCTGACAGTGTCCACGGTCAACGCTCTGAGCTCTGCATACGACTGTCTCATAATAAACGCAGCATGGGTTGTGACCCTCCTTACACTTGAGCTGCAGGGCCGTCGCTGGTTGACCTCTTATACTGAGCGACAGGACAGCAATCTGCGGCGCTGTTTCCTTGTTACTAGTGTTATCTGGTTATTGTTTTATCTAGCTCCATACATGTAAAGCATCACTGGCACGGGGAATGTACCCATACAGGTTAAAATATGCACCTGTTAAGCCTCTTTATAAGAAATGTAACAAGAAGGATCTAAATAATTATCGTCCTATTTTCTTACTGATATTTTTTCCTGGATTTTCGTAAAAGTGAAGAGTAGTCTCACATTTACGTAGATGCAGATTGCTTAACACTTCAACACTTCAGAGTTAGTCGCGCGGTCTGAGGCCTCTTTTCACGGTCAGTGTGGCTCCCCATGTCGGAGGTTCGAGTCCTCCCTCAGGCATGGGTGTGCGTGTTGTGCTTAGCGTAAATGACGTTAAGTCAGATTAAGTAGTGCGCGCGCTTACGCACCGATGGCCTCCGCAGTACGGTCCCATAACACCTGACCAAAATTTCCAAAAATTTACTTCACAGTTAGACTTCCAGAAGGGTTACTTAACCGTTAGTATTATTTACACATTCACCGCGAAATATTGCCAGCCTTAAACAATAAAAAAATTGCCATTGCCAATCTTTGTGATCTTTCCAAGACGTTTCATTGGGTAGATCATGTTACGCTCTTGGAAGCACGTAAGTTTTGTGGGTTTACACCCAACTCGTTCGAATCGTCCTTAACAAACTGAATACAAAACGTTGTGTTGAATAATTCAAACAATGTTCAGAAAGTAGAAAACTGTAGTGACGGGGAAGAAACCACAAAGGGAGTTCCAGTGTGTTCAGTTCTGAATCCACTCGTATTCCGTATATATATGTGAATATCCTTCCACTCAACTAACATTCAACAAGTGGTACTGGTACTTTTTGGACAGGAAATTAGTTTTATAATAAATTCCTTTAGAGAGAAAGGAATAGAAGAGTTTGTTAATCATTAAACAGTTTTCAGGAAATGGACAATCCTTAAGTTTTGGGAAAACACTCTAAATTCAATACTGTACAACAAATACCAACAAGTGATATAGAACATGGAGTCAGTAACAGGGCAGAATGCTTCGAATGTTTGGGTACACATATTGATTAAAACTAGAACTGAAACAAGTATATTACTGACCTTCTCAAACAATTAAGTTCAGCTATTTTTTCTATTCGTATAATTGGTTGCCTTAGAAACAAACGAATTATCGTCCTCACATATTCTGCATATTTCCTCTGCATAATTTTTTATTGAATATTTTCCTGGCGGTAACTCATCAATTAGAAAGAAAGTACTGACTTCACATAAGGGGGCAGTAAGAATAACATGTGGTGTTCAGGAGCGGTCGTCATGTTTGCACCTCTTCAAGGAGTTGGGTATTTCAACTGCACCATCACAACACGCACAGGGTGTCCAGCGGTCCGGCACGAATTTTGACATGTCGATCGTTGCATTTAATCCAACGCCCATGCACAGCAGTAATCAGAAAATCGCTCTCATTTTATATATGAGGCTGAATCACACAAATAGCGTTTGTTCGTTCAAACATGTCCGAAGTATTAGTCATGAAAGCGAAACACCTGTTGTGTGTTATGTGGTCTGGCCCCATCTTAAATGAACCACTCGGTGCATGGCCGATCCTGCAACGCAAGCTGTGTGGAAACACGTTGAACCAAAATTGTGACGCAACGTTCGACAGTGATCGTTCCTCACATGGACAAAGGGCCAGTAAACCATCTGCTGGATACCGCAGCCCAAAAGGTGACTATGGCAGTAGTACAGTGATTTTACTCCACGCAAGGGACTCCTAAAATGGCCAGTTTTGTCTATTGATGGCTCCATTCGGGTGCAAAGTGAAACAGTTGCAGCCAATATCAAAGCCTTCTTTATCATTGTGAGAATCAGATTCGCAAAGTCAGCCCTCTTTCGCCTAGCTCGTACAAGTATGGCATGATGGTTTTTGGTTTTGAAAGGCAATGTGTGTAGCGTCTCTTAGTATTTTCTGCGTGCTGGAATGCTTCGAACCAGCCTCTGCTTCTTCGGTCGGATTTCTTTATATTTTGCTGAATAATTACAGAAGTCAGGGTAACATTCCCCGCTATATCTTCAGCCAACTGCCTGTCCATTCGAAGTTGGCGAACAACTTGCGAATGGTTTACGCATCGGGTACTTTTGAACATTAAATCTTGGTTGAAAACTGCGCCTTGTTGTCGTAGAATCGTATTGTAACCTGTCGTATTCCAGCACAAGAAAATCACTTTCTTCAGTAGAATACACGATTCCAACCTCTTCCTTCGGTACACTAACGTCATTTCATGTTACAACAGTGGAAATGACCGCTATGAGATGTGGCGGGCTATTTTTGGCACTATACAGGGTGATTCAAAAAGAATACCACAACTTTAAAAATGTGTATTTAATGAAAGAAACATAATATAACCTTCTGTTATACATCATTACAAAGAGTATTTAAAAAGGTTTTTTTTCACTCAAAAACAACTTCAGAGATGTTCAATATGGCCCCCTCCAGACACTCGAGCAGTATCAACCCGATACTCCAACTCGTTCCACACTCTCTGTAGCATATCAGGCGTAACAGTTTGGATAGATGCCGTTATTTCTCCTTTCAAATCATCAATGGTGGCTGGGAGAGGTGGCCGAAACTCCATATCCTTAACATACCCCCATAAGAAAAAAAACCCGAGGCTTCTTGGAGGCCAGTGAAGAAGTGCTCTGTCAAGGGGTGCCTGGCGGCCGATCCATCGCCTCGGGTAGTTGACGTTCAGGTAGTTACGGACAGATAGTGCCAATGTGGTGGCGCTCCATCCTGCTGAAATATGAATTGTTGTGCTTCTTGTTCGAGCTGACGGAACAGCCAATTCTCTAACATCTCCAGATACTGTAGTCCAGTTACAGTAGCACCTTCGGAGAAAATGGGACCAAAAACTTTATTGGTTGAAATGGCACAGAAAACGTTCACCTTAGGCGAGTCACGTTCAAACTGAGTTGTTTCCCGCAGATTCTCTGTGCCCCATATACAGACATTGTGACGTTTGACTTTCCCGTTAGTGTGGAAAGATGCTTCATCACTAAACACAATCTTTGAAACGAAAGATTCATCTGTTTTCATTTGAGCAAGGATAAAATCACAGAAATCGATTCCTTTAATCTTATCAGCTGCCGACAGTGCTTGAACCAATTTCAGACGATACGGTTTCATAACTAACATTTTTCGTAGGACTCTCCATACAGTTGATTGCGGAATTTGCAGCTCTCTGCTAGCTCTGCGAGTCGATTTTCCTGGGCTGCGAACAAATGCTTGCTGGATGCGTGCTACATTTTCATCACTCGTTCTCGGCCGTCCAGAACTTTTCCCTTTGCACAAACACCCATTCTCTGTAAACTGTTTATACCAACGTTTAATACACCACCTATCAGGACGTTTAACACCATACTTCGTTCGAAATGCACTGTGAACAACTGTCATCGACTCACTTCTGCCGTACTAAATAACACAAAAAGCTTTCTGTTGAGCGGTCGCCATCTTAGCATCAACTGACGCTTACGCCTAGTCAACAGCGCCTCAAGCGAACAAATGTACAACTAAACGAAACTTTATAGCTCCCTTAATTCGCCGACAGATAGTGCTTAGCTCTGCCTTCTGTCGTTGCAGAGTTTTAAATTCCTAAAGTTGTGGTATTCTTTTTGAATCACCCATTTTACGATTACAGGGTCATCTGTTAGCAGATTTTCGAACTACACTCCTGGAAATTGAAATAAGAACACCGTGAATTCATTGTCCCAGGAAGGGGAAACTTTATTGACACATTCCTGGGGTCAGATACATCACATGATCACACTGACAGAACCACAGGCACATAGACACAGGCAACAGAGCATGCACAATGTCGGCACTAGTACAGTGTATATCCACCTTTCGCAGCGATGCAGGCTGCTATTCTCCCATGGAGACGATCGTAGAGATGCTGGATGTAGTCCTGTGGAACGGCTTGCCATGCCATTTCCACCTGGCGCCTCAGTTGGACCAGCGTTCGTGCTGGACTTGCAGACCGCGTGAGACGACGCTTCATCCAGCCCCAAACATGCTCAATGGGGGACAGATCCGGAGATCTTGCTGGCCAGGGTAGCTGACTTACACCTTCTAGAGCACGTTGGGTGGCACGGGATACATGCGGACGTGCATTGTCCTGTTGGAACAGCAAGTTCCCTTACCGGTCTAGGAATGGTAGAATGATGGGTTCGATGACGGTTTGGATGTACCGTGCACTATTCAGTGTCCCCTCGACGATCACCAGAGGTGTACGGCCAGTGTAGGAGATTGCTCCCCATTCCATGATGCCGGGTGTTGGCCCTGTGTGCCTCGGTCGTATGCAGTCCTGATTGTGGCGCTCACCTGCACGGCGCCAAACACGCATACGACCATCATTGGCACCAAGGCAGAAGCGACTCTCATCGCTGAAGACGACACATCTCCATTCGTCCCTCCATTCACGCCTGTCGCGACACCACTGGAGGCGGGCTGCACGATGTTGGGGCGTGAGCGGAAGACGGCCTAACGGTGTGCGGGATCGTAGCCCAGCTTCATGGAGACGGTTGCGAATGGTCCTCGCCGATACCCCAGGAGCAACAGTGTCCCTAATTTGCTGGGAAGTGGCGGTGCGGTCCCCTATGGCACTGTGTAGGATCCTACGATCTTAGCGTGAATCCGTGCGTCGCTGCGGTCCGGTCCCAGGTCGACGGGCACGTGCACCTTCCACCGACCACTGGCGAGAACATCGATGTACTGTGGAGACCTCACGCCCCACGTCCTGAGAAATTCGCCGGAATGTCCACCCGGCCTCCCGCATGCCCACTATACGCCCTCGCTCAAAGTCCGTCAACTGCACATACGGTTCACGTCCACGCTGTCGCGGCATGCTACCAGTGTTAAAGACTGCGATGGAGCTCCGTATGCCACGGCAAACTGGCTGACACTGACGGCGGCGGTGCACAAATGCTGCGCAGCTAGCGCCATTCGACGGCCAACACAGCGGTTCCTGGTGTCCGCTGTGCCGTGCGTGTGATCATTGCTTGTACAGCCCTCTCGCAGTGTCCGGAGCAAGTATGGTGGGTCTGACACACCGGTGTCAATGTGTTCTTTTTTCCATTTCCAGGAGTGTATTTCGAAACTTCTCTATAACTACTATATAAAATTCATACAGCTTTCGCAATAAACATACCATATGTTGCTCTTGTATATCGACATCGCTATTCGAAATAGTTAATTTTGGGTTCAGGGCCTCCTTCACTGCACACCGTGTACATTCACTAATGAAATTCGTCACAAATAATCCACCACAAGTTGAGAAGCATAATGATGCCCGTACCTACAACAATGGAAGAAATATGACCTTTATTATTCACTATTGAAGCTGCCAGTGGCTCAGTGGTGTTCAATATGCAGTAATATAAATTTCTGACCATTTGCATAATGCCATAAAAATCGCGGTTCTGAAACAAGTTCCTCAGCGAACAGGCCCGATCGCAAAATGTTATCAACAGGACATGTTTTTCATAAGCCTAGTTCCTTATAAGAACAGCTGCAATTAAAAACATCTGAGACTTTTTCTTGCTTACAACGAAGATTCGCTAAACTCTTCAGTGTGCCCCTCGGTTTGCGTTCCGGTGTGGTTTAGCTGAGATATTGTTTGTTGTCCCTTTGTGAGCAATTCTGAAGTCTACATTAAAATAACTTACAGCAGTTGCTAGTGTGCTGATAATATATGTACCTGTGATGTCCTGCCGTGGGCTGACAAAGCGGTTCGGCTGTCTGAATGAGAAATAGTGCGACGAGAGGGACGGTGTGGAAAGCGTTGCTGGAATCAAGACGGATGAAAACAGTCACCGCTTTTCAATTCGTAGCCATTTTTATATTACGTCAAGTTGAACAGGGAAGCCACGGCGCTGTCTAGTTTCCGGATAGCTCATTAATTTAAAGTGCTTCATTTTTCTTTATCCATACCACTAACTAGTTGCTCAATAAAAGTACGAAATTCTATTTGAACCTTTTTAATTTTTCTTGTTCACAATTTCTTTTGACTTATTGGCTCCTTATGATTCGTTTGGTTTTTTTACTCCTAAATACCAAAAAGAATTTTTTTCCGATTTTCTTGCTCAAATTACATTATTAGGTTTCTCTCAGAGCCTTGTGAAATTCACCGCTTGTTTTTTAACCCCAAGTTGTTTTGCTGATCAAACGTCGGTACGAAGTCATTATAATCTGAGAAGAACAACGAGTTGTTGACACGTAAGTTGAGCGACGGGCTGGATTCATACGCTGGCAAATTTTTTCAAATGGCTCTAAGCACTATAGACTTAACAAATATTTTTCGTTGTCATTTGTGGCAAGTAGACGTGAAAAACATCGTTACGTTCAGATTTCGAGGTATAAGATGAAAGACAGGTATGTCTGTTTTTCGAGAAGAACGCTCAGGACAGTATATAAAGTAGCACAGCTTCACTTGTCAATAAAGAAATAACGTTTCATAGGAAGGGTACTAGGAGGTAGAAATGAAAGTGGAATCCAGACTGGAAAGCCAAACAGCAGAGAGATGGATACTAGTAAAGTAGACAACGTACATTCAGAAATGTGGCACAGCATAAACGGAGAAATACGGTGGTGTAACAGTCAACCCGGCCAAACGCCATACGATAGCAGTGTGTGCTCATTCCTGTTAAGTGCGAGTGTGATGCGGAAAGGAACATTAAGTCTCGCAGTGCTGTAGTGTCATAACATATTACGATCCTGGCATGTGTTAACGCCAGGATGGGAATGGCACCGCTTCCATTGATGAAATGGGCAGCTGGATGTGCCGCGAAATGTAGCAATGAGTTACATTTCAGCTCTAACCGCGGAATGTGTCCTCATTAGGATGAAACTGCATATTCTCGAAGACTTTATTCGTAGATTGTAAAGAGGTAAACATGTAAATTCACGTAAGAGGAGTTGCATATACGATTTCTGTGTTTAATACCCACGATATTCATTTATAACACTGTGAGAGATTTTACAGTGCTTGTAACGAGTCAGTAACATTGCACCCCTCCCCCCATACTTACCCCTGTGAATAGCACGCAGCTCAGTAATAGCTCGAATTTTACCAATATGGTCGCTTCATGAAGTACGTCTGTGGAAAGAAATAAAATGTTTATTGAATCTTCTAGCGAAGAACGTTCTCGGGATTTTACAGGTAGCCTCTGCGTATTCCACAGCATATACCTTTTAGTGTCTGGAACTTGAGTTGGTTAAACATCCCCCTGACGCTCTTGTTACACTTAATGAACGAACCCGTGCATTGACTCCTTTTCAGACATTAATCGTTTCTGATAAGTGCCTCATACTGACCAGTACTCTAGAGAAAGGGACCAGTAGTTTTTGGAGGTACATATCGTTACAGCTGTTCCAGACAGTCCTATGGACGTTCTCATGCTGTGTATCGGAGTATATACAGGGTGACAATTATTGAACTGTATGAAAAGAAACGTAAATTAGTTACAAACTACGGTGTCCACACACTTTATTAAACATGTTAACGCCACTACAGATATTTGGATTTAGGTTATGACGTGTTCGATATGCCTGCCATCATTGGCGATGATGTGGCGCATACAAATAGCGAAATTCTGCATGACCCGCTGAAGTGTCGAAAAATCGATGGTGTCGATGACCTCGTAAATGGCTCTTTTCATCTCAGCGATGGTTTTGAGGTTATTGTCGCACACCTTGTCTTTAATGCAGGCCCACGAAAAGGAGTCGCACGTGTTCAGTTCCGGAGAATGTGGAGGCCAGTCGAGGCCGACGCCAGTGGCCTCTGGACATCCCATAGCCAGAACGCGGTTCCCAAAGTGCTCCATCTTGTACGAACTACATCTTGTCGCAATCAGAGTCATTTTGTCGAAATCGTAGTTAATTTGAATAAATCCTCCAAAACCTTGACGCACCGCTCGGTAGTCACCGTGGCATCAAGGAATATCGCACCGATTATTCCGTGACTGGACACTGCACACCACACAGTCACCCGTTGAGGGTGAAGAGACTTCTAGACGGCGAAATGAGAATTCTCGGTCCCCCAGATGCTCCAATTTTGCTTATTGACGAACCTATTCTAATGAAAATGGCCGACGACAACAAGGCGCGAGTGCATGGACATACTGATTCTCATCATGCCCCTATGCCAACTGTGCAGTTTGAACGTCCTAACGCAAACCGTTCAGAAGTTATGACGATTTGATTTCATATAGTTCCATAATTTTCACTCTCTAATAACGTGGTGAGCAATTACAACCCTAGAATGCTACCTAGAGACACGCTGGAAGCGCCTTTCACTTTCGACCTTACCCCACGTCAAGAACGTTGGTCTGAAGTCCATTTGCTAGAACGTCTGCAACTTAGTTAAAACTCTGAACCAGTATGGCGCAACCTCAACGTGTGCAGCGCTATGCAGCACCTCCCGGAAGCCACGGGACACCACATCAACTGAGGTGCATCTGTCTATTGCACTGTCGAGCTGATGGACGAAGACAGTGAGCTGTCGGTAAGAACAGTGGCTAACCAGGACGGTTGAGAACCAGGTGGTTCTCGAACCATGAACCTTCACTACCCAGGGGCAGCGTTGACGTAGTCAAGACTAACGCATATTAGGAGCTCTACGATACCAGTCGATGTCGATCAATTCATTTATATTAAAAAAAAACTGTGTAGGTCCATTTCTACGTAAAAGATATACTTTACAAACTGCTGCTTTCGATAGATATGTAACGATATAATTTTGTAAAGTTATGTACAACAATGTTTTGTAAAGTTATGTACAACAATGTTTCCACTTAATTTTGTTAGACTTACATAAAAAATATGTGTAAAGTCGGCTTAATACTTGCGCTTGGCGAAAAGAGACGATGAAAAAGTCAGGTATGTTTCTGTAGTCGTAGTCATTAGTTGAAATTATGTAGCTGAGGTGAACAAATGAAAATTTTGCTATTGTGGAAATTGAATGCTTCTTGTTAACCAGTTACCTGTGTGTTCAAAAGAAATACACAATCAATTAACTTTCATTATTTATTAGTTAAAGCCACCCATTGAGCTACAGGAATTACAGATTTCTTTGAACAGGAAGAGTTCGACACAAACTTACCACTAAGAAGACAACGAAACCGTATACCTCGATCTAAGTACCAGATGTGTAATTCATCAATGTGCACAGACTACTTTCAGTTCTACAAAAGAAACTATAAAGTTGGAGTTTGGAAGAGTCTCTAATACTTATACTTATAGTCTCTCGTGCTTACCTCGTTCGGCATTACATATAAAATAATTCCTCTCGAATCGTTTACCAGAGATTGTGTGTAGTGTTTCCTCGACGTATCCTTACATGTAAAACAAAATTACGCCAAAAATTAATTTTATTAGGTGGCAGACGGTTCTGATGTCAATTTATTAACCATTGCGAATTGGGTTTAAATATTTGGTGCATTATTTTCATATATATACAGCAAGTATAGAACAGCACGAGGTACTTCAAGGTGACCATGTCTTCGGAAACCTCAATGCCACCTAATCTCATAATATTAAATGGTGAACATCGGAAACTAAAGTACTGAATCTTAGTATTAATTGTAATAAGGGTAACGAAATTAACATAATTCGGAAGGTACTTTGAAATAGATGTGCACAAAAATGTCATATGTGTATACAGCCGTTAAGAGAGGTAAAACGAAATAAACATACACATATGAGAAAAGTTTTCCGCTGTCTCTCCCTTCTATCTCGTCTACCACTCAAGTTCTCTGGTAGAAGTTACACACGGAACCAACAATATTTCTTGAAATCGCGTTCTAGGGACGTTCATATTTAAAAGTTGCAGACGGTTCATTGGCAGCGACATACGTGTACCAAGAAGCTACAATGCCAAAACTGCTAGGTCGTTAATGTTGTCGGCAGTGCGAAACAAAACATTGTTGTAAGCGTAGAGGTGAAAAAAAAGAAGAAGGGAGACGGCACTACAGACTTAAGCTTTTCGATGTTTTGAAGTCAGAATGAGCGGAGCCAGCCGCCATCTTAAATAGCCCAGAATATTAGAGGATTAATGTATAGAGTTGCTTGTTCTTCATTATTTCTGTCGTGCGCATGCAAGATTTCTTTTAAATGCTAAAACTTACAGTGCTTACATGAATAACACAACGTCAGGAAGGCAATTTCCCACGTTTTTCTGTTCTTCAATGCGTATTTGCTCTAGTAATAAAACAAATTATACCTAGTTAATGTAACTTCTTTTTTATTGAGATATTTCTAATAACCAAGAAGAGACGGTTATAACGCAAAGAGGATGGTTTCGTAATTAGTGTCCTTCCCCTGTTATTGTATTTATATATAGAAAATCAAGCTGGAACTTCGAAACCAGTATTTGTTGGCTCACTGGTATTGCCGCCTTTTCGCTACATTTTTCGCTTTTACTTCGTGCGGACAACATTTTCTATGGTCACGTTTGCAAGAAACGTAACTACGAGTTCTTTGTTATCCCATAAATGTGTTCAATGAGGGAAGAAACATGGCTTGCTATAGTATGTTGTACATGACAACAAAGTGAACAATTATTTACATGTCAATTTTTTTTTTAATGAAACAACTACGCCTCCACTCAGTCAAACACCAGATATTATTTGGGACATGACGACGAAAGGCGATAGTTACTCTGAACGGTCGAACCTGGGCATGGGCACGTCAGAGTGACGTCACGGGGAAGTATCACCACTGCTTACCATACAGGTATAACTGCGGCGAACGTATTGTTTTTGGCTACATAAGATGGCGGACTTCGGTTTCAAGTTTTTGACTTAATGAAAACTGCCTTCTTTTTTTACCTCTGTGGTAGGAACGAAGCCATCGGGGGCAATACAGACTATATACAACTGTACACTACTTCTTTAGCTTAATTTTGTCTAAGAGTAAACGGAAAAATCTCAGTCTTCGTTTGAGATCATTAGTAATTTCCCAATTTTCAGTGTCTTCATCTTGAATAGCTCCAGCTTTCCTTATTGCACGGAAATTTTATTACTTCTATAGTATGCCTCGAAGAAGAATACTAAGGGGTGGTTGGATTGAAAGACTCAGTTTTTGCTTAGACAAACTCATAGGTGTAATGTGGACATTGATAATGATAATTCTATTGTTGTTTTGAAAAATACACATAAATGTGCATTGAAAAGATTCCAAATAATTTTGGGAGTTATAATTGCCATTTTATGAATTTACAGTGCACAACATTTCGCATCTGAGGCTACTGTACGTGAGACAATGGTATTCACATTGTGAATAGTAAGTGTGAAAGTGAGAGTAAGGTTGAATGTTAATTTGCCGTCGTTTGTATTTCAACGCAGTGTTTCAAGGACTCACGTCAGATGATCGAACAATTAAGGAGAAATCACATAATTGTTGCAATAATAATTCGTTAAAGACAACAATCGCGTTTCGACCACAGGCTATACCAGTTTTCATTACTTTCTGAATACCTAAAACTAATGTATAGGAAAATAAATTCAACCTTAACTGAACCAGAATTTTTATGTATAAGAACGACAAGAAAAGGCGCCTGTAAGAAACGGAAACTGTTTAAAAGCATATTACAATGATGAACACATTTTATGAAGCCATGTGGTGCAATCAGAAGATAGGAGAACGTGCGACGTAAGACAGCTAATCCGCTGGGGAGGTGACGTTACAGTAGCACTGATGACGTCGCAAGAGAATGGAGAGTAGCCTTGGACATCGAAAAGAGTGGCACATGAGTGTGAAGACGACCAAGCATTTTGGAGTCTAGAAGAAGTATTGAGGTGCTTAACAGTTGCAGACAGAACAGTGAGGCCAAAAGAAGGAGTGACTATTGAATAAGAGTTTGTGGATACACCAGATTTTTACAAGGTTGTGAACAGTGTGACATAACGTGGTGTAGTTGACGGCAAGAGCGTATGACAACAGCTAGTACCAAAAATAATAAGCTTGAAGTAATTAATGATAACTCAATAGAAAAATAATTGTAGGTCTGTTATTTGGTTTAATCGCCCACTCATGAAAAAACTTTACAATTAGATCGACGCACTCAAGCTGAGCTCACCATCATCTTGAAAGCAACGCAAAGCAGATTTTATACATGTGAAATTCTTCCAAAAGACTCGGGAATATCAGGGATCAGAACTAAAAGTTTGCAAGTAGCAGGTTCTTTTAATAACGTTCCGCAACAGTCATGTGACATTATGTGAACCAAAGACATAAACAGCCATTGCGCAAATAAACATTTCGAAATTCACACTTAAAACTTCATAAACAGATTAATAAAGTAGTACATTGCATTACGCTTGGCTTCACATGCCAGGAGGTTCCTAGACAGAAACAGTAAAAAGAATTTATGACGAAAGAAAACGTTGTTATGGCTCTTGTGCACAAAAAACTGATAGGCTCAAGCGTAGCACAATAACATCCGGAAGACACCATTAACGTAAATGAAACAAGAGCAATACATTTAAATAAGTACAGTAATAGTGCATTATAACACATTAGTGAAACCAATAGACAAACTACAAGCATATAGGTAAGAGTAGTGAGGACAGAACCCTGGAGATCATGACAAAATTCTGAAATGTATCAAAACACTTTTTTGGAAATAAGTAAAAAATTAAGCAAGATAAGGTTGATATTTTATATATGTTTATACTGACTGGATGACAACCGGCTATTAAACACATCTTCAAGTATCTCTGGAACAAGAAATGAACAACAGGCTTGATCCAGGGTGTTATAAAAGACGTGGCAATGTGAAAGACAAAAGAAGTTGAAGCAAATGTTTGGACAAGAAAGAACTAAAATTACAATAATTCCTAAACAGAATATGAACGAAAACTGGTTAGAGGAAAAGAAATGAGAACCAGTGAAGACATGAATGAATAGTGGAGACAACGATAGAAACTCATGAGGAAATGAAATTAGGATGTAGGTATTACTTGGCAATTTTGAACTTTAAATAAGGAAAACAATAATGATATTAGTCTCTAACGGTATTAGTTATACAGCGACAACATGATCTTGCTGTAGTTGTGCTTTTTAGTCTGGCGATGGTTTGATGCAGTTAACCAACCTAGTCTGTCTTGTGCAAGTCCCTTCATCTCTGCATCGCTACTGCTACTTATACTCATCTAAACCTGCTCACTTCATTCCTGCTTATTGTACTCCCTCCGCGAGTTTTATGTGCCACACGTTCCTCCGTTATCCGGCCAGCGTGGAGAGCGGTTCTAGGCGCTACAGTCTGGAACCGCGCGACCGCTACGGGCGCAGATCTGAATCCTGTCTCGGGCATGGATATGTGTCGTGTCCTTAGGCTAGTTAGGTTTCAGTAGTTCTAAGTTATTGGGGACTGATGACCTCAGAAGTAATGTCCCATAGTGCTCAGAGCCATTTGAACATTTTGAACTTTCCTCCGTTGAAGAATAGATTTTTCTTTGATGTGTCAGAATGAAACTTATCAATCGATCCCGAGTTTCAGTCTAGATATACGTTAAGTTTGCTTCCTCAGCAATTCGCTTGACCACCTTCTCATTACTTATTCGACATGTCCATCCAATTTTCAGATTTATACTATAGACTTACATTTCTGAACCTCCATTCCGTAACTGTTTTAACTGTTTATCTTCCTCTTCCAGATATACCACATCGGTCCAAAAAGTTTCTAGGTTGGATCAGTAAAACGAACAGAGAAACGTCAAGATGGCGGTTTCAATACTTCAAGTGTTTTACAATGGCTTGCCCCTCTTGAGTACAAGACAGAGCCCTTCTACGTTGGAGTATAGTTTAGTTCGTGAGTTCACATTGGCTTGAATGTAGGCTACATAGGCAAAGCGTTGAACCTTCATGTGACTTCTGAATGGTGTCGTTTTGTGCTAGGTTAGCAATAACAACATCAAGTCTCGTCAGCCTTGATGACTTTTCTAGAAAGGAACTGACAGCGTATTGCTTTTCAATCAGGTTACAGCGGGCGTCCATGCGTCGTTTTCGCCAAGGAAAAAAGGTGTGCGGGACACACTTTGCACACACTCTTCTCTTCTTCAGAACATTGTGAAAAATGTCACGAACACTTGATTTAGAGTTGTTGCTCCCTTGCGATTTGAGACATAACGTTGACAAACTGTGGCACCACGTCCACTTCTTGACACTGCCTGCTCGCAACTGATTGAATGCTCATCTGTTGTTCGCTGTTGTTAGTTCAGGCTGTCACCGTAGGCACTGCGACGGTGTCGTTTATGTGCCTGGAATATAAGCAGTTTTTGCACTGACGGTGTACACCTTCAGAAAACACTTCCTAGATTAAATTTCTTAATTAGTATCAACAAATTTTTCTATTTCAAGAACGGTTTTCTTGCTATTGCCTGTCCTCATTTTATGTCCTCCATACTTTTACAATTGTTACTTATTTGTTCCCCAAGTAAAAATACTCCATTACTCGTGGTATCACTTTTCGAAATCTAATATCGCCAGCACCATATGATTTAATTCGACTTAATTCCGTCTGCTTTAAATGTTGATGTTTATCTTCTAATAGTCTGTAAAGACACTATCAAGTCCAATGAACTGCTCTTCCAAGTCCTTTGCCATCACTGACAGATTTAGTACATCATTCATAAACTTCAAAATTTGTATTTCTGCTCCAAGAGGTTTAATTCCCTTTCCAATTTTCTTTTTGGCTTCCTTTTCTGCTTTTCAAGTGTGCTGGTAAGTAACACTGGGAATAGGCTGAAAACCTAGACGGAATCGGCTCGGGGGATGAATCGGGTCATGTCCAGACATTTCCTCGTGATAATCACGCACGACGTGGTAAAGAAAGTTTTGCCATAGGGTGGTGAGTCATGGATCTCTGTGTATACTTTGAAAAGTGTAAGAGATAGCCAAGTGTGTTCACTGCTGTGTTAATGTTTGGGTTTTTTGTTTTAACTTCCGAAAATATTCTAATTTGTAAAATCATTTTAGATTCGAATTTTTATGTCTCTGATAATTTTTCTCGTAATTTATCAAGCACTCTTTGTTAAATAAGTTTATGTATTGGAGAAGACTATGTTACCAGCACGTTAGCATGCTTGCACAGGACTACCAGCTTAAAGGAGAAATATATTTTGTACTTTTGGCGAATGTGGTCAGAGCAATGTGGGTTGAAAGGGTCAATATTTTTTCGTCTCCACTAATTTAAATTACTATTTGATTTGGTTTTGTATTGCAGATGAAAAAAATATAAAATAAAATTTCTTTGTGGGCCGAAATTGTAATGCAAAATCTAATTAAATCTTTTCATGAGGATAAATGCCACAGTTTCACGCAGCTGATTTATTTCTGTTGTGGCACTCCTGTCTATAAAGACGAGTGAAAAGTGGGAAACAAATTCTCCACCAAAGGTAAAACATGGTCAAACAATACTTAGTAAGGAACTAAGAAGGTCAAGGAGAAAGAAAAGATAAACAACTTACATTTGGAAACACCTTCAAGGTTACACGGTTGAAGCCAGAATGACATCGCCTGCAGAAAACGGACTTAGTTCAACACATGTTTTCCCACTGAATGAAACGCAGTAGCTGAACATGAGTTCTTGATGGCTAGTAGCTCGCAGAGCTAAGAAAACACGTCAGAGTTATGTGAGGCACAGCCGGTGAAACCTTCTGCTAGTTCAGTTCACAACAGTGAGATGATGTATTCTTCTGTTTCTTTCTACAACTTGCTGCCGTCTGCAAAGATGTCTATGCCAAAATATTAACCTGGGAAACTGAAGACACTACTTATTCTATTCCTAGAAAATAATACCAAAACCAAAACAGGTTAGAACATACAAGAAAAATCATGTTAAGAAGGGGCTACATATATAAGGTAATAATCACCTTCGTCAGAATCCTCCACAGAAAGAAGATGATGCATCTTGTGAACATAAAAAGATTAAAAATGGAGATCAAATAACGGTAAATATTAGTGACTGCATTGAGTGTCAAGGCAACAGCAGGGAACTGTACCTAACGAAATTTGTTGCTGCAGTTGGAAGGAAGAGCTTATTTGTGGACAGTGTTTTCTCATTTTCCTGTGATGAAAACATTTTTGTGCTGTCCGTTATAACAAACTAACATTAAGGTTACTTTCTGGATTAACTGAAGCTTGCGATTTCATCTTATTCTCGCTAATATCTAATCTGATTTTCAGCTATGAGATTCATGAATCTCACATCATTAAGCAACACACAGGTACTTTTACAGTATTTTATACCTTTAAAAATTTTTCAGTAAGGTCACAATATTTTTGTATATTTCCGTATGATAATGTTGTGCAACGAAAATGATTTACCCCATACATTTCACTTTGCAATGACCTTGATTCAAAGTAGAGTGTCATATTATTCGTTACTAAAGCCACGTCGACATGATTTTTTTCCCAAATTTAGTTTACGTAATCTTAAACAAAACTCTATTGCCCTTGAAACAAAGAATCATTTTGATATTCTAAAATCATCGTTACCTTCTTTAGAAACTATTTATTTTACGTAAAATACTAATCTTGGAGTACGTAAACAAACCTTGTGACGTGCCAGATCTTGAAGGTTTACATTTTTGTTTCACGAACATATGAAACAAAATTTATTACTACTGTTATGCTTAAACTTTTTCGATATTTACTATTTGTAAAACTGGGTATTGTGTCTGTTTCCAAAACATTTCTGAAGAACGTAATACATTATTTACAACTGAATGAGTTGGTTCGTCTGAGGTTACTCGGCGATCATTCTACATTCTGTACTCAGTCTTTTGTTACTCATTACACTGTGCATATAGCATGTACTTTGTTGAGGTAAATTACACACAAATGTCCTTCTTGAGAGCAAAAACTGTGTTTTATGTTTTTGGGGATCACGTTTCTTGTAATTAAAATCTATGATGAGGAAATGTCGAAATAAAGATGTCAAGGTAAACCTAAACTAAGTATTTCAGTCTTTTATAACTAAAAGCAAATATGAACCTTATGAAAAAGAAGACTGTTTATAAATATCCCCTAGACGCTGACACCAAACAGAGATAAGTACTGACATTATATCTTCTCTTGGAACGTTAGATAGTGAATGCAATGCTAATGGTGTTCATTAGAAGTTCATACATGGTTTTGTTGTAGTCTGTCCCACAACGGCTTGTTGTACTCCATTCGCTGGACTTATGACCCGAATAGCATTACTTAATGACGGTGAATTGATCCTTCAACTCGCTATTCTGTTTAATTTTGTGAAGATATGAACATCATTTATGTAGTGCGAAGCAAAAGTACACAGTTCTTAAATGTTTATCACGAATATCCGCACGTGTGAAAATATGCCTCCCGTTTAGACATTAACAAATTCTGGAACATTTCAGCCTAACTTACTGCACTACTTTCCTTTGCACGGTCTTACAGAGAGACACAGTCGTTTCTCTTTAGCCCTTTGGCTGCTGCAGTTGCGCGACCGGCTGTGCCCTTGACGCCGCCTAATTCGTCCGGCTGTGCCAACAGCCATCTCCACAGCTCTCTCTGCTTGAGCTCATCGCCGTGTGCTGGCTACTTCTGGAGCCAGGACGGTCGCGACTGTCTGCTGGCAGTCAGAGTGTCATCACGGGCGTTACAAATAAACACACTGTACCTGAATACCTATTCCATAGCTTTGGAGATGAATTGCTCGACAGACATAACTGTACACTGAAAGTGCCGATGCTGCCAACTCCTCATCACAAGGCTTCTTTCATTTACAGCTAGTTCTTGACAATCATCATAAGATTTCTGTATACAGCCGAGTTTTAGTTGACCTACTGATATTTAATTATCAGCTTTTTGTAAGAAACTTACGGTGTAAACGCTGTGGATTCCGAAACGATCAAACGTTGACGTCCGTCTGCACTAGCGCAATAAATCGTCCGCAAACAACTTTCGAGGGACGTGTCTGGATGCCTACACACACTTTCTAAGCTGATCACTATATGACTATATTTTGGGACCATCAACCAAATAAATTACCCATAACTTGAAAACCAAAAAGTCAAACTTTTCAGAATTTTTTTTACTGGATGAAATTTTTATTATACCTTAGAAATAAACGATGATTTATAAATTTTGTTTTAGAATTCGATAGGGAAATAATAAATTTTCTACACTACCTATTTAAACTTCATCTTTAATTCCTAATGACCATTATCTAATGAAGTTCATATTCTCTATATATAAAAAATGAACTGCTGTGCATTAATCTCACTAGAACTCGAAAAACAGCTTAACCAGTTTGGATGATTCTTTCTTCTTTGCGTTTGTAGTTGTTAAGGTAAGGTTTGTATGAAAGAAAAGTTTCAAAAGTTGCCTAGACGATTGAAAAATTCTGGAAATACTGGAAGAGCTTCTTTCTATAGGATTTTCACGATTTGCTATGTTCGCGACTGAAACGATTGATATGAATAATTCTTCTTTTGTATTGTTCATTATTGTCTTGGACATGAAGCATCCAGTCTGTGTTTATCAGCACACTGCTTCTACATTTGCTATGTAGTCGATAACACGCTGCGGCTTCATTACTTTCTCGCCAATCTTCCTGTTTGTCTTTCACGTGTCATGCATTTCTGTGGTATTACATGTAGTCAACATCAACACTTCTCCCTTGTAGTATCACTTAATGGCAAGCATTACGTCAGCTGACGTAAATTGAACTTCTCCTCGTTTCAGTTTCTTCTGTATCTTTGGCTAACTGCGCCTGTTGCTACGTACAGTACGGCATGCTGCGGTTCTATGGTCATGAGGCCAGAAGAATAAGTCTGGACTTGTATAGCAATTGCCGACATACAGTGTATGTCCACGTTCACAGTATGGCTTCATTAGTTTTGCCACTACACCGCCGGATTTCCCGAAATTATGCACTTCAATTTCTGTTGTTGTGCCTGTGTATACAATAAAATCCAAGATACATCCAGTTATTGCACAACACGAATGTCTTGATTCCAAATCTACTTCGTTTTGAAGGTGTGAATTGTTTGGAAGATAAGCGTCCTTTGAACAATGATAGGCTTTTATCGAGACAGAGATTTTTGTATGGATTAAACGCACTGCACAATGCCATACGAATTGTATCAATTATATTCCTAATTTTAAACAAACTGTCATTACCACGATTACCACGATTGTCACTAAAATGCGACATTCTCAAAAGTAACATAAAACGGTCGTGGGACGTAACTTCGCCGAAAACTGGAGCGCTCAGAAGTACATCTATTTATCAATATTTCCCTATTCTCAATTTTTTAACCACTGACCAAGAGAAGCCAAATTCCATTGAGGTAATACGATGTATCGAACCAATATCTTCCTTGATCGACAGTCGAGAATGAACTCATTCCGACGTATTTGGTATGGTGAAAGTGTAAAATCGGTTCGTTTGATGCACTATAAATTTCATCATATTTTCTGATTGAAATAGCATGAAAAAGTATAGAACGCTTGAATCAGGTGCTGGCTCCCGGCGGAGGTACAAGTCCTCCCCCGGGCATGGTTCAAATGGCTCTGAGCACTATGGGACTCAACTGCTGTGGTCATCAGTCCTCTAGAATTTAGAACTACTTAAACCTAACTAACCTAAGGACATCACACACACCGATGCCCTAGGTAGGATTCGAACCTGCGACCGTAGCAGCAGCGCGGTTCCGGACTGGAGTGCCTAGAACCGCACGGCCACCGCGGCCGGCCCTCGGGCATGGCTGTGTGTGTTTCCCCTCAGGATAATGTAGGTTAAGCAGTGTGCAAGCTTAGGGACTGATGACCTCAGCAGTTAAGTCCCATAAGATTTCACACACATTTGAACATTTCAGTTGCTAGCTGGCAATTATGCCCTGAAGATGAGTCATCAAGTTCTTGCACTGCTGGACTGAAATCACGCTTTTCCAATCAGATTTGTCACTAAGGGGTAGGCATTTACGGATCCATTCGTCTTCACTTTCAGAATCTGAAGAAGAATTATCCTGATGAGCTCTACTAGGTGAAGTACACTGACGCGTATTACTCCGAGATGCTTCTGAAGAATCATCATCATTGAACATGACACACTCACTGTGACTGTCACATCTTGCGCGTATGTCCAGTATCTGTTCGTCAGTGCAACCACGCTGACATTCCATTCGTTTGTGGAAATCAAAAGTGATAGCACTTTAAAAATCTTGATGAGTAGGCAGAAAGCTAAACGACACCACAAAAGGAGAATGCAGATGATCACACGGACCTGCTAACATGAATGTCAAACAGGAAATCCGGCGGAAATGCCGTTCAGCGGCTCCAGACGTCCGCAGGGCCACAGGCAGCGGAACTGGCCGTCGTTAGGGCTCAGGTACCGGCCAGGGCGTGACGGTGAATGCCGTCTGCGGCGACCACTGCAGCGGCGGACGACGTCCGCAGCCCCTCCGGAAGGCTGGACTGAGGTGGGATTTCACGTCTGCAGCGCTCCAGTGGTTAACATGTGACCTTACAGAGTTAAAAGGAAACTAATGTCTCGCTTCACTGTGTATTCCAAGATATATCAAACATCACTGATACTGTGCATTCTCTCATTAAAAATAACATACAATATGTGATCGAAAGTATCCGGACACCTCCCAAAACATACGTTTTTCATATTAGGTGCGCTGTGCTCCCTCCTACTGCCATGTACGCCATATCAGCAACCTCAGTAATCATTAGACATCGTGAGAGAGCAGAATGGGGCGCTCCGCGGAACTCACGGACTTCGAGCGTGGTCTGGTGATTTGGTGTCACTTGTGTCACAAGTCTGTACTCGAGATTTCCACACTCTTGAACGTCCCTAGATCCACTGTTTGCGAAGTGACAGTGAAGTGGAAACTTGAAGGGACAAGTACAGCACAAAAACGGACAGGCCGACCTCGCCTGTTGACTGACAGAGACCGCCGACAGTTGAAGAGGGTCGTAATGTGTGATAGGCAGACTTCTATCGAGACCATCACACAGGAATTTCAAACTGGATCAGGATCCAGTGCAAGTACTATGTCAGTTAGGCAGCGGAGGTGAGAAAACATGGATTTCATGGTCGAGCGGCTGCTCATAAGCCACACATCACGCCGGTAAATACGTATCGCCGCCTCGCTTGGTGTAACGAGCGTAAACACTGGACGATTGAACAGTGGAAAAACGTCTGGAGTGACGTTTTTTCTAAAACTTTTGTGAATGCGGTCAAAAGTGAAGTTAGACGGAATTTTGATGCTATTTCTTTATCTCCCTTCTTAAACAGTGGCTTAACTTCAGCATATTTCAACCATTCTGGAAATATTCCACTGATAAACGACTGGTTACACAGATAGCTTAATATGTTACTTGACTCAGAATCACATTCTTTAATGAACTTTGTTAATATTTCATCATACCCACTTTTGATCATATAGTGTAACACCAGCCGGCCGCGGTGGTCTCGCAGTTCTAGGCGCGCAGTCCGGAACCGTGCGACTGCTACGGTCGTAGGTTCGAATCCTGCCTCGGGCATGGATGTGTGTGATGTCCTTAGGTTAGTTAGGTTTAAGTAGTTCTAAGTTCTAGGGCACTAATGACCACAGCAGTTGAGTACCACAGTGCTCAGAGCCATTTGAACCATTTGAGTGTAACACCTATTCTAAGAGTTCGGTAGATAAACATTAAACATTTTGCTAATTATGTTTTCCTCTTCTAGTTGCACTGTAAGTTTGACTCGTTGGTGGAAAGTGACGTGTGACCGTTGTTCCTTGCAACACTGCGTGTAATGAGGAGGAGACAGTGAGTACGTTTGTGGCACGGCACGCTGTGTTTACAGGACAGGAGCGCACAAAGTGTTTGCTTCGGAGAAAGGGCCTTGTCTGGCGCAGCCAGCCACACACCACTGCCGCGGCTTCCTCCACGCTACGGCTGTCTTCTTCTTTGCCCGGCTGGCACCGTCAGCGGCAGCGGCAATTTGTCGTGGTGCCGGCTTGTTTCCAGAAGCCATTCAGCGCAAAGTGTAGCGGAGCTCATTGTGGCCGTTATTAATGATCCCTGCCGCGGAGTCGGCTCCGAGTGGCAGTCAGCAGTCGCAGGCCCGGACGCCTGAAAGGCAGCGCGCACTGCATTAGCGGGCGAGACCCCTGCTCGGCCGCCCGCCTCCGCCGCCAGGGCGCACCACCTGCCAGCACAAAGCCCGCAGCAAACGACCCACCGCCACCTGTCGGCACCTGCAGCGCAGGCAGCACTGCGGCACGCTCCGTTTCTCAGCGTAACCTTCCTGCCTGGGGAGCGACCTTTAACTGCTGTCTATTTGAGAGCCACCGCCATGTAAGAGAAAGTCGGCATCATACACATGTTGTCGATATTCACTAGAGTACTGGCTGACATCTTGAGGAAGAATTTAGATTGAGGACCGAGGTGTGTTAGGGTAATACGTGCAGTTGGGAAAAGGCACCGAGCCCAGTTGGTGTAGTGGTTAACGCATCTGCCTAGGGAGCAGGAAACCTGGGATCGATCCCTGTTCTTGGTACCAAGTTTTACTTGTCACTTCAGTCTGCATGTGTACATATTTTCCAAGAGTTACATTCGAAAACTAGTACAGTAGGGTCTCGATAGTTGGAGGTGAACGGGACCCGGAACCACCTCGAACTATCGAAAACTCGGACTATCGAAATTTAAATGGGAAAAAATTTATGGTACTGTAAGTAATACAGGTCATAATATGAACTTTATTAAAATAAAAGTATTTACACATGCATTTGCATTGGCGGAATAACAATAATTATTTATTCAGAGAAGTAATAGTGAAGTGTCTTTTGTTTGGCGAAGCTGCAACGTTTCCTCGCGGCAATGTCACGCCACCGTCTCAGGAGCAGTACGTCAGTTGGTGTCGCCTGAGGTTGTTGTTCCACGTAGCATATGGCGGCCTCGAGAGCAGCGCAACAACTGGTGTGACTCATCATCGGTGCAGCCTCTGCCTCGTCACTCTCGTCACACTTCGATGAAATGTTAACCGCATCAATTATAGAAGAGTCTGTCACTTCCAACTGTTCATCCGAATTTAACCACTCGCCTACATCCACCTCTTCTGCCTCGTCACACCCTGGCAATCTTCTCATTAAATTACACAATAGTTGATCGTCCTCATCTGCTAAATCTTCAGTTTCTGTTTCTGGCATACTTTCCTGTAGAATTTTCCTCCATGACATAGAAATTGTGTCTGACTTTATTTCGCTCCAAGATTCGGTAATCCAGAACACGACGTCCTTCAAAGTCACTTTCTTCAAAGCTCCTACAATGCTTTCGTTGTCTTCGGAATGCAGGATTGACAGTAGCAATCGCCGTCGATACTCTGTTTTTAGACATTCCAGAACGCCCTGATCCATGGGCTGAGTGAGACAGGTAACTTTTGGTGGGAAAAACAAGGCGCGGATACCGTCGCAATGCAGTTCTCCTGCACTTGGATGTGGGGGCTCATTATCCATGAGCAAAATTGCTTCGCATGGCACTCCCCTTTCTTTTAAAAAAAATCTTGCAGTCAGGTACAAATGAGTTAAAAAACCAGTTCTTGAAGATTTCCTGATTCATCCAGGCATTGTTCTGATCTGTATAGACAACCGGAAGATCTGAAATGGGTACATTCTTGAATGCTCTTGGCTTTGCAGACTTCACAATCCCAACTAGTTTTAGTATGTGTTTTCCAGTTGCATTTCAAGCTCTCATAACTTTCAGCCACTCTTAGCTTTTTTGTGGTCAGGAGCACTTTTTTCTTCACAAGAAGCAAGTGTTCTCGCTCGCAACATTTTAAAATTTATCTCATTTTCGTCACAGTTATATATCTTTTCATTAGACCAATTTTCGTCATTTATAATTTTTTTAAACTCGACGATAAATTTTGAAACGGCCTGAGCGTCACCAGAGAGTTTTTCTCTACATACGCCTAGTTGACGCACTCCATACCTCTTCGTCCACTTGTAGAGCCAGCCCACACTAGCGGCGTAATTGTCATCTCCTTCCTGCAGCTGGTTTCTGAAAAACAAAGCTTTTTCTTGCAAGATTGGGCCAGAAATCGGAGCACCCAACTGTCTCTGTTGGGTAAACCACATGAACAATGCCTCACTTGTTTTTTCGAAGTCTGACTTCTTTATACTTCTTCGACTGAGAGATTCGTGTGAGCATTTCTGTGAAGAAAACTGTTCCAATTTAAATCGGTTTCTTCGCCAGTCACTGACAGTAACTTCACCGAACCATATTCGAGAGCAAGTTTTTTTTTTTGTTTCTTCTCTGTCGTCTTAATGCTTCTAATTTTAGATGCAAAGGCACAAATTTCCTCTTTTTTGTTGCAGCACTCATCTTTGTAAGGTGTACAACGGAACACATAGTCAACAAACAAACCGACACACAACACTGTACAGCTACTGGGAACTACAGCAGAGTATGAACTCCCCAGTTTTGATCAGTAGCAGCCGGCAGTAGTCGGGGTATTTCGTGCCATACTGACAACCGATGTTCGTGAAACAGGGCAGCGAGCTAATCGTCGGTGTTGATTGCATTGTTGTCTGCATTGTCACTGAGCTGTACTCTCCCTATCTATCTTTGCAATGATGTTTTCATTATTTATCCTGTCAGTAAAAAAAAATAAAGTAAATCGTTGCAACTCTTTTTTTATGGAGGCTGAGATTATTGGAAACTCGAACTATCGAGGCTCTACTGTAGCTCAAATGCAAGAAAAGAAGAATTAAGCAGTAATGAAATCTTGAAGGGATAGGAAAAGAAGAAAGGAGTAGGTGTGGTGGTAGACTAAAGGTAAGAGCAGTGGTATGAACATGTAAGAAGAGAGGAGGGAACAATCCTACCTAAATTTTTGCTGGGTTGGAAAGTAGAAGAAGTCGACTTATGATCGCTTGGCTCCAAAATAATGATAAATAGAAGATTTGATGTAGAAGAAAGAGGAGATACAAGATCTAAATATATGGAGGAATAACTCGCTGAGTCACTGTTGAAACACTACATTGTATACCAATGAGTTAAAATGTCTGAGCTGTTCTAACGTTGGAGAAAAAAACCCACATTGAGGAAATCTCAGTTCATAGTAACGAAAAATATACTGACGTAAATATTTCAATGCATTCAGGAAACTATTAAGTCGAAAAGAAAATCACAATGATAACTTTTCCTCAAAACTTTCAAGCAGTACGATATA
Organism: Schistocerca gregaria; assembly: GCF_023897955.1. Lineage (NCBI taxonomy): Eukaryota > Metazoa > Arthropoda > Insecta > Orthoptera > Acrididae > Schistocerca > Schistocerca gregaria. The sequence continues at coordinate 575,099,003 of NC_064925.1, forward strand.
AAGCGTTATCTGCAACATACTCTTCCTACTCTCAGCTAACAGTATAAGTTTTATTGCTGACGAAATTCAGCGATTCACAACACAATTTCAAAGAACCCAGACAAAGAGATAAGGTCACGAGAAATCTGTGACTAACACAGGAGATGTTAACTGATGAAACAATGAAATGTAAGAATTAAGGAAATGAAACAGGTAAAAGGGATACACAAAAAAATTTGCCTGGCAGAAGAACAAAATGGTAAAGCAGTACTAACTGTAGCAGAAATACAAAAAAGGAAAATCTTGTATCAGTACAGAAAACGTAATTGTACACTGATGCAAAAAAAAAAAAAGAAATAGACATGCAGCTACGTCAATGACTGATCAGTGGCACCAAAGTGTAATATGTGAATCCTGAGGAGTTTTAGTGTTAGTGAGTTATATGTCACGGTCTTCGGCGAGCACATGGAACACGGGAAGCCTATCTGCGTGTGTTCTGTTTTGACTCTGCAGCCAGTAGCAGTGCTGAGGTCAGAGGTTAACAATGTCTGAGACATTCATCCTAGGGTGTAGACATGCCCCGCCAACGACTACGTCCTCCTGTCTCAGCCATCTGAACGTGTCGCAGTGTGGGTCTGTGTGTCGCTGGATGGATGTATAGACGGATCGATGTACATGTTGCGTACGACATATCGGTGGTGTATCACTGTTTTCAACAGTGGTCTGTGGATCATTCCCACACCCACACAGGAGGTTCTGGATGACCACATCAAGAAAAACGAATTCTGCTAGCAGCATTGCCCGAAAGAACATCACCCAGAGAAAATTTCCGAGTACGTGTTGCACCTCCTGTGCCACCAAAGACTTCGGATGTGTCCCCCTGTCCAGGCTCCCAGTGACACCACAGAAGCGCCAGGCATAGCTACTCCTCTCAATAATGAGAGTAGCTGCTACCGGTACGCGAATGATGGACGTATACATGTACTGTGTATAAGCATAGAACTCGTGAGCGGCCTATCCCAGAATAAATGCACCCACGACACTACGTCCCACGCCAGGCTTCAGAGGCCTGCGGGCCATCAGTTACGGTTCTCCGCTACATTTGGTGTTCCTGCAGCCTGAACCAATCAGGGCCCGCTACGTTGTACAATTTCTCGTCTCCTTGCTACTGCCATTTCTTCGACAGGAAGAACTTTTTCGGCAGGCCAGTACTCGTCCCAGCACGGCTATTGTGGCTCAATGTGCTCATCGTGGAGTTCAATAGCTGCCGTGGCGAGCAATCTCAGCAGATCTGTCACCAGCTGAACACGTATGGGACATGATGAAGGGGACGATAGCTCTTTCTCCAGTGCCTGTAGGAACAACTGCCGAATTGCAACAAAACGTGCAAAATACATTGGACACTGTCATAGCATGCAATTCGACGTCTTTGTTATCGTTTTCACGCCATAATGTATTACCGCCAGAGTGGGATACACTATGTGTTGATGCCACTGTTTGAGTACATTCTACTTTGACATGTGTGCTTTATTTGACCTGAATTGGCTATCGTATACACCAGTGGTTCCTAACCTAGGGGCGAAATGTAATTTTCTGAGGGACATAAATGCAAGGATCAGTTGTGTTTACGAAACAACATTATTTCTGAAGGACCATTATGATTTTTTGCTGTTTCATATGAGTGTGATGCAGATTACATAAGTTACCAATAGTTGGTTTTATATTTCTAAACAAGCATTAGCTCGTTAATGTATGAACTTCTTCCTCTCATAGTTCACTACAAAACACCTACTTCCTACTTCATACCATTCATCTATGACAGTGAAACTGAGACATAAATATCACATGTGTTTAAATGAAAATGCGTTGTGCGAGTTGTAGGTAGTTCTCTCAATAGACCAGAAAGTGGTTCATTAATAACTTCACAGTTGTAAACAAATTAATTGTCAGAACAACACAACAGCAACTTCTAAATCGGTATTATACTGCTGTTGAGCCTTCACAGTACTATTGTTGTTGTTGTGGTCTTCAGTCCTGAGACTGGTTTGATGCAGCTCTCCATGCTTCTTTATCTTGTGCAAGCTTCTTCACCTCCCAGTACCTACTGCAACGTACATCCTTCTGAATCTGCTTAGTGTAGTCATCTCTTGGTCTCCCTCTACAATTTTTACCCTCAACGCTGCCCTCCAATATTAAACTAGTGATCCCTTGATGCCTCAGAACATGTCCTACCAACCGATCCCTTCTTCTGGTCAAGTTGTGCCACAAATTTCTCTTCTCCCCTATCCTATTCAATACCTCCTCATCAGTTATGTGATCTACCCATCTAATCTTCAGCATTCTTCTGTAGCACTACATTACGAAAGCTTCTATTCTCTTCTTGTCCAAATTATTTTTCATCCATGTTTCACTTCCAGACATGACTACACTCCACACAAATACATTCAGAAATGACTTCCTGACACTTAAATCTATACTCTATGTTAACAAATTTCTCTTCTTCAGAAACACTTTACTTGCCATTGCCAGTCTACATTTTATATCCTCTCTACTTCGACCATCATCAGTTATTTTGCTCCCCAAATAGCAAAACTCCTTTACTACTTTAAGTGTCTCATTTCCTAATCTAATTAATTCGACTACATTCCATTATCCTCGTTTTGCCTTTGTTGATGTTCATGTTATATCCTCCTTTCAAGACACTATCCATTCCGTTCAACTGCTCTTCCAAGTCCTTTGCTGTCTCTGACAGAATTACGATGTCATCGGCGAACCTCAACATTTTTATTTCTCCTCCATGGATTTTAATACCTACTCCAAATTTTTCTTTTGTTTCCTTCACTGCTTGCTCAATATACAGATTGAATAACATCGGGGAGAGACTACAACCCTGTCTCACTCCCTTCCCAACCACTGCTTCCCTTTCATACCCCTCGACTCTTATAACTGCCATCTGGTTTCTGTACAAATTGTAAATAGCCTTTCGCTCCCTGCTACCCTCAGAATATGAAAGAGAGTATTCCAGTCATCATTGTCAAAAGCTTTCTCTAAGTCTACAAATGCTAGAAACGTAGGTTTGCCCTTCCTTAATCTAGCTTCTAAGGTAAGTCGTAGGGACACTATTGCCTCACGTGTTCCAACATTTCTACGGAATCCAAACTCATCTTCCCCGAGGTCGGCTTCTACTAGTCTTTCCATTCGTCTGTAAGGAATTCGCGTTAGTATTTTGCAGCTGTGACGAATTAAACTGATAGTTCGGTAATTTTCACATCTGGCAACACCTGCTTTCTTTGGGATTGGAATTATTATATTCTTCTCAAAGTCTGAGGGTATATCGCCTGTCTCATACATCTTGCTCACCAGATGGTAGAGTTTTGTCAGGAATGGCTCTCCCAAGGCCGTCAGTTGTTAAAATGGAATGTTGTCTACTCCGGGGGCGTTGTTTCGACTCAGGTCTTTCAGTGCTCTGTCAAACTCTTCACGCAGTATCGTGTCTCCCATTTCATCTACATCCTCTTCCATTTCCGTAATATTGTCCTCAAGTACATCGCCCTTGTATAGACTCTCTATATACTCCTTCCACCTTTCTGCTTTCCCATCTTTGCTTAGAACTGGGTTTCAATCTGAGCTTTTGATGTTCATACAAGTGGTTCTCTTATCTCCAAAGGTCTCTTTAATTTTCCTGTAGGCACTATTTACCTTACCCCTAGTGAGATGAGCCTCTACATCCTTACATTTGCCCTCCATCCATCCCTGCTTAGCCATTTTGCACTTCCTGCTGATATCATTTTTGAGACGTTTGTATTCCTTTTTGCGTGCTTCATTTACTGCATTTCTTATTTTCTCCTTTCATCAATTAAATTCAATATTTCTTCTGTTACCCAAGGATTTCTATTAGCCCTCGTCTTTTTACCTACTTGATCCTCTGCTGCCTTCACTACTTCATCCCTCAAAGCTACCCATTCTTCTTCCACCGTATTTCTTTCCCCCATTCCTGTCAATTGCTCCCTTATGCTCTCCCTGAAACTCTGTACAACCTCTGGTTCTTTTAGTTTATCCAGGTCTCATCTCCTTAAATTCCCACCTTTCTGCAGTTTCTTTACTTTTAATCTACAGGTCATAACCAATAGATTGTGGTCAGAGTCCACATCTGCCCTGGAAATGTCTTACAATTTAAAACCTGGTTCCTAAATTTCTGCCTTACCATTATATAATCTATCTGAATCTTGTCAGTATCTCCAGGCTTCTACCATGTATACAGCCTTCTTTTATGATTCTTGAATCAAGTGTTAGCTATGATTAAGTTATGCTCTGTGCAAAATTCTGCCAGGCGGCTTCCTCTTTCATTTCTTTGCCCCAGTCCATATTCACCTACTACGTTTCCTTCTCTCCCTTTTCCTACTGACTAATTCCAGTCACCTTTCACTATCTGAATAATTTCATTTATTTGATCATACATTTCTTCAATTTCTTCGTCATCTGCAGAGCTAGTTGGCATATAAACTTGTACTACTGTAGTAGGTGTGGGCTTCGTATCTATCTTGGCCACAATAATGCGTTCACTATGCTGTTTGTAGTAGCTTACCCGCATCACTATTTTCCTATTCATTATTAAACCTACTCCTGCATTACCCCTATTTGATTTGGTGTTTACAACCCTGTAGTCACCTGACCAAAAGTCTTCTTCCTCTTGCCACTGAACTTCACTAATTCCCACTATATGTAACTTTAACCTATCCATTTCCCTTTTTAAATTTTCTAGCCTACCTGTCCGATTAAGAGATCTGACATTCCACGCTCCGATTCGTAGAACGCCAGTTTACTTTCTCCTGATAACGACATCCTCTTGTGTAGTCCCGGCCCGGACATCCGAATGGTGGACTATTTTACCTCCGGAATATTTTACCCAAGAGGACGCCATCGCCGGCCGCGTTGGTCTCGCGGTTCTAGGTGCGCAGTCCGGAACCGTGCGACTGCTCCGGTAGTAGGTTCGAATCCTGCCTGGGGCATGGATGTGTGTGATCTCCTTAGGTTGTAAGTAGGCTGTTTGCATTTTCTTATTGGTAACGCCACGTAGCGCTCTGTATGAAAAATCACTGGCTATGCTGTGCGCAGTCTGTGGCTAGTTTGCATTGTTGTCTGCCACTGTAGTGTCGGGCAGCGGTAGCTGGATGTTAACAGCGCGTAGCGTTGCGCAGTTGGAGGTGAGCCGCAAGCAATGGTGGACGTGGGGAGAGAGATGGCGGAGTTTTGAAATTTGTAAGAATTGTTGTCATGAACTGATATATATTCTGACTATTAAGGTAAATACATTGTTTGTACTCTATTAAAATCTTTCATTCGCTAACTATGCCTATCAGTAGTTAGTGCCTTCCGTAGTTTGAATCTTTTATTTAGCTGGCAGTAGTGGCGCTCGCTGTATTGCAGTAGTTCGAGTAACGAAGATTTTTTGTGAGGTAAGTGATCTGTGAAAGGTATAGGTTAATGTTAGTCAGGGCCATTCTTTTGTAGGGATTATTGAAAGTCAGATTGCGTTGCGCTAAAAACTATTGTGTGTCAGTTTAAGCACAGTCGTGTATAATTTTTCGAAGGGGACGTTTCATATGTCGACCCTTAGCCGAGGATACCTCACTGGAATCTTCTGATTTTTTCTTGTAGTTTGTATAATTAATGTAGATTTTTTTATTGCTAGCGAGTAATGATAGAGAGAATTTCCTTTGTAGTTGTAGTCTTTCATTGTTGTACAGTACAACAGTTGTGGCATGCATGTGGAGTTGCACCAAGTATTTCGCAGCTGCGCTTGCAATTAACTAGATATTATTTTCAGTGCTATGTTAATGTGTTCTCTTATTTTTGTTCTTCAAATTGTGTTTTCCTGTGTTGTGTGTGAAAAATTGTGACTATAATGGCATGTGAAAAACGTAATACTAGGCTCCAAAGTAAACTGAGAAATGACAGTGAAGACGAAAGCAGTGTGTTAGCGCCACCATGTAATGAATTAACTAATGTTCAAAGTAGTAATTTGGTAATTGTGTATAGGGAAATGGAGTGGGTTGCAAATAATGGTGTAGGCAGTGAAACAATTAGTGAACAGGGAAGCGTTATCGATCGATCGGTCGGCAACAGCTCGCCTCAGGATTCCGAAATGACAGGACACAATCTTGCAAATACTGTAGATTCAGATTTTGCGTCCTCACCGTTTTCTCAAATAAATCAAGACACATTTTCTGCTTTTCCAAATGCGAATATTGCCGTTTCAAATGCACTGAGGAACATGTTTCAGACACCAGTGCACTGTTATTACAGTTAATGCAACAAATGGGACAAAGGCTACAAAAGTTAGACACAACGCTTGAACAAAATTAGAAACAAATGGGACAAAATCTTCAAAAGTTAGACACAATGGAACAAAATCAGAGACAAACACAACAAAAGCTTCAAAAGTTAGACACAATGGAACAAAATCAGAGACAAACACAGCAACAGTTCGACACAATGGAACATAATCTTCAAAAGTTAGACACAATGGAACAAAATCAGAGACAAACACAGCAACAGTTGGACACAATGGAACATAATCTTCGGAAGTTAGACAGCACACTTGAACAAACACGTGAAGATTTAACTACTGAGTTACATAACATTGAATCGAAATGTCAAAAAATCTGTAATGACGTAAAAACACAAATTTGTGAGCATTTTCAACCTATTTTTCGCGGCATGAAAACTCATTACAGAATCACGAAGCAGCCATAAAAGAATTGCAAACTGTTGTTCGTGAAAATCACGACACCTTGCAAGCTAAAATGGACTCAGTTGCATCCACCGATTCGGTTTAGCAACTTGCAAGAACTCAGGAAAACTTTAAGGACACAGTAGATTCGATTTCAACACAAATGGACACTCTGAAACTTGGTTCAGAAAAACACACGGAGGAAATGTGTTCACTATCGGAGAAAGTAGCCGAACTTTCGGATCAGTTCACTAATTTATCGACGAAGGTAGATGATAATCTGAATGACACAAAACCGGTAGTCTTTAATGACACAGAAGAGTTCGAACAAATTAGGAAATTCAAACAAAATCAGAATCAAATTAATACGCAACACCAAAGAGAAATCCCGGAAGTACAAGATCAGCTGATACAGGTAATACAAGAATTACGTATTTCAGAGGACACTCGCACTCCAATACGGGAAGAGGGACATAAAAATACGGAACTGCCACAAAATAACAACACAGGGCACTTTGGAGATTATGAAAGAAATTGGCGAAGTACACCAAATTTTGAGATGGAACCGCCGAAACGACGTAACAATGACCGACATGCGACTCGCCGACACGATGATTTTGACTATAAGCTGTTCATTACTACACGTAAATTCAAAACATTTAAGAATTCTGGCAACGACATTCATCCACAAGCGTGGCTCCATCAATTCTCTCATTGTTTTCCTCCCAACTGGTCACTAGAGCACAGATTAGAATTTATGTGTGGCTATTTAGAGAATGAACCAGCTGTAAGAATGCGATCGGTCATTCACGATTGCCACAGTGAAGGAGAATTTTACCACGCCTTCCTCTCAGCATATTGGTCTCAAGCCACACAAGACCGAGTAAAACATGGCATCATAATGATGAAAAATTTCGAACAATCTGAATTTTCAAGTCTTGTGAAATATTTTGAAGACATGTTACATAAGAATCAGTATCTTTCAAACCCATACAGCCCGTCAGAACTCATACGCATTTGCTTAATCAAATTGCCTGAACATTTACGGCATATTATTTTGGCAGGCCGTTGCAAAGACGACATTGAAGCTTTTCAGGGACTTTTACAAGAATTAGAAATTGACACTGACAATCGCGGAACGCGAAAACAGAGGCACAACAATTACAGGTCATATCCGTCGCAATTCCGCGATGAAAGAAATAATAACTGGACACGACAAGGCTATTCTCACAACACAAATCGTGACCAAAACAGACACCACCCGTATGATAACCGTTGGCAGAGTAAAAATAGTTACAGAAAAAGATCGCATTTCCGTAGTAATGAATATGACAGAGACAATCATAGAAACAGACAATATGGCAACCAGAAATATTATTATCACGGGAGACACAAGAACTTCAGACGCAACGGTCCACAGTGCAGTGATAATTCCGGGAGAAATTCTTCACCACATGACCGACAAACAAGAAACTATGTAAACTACCGACAAAATGACGGACCTGAATTGCATCAGAACTGGCGGGATTCCTACAGGACAGGGCCCTCTCGTCAAGGTGAATTTGTAGAAGTTAGGTCTCCTAATCCCAATAACGACGCGCGCCAACAAAGAGACAGACAATGACTCGCACCGCAGGCAGCCGCGTGCGCCGGCTGGCTCAGATAAAAATAACATAGACGCTAGCCTTGAGAAAAATTTTATCTTTCCTGACCGACGTATACCACATGATAATTGCTTTGAAGTTGAAAGTCTGCCCACAATAAAGGGTAAATGATGGCACCACATTTCACATGTAAAACCGTTTATTGAAAGATAATCTGCTTTTTAACTTTGTCTTTGCCATAAAATATTTCACTTCACATTTCTAGTATGCTTTGTCACACTGAGAAACTGTTAACATGCAACAATGTTTGAAGTTTACTATCCAGTCTAGAACCTACGGAACATATTTAGACAGTATTTACGAGTGCATTGTTATAGTGAACAGACATCACTGTGTTATTGCGTGTGTACATTCTTGCTTGTTAGTTTCACGATTACGTAACGACTATAAGGCTCACATACTTAGAACATATACTGTTAATGAGGTTTTAATGCAACATTTTGGTTCAGTTGAAAAGACATTCTTTATTTGAAGTACTTTCTGTGAGATTAAAGATGACTTAGCGTTTGTTTTCTTTGATAGCTACACGATTATATCACGACGCAACTAATGTGTGACACAATTTACATTGTGCTTTTGCGGTGTATCTGTTTTATATCTGCACAGTTTTTCTGAATTCTTCTGGAAAGTAAAACATGTTTTACTAGTAAGCTACAAGGAGACAGCCTTTTCCATAGCACAACAATACGTTACAGCACAGTACTTTCTTCATCATGGCAACATGCGTAATAACTAAGATATTTATACGCAAAGCAATTCACTTCCTTTATTACGAGGTAAGTACATTGACTTCAGTAGAACTTTGCTTACAGAGGACGATAACTACGACACTTCCACATAATTATCTTACAACAAGACGCACAGTTTATCGCTACAGTACACGTATTTGAGTGATTAATTTTGTACTTAAAACATTTATTTTTAAATATATTTGAAGTACAATGATACAAAGGTTTTCTGTGATACATTTCATTCCATTGCTGTAATCTGTAACACCTGAGGATATAATTACATTAATCCTCAGGGGGGTACACGCCTACTTTGTGTACTGTGTGTTTGGCAAGCACAAGGAGCCCTAGCTAATATGGTATTTGCTTATACAACTTTACACATCGGTACCATATTTCTCTAACACATAAATTACACAGCTATCTGGTTATTTAACTGAGAGAGACAAAGATTTATTTTACTACATCAGTGACAGATGTTTACGTAATTACACCATTGGATAACTTCACACTTATGAAACTGTATTTTGTCTGTACTTCGTGAACTGTTCATATTTTTTCGGAACCATTGTGATACTATGAGAGTTTGAATGACATATTTGGTATGGGATCATGATTTTTAAAGTACGTTTGAGACAGATGACACTTTTGACATGAGAAGAGAATTTTTTTTTAGGTTTTGAAATTATTGAAGGAAGCTACGACGATTTTGAGATTTGACTGAGGTGTTATGATGTTATTATTACGACGACGAAGTGAATTATGCAGGTGAGGTATGTTTAAGCTGATGCTATATGAGTTATTTGGTTATGCTATGCATCTGTTATGATGACATATTGAAGAAGTGTCGACGAATATACATATGTGTAATAAGGTAAGGAATAATGAGTAGTGGTTAGGGACTCTGGTTTGAGAAAAAGGATGTTGGAAACCGAGAATCGTACTTTAAGAGTTATAAAATGTGTGTATATGCGTGAATGTACCACTATTCTGTCGAAAATTTTTGAACACTATTATTTTTAAATGATTTTGTTTCTACAGAAGTGTAACGCAAATTCTTGACCTGTGAAATTTCTTATATGAGACTGCCACTGTAGCGGAAACTGGTGTAAATATTTCGATAAGACAGTTAAGTGACCACCTGCACATAATGCGTCGTGGGCACCCAGCTGTGCGACAGTCGCCTGGGTGAAAAGTTATTAGTGTGTGCCTTTCAGAGGCACAGGTAAAAAAAAGAAGACGCCATTATCCTCGCTATTGACATTCCTTTGTGGAAAGCATAGTAAGTATGACACCCTAAAACTTGAATACATGATTACACTGTAGAGTTCTTAATTTACGATATTTACTGAAATGAAATGATGAGGAACGTTTCATGTCTATTGTCTTGCTAGTTGGAAGATTGTTTACTGCATTATGAAATGACTTATGGCTAGCGAACGACGTTTCACGCCTTGCTTCGCCTACTTTGTTTAATATCTAGTTTCTAGCTGCCCTGCTGCATTGGTTAAAGTAAAATTTTATAGATGTACTAATATAAATATTTTATGCCTACAGACCCAGTAAAGAATAACTTCGTGATATACTTCCAAAAAAATGAGGGAGCACAAAAAGACATTGCCCTTCACAGGAACTGCATACATAATTTTCTTTTCAAGTACTTGGTAATTTATTTCATTAAATACGTAGTGGTGCACCATTTTAATTACACAGACATTAAAATGTGAATATACATTTCCCTTATTTGCGTTGTTGTCTTCAGTGTACTATTTTTTCTGCTTGTGGGTTTGTCATGTTTAGATATAAGTTATTACATTTATTGCTGCTTGCTTTGCTTCCCTGCACCTTTTTTTTTCATTGCTGTTTGTATTAGTTGTTTTGATCTGCTCCATTGTCTCATCCCTTAGTTAAGCATCTGAGCTCAGTAGATTTAAGTTAGCTTAAGAGGGGGTAGCCTATATAAGAGAATGATTTGCGATGGATTGGAAGAAATGCATTGAGAAGTTATACGAAAAAAGTACAGAAATCAGGTATATATAGGAATTTTTGGAAATAATGAAGAACGAAGGGAGATCTCCGAGAAGTAAAGAAAGTTTTGTTTGCAAAATACTGCAGTAAAACAAACCCTGTCCTTTCCTTGTGTTATCCTGCTATTTGTTTGTGTACCCTTGTGTATTTGTTTTCTTCCTGTCTTTGTGTACTGTTTCATAGAATTTTTTCTCATCTAATACTAAGCTACATTCACTATGATGAGAAATACTGTTATCCTCAAATATAATTTGCATTAATAACATGCAATTTACTTCGTAAAGATGTTTAAACATTATTTATTCTGTTTTGTTCTAATGCTCAACTGTGAAGTTGATGTTTCAAAAGTTATTATGATCTTTTATGTATGTACTTATGTCATAATTTTTGTAACACTGATGTATTTGCTATTTCGATTCTTTTGTAAAGCTTGTAGTACTACAAATGTTATCTGTATTGTTTTGTTCTTTAATGATATATTTTGTACCTTTGTTATTGCATTCTTATGTTATAAAATTGTAACTGACACCAGTTCATCAAATTACATTTCACTGCACACGTTTCTGTTGGTCATAGTATATGGACAATATGTGAGAAGTAGGGACTGATAGTGTTTGCACGTGTGTTACTAATTCAGTAAGGGACTGGATAACAGCATTGCTGGTTGTAAGGACATTTCAAAAACAATTTTTGTGAGTGCACAAGTGGTGGTTATGGACTTGCTATGTTATCTGCAAGACTCTTCAATGGTGATTGTGCGCCTGCACAGTCAAACAGATGGCTGCTGGCCATCTCTACAAGGACTACAGTGGGTCTACACCTTTGATAACCCACCAATACCATTATTTCTACAAAGGACTGCAGTGGGTCTGCACTTCTGGTGGCCCACCAATACCGTAATCTCTACCAGGACTACAATGGGTCTACTCTGTGACGACCTACCTAACAATATTCGACTGACTCTGCTGTGGGTTTGCTCTGTTGTGGCCCATTACCTGTCTGCATGTCAAGAGTCAGCACTGTCTTTCAGTTGGAAGGACAACACTACTTCTTCAAGACTGCATGGAAATCCACTACTTTCTTTTACTACTCAGACTTTGAGAAAAAGACTGCAATTTTACTTTGATGAATGATCATGGCTGTCTTTATGGACTGTGAGAAAATTTTAGCTTTTGACCAACATTGTATCGATAAGTGTGTGCATTTCATTTTTTGTTATTGTAATTATGAAAAAAAATTTCAAATCTGTTTTGGCCACTAGCCAAAACAAATTGTAAATTTTTTTGTGGGGAGCATGGGGGCTATGTAAGTAGGCTGTTTACATTTTCTTATTGGTAACGCCACGTAGCGTTCTGTATGAAAAATCACTGGCTGTGCTGTGCGCAGTCTGTGGCTAGTTTGCATTGTTGTATGCTATTGTAGTGTCGGGCACCGGCAGCTGGATGTTAACAGCGCGTAGCGTTGCGTAGTTGGAGGTGAGCCGCCAGCAGTGGTGGACGTGGGGAGAGAGATGGCGGAGTTTTGAAATTTGTAAGAATTGGTGTCATGAACTGATATATATATTCTGACTATTAAGGTAAATACATTGTTTGTACTCTATTAAAATCTTTCATTCGCTAACTATGCCTATCAGTAGTTAGTGCCTTCTGTAGTTTGAATCTTTTATTTAGCTGGTAGTAGTGGCGCTCGCTGTATTGCAGTAGTTCGAGTAACAATATACATGAATGACCTGGTGGATGACATCCGAAGTTCACTGAGGCTTTTTGCAGATGATGCTGTGGTGTATCGAGAGGTTGCAACAATGGAAAATTGTACTGAAATGCAGGAGGATCTGCAGCGAATTGACGCATGGTGCACGGAATGGCAATTGAATCTCAATGTAGACAAGTGTAATGTGATGCGAATACATAGAAAGATAGATCCCTTATCATTTAGCTATAAAATAGCAGGTCAGCAACTGGAAACAGTTAATTCCATAAATTATCTGGGAGTACGCATTAGGAGTGATTTAAAATGGAATGATCATATAAAGTTCATCGTCGGTAAAGCAGATGCCAGACTGAGAGTCATTGGAAGAATCCTAAGGAAATGCAATCCGACAACAAAGGAAGTAGGTTACAGTACGCTTGTTCGCCCAATGCTTGAATACTGCTCAGCAGTGTGGGATCTGCACCAGGTAGGGTTGATAGAAGAGATAGAGAAGATCCAACGGAGAGCAGCGCGCTTCGTTACAGGATCATTTAGTAATTGCGAAAGCGTTACGGAGATGGTAGATAAACTCCAGTGGAAGACTCTACAGGAGAGACGCTCAGTAGCTTGGTACGGGCTTTTGTTAAAGTTTCGAGAACATACCTTCACCGAAGAGTCAAGCAGTATATTGCTCCGTCCTACGTATATCTCGCGAAGAGACCATGAGGATAAAATCAGAGAGATTAGAACCCACACAGAAGCATACCGACAATCCTTCTTTCCACGTACAATAGGAGACTGGAATAGAAGGGAGAACCGATAGAGGTACTCAGGGTACCCTTCGCCACACACCGTCAGGTGGCTTGCGGAGTATGGATGTAGATGTAGATGTAGAACGAAGATTTTTTGTGAGGTAAGTGATCTGTGAAAGGTATAGGTTAATTTTAGTCAGGGCCATTCTTTTGTAGGGATTATTGAAAGTCACATTGCGTTGCGCTAAAAACTATTGTGTGTCAGTTTAAGCACAGTCGTGTATAAGTTTTCTAAGGGGACGTTTCAAGGTTAGTTAGGTTTAGGTAGTTCTATGTTCTAGGGGACTGATGACCACAGCAGTTGAGTCCCATTGTGCTCAGAGGCATTTGAACCATTTTGAACCAAGGACGCCACCATCATTTAATCATACTGTAAAGCTGCATGCCCTTTGGAAAAATTATGGCCGTAGTTTCTCCTTGCTTTCAGCCGTTCGCAGTACCAGCACAGCAAGGCCGTTTTGGTTATTGTTACAAGGCCAGATCAGTCAATCATCCAGACTGTTTCCCCTGTAACTACTGAAAAGGCTGCTGCCCCTCTTCAGGAACCACACGATTGTCTGGCCTCTCAACAGATACCCCTCCGTTGTGGTTGCACCTACGGTACGGCCATCTGTATCGCTGAGGCACGCAAGCCTCCCCACCAAAAGCAAGTTCCACGGTTCATGGGGGGGGGGGGGGTACTATTATTATTAATATTATTAGTTTCGGTAACCAGATACGAAGGTTCGAACTTTAATAGTGGCAACTGCTTACTTAAAGTTCGTACAAAACAGATGCTTGTTTCAAGGTTTTATGACCTTGAGAGTAGTCACTATCATTGTGTAGAACCCTTTGCCAGCGATGTGGAAGTCTTAGGATACTCTTAGCAGTGCCAGTTTTGTGTACAGTTCGAGCGGCGTTGTCTATTGCCCGAGGAATTTGTAACAGTTCCAAGTGAATGCCGTGAAGTGTTTCCTTCAGTTTGCTAATCGAGTTGAACTCTCGAGGGCTTATGTCAGGGGAGCACCTTATGTGGTATAGCACTCAGCAGCCCCATCAGTCAAACAAATCAGTAACAGGTCGCACTATACGGGCTTGACCACTGTCCTTCAAAATGATGGTCAGGTCCTGCAGAAAGCGTCATCACTTCTGTCTCAATGTTGTTCAATTTTTAAACACAACCTACTACCAGCTACCAACGGGTTATACACAGTGATGGTGACTACTTTGGAGGTCAGTAAAACTTTGAAACAGCTATCAGTTTTGTATGAGCTGTAAATAAATAGTTGCCACTATTAAAGTTCCAACCCTCATACAAAGCATTGGGAGCGTGCCGTCTTCCATTTTTTCCCATTTCAGAATTATGGAGTCCAGAAATCAAGTGAATTACAAATAATAAGAATAGAATCAACGTTTTAGCGACTTGTTTCATCATTCGTTAAAAAAAGGTTGTTAGAAATAAGCGATACCTAAAGTCTCATTAGATAGAGGCTTAATAAAACACCTACAGAAACTAAATATAATATATGTTTCATCAGTCTAAAAATAAAAGTATTCTGAGAAAACAATTTTTCATTCCAACATTTAGTTAGTGCTTTTGTTGATGTTCATTTCATATCCTGCCTTCAAGGAAACATCCTATCCGTTCAACTGCTCTTCCAAGTCCTTTGCTGTCTCTGACAGAATTACAACGTCATCGGCGAACCTCAAACTTCTTATTTCTCCTCCATGGATTTTAATACCTACTCCGAATTTTTCTTTTGTTTCCTTCACTGCCTGCTCAATATACAGATTGAATAACATCGGGGAGAGGCTACAACGCTGTCTCACTCCCTACCCAACCACTGCTTCCCTTACATGCCCCTCAACTCTTATACCTGCCATCTGGTTTCTGTACAAATTATAAATAGCCTTTCGCTCCCTGTATTTTACCCCTGCCACCTTTAGAATTTGAAAAAGAGTATTCCAGTCAACATTGTCAAAAGCTTTCTCTAAGTCTACAAATGCTAAAAACGTAGCTTTGTATTTCCTTAATCTTTCTTCTAAGGTAAGTCGTAGGGTCAGTATTGCCTCACGTTCCCCAACATTTCCACAGAATCCAAACTGATCTTCCCCGAGGTCGGCTTCTACTAGTTTTTCCATTCGTCTGTAAAGAATTCGCGTTAGTATTTTGCAGCCGTGACTTATTAAACTGACAGTTCGGCAATTTTCACATCTGTCAATGCCTGCTTTCTTTGGAATTGGGATTATTATGTAGCTCTAATGGAATGTTGTCTACTCCCGGGGCCTTGTTTGGTCTCAGTTCCTTCAGTGCTCTGCCGAACTCTTCATCGTATCTACCATTTCATCTTCATCTACATCCTCTTCCATTTCCATAATATTGTCCTCAAGTACATCAGCCTTGTATAGACCCTCTATATACTCCCACTACCTTTCTGCTTTCCCTTCTTAGCTTAGAACTGGGTTTCCATCTGAGCTCTTGATATTCATGCAAGTGGTTCCCTTTTCTCCAAAGGTCTCTTTAATTTTCCTGTAGGCAGTATCTATCTTACCCCTAGTGAGATAAGCCTCTACATCCTTACATTTATCTTCTAGCCGTCCCTGCTTAGCCATTTTGGACTTCCCGTGGATCTCATTATTGAGACATTTCTATTCCTTTTTGCCTGCTTCATTTACTGCATTTTTATATTTTCTCCTTTCATCAATTAAATTCAATATTTCTTCTGTTACCCAAGGATTTCTACTAGCCCTCGTCTTTTTACCTACTTGATCCTCTGCTGCCTTCACTACTCCATCCCTCAAAGCTACTCATTCTTCCTCTAGTGTATTTATTTCCCGCCATTTGTTCCCTTACGCTCTCCCTGAAAGTCTGTACAACTTCTGGTTTAGTCAGTTTATCCAGGTAACATCTCCTTAAACTCCCACCTTTTTGCAGTTTCTTCAGTTATAATCTACTGGTACTACTATTCATTATTTGCCCAGTTACTTGTGATCCAGTTTCGGTGAGAGAGAGTTAGCTTAGGATGCTTCAGTTCAACGACAATTTTGAAACCAATTAAAATGTATGGGAAAGATCGAGCCAGGCAAAGGGTGTACATTCTGAAGACGCGAAATTAAAATGTTTTTTTGACTATCCAGGTTTGGTGTTTACGATTAAGATTAATTGCGGTACGATTATTTTTAACCCGGAGGCGGCCTATTTCATTCTCCGTTCTTGCCTTATAAGACATTATAATGCAGCGCATGACCTCGTCATCACTGGCACGTTAAACCTCGATCTTCTTTGGCCCCTTTATAATTTGATGAAGGGAAAAATTATTACTAAATGCGTGATACGTTACATGTGAAATTTATCTCTGTATTAGATGGAGATGATGATGATGGTTAGGTCTACTAGAAATTTTTCTCACAACAGAATCTAGTTAATACAAAAATAATTATCTTATTAGCAAACGTTCCACCTAAAAATTAAAATAACAAAGATTATGGCATTATCAGCTGACTTAAATCTGAAAATGTAAATTAAATACAGAATACTGTGCATTGCTACTGTTACATTCTGCTCCACAGCTGATAAGAACGGTATCAAACTCTTTATCTATTGACACAAATACAGATGCTAGATGAATTTGTGATATATTACAACTAGTTTCGTTCTTTTAGACATTCTGTACTGTACACTTGATCACATTACAGTTTACAAGACCGTTTATCAAATCAGTCTGAGCCCAAAGCTCATTTAATTCCGTTTGAAGCATCAGCGTAACATTGTACGTCTTTAACACGTACCATATATATGAAGTAATAGTTGTGCAGTTGCCCCATACGACATACTTTGTGGAGCCGTACTGTCTGTCCTATTGTTGTGAGTGAGTTATATTCTGTCGGTCCTGTTGTACGTTCTACGCTGATCAGCCACTACATTATGACCATCCAGGAGACGGCAGAGCCACCTGAAGAGGAATGGCTGCTCGTCAGACACGCGCACTGTGCATGTATTATGAGAGAGCGTGCTGTTCGTGTGTACAGTGGAGAAGTCGCGAGATCCCGCTGAATTTGTCCGAGGGAAGAATGTGACGGCCCGGAGACTCAGCACAAGGATTTCCAAAACTGCACCAATTGTCGGGTAGTCGAGGAGGTGAAAACACGTACAGACGTCATAGGGTTGGGCGGCTACCCCCCATTACAAAATTCTACATCTACATCCATACTTCGCAAGCCACCTGACGGTGTGTGGTGGAGGGTACCTTGAGTAAATCTATCGGTTCTCCCTTCTATTCCAGTATCGTATTGTTCGTGGAAAGAAGGATTGTCGGTATGTCTCCGTGTGGTTTCTAATCTCCCTGATTTTATCCTCATGGTCTCTTTACGAGATATACGTAGGAGGGAGCAATATACTTCTTGACTCCTCGGTGAAGGAATGCTCTCGAAACTTCAACAAAAGCCCGTACCTACGTACTGAGAGAGTCTTCCACTGGAGTTTATCTATCATCTCCGTAAAGCTTTCGCGATTACTAAATGATCTTGTAACGAAGCGCGCTGCTCTCCGTTGGATCTTCTCTATCTCCTCTATCAACCCTATCTGGTACGGATCCTACACTGCTGAGCAGTATTCAAGCAGTGGGCGAACAAGCGTATTGTAACCTACTTCCTTTGTTTTCGGATTGCATTTCCTTAGGATTCTTCCAATGAATCTCAGTCTGGTATCTACTTTACCGCTGATCAACTTTACATGATCATTCTATTTTAAATCACTCCTAATGCGTACTCCTAGATAATTTATGGAATTCACTGATTCCAGTTGCTGGCCTTCTATATTTTAGCTAAATGATAAGGGATCTTTCTTTCTATGTAATCGCAGCACATTACACTTGCCTCAATTGAGATTCAATTGCCATTCCCTGCACCATGCGTCAATTCGCTGAAGATCCTCCTGCATTTCAGTACAATTTTCCATTGTTACAACCTCTCGATATACCACAGCATCATTCGCAAAAGCCTCAGTGAACTTCCGATGTCATGCACAAGGTCATTTATGTATATTGTGAATAGCAACGATCCTACGAGACTCCCCTGCGGCACACCCGAAATCACTCTTACTTCGGAAGATTTCTCTCCATTGAGAATGACATGCTGCGTTCTGTTATCTACGAACTCTTCAATCAAATCGCACAATTGGTCTGATAGTCCGTATGCTCTTACTTTGTTCATTAAACGACTGTGGGGAACAGTATCGAACGCCTTGCGGAAGTCAAGAAACACGGCATCTACCTGGGAACCCGTGGCTACGGCCCTCTGAGTCTCGTGGACGAATAGCGAGAGCTGGGTTTCACACGATCGTCTTTTTCGAAACCCATGCTGATTCCTAGAGAGTAGATTTCTAGTCTCCAGAAAAGTCATTATACTCGAACGTAATGCGTATTCCAAAATTCTACAACTGATCGACGTTAGAGATATAGGTCTATAGTTCTGCACATCTGTTCGCGTTCCTTCTTGAAAACGGGGATGACCTGTGCCCTTTTCCAATCCTTTGGAACGCTACGCTCTTCTAGAGACCTACGGTACACGGCTGCAAGAAGGGGGGCAAGTTCCATCGCGTACTCTGTGTAAAATCTAACTGGTATCCCATACAGTGCAGTCTTCGTCGGTGAAACAGCTTTGGAAAAGGACATTTAGTATTTCGGCCTTTGGTCTGTCATCCTCTGTTTCAGTATAGTGTGTCATCCTCTGTTTCAGTACTATTTTGGTCACAGAGTGTCTGGGGATTTTGTTTTGATCCACCTACCGCTTTGACATAAGACCAAAATTTCTTAGGACTTCGTAAGCTGGGTAGAATGGTAAAACAGGACAGCCGGCGAACTGTGGCGGAATTAACACCAGACTTTAATGCTGCGTAGAGTTCAAGTGTGTCAGGAGGCTTGCGGAGTATGGATGTAGGTGTAGATGTAGATGTAGATGTAGATGAACACGCAGTGCGCCGAACACTCATAACGATGATCGTCCGCAGCCGACGACCAATGCCTGTGCCAATTTGAACAACACGACATCGGCAACTAGAACTGAAATGGGCGCTTAACTATCGGCACAGGGTCAGAGCGTTGCGTGGTCTGATGAATCCCGATGTCATCTTCATCATGGCGATGGAAGGAAGCGAATCAATCGTCTTGACACCGCTACTGAGGGACGGTGATATGCTGGTGGCAGCTCCATTGTGGTCCGAAGATCAACGCGTGGGCATCCATGGATGCAGTGGCGCTCGTGTAACGCACCATGACGGCCAAGGAGTTTGGTACATTAGTTGCAGACCACATACAACTTCATGAGGATCATGTTTCCTGACGGCAGGGGCATTTTTCAGCAGGATTATATGCCATGTAACAAGGCCAGTAGTGTGATGGTTCGAGGAACACAGCGGTGAGTTCCAGTTTATGTGCTGCCCCCCCCCCCCCCCCTCCAAATCGCTAGATCTGAACCCGATGAAACACATCTGAGATGTGACTGGACGTGACGTCGAAGCGCATCGTCCCCTTTCCCGGAATTCACGGGAACTAGGTGGCTTGAGCGTACAGATGTGGCACCAGTTCCTTCCACTGGCCTGCAAACGCACCGTGCCGTCTACATTTCACCTTTCCCTAGTTTGCTTAGTACTGGATTGGCATCTGAGATCTTAATATCCACACAGCAGCACTTTTTTGTCTAAGACGTTTTTAATTTTCCTTCTAATGGTATCTACCTTTTCCTTACTGACGTATGCTCTACATCGTTGCATCCCTTCTCTAGCCATCTTTGCATAGAAATTTTCGATTTTCTGTGTATCTCGTTTTTGCATGTCCTCTCCCTTGCAGCATATTTACAGTTTACTCTTTCCTCAATTTAATTAAATAACTGCTGTTATTCAGCGATTTCTTCTGTTATTCAGCCATTTACTCTCCCTTGCTGCATATTTACAGTTGACTCTTTCGTCAATTTAATTAAATATCTGCTGTTATTCAGCAATTTCTTCTGTTATTCAGCCACTTCTTTCTACCAACGTAATCTTCTGCTGCATTCACTATTCTATCTCTAGAAGCTAACCGTTCTGTGGGAGAGCCGCTCAAGATTTGATCTTGTTCGAATGGTTTACGATCTTTTCAGTGATACTAATTTTATTGTTTGTCCACTTTTCAAATGCCAACTCCTTTTCCAAGACATTGAAAATTATTTTCGCTATCGGCCAGAAAGCAGTGGAGAACGTGCTGCCAATAATTTTCAGTTTACAAGTCCACTATTAGCTTTTCGAAATGGAAATAGATTGTTCTGTCACTCTATGTGTGATCCAGAGAAGTCAGGAACTACTACGGTAAATGAGAATCTACTGTTGTTTAACAAATCAGTGTATTCAGTGCACAAATTATTAATATTTTTGCAATTCATTGAAGTCTTCTTATTGTAATCAGCGCTCGAGACAGTTCAGAGCCGATTTCTATTCGAAGTTCCAAGGGTTGCTAATTATTGCTAAGTCTCTTAATTACGTAAGGTTAATTTCTCGCCTTAAAAGTGTTGAATAAGCCACGCCACGTGCCACTCGGTTTTCTACAACAGCACAGGCAGCACACAACGTAAAAAAATCGAAACTGAAACAAAGGTTTACCTGTAAATTATTAAGCCATTAAAGTTCACTCTTATACATTTGAACTCAATATGAGCAATAACTAATACGATACAAAAACACTCAAGTCGGTCGTCATCAATGCCATCCGAATCTCAGCGTACACGAACGCGGACAGAATTACGACACTTTCTGAAGCTTAGCGAGATACATCACAGGTAACTGGAGACGATCGAATAAAGGGAGTCCATACGACTGTTTATAGGTGGGAGGAGGGGGGGGGGGGCTGCACATGGGGTATTCAGTACTTTTAATACGAATGCTTTGGAAGTAACCATAAGAAGTTCCAGTTCTGACCGTGTTAAAACATACATAATACAGACTTTTAAATCATTATCAATGAAGAAAAGCTCTTGGCTTCACTTTATTCTTTTGCCTTTCCGTGGGAGCTACGCGAGAGGGGGTTGGCTTCCAACTCCCCTCAATAAATTAATTTCCAATGAGTTTAGGAATGAGCGTTATAATTGTCCTAGACCGGTGCTGGGAGCAGTGTGACTTAAGATGTGCACAGATGAATTTCTGAAAATGTAAATAGCATATCGCGGCCTGATAGCCGTTATATGTTGTGTGATTACTTAAAATTTTTGGATTTCTTCTTCGGATGACTGCAGGTTCAGGCTGGACAACAAAAGAAAAAGATACTGAGAGTTAGTAACAGATTCACGCCAATGGCGGATCGGTGTCGCATGGAAGTGTTGCATGTCTCACACAAAAAGGCTGAAAAATCGTACTAGTGGCTCAATGATTATTAACACAAATACGTAGACGGGTATTGTAATAAGGTATTCGAACACATTTTGAATTAAAATTAGCTTAACATATTAGAAATGATTCAGAGCTACAGAGACAACGATACTTACGTGGCAAGACCAGCATGATGAAAGACAAAAGCGAACAGCCAGGCTTGCCCTGGCTCCCCTCGAAGAAAATCCTGAAGGCCGCTCCATCTTTCATTTCTGCAGAGAGTGTAATATTGCCGTATGGTGTCTCTGGTCCTCAATCGATATACGAGTTATATGTTCCTTTACACAGGCATATACAAAGCTTAACGCGCACACAAAAAGTAATTTCTAGTAAAGTGGTCTCATACGTGACGTCGCGACTCCCCCTCGCCAACAAGTGTGAGCCGTTGTGTTAAACGACCTCCATTTACCGTCATGGTGGTATTTCTATACCCCTGTTGATGCTTCGGACCAAATGATAAACAGTACACCTGAAAGTCTCACGCTTTAGGTGCCCGCTGCAGTGCAGAAATGACAACATCTCATATATCGTTGTTAGTTGGAGACCAACAATTACCCTTTTTGCAATGAGGAATACGATACTCTACGTAAGTTCTGCAAAAACAACAATTACATAACTCTTAAATTACGACTCCTAGAATTTTGTTATAAACGAACCGAGTGTACAGTAGATTATGTACTATGAACTGTCGGTTTTCTAGTTACTGTACTTCTATAAAGTAACATGATTGTCTGGTAATTTGGCACAGGTTCACCATTACTTTTTACTAAAATACTGCTGTTATTTCATTATTGTAACTTATTTTTGAAGACCGGTTAATCTATGACGATTCTGCCAGTTACAGTACAGAAATCAGTTCTTACTTTCTACCTTGAAAATTGGAACAAATAACGCCATAATTACAGTGAAGCGACAAAGAAATTGGAATAGGCATCTACATTCCAATTCAGAGATAAGTAAACAGGCAGAATACGGTGCTGAGGTCGATAACACCTACATAAGGCAACAAGTGTTTGGCGCAGTAGTTACCTCGATTACTGCTGCTACAACGGCAGGCTATCAAGATCTGAGAGAGTTCGAACGTGGGGTTATAGTCGGCTCACGAGCGATGGGACACAGCATCTCTGAAGTAGCGATGAAGTGGGGATTTTCCGGTACGACCATTTCACGAGTGTACCGTGATTATTAGGAATCCGGTAAAACATCGTATCTACGACATCACTGCGGCCAGAGAAAGTTCCTGCAAGAACGGGACAAACGACGACTGAAGAGAATCATTCAGCGTAACAGAAGTACAACCCTTCCGCAGTTGTTGTTGTTGTGGTCTTCAGTCCTGAGACTGGTTTGATGCAGCTCTCCATGCTACCCTATCCTGTGCAAGCTTATTCATCTCCCAGTACTTACTGAAACCAACATCCTTCCACAGATTGCTTCAGATTTCAATGCTGGGCCATCAACAAGTGTCAGCG
The DNA here is from genome assembly GCF_023897955.1 of Schistocerca gregaria. Lineage (NCBI taxonomy): Eukaryota > Metazoa > Arthropoda > Insecta > Orthoptera > Acrididae > Schistocerca > Schistocerca gregaria. The sequence continues at coordinate 575,122,476 of NC_064925.1, forward strand.
TTCGAAGCATTCAAAGAAACATCATCGTTTTGGACTTTCGGTGCCGCAGGCCCACTCGTATACCCTTGATGGCTGAACGACACAAAGACTTAAGTCTCGCCTGATCCCGTCAACATAGACATTGGACTGTTGACGACTGGAAACATGATGCCTGTAAGGACAAATCTCATTTCAGATTGTATCGTGCGGATGGACATGTACGTATATGGAGGCAACCTCATGAATCCGTGCGTCCTGCATGTCAGGAGGGGACTATTCAAGCTGGTTGAGGCTCTGTAACGGTGTAGGGCGTGTGGAGCTGGAGTGATACGCGGCCCCTGATACGTCTAGATACGACTCTGGCAGGTGACACATACGTAAGCATCCTGTCTGATCACCTACATCCATTCGTGTCCATTGTGCATTCCAACGAACTTGGGCCACTGCAGCAGAACAATGCCAAAACCCCACACGTCCAGAACTGCTACAGAGTGGCTCGAGAAACACTTCAGAGTTTAAAAACATCCGCCAACTACCAAAATCCCCAGACATGAACATTATTGAGCATATCTGTGATGCCTTGCAACGTGCTGTCCACAAGAGATCTCCACTCCCTCGTACTGTTACGGATTTATGGGCATCTCAGCAGGATTCACGGTGTCAGTTCGCTTCAGCAACACTTGAGACATTATTTGAGTTCATGACACGTCGTGCTGTGGCACTTCTGCGTATACCAGTTTCGTTCGTCCTTCAACGTATCTCTGCAGTTTGTTTTGAGAGGTAGCAGCATGGATCAAAGGATGGGCTGTAAATTGCATACCTTAAAAGCTATGAGCACGTGTCTATCTTCAACTACTGTGAAACAAATTTCTTCTACCGAAGAAGTAGCTGTAGCTCTTAAGGTACGCATTTAAAGCCCATGTTTACAAGAAAGTTTCTCGTCTTTTGGTCCACAGGTCTACCTCTGAAAGTCTGTCGGTGGAATTCTGGGTCACCATGCAAATAGCTAAGCGACTATCCGAGGGCACGGAACCCAGAAGCAATTTTTTTCCTATCCCACGGCTTTGTCAAATTGAAATATTTGTGATGTTGACACAATCCGCTGATTAAGTAGTATAATTCTACGTGAAACGTTCAATACAGTATAACAAGAATGACAATTACGAGTGTAAACTGTAAGTACGTCTTGAGGCAGGGTGCCTCACTCTACCACTCTAGAGAATGAAAGCAACAAACTATACACATGATTACAAACCTTTCCGAAACTTTTTCTCATTGACACCCCCCCCCCTTCCCCTCCCATACTTTCCTGTTCATGAAGTAAAACTGCCACTTCAGGTGTGATATTTTACTACGAACTGTATTCGTAACGCATTTGGCATAATTATCCATATATGCTAATGAATGTACGTGGAATACATCATTGTTTAGGAGATATTATGTCATAAACCTTGAGGTACGTGAAAAAGTTGCTTTTGTAGGTGAAAACTGTGTGTAGATCTTGACGCAAATGCTCAGAGTAAATTCATCTAGTATTTTAGACCAGGGGAATCGTGCGAAACGTTGACACTTTTGTAGTCTCAAAAAGTGACGTTAAAGTATTTGAAATACATGGGTGGTTGTGGGGATGAAGAGAAAAAAATCCTTAATACCTTAAACTGAAGAGATATTTTCAGCTACAGTAAGCACGTTAGACGGTAGTAGCAACAGGTAAATCACAATTCAAGGCGAATATGACAAATATGTTTGTCGTTCCAGAAAGTATATTCGTTTAGAAAAGTCAACTTTTACGACTGGCTGATATAATGGACTACCGCAGTGGTCATGGTTATTGTCTATGACAGTGCTGTATACAAATTATTTAGTTAATAACTACTGAAAAACAGATAAAAATGTATTTCTAATAATATAACATGGAAATGGTGTCTTCGCAAAATATAAGTATGAACATGGGCATCCATGATAGTTTCCTATGATAAAATTTTCCGCAAATAGTAAGTTCCAACGGAAATCGGTACGTAATGTCAAAAGCCGGTTAAGAGACATTTGTAATGATACTTCATTCAACCTTTGTACGGGTAGTATGTGCTGAGAAAAAGGGATACTGACGTGAACAATAATATGTATGATGAATAGAGCACTTACCGACATCCAACGAACTTTAAATATTATTTCAAATCTTTTTTAAACCTACGTGCTTGCCGCCCGAGTGGTTCTAGGGGCTTCAGTCTGGAACCGCGCAATTGCTACGGTCACAGGTTCGAATCCTGCCTCGGGCATGGATGTGTGTGATGTCCTTAGGTTAGTTAGCTTTAAGTAGTTCTAAGTTCTAGGGGACTGATGATCTCAGGTGTTAAGTCCCATAGTGCTCAGAGCCATTTGAAGCATTTTGAACCTAGGCGCTTAACGTCAAATATTTAACTCATTTGTAAAGCGATCCGAAGTTTGAAGCTGTTTTATGCCTGGGATTTTAGTTCTTTAAAGAATCGGTAGTTTATTGGTTTATTCATTATGACATGGTTTCTGTGCGTGGTTTTTGGTTGTGGAAGGATCACACTTTTACTTATGAGTATGCTGTAAGTAGACGTATAGCTTTATATTCGGGAGGTACACAACACGCAAAAAATCTCAGCCAGTAGACTCCATTGTTACCGCATTAGGGGAATTATTGTGCCAGAATTTCAGCTGTTGTGTTGTAAATGGTATTCAAAACGTCTACTATGTGCGTTGCAGAATGCTTCAAAGTTTCATGTAAGCTAAAGAGCTCATTACCCTTTACTTTGAGGGTCGCTCCTTTACACACAGATTCGCGGTGGTACTTTGTGCAACTGTTTTTGCGGTGTGTTCATTTTCATGACGCTCTCCGAGGAGCCATTGAGACTAAGAATAGCTCTTCAGGCGTCCAGAATGAAAAGCGTCAAAAGGCAGCACAACAGACGTTGCGACACTGGTGGTGCCAGAGTTGTAACCAGGCAAAGATCTTTGACTGCCGCGCACACGTAGCGTGGATTGTATAGCGTGGACTCACGTCGAGGGGACTGAATCGCCCGCCGTTGAATCAAATTAAAAATTTAAGTACAGACTTTTAATTAAACGACACTAAGCGTTCACTTAATGGACCTAATTAAATGTTTAACTTGCGCCGCAGGAACTTTTTCGGAATCGCATTCAGCGGTAGGGGCGAATTAAAAGGCACCATTACACCAAAATGCGTCCGCCTGCGGGGGTGGGCCCTTTCATTAACAGCAGCTACAACGTGGCCGTTATTCAGTTACCCCTTAACGGTGAGGGTATGTCTGCTTTCTCTCGCCACCCCTCGGACTTGGGGAAGCGCCGCTGGCGCAGGGGATTTATATCTCAAGAAAAATAAATGTCATTCAAGTTAAGCTTCGCCATTTAATCAACACAGGGCCTTTGGAAGCTGAAGAGCGTGGTGCAATCGAGGTACCTTACGATATCTTACATGTTAATCCACACTAATATTATAAATATGAAAGTAACTATGTTTGTTACGCTTTCACAGCTAAACCGCTGAAATTAATCTTATGAAATTTTGTATGGACATGAAGACTCCGAGGATAAATATAGGCTACCTTAAAAAGAGTGTAGTATAAGGTATTTACTGACTTGATGAAAGTAACCGTTGTGACAGTCCGTCTCGTTTTTATTACCCAAAGCGATAGCAGCACCTCAAGCGGCCAGGGAACGACACTTCCGAATACGATATCGGATGAGTGCGAACACCAACGTTTACATTGACCTGTAACATAGTTTTTACAGTAGGGAGTGTCTGTAATGACACAAAAATCTACAATAATTAAAAATTGACGCCATATTTGTCCTTATTTAGTTTCTTAAAGACCCTACACTACCCTCCATAAGTTTGGAAAGACCTAGAAAATATAGACATTGGAAAGGAATTACAGTTTTAAAATGCATTTTGTTGTTTTACAAATGGTTACTAAGGTCAAATAATAGACAGTAGGATGCAACAATTGAATTTTCGATTCCTCAGAGTAGCCACCCTTGGCTTTCATCACTGCCTCGCACACTCTCGGCATGAGCTGCGTCAGTTTTGCCAAGGTTTCAGTTCGAATTAATCTCTATTCTTACTGCAGGACCTCCCACTATTGTGAGCCACTCGTGATTTCCCGTTTTCGGATCCTCCTGTCCAATTCATCCCATAGCAGCTCGATTGGGTTACAATCAGGGGATTGGGGCGGCCATTCCACGTTTTTTAATATTTAACGAACCTCTAGAGACTTCATATAGTTCTGACATAAGCGAGACGTACGTTTCGGGTCGTTGCCTGGCTGCAAGACAAATCAGACACAAAATAGATGTCTTAGCAAGTCGCTGGAGAATGGCATGATAATCCTTTTGGTTCAGTGTCCCATCTGTTTTACCAAATCTCAGACTTTATTCCCTCCAAAGGATCCCCATACCATCACAGAACCCCCTCCATGCTTTACAGTTAGAATTAAGCATTAGGCATTGAAGCGTTCATGAGGTAAATGGCGTACATATTGACGGCGTTTACTTCCAAATATTTCGAATTTGGATTCATCAGTGAATAAGACTCTTTCTCAATCCCCCACTGTCGAATGCTGGTGTGCCTTAGCCCACTGAAGCCTTTTCATGTTGACTCACTCTCCGGTGTATTTCTCGTTGTATTCAGTTCATCAGTCAATTGACGGACAGTTTTTAATCTGTTGCGTTTACTGGTCACTACCAAATACTGTTCCTGGCGTTCTGATATTTTCCTGGATGGTGCTGAGTGAGGACGAGGTACGAAACGGCACATCACAGGGCAGTTTATTTACGATTCTCTAACAATGTACATACATTAACTGAATAACGTTTTCCTTTAATAACAAAAAAATTGTTAAGAAACACCATAAGACCAGACTTTCTGTAGAAAGACGTCGTAATTTACCCAACAAAGCACAGGTTTTTCCCTACACTTCCAGGCAAATCAGTGATTGTAGAACGTAGGAAACTTATATGAAATGTAATACCTCAATTACTTAACATACCAAATGAGCTATAACAGTAGCTTAAGGGATAACCATTGTCCCTAAATCTCAGTCACAAACGTAAGAAAAGTCAAACAAATCACTTTTGAAGCAAAAGTAACATTTACAAAAAGTTAGTGTATTATGAAGTCGAGGGAAGTGTAAAAATGAGCCAAACATCAGGCTCCATACAAAATTTTTAAATGTCAATGAAAGTGCCTATGATAAACAGATAGTAATACATGGTTCTCATGCATGAAATTGCTCTTGCTTTCAGCAGATTAGCAGCAATCGCCCACATATTCGAAAGTATTTCTTCATGTATCAGTTGTCGTTTATGTCACTGAGTAAGTGTGATTCGGCTGTTTTTATATTATTTCGTGGCAATTCATGTCTCCTGGTAATTTAGTAACGCTTACAAAGCAAAAACATAAAAATTGTTTCTTTAACTAGATAGGAAATAATTCAAAACAGACAGTTTTTGACTGTCTGCTTTCTCACCGCTGGGAGCGCTAGTGTCTCTCTAGCTGTCGCATGGTATCAACTTTCGCACCAGAGTGTGTCGTAACTGTCTGCTTTCTCACCGCTGGGAGCGCTAGTGTCTCTCTAGCTGTCGCACGGTATCGACTTTCGCACCAGAGTGTGTCGTGAATGTCTGCTTTCTCACCGCTGGGAGCGCTAGTGTCTCTCTAGCTGTAGCACGGTATCAACTTTCGCACCAGAGTATGTCGTGACTGTCTGCTTTCTCACCGCTGGGAGCGCTAGTGTCTCTCTAGCTGTCACACGGTATCAACTTTCGCACCAGAGTGTGTCGTGACTGTCTGCTTTCACACCGCTTGGAGCGCTAGTGTCTCTCTAGCTGACGCACGGTATCGACTTTCGCACCAGAGTGTGTCGTGACTGTCTGCTTTCTCACCGCTGGGAGCGCTAGTGTCTCTCTAGCTGTCACACGGTATCAACTTTCGCACCAGAGTGTGTCGTAACTGTCTGCTTTCTCACCGCTGGGAGCGCTAGTGTCTCTCTAGCTGTCGCACGGTATCGACTTTCGCACCAGAGTGTGTCGTGACTGTCTGCTTTCTCACCGCTGGGACCGCTAGTTTCTCTCTAGCTGTAGCACGGTATCAACTTTCGCACCAGAGTATGTCGTGACTGTCTGCTTTCTAACCGCTGGGAGCGCTAGTGTCTCTCTAGCTGTCGCACGGTATCAACTTTCGCACCAGAGTATGTCGTGACTGTCTGCTTTCTCACCGCTTGGAGCGCTAGTCTCTCTCTAGCTGTCGCACAGTATCAACTTTCGCACCAGAGTGTGTCGTGACTGTCTCCTTTCTCACCGCTTGGGGCGCTAGTGTCTCTCTAGCTGTCGCACGGTATCAACTTTCGCACCAGAGTGTGTCGTGACTGTCTGCTTTCTCACTGCTGGGAGCGCTAGTGTCTCTCTAGCTGCTGCACGGTATCGACTTTCGCACCAGAGTGTGTCGTGACTGTACGTATAACAGTAATTGCTCGCTGAGGAAACTATATACTCTTTGACTTTTCAACTTTCCCATATTTATGAAAATGCTTTTATCGTTTGGGATGTTGTTCGTAACACGACTTAACGTAGCGAATGCAATGATTATAGTATCGTCACCATATTTATTCCATACTTCCATTCTAATATCAGTCTCAAGTTCTTCGCATTTTAGCCGCTGGCCCTCGTTCTACTCTGACAGGTTATGAGACACCTGAAGACTCAGCGACGGAGTCATTTAAATACAGCACGACAGAGAGGCGTCGTGCCTTTACATGTAGACCGTGGGAGGATGAAGGCATTTAATTACGAAAGGTGGGCACAGCCCCAGGTAAAAGGCAGACGTGTGATGGGAGACGACGTTATTACAGATAAAAATATTATAAAATTCGCGCAGCATTGAACTATACAGTATTTATGTTCGTTTAACGCCATTTGATGTACACCACTATATAAAGACAAGTCGTTGTTAAAAGTATTTACAAAAAATGTCGAAAAATTCCTGACCGATTGATTCGACTGAACGTTCATTTGAGTGTCATGTAAAAGTTTTAACCAAAGCTACCAGCATATATATATATGCTTCAAATTCTTACACGAAACTCTAATGAACACTTTGACAGATATTATACATATATACACTTATATGAATGTGACTCTTGCTACCAAAATTTCCGCTCAATATAGTACACGGATGCTTCAGTGTTGTATGCAGTATTCCAATAAGAATTCGGATTTATATATTTTCTTAATGTTGTCACCAAAAATCTCAAAGGTCTTACCAATTTACTTCAAATACCAACACGGTACTGTAATAAACGTTCAGATGCATGTAACTATATATTTTTCATACGTATATGGTACAGAGGTATGTAAAAAATATATAAAGGGGAAATACTGTAAGAAATATCTCGAAAAATTGCTGATCTTTTTGCTTGAAGGTTTTACACAGTGCTCTAATAATTGATCAGATGGACCTGTCCTAAATATTTTTGAACAATAATTGTTTGGATCTAGTTAAAACCGACTGCAGGAAAGGAAATGGGACAGCACATTTCTGCAGTATAGCATTTTATTTCTCATAGTCTGTTTTAAAATAAAACCTGTTTCTTCCATATATAGTCTACTTATATATATATATATATATATATATATATATATATATATATATATATATATATATATATATATATATATGTGTGTGTGTGTGTGTGTGTGTGTGTGTGTGTGTGTGTGTACTGATTTGTTTTCTTCCTCGCAATCAATTTTCACAGAAAACAGGTAGCTATATTAATGGCTTATCAGCTTATGATTACTTTCTAATCCTACTCTTTTGCAGATTAAAACTAAGCAGAATATTGTCAATGCCGCTGAGATGCCCTGCTTAACCCTCAGGACAGGACAGATAGAATAAATTGTGGAAATGCGCCAAAATAAGGGGCTGCCAGTTACAGTCGAACATACAACTTTACTATTTGATGAAACATTACAAGAACTCAAAAAACTTTTTTAAACACACAGCATTAATCTTTGGGACTTAATTACCGGCTGAAAGCCACTTTCATTTAGAAATGGCTGAGGGCCAATAACTTAAAACGCAAGGATAATCAGAAATTTAAAAGGCAAGCCTTAACTTAAAACAGTTCTTTGATTAGGCTGAAGTAAACAAGTTAAACTGAAAATGCCTGAAGGCCGAACACTTAAAATTCCAAAACATTATTTTTTCAAATATTAAAGTCCTTATGTGAAACAGTTCTTTAATTTAGGCTGAAAGCCTTAAGAACCAACAACTGAAACTCAAACTGGCTGAAGGCCAAAGACTTAAAAATTCAATAGGTTGAAGTAAACAAGTCAAATTCAAATCGGCTGAAGGCCAAAGACTTAAAAATTGAGAAAGCTCTTTAAATGCCAAAGGGCTTACGTGGAACAGTACTTTAAACTAGGCTGAAGGCCTTAAGAGTAAAACAACTATAATTTAAAACAGCAAACCGGTTAGAAGCCATACAAGTACCAACAACAAGAACAAATTAAAAAAAACAATAAGGCAGTACACACAAGGGAGCTCAGATGTTCTAGGGTCGGCCTGTAAATCAAACACTGACGCTCGCTGAGGTGAGACAGGCAGTCGGGCCAACCATTCAGGATCCGACGAGAACCCAACCGACCGACAGTCAGCGGACCCGCCGACGAGATAACTTCCACTTCACCCGACCAGGGCACAACAGGAAGTTGGACGGGACAACGTAGAGGAAATTGGCGCCCACAACCAATCATACACGGAGCTGTCAAACTACACACCGTGCTGGACAGCAACAACACGATGAGGAAACTACACTGCCTGGAATATACGTCCACGCCCAGGGCTGGTAACCGGAACATTAACGGCCACAAAGCAGAAGATTCCGTTGGTACACTTTCATTCTAATACCAAATACAGTGAAACTCCACTGGAGGATGCCGAGAATTTTCCATCTTGAAAACCAAGTTGTTGCTCGTTCGAATATCCCAACAGCCGACAACGAACTCCAAACAACACAGTGTGAAGTGCCTTGACGTTCTGGCAGGTCAAATCAAATCTCAACTTTCGTTTCCAGGGTCGGTGAGCCACGGACCTCGTAGCAGTGGTAAAAGCGCCACTCTCTCCGACATGTGTGGAGACCGTCAGCTGGCTCCGGCCAAACTACACCCGCTGAGAATTCCTCACTGCTCCACGCCAACTGACCGACCTCTCAGCCAGTACACCGACAACATTTAAAATAACTTGTGAGTCAAAATCACACAAACTACACACAGTTTCACAAAGCCTTGCACGACGAAATAGACAGTGCTAACGGCAGTGACTGCACAATAACAGGGACGAAGCACGGGTCGGCACACACAGCCAACCCCTAAGCGATCGCCGGCCAAATACACGACGTCCGGCAAGGCGACCGACCGACAACCAACCAGAGTCGTCTCAAGCGGCCGAATATTCCGAGAAACTTGTTCTGGCGATTAAAGCTACTTGGACTTATCGAAATGCGAGCGCAGTCATGGGTAATAGCTAGAATATAATGCTTACACATTCCACAATGTTTTCATTCATACTTTCATGTTAATGGTCCCGGCTACTACTTGAATGGTTGACCATCAGGGGAGAGGTCGGTGACATTGGCTTTAAGGACGAGCAAGTGACTGAAGTGGAGTCCAATTGAAGTATTTGCGCTGATTTGTGGAGTCAAATGTCACTAAGAGTCTAATGGAAGGAATGGAATATCTCTTTTTACATCAAGGAACCTACTCTATTAAAAATGGCCAAATTTTATTCATAGCGTACTCGTTGCACATCCCTCCACAACGCGGCACATACCAGTGGGAGTACGGATGTCGTGTCACCATGCTTTGGGGCACGCCAATACCAGGCAGTGACTTTAAATTAAAACGTCGTCTCCTGTACAGGAATTATATAATGTGCACGAGAACAGCTTGAGGCACATGAATGTCAAAATATGGAAGTTGTTTGTGGTTGTGAGTCGCGCATGGATAATTCGCCAGCGGCAGCGATGGTGAGCTGTTACGGGGGTGTCGATGCTCGAACACAAGACTGCAGCTGGCCGAACTCAAGCCAGGACCCACCGCGCTGCTTTATTCACATAATTTACAGAAGCGCTGTGTCAGCACGCCGCCTGTGTGCTGTTCCGCTAGTCCAGACAGCTCAGCAACTCTTGGTATGCTGACACTGCACCTGCCGTCTGCAAGGCCGCTCATCTGGAACTAAGGCGCGCTCGCCCGGTCACCACCCACCGAGCATCGCGTGTTGTGCCTCGTAGCTGCTCGTGGCTCCAAGGAGTGTTTCAGTCCCTGGTCCCCGTCGCCCTCTGCCCCCTTTGGCCTGCTCTGTCCGACCATGGGACAAAGGTGGTTGTTCTGCCACACCCGGCCACCGGCTGCTTCTGCTGCCAGGACAGGACCACACTCGAACCCGCGCCCTCCTGGATGAGGTGCCACCCCTTGCCGTTAGGGGTGCTTGCCGGATGACAACACCTGCCACTGCCTCTGCAGCTGCTGCAGCGCTGCTGCACCTCCCGCAGTGTTTGCCTTGCTCGGACCTCAGTATGCCAGGTGGGAAGCGAACGTGGCCCATCCTGGACACACTGCAGACCATTGTCATTGGCCTCCGTCAGGCAGACCGTGCAATCTCCAAGTACCTGGCTGCCGTTCCGTCCCGCCCCGGTGTTGTGTCCCCAGAGGCAGAATACAGCCCGAAGAAGTACATAGAAATAAAGAACAGGTTACACAGAATATTTACAACATTGCTGCCTGACTGGCCACTATAAGTTTAGACCAGCATAGGTCCCACCCGACTCTCGACTGACCTGTCACACACTTGTCTCTAGCTAAAATTGCCTGTCTGTTTGTACTGCTTTTCCCCTCGCTTCTGATGTAGTGTCACACAGAGAGACAGAGCCTATGGCAGGGGTAAATTCCCATACTTCAGTCATTTACACATCGTCCTCCTGGCTCTCGCCTACTGCCTCGTCTCATACATCGCAATAACTTCAAGGAACGCTGTGGTTCCCTTCCTCATTGTTGCACCACTCAAAAGACATTGTGCGTGCAATAACGCCATCGCAGCTCCACTCACTGTTCACTCTGCCTGGCCTACTGGCTGCCGACTATTATTGCACAGTGACAGCGGCCCCAGTCTTCATCGCTCAACGGCGCCTTTACTGAATTTTAACAAAATTCCCATTTCTACTACTACGACTAATACTAGCGCGGTAGATCAGTTGACCTCGCCCTCGGTTGGTAAGCTTGTGAGATTTGCAGCTTACAGTTGTCAGTATTTGAAACCTTTTGAATGGTTGAAAATGTGGTAATGTTTCGGCCAAGTAGGAAAGACACTTTGAAGTTCACTCTGGAAGGAAATTATACTAGACCGAATTCCTCTGAAATTGAAAACATCCTAGAAGATGAACGAAAGTAAAGCTTGACGATGTCATTAAAATTCAAATGCCGATTGTCAGCAGTGTCTGTTTTGTAAGTCTGAGGAATGCAGAGCCTTGCGAGAAAGTAGTAGAACTGTGTGGAAGTAATTTAAATTTAAACTCTGGGAACGCAATATTGGTGATGTTAGTGTTTCACATGCCCGATTTGGTATCAGAACTGTTATACTTTTTCAGTTACCGTTCGAGGCGCCTGGCGAATATAATAAAGCAGTGGTATTGACCTATGGGAGAGTCTTAAGTAGGCTTAATATTGTCGAGATATTGTCCAGTGCCAAGAGGTTCCATGTACTGAACTGCGTGAGGCAACTAAAAGTTGATCTGCGAAGATGTTTTGCATCCTACATTAACATGTGCGGATATAGAGCCATAGTTCATGTACGTTGGCCAACCCATAATCTGAGCTGGATGCAGTGGGACGGGTCGCCTGCTCGCTCGGTGTACACAGAGGGGCGTGGCCTGGCAGCCGGACACCGGAGAGGTAGGGTCCGCGGCTGCGACCGCCTGACCGCCAACTTAGGCGGCGGCAACGATCCCAAATGACAATGTTAGTGCAAGTGACATTCAGATGGAGACCACCGAAATAGCGGGGGCGTCCTCGACCGAAGCACAATTCACATAATGTGTAACGAAAGCCCCAACAACTAACTCTCCAAATGACTCTAAATTTTCTGAAGCAGCATATTCTGATGATAACATTTCTGATCAGTACCAAGGAACTGCAGCGGACTCTTCAGGGACTACATCAAAATCTCGCCAAATCACTTGTATTTTGGAAAATAATTGCGAAGTGACCACTCGTATAAACGTAAATGTAATCAAACATTCAGTATCCTTGCAGTGGGTAGAAATATACATATATATACATATATATACATATATATACATATATATGGACAAAGACATCGTGAGTAATCAACGAAAGGAATCTGCGTCATGGCTTGGTCTCCAGAGTGTGATAGTCAGTAGTGTTCTCCTTAGTAATGGCATATCGGTAGAGATATAAAACATATAACTGACAAGCACGAGTTTGAGATTTCGAATTCCTTCAGGTACTTTGAAAAATTTATTTTTAAAAATCTTTATCAGAATGTCTTCATTCATTACTTTTATTCCATTCATTATTTCTATTACTTCACCGAGTGGTTTTAATCACCGTATAAACTTTTTTATTTGCCCACCACCTTACAGAATGTCTCAAAAAGTCGATTCCCCCACCCCTTGTGAGCTACCGAATGTTTTGGTGCCAGCAAATGATTGCGAACGAGCGCGTTTGACAGAAAGAGGAAGTGGGTATAATAAATTACAAATTAGCTTCCTACGAATGATAATACAGTTGTTGGCAGTTAGTTTTGTTTTCTTAATTTAGAAAATATTTCAGTATTTGTATATCTCGTATCGTCAAATAAAAATAATACGCCATTGTCCTCATATAATTAAAGAAAAGACTTCACGGTCCATTCCTGAGTGGTAGTCCGCTGTTTTAGTTTTTGAGTCATATGATCAATCCATGTCACCGCCTGCATGCACAACTAAATGCTGACCCCGCTTTCATTCCACGCGCACACTGCCAGTTCCCTAACTTTTATGTACGGCTTAATATGTATGGATTCATGTTTCATCTAGGTAAATCACTGACCGCCTTGTCTCTGAAGCTTCATTCTCCCGTAAGACACTAATGTAGTGTGCCTATTTTGCATCATCTATGACGTCTCTTTTGCACATAAAACGTTATTTTGGCACCTTTTAAAACTAAATCCCGTAGACAGAACAATTTTTCTAAGAGTTGTGTGCGACATATGCTGCGTTGTTTTCCCAAAGTCGGTATTCATTTATACTCTTCGTAACAGCATACAAATTGCACCCTGAGAGTACATTTGTCCATATCGTCACAGCAATACTTATTACCAACATCTTGTGTCTCCTTCTTTGCAAAAGGGAACTTTATTTCCTCTCTACTCGGATTTTTGTCCCTCCTTAAGTAACTTGCTCAGTTTCAATATTCTCGCTGCACGTCTCGTCGTCATCTCCGCCATATGATAAATTCCTTTTCTTTCTCATCGTCCACAAATTTATTCACTTTAACTGCAAGTAGTCACGCCTGTCCACGAATATATTTTAAGTGTCCATCCTTTTTGCTTGCTCAGTGACTGAAACTTCTAATAAAAAATTTTCTGCTTATATTGCTGAGTGAAATAAAGTGTACTATCTCTTTGCTATTCTTTATCATTTCAACTCTGACCCACAATATTCTAGTGCAGCGCAATCTGACTGCTCCAAAAAATTATAACTTGACATCAAATAATACAAAAGAATGACCCTGAAATAAAAGAAATCCTAACAGTTCCCCATACATTACATAAATCATTTACCTCCCAAAAATCTTCTTTACACGGACTAGCGCAATACAGCAAGCTCCAATACAGCCAGCTAAATAAAAGATTCTAACTACTGAAGGCTCTACTAATAGGGATGTGGTTAGCAAAGAAAACATTTTGTTGCAAAGCAAACAGTGTATTTTTACCTTAATGAAGTGACATACAGTTCAAAAAAATATAATCGTCCGTGAGATCCAGTCCTAAAAATTATATAATCATGAATGATATTCAGTCTCCAAGTCGGACACCTTCAGATCGTCCGCTCGCATTAATACTGCAAACCTCCAACACTGATAGTAATTAAGCTCTAGCCTCCATCACTGCTGACTACTCATTTCCAACTTCCATCACTGCTAGCTGTTCACCTCCAACTGCTAGTCCGATCAGTCACAGAGAGCCTCTTGTAAGAGTGTGCACAGCGCAGTCAGAGATTTAAAACAGAACGCTACATAGTGCTGCCAACATACAAACACATAAACAGCCCACTTACACGACGTAACAATGCGCACTCCATTAATCGGAGAGTGACTGTACCTGGTCACGTGACCAAGTTATTTCCAGCTATTGCCGCATTACCACGTCGCCTTGTCCGGCAATACCTACGTTAAAACTGTATTTGTTTTTAGAGACAACAAGAAGCATACAAAAATACAAAGAATACTCGGTTGAAAGCAGACACGCTGTTTTTTATGCTTTGAAGATGATGGCATATCCCAGCTTAGAATTGTGTGGAGTCGACTGCAAGAACAATAAGAAATAGAGGCCAATGACACAAGGTCAGGTCGTCCTCGAAAAATAAGGAGAGAGGGCCGAATGACTTGTAAGCAGTTGGTTGGTTATCCAACAAAATCGTCTCGACAAATTAGGAATGATCTGGAGCAGCTTCATAAACTGAACCTCATAAATGTCTCTGAAGCAAAACGTCGCCTGCTAGCAACTGATTTAAATGGTAGACGACCATCACGTGAGCCAGCCATAAATTCAGAAAGTAGGAAAGCAAGCAAAGAGTTTGCAAAGAAACGTCAAACTTGCAGTGCTACAGATAAGTTTAAGTTTTTATCGAGTAGTAAAAGTAAACTTAATATATTTTCTTGTGATGATGTGCAGTATATACGTGGACCATAAAAGCAAAGAGACGACAAAAAGTGCCAGCTTCTGACCATTAAGCAGGATGGTGGCAGCGGCATGGTGTGGGGATGGGGTTGGCCCTCTAATCGAAGGGAAAATTGATCGATTCCTGAACAGTGACATTTTAGAAAGTAGTATGTTACCACAAACCACAACCCGGATCTAAATCCAGTTAAACTAAACATCTTCGTGATGCACTGGACTGACTTGCTCAAAGAAGGATCAATTTGCTGCTGACTTAACTTCTGAGGTCATCAGTCCCCTAGAACTTAGAACTACTTAAACCTAACTAACCTAAGGACATCACACACATCCATGCCCGAGGCAGGATTCGAATCTGCGACCGTAGCAGTCGCGTGGTTCCAGACCGTAGCTCCTAGAACCGCTCGACAACTTTGGCCGGCTCAAATTTCCCAATGGAACCTCTGAATTCAATGCCAAACAGATGTGCAGCTCTGATCAAAGGCCATGAGTTTGCAATGAAATATTGATTTGTTCATAGATATGAAAATAGTTTTATTTTATTTTTACATACTTAGACCTATAAATTACTTTTCAGCCAGAAGAAATGTTATTTCTCTTTTGATGTAGGACAACTTTGCTTAAACTAAATATAATTTTTTTACTCCATGGATTTTAATTACATACTTTTCAGTTAGCCAATGACAGTTTTTTGTATTACACACTTATCTTCATGTAACTGTATCTAAAGCTTTTTACAAAGAAAAAAAGAAAGAGCCGCGAAGAAGTTATCCGAATGAGATTGAAATCGTTAAGTGTGTCGCACATGTACAATCGTCACAATTTTAGAAAAACTGGATGATTTATTCAAGAGAAAGAGCTTTACAGACACAGTAAGCGAATAACGCGTTGGTCCACCTCTGGCCCTTACGCAGGCAGTTATGAGGCTTGGAGTTGGATGTACTCCTGAGGGATACCGTGCCAAGTTCTGCCTAACTGGGGCGTTAGATAATCAAAATACCGAGCTGGTGGGACGACCCTGTACATAATGTTCAAAACCCTCTCAGTTGGGGAGAGATACGGCAAATGTTGCTGGCCAAGGCAAGATTTGGCAAGCACGAAGAAAAGCAGTAGAAACTCTCGCCGCCTGCAGGCGGGCGTTATCTTGCTGGAATGTAGGCCCAGGATGGTTTGACATGAAGGGCAACAAAACGTGGCGTACAACATCGTTGACGGACCGCTATGCTGTAAAGGTGCCGCGGATGACAACCAAAGAGGTCCTTATATGAAATGTTACCCCAGACTGTTGATATTCTGGTCGTATGGCGGGCGACATTGAAGTTCGTATCCCACCGCTAGCTGGAGCATCTCCAGTCACGTCTTCATTGTTCACCAGGACCCGCGATCTCACTGACTGGAGTAGAATTGTCTTCAGCGATGAGTGGGATACCAGCCTAATTGTCACCTACCATACGGCCTGACAAGCAGAAGTGAAGACCTGGGGTTCAATTTCTTTTCATAGCAGAACCACTTCGGTTGTCATCCTTACAGCACAGCGACACGTCAGCGATATTCTGCGCCACGTTTTGTTGCCCTTCATGGCACACCATCTGATACATTCTCTTAAGGTTTCGGAAGAGAAAGGTAAACTTTGAAGCTGGTCAAGATAGAACACAACGGTTCTGGTGGTAGTGGTGGTGGTGGTGGTAAGTTCCTAAGGAACTAAACTGCTGAGGTCATCGGTCCCTATGTTACACACTACTTAATCTAACTTACTCTAAGGACAACACACACACCCATGCCCGAGGGAGGACTCGAACCTCCGACGGGGTTTGTGATGAGGTAAGTAACTGAGCACAGTAGCTGAACGTTTGATTTACTTGGTTTAAACGAGCGTACACAGGTATTCAGAAAATTCATACTTTCTTTTTCTTAAAATATTAAAAGCAATAATCCTCTAAACATTAATATCATGCGAACTTTTTTAGAACGTAAGATCTTCCATAATGTTTAAAGGTAATTGATGAAATTTTAAATCACCTAAAATTGCCTTTCCCTTTAACTTTAGAACCAATCATCTTTATGAAAATTACCATCATCCACGGAATTTAAAAGAATCAAAAAAGTTCTAGATAAACCAACTTTCGATTTCTTAAAAAAACATTAACCAATAACTTTAAAAATTTAAAATCATTCACACTATTCTCTCTAAACGAAACAAGCTTAAGCTCAGAAACTTTTTCACGTCAGTTCACAGTAACTGGACATAGGAATACCGACGTGTGAATTACTTAACGCCAATCCAACCAAACCGGTCGTGAGAAAACCAATGTTACGGAAGCTGCAAAAGAACAAGCAACAAAACTTAATTGCAATTCACTGATGCATAACATGCGCTAATGCTGCCGCACACAAATCAATCTTTCGTCGATATCAGATACATCAGCACATGACTCACTTTACTACAGCCCAGGCTAAGAACAAAATCAATGAACGACAAATTATCACTATCAGTCTTAACCAAATTTACGCTCACCCTAACTCTTGAACATGAGGCAATTTGAAAAAAAAAATGTTGTTAAACCTTGACGGGATTGTTTGACACCTTTGTGATCACAGAAATTAGGTAACTCGCTTATATGCAAATTTTGGTCAGTGGAATCTGAGAACATGTATCCACAACCAAGAAGCGCCCTGAATCTGACATCCCTTCTCTAGAATATCATGCACACAGTTCAACACGATTTACACATCCCGGAAGGTCTACAACAGAAAGCCATCCGATTAGCCACACGTACACGGAAATTTGCAGAACACTGCCAGGATACAGTTTCGCGACACTACAGTCAATGGTAAGCCCTAGTCGCTCTCCGGAGCAACATCCAGTGTAATGTGTCCCAGAAGAAATAGGAAAAAAGCTGCTGAGACTTGCTAAGCGAAAACAGATTAACTGACAGGATGAATCTCACGCGACCGGAGTCGATCACGGACAAACGAATTACTGTTCCAGCAAAGGCGAACGACTCGGTTTAAATTCCAATCATAATGCGACGCTCACCAAAGTTAGTAGGTGTGCGAGGCACTAGCTCCGACGCGAGGCGCTCCCCGCCGTCCGCCGACTAAATACGAGGGTAAGCGAATTATTATCCGCAAAGAAGTTATAAAATGTTTTTGTACTCAAATACGAAACTTACAAGAACATATTATTCCACATAGTTTCCTTGCGTTTCAACGCACTTGGTCCATCATTGTACAAACTTCCTGATGCGGCCATAAAGGAAGACTCTCCGTTGGACTGCGAGCCAGGAATGCGTCGCTTGTTTCACTGCTTCGTCCGAGGCAAATCGACGGGCTATTAATGCCTATTTCAGTGGACCAAAGAAGTAACAGTCAGAAGGGACAAGATCGGGATTATATGGAGGATGATCCAGAACTTCAAATTTGAGTTTCTGGGGCGCTTCAGCAGAGTGGCCAGCAGCATGCGGACGGGCAATGTCGTGCAACGACACAACGCCTCCTGACAGCCGTCCTCGGCGTTGGCCTCGAATTGCGGGCTTTAGCCTGGCAGTAAGCGTCTCACTGTAGCGTACACTGTTTATTGTCTTGCCCCTTTCCTCATAGTGTTCCAGTATTGGATCTTGTGCGTCCATAAAAACCGTAAGCATCAGTTTTCCTGCGGACGGTTGGGTCTTGAACTTTTTCTTGCACGGCGAATTTGGATGTTTCCATCCACACTCTGGCTTTTACTCTCCGGCTCGTAATGATGGATCCATCTTTCGTAACCAGTAATGATCCTGTCGAAGAAATTGTTCCCTTTCTTACCATAGGGATCCTAATGTTTTTTTGCAAATGTCCAAGCGCGTTTGTTTATGCAACTGTGTGAGTTGTTTTGGGACCCATCTTGCACCAATTTAATGAAACACAAGCGTGCTGTGGGTGATTTCGTAGGCAGAACCGTGACTAGTTTGCAGACGGTGTGCCACTTGGTCAGTAGTTAACCGCCTGCCTCACAGATGAACGCTCAGTGGTTTCTCCACTTGTGGCCGCTTGCAATAGCCTTTAGCGGCAAGCTTTCATTTTTAACTGGAAATGACAGTAAAACTTTTGCGTAGGATGTTTTATTATGTGACGTGGTCTTTTTGGTGTTAAAACTTTATCACGAGAGCTGTTATGCTCAACTTTGTAAGTACTACATCTTTATATACGAATTTTATAATTTTAACTGTCTTGTATCTTTCTTGTTAATGACTAACTTTGTATCCCCTCTTATTTAGGTTATATAAATTCTGATGATGACTCCCTTAGTTTAGGAGTCGAAGCCATGGTCAAATATATATAATACAGTCGTTCCTCGTTAACAATGTCAGCTTATTCATTATTCCCTCAGAATTAGCAGCCTTCTCAGTTAATACTGGACAGAAATCTAATCTGCATTTGAATTGCATTACCTCGACTCATGTGCAGAAAGCTGTGCAGTATACTGCTGCATTCATTTTCAATGAGCTACCTCAAGAATTCAAAAAGCCTTGCAGTAATCATCGCACCTTCAAATCGAAACTAAAGACTTTCCTCATCGATCACTTCTATTCTGAGGAGTTCCTCGAAAAATTAAGCGGACTCTTTTGTTACAATGTTGATTGTGTTTACGTAAACTTATGGGCTGTCATTTTTGGGTCCATAATCATTTTATTTTATCTGTTGTTATTTTTATATTGTAATTTCATGTACTGACACGTTTCAATAACTTGGAGATTTGCTCCTCAATTTGGTCCTACAGAACTAGACGTGTAAAATATAAATAAAAACGAGGACACGTTCCCGTATGTCACAGAACCGTCAAGAAACAGCCGCAGAACGCTGCACGCCATGTCCGACAGACCATTTATGTATGTAGAGAGTAGGAGCAGCGCTATCACGTTTCCCTGGGGTACGTCTGACAATATCCTTGTCTCTGACGACCCTTGTCTCTGACGACCACTCGCCTTTCAAGGACAACCTTCTGGGTACTGGTTACTTAAGAAGCCTTGAAGCTGCTCACATATCCGGGAACATAATCCGTTTGCTTGAACCTCTGTTGACAGGCTTCAGTGGGGCGCCGTGTCAAACGCTTTCTGGAAATCTAGGGATGTGGAATCTGCCTGCTGAACCGCGTATCGGAGGGTATCGTGCGAGAAAAGGCAAGCTGAGTTTCGCACGAGCGATACTTTCGAAATCCGTGCCGATTTGTGGACAGAATCTTTTCCGCCCCAAGAGAATTTATTATATTCATACTCAGAACACATTCAAGAATATTTTAGCAAACCAATGTTAACGATATGCCGTTATCAGCATGTTCTCCTCATCTGTCACCAACTGAAAACATCCGGTCATTCGTTGCCGACAGACAAGTACGTCACTACTCGCCAGACCATTGAGAGGCAGGAGTACTAAATTTCTCAGAATTTTCTTCTTTTGTCTTCTGACTGGTCCGACGTAGCCCACCACTAATTCCTGCGTCCTCAATTAGTTCTTGAATGTATTCAAATCTCTGTCTTCCCGTACAGTTTTCAGCCTCTACTGTTCTTCTAGCACCACGTATGCTATTCCTCGTGTCCTAACACAAGTACTACCATCCTGTCCCTTCTTATTGCGAGTGTTTTCCCTATGTTCTTTTCTTCGCCAATTCTATCTAGAACGTCCTCATTCCTTACCTAATCAGTCCACATAATTCTCAACATTCCGGCCCCAAGTGTAGCCTGTCATCGACAACCACAATGATAAACACCAATTGAGTCTTCAAAAGGAAACAGTTGTTAAGCGTGTAGGCCAGCATGTGCAACGAAAAAAGTCGTATGCAGCGGGGCCAAAATCAATTGGATTCCTTATAATCGTAGTAGTGACAATAAGATACGGAATCCAGCTGATTTTGGCAAGTTACGCTTGGGGCCCGAAGATGACGCTTTTTAGCGTAGAAACTGGTAGTATGTGACGAAATGCCTGTTGGCTTATGTCTCGGGTCCTTCGGCAGACGTTCGTCTGATGATATTTTTGACTTATCGTCAGTACGTCAGAAAAATTGTCGGACGAGCGTCGGCCGGAGAACCTGAGACATAAGCCAACAGGCAGTTTGACAACAAGTGGCCACGAAAGTCTTGCCAATTTTGACCTGGTTGTACGTGTTGAATAAACGCAGTTGCTGTCTCATTTTTCCTGATGAATTTCCAGAGACTGACCCTGAATAGTTATTTTGTCGGTACTACAAACATTCTGCCTTGCTTGACCTCAAGTCTTCCAGAGCTCTTTTATATAGTAATACTGGACCCCCTGTCTCTTCCATATCGACTCCAATTTCTTTTCTATCACGTCATAAGGCACCCTCTATACTCTCAAAATCAGGTGAAGATTGAATTATTAAACTTCCTACCTTACTTGAGGGGTAGCGCTGTATAACTCATATACAACCGCTCGCTCACCGATAGATCTGTACCTACAGATTGGAAAATTGCGCAGGTCGCACCAGTGTTCAAGAAGGGTAGTAGGAGTAATCCATTTAACTACAGACCTATATCATTGACGTCGGTTTGCAGTAGGGTTTTGGAGCATATACTGTATTCAAACATTATGAATCACCTCGAGGGGAACGATCTATTGACACGTAATCAGCATGGCTTCAGAAAACATCGCTCTTGTGCAACGCAGCTAGCTCTTTATTCGCACGAAGTAATGGCCGCTATCGACAGGGGATCTCAAGTTGATTCCGTATTTCTAGATTTCCGGAAAGCTTTTGACACCGTTCCTCACAAGCGACTTCTAATCAAGCTGCGGAGCTATGGGGTATCGTCTCAGTTGTGCGACTGGATTCGTGATTTCCTGTCAGGAAGGTCGCAGTTCGTAGTAATAGACGGCAAATCATCGAGTAAAACTGAAGTGATATCAGGTGTTCCCCAGGGAAGCGTCCTGGGACCTCTACTGTTCCTGATCTATATAAATGACCTGGGTGACAATCTGAGCAGTTCTCTTAGGTTGTTCGCAGATGATGCTGTAATTTACCGTCTAGTAAGGTCATCCGAAGACCAGTATCAGCTGCAAAGCGATTTAGAAAAGATTGCTGTATGGTGTGTCAGGTGGCAGTTGACGCTAAATAACGAAAAGTGTGAGATGATCCACATGAGTTCGAAAAGAAATCCGTTGGAATTCGATTACTCGATAAATAGTACAATTCTCAAGGCTGTCAATTCAACTAAGTACCTGGGTGTTAAAATTACGAACAACTTCAGTTGGAAGGACCACTTAGATAATATTGTCGGGAAGGCGAGCCAAAGGTTGCGTTTCATTGGCAGGACACTTAGAAGATGCAACAAGTCCACTAAAGAGACAGCTTACACTACACTCGTTCGTCCTCTGTTAGAATATTGCTGCGCGGTGTGGGATCCTTACCAGGTGGGATTGACGGAGGACATCGAGAGGGTGCAAAGAAGGGCAGCTCGTTTTGTATTATCGCGTTATAGGGGAGAGAGTGTGGCAGATATGATACACGAGTTGGGATGGAAGTCATTACAGCATAGACGTTTTTCGTCGCGGCGAGAGCTTTTTACGAAATTTCAGTCACCAACTTTCTCTTCCGAATGCGAAAATATTTTGTTGAGCCCAACCTACATAGGTAGGAATGATCATCAAAATAAAATAAGAGAAATCAGAGCTCGAACAGAAAGGTTTAGGTGTTCGTTTTTCCCGCTCGCTGTTCGGGAGTGGAATAGTAGAGAGAGAGTATGATTGTGGTTCGATGAACCCTCTGCCAAGCACTTAAATGTGAATTGCAGAGTAGTCATGTAGATGTAGATGTAGATGTAGATAACGATCCTGCCTTGGAGGCGGCTAAGTGGGAGATGTGTCTCAGAGCTGGAGAGTGACAGATGGTGACGCTAGACTGGACGCGCACGTAGTTTACGTATCAGCCGATAGAAGACAGTATTAGATAGGGGGACTGTGAATTTAGTTTCGATTGTGACCACTAGAGTGCACTAAAGTAATGCAATGTTTTTCATAAACTGTTCTAGTATTTTCATAAAACGTTATTATGTCCTTTTGTGTATGTAAAATGTTATAAATGTGTTTTAGCTGTATGAATGGTGCGTGAATGTGGTTTAAGGTTAATATAAAGATAATTGTTTAACGAGTTGTGTAGTAGGATTTAGTGTGGGAACATTTCGAAGAAGTATGGATATGGACAAAGGGGATTTTTGTAGAACAGATTTGTAAAGTAAGTTTATGGTAAAGGGAAAGTTAATTCAGGTACAAATAACAATAGTAAATAACTTGATGCATAAGCTAAACTTCAGCATATTAGATAATTACGTCGGTAAAAAGTGCAGTCGTTAGGTTTACTATTTTGCGATTCGTTGTTGATGAAAAGCGCGGACTGACGCGGGAGAATGTTGTTTTGCTATTGGCTGTTGAGTAAACTGACCAATCGTAAAGCAATATTCTTAGCACGCCTTTCTCTGCTGGTAGAGAAGACTTGAAGTATTCTAAAGAAGAGTGGGAGCCTAGCCATGAAACAGTGCAGACGTGTGTATTAGTAGTTCAGATGGAAATGAGAAGACGCCGGATGTAGGAGTGTTTTGTACATCAAAAGTATTGGAAAGTGACAGCATAATTATTCCGATGAGTGTGTAGAAATTTCGGAATTTTTAAGTGAATTTTGTGACGAGAAAGACATAAATTCCAAGTGGCGTATTGAGCAGGTCTGTGGCCAAAAACTGTGACTGCATTAGGTACCGACAGACTTAATATTTGGCGAGCATTCTAAATAAAAAACAATCAATATTTTTGCCGCTATTACTTTTTCGGGAAGTGCAACACCATAAACTTACTAACGTGAGTGAAAGGGATTGTGAGTGACTGTGTTAAGACTAGCACAGGCTTGGCAGTGATACTTGTTC
Source organism: Schistocerca gregaria (assembly GCF_023897955.1). Classification (NCBI taxonomy): domain Eukaryota; kingdom Metazoa; phylum Arthropoda; class Insecta; order Orthoptera; family Acrididae; genus Schistocerca; species Schistocerca gregaria. The sequence goes on from NC_064925.1 coordinate 575,146,353, forward strand.
ACCTAAGTTTCAGAATATATTAATTGAGGACAAAATTTCCAACCTTTCATTTCGTGTTTCTCCCGAAACGTAGATTAGTGACTTTAATTGCAGCCTGGTTCACGTCGAAGTACAGTAGGTTTCACTCGACTTTCCTACTGATGATCCGCTGAGACAATGTTCATCGGTAGGTGCAGGTCCGTCGTAAAGGGATGGAAAGAACCGCGCCGCCGCATACTGTGTAGGCATAATACGTAAAACTTCGTTATGTACTTCCCTTCCTTTTCGTTGCAGTAATTTACCATCGTATACTTTCAGCAGAGTCACTTTATTAATTATGATACGACCTGTATTCTGCGGCGACACGTTATAACCTAACGCAACTGGATGCGGTGTCTCTACGCCTACCGGTGTGGGCCACCCTGCGGTCGAGGGGTCTCTGGAGTAGATGGCAGTGTCAGCTGGAGGCGCCTCCCAGCCGCCCATCAAGCGGGCCAGATTCATTTCCGAGGCCAGCCCGGGCCGGACCTCACGTTCCCACCCCCCCCCCCCCCCACCCACCCCCTCAGCGTGCACGCTCTCACCCCAAATCCTCCAATACCCAACCCCGCAGCCCGGATTGAAGTATGCCGCTATTTCGCACCGGCTCTACAGCCGCCCGACATCAAAAGCGCGCATCGGCACTCCCCTTCCCATCCCTCCCCCCTCTCCCAACACACGACCCGCTTCGCCTCTCCACATCCCCCCCCCCCCCCACCCCCCGTAGCGCTCTGCTATCTCTCCAACAGCGACGGCTGAGTACGCGCGCGCTGCGGCGCTCAACAATGGCTGGATAACGCTGAAGCGCGGCTGAAGTGGCGCCGAGGGGCCTATCTGGAACGAACGCGGGCCGCGCGGCAGCGGCTGCGGGTCGTTAACGTGACACCGGGGCTGCCACTACACATCTCGTTCAACAAGTCCAGTTCGCTTGCCAGGAATCGCGTATTTATCTTTTTTTTTTTTTTGGCCCCCATCGCAGGTACGCGGACGTATAAATACTGAATTATATTGTTTGGCTGCCACTGTTAGCGCCGCGCTGGTTATCAATATTGCTCGTAAGAGCCAACTGTGATCTTTTAATCCTCCTTCACGAGTTGGTGTATTCTCCGCAACCGAACGCTGAATAAACCAGATGCAGATTTGTTTTCCGATCATCAGTCTTCAGACTTCTTGTGTATTTCAGCGCACGGCGTGCTAGTTTTCGAGAGAGGTGGTCTAACCTGGTTCCGATCAGTCGTTGGTCTGGCATGCCGCTCAGTGTTACCGTGCTCTACGGGAGGTTTATCGACGTTCTTTTAGGCAATTACTGCTCTGGTTGCCAATATCCGCCACATTATACAGGGTGTTACAAAAAAGGAAACTTTCAGGAAACATTCCTCACACACAAAGAAAGAAAATATGTTATGTGGACATGTGTCCGGAAACGCTTACTTTCCATGTTAGAGCTCATTTTATTACTTCTCTTCAAATCACATTAATCATGGAATGGAAACACACAGCAACAGAACGTACCAGCGCGACTTCAAACACTTTGTTACAGGAAATGTTCGAAATGTCCTACGTTAGCGAGGATACATGCATGCACCCTTCGTCGCATGGAATCCCTGATGCGCTGATGCAGCTCTGGAGAATTGCGTATTGTATCACAGCCGTCCACAATACGAGCACGACGAGTCTCTACATTTGGTACCGGGGTTGCGTAGACAAGAGCTTTCAAATGCCCCCATAAATGAAAGTGAAGAGGGTTGAGGTTAGGAGAGCGTGGAGGCCACAGAATTGTTCGGTCTCGACCAATCCATCGGTCACCGAATCTGTTGTTGAGAAGCGTACGAACACTTCGACTGAAATGTGCAGGAGCTCCATCGTGCATGAGCCACATGTTGTGTCGTACTTGTAAAGGCACATGTTCTAGCAGCACAGGTAGAGGGAGTATCCCGTATGAAGACATGATAACGTGCTCCATTGAGCGTAGGTGGAAGAACATGGAGCCCAATCACGACATCACCAACAATGCCTGCCCAAACGTTCACAGAAAATCTGTATTGATGACGTGATTGTACAACTACGTGCGAATTCTCGTCAGCTCACGCATGTTGACTGTGAAAATTTACAATTTGACCACGTTGGAATGAAGCCTCATCCGTAAAGAGAACATTAGCACTGAAATGAGGATTGACACATTGTTGGATTAACCATTCGCAGAAGTGTACCCGTGGAAGCCAATCAGCTGCTGATAGTGCCTGCACACGCTGTACATGGTTCGGAAAGAACTGGTTCTCCCGTAGCACTCTCCATACAGTGACGTGGTCAACGTTACCTTTTACAGCAGCAACTCCTCTGACGCTGACAATAGGGTTATCGTCAACTGCACGAAGAATTGCCTCGTCCATTGGAGGTGTCCTCGTCGTTCTAGATCTTCCCCAGTAGCGAGTCATAGGCTGGAATGTTCCGTACTTCCTAAGACGCCGATCAATTGCTTTGAACGTCTTTCTGTCGGGACACCTTCGTTCTGGAAATCTGTCTCGATACAAACGTACCGCGCCACTTCTATTGCCCCGTGCTAATCCCCACATCAAATGGGCATCTGCCAACTCCGCATATTTAATTACTGCACTGACTGCAAAACCACATTCGTGATGAACACTAACCTGTTGATGCTACGTACTGATGTGCTTGATGCTAGTACTGTAGGGCAATGAGTCTCATGTCAACACAAGCACCGAAGTCAACATTCCTTCAATTGGGCCAACTGTCGGTGAATCGAGGAAGTACAGTACATACTGACGAAACTAAAATGAGCTCTAACATGAAAATTAAGCGTTTTCGGACACATGTGCACATAACATCTTTTCTTTATTTGTGTGTGAGAAATGTATCCTGAAACTTTCGCCGTACCTTTTTGTAACACCCTGTATACAATGAGGGAAGTTGGACAAAACACGGTATCTCAATTTCTGATTAGTGTGAAATTATTTTCAGTGATCAATAAATGTGCAAATAAAGGTTATTAAGACCTTCTCCGTACTCGATTACATGATAGCAGTCCGGTTTCAGAATAAAATTAACCATCTCGTCATAAAAAATAATAACCTTGCTACGTGCAAAATACCCCATTTTGCTCCATCTGTGGTGGAAAATGGTGTGCCCATTTAAATGAATGGAAAGAAGCTCAAAACAGGAAAACAGTATAATTCCATTATAAAACATACATCAAAAGAGATGGAAATTCTAAAAAACGCTGCCAAGGGATACCACAAATCTGTTTTAAGTACCAAAACTGGTTTACTAGAAAGATTATCAAATTTCTGAAAATATTATACGAATACACGTGAAGTTCTCAATAACTGATACTGACTCAAAACCAAACTTCGTAGACGAAGTAGTTATCTTCTTCCTCGTCAATACTGGAAAATTTTTTTAACTAACCCAGCCAAGGCAAGTGAGACCATTCATTCATGATTCCTTCGATAATGAAATTGAATACAGCCTGTTAGAAAATGTGCATATTTTTCCCAGTCTTCTTCAGCTGATCAAGAAGGATCTTCTTTTCATTCTACTGAGGTACTCTAGTCTATCCTGCTGCCGTTTTCTAGTTCTTGGTCTGCTTTACAGCTTAAGCCTTGTGGTTCTCCCTCATAAAATGTTTCGGTTTTTAGTTTTTCTTTTCTTCTTCTCTTTCTCGGTTTTTTCTTACAGCTTCCCAATCATTTTTGTATATTGAGGTCGTCAGTACTGTTATTTTTCTCTTTTCCTGTTGCTGATTTTTTGTGCAGTATCTATCTGGTCAACTTTTGGATGGAGAAGGGGGGCGGGGGTTTGAAGCTTTGGTGGTGGTTACGTATCAGAAGTTCCAAAGTTCTAACAAACAGCAACCAATGTGCCTGATATCATTTTTGAAGTCCCAGAAACAGTTACTAATTAATTTTGTGGTTCTGAAATTTTTTGGTTGTGGATAATGGAGGAGTTTTGTCTTGGAGCGCATTGATTTGAAATGTGTCCTCTTGAAATGTCTCACATTCTGACACTTCCTCTAGTGCTACTGTGCCTTCCGGTTCTCTTTTTTCTTTAAAACCGGTTTTTCCTACCGGGTGGACACGGTTTTGCCGGACAATGCAAAATTGAAGAAAACATGGCTTTAGAAATTCGTCATTCACATAATGTTCACCAAAAAATTATTCAAGTACACTAGAAGAAATTTCTCAATACGATTATTTTCTTGCCTGTTTCTTTCTCTTGAAACAACAGTTCCAAGAAGCCGGAGAAAATTCCAAGAAAACCATTCAAAAGTCTCGAAGGAAAAGGCACAGGCATTCAGTAACAACGGTTATCTACAACTCCCCGAAATGGCGGTTGCTAGTAGTTCCGAGTGTTATAGGATCAATGTCATCACAAGCAACTGAGATCTCGAGGTACGCCGTTTGAAGTGCATACTCCGTTTTACCCATTCCTCCCCTATATCCCGTCAGTACAAAAGATTTCGAGGCTAGAGTAATCTAGAGTAATACAAAGAAACGCTACGATGGTCTTAATGGTTTAGGCGTCCTCCATAAGTCTCCGCACATGAGCGCAACGAGCAGATTGTCCAGACAGCCGTATGGAACTACCGGAAAACTTGTTCCTTGTGAAATCAAACAAGTTGCACATCACGCTGGTTTGAATGCGGGTTATGGCGTGAAAGCGTTGATCCTTCAAGTGACCTGGTAAGTTCGCATTGATAACAACTAGTTTTTTTTGCCCCCGATGACTTTTTCCTGAAAAGAATTGTCTGCGTTGTGAATTTCAGTCGAGTCGCGACAGGCGTCCACGCATTGTCGGGTTAGTTCTGCAGCCAATGTGTGCAGGACAAACTTTGCACACAGTTTTGTCTTCTCCGAAATATTCTGGAGAATGACTTGAAGACGTGATTTACAGACATTGCTCAATTGCGGTTTGTGACGCAACAACGTTGATACACAAGGGTCACACGTCTAATAATTAGCACTGCCTGCTGACAACTGACTGTCGAATGCACATCTGTTGTTGACATCGATTTTGATAGTTCGAGTCGTCAGTGCAGTTACTGCTCTAAGGCGGCTTATACGCGGCGGGTAAGCTGAGTGGCTCGGAACGTTTCCGAACTGACGGCGAACAAACAATGAAAACGCGACAGGAGGTGGGGTGGCGCAGTAGTTGGTTTCGCATTCAGGAGGTCGACGGTTCAAATACAGGTCCGCCCATGCAGTTTATGGTTTTCTGTGATTTTCCGGAATTGCTCCAGGCAAATCCGGCTATGTTCCCTTTCAAAGGGGCACCGCCGATTTCCATCTCCTACCTTCCGTAATACGAACTTCTCCTCCGTCTCTAGTAACCTCGCTATTGACGGGATCTGCAACTCTAGTGTTGTCTTCCGCCTCCTCCTCTACGGTAGGACACAGAACAAAGTTTACGAGAATATTTTGTAATTAACGCCTCCGGGGCACATAATTTGGCTAGCGATTGGTGACTTGGTGTAGAAATCGAATTTTGTTGTTCTGTTCACGAAAACTACCTCGTCGTTTTCCAAATGCCAACCATGCAATGGTTTCATCACCCGAAGAAAGTTGGAGAAGTCACTGAGTCCCCCGATAGTATGGGGAAATGGCGGGTGAGGGGCAGGGCGGTAAAGTGCGTGTGCGAGCATTAGGCTGGGCAGACGGCAATCTCCGTCGTGCTCAAAATACCGTGCAAGATGTTGAAGACTGGTAGATGACTGATTTTACTTGTTCCACCATCACCTCCATTATGAAACTATTTTCTTCGACACTAGGATGATCACTTGTGAACTGCTGTCATGAACTTCCACCAGCTCAGCATGAATTTTTGCTGCGCTGTTTCTGTCATGCAGAAATCGAATTACCGCACGATAATCTGTTTTAGCTATGAGCTGCAAAGTTTGTTTGCTTCTGCGCTGTGCTATGGCACTGTGGATTTGCAGTTTCAACGTTTAGCACCACTACAAACATGTGTGTTTAAGTGAGACCTGAGTTTCGCCTGGCGTATACAACTTTCAAATAACTTCCGGGAATTGAGCTAGGTAACACTTTGAGCGACCGTCGATATTTCGGCGGGAGAACACCCCGCCATTTTCAAGGCAAACTGCAACGGACAGGCGGCGTACATGCAGATTTAAAACCTCGGTTCTCGGACTGAAGCAGCAAAGATAACACACACACTGAACACTGGTGTCGCGAAAGATGATCAAAGTCAGAGATAGCAATGGTGAGACTACCAGTTCGCAGGTGAGGTAGCATTCTTTTTAGAAAATCTGAACTCGATACGCCCGAACATTCGTTTTGCGATGGAGGTGGAAGAGGATGGTTGACTTCCCTTTCTTGACGTGTTGGTTAGGAGGAAGGATGATGGATCATTGGGACATGCAGTCTACAGGAAACGTACCCACACCGACTTGTACTTACAGGCTAATAGTTGTCACCATCCGGCTCAGCGTGGAGGGGTCCTTCGTACCTTGGTACACAGGGCACATGTCGTTTCTGATGCTGAGACATTTCCTGCTGAGCTGTCCCATCTTGAAGTTACATTTAGTCAAAATGGTTATAGACAGATTGAACGTGCGTTGCGCTATCGACCAACTGTACATTGGGTGATTGATGATAATTCTGAGTCAACACTTACGTCTACTGCCTTTTTGCCTTACGTAGGAAACACGTCCAACAAGATCGGTCTTATTTTAGGGAAATACGATGTGAAATGTGTTTTCCGACCTCCATCTAAAATTAGAGCACGTTCGAGTTCCGTTAAGGATGGTCATGGACTGCGTAAGACGGGTGTATATCGTATTCCTTGTAGCTGCGGCATGGCATATATTGGTCAAACTATCAGGACCGTGGAGGACCGATGTAGTGAGCATAAACGGCGCACACGATTACAGCAGCCAAATAACGTGCTATTGCCGAACATTGCTCAGATACTGGTCACCCCATGTTATATAATAGCACCGATATATTGGCATGCACGTCCAGATATTGGGACAGTGTTATTAGGGAGGCAGTTGAGATTAAATTAGCGAGCAACTTCGTTAACAGGAATGGAGGTTTCTGTTTATCTGTTTGGAATCCGGCACTCTCCCTTCTCAAAAAACAGAGGGACAGAGTCAATGCTACCTCACCTGCGAATTCATAGTCCCACTATAACTAGCTCTGACTTTGGTCATCTTTGGCGACACCAGTGTTCAGTGTGTGTGTTATCTTTGCTGCTTCAGTCCGAGAACCGAGGTTTTAAATCTGCATGTACGCCGCCTGTCCGTTGCAGTTTGCCTTGAAAATGGCGGGGTGTTCTCCCGCCGAAATATCGACGGTCGCTGAAAGTGTTACCTGGCTGAATTCCCGGAAGTTATTTGAAAAATGTGTGTGTAAGTCCCCAAATAATTTATTACTTGATGAGGCCAACACCGGTCACGCAAGCCTCTCAAGGCCCAGCGGTACCGCCGACCGCCGAATCGTCCTCTGTCGACAGGCTCCACTGGATGCTGACCCCTCGCGACCGTTGTCAGTTTTCGTGACCGGAGCCGTCACTTATCAAGTCAAGTAGCTCCTCAGTTGGCCTCACAAGGCATGACGGCACCCTGCTTGCCGACAGCGCTCGACAGATGCGGATGGTCACCCATCCAAGTGCTACCAAGTGAGACTGCGCTCAACTTCGATGATCTGACGGGAACCGGTGTTACCATTGCAACAAGGCCGTTGATAATGAATTACGTAACGTCATTTTTTTCTATGTAATATTAAATCTGTTTGCGTAGCCCTTGTATTTGAGCCAGACCTGGATGGAATCGGCACGCATCAGTAACGACGGTGAATCTGGCACACCGGTCAGGCTGACTGTCGGTTTTTAGGAGGATTTCTGCGTTCGTTTAGGTAAAAGATGGATTGCTTCCTATCACTGCCTTAGAAAATACATTTAACATAACACATGGTGTACAGCTTACACAGACAGATGGTGAACACAGTTTCCCTCTCTCAGGTTAGTTGACGACTTTGGTGAAAGGCTCGCCATCCTATCACGAAACCGAAATAAAATAAATTTGTCGAATCCTGGAAACATTGGATCCCCAAGCGACGGGATAAACGCTGAAACAGTGGTTCCCAACTGATGTTATTCCCCTTGGGTGCAGACAGACACTGGCTAGTACCCCCCTCCACACCCCATCCAACATCCCCCCTCCCAACCCCGCCCCCTCACAATCAACAACATCTGTGCACTGCTAAACTTTAAAATGAAAAAGTTTTCTTTGCTTACTCTCGTATTTAAAATGACAAAAGACTAATGTTTAGTTCAAGAAGGTGTTTTATTAAACTATGAACGAATGAGACAATGGGTATTGCTTATTTTTATCAACATTTTGTCGTGTACATAGTTCTGCATAGTCAACATGTACACAACTTTCCCACTAGAGCGCGCCCTGCTAAGCACAACAGCGCAGGCGCAGCGCTGCCATAGAAACGGACCAAATTCTGCTTCCGCCGATCCGCATAGTTAACATGTAACGCAGCCAATGAGATTGCTGCCTACGTAGACCTTTTCTCCTCGTGGATCACTCTTGCGCAGTGATACATAAACGCGCGAGGTATTATAACGAGTGTACAGACCTCCGATTACACAGTCTGCATTTGTCTGCACCAGAGTGTACTAGTCTACATTAGTCTGTACCAGTCTGTACGAGTTCTTCATTTGTCTGTACAAGTCTATAGTCAAGTTTCAGTCTGCGCCTAATAAGATTACCATATTCCTGTACATAGCCATGAAGATAAATGTATAGACACTTTTGTCAAGTATCAGAGATACATGTGAGAAAAAAATTAACGTACCAATACCAAAGGAACTTCCGAGTTTCAATTGTAAATAGCATCCAGAACAAAGTTAAGTAATGTTTATGCTTGTTATTATTTTAATAAATGTGTGTGAATGTTAATCAAGTTCTGTTTACAGTTGGTCACCGTCAATCTGCTACTCTAAGCGTGCAAGTGGCATTTCTATCGTGTGACCTAACGGCAGAAGATAAACACCCCACGATAAGACCACGAGACATATTGCTCACACTCGCCTACTTCGTTAGAGCTACAAATCAAATAATCTGATGGTGTGTGTACTGAAGGTCTTACTGTGAGGACACATTTTTTAGAGGATGATGAAACAATTCTCAACGAATCGCGATTCCGTCTCAGAAAAATAAAACTGGCTATCCATATTGAGGGTTACAAAACATACTTACTCTGATCCACTCCTCTCCCTAGCGACACTTGGTCCACACACATCCTGCACCTCCTTTTGAAGTAGACCGAATTAAGAAAATGTGCTACACTTAGGCTTACTGTCTGCAAACCACTTTATTGTTATATTCGTTACCTCTAAACTGGCTGAAGTTGGAAGACTTCAGACTGTCAGTGTTTGTGTCTGACCACTACCTCTAATAATAAAAATAAAAATAATGATAGTAATGTGGTGTAGGCCTTACAGCAATGTAGTAGCCAATATATAGTTACTGTTGAGATGTATTATCAGTTTATTTGTTGTTGCGAAGTGAATAATGAAGCGAATTCTGATCTAATGCGGGAACTACCTACAACTTCAAAAAATGGCTCTGAGCACTATGGGACTCAACTGCTGTGGTCATTAGTCCCCTAGAACTTAGAACTACTTAAACCTAACTAACCTAAGGACATCACACACATCCATGCCCGAGGCAGGATTCGAACCTGCGACCGTAGCAGTCGCACGGTTCCGGACTGCGCGCCTAGAACCGCGAGACCACCGCGGCCGGCTACCTACAACTCCTAGAAGGCATTATCAAGGGATAACGAAGCACATGTGATGTATGAGTCTCAGTTTTACTATCGTAGAAGCACGAAAGCAGTGAACTATGTGAAGAAAGTGGTGCTGACATGTTCGTTTGACAAGATGTAACCTCCGAAACACTGAGTCAGACATTAATGCTACTACTTCAACAACAGTATAATTAAGAAAACGTAATTATTCGTAAGTTATATTATCAGTATTATAGGTGCCAAAATGATAACTGTAGTGTTATTTTAAAAATAATACAGTTTCGTGACCGAAACACAACTGAACTCTTTTTATTTTGTCACTGAGAAAATAAGATTTTATCCCTTACAGGGTGATGGCCCCCATGTCGGAAACAATTGCCTCTTACAACTGGCTTGGTTCTGTTTTCCATCTTTCTTTTTATGTGACAAACTTCTGATCTCTGTTTAATTAGTAGGCACAACGTGCTGCATAATGTTTATCGCATAATTATCTTTCGCCTGCCTCTACTATTTTTCTCGTCTGTCACTACTTCTAGCGCGAAGTTAAGCTATTCTTGTATGCTATGGCATAGGTCCCACCAATCTATCTATTCTTTTTGTAAATTTTGTTCATAATGTAATGGTTCTTTATTTACATGACCATTACGACATTGCAACCCCAGTTCTCGATACCAGTAATATCGTATTACTTTTCTGCGAAGTAACAGACATATTTTTGTGACAATATTTACATTTGGTTTTATTAATGTATAGGTACTCCGATGTATCGATATGTTACAGTGATATGGTTCTTGTATGAATTCATTTCTGTGAGACTGTCATAATCTTTGACTTACTTGTAACCGTTTTGGCGCGAATGCGCACAGAGCAGTCTTTGCTTCACTTTGCAGAAGTTAAGTTGTTATTTCGGTTTGTAAAACAACAGTCAAGTCTTGTGTTTAGTTAAAGTGGATATTAAACATATGAAGATTGACACAAAACTGTTTTCTTGATGATGTGACAATTAAGAAGTATATGTGAATTTACAAGAAGTTTAATAAAAATGTGGATCGTGAACAGCAAGTCAAAAATTATTTCTACCATACCATTGTTCTGGTCTGGGATTGTTTGATCATTAAGAAGTCTGTTTAAGTCTGTCTTGTCACCAATCTTATGAAATGGTTTAATAACTGCACATTTTAACCTGTCTGGAAAAATTCCTTGTGCCGGTGATGCATTATGTATATCGCTAACGACATTACCTATTAAGTTGGAACAACTTTTCGGAATTCTCTTTGGAATTCCATCAGTCCCTCTAGAGCTTTCGTTTTTTTACAATTTTTTAATACTATCAATTTCAGTGAAGCATGTTGGTGCTATTTCTAGTTGCTTAAAGTTTGTTGTTTCTTCAACTGAACCATTTAATCTTATATTTGCTGCTAGGTTTAGAAAGTGATTGTTGAAAATAGTTGCAACTTGTAAATTACAATCACAACATTGTCATTTAGTTTAATTGTTATGGAATCTTCTACACTGACTGGCTGCCCTGTCTTCCATTTGACAATGCCCCATATGGTTTTAATCGTATTATCTGCATTATTTATTTTAGTCCGCATATGTGAACTTCTGGACTTTATAACGACTTTCGTTATTACAGTATTATTTGTAGACTGCAAAGAACGTCGAGTCTTGATTTACCCAGACCTTTACATAAATTTCTCTCTTCCTCTTACATGAGATTCTCATTCCCTTAGTTATCCATGAGTTACTTGTTTTTTAATGAACCTTTTGGATAACTTTTAGGAAGGTTTCTTTCAAACATTGCGACAAATTTTCTATGGATTGAAGTGAATTTTACAACAGCATATCTTTCTACATATACTCATCCCGCTTACTCTTAAAACATCGTATCATGGTCTCAATAATTAGCCTCACTGCTTGGTATGAACCTGCCTTTGGCTGTGCATTATGATCAGATAGTCCATTAGCAATTTCGTACAAAGTAATTGTTTCGTCCTGAGCACTGTCTATAAAATTGTACCAATCAATGTCCTACTATTTCCTGCCCATGAGTTGAAAAATTGACTACATTAAGTAGATTGAAACACCCAAATAATAGTTCTAGATCATTTTTCCCTGTCTGTATCTTTTAACGAATCTACATTGAAAATTCCACAGTTAACTAACTGTTATTTTCTTTTTCTTAGGTGACAGGTAAGTCAAGAACACATATAGATATCTCTTAAATAGCTGAAAGGTTCTGGGATTGGATCTGTAGACTGTTACATTATCAAAGAAGTATTGAGCAGTAACAAGTCACAAGCATATGCCTCTAGGTTCTAATCAGCACTAAAACTCTTTGTTTCAATACTTTTCATTTCGTGCTCCACTTTTACATATGTTTGCAACTCCTCCTTTTCCGTGTTAACTCTAGGCTAAAATGATGCACGCCGTAATCCCTGATATTTATCTTCTTCATCACTATGGTTAATTGGTGTTCAGAGAGACACGGAACATCTATCCCTTCAGAATTTTCTGCATCTTCTACATACAGAGTAAACTCATCTGTATCGTTTTTCAATCCTAAATGCTTGTCATCCAGACTAGATATATCTTCAGTGTGAGTACAGTCTACAACGAGACTTACCCGTCACCAGCTCTTGGCCGCACAACGGTCAGTCAGCTTCGACTGTGTCTAGCCCAATCACCCACCACCTGCTTTTCTAGGAAATGCTGCTAGACCTGATGTTAGTGGGGGTCGAGCCAGCGTCCCAAGTGGGGAACACCTCTAGAGTGCCTTTATATGGTATCTGGATGTCTGCAAAAGCTCCTGAGTTCGGCTTCTCTACACCATCATGTCACGTGCCTGAATGACCGCCTATTACGGTCATCTGTCCGGCAAAAACACCTGTCACTTGACACACACCTAACATGGACCTGTTGTGTGAAATGCCATGAATCTGTGGATTATTACATAATTACAAAACGGCTCTGAGCACTACGGGACTTAACATCGGAGGTCATCAGCCCCTTAGAACTTAGAACTGCTTAAACCTAACTATCCTAAGGATATCACACACATCCATGCCCGAGGCAGGATTCGAACCTGCGACCGTAGCAGTCGCTTCCGCACTGAAGCGCCTAGAACCGTTCGACCACCGCGGCCGTCTTACATAACTACAAAATATTCTTTGATGGCCATTATCAGCTCTTTTGCTGAAGCCACCATGTCTGGTGCTTAAACCGCCTTCACGAGTTGGTTGACAAGCGCGTCCACCTGGCCCTCACCTTCTCTGGCTGCTCGCTCGCCTGCCGGTGACTTACAACTGGCTGTCGGCTGCTCTGGTCAAAGTAGCCGGTCCAGTCCGCTTTGCTCAGCCCCAGAATCGGATCGCTCCCTCAGCAGTGCCGAATTTATGATTCTAATAGTTCTGGTTTGGCTGACAACTCTCCAGCAATGTCTTATCTAACAGTTGTTTTATTTGTATCTTTTAGTCACAAAATTCTTTATCGTGTGCCACTAAACAGTTGCTTAACCGCGACAAACTTTTCTAGTAACAGTGAGAAAGAGCACGCTAGAAAGAGTGCTGCTAATATTACAGAACCGGACCACTATCCCAGACCATCACTCCTGGTTGTCGAAACGTATGACTAGCAACAGACAGTACTCTACCCCACGCCATCAACCTGGCACCTCATTGATTGGAAAAGAGTTGTCTTCTCTCGCTTCCAACTGAGCCCCGATGACCAGCGGAAAGACGCCCCAGACAGCGGTGGGATGCCAGCCAAACACGCGCCCGCCATGCAGTCCAGCAACCAGGAGTGCAACTTCTCTTCAAAGCCCCTGCAGCTCAGCGGCACGTCGACGATGTTATACACCCCATTTTCTTGCCCTTCATGGACGCCACCCTAGGCTGTAGTGTCGCAGAATAGTAAAGAGTGGAAACGTGGAATATTGTCTAAGTTTCATTGCCTATGCCAGAGGCAGTAGGTTAGCCAAGAAGTAAGAGAATTGCACAGGTATCAGAATGTGTCGTCACGCAGGGGCAATTGCCTGGTTACACACAACAGGCGAGAGAGAATTGCTTAGCACGCTGGTTTGTGTTAGACGGAGACTTTCGTAGAGTGCAAGACAGAAGTATAGCGTCAGCTGTACTGCATTTCGCAACTTCGCGTAAGTCTGCCGCAACAACACGTAACTCTGTCGCAAGTACACCTAAGGGGCGACTACGACAGATGGATCAGCAGTATAAGTGGAACGAATGCGGTCATTACAAACGAGCACGACGTCAGGACGTCGCTCGTGCTTCCTTTAAATACGCCAGCTTTGATAGGAACAAGGCAATCGCACTCGCAGTTAGACTTGCAGTCAGATGTGTACTGGGTTGCTGCGTAGCGCACAGCTCGGTGATCGACTTGTTAATCTTTATTAAAGATATGTTGCAGTAAGGAATTCCCATCCAGCAGCAGACGTGAGGGGACAGTACCGGCACTGGTCCTCTCTGCTGCCGCTGCCAATCATCAACTCAGGATTAGCAGACATCGCGGAGGAGCCAACAGGAGGAGCAGGGAAGAAGACGGGGTGGATAGAGTACACTCCGCACTACGAGAACGCTTCTCGTGCCGACAGCGCCGGGACTCCAACCCGGAGCCATCCACGCGCAGCGGCTTGCTTTTAGGTTAGAGAATTCCCTCCCTAGGCCCGACAAGACGCCTCCTGAGACGCGGCAAGGCAGGAGTAGGCAAAATGCAACAAGGAATAACAATATTAATGTGCTAATAGTAAACTGCAGAAGCGTCTATAGAAAGGTCCCAGAACTGCTCTCATTAATAAACGGTCACAACGCCCATATAGTACTAGGAACAGAAAGTTGGCTGAAACCAGACGTAAACAGTAATGAAATCCTAAACTCTGATTGGAATGTATACCGCAGAGATAGGCTGGACAGTGAAGGGGGAGGCGTGTTTATAGCGATAAGAAGTGCAATAGTATCGAAGGAAATTGACGGAGATTCGAATTGTGAAATGATTTGGGTGAAGGTCACGGTTAAAGCAGGCTCAGACATGGTAATTGGATGTCTCTATAGGCCCCCGGGCTCAGCAGCTGTTGTGGCTCAGCACCTGAAGAATAATTTGGAAAATATTTCGAGTAGATTTCCCCACCATGTTATACTTCTGGGTGCAGATTTCAATTTGCCGGATATAGACTGGGAGACTCAAACGTTCATAACGGGTGGCAGGGACAAAGAATCCAGTGAAATATTTTTAAGTGCTTTATCTGAAAACTACCTTGAGCAGTTAAACAGAAAACCGACTCGTGGCGATAATATATTAGACCTTCTGGTGACAAACAGACCCGAACTATTTGAATCAGTTAATGCAGAACAGGGAATCAGCGATCATAAAGCAGTTACTGCGTCGATGATTTCAGCCGTAAATAGAAATATTAAAAAAGGTAGGAAGATTTTTCTGTTTAGCAAAAGTGACAAAAAGCAGATTACAGAGTACCTGACGGCTCAACACAAAAGTTTTGTCTCAAGTGCAGATAGTGTTGAGGATCAGTGGACAAAGTTCAAAACCATGGTACAATATGCGTTAGATGAGTATGTGCCAAGCAAGATCGTAAGAGATGGAAAAGAGCCACCGTGGTACAACAACCGAGTTAGAAAACTGCTGCGGAAGCAAAGGGAACTTCACAGCAAACATAAACATAGCCAAAGCCTTGCAGACAAACAAAAATTACGCGAAGCGAAATGTAGTGTGAGGAGGGCTATGCGAGAGGCTTTCAATGAATTCGAAAGTAACGTTCTATGTACTGACTTGGCAGAAAATCCTAAGAAATTTTGGTCCTATGTCAAAGCGGTAGGTGGATCAATACAAAATGTCCAGACACTCTGTGACCAAAATGGTACTGAAACAGAGGATGACAGACTAAAGGCCGAATTACTAAATGTCTTCTTCCAAAGCTGTTTCACAGAGGAAGACTGCACTGTGCTTCCTTCTCTAGATTGTCGCACAGTTGACAAAATGGTAGATATCGAAGTAGACGACAGAGGGATAGAGAAACAATTAAAATCGCTCAAAAGAGGAAAGGCCGCTGGTCCTGATGGGATACCAGTTCGATTTTACACAGAGTACGCGAAGGAACTTGCCCCCCTTCTTGCAGCGGTGTACCGTAGGTCTCTAGAAGAGCGAAGCGTTCCAAAGGATTGGAAAAGGGCACAGGTCATCCCCGTTCTCAAGAAGGGACGTCGAACAGATGTGCAGAACTATAGACCTATATCTCTAACGTCGATCAGTTGTAGAATTTTGGAACACGTATTATGTTCGAGTATAATGTCTTTTCTGGAGACTAGAAATCTACTCTGTAGGAATCAGCATGGGTTTCGAAAAAGACGATCGTGTGAAACCCAGCTCGCGCTATTCGTCCACGAGACTCAGAGGGCCTTAGACACGGGTTCACAGGTAGATGCCGTGTTTCTTGACTTCCGCAAGGCGTTTGACACAGTTCCCCATAGTCGTTTAATGAACAAAGTAAGAGCATACGGACTATCAGATCAATTGTGTGATTGGATTGAGGAGTTCCTAGATAACAGAACGCAGCACGTCATTCTCAATGGAGAGAAGTCTTCCGAAGTAAGAGTGATTTCAGGTGTGCCGCAGGGGAGTGTCATAGGACCGTTGCTATTCACAATATACATAAATGACCTGGTGGATGACATCGGAAGTTCACTGAGGCTTTTTGCAGATGATGCTGTGGTGTATCGAGAGGTTGCAACAATGGAAAATTGTACTGAAATGCAGGAGGATCTGCAGCGAATTGACGCATGGTGCACGGAATGGCAATTGAATCTCAATGTAGCGAAGTGTAATGTGATGCGAATACATAGAAAGATAGGTCCCTTATCATTTAGCTACAAAATAGCAGGTCAGCAACTGGAAGCAGTTAATTCCATAAATTATCTGGGAGTACGCATTAGGAGTGATTTAAAATGGAATGATCATATAAAGTTGATCGTCGGTAAAGCAGATGCCAGACTGAGATTCATTGGAAGAATCCTAAGGAAATGCAATCCGACAACAAAGGAAGTAGGTTACAGTACGCTTGTTCGCCCAATGCTTGAATACTGCTCAGCAGTGTGGGATCCGCACCAGGTACGGTTGATAGAAGAGATAGAGAAGATCCAACGGAGAGCAGCGCGCTTCGTTACAGGATCATTTAGTAATTGCGAAAGCGTTAC
Organism: Schistocerca gregaria; assembly: GCF_023897955.1. Lineage (NCBI taxonomy): Eukaryota > Metazoa > Arthropoda > Insecta > Orthoptera > Acrididae > Schistocerca > Schistocerca gregaria. The sequence continues at coordinate 575,163,391 of NC_064925.1, forward strand.
GGAGATGATAGATAAACTCCAGTGGAAGACTCTGCAGGAGAGACGCTCAGTAGCTCGGTACGGGCTTTTGTTGAAGTTTCGAGAACATACCTTCACCGAAGAGTCAAGCAGTATATTGCTCCCTCCTACGTATATCTCGCGAAGAGACCATGAGGATAAAATCAGAGAGATTAGAGCCCACACAGAAGCATACCGACAATCCTTCTTTCCACGTACAATACGAGACTGGAATAGAAGGGAGAACCGATAGAGGTACTCAGGGTACCCTCCGCCACACACCGTCAGGTGGCTTGCGGAGTACGGATGTAGATGTAGATGTAGATGCTGTGCGCTGCCGAGCCGCTGTTCGCCAGCCGGGTGCCGCCAGCCACGCGCTGCCGAAGTACGAAGTAAGGGCATTCCTCCGCTACGTCACAGCACGCTAGCAAGACTGCGCGGCCCGGATCTGGTGTCATCGCTACGAGTCAGCGAGGACTCGGGGGAGGTCGTTGACATCACCATGCCACGTTGTACTCGGCAGGAATAAAGTTGTTATGAATGAAGAATGTTTCTTTGGCGTTTCTGAAGCTTCTACAGCCATTTCCTAGCATCCTGACAACTGGAGAGGTCACCGCTCGGCCATCCAGTCCACGTAGGCGACCGGGACCACCAGGGCGCCTACAAGGCTAACATTCCAGCAAGATAATGCCTACCTGCGAACGGCGAGAACTTCTGTTGCATGTCTCCGCGCTTTCCACATCCTTACATTAGCCGGCAAGGTCGCCGGATCTCTTCCCAGTTAAAAGCGTTTGGAGCAGCCGTCCAGTGAGCTGATAAAATTACGAGGGTAATTGTACAGATCCAATATTCGTGTGGCTTCTTCAAAGGGAAGTGGTTGTCAAACCGCGGCTGGCGAGTCCCATGCAGCTCTCTCGCCCCTTGAGTGTGGCTCTTTTACGAAATACCAAGTGCGGACACGCACGTACAGCGCGAGTGACACTCCGTGACCCACACATAGCTGTCGCTTTTCGGCAAGGGCCAGTCTAGTATGAAAAAGTGTCGTTAGACGGGGGTGCCGCTGTGGTTACCGTTTTCACTCGGGACCACGTCTGTCTTATGCCACCCACATCGTTTTTGATGATCACGACAGTGTCTTCGAAAGTGGGTGGCGGACTACGTTTCGAAAGTCCGACAAGGGAGACAACTTTCAATGCACTAAAGTTTAAGTAAACTGAAGCGGTGGAACGCGTATTAGTTTTGATGAAGAACGTGAAACTGTTGCTCGTGAAGAGTCGACAAAACGCGCGATCGGACGAAAGAAAAAAGCAGATAATTATACTAAAAATGAAGTAACAAGGTAGCATCACGAAAGTGCATTAAAAAATCTCTTGAATTCTGAGTCGGAAATAACTGAATAGCGTGATGATATTGACTTTTATTTCAAAACAACACTTAAAATTGAGTGCAGCTTTTCGCAACAGGTGTCAGGAATTCGAAAACAGTTTAAGCGACGTTAACCTTTAAAAAATGCACTTAATGCTTCTGTTACACAATGAAAAGTTTCTCCCTTTAAAATGGACGCTAAAGACTTTGAAATGCAATTGCCGGATTTAAAAAACAAAGGTTTATGGAGCTGAAATTTCAATGTATTTGTGCCATATAGAAATATTAGAGAAAATAAATGTGAACGTCTTTCATTGCACAAGTGGTCCAATTTGAAAAATCTACAGAAGGCCGATGTGTTGATTTGTAATACATGAAATAGTATTCCTGACTCATATAATCACCTAGAACAACTAATGTTTCTTTTTCCATCCTGATTCGGGCCTACATATTCATGGGAACAGTCATTTTCAATCAAAAAAACTTGACTTACCTAACTTTCTAAGGCAATGCAAAGCCATTGTTCATAGTAGTATTAGTCTGTTACTGGAAGATTTAATTTCATCGGTACCATACAGTTTAACTTTATCAGTGAATAGTAACGTTAGTCAGTATAATAAATTTTATTCAGAATAACTGTAATTTAACGAAGACTTACAACTTTAAGTAAAATTCATTTAGGGAACGCTGTAAAAAATACACTGAGGCTACAAAAGTTATTGGACACCGATATGTACACATACACATGGCGCATATGCAAGGTGTAAAAGGGCAGTGCATTGACCGAGCTGTCCTTTGTACTCAGATGATTCAGGTTTCCTTTTGTGATTATGGCCGCACGGCGAGAATTAACAGACTAAGAACGCGGAATGTCAGTTGGAGCTAGACGCATGGGTCATTCCATTTCGGAAATCGTTAGTGAATTCAGTAATCCGAGATCTACTGTGTCCGTAGTGTCCCGAGAGTACCAAATTTCAAGAATTATCCCTCTCCACGGACAACGCATTGGCATACGGCATTCACTTAAAGACCGAGAACAGCGGCGCTGGCATAAAGTTGTCAATATTGAGAGTTAAGTAACACTGGATTAAGCGACCGCAGAAATCAATGTGGGACTGTAAGTAGGCTGTTAAGCTTTTTATGTTGGTAACGTCACGTAGCGCTCTGTATGAAAATCACTGACTGTACTGTGTGCAGTCTGTGGCTGGTTTGCATTGTTGGAATACTTGCTCTTATAGTGTTGGGCAGTTGGATGTGAACAGCGCGCAGCGTTGCGCAGTTGGAGGTGAGCCGCCAGCAGTGGTGGATGTGGGGAGAGAGATGGCAGAATTTTGAGAGCGGACGATTTGGACGTGTGTCCGTCAGAAAAAGGAAATTTGTAAGACTGGATGTTTGAACACTGTTAAGGTAAATACATTGTCTTTTCTCTATCAAAATCTTTCATTTGCTAACTATGCCCATCAGTAGTTAGTGCCTTCATTAGTTAGAATGTTTTATTTAGCTGGCAGTATTGGCGCACACTGTATTGCAGTAGGTTGAGTAACGAAGATTTTTGAGAGGTAAGTGATGATCACAGTAGGTAAAGAGAAAACTGTCTGATTACGCTGAGTTTTGCTCAGCTGTTTGAAAGTCAAATAAAGTAAGAGATTTACCAGCATCATCATTCTTAATTTTTCTAAGGGGATGTTACATAAGCTTTACACATCAGTACCATATTTCTGTAACACAGAATTACACAGCTACCTGATCGTTTAACTGAGAGAGACAAACATTTTTTTTTTACTACATCAGTGACACATGTTTACGCAATTACACAGTTGGATAACTTCACACTTATGAAATTGTATTTTGTTTGTACTTAGTGAACTGTTCATATTTTTTTGGAACCTTTCTGATACTATGAGAGCTTTGAATAATGAATTTGTTATGTGATCATGATTTTTAAAGTACATTTGAGGTAGATGACACTACTGAAACGAGCAGAGAATTTTTTTTTAGGTTTCGAAATTATTGCAGAGAGCTACAACGTTTTTGAGATTTGAAATAGGTGTTATGATGTTATTACGACAACGATGTGTATTATGCTGTTGAGATATCTTTATGATCAATAAGATGATTGTCTACAGGGAATGTTATTCTGTGTTCATGTGTGTATGAATAATGAATAGAAGTTAGGGACCCTGGTTTGTGAAAAAGGATGTTGGAAACCAAGAATCGTACTTTAAGAGTTATCACATGTGTGTCCATGCGTGAATCTATCACAACACTGCTATTCATGAGATTTCGTTTCTACGCATTTCTACTGTAATTTTTTGACCTGTGAAATTTTTTTTTATGAGACTGTCACTTTAGCGGAAACTGCTGTCATAAATATTTCGGTAAGAAAGCTAAGTGACCTTGACGTAATGCACTGTATGTGCCTTGCTACGCGATTGTCGCCTTTTTTTTTAAAAAAAACCTATGCCTTTCAGAGGCACAACAAAAAAAGAGATGCCATTATCCTTGCTATTGACATTTCTTTATAGAAAGAATCTCAAATACGACACGCTCATACTTGAAAACTTATTATTACACTTTGCAGCTGTGTATATATTCGCTCATTTTGTTTAATTTCTAGTTTGTAGTTGCACTGCACCATTGGTTACAATAAAATTTAATAGATGTACTAATATCACTATTTTATGCCTACAGATCCATTAAATAATAATTTCGTTATCTACTTTCTTTAAAAAAAAAGGGAGCAGAAATAGACATTTCCCATCACAAGAATTGCATAAATTATTTTTCAACGATTTGGTAACTTTTTTGCCAATGTAAGTTTTTGTGATGCATCACTCTTGTGTTAAGATCTGACATAGGTATTAGACATTTCATATCTTTACTGTAACATTTTTTCTGCTTGAGCTTTGTCATGTTTAGGTATAAGTTACTGCATTTGTAACTTTGTGTTATTCTGCTAAGCTAGTTTTTTTATTGATTTATTTTTCTTTTTGCTGCACATTGGCTCATATTAGTTGTAATGTTGCATTTGTTTTGCTAATTTAGATATACTGCTGCCTCCTTTGCAAATTTACATTTTTTGTCATTGCTGTTTATGTTCATTGTTTTGTGCTGCTGCACTGACTCGTCTCCTAGTATATATATTTGAGCTCAGTATATTTAAGTTAGCTTAAGAGGGGGTAGGATATATAAGAGAATGAGTTGTAATGAATTGGAAGAAATGCATTGAGTAGCTATAATGAAAAAAAGTTTGAAAAAAAGTAGTGTACAATGAAGAATAATTATTTTGAAAGAAGATATGAACAAAACAGTAGGTTTAGGGACAACAGGTAGAGATAGGACATTTTTGGAATAATGATGAACTAAGGGAGATCTCCAAGAAGTAAAGAAAGTTTTGTTTGCATATCAAATACGATAAATAAAACTAACGCTGTCCTTTCCTTTTGTGTTATCCCGCTTTGTTTTTGTGTACCCCAGTGCATTTGTGTTCTTCCTGTCTTGATATGTTTGTCTGATAAGGGTTATGTTGTAGAATTTTTTTAATACTATGTTATTTACTTTGTAAAGATGTATAGACATTATTTATTCCGTTTTGTTTTAATGCTTATGTGTGAAGTTAAGGTTTCGAAATATCTTCAAATTTTTTATTTCTTTACTTATGTCATAATACCTGTGAGCCGCCAGCAGTGGTGGATGTGGGAAGAGAGATGGCAGAATTCTGAGAGTGGACGATCTGGACGTGTGTCTGTCATAAAAAGGAAATTTGTAAGACTGGATGTCATGAACTGATATAAAGCGTGTTGTAACAAACGCGGGCCACGGTCGGCGAGCAACATCTGCAGGGACATGTTCACGATGACGACCGTGTTTACGAGTGTGGCTGTAGTGCACTGTTATGTTTTGTTCTAGCTGTCGCAGTGTCCGCATGTAGCGCTTGCTGCTATTGTTATTCTGCATTCGTCTCCGCACGCAGACCAACTGTAGTACACTGTGTTACCAGACGTCTGTGATAGTGTAGTGTTGTAGGAACTTTGACCATGGTGTATTCGAACTCTGAAAAGGCGGAGATGATACTCATCTATGGCGAGTGTCGAGGAAATGCAGCTGAAACCTGCAGGGTGTATGCAGAACGGTAGCCAGACAGAGAGCATCCAACGTGCCGCACATTGCAAAACATCTACCGCCAACTGTATGCAACAGGTATGGTCGTAGCACGCAAACGGGTCCGTAACAGGCCCATCACAGGAGAAGCGGGTGCAGTTGGTGTGTTAGCTGCTGTTGCCATGAACCCACACATGAGTACACGGGACTTTGCGAGAGCCGGTGGACTGAGTCAAAGTAGTGTCATGCGCATACTGCATCGTCACCGCTTTCACCCTTTTCATGTGTCGCTACGTCAGCAATTACATGGTGATGACTTTAATCATCGAGTGCAATTCTGTCAATGGGCATTAACAGAGAATGCGTTGCAGTTCTACCTGTTTACCGATGAAGCGGGTTTCACAAATCATGGGGCAGTGAATCTACGGAACATGCATTACTGGTCCGTGGACAATCCTCGCTGGCTCAGACAGGTAGAGCGACAGTGACCGTGGACTGTAAATGTATGGTGCGGAATCGTTGGCGACCACTTCATTGGTCATCACTTCACTGCACGGACCCAAAAATCTGAAAAATATATCGCGTTTCTACAGAATGATCTGCCAACGTTGCTCGAAAATGTCTCACTGGAAGCGCGTCGACGTATGTGGTATCAGCATGATGGTGCACCTGCACATTCCGCAATTAACTCTAGGCTGACCCTTGACAGGATGTTCGACGGGCGTCTCACGGGACGTGGAGGACGCATCAATTGGCCAGCCCGTTCTCCTGATCTTACACCTCTGAACTTCTTTCTGTGGGGTACGTTAAAGGAAAATGTGTACTGTGATGTGCTTACAACCCCAGAGGATATCGTGGCATCCTGTGGCGACGTTACACCAGATGTACTGCGGCGTGTACGACATTCATTACGCCAGAGATTACAATTGTGTGCAACAAATGATGGCCACCACATTGAACATCTATTGGGCTTACATGTCGAGACACACTCTATTCCACTCCGTAACTGAAAACGGAAACCACGTGTGTGCGTGTACTTCACCCGTCATGGTAATGTACATGAGCGTCAGTGAAAAAGACCAATAAAAAGGTGTTAGCATGTGGACGTAATGTACTGTTCCAGTCTCTTCTGTAGCTAAGGTCCATCACCGTTCCCTTTGGATCCCTACGTAATTCGGTGCTCTCCGATACACACGACCGAACAGCGGAGGAGTGATACTCAACCGTCAACTTTAGGTTACAATACCTCCAGATGTAATTAACATTTTACAATGGAACAAACGGCACTGATTACGTATTTGTTTATATGTTTAGATGTGCTAACAAAACTAACGGGGTTCCATTTAAAAAAACGTAGGTTTGTGTTAAAAAACATACTTCCGTGCATTTTGTTATGGTTTGTATTAACCAATTGCACTAGCCCCTCTCCTCACGTTCGGTCTGTGGAATCGATACATCAGTATTTGATGTTGTTTACAAAATACATCCAGCGGTAATGTTAGGTGACTCACCCTGTATATTATGACTTTTCAACACCACTAAGGTAAATACATTGTTCTCTACCAAAAACTTTCATTTCCTAACTATGCCTATCAGTAGTTAGTGCCTTTTAAGTTAGAATGTTTTATTTAGCTGGCAGTATTGGCACACTCTGTATTGCAGTAGTTTGAGTAACAAAGATTTTTGTGAGGTAAGTGATGATCAGAATAAGGTAAAGAGAAAACTGTCTGAGTACGTTGAGTTTTGCTCAGCTGTTTGAAAGTCAATTAACGTAATAGGTTTTACAGCATTGTCATTCTTAATCTTTCCAAGGGGATGTTTCAGGACGTACGACAAACGTATACTTTAGGACAGTGCGGTGACTTCTGGTGTAAAAGGGCTATGACAGCAGAAGACCGACGTGAGTGCCGTTGCTGAAAGCAGGACATCGCCTGCAGCGCCTCTCCTGTGCTCGTGACCATATCGGTTGGAGCCTAGACGGCATGAAGCCGTGTCCTGGTGAGACGAGTGCCGACTTCAGTCGGTAAGAGCTGATGGCAGGGTTCGAGTGTGGCGGAGACCCTACGAAGCCATGGACCCAGGTTGTCAACAAGGCACTGTGCAAGCTGGCGGTGGCTCCATAATGGTATGGGCTGTGTTTTCATGGAATTGTCTGGGTTCTCTGGTTCAACTAAACCGATCACTGACTGCAGTTGCTTATGTTTGGCTATATGGATACCATTTGCAGCCATTCATGTACTTCATGTTCCAAAACAGTGATGGAAATTTAATGGATGACACTGCGCCATGTGACAAGCTACAATTGTTCACGATTGGTTTGAAGAACGTTCTGAACAATTCGAGCGAATGACTTGGCTACCTCGATCGCTCAGCATGAATCGAATATTTATGGGACAAAATCGAGAGGTCAGTTGATGCACAAAACCCTGCACCGACAACACTTTCGCAATTATGGAGGGCTGTAGAGGGAGCATGGTTCAGTATTCAGTATTCCTGCAGGTGACTTCCAATGACTACTTGAGACCATTTCACGTCGTGCCGCTGCACAACGCCGGGCTAAAGAAGATCCGACACGATGTTAGGAGGCGTGCTACGACTTTTGTCACCGCAGCGTCTTTATGCAGTTTGGACATACAGAGAGGATGAGTGAAAGGAGAGAGACGAAACGGGTATACAAGACGGGTTTGGATGGAATGGCTGGAAGGGATCGACCTCAGCGAGCGTATCTCACACTGATAATGTTTATAACAAAGACCAGCATGTTGTTGTTGTTATCTTCAGTCTAAAGACTGGTTTGGTGCCGGTCTCCATGCTACTCCAACTTGTGTAAGCCTCTTCATCCCCGATTAATTACTACAGCCTATATCCTTCTGAATCTGTTTACTGTATTCATCTCTTGGTCTCCCACTACTATTTTAACCCCAACACTTCCCTTCAGTCATCCCTTGAAGTCTCCGAACTTGTCCTACCAACTGATCCCTGCTTCTAGTCAGTTCTCAATTCTGTTCAGTACTTCCTCATTAGGTACGTGATCTACCCATCCAATGTTCAGCATTCTTCTGAAGCTTTTATGCTCTTCTTGTCTAAATTCTTTATCGTCCATGTTTCACTTCGATACATGGCTAAACTCCATACTTTCAGGAAAAGCTTCCTGACACTTAAATCAGAATACCAGCATAGTGGCGCCATAAATATTTTAATAACAATGTATGTGCTTTTATAGCTTAAGTTTAAACACTTTAACTCTCACAAGAAATTTCAATCGTTGTATGTTGATATTTGTCTCTGTTGTCTAATTAGTTTGCCAGCCACTGTGGCCTAGCCTGATAAATTGTACTCAGTGCGGCTAGGTACGAAAGGGCCGAATTTGTCAACAAACCATAGCCTACCAAGAATGGTAAGCGCCACAACTCTTACAACAGAAATAGGGAATCTTGTAAGTAGGCTGTTTAGGTTTTTATGTTGGTAAGGTGACGTAATGCTCTGTATGAAATTCACAGACTGTGCTGTGTGCAGTGTCGGGCTGGTTGGCATTGTTGAATATTCGCTACTGTAGTGTTGGGCAGTTGCATGTGAACAGCGCGTAGCGTTGCGTAGTTGGAGGTGAGGCGCCAGCAGTGGTGGATGTGGGGAGGGAGATGGCAGAATTTTAAGAGCAGACGATCTGGACGTGTGTCCGCCAGAAAGAGTAAATTTGTAATACTGTATATCATGAACTGAACATTATTAAGGTAAATACATGGTTTGTTCTCTATCAAAATCTATCATTTGCTAACTATACCTACCAGTAGTTGGTGCCTTCAGTAGTTAGAATCTTTTATTTAGCTGTCAGTATTGGCGCTCGCTGTATTGCAGTAGTTCGAGTAACCAAGATTTTTGTGAGGTAAGTGATTCATGACAGGTATAGGTTATTGTTAGTCAGGGCCATTCTTTTATAGGGATTATTGAAAGTCAGATTGCGTTGCGCTAAAAATATTGTGTGTCAGTTTAGTGGTGATCAGAATAAGTAAAGAGCGAAATGTCTGAGTACGTTCAGTTTTGCTGTTTGAAAATCAAATAATGTAAGGGGTTTGGTTGGTTGGGTGTTTGGGGGAAGAGACCAAACAGCGAGGTTATTGGTCTCATAAGCAACCATCCCGCGTAAGAGGTTTATCAGCACAGTAATTCATTAATTCTTCTAAGGGGACGTTTCAAGCCGTATTTAGTTCCTTTCTCGTTACGGCCATACATGCAAAAATCGTTGTTCCTACTTCCCCGTAAAAGTTCACGCTGCTCACAAACATACATTTATCCTGCCGTCCTCGTTCTATCAGATATCCTAAGGACAGCGAGACGGCTACGAGATGGTAACAAAAGAACGACGCGCGTTGTGGAGACTGGTAGACAGGGAAGGCCATCGGTGTGGGGGCAGTCGCTACTCTTGCCGATGTTCAGCTGTTCACGGCGTCGCCCCCCTCGAGGGCGTCCCTGGAGGAGGCTCGTAAAGATTTCAATTTGGGGCCCGGCGGGGGCGTGTTTGTCGCGCCCGGCCGCTGGGAGGCGGGTGCGGGGAAGGGGCGGCGCCGTCGCTCTCCCGCCCTGATATATGGAGCTCCGCATCCCCCGTCACGGGCAATTTGTCTTGGGCGTAATCCCGCAGGTCCTTGTGCTCGGCCCGTGGGAAAACACGCACCCCAGCGCCACACTGGCCGCCTGCTTGACCGCTGCCGCCCCCGCCGACCCCGCGGTTGCTGGCGCCACTCGGCGCCGGCTGTCTCTCACCGCGAGCAGCGACGGCTGAGCAAACAGCTCGCCACTCTAGTAAGTGGAATAGTGGCAAGTGGCAGGAATTATGTCTCTCTAACAGTTATAAATGGAATACTAGGATGAATATAGGCAGTGCAGTCACATTCGTGTTACCACCACCTCCGTTCGACGTCAAGGTGCACCAATCACTGTCAGACGGCCGGCGGCATCACTGCCAGTGAAGGGTATACAAAGTGTGTCACGGCGACCCAGAATATAGTGCAATCGTTGGCGTAATGCGGAAATGAAGAGATTTATCTAACATCCCAAAGAATATGATCATTGGCTTTCGGGCCGAGACTGGAAGCATTTCCAAAACGACTAAGTCTGCAAGATGTTCGCCGTGGTTAAATAATACCGTGGGTGGGAAAATGGTGCTATCCAAAACCGACGTTGAGGCTACTGTGGTACACCACAGGCCATAGGAGACAAGGTCAATCGTCAGCTGGTGAGATGTGTATGGGCGAACAGATATGCAACTGTTGAGCAACTGACCACACTGATGAGCCTAAGGGTCACCAACAGTGTCTCCTCAACAATCCTTCAGCGGACGTTGCTGCATATGGGTCTCCGCAGCTGATGGCTGGTTTGTGCACCAACACTGACTGACGCTCAGTGGCGACGAAGGCTCAAATTTGCACGCCAATATCGTAACTGGCCGTCCACTGAGTGGAAATACGTAACCTTTTGGGATTAATAACTTCTTATACTCCATAGGGCTGATGGTCGTTGGCGTGTACTGCGCGAAACGTCTGAAAGCAATCACCCTGTTACCAAGAGGGAGCTTTATGACCTGAGAAATGTTTTCGTGGCATTCTCTAGATTCAGCTGCTGAGAATCTTTCTGGGCTGTACGGCCGTGGTCCATGGAACCTTTCCGGCCCTGACGTTTCGTCCAAGGCTACGTTGGACATCTTCGGATGTGCTCGTGGTTGTGCTGAGTCTCGCCGACAGTCGGCAAGACTCAGCACAACCAGGACCACCTCCGCAGATGTCCGAACAGTTCCATGGACCACGGCCATAAAACCTAGAAGAATTCTCAGCAGCTGAAACATTCCGTTGTGAAATCCTTTATTGTATGATTGCCTAGGTTGTTTTGTTATTCTGGAAGCCACGATGGATCAACACAAGTATTCACCTATCCTTGGGGACCACTTCCAGCCATTCGTGCAGTTTCTTGTTCCTCGGCACTGTGGCATCTTCCAGCAGGACTCTGCAACGTGTCTTCATTCGAGGAACACCAGAGTGAGTTTGCTGCACTGCCCTCGCCACCAGACTCTGCGAATTCAGTCCCAGTGGAGAATCTGTGGGATCACTTCATTCGGCCTGTTCCCGTCATGGATCCTCAATGGAGAACCAAGTGCAGCTGGCCATGGCACTGGTGTCGGCGAGGCTCCACATCCATTTGGATAACTTCCAGAACCTCTTTGACACTCGTCCAGCTCGTTCCACAATGCTCTGGGCTCGAAAAAGATGGTCTCTCAAGCATCTGACTGGTGACTGGACAGTGTATATAGAACGAGGGCATGCTGAAAAATAATGCCTCTGAATTTTTTTGGGGAACATTGCAAAGACTTTTGAAATGAACATAAGTTATTGACACTCTGAATTTTTATTCTTCGTGTCTACATATTTATATCTCAAGATAGTCACCCTGGCGACTAACGCATTTCTCCCAACGAGAGACCAATTTGTTGATAGCGTCACTGTACAAAGTCATAGTCAGATGGCTCTGAGCACTATGGGACTTAACGTCTGAGGTCATCAGTCCCTTAGACTTAGAGCTACTTAAACCTAACTAACCTAAAGACATCACACACATCCATGCCCGAGGCAGGATTCGAACCTGCGACCGTAGCAGCAGCGCGGTTCCGGACTGAAGTGCCTAGAACCGCTCGTCCACAACGGCCGTCGTAGGAAGATTGACTTTATTGACGGAGCCACAACCCCACATATGGTTGCACAACCTCATCACTATCAAGCCCTTGAAGGTGTTCTTTAAGTACTGGACACAGACGAAAATTGGATGGGTCTAAATCGGGACTCTGGAGAGGTTGACGAACGACAGTCAAACCAAGATGTCGGACTGTTGTAGACGTCGTAGTGCGGTGTGCGCTATGGCGTTGCTGTGCTGAAGAAGAGCGTGCGCCACGTGTGGAAGAACTCTTTCAGTTCGAAAATCGATCACAGCACACGCTGTTTGTCAAGCACGACAGGTACGTTACACTCAACCATGTTACACTCTGGCCTCTAGCGGCAGTGGACTGGAAATATGTACACATGAAGAGTAAAAGCGGTAACAGTTTTCACATAAAAATTCGGAGGCGTTACTTTTAGCACACCCTCGGGTTTTACCGAATGTGTAATAGCAGATACTGAGCAAGCAGAAAAGAAGCCCAATATTTGGATGAGACTACTCATGAAAAGTCTAGTTTAGACACTGGGATACACAAGATCGATAAAGCGTATGATGTAACTAAGAATATCTACCACGAATCTTGCCACTATGACGGAACACTTAATCACAAATCTCCTTATAATGCTTCCAGTTTTAGGTACACCTCTGCCATGAGGAATAAAGACAACAAACAGAGCTGTGGTCCCCTTCATGCACCTCTGCGGATGCTCCACAGACTCACGACCCTGCTTGTTAGAGTATCCATTTTCCTGAAACAAATGCGCTAAGTGTGCAAGTCCTTCAGTCAGACTGTCCGCTACGGCAAAGTATTTGCTCTGCTTACCAGAGTTCCAGAGACGCAACTGCGGTTGTACGGTGAGTGGCTACTCCTTGCAACCAGATACTGTATCTTTCGGTATCACTTTTCGGGGAACTCTTTGTCATAGTGAACCATCAAGTTCTTTGTAAACCACTACGTCCAGAGGTGGAAGCTTCGAATCACTTTCACCCAGCATGGGAAATTTAATGCTGGAGTCAACACAGTTGCCGACAAATCGGTTGAGAGCGTCACGTCCGCAGGGCCAGCCTTGCATTAGTTTTCAGCGGGACTCAGCAGCAGCCCTGCATCTACTGAAGATGGCGGACAAATGGATCGCCGAAGTACTGAGTCATGTTGATTTTACGATCCACCCGCCAGGATAGGCGGCCGCGCTAAAGCGCCATGATATGAGAAGACGAGCTTGCTACATATCGAATCAACCTCGCGGATTCACGACCAAGGCAGAGCCGGCTGTACTGGATTTTGTTTTTAGCCTTTTCACTCTCCCATCTTGTTGGACACCACGTCCCACATCAGATACACACTACGCCAATATTTAGAAGACATTCTCGTACTTTCACATGCAGTGATGTCCGAAATTACAGCAACGAACCGTTATTTGCCAGTCCTGTGTCTAATTGACGATGTAATCATACAGACTGTCAACAGATGCCCGTGGCATTGTATTCTTGACAGAAGATTGCCTTCCGGTCAATGGACAACCACGCCAGCGCTGATGTATGCATCCATCAAAGGGGATAGTGTTTGCCGAGTAGCCCCACACTCACAATCGCTATGCACACAGTGACAGACGGTGCAGTATGGCACAGAGATGACGCCTACCAGACTCTCTGCTGTGGAGGGCCACAGGAAGACTGGAAGCAGGACAGTCGCAAAATGTTGTGGCCCGATGGCTTAATGTGAAATGTTCTGTTGTTTCTCGGATGTAGCGACAGTTTATAGAGACCGAAACTGTGTTCCAAAGAACAGGGCAAGGAGGCACATGTGACATCAGACATTTAGCTGTAAGTGCACGACGGTAACACCTTAGTACTGGTGGAGCTGACGACCCTGTAGTTTTTTGTCTGGTCCATTTACTGTCCAAATCAACCAACTGCAACTGGCATCTGACCTCCCATCCTCCATTGGACGTGTTGTATCGGGCAAACGGTGCACAGAAGGCTTTGACAGAGTGACCATTATTGTCAGAGACCTGCTGTATGCGTACCTCTGCCGCTTCTCCACAGACGAGAACGTCTAGAGTGGAGTTGTCAACATGTCAACTGGATAGTCGAACAGTGGGCCAATAGTCTTTCCATAGGTAAGTCCTGATTTGTTCTGGAGAGTGATTCACGACGGATTCGTATCTGGAAGGAACTTGGAGCACGATTTTGGGACCAAAACATTGTGAAAAGAAACCGACATCGAGAAGGATCCCTAATGATGTGTGAGGGATTATGCTGACCATTCGAAAACCTCTTCATGAAATTGTACGGGTGAATCGGCAAGGTTTAAGTCAGTTATCGTGACGAGATCCTGGGACCTCATGTGCGATAGTTGCGAGGTTTTGTGGGCCCAGACTTCGTACTGATGGACGATAATGCTCGACCTCATAGTGCGCTGTTGGTTGATGATTTCGTGGAAGATACTACACCCATGGTATGGCCTGTTCGCTCTTCCTATTTGAATGCCATAGAGCATGTCTGGGATGCACTAGGGAGACGGATTACATCACATTAGCATCGACCAAACACTCTCCAAGACTTATGAGCAGCTCTGCAGGAAGAGTGTGTTTAATTGTCTCAACATGAGCTTGATGATGTAACTCACAGCTTTCCGTGTCGTTGTCAGGGCTTTATTACTCGCAGAGGTGGTCACACGACATATTAAACATATGTTAACCAGTTGTCGGAACGTGTAGGCTAATCCACTAAGTTGGAAAAAAACGAAGAACCGTTTTGTCTATCGTTATTCATGTTGCAGCTGTTTGCGTTCTGTATTCTTTACATTGTCTCTACTTTACTATCACCTGTTTATATTGTTTTGTGATAAAATAAACGAAACTTTCCAACATTTTCATTTGCTGCTTTAATTTCGGACACCAGTGTAGATTTACTCCAGGTACGTGGAGTGCACAGATTCCGTTCGGACGGAGGGAGGTGGCAGGGCGTGGCGTGAGGAAGGGCATCCGACCACCAACGGCCACTAAAAATGCCCCAACCCATACAGCAACGCCGATACCATAGATGGAACAATTGAAAGAAAAGAAAAAGAAGAGTTTATTTTAGGAATAGGCTGCAAATCCAAGAAGAGTACCGAACATTATTGCACTGGGAAAGCCTACAGAGTCTCAGGGCAGTCCTTTCCTAAATAATTTTACCAGCATCAGACAAGGGTCCCAGTTTTACGAAGTAATTTCTGGCATTGTACGTTCGGAGGACAACATTGTAGCACAGTGAATTATTGTCTGTGAATAGAAGCGTTTGAAATGTGCTCTTGCAGTTGGATGTAGAAAATTGGGTCGACTGCTAAAGAATGAAGAGTTTCTCCGGTTATTCGACTAGGAGAGGAACAAGAGGAAGCCACTGACACGAAAAATGGAGAGGACGTAACTACATCTCCGGAAGTCAACGTAGAGTGAGTAGTGAAGGGTATCCTGATGCATTACTGGTCATTTCCGTCGTGTTCAACTCGTTCCATCCGCAAATAGAGCTAGGGAAAAACGACTGTCTCTGTATGAGTCCTAACTTCTTGTATCTTACCTCCGCGGTCGTTAACTTGAAATGTATGTTGGCAGCAGCAGAATGGTTCCGCAGTCACCTTCAAAAGTCTGTTCCCTAAATTTTCTTAATAGCGATCCTCGGAAAGAACGTCGCCTTCCCTAGGGATTCCTGTTTGAGTTCCCGAAGCATAGCAGTAACACTTACCATTATTCGAACCTACCATAGCAAATCTACCAGCTCACGTTTGAATTGCTTCGACGTTTTCCTTTAATCCAACTTGGCACAGAGCCCAAACACTCGAACAGTACTGAGGAGAAGGTCGCACTAGCGTGCTACTTGCGGTCTACTTTGCAAATGAACCATACTTTCCCAAAATTTACCTAATAAACCGACGTCAAGCATTTGCCTTTCGATACATAATCTTCAAATGCTCATTCAATATCTTATCGCTCTGTAACGTTTCGTCCAGATATTTCAAAAAATGGTTCAGATGTCTCTGAGCACTATGCGACTTAACATCCGAGATCATCAGTCCCCTAGAACTTACAACCTAACTAACCTAAGAACATCACACACATCCATGCCCGAGGCAGGATTCGAACCTGTGACTCTAGTAGTAGCGCGGTTCCGGACTGAAGCGCCTAGAACCTCTCGGCCACCACAGCCGGCCTCCAGATATGTAAACGACGTTGATTGTGTCAAAAGGCAAATTACTAGTGCTTTATTCGTGTGTTAAGGGATTGTTTTCCCTACTTATCTGGATGAATTTATGTTTTTTCTATATTTAGAGTTAATTGTCATTCAACACACCACCTAGAAATTTTGCCTAAGTCATCTTGTATCCTCCTGCAGTTACTAAACGGCGACACATTCCTGAACACCGCAGCATCATCACCATGACAGATTGCTATCGACCGTGTCCACGAAATCATTTATGTACTTATATAACGAAAATAACGGCGGTCATATCACAGTTGCCTGGGGCATTCTTGACAATGCCCTTGTCTCTGATGAACACCCGCCGAGATGGGCAATATAGCGGGTACTGTTACTTTAAAGGCATACAAGCCACTGATATAAATGGGAACCTATTCCGTATGTTTGTATGTTTGTTAACACTTCGCAGTGTGCACCCTGTCAGATGATTTCTGGAAATCTGTGAATATAGAATTCGCCTGTTGCCCTCCACATGCATGATATGCTGTGAGGAAAGGGCGTCCGTCAGCAATCCCGAAGAGATCACCAAACATTATTGCGATGAGAAAGTCTACGTACTCACAGGGCATTCCTGTCCTGAAGAATGTTCTAGTATCAAACACTGGCCACAATTTCAAGGAGAAATTTACAAGATTGTACTTTTGGAGCACAGCATTGTATAGTAGTGAGTCAGGGACTCAGAATCGAAGCGTTTGAGATATGCCACTATAGCAGGATGTTGAAAGTGGGGTGGAGTGATAAGAAATGAAGAGTTTCTCCTCACATTCGGTGAGGAAAGAAACATGAGGGAAACACTGTCATGGGAAAGGGACAGATTACGACAGGACCTGTGTTTAGACTTCCGGGAATATAGTTACGGAAGGTAGATGAAAAAAAATGGCTCTGAGCACTATGGGACTTAACTTCTGAGGTCATCAGTGCCCTAGAATTTAGAATTACTTAAACCTAGCTAACCTAAGGACATAACACACATCCATGCCCGAGGCAGGATTCGAACCTGTGACCGTAGCGGTCGCGCGGTTCCAGACTGTAGCACCTAGAACCGCTCGGCCACCAAGGCCGGCACGGAAGGTAGAGTTTGGAAGATACGTGACAAATAAATGGGGACGTCGGGTGAAAGTGATACTCTGAGATGAGAGTGTAGGCTCGAGTTAGGAAGTCATGGCAAGCCTCGTCGAACCAGTGAGAGGACTGATGACTCAATGAGAAGAAAAAGGACGTGTTGGACATGTGACAAAACCAACTGAAACACGGATGAGGAATTTGAAAATGCGGAAAAACGTAGGTGTTGAAGAGGTTAAGGAAAGGCAGGAAGAGATACGGGCTGTCTACGTGTAAAGATCTGCTGATAGGAGACTGCAGGTGCCGTTTTCTGACTTTGGAGGAGTGCAGTGTCGTAGGTCGTATTGTAAGCAGGCTGTTTAGGTTTTTATGTTGTTAACGTCACGTACCGCTGGACTGTCTTTGTGAGAACAATTTTTGCTTTTGACCAACATTGCATCAATCAGTGTGTGCATTTGATATGTTTGTTATTGTAATTATGAAAAGTTTTATGAAATCATTATTGGCCACTGCCCAAAACAATTTGTAAAATTTTTTGTGAGGTGCATAGGGGCTATGTAAGTAGGCTGTTTAGGTTTTTATGTTGGTAACTTCACGTAGCGCCCTGTATGAAAATCACTGACTGACTGTGCTGTGCGCAGTCTGTGGCTGGTTTGTATTGTTTGAATATTCGCTATTGTAGTGTTGGGCAGTTGGATGCGAACAGCGCGTAGCGTTGCGCAGTTGGAGGTGAGCCGCCAGCAGTGGTGGACGTGGGGAGAGAGATGGCGGAGTTGTGAGAGCGGACGATCTGGACGTGTGTCCATCAGAGACAATATATATATATATATATATATATATATATATATATATATATATATATATATATATATATAATGACTTGTCAACAAAAAAATGGTTCAAATGGCTCTGAGCACTAAGGGACTTAACATCTGTGGTCATCAGTCCCCTTAAAACTTAGAACTACTTAAACCTAACTAACCTAAGGACATGACACACATCAAAGCCCGAGGCAGGATTTGAACCTGCGACTGTAGAACCGCACGGCTACACCACCTGGCACTTTTGAACACTATTAAGGTAAATGCATGGTTTGTACTCTATTAAAATCTTTCGGTAGTTAGTGGCTTCAGTAGTTAGAATCTTTTATTTAGCTGGCAGTAGTGGCGCTCACTTCGAGTAATGAAGATTTTTGTGAGGTAAGTGATTCATGAAAGGTATAGGTTATTGTTAGTCAGGACCATTCTTTTATAGGGATTATTGAAATTCAGATTGCGTTGCGCTAAAAATATTGCGTGTCAGTTTAGTGTTGATCAGAATAAGTAAAGAGAGTAATGTCTGAGTACTTGCAGTTTTGCTCAGCTGTTTGAAAATCAAGTAACGTAAGAGGTTTATCAGCGTAGTAATTCATTAACTTTTTAAAGGGGATGTTTCAGCATCTATCTCGGAGCTCGCCTCAGTGGAAAGCCGATGATGCCGTGCACGTGTCAACAGTCGCTCATCGGACTGACGCCCTGTCGACACGCAGTCAGCATCGGCACGCGCCGGCGACCTGTCAGCGGCTCCGCGCTGATACCCTACAGCCTGCAGCAGCCCTGCAGCGGCCCGGCTCGCCAGGGCGCCGCCCGCAGCGCCGCCCACATCAATCACCGGCGGCGCTGATAACAGCCGCAGCTCCCGCCACCACTATAGCACTCCACGGCGCCCGCAGCCACCATGTTTGCTCGGGCAGCCCACAGGCCAGGCTCTGACGGCCGCGTTACAAAACATTTTGTGCGAGGGCATACGATCATTCCACCCTGGACACTCTCGAAATTTGTTTCTTTCCATCCGTATGTCCAGTTCCGCTACGATTCCGCGCGCGCCGAGACCGAGGCACGCTTGCGCCATATACGGACATAATGTGGAAAAAAAAATCTTCATAAGGTTGCGAGGTGCCGGGGTGGAGAAGAGTTTGTGCCTCTTTAATTCAGACGAATTTTGCATGAGAACGAGACATGCACTCGACTCGCACCTTAGCTACCAGCTAATTGATTATGCGCACAACGGTAAAGGAAGGAACTGATGGTGGACCCTGTGTGGTGTGCGCACTGTAAGACCTTCGGTACACACACCGTCAGATTATTTAACTTGTCGCTCTTACGAAGTAGGTGAGTGTCAGCAATATGTCTCGTCGTCTTATCGTGGCGTGTTTATCTTCTGCCGTTAGGTCAGAGAATAGAAATGCCACTTGCACGCTTAGAGTAGCGGATTGAAGGTGACCAACTTTAAACAGAACTCAAACAATTTTCACACATATTTATTAAAATAATAAAAAGCATAGACCTCACATAACTTGATTCTGGATGCTGTTTATAATTGACAATCTGAAGTTCCTTTGGTCATGGTACGTTAATCTTATTCTCACATATGTCTGACACTTGACAAAGTGTCTATTCATTTATCTTCATGGCTATGTCCAGGATATGGTAATCTTGTTAGGTGCAGACTGAAACTTGACTATAGACTGGTACAGACTAATGTAGACTGGTACAGACTGGTGCAGACGAATGTAGACTGACTAATCAGAGGTCTGTACACTCGTTATAATACCTCGCACGTTCAGGTATCACTCGCGAGTGTGATACATGAGGAGAAAAGGCTCTACATTAGCAGCAGTCTCATAGGTGCGTTACATATTAATAAGTGGATCGGCGGAAGCAGAATTTGGTCCGTCTCTAAGGCAGCGCCATCTCGTAGTGCGGAGACGGACGAGCGCTGCGCTTGCGCTGTTGTTTAGCGGGGCGCGCTCTGGTGGGAAAGTTGTGTACGCGCTGACTACGTGGAACTATGCACACAACAGCCTGCTAGTTGGTAAAATAAGTTCACACTCATAATAATTTAATAATAATCGTAATCTACTCAAAAAAGGAGAACTTTATCATAATAAGCAACAGGAAATGGGATTCTGCCTATATCTACGAAATGATATGCAGATTAAATATTACAATGAGATTTGTTATATATCAGAATATAAATGCGCATGATTGTCGACACACACACAGTAGGTTAAAGGACAGGGTATACCGAAATATTATGAGAATAAGAGTTGGCTCGAGAACAAGGGCTCCGACTCTCTCTGATGCAATAGATTCACGATAACGACTGGAGGTCCTAATGAATCAAATATTAATCTCCCGACTATATAGCAGTATCGCAATTAGTAGTGAGAGCTCAAATGGGATCACATGGAGAAAAAAGCAAGGTGGACTTGTAGCAAAATGAGCACGCGTGCTGCTGAGGGATTCAGTATAAAATTTATAACGTCCTACAACGCAGGAGCCGCAAAATACTGTACCTGTACTGAAATCTGCAGCACGTCGTCGGTAGGCAGCGTCCTGATGATGTGGGCGCCGACTTCTGCCGTGCAGCAACTCTGTGTCAGCCCATGGCCGCGAAGGCTGTTCGAGAATTCTACGTTCTTCCGAAAACGAGAGACCAAGTCGCAAGACCGTCTGACTCCGAAGAAGATCAGATCCCATATCCCCTGCCCGCTCAACGCAAGAGAAGCCAACATTACTCTACTCCTTACTCTCCTCGAAAAACTGTGAATCAGCGATCAGTTCTCATTCCAAAATTTCCCCACACTGTCTCAAAAATCATTTACGCCAATAGTGACCGTTCCCTCCAATTTCGAGTAGGGCTTAATTATGTGAACTAGCCTCAGTTTAAGTTGACCAATCGTGCTTCTGTTATTCAGCTGAGGGCAATGAACTTGCTGTTTGACCTGCTACGAAAACAACCTGCCCAGAATATTGGCCATCCAGCGCCAGACAGTCGCACCCAGAAGGGCACAGTCCATAGGTATTCTCAGAATCAAGAGGACAGTGCAGTCAGTCGGTGCCAGGAGTCTTCGTCCTGGACGGGCTGGTATGGTAAACACATAAAATGCAGCGACACTCAGACGTCTCGCAGGTCGCTTCGCCCTGCATACAATAGGTGAAACTCTACCGGCGTCAGTCGCTCCGCCAGGCGATTAAGCCTATTGTACGAACCCTTCAGAATTCAGTGAAGTGCAGCCCCCAACCGGAAAAGCCGTGAGCCGCGTCCTCCGACGCTGGCCTCGCACAGGCCACACAGTAAAGTAACACAGCATTTTTAGGAATGAAGTGAAAAGTATTCTTTTTTTGAGCTCTCAGTACAAATGCTCTCATTACAATAACCTTATTCGGTCTGTTACTACCGTGCAATGACGTAGAATATTAATAAAATTGATGAAAATGAGAGGAGGCATGCAAAAGAGGGCATGGAACCTCTCAAGCTTGCCGGTAACCATTCTTCAAAATTGTAATATATATTATTTGTGTGGACGTGTTTGTTTGCTCTGTTTCATGTTTTCTGAAGACATTGATCTCACCCACTACTGTATACTTCTCACTTTATGATGAGCCATGCATTCATCTCATTCGTCGTCACGTACGCTTATCACAGCGTGTTCAAGCATTACATTTAGCACTGTTGTCACGATAGTCTATTTGTGGTCTTACAAGTGTTCTAATGCCACATTACCGTAATTTATGTCATAAAAACATCCGTTAAGGGTATTTATTTCTCACTCTTCTCTCTCACTTATACGCTCTCCGTCCACCACAATGTATTTCCACCTGCTGGCCGAATGTTCCGCAAGATTACTTCCATCTCGGTACACGCACCACCTAAATTGTATTCCTATTGTTCCTGCTCTCCGTTTACTGTAAGTCGGCGTGCATCACAAAATATGATCCGACCGATTGAATTTGATTCTGGATTTTAACTAGTCTTTCCTGACAAGCCCTGATAATCGCGGACAGAGTGTATAGTAATACATACAAAGATGTGCACTCACAGCATATTTTGACAGCATATTTTCATTCGACAAATGTCAAATCTCTTCATTATTTGGTGTTTTTCAAATCCGAAAGTTTTAGTAAGTGCTGCTTTTTTTTGGGTTGTCTTTTATGATATATGGTATATTCCTCCCCTTTGTGGGGATCTAGTCTCTGTATGATGCGCAATTTTGACACGCTTGTTTCCTGGTCTGTAGTTATTAGTTACATTGTCTTCAGGTTTAATGCATTTTTGAAGAAGACGGGTTTACATCCGTCAAAACAATGGTCAAAGATTGATTGAAACAACCCGTTGTTGCAACTAGTTGGCGGCTTTGTATTTCATTTACTAAACTTTATTTCGCCTTCTGGTTAATATAACAATTTCTTCGTGAGAGGAATATAACACTTCTCTAAGTTAACACTATGCGTCAGCAATGCTTAACACATGGGACGCACCGTTTTGGGGCATCATGAAACAAAACTTGGGGGGGCAGGTGGGGGCGGGGAGGCTGCGACGTATCGAAAAGAAAATAATGAATCAAAAATTTGCTTAATTTACTGAAAGGAAAGCAAAGTAATATACAATCTGAATTTAAAAGAAATATTATCACTTACACTGATGAGTGCACTCCCGTACCACGCATCTGATAACCAACCTCGCAGAACTAAAATTAAAACAAGTTTATTAATCATTAGTGAACCCCTTGGGGCCTGGCTTCCAGAGAAAAGATTTTCGAAAGAGAGTTTAACATTAGAAATAGACACTCTGAGTTCATTTTATATCTTTAGCTGAAGTCTGTATTTTGTCTTCGGCCGGCTGTTGTGGCCGAGTGGTTCTAGGTGCTTCAGTCCGTAACCGCGCTGCTCCTACTGCCGCAGGCTCGAATCCTGCCTCGGGCATGGATGTGTGTGATGTCCTTAGGTTAGCTGGTTTAAGTAGTTCTAAGTTCTAGGGCACTGATGACCTAAGATGTTAAGTCCCATAGTGCTCAGAGCCATTTTTTATTTGGTCTTCGCAGCAATCAACGCAGAAAATACTATTTCCGAACGGCCGGATGTTGAAAATGGTAACATTGTACGAAATGCTCTTGTTCAGTGCAGAAAATTCGATCATCTAGCATTGCCCAGAATTAAAAGAGAGATTTATTACAAATCAGTCTTTTGATTTCGCCACTTGCCGTGATGTCTACGAAGATTTCTTATTCGGTAATTAAAATACCTGCGGGAGTATTGTCGTGCGCAAAATGTTAAGACAGAGAGCAGCAGACGATCATAGGTTTTGCTTTTATCCATGCAGTGATTGGGTGTTACGAAATTCTAGTGAATTTGCTTATTTTTCCTAATTCTTAAGGTTCATAACGTTGCAGAGTTGCGTCAAAACACGCAAAATATATTACTAAATCATTATATATTGTTATCATATGAGAACGGAGGCGGCTGGTGGAGAGAGGGGGCGGGCAATGAAAACTCTGTTTGAAAGATGGGCTCCGAATATTGAAACTTGAGAAACGCTACTCTGCTTGTCGTCTTTCTTGTATCTTCTCCGAAAATAATACCCCTGTGGGTCTCGTGTCATCTGTGTTTCGGACATTCACTTGTCACCTCAATGTGACCTCTGAAGACGAAATCTGGCCGGTGCCCACATAGATGTCAGTTCAGGGAAAGGTTAGGCAGTGTTTTCTGCTTAATAATAAATATATATATTTTTAATGTAAACTTGGGTCACACGTCTGAATCCAATGGTAACTAATTTTCATGTGACCAGCCATTAAAAATGGAATATCCTTATTTTAATTAAAAATTTATGATCAATATTTATTAAGTAACATTTACATACACTCCTGGAAATGGAAAAAAGAACACATTGACACCGGTGTGTCAGACCCACCATACTTGCTCCGGACACTGCGAGAGGGCTGTACAAGCAATGATCACACGCACGGCACAGCGGACACACCAGGAACCGCGGTGTTGGCCGTCGAATGGCGCTAGCTGCGCATCATTTGTGCACCGCCGCCGTCAGTGTCAGCCAATTTGCCGTGGCATACGGAGCTCCATCGCAGTCTTTAACGCTGGTAACATGCCGCGACAGCGTGGACGTGAACCGTATGTGCAGTTGACGGACTTTGGGCGAGGGCGTATAGTCGGCATGCGGGAGGCCGGGTGGACGTACCGCCGAATTGCTTAACACGTGGGGCGTGAGGTCTCCATAGTACATCGATGTTGTCGCCAGAGGTCGGCGGAAGGTGCACGTGCCCGTCGACCTGGGACCGGACCGCAGCGACGCACGGATGCACGCCAAGACCGTAGGATCCTAGGCAGTGCCGTAGGGGACCGCACAGTCATTTCCCAGCAAATTAGGGACACTGTTGCTCCTGGGGTATCGGCGAGGACCATTCGCAACCATCTCCATGAAGCTGGGCTACGGTCCCGCACACCGTTAGGCCGTCTTCCGCTCACGCCCCAACATCGTGCAGCACGCCTCCAGTGGTGTCGCGACAGGCGTGAATGGAGGGACGAATGGAGACGTGTCGTCTTCAGCGATGAGAGTCGCTTCTGCCTTGGTGCCAATGATGGTCGTATGCGTGTTTGGCGCCGTGCAGGTGAGCGCCACAATCAGGACTGCATAGGACCGAGGCACACAGGGCCAACACCCGGCATCATGGTGTGAGGAGCGATCTCCTACACTGGCCGTTCACCTCTGGTGATCGTCGAGGGGACACTGAATAGTGCACGGTACATCCAAACCGTCATCGAACCCATCGTTCTACCATTCCTAGACCGGCAAGGGAACTTGCTGTTCCAACAGGACAATGCACGTCTGCATGTATCCCGTGCCACCTAACGTGCTCTAGAAGGTGTAAGTCAACTACCCTGGCTAGCAAGATCTCCGGATCTGTCCCCCATTGAGCATGTTTGGGACTGGATGAAGCGTCGTCTCACGCGGTCTGCACGTCCAGCACGAACGCTGGTCCAACTGAGGCGCCAGGTGGAAATGGCATGACAAGCCGTTCCACAGGACTGCATCCAGCATCTCTACGATCGTCTCCATGGGAGAATAGCAGCCTGCATTGCTGCGAAAGGTGGATATACACTGTACTAGTGCCGACATTGTGCATGCTCTGTTGCCTGTGTCTATGTGCCTGTGGTTCTGTCAGTGTGATCATGTGATGTATCTGACCCCATGAATATGTCAATAAAGTTTCCCCTTCCTGGGCAATGAATTCACGGTGTTCTTACTTCAATTTCCAGTAGTGTATCTTACTGAACATGGAATTTACCAGAAGTAAAGGAAGAAGTTACTACTAGGAAGATTCGAAGCAGTAACTTTACAATTTCAAAATTATTAGGCTATGCCCGCAGCTGGCGACAAATTTGGTAATGATATGTTCCATTTACTTAACAGCGTCCAGAAACCTTCTACACGCACTGATTTTATTCAAAGCAGCCAAAGGCGAGTGCCTACGGAGCGGCAACTGGCTCTTCGTCTCTGAAAACGCCGTGCTGACGTGGAGCCAGTAAAATAAAGGTGAAAAATCGCAGAGTGACAGCGCAGTTGATGGGCAGTGCGGGTGGAGGAGTTGCCTGTCAGACGCCTGCGTAACTTTGCGGTGACGTCGGCGCCCCATGTGACACCTCTCGTCAGGTGCGACTGCAGCGGCCCACTTTGCACCAACCTGTGACGGCGTAATGCCTTCGCATCAGCTCGCAGCACACCGGCTGTCAGCTACAGGTGGACGGGTTTTCACCTTTTACAAAGAGAGACATAAATGGCCAACGCTCCACTTCTACGCCTTTCCAAGACTGGGAAAACTGCAACGCCCCTGCAGTCTTGGAAAACACCTTTCCGCTGAAAACCCTCACGTTGTTGTTGTTGTCTTCAGTTCCGAGACTGGTTTGATGCAGCTCTCCATGCTACTCTATCCTGTGCAAGCTTCTTCATCTCCCAGTACCTATTGCAACCTACATCCTTCTGAATCTGCTTAGTGTATTCATCTCTTGGTCTCCCTCTACGATTTTTACCCTCCACGCTGCCCTCCAATACTAAATTTGTGATCCCTTGATGCCTCAGAATATGTCCTACCAACCGATCCCTTCTTCTGGTCAAGTTGTGCCACAAACGTCTCTTCTCCCCAATCCTATTCAATACTTCCTCATTAGTTATGAGATCTACCCATCTAATCTTCAGCATTCTTCTGTAGCACCACATTTCGAAAGCTTCTATTCTCTTCTTGTCAAAACTATTATTCATCCATGTTTCACTTCCATACATGGCTACACTCCATACAAATACTTTCAGAAACGACTTCCTGACACTTAAATCTACGCTCGATGTAAACAAATTTCTCTTCTTCAGAAACGATTTCCTTGCCATTGCCAGTCTACATTTTCTATCCTCTCTACTTCGACCATCATCACTTATTTTGCTCCCCAAATAGCAAAACTCCTTTACTACTTTAAGTGTCTCTTTTCCTAATCTAATTCCCTCAGCATCACTCGACTTAATTCGGCTACATTCCATTATCCTCGTTTTGCTTTTGTTGATGTTCATCTTATGTCCTCCTCTCAAGACACTGTACATTCCGTTCAACTGCTCTTCCAAGTCCTTTGCTGTCTCTGACAGAATTACAATGTCATCTTCGAAACTCAAAGTTCTTATTTCTTCTCCAAGGATTTTAATACCTACTCCGAATTTTTCTTTTTTTCCTTTACTGATTCCTCAATATACAGATTGAATAACATCGCGGAGAGGCTGCAACCCTGTCTTACTCCCCAACCACTGCTTCCCTTTCATGTCCCTCGACTCTTATAACTGCCATCTGGTTTCTGTACAAATTGTAAATGGCCTTTCGCTCCCTGTATTTTACCCCTGCCTACTTTAGAATTTGAAAGAGAGTATTCCAGTCAACATTGTCAAAAGCTTTCGCTAAATCTACAAATGCTAGAAACGTAGGTTTGCCTTTCCTTAATCTAGCTTCTAAGATAAGTCGTAGGCTCAGTATTGCCTGTTACAACATTTCTACGGAATCCAAATCGATCTTCACCGAGGTCGGCTTCTATCAGATTTTCCATTCGTCTGTAAAGAACTTGGGTTAGTATTTTGCAGCCGTGACTTATTAAACTGATAGTTCGATAGTATTCACCTCTGTCAACAACTGCTTTCTTTGGGATTGGAATTATTATATTCTTCTTGAAGTCTGAAGGTATTTCGTCTGTCTCATACATCTTGCTCACCCGACGGTAGAGTTTTGTTAGGCCTGCCTCTCCCAAGGCTGTCAGTAGTTCTAAGGGAATGTTGTCTACCCCCGGGGGCCTTGTTTCGACTCAGGTCTTTCAGTGCTCTGTAGAACTCTTCACGCAGTATCATATATCCTATTTCATCTTCATCTAGATCCTCTTCCATTTCCAAAATATTTCCCTCAAGAACATCGACCTTGTATAGACCCTCTATATACTCTGTTTTCCCTTCTTTGCTTAGAACTTGGTTTCTGTCTGGGCTCTTGATATTCATACAGGTTGTTCTCTTTTCTCCAAAGTTCTCTCTAATTTTCCTGTAGGCGGTATCTATCTTACCCCTTGTGAGATAAGCGTCTACATCCTTACATTTGTTCTGTAGCAATCCCTGCTTAGCATTTTTGCGCTTCCTGTCGATCTCATTTTTGAGACGTTCCTATTCCTTTTTGCCTGCTTCATTTACAGCATTTTTATATTTTCTCCTTTCATCAATTAAATTAAATATTTCTTTTGTTACCCAAGGATTTGTACTAGCCCTCGTCTTTTTTCCTACTTGATCCTCTGTTGCCTTCACTACTTCATCCCTGAAAGCAACCCATTCTTATTCTACTGTACTTCTTTCCCCCATTCCTGTCAATTGTTCCTTTATGCTCTCCCTGAAACTCTGTACAACCTCTGGTTCTTTCAGTTTATCCAGGTCCCATTTCCTTAAATTCATACTTTTTTGCAGTTTCTTCAGTTTTAATCTACAGTTCATAACCAATAGATTGTGGTCAGATTCTGCCACTGTCTCTGTCTTACTATTACTTAATCTATCTGAAACATGTCTGTATCTCCAAGCTTCTTCCATGTATACAGTCTTCTTTTATGATTCTTGAACCAAGTTTTAGCTATGATTAAGTTGTGATCTGCGCAAAATTCTACCAGGCGGCTTCCTCTTTCGTTTCTTACCCCCAATCCATATTCACCTTCTACGTTTCCTACTGACTAATTCCAGTCACCCATGACTATTAAATTTTCGTCACCCTTCACTATCTGAATAATTTCTTTTATTTCATCATACATTTCTACAATTTCGTTGTCATCTGCATAGGTAGTTGGCTTATAAACTTCTGTTGATCGTCGGAAAGCAGATGCCAGACTGAGATTAATTGGAAGAATCTTAAGGAAATGCAATCCGACAACAAAGGAAGTAGGTTACAGTACGCTTGTTCGCCCAATGCTTGAATACTGCTCAGCAGTGTGGGATCCGCACCAGGTACGGTTGATAGAAGAGATAGAGAAGATCCAACGGAGAGCAGCGCGCTTCGTTACAGGATCATTTAGTAATTGCGAAAGCGTTACGGAGATGATAGATAAACTCCAGTGGAAGACTCTGCAGGAGAGACGCTCAGTAGCTCGGTACGGGCTTTTGTTAAAGTTTCGAGAACATACCTTCACCGAAGAGTCAAGCAGTATATTGCTCCCTCCTACTTATATCTCGCGAAGAGACCATGAGGATAAAATCAAAGAGATTAGAGCCCACACAGAAGCATACCGACAATCCTTCTTTCCACGTACAATACGAGACTGGAATAGAAGGGAGAACCGATAGAGGTACTCAGGGTACCCTCCGCCACACACCGTCAGGTGACTTGCGGAGTATGGATGTAGATGTAGATGTAGTTGTACTACTGTGGTAGGGGTGAGCTTCATATCTATCTTGGCCACAATAATGCGTTCACTATGCTGTTTGTAGTAGCTTACCCGCATTCCTATTTTCCTATTCATTATTAAACATACTCCTGCATTATCCCTATTTGACTTTGTGTCTATAACCCTGTAGTCACTTGACCAGAAGTCTTGTTCCTCCTGCCACCGAACTTCACTCATTCCCACTATATCTAACTTGAACCTATCCATTTCCCTTTTTAAATTTTCTAACCTACCTGCCCGATTAAGGGATCTGACATTCCATGCTCCGATCCCTAGAACGTCAGTTTTCTTTCTCCTGATAACGGCATCCTCTTGAGTAAACCCCTCCCGGAGATCCGAATGGGGGACTATTTCACCTCCGGAATATTTTACCCAAGAGGACGCCATCATCATTTAACCATGCATGCCCTCGGGAAAAATTACGGACGTAGTTTCCCCTTGCTTTCAGCCGTTCGCAGTACCAGCACAGCAATGCCTTTTTTGATAGTGTTACAAGGCCAGATCAGTCAATCATCCAAAGTGTTGCCCCTGCAACTACTGAAAAGGCTGCTGCCCCTCTTCAGGAACCACACGTTTGTCTGGTCTCTCAACAGATACCCCTCCGTTGTGGTTGCACCTACGGTACGGCTATCTGTATCACTGAGGCGCGCAAGCCTCCCCACCAACGGCAAGGTCCATGGTTCATGGGGGGGGGGGGGGGGGGGGGAGGGGGCGTACTACAGAAACGTGTAATTATTGATACATGGTCAATTACCCGAATGTTCATAATGCAATGTTACATATACCGTACAGTTAAAAGGAAATCACGCTTGATCAAGGTCCTCGTCACTTTCCATTTTTAACCAGATATAACGTCTGAGAAAGAAAGGAAATAATAATAATGATCCTTGGGAATCTAGATACTGACTTTACAAATTTTTAAGATAATGCACAAGTCATTCCTATTTACTGATTTCCTTACACTTTTAGACAAAATACAAGTAAGTAGAGGGCAACGTCCGTAACTACAAGAGATTTCTACAGGACGTTTGCAGGGAAAATCCGAGAATACACACCACCGAAACTCTGCTTCAGGAAAAGTGATGGAAAATTGGCACTGACAAACAAGGATAGCTGCAAGGTGCTGGCATAGTATTTCGAAGAACTTCTGTTCAGAACCCACAGAGAGATTCCTAGAGGAAGAACCGACAGAGAAGCACAGACACTCTCTACCGCCGACGCAAGAGGATGTCCACAGACACATCCTCAAACTCAAAAACAGCAGAACATATGGTGAAGACGATATAGCGGGCGTTGAAAAACCTCGGACCAAACTCACTTAGAGAACACACACAGATTATCACAGACATCTGGACATCAGAGAAGCTGCCAGATATCTGGTAATGCACGTTGATTCATCCATTACAATAGAAAGGCGACCGCACAGGCGTAAACAACTACAGGGGCATTTCCTAACTACAAGTCACAAACAAGATCCTTTCAGGATGCCTTCTCAGAAAGACACATAACCGGCTGGAACACAAGATCGGCGATACCAGGCGGGCTTCCAATCTGGTCGCTCCTGCACAGAAAAAAATCTTAAATTTGAAGATTACACTGAAAATCAAGGCCATCATAAATACGGCAGTCATACGCACTTTCCTTGACATTAAGAAGACGTATGACTCTGTAGACCGCCAGTTATTGTTCAACGTCCTATAAGAACAAAGTTTGGACAACAAGACACTGCGACTGGTCAAAAAGACACTGACAAACACGACATCAAAAGTGAAATTCAGGGGGAAAATCTCTTAACCCTTTGAGATCTGGAAAGGCGCGCGTCAAGGTGATGGTCTGTCACCACTTCTCTTCAAAGTAGTATTCGACAAAGTCAGTAAGGAATGGGAGAAGGAGCTGAAACCACAAGGTTACTGGAAGCGAGTGCGACTAGGGCGACCCAGTTGGGTCTTCAGCCTTCGCGAACGACCTCGCACTACTTGCAGACAACGGAACCACAGCAATGAGGCAGGTAGAAGTAGTGAAAGAGTGCGCAGAAAAAGTAGGGTTGCAGATACCGTTCCATAAAAAAAGAGTTCTTCTGCACGAAACTCAACACACTGAATCTACAAACTATATCAAGATCAACAGAGCTACACATTTTAAATTCCTAAGGGAAGTGCTCGAACCGACGGGAAAGGAGAACATCTCGCCAAACACCAGGTTACTGAAGATGGAGAGAGCCTTATACAAAACACAGGGTACCTACAAAGAAAAATGTCTCTCCACCCCCATCAGAATTCGTCACTACAAGACTGAGGTGCTATAGACCTGTGAGACACTGACGGTACACACCAAAGGCGGCCTAGTGAAGATCCTCACCGATGAAATAAGATTTATCAGTAAAATTATTGGAGCAAATGTCACAGATGAAGAATACGGGCTTGACTCCACACACACCACAGAGAAGTGGTCCAACCTCGCAGCGGACATAAGAAAAAATTTACAACCGCACCAGCAGACACCCACAGAGCAGACTCACCAACATAATACTCAGATACATACAGAAGCTGAAAACCACCACACATTAGATGGCACAAGCAAGTCAAAACTTATCTGGAAAAAGCACAGGTTGATTCAGCAGACATCACAGACTTATATTAAAGACACAAAATACACAAGTGGTCAGTAATGTCAGAGAAGACAGCACGTAAAGCCCAAATACAAACGTAGTCAGAAGAAAAGAACAGGAAGAACGAGTAGTCACCTTTTTCGCGTCGTCTGATAAAGGCCTGTAACGTGTGTAATAATAATAATACGCATAACTTACGTGACAAATGAAAGAAGTGTTCTTCTGCGTTTTTGTTGTTTTGTAGATAAATAGGTACAGCTTAGGGCGATTCGCAACTCTCTGTTTTGCATTTTGTATAAATGAGAGTTTTCGTATTTTTCCATTATTTCAGACACATGTGCAAAATCAATAACAGATGTATTTCGTCACTCCCCCAATCAAAGAATCTGTTCTTAGAGAGCCGGCCGAAGTGGCCGTGCGGCTCTAGCCCTGCAGTCTGGAGCCGAGCGACTGCTACGGACACAGGTGCGAATCCTGCCTCAGGCATGGATATGTGTGATGTCCTTAGGTTAGTTAGGTTTAATTAGTTCTAAGTTCTAGGTGACTGATGACCTCATAAGTTAAGTCGCATAGTGCTCAGAGCCATTTGAACCATTACATATTTGAGGAGTATGCTATCGTATAGTAGGATCTATGCCCAGCGAACGGGGATAAAAATCTGTCGCCCAGTGTGGCGTTAACTTAAGAGGCTTGCTACTCGACAGCCTAACCTACTGAGGCCATCACTGCCCTTCATTTCATTTTATCCTTGTTGAATGTACCACACATGAAATGATGTTCCAAGTCATGCAGATGGCACTCCCTCTTTTAGTTTGTCACTATCGCAGCAACCAGATATCCGTTGATCCATTGATCGTGACCGGGCCAAATATCTCACGAAATACGCGTCAAACGAAAAAATACATGATGAGTGTGGACAATATCTCAAGTAGTCAATAAAATTCTTCAGGGTTTGGGACTACACTGTCAACTATAAAATTCCGACAATTAGGTGACTATTGCAAGACGCTTTCCTCAGCGTGTCTTGCTGTCTGTTTACACCTATCTTGCAATAGTCGCCGAAACGTCGGAATTTTATAGCTGACAGTCCGGTCCCTAACCCAGAAGTATTTTATTGACTGTTTCAACGGCCACGGAAGCCTATGTTCACAATATTTGAAATGTCTGTTCATGAAAATTAGAAGGTGTGCAACTGCAGCACTGTGATCTTTGTGAAGAGGAATTTGTTTTTAAGTTTTATAAAGTGAAAAGTTAAAGGTGCTCCTCCTAGTGATGGCAGCAAGTGTTGACATAGACAAAAAGTCTACTACATGAATGAATAAACTGTATTTTTCACTTACATTATTCAAGTTTATGGCAAAATGTAGTCACATCTGTGATCCAGTCTCGGATATCAGCAACAGATGCATAAAATAAAGCTTTTTATATATGAGTGTTACAAGCTCACGCCAGACCACTGCGAACGAACAAGTAAACAGTCACTTTGTCCTTGCACACTGTAACCGACAATACTGTCTGCAGTGTTGTTGAGGTGGAACTCAAGGTGCGCGACATTTTTGCTGTAAATTGTGCAGTGCCAAATTTTAAATCCAGTCTACAAAGGCTGTCATTCGGTGCATGCAGTGGAAACTGACATTTATTAAACTTGCCTGTGAAATACATTATATCTCCTAAATAATGAACAATAAAGGAATCAATATACATAATATACGTTTCACTGGACAGTGAACAGACCTGCAATCCCTAAAGAAAAGAAACCAGGTCTCCAGTAAAATCGCAGATCTGTTTAATATTGAAGTACTTAACAATTTTTTTATGTTCTGTTGTGAATTCTATGTGTGTATTAACACGATTTTTATTTCAGAACAACCTAATGTAAGTATTATGTTACGTGTTACTGCTACAAACATACATGTTATCCATATCTGATGAGCAACCTGACCTCTTGTTGAAATGAAATCAACCTATCCCAAAGCGAGTAACTGCTTACCACCCAGTCAGCCTGCCTGTACAGATACATAAATATTTGCAATGTGGCATGACTTCAATGACCAACACTTCCTTTATATTTCAAGTTCACCTTTTGTCAACACAGAATATCATGCATCGACAATTACTACTAAATATGTTCAATCATTAAAATGAAAACCAACTGTTTTAGTATGCATGATGTTGTTGTTGTTGTTGTTGTTGTGGTCTTCAGTCCTCAGACTGGTTTGATGCAGCTCTCCATGCTACTCTATCCTGTGCAAGCTTCTTCATCTCCCAATACCTACCGAACCTACATCCTTCTGAATCTGCTTAGTGTATTCATCTCTTGGTCTCCCCCTACGATTTTTACCTTCCACGCTGCCCTCCAATGCTAAATTTGTGATCCCTTGATGCCTCAACACATGTCCTACCAACCGGTCCCTTCTTTTTGTCAAGTTGTGCCACAAACTCCTCTTCTCCCCAATTCTATTCAATACCTCCTCATTAGTTATGCGATCTACCCATCTAATCCTCAGCATTCTACTGTAGCACCACATTTCGAAAGCTTCTATTCTCATCTTGTCCAAACTAGTTATCGTCCATGTTTCACTTCCATACATGGCTACACTCCATACAAATACTTTCAGAAACGACTTCCTGACATTTAAATCTATACTCGATGTTAACAAATTTCTCTTCTTCGGAAACGCTTTCCTTGTCATTGCCAGTCTACATTTTATATCCTCTCTACCTCGACCATCATCAGTTATTTTGCTCCCCAAATAGCAAAACTCCTTTACTACTTTAAGTGTCTCATTTCCTAATCTAATTCCCTCAGCATCACCCGATTTAATTTGACTACATTCCATTATCCTCGTTTTGCTTTTGTTGATGTTCATCTTATATCCTCCTTTCAAGACACTGTCCATTCCGTTCAACTGCTCTTCCAAGTCCTTTGTCGTCTCTGACAGAATTACAATGTCATGTCATCGGCGAACCTCAAAGTTTTTATTTCTTCTCCATGAACTTTAATACCTACTCCAAATTCTTCTTTCCTTTACTGCCTGCTCAATATACAGATTGAATAACATGGGGGAGAGGCTACAACCCTGTCTCACTCCTTTCCCAACCACTGCTTCCCTTTCATGCCCCTCGACTCTTTTAAGTGCCATCTGGTTTTTGTACAAATTGTAAATAGCCTTACGCTCCCTGTATTTTACCCCTGCCACCTTTAGAATTTGAAAGAGAGTATTCCAGTCAACATTGTCAAAAGCTTTCTCTAAGTCTACAAATGCTAGAACGTAGGTTTGCCTTTTCTTAATATTTCTTCTAAGATAAGTCGTAAGGTTAGTATTGCCTCACGTGTTCCAATATTTCTGCGGAATCCAAACTGATCTGCCCCAAGGTCTGCTTACACCAGTTTTTCCATTCGTCTGTAAAGAATTCGAGTTAGTATTTTGCAGCTGTGACTTATTAAACTGATAGTTCGGTAATTTTCACATCTGTCAACACCTGCTTTCTTTGGGATTATATTCTTCTTGAAGTCTGTTGGTATTTCGCCTGTCTCACACATCTTGCTCACCAGATGGTTGAGTTTTGTCATGACTGGCTGTCCCAAGGCCGTCAGTAGTTCTAATGGGATGTTGTCTACTCCCGGGGCCTTGTTTCGACTCAGGTCCTTCAGTGCTCTGTCAAACTTCACGCAGTATCGTATATCCCATTTCATCTTCATCTACATCAACTTCCATTTCCATTATATTGTCCTCAAGTACACTGCCCTTGTATAGACCCTCTATATACTCCTTCCACCTTTCTGCTTTCCCTTCTTTGCTTACAACTGGGATTCCATCTGAGATCTTGATATTCATACAAGTGGTTCTCTTTTCTCCAAACGTCTCTTTAATTTTCCTGTATGCACTATCTATCTTACCCCTAGTGAGATAAGCCTCTACATCCTTATGCATGATAATATATTCTTTTGTCACACACTAACGACAGTGAATGACTGTGAAACTTCTGTAATGTAACGATCTCCAAAGGATTTGATTATTTGTTTTCAAACAAAACATACTGAACACAAATGTACATCCACCGCTCAAGAACAAAACTCAAATTTCACTGAATGCTGTATTCACCACAATATCTCTACTTCTACCAATCCTGTTTGAAGAACATGGACTTTGTCTAAAACCGATTTCCAAACACTTTAAAGTTATTTTACACGACGTAAATTCCAAAATTTAATGTGTCACGTCGATACACTTTGTAATTGTGAATGATGTTAACTTCTGGATGCCCCATCCTGGTATTTGCTCAGGTTGCCCGAGGGCTACGCCTGAAAATTGGACAAAAATGTTAGATGTGATTATGATAAAGTAATCCAAACTTCAACTATACCCTATGATCTCTAATTACGTAGCTTAAATTTCATCAAATTTATATTTTAAAGAGGTCACTGTCATTGCATACACACTCTGCTACAATGATGTTTGCTTTTCAAATGCAAGTTCTAATGACAAACAGCATCATTCAGTCGAATAACTCTCTCAACGTGAATATTATGTAATCACTTATAATGTGCTAGTGGCTGATACTCCCTCTGCGAAAAACTTTCGTAAAAGTTTAAGTGAACCACATGTAGTCGAGTGCTGGAAGCCTCGAACACTGGAGGGGGTTGTATGATACAACTCTTCAAGATATTGAAAAGTAATTTTTTTCTAATGGATTTTTAATATAATAATTACTAATGTCTTTCCAGTTGAGTGTGGAATTATGACAATAGTCCTAAATGGACGGTAAGAAACTGCGCTCGTTATATCCAAAGACTTGAAATGTAATCCCTGTAAGACACTTAGATAATACCAATCTTTGTCCTACAAAGTTTTAAAACTTTTTTTTTTTGTAAGTAAGAAACGACATCAATTTCTCTCCTTCTTCCTCTCTTGCCTGCGGCACAAGACAGAAGTAAGTTAATAACCTGTAACCTTTGTACTAATAGCACACCAAAAATTTATTTCCAGATATGTTTCAATTTTATGAAATTATCTACCTCTCAGTTCTGCTGTTTTGAGCGTAAGAAATAACCGATTTTTTGACCGTTTAATTTAAGTTTGAAGATACTTGCTTAGTGACACAACGATGGAGCTGCATAAGCATTGTGTTGCTAGCTCTCTGTCTTTCGAAAGTCGATCCATGAATCTTCATTTGAAGTCCGATTAACTTTATGCAAAGTAATTTCCTTTGTAAGCAAATTAAATACACAAATGGTTATTCGTCATCAAGCGCGCCCTCAACCAATAATGACCATTTTGGCGTCGACTCCATTTCTGTTCCTTTCGCTATGTAATGCAGTAAGTTTATGACAACGAGTGGAGATCGCGCGTTCAATGGGTGCGATCAGCTGATAGTAGCCCCAAGGAGTTTCGCGTCGCAGCCGCTCCTAGCGCTGCCTCGCACGCTTGTTCCTTGCTACGAGAGCAGAGCGTTCTTAAAAGAGTCAAGTGTTCATTACAATCGAGAATCAATAGATTTTATTGCGTTTATTTCTATGGTAATTTGGAGTTAGTACAGCTTTGATAACGAGAAGATAGTTGTAGATTACATTAACTGTAGACCCCATTCGATGTACGCAAGCAAGCGGCGATCTTCTAGCCCAACAAAGCTCAGCGTCAAGTCTTCGTCATAGCCAAATTAAAAATATTCATTATTTACGCCGGTGTCACAAAAACCAGCAATAGTTGTACCTTCCCCTTTTTATCGGCTTTGGAGTGGCTTCCCTTTCTTTAGAACTTTGTGATGCATTCCAACAGAAAACCTCATGAATTTATTATTATCGATGGAGGAGAACCACTTCCGTACTGCTAGCACTAGGAAACGCAGTACCATGAATACGACCAGCATTCTCTGCGAGCTCCCATTCGACATTGTGCTGGGTGAGGGAGAAGGTGAAGAAGGAAGTGATGATGATGATGCGAGAGAAAAAGTTGTTGACAGCTCCATTAGCCGCTTCAAATATCGTAGGTATTAACAATGTCTTCTACCACTTCACGATTCCATATTGATCGGGTACAAAATGAAAACATTTACAACTGTATTGAAGGAAGACTTGTCTATGAGTGTGGACTGCACAAAGCTATTGACACCGACGTAAATAAAGACTGCTCCCCCCCTATTGTTTTTGGTAATTCAGTACTGTTTGAATAATCAAATTATACATCATGTGGGCTATATTATGACTCTGACACTAATAAAAGGACATGCATCGATTAAGGTAAATGACGAAATCGCATTACAGAATGACAGCTAGGGTATGAGAAATGATCAACGGCAATTTGTTGCTGATGATGGACGTTTCGGTTTATGTATCCCTCTTAGTATCGTTGTTTGATTCGCAGTGGATTATAGAAGGCTTATTTTAAACTTTCGTCGTAATCTTGTACTGATTTATAGCGAAGAAGACACAAAATGCAAACATCAGGCCGGAAATTGTGATCGAGAAAAATTAATCGGAAACGCCCCGGTATACGAGTGTCTGAAAAAGAGCAAATACCATTACGGATAATCTTAAGAAATGGTTTAAACCAGAGTCTAGCATTCCATCACTGGAATTTAGTTCAATGTGTTACACCAGAAATTATTACATGGCTGTGGGAAGTTCATTTCGATACAGCGCTCGAACCATCAAAAACCACAAGTACATCGATATTCAGTGACTGCTGCATAGTCGACACAGCAGACATCACAGGGTTCAAGGCGTAACAATTCATTAAAATATCCCGAAGAGAACTATTCAATCGATTTAAAAACAAAGATTACTGTGCAAGCATCTTAAATCACTTAACAGAAGCAAATCTTCTGGTCCAGACTGTATACCATCGAGATTCCTTTCAAAGTATGCTGATGCAATAGCTCCATTTATTACAATCAGATATAATCGCTCACTCGACATATATCCGTCCCTAAACACTAGAAAGCTGAACGGGTCACACCAACATTCAAGAAAGGCTGTAGGAGTAATCCGCTAAATAACAGGCCCATATGCTAACGCCGATATGCCGTACGATATTGGAACATGTAGTATATTCCAATATTACGAATAACCTCGAAGATTACACATAGTCAACACGGATTTAGAAAACATGGTTCTTGTGAAACACAACCAGCTCTTTACTCACATGGAATGTCGAGTGCTATCGACAAGGGATTTCAAACTGATTCCGTACTTGCAGATTTCCAAAAGACTTCCTACGCAGCACCCCACAAGCGCTTTGTAATAAAACTGCGTGCTTATAGAATATCGTCTCAGTTATGCGACTGGATTCGCGATCTTTTGTCAGAGAGGTCACAGTTCACAGTAACTGAAGAAAAGTCATCGAGTAAAACAGAAGAAATTTCTGGCGTTTCCAAAGGTAGTATTGCAGGACCTCTGCTGTTCCTAAGGGACGATCTAGGAGACAATCTGAGCTGCAATATTAGGTTGTTTACTGTCTAGTGAAATCACCAGAAGATAAAAATAAATAGCAAAATGACTTTAAAAAGACATCTGCATGGTGCGAAAACTGGCAGTTGAGCCTAAATAATGAAAAGTTGAGGTTATCCACATGAGTGCTAAAAGACATCCGTTAAACTTCGAGTCGACGATAAATCAATTACATCTAAAGGCCGTAAATTCAACTAAACACCTGTTGTTGTTGTTGTTGTGGTCTTCAGCCCTGAGACTGGTTTGATGCAGCTCTCCATGCTACTCTATCCTGTGCAAGCTTCTATCTCCCAGTACCTACTGCAACCTACATCCTGCACCTTAATGTATTCATCTCTTGGTCTCCCTCTACGATTTTTACCCTCCACGGTGCCCTCCAATACTAAATTTGTGATCCCTTGATTCCTCAGAACGTGTCCTACCAATTGATCCCTTTTTCTAGTCAATTTGTGCCACAAACTCCTCTTCTCCCCAATCCTATTCAATACCTCCTCATTACTTATGTGATCTAACCATCTAATCTTCAGCATTCTTCTGTCGCACCACTTTTCGAAAGCTTCTATTCTCTTCTTGTCCAAACTATTTATCGTCCATGTTTCACTTCCGTACATGGCTACACTCCATACAAATACTTCCAGAAACGACATCCTTACACTTAAATTTATACTTCATGTTAACAAATTAGTCTTCTTCGGAAACGCTTTCCTTGCCATTGCCAGGCTACAGTTTATATCGTCTCTACTTCGACCATCGTCAGTTATTTTGCTCCCCTTATAGCAAAACTCCTTTACTACTTTAAGTGTCTCATTTCCTAGTCTAATTCCCTCAGCATCACCCGACTTAATTCGACTACATTCCATTATCCCTGTTTTGCTTTTGTTGATGTTCATGTTATACCCTCCTTTCAAGACACTGTCCATTCCGTTCAACTGCTCTTCCAAGCCCTTCGCTGTCTCCGACAGAATTACAATGTCATCGGCGAACCTCAAAGTTTTAGTTCTTCTCCAAGGATTTTAATACCTACTCCGAATTTTTCTTTTGTTTCCTTTACTGCTTGCTCAATATGCAGATGCAGTAACATCGGGGAGAGCCTACAAACCTGTCTCACTCCCTTCCCAACCACTGCTTTCCATTCATGTCCCTCGACTCTTATAACTGCCATCTGGTTCCTGTACAAATTGTAAATAGCTTCTCGATCCCTGTATTTTACCCCTGCCACCGTTAGAATTTGAAAGAGAGTGTTCCAGTCAACAA
This sequence comes from Schistocerca gregaria, assembly GCF_023897955.1. Taxonomy (NCBI): domain Eukaryota; kingdom Metazoa; phylum Arthropoda; class Insecta; order Orthoptera; family Acrididae; genus Schistocerca; species Schistocerca gregaria. The sequence continues at coordinate 575,203,946 of NC_064925.1, forward strand.
TGTCAAAAGCTTTCTCCAAGTCTACAAATGCTAGAAACGTAGGTTTGCCTTTTCTTAATCTAGCTTCTAAAATAAGTCGTAGGGTCAGTATTGCCTAACGTGTTCCCATATTTCTACGGAATCCAAACTGATCTTCCCCGAGGTCGGATCCTATCAGATTTTCCATTCGTATTCGCGTTAGTATTTTGCAGCCGTGACTTATTAAACTGATACTTCGGTAATTTTCACTTCTGTCAATGCCTGCTTTCTTTGGAATTGGAATTATTATATTCTTCTTGACGTCTGAGGGTATTTCGCCTGTCTCATACATTTTGCTCACCAGATGGTAGAGTTTTGTCAGGACTGGCTCTCCTAAGGCTGTCAGTAGTCCTAATGGAATGTTGTTTACTCCGCGGGGCCTTGTTTCGACTCAGGTCTTTCAGTGCTCTATCAAACTCTTCACGCAGCATCATATCTCCCATTTCATCTTCATCTACATCCTCTTCCATTTTTATAACATTGCCGTCAAGTACATCGCCCTTGTATAGACCCTCTATATACTCCATCCACCTTTCTGCTTTCCCTTCATTGCTTAGAACTGGGTTTCCATCTGAGCTCTTGATGTTCATACAAGTGGTTCTCTTATCTCCAAAGGTATCTTTAATTTTCCTGTAGGCATAATCTATCTTATTCCTAATGAGATAAGCCTCTACATCTTTACATTTTTCCTCTAGCCATCATTGCTTACCCATTTTGCACTTCCTGTCGATCTCATTTTTTAGACGTTTGTATTCCTTTTTGCCTGCTTCATTTACAGCATTTTTATATTTTCTCCTTTCATCAATTTAATTCAATATTTCTTCTGTCATCCAAGGATTTCTACTAGCGCTCATCCTTTTACCTACTTGATCCTCTGCTGCCTTCACTACTTCATCCCTCAAAGCTACCCATTCTTCTTCTACTGTATTTATTTCCTTCATTTCTGTCAATTATTCCCTTATGCTCTCCCTGAACCTCTGTACAACCTCTGGTTCTTTCAGTTTATTCAGGTCCCAGCTCCTTAAATTCCCACCTTTTTGCAATTCCTACAGTTTTAATCTAGAGTTTATAACCAATAGATTGCGGTCAGAGTCCACATCTGCCCCTGGAAGTGTCTTACAATTTGAAACCTGGTTCCTAAATATCTGTCTTACCATTATATAATCTATCTGAAACCTGTCAGTATCTGCAGGGTTCTTCCATGTATACAACCTTCTTTCATGACTCTTGAACCAAGTGTTAGCTATGATTAAGTTGTGCTCTGTGCAAAATTCTATCAGGCGGCTTCCTCTTTCATTTCTTAGCCCCAATCCATATTCACCTACTACGTTTGCTTCTTTTCCTTTTCCTACTGTCGAATTCCAGTCACCCATGACTATTAAATTTTCGTCTCCCTTCACTATCTGAATAATTTCTTTTATGTCATCATACATTTCTTCAATTACTTCGTCATCCTCAGAGCTAGTAGGCATATAGACTTGTACTACTGTGGTAGGCGTGGGCTTCGTGTCTATGTTGGCCACAACAGTGCGTTCACTATGCTGTTTGTAGTAGCTTCCCCGCATTCCTATTGCTTTATTCATTATTAAACATTCTCCTGCATTACCCCTATTTGATTTTGTATGTATAACCGTGTATTCACCTGACCAAAAGTCTTGTTCCACCTGCCACTGAAATTCCCTAATTCCCACTATATCCAACTTTAACCTATCCATTTCACTTTTTAAATTTTTTAACCTACCTGCCCGATTAAGGGATCTGAAATTACACACTCCGATCCGAAGAACGCCAGTTTTCTTTCTCGTGATAACGACGTCCTCTTGAATAGTCCCCGCCCGGAGATCCGAATGGGGGACTATTTTATCTCCGAAATATTTAACCAATAGGACGCCATCATCATTTATCCATACAGTAAAGATGCATGCCCTCGGGAAAAAAATACGGCCGTAGTTTCCCCTTGCTTTTAGCCGTTCGCAGTACCAGCACAGCAATGCTGTTTTGGTTAATGTTGCAAGGCCAGATCAGTTAATTACCCAGACTGTTCCCCTGTAACTACTGAAAAGGCTGCTGCCCCTCTTCAGGAACGATACGTTTGTCTGGCCTCTCAACAGATACCCCTCCGTTGTGGTTGAACCTACGGTACGGCTATCTGTGTCGCTGAGGCACGCAAGCCTCCCCACCAACCGAAATGTGTATGGTTCATGGGGGGGGGGGGGGGGGGGCTAAACACCTAGGAATTACATTTAGGAACAACTTAATGTTATGCGGAAGGCGTATCAAAGACTCCGTTTTATTGGCAGAGCACTTAGAAGATGCAATAGATCTACGAAAGGGACAGCCTACACAACGCTTCTCCGTCAACTTTCGGCGAACTGCAAGGCGGTGTGAGATCCTCGCCAGATAAGAGTCAACGGAGTACATCTAGAAAATTCAAAGAAGGGCAGCACGTTTTTTTATTATCGACGATTAGGGGAGAAGCTGTCATTGACATGATACGATATTTGGGGTGGGCAACATTAAAACAAAGGTATTCTCGTTGCAGCGAGATCTTTACACGAAATTTCAATCACCAACTTTCTTCTGTGTTCGCGAAAACATTTTATTGGCACCAACCTACGTTGGGAGCAAAGATCATCATAATGAAATAAAGGAAATTAGAGTTCGCACGGAAGGATATAGGTGTTAGTTTTTTTCCGCTAATAATAGAGAATTATTATGAAGATGGTTCGACGAACCTTCTCGCAGGCACTTAAGTGGGATCTGCACAGTATCCATACTGATGTTGACACACATGCAGGCATGTGCTGCGACTTGCAGTATTATGCGGAGAGAGAACTAAGGATAAACCCGCTGATGAGTCGTATGGGGTTGCGGTAGTGCCCTACACGTGTCACCGATTGTTCGCGCCAAGACGAAGAAACATGGGAATCGTCTATCCTTCAGAGTGGAACGGCGTGGCCGCTACGGTCGCAGGTTCGAATCCTGCCTCGGGCATGGATATGTGTGATGTCCTTAGGTTAGTTAGGTTTAAGTAATTCTAAGTTCTGGGGGACTGATGACCTCGGATGTTAAATCCCGTAGTGCTAAGAGCCATTTGAACCATTTTTGAAATCGTCTATCGTTGATATGAAAATTCAAATGCAAACAATAACACCATTCCAAAAAAATGTAATAGTATACTAATTCGTTATTCACGAATCTGTTATAGATGTGATGTCTTAAAGCAATCGGTTACGAAGGCGTACCCATATTTGGGAGATTTAACGCTGCGCACATGGAGGCAGTTTCTCGACTTCCTCGACCGGAAACAATGTCACGATCCGATCTTTCAAGTGCATAAAAAGTCTTGACAGTCACAAACAGCCAGTACTGTGTTGGACGTTGTAGCGTGCAGAAGGAGGAACAATATCCAAAATCATTTACAAACAGACTTAGGTAAGGAAGTTTATACACCCATTTCAAGAAGATGATGGGAAAACATAACGTTTATCACTACTCATCGTTTTACAAATTGCAGGCTTCAGCTTTGGAAAGTTTAATAGAACCCTTAAAGCAAATAAGTTTAAAGTTTAACCGCCAGGGATTCTTTCAAACACAAGGAGTTTTCGAAAAAGTTTCCACCTCCTACTTGTGTCAAGATATTCGAAATTTGAGAAGATCAGGAGACCATCCCAAGAATTTATCTCCTGCAAGGTCACAGGTCACGACCTTAGCACCCTTAAAGAAAAGATATTTAAACGTTTAACCAATAGGAGTTCCTTCAGACAAAAGGAGCTCTCGAAAAAGTCTCCGCTGTCTATTAGAGTATCACGATATTCAAAATTTGAGAAGATCAGGAAACCATCCCAGGAACTTATCTGCTGCAAGACCACAGGTCACGACCTATAGCAGGAGCTTTTTTTTAATTTGAAGTCATACGAAGGAAAGGAATCAAAGCTTAATTAAAATAGCTTAGCTTTTATAAAACACTTAATAAGAGAGAGAGAGAGAGAGAGAGAGTGAGAGATCACTTGTGTGAAGGGTACTGAATATGATTTGTAGCTGGTATCTGTACAGACATCATTGGTGATCTTATAGCTCTCGAAGAATGAAGTTATACTGAAATCTAGACCTTTCGGTGCTTTCAGGCATTGATAAATATCAACGGGGACACTTGAAAAATGTGTGCCCAAACTGGGCCTCGAACCCGGGACCTCCTGGCAGACGCTCTATCCGACTGAGCCACCGAGGACACAGACTGTAGCCCGACTGTAGGCAGCAAATGTTCTAGATTTCATTATAACTTCATCCAGAATATGATGTGTGAAATGCAGACATATATGTGTACGCCATATTACCATGGCGGTAAAAAAATAAAAGGAGATGGCATTACGTCGCAAACTCGAAGCCGATATCCGCCATCTTAACTAGCCCAAAAATAATAGGTTCACCTTATTCATACCGCCATGGTTCACCGCCGTGATACTTCCCCGTGACTTCACTCTGACTGTGTCGTGTTAGTAGAGCAAATACGCATTTAAGAAGAGAAAAACTTTTGAAATTACCTTCGTGACACTCTGTTATTCACGTTAGCTCTATAATTTTTAGTATTTAAAAGAGTTGTTACGCGCGCACACGACAGGAATCATGAACGAGAAACACTCTGCAAACATTTTGGGCTACTTAAACTGCCGTACACTCTGGCTTCAGAACAAAATGCAGCACAAGTCTGCAGTGCCACCTCCCTTCTTTTCTTACGTCCGTGCATTTTAAGTATATAATACACAGGTTTGACCTTACAATCATGTTAGTATTATGCTAGAAGTATGTAAATACTGCATAACTTTGACCTTAGCGTCACATTAATATCACGTCAGTGGTATGCATCTGTACATAAAATGAATAACTGGACGTCATTTTAACGCCGGAAATAATGAATATCTTTCAATTTCTTGTACAGGTTTCTTACTGCATATCGGCGCCGCTTTTATACCTCATTTTTATTACGCTGTGACTGGTTGGAAAGAGGATGTGAAAGGGAATAAAGCACAGCTGGACTGCTTCCAGTCTTTTGGAGCTTTTCCTTAAATTGGTTGGAGGTAGGGAGTAGGTGAGAGGAACAGAACGTAGCTTGATGTGCAAGTAAAATGTCTTTCGGGAATAATGTAGTGTAACACCATTTTTACGTGTCATTTTAACATTTTGGTCTGACTGGTTGGAAAAAGGAGCATGTTTTTAATTTCCCAGTAATACAGTTGGGCTCTTTCCGCTATTTTGAATTTTTCATTGATTGTTTCACTTTTTGCTAAGCTACTTTTCTTAGAGGCCTGATTAGTATCAACATCAGCACACATTTTTCCATCGCCTTGAGTGTAAGTAAAATGCCCTAGCTTATTATGAAGTTGAGAGCGTAATTAAATTATTTTACGAATATATTATGGTAATTGCAACTGATTTAGACACTGATTCCGTGAACTGGCACCACGAACCATCTTAAATGTGCTGAGCACCAGTAAGATGATGTCGAAGTGCCGAGGCAAACAGCTGCACTTCTAGAGCACACGTGAATAACGTATCTGACATCGTGGGAGCCCAGATCTGTGTACAGACAATATCAGCCACGCGTAAAAGAACGTGGCGGCAGTGCTGGTGACCACACGATCTACTTAAATACCCGGCACACTGAGAAAAGAGAATAGCAGAATATAAAGCTAAGCGTAACGAATGTCATCACACTGCAAGAAAATGTAAGATGTCCTAGGGTCCTAACGAAGCATTACTTTCCAAGTATCACATACAGGCTGTCTGTGTAATAAGCAGAGGAAACATACGTTCCTCTGGTATTTAGCATACTACTTGAATCTGAAACACAAGTAAAAGTTCACAATGGGGACAACTTGAAAAACTGTTTACGCTTTAAGTTTGATTTCTTATCTTATAAACACTGACTTGACTATTACTCTGTAAAATAAGTGAATAGTAAAATACAGTCCATCGTAGCAGGATATGTACGTAATTTATTTTTATTTTAATGTTTCTTTCGCTTTTCGTTTTTCAGCAAGTACAGTTCTCAATTCGGGTGACATTTGTCTGACGCCGAACATTCTCATCTTATTGATACCAGACACTTCCACATTAAATACCATTTCGCAGACATGAGCTTCTTCGTATTTCACGAAATTTGTCCGCATGCGTGTAACTCAGTAAAGCAGTTCTGCTCGACTGGAGGTCAAATTGAAGTTCTAGCGTGCGCCAGATGCAGGCGCTTTTACCCATTCTCCTGTTGTAGTTCACAATGGCACGAGCAGATCGAAACTCGGTGTTTGAAAAGCAAAAAAGAAAAAAAAGGAGATAGAAGCAAAGAGTTTAAAAAGAACTTATGAGCAGCCATTACTTATTCATACTCACGGTGGCCGTGACGTCGTTTCGCAATTACACCAGCCAGCAGAATGGCGGGCAGCGCATTCATACATTTCTTGCTGGGAATTTATAACCGGCGTCTTGACAGTTCATGAAATTGAGCTCTCCAGCATAAATATGCGTCGCGGCCTGCATTTCCCCTGAGGGACGGAATATTAAAATAGCTGCGAGCAACGGTTTCGCCTCCCTTGCACAGGAATTTGATTTCAGATGTCCACCGTTTTCAACTGTCGGGGCCGAGGGATGTACTTCGTTGCGTGTTTCCAGATTGGGAGGAGCAGATAGCGACGTTACTTTACAGTAAATGTGAGCCTTGGAAAATGGAAGGCACATAATGATAGCGATGAACAAAAAAAAAAAAAGATAGAGAGAGAGAAAAGAAAAGGAGCCGAGGGGAGGAACTCATAATGGGAAAGAATCTCTGTTGATTTTTTTATTAAAATTGTCAGCCCCAGCAGAGGCGCAGAAGTATCGGGAAATACTGCTCGGCGCCTAATCAGCTGTGAGCACTGTAAATTGAAATGGTTTTGTTGGCACGGTAGGCGCGCAAATAATGCCAAGTATTTCCACGAGAAATGCGCTTCATTAAGAGACGGGAACCGGCCAAAATATTTGCCTCTTCCATTTTCGTATTATCTGGTATCTGAATATTTTCCTCCACCCGGAGGCGAACAGGAGGAAACGTGAAATGGAGGGCGAAGTTCGCGAGAGGCCTCATCGGATGCGAGGACCAGTTGGTGTTGGTTGTTTCAGTAAAGCAGTATGGCACAGAAAATTAAAGTGTTCACAATCAGTGCTAATTTGCAGCGATATGGAGGAATATTACAAATGAAATCCGACCTTTTTGTGCGTGTGTCATGGCACAAAAAGCAAAGATGCATCGCTGCTGCCACAATGGGACAATGGATACCAACCGACCACCGTAGTCGTCCTCAGCCAGTGGATGCGGAATAGAGCGAGCCGGTGCTAGCACACAGCTCTTACGGCCCTCGCTGGCTGCACAGACCTCGGAGTGGGTACTTCTCAGTCAGGTGGCTGCTCAGCGAGGCAGTATAAAAGCCTGGGTGTACCCAGAGTTGAACCAGTTCCTCCGAATGGCAGTCAGCCACGACAACCGCTGCGCTGCAGATGCGGACGAGTAGCTCGTGGTATTGTTAAGTGTAACTGCACCGTGACAGTTTCCTGCGAAATCTAAATGGATAGGTCGTAAGTAGAGAATCAACGGTTGTAAAATATCACTACAATATTTGAAGGATACTAGCGTCCCACGTCCAATTTTTGTATCGCTCTCTGCTCGGTTTTAGGTAACCAAACGAAGAACATGTCTGATGAAGGCCCCTCTGTTGGGTCGCTTGAATTCGCGCGCGCAACGGCCTGATTGGCTATCTTTAATGTTAATTAAGTCGTAAATGACACAAGGTATCGAACTTTTCTTAACAATTAACTATTTCTCAACAGAACGTAGCCTGCAGAACTGTTAAATGCTTTTCGGACTGTTTCTGACTACCCTGTGTACATATCATCTGCATAGACAGCAAGTAGCAAATGTTATCGGAGCGAAGTACTTGTTCCGAGTGCAGAAGCGTAGGAACAGGAAAGAGAAGCTCGAATACCGAAAACAATAATTTGGGTCCCATTGGTGTAATCATCAAGATCTTGTATATTACCCTCGAGGGTCATTTTATTGGTTCAAATGGCTCTGAGCACTATGGGACTTAACTGCTGTGCTCATCAGTCCCATATAACTCAGAACTACTTAAACCTAACTAACCAAAGGACATCACACACATCCATGCCCGAGGCAGGATTCGAACCTGCGACCGTAGCAATCACGCGGTTCCGGACTGAGCGCCTTAACCGTGAGCCACCGCGGCCGGCGGTCATTTTATTGATGTGGTAGAATGGTTGGGAATATATTCTCATACGAAATTAATAAAATAATCGGAATTTTACTCCATTTGCTGACGGATTAGAGTATGAAGTTGCCTTTCGTGGCTTATTCGATTCCATAAGGGACTTCGACAAAATTATTAGCGACTCTTTATTGTTCACGGGGGCAATGGCCTTGCCGCGGTGGATACATCGGTTCCCGTCATATCACCGAAGTTCGGCGCTGTCGGGCGTGGCCGGCACTTGGATGGGTGACCCTCCGGGCCGCCATGCGCTGTTGCCATTTTACGAGGTGCACGCAGCTTCGTGATGCCAATTGAGGAGCTACTCGACCGAATAGCAGCAGCCCCGGTCAAAGAAAACCATCATAACTGCCGGGACCACACGCCCCTCCTATCCGCATCCTCACCTCAAGATGACACGGCGGTCGGATGGTCCCGGTGGGTCACTTGTGGCCTGAAGAAGGAGTGCTATATTGTTCACGACTACAGAAATTCTGTTAGCAACATTCAGAAACTCGAAGAACGCACTATTTCATGCCTCAGGAAACTAGTGTAGTGCCTGTTACTTTCTCATAACTCAGATATTGCGAGGATAATTAGAGTGACCGGGACATCGGAACCTCAGAATATCACAGATGCGTTATGGGAATGAACTTGATGATCATTAAAGCGTCCTAGTAATACTACCTTGCGTAAATTACCTCCGGATGGCTATGTTCTTGCTTTTGTTGTTGTTTACAAAATGGTTCAAATGGCTCTGAGCACTATGGGACTTAACTTCTGAGGTCACCAGTCCTCTAGAACTTAGAACTACTTAAACCTAACTAACCTAAGGACATCACACAACACCCAGCCATCACGAGGCAGAGAAAATACCTGACCCCGCCGGGAACCGAACCCGGAAACCCGGGCGTGGGAAGCGAGAACGCTACCGCACGACCACGAGATGCGGGCTGCTCACTCTAGGAAAAAGCTTTTAGTCAAGTAGCACCCTTTCTCCTCATTCCGATTCAACAGCTCACGTGACACCAGATTAGAAAATATTCTACGCTCGTCTTGTCTGAGCTGTTTATCGTCCAGGCTTCACTTTCGTACGAGACTACATTCCGGAACACTACATTCATAGAAATTTTCTCACGTTTAAATTTTATTCCATGTTAAAAAATTTCCCTTCATCAGAAACATAGCCCTTGCCATTTCCAGTCTTCATCTCATTTCCTCTCTACTTTGGCGACACTCATTTATTTTTCTGCCCAAACAGGAAACTGCATCTACTGCTACTTCTAGGCTCATAGTCCCTCATTATCACCAAATTTAATTTGACTGCTTTTCACAATCACTGCTTTACTTTTTTAAAGTTTTGCGTATGAGATGTTTTCAAGACGTTATTCGTTCCGTTCAACTGCTCTAGCACGTGTTTTGCCCTCTCTGACAGAATTACAATGTCATCAGCATAGCCCATAATTCAAACTTTTACTTTCCTCTTCTCGAATATTAATTCCTTATCCAAATTTATGCCCGGTTTCCTACACAGCTCACCCAATGTACAGACTGAATGGAACTGGGGATAGGCCACATATTTGTTTCATTTATTTCTCAACTGCTGCTTCTATTTCATGTTTTCATCTCATAAATAATAGCTTTCCGATCCCTACATTTTATCCCAGCTGCCTTTCAAAGAGTATACTCCAATGAACATCATGAAAAGCTATTCCAAAATATACATAAAATTACATAAATGTAGGTTTGCCATTCTTCATTCGATCTTCTAAGACAAGTCGCGGTACAGTACTGTCATTCGTGTTATAAATTTCTCCAGTACCCAAAACCATTTTCCGCAAGGTCGAGTTCTCTCAGCCTTTCCATTGCACCGCAGATGCAATGTGTTCTTTGAAGGTCGGTATTGGCTTCATCTATAACTTCCAGGCTGTGGAGGATAAGTAAAACTTTCCCACAACGTTTCATCTCCGGCCGCGGGAGACATGTTCGGAGGTGAAGCTTCGAAATGCAGTTATAGTTCAAAATAGTTCAAATGGCTCTGACCACTATGAGACTTAACATATGAGGTCATCAGTCCCATAGACTTAGAACTACTTAAACCTAACTAACATAAGGACATCACACACATCCATGCCCGAGGCAGGATTCGAACCTGCGACCGTAGCAGCAGCGCGGTTCGGGACTGAAGCGCATAGAACCGCTCGGCGACAGCTCGACGGAACGCCGAATGTATGGGCATTGTAAAGAACACCACAACCCATCACGTGACACCGACTACGAAACTGTCTCTGGCTGTGCCAACATTCTCGAATGAAAGCAATCGATCGTCGTTCTGTCAGTACAAATCCGATACCAATGCTCTCCTATTTTGACTCTTTCCTCTTCTCTGTTAAAAACTGAAAGTAATCGATCGTCGTTCTGTCGGTACAAATTCGATCTCAGTACTTTCGACACTTTCCTCTTCTCTGTTAAAATTTTTGAGCTGTTCATAAATCTCAGTAGCCTTTCTGTACATGCGCGTTTTCGATATGACGATCGACTCACTGAATTTTGTTTCATGATTGGTATTATCCTTATATCCCGAACGGCAATTCATCTTAAGTTCAGTTAAACGGGTGCTAGCATTTCTTTTCGTTGTAACAACACATACTAGTCCAAAAGTACAGCCGGCTGGTGTGGCCGAGCGCTTGTAGGCGCTTCAGTCTGGAACCGCGCTGCTGCTACGGTCGCAGGTTCGAATCCTGCCTCGGGCATGGATCTGTGTGATGTCCTTGGGCTATTTACGTTTAAGTAGTTCTAAGTTCGAGGGGACTGATGACCTCAGATGTTAGGTCCCATAGTAGTCAGAGCCATTTGAACAATTTTGAACCAAAAGTACAAAGAATTTTAAGTACACTCGGTATACCCAAAGGATGTCTTATATCTTTTGCCCTTCCGGTGGGTCTAAAAATAGTTTCAGTGCCATACTTAGTAAACATTTTCCCAAGAGCATACTAATAAAGTGAAGGAAAACTTCCCGTTGGGCGGCCGTTGTGCCACGTTAATCCTGATCTATCTTCTTTTTAGAATAACAATTCTTCTTAAATGTCGAATTGTGTGAGTAACCCAATGTTGTAAATGAAACGATAGCGAAATTTCGTTGGCCCCGTAAACCAATAAATTTATAACACCTCCTAAAAATCTGAGCTGGTGGATAGAATCTTCATGAAGGTAACTACCAGTATGCGTTGCTTTTCTACATATTTTATTGCCCAGCGACAAGTACACTTGTCTAATTGCTGACAAGTGGCTTTGCACCGACAAAATGACAATGGATTACTTTCGGTAGACAATGTCGGCACTACCAGAGCTAGTCTCATAGCCAGCGTCACTTGATGGACTGTGGTCCGCACCGTACTGCCCTCGAGTTCTGCCTGCAGTTCGCCGCTTCACCTCCGAGGATGACTTCCGCACCCGGAGACGAAACTTTAGGAGAAAGTGTTACGCATCGATCACAGCCTGTCAGCGTGGAAGTTTGACGTGAAGCTTCCGTGTCGGTATTTGCAACCACGATCAGTACTGTGACGGCTCGCCGATATTCATACTTGTAAGTGCACGCCTTCTTAGAAATTGGAATTGGGGTATTCTTCTCCAAGCAGGTATTTCGACTCTGCTACCTCAGTACAACTCCCAGGGGCGCGCTCGGCTGACGACGGTGAGTGTACGAGGGGCGTCTGAAAGGCCGTGCAAAGTCCGAGAGACGGCACCACCGGCGCGTATCGAGGTCATGTTTAGTTAGTTGCATCAGCGGAAAGGACGCACACCAAGTTTCAGCCATATTGGTCTATTTCTTTGTGTTTGGCATCCGTGTGAATCAAGGAAGTAGAGTGAATGTCAAAAAATGGACGAAAAAGAATTTCGTGTGGTGATTACACACTACTTTATAAAAGGCAGAACGCCTCAGGAGACCAGAGAGAAGCTTGATAAACATTACGGTGACTCTGCTCCTTCGATTACAACAGTTTTAAGTGGTTTCAAAATTTTCGGAGTGGCCATATGGGAACAAGTGATGCTGAACGTTCTGGACGCCCTGTGGATGTTACAACTCCAGAAATCATTGATAAAGGCCATGCTATGGTAATGGTTGAGATAAGAGTTAAGGTGCGTGAGATTTCTAGTGCTGTGGGCATCTCGAATGAACGGGTACATAATGTTTTGCATAAACATTTAGACATGAGATAGCTATCCGCAAGATGGGTTCCGCGATTGCTCACGCTTGACCAAAAACGAAATCGTGTTGCAAGGATGGTTTGGAGCTGTTCAGGGAGAATCTGCATGACTTTTAGCGTCATTTCGTCATTGTGGATGAAACATGGGTACACTACTCCTGAGCGCAACAACAATCTAAACAATGGGTTGCCAAGGGAGAATCTGCACCAAAATAGGCGAAGACCATTCCTTTGGCCGGAAAGGTTATGGCGACTGTCTTTTGGGATTCGCAAGGGATAATCCTCATCGACAATCTGGAAAAGGGTAGAACTATTACAGGTGAATATGAACAAAGCAGTGGTTCTGCCGCAGCTGACGCGGCGGCCACTCTTACGTGATGTAGGCGATTGTGGCGGCCAGTGAACTTATACCGCAATGGCCATGTACAGCTGGTCTTGGGGGTGGATGTATTGTGCCGAACGTAGGAACTTTCGAGATGCCGCGACTTCCAGATAAAGATGCCCTGTGGAGATTTTCTCTTAGTAGCACTGGCTCGTTTCCAGGAACAATAAGGCCTAGCGGCTGATTGTGGACCAGCAGGTAGGTTCATGACGCTCCACCTGCTGAAGAGTTATCCGACTGGGACAGAAACTCAGTAGGTTTGATGTATACGTAGATACAAATGATTACTGTTTGAGAAAAACTGGATAATATATTCAAGAGGAAGAGCTTCAGAAATTTAACAAGTCATCAATGTGATGTTCGACTTCTGGTCTTTATGTAAGCAGTTATTCGGCTTGTCATTGGTTGACAGAATTGTTGCATGTCATCCTGAGGTATATCGTGCCAATTTGTGTCCAGCTGGCGCTATAGATAGTCAAAATCCCGATACGGTTTGAGGGCCCTGCACATAATGCACCAAACATTCTCAATTGGGGAGCGATCCGGCGACCTTTCTGGCCAAGGAAGGGTTTCGTATGCACGAAGACAAGCAGTAGAACCACTTTCCGCGAGCAGACGGGAGTTATCTTGCTTAAATTTAAGCTCAAGATGGCTTGCAATAAAGGGCAACAAAACGGGACGTATAATATCGTAGACATACTCCTGACTACCAAAGAGGTGTTACTGTGTAAAGAAATGACACCTCAGACCAGCACTCTCGGTTGTCGGACAATACAGCAGTCGACAGTCGGGTTGGTATCCCACTGCTGTCTGGGACCTCTCCAGACACATCATCGCTGGTCATTAGTACTCAGTTCGTAGCAGGACGCATCACTTGAAGACAGTTGTGCTCCAATCAATGACATTCGAGGCCAAAGGTGTCTTTGGGGACGCCCCAGCAGCGGTGGGGTACTAACCTGACTGTCACCCAACAAACGGCTTGACAACCAGCGGTTACGGCCTTGGGTAGCACTTCTTCTCGTAGCAGCGGTGGGGTACTAACCTGACTGTCACCCAACAAACGGCTTGACAACCAGCGGTTACGGCCTTGGGCAGCACTTCTTCTCGTAGCAGCGGTGGGGTACTAACCTGACTGTCACCCAACAAACGGCTTGACAACCAGCGGTTACGGCCTTGGGTAGCACTTCTTCTCATAGCAGCGGTGGGGTACTAACCTGACTGTCACCCAACAAACGGCTTGACAACCAGCGGTTACGGCCTTGGGCAGCACTTCTTCTCGTAGCAGCGGTGGGGTACTAACCTGACTGTCACCCAACAAACGGCTTGACAACCAGCGGTTACGGCCTTGGGCAGCACTTCTTCTCGTAGCAGCGGTGGGGTACTAACCTGACTGTCACCCAACAAACGGCTTGACAACCAGCGGTTACGGCCTTGGGCAGCACTTCTTCTCGTAGCAGCGGTGGGGTACTAACCTGACTGTCACCCAACAAACGGCTTGACAACCAGCGGTTACGGCCTTGGGCAGCACTTCTTCTCGTAGCAGCGGTGGGGTACTAACCTGACTGTCACCCAACAAACGGCTTGACAACCAGCGGTTACGGCCTTGGGCAGCACTTCTTCTGGTAGCAGCGGTGGGGTACTAACCTGACTGTCACCCAACAAACGGCTTGACAACCAGCGGTTACGGCCTTGGGCAGCACTTCTTCTCGTAGCAGCGGTGGGGTACTAACCTGACTGTCACCCAACAAACGGCTTGACAACCAGCGGTTACGGCCTTGGGCAGCACTTCTTCTCGTAGCAGCGGTGGGGTACTAACCTGACTGTCACCCAACAAACGGCTTGACAACCAGCGGTTACGGCCTTGGGCAGCACTTCTTCTCGTAGCAGCGGTGGGGTACTAACCTGACTGTCACCCAACAAACGGCTTGACAACCAGCGGTTACGGCCTTGGGTAGCACTTCTTCTCATAGCAGCGGTGGGGTACTAACCTGACTGTCACCCAACAAACGGCTTGACAACCAGCGGTTACGGCCTTGGGTAGCACTTCTTCTCGTAGCAGCGGTGGGGTACTAACCTGACTGTCACCCAACAAACGGCTTGACAACCAGCGGTTACGGCCTTGGGCAGCACTTCTTCTCGTAGCAGCGGTGGGGTACTAACCTGACTGTCACCCAACAAACGGCTTGACAACCAGCGGTTACGGCCTTGGGCAGCACTTCTTCTCGTAGCAGCGGTGGGGTACTAACCTGACTGTCACCCAACAAACGGCTTGACAACCAGCGGTTACGGCCTTGGGCAGCACTTCTTCTCGTAGCAGCGGTGGGGTACTAACCTGACTGTCACCCAACAAACGGCTTGACAACCAGCGGTTACGGCCTTGGGCAGCACTTCTTCTCGTAGCAGCGGTGGGGTACTAACCTGACTGTCACCCAACAAACGGCTTGACAACCAGCGGTTACGGCCTTGGGCAGCACTTCTTCTCGTAGCAGCGGTGGGGTACTAACCTGACTGTCACCCAACAAACGGCTTGACAACCAGCGGTTACGGCCTTGGGCAGCACTTCTTCTCGTAGCAGCGGTGGGGTACTAACCTGACTGTCACCCAACAAACGGCTTGACAACCAGCGGTTACGGCCTTGGGCAGCACTTCTTCTCGTAGCAGCGGTGGGGTACTAACCTGACTGTCACCCAACAAACGGCTTGACAACCAGCGGTTACGGCCTTGGGCAGCACTTCTTCTCGTAGCAGCGGTGGGGTACTAACCTGACTGTCACCCAACAAACGGCTTGACAACCAGCGGTTACGGCCTTGGGCAGCACTTCTTCTCGTAGCAGCGGTGGGGTACTAACCTGACTGTCACCCAACAAACGGCTTGACAACCAGCGGTTACGGCCTTGGGCAGCACTTCTTCTCGTAGCAGCGGTGGGGTACTAACCTGACTGTCACCCAACAAACGGCTTGACAACCAGCGGTTACGGCCTTGGGCAGCACTTCTTCTCGTAGCAGCGGTGAGGTACTAACCTGACTGTCACCCAACAAACGGCTTGACAACCAGCGGTTACGGCCTTGGGCAGCACTTCTTCTCGTAGCAGCGGTGGGGTACTAACCTGACTGTCACCCAACAAACGGCTTGACAACCAGCGGTTACGGCCTTGGGCAGCACTTCTTCTCGTAGCAGCGGTGGGGTACTAACCTGACTGTCACCCAACAAACGGCTTGACAACCAGCGGTTACGGCCTTGGGCAGCACTTCTTCTCGTAGCAGCGGTGGGGTACTAACCTGACTGTCACCCAACAAACGGCTTGACAACCAGCGGTTACGGCCTTGGGCAGCACTTCTTCTCGTAGCAGCGGTGGGGTACTAACCTGACTGTCACCCAACAAACGGCTTGACAACCAGCGGTTACGGCCTTGGGCAGCACTTCTTCTCGTAGCAGCGGTGGGGTACTAACCTGACTGTCACCCAACAAACGGCTTGACAACCAGCGGTTACGGCCTTGGGCAGCACTTCTTCTCGTAGCAGCGGTGGGGTACTAACCTGACTGTCACCCAACAAACGGCTTGACAACCAGCGGTTACGGCCTTGGGCAGCACTTCTTCTAGTAGCAGCGGTGGGGTACTAACCTGACTGTCACCCAACAAACGGCTTGACAACCAGCGGTTACGGCCTTGGGTAGCACTTCTTCTCGTAGCAGCGGTGGGGTACTAACCTGACTGTCACCCAACAAACGGCTTGACAACCAGCGGTTACGGCCTTGGGCAGCACTTCTTCTCGTAGCAGTGGTGGGGTACTAACCTGACTGTCACCCAACAAACGGCTTGACAACCAGCGGTTACGGCCTTGGGCAGCACTTCTTCTCGTAGCAGCGGTGGGGTACTAACCTGACTGTCACCCAACAAACGGCTTGACAACCAGCGGTTACGGCCTTGGGCAGCACTTCTTCTCGTAGCAGCGGTGGGGTACTAACCTGACTGTCACCCAACAAACGGCTTGACAACCAGCGGTTACGGCCTTGGGCAGCACTTCTTCTCGTAGCAGCGGTGGGGTACTAACCTGACTGTCACCCAACATACGGCTTGACAACCAGCGGTTACGGCCTTGGGCAGCACTTCTTCTCGTAGCAGCGGTGGGGTACTAACCTGACTGTCACCCAACAAACGGCTTGACAACCAGCGGTTACGGCCTTGGGCAGCACTTCTTCTCGTAGCAGCGGTGGGGTACTAACCTGACTGTCACCCAACAAACGGCTTGACAACCAGCGGTTACGGCCTTGGGCAGCACTTCTTCTCGTAGCAACGGTGGGGTACTAACCTGACTGTCACCCAACAAACGGCTTGACAACCAGCGGTTACGGCCTTGGGTAGCACTTCTTCTCGTAGCAGCGGTGGGGTACTAACCTGACTGTCACCCAACAAACGGCTTGACAACCAGCGGTTACGGCCTTGGGTAGCACTTCTTCTCGTAGCAGCGGTGGGGTACTAACCTGACTGTCACCCAACAAACAGCTTGACAACCAGCGGTTACGGCCTTGGGTAGCACTTCTTCTCGTAGCAGCGGTGGGGTACTAACCTGACTGTCACCCAACAAACGGCTTGACAACCAGCGGTTACGGCCTTGGGCAGCACTTCTTCTGGTAGCAGCGGTGGGGTACTAACCTGACTGTCACCCAACAAACGGCTTGACAACCAGCGGTTACGGCCTTGGGCAGCACTTCTTCTCGTAGCAGCGGTGGGGTACTAACCTGACTGTCACCCAACAAACGGCTTGACAACCAGCGGTTACGGCCTTGGGCAGCACTTCTTCTCGTAGCAGCGGTGGGGTACTAACCTGACTGTCACCCAACAAACGGCTTGACAACCAGCGGTTACGGCCTTGGGCAGCACTTCTTCTCGTAGCAGCGGTGGGGTACTAACCTGACTGTCACCCAACAAACGGCTTGACAACCAGCGGTTACGGCCTTGGGCAGCACTTCTTCTCGTAGTAGCAGTGGGGTACTAACCTGACTGTCACCCAACAAACGGCTTGACAACCAGCGGTTATGGCCTTGGGCAGCACTTCTTCTCGTAGCAGCGGTGGGGTACTAACCTGACTGTCACCCAACAAACGGCTTGACAACCAGCGGTTACGGCCTTGGGCAGCACTTCTTCTCGTAGCAGCGGTGGGGTACTAACCTGACTGTCACCCAACAAACGGCTTGACAACCAGCGGTTACGGCCTTGGGCAGCACTTCTTCTCGTAGCAACGGTGGGGTACTAACCTGACTGTCACCCAACAAACGGCTTGACAACCAGCGGTTACGGCCTTGGGTAGCACTTCTTCTCGTAGCAGCGGTGGGGTACTAACCTGACTGTCACCCAACAAACGGCTTGACAACCAGCGGTTACGGCCTTGGGTAGCACTTCTTCTCGTAGCAGCGGTGGGGTACTAACCTGACTGTCACCCAACAAACAGCTTGACAACCAGCGGTTACGGCCTTGGGTAGCACTTCTTCTCGTAGCAGCGGTGGGGTACTAACCTGACTGTCACCCAACAAACGGCTTGACAACCAGCGGTTACGGCCTTGGGCAGCACTTCTTCTGGTAGCAGCGGTGGGGTACTAACCTGACTGTCACCCAACAAACGGCTTGACAACCAGCGGTTACGGCCTTGGGCAGCACTTCTTCTCGTAGCAGCGGTGGGGTACTAACCTGACTGTCACCCAACAAACGGCTTGACAACCAGCGGTTACGGCCTTGGGCAGCACTTCTTCTCGTAGCAGCGGTGGGGTACTAACCTGACTGTCACCCAACAAACGGCTTGACAACCAGCGGTTACGGCCTTGGGCAGCACTTCTTCTCGTAGCAGCGGTGGGGTACTAACCTGACTGTCACCCAACAAACGGCTTGACAACCAGCGGTTACGGCCTTGGGCAGCACTTCTTCTCGTAGTAGCAGTGGGGTACTAACCTGACTGTCACCCAACAAACGGCTTGACAACCAGCGGTTATGGCCTTGGGCAGCACTTCTTCTCGTAGCAGCGGTGGGGTACTAACCTGACTGTCACCCAACAAACGGCTTGACAACCAGCGGTTACGGCCTTGGGCAGCACTTCTTCTCGTAGCAGCGGTGGGGTACTAACCTGACTGTCACCCAACAAACGGCTTGACAACCAGCGGTTACGGCCTTGGGCAGCACTTCTTCTCGTAGCAGCGGTGGGGTACTAACCTGACTGTCACCCAACAAACGGCTTGACAACCAGCGGTTACGGCCTTGGGCAGCACTTCTTCTCGTAGCAGCGGTGGGGTACTAACCTGACTGTCACCCAACAAACGGCTTGACAACCAGCGGTTACGGCCTTGGGCAGCACTTCTTCTCGTAGCAGCGGTGGGGTACTAACCTGACTGTCACCCAACAAACGGCTTGACAACCAGCGGTTACGGCCTTGGGCAGCACTTCTTCTCGTAGCAGCGGTGGGGTACTAACCTGACTGTCACCCAACAAACGGCTTGACAACCAGCGGTTACGGCCTTGGGCAGCACTTCTTCTCGTAGCAGCGGTGGGGTACTAACCTGACTGTCACCCAACAAACGGCTTGACAACCAGCGGTTACGGCCTTGGGCAGCACTTCTTCTCGTAGCAGCGGTGGGGTACTAACCTGACTGTCACCCAACAAACGGCTTGACAACCAGCGGTTACGGCCTTGGGCAGCACTTCTTCTCGTAGCAGCGGTGGGGTACTAACCTGACTGTCACCCAACAAACGGCTTGACAACCAGCGGTTACGGCCTTGGGCAGCACTTCTTCTAGTAGCAGCGGTGGGGTACTAACCTGACTGTCACCCAACAAACGGCTTGACAACCAGCGGTTACGGCCTTGGGCAGCACTTCTTCTCGTAGCAGCGGTGGGGTACTAACCTGACTGTCACCCAACAAACGGCTTGACAACCAGCGGTTACGGCCTTGGGCAGCACTTCTTCTCGTAGCAGCGGTGGGGTACTAACCTGACTGTCACCCAACAAACGGCTTGACAACCAGCGGTTACGGCCTTGGGCAGCACTTCTTCTCGTAGCAGCGGTGGGGTACTAACCTGACTGTCACCCAACAAACGGCTTGACAACCAGCGGTTACGGCCTTGGGCAGCACTTCTTCTCGTAGCAGCGGTGGGGTACTAACCTGACTGTCACCCAACAAACGGCTTGACAACCAGCGGTTACGGCCTTGGGCAGCACTTCTTCTCGTAGCAGCGGTGGGGTACTAACCTGACTGTCACCCAACAAACGGCTTGACAACCAGCGGTTACGGCCTTGGGCAGCACTTCTTCTCGTAGCAGCGGTGGGGTACTAACCTGACTGTCACCCAACAAACGGCTTGACAACCAGCGGTTACGGCCTTGCGCAGCACTTCTTCTCGTAGCAGCGGTGGGGTACTAACCTGACTGTCACCCAACAAACGGCTTGACAACCAGCGGTTACGGCCTTGGGCAGCACTTCTTCTCGTAGCAGCGGTGGGGTACTAACCTGACTGTCACCCAACAAACGGCTTGACAACCAGCGGTTACGGCCTTGGGCAGCACTTCTTCTCGTAGCAGCGGTGGGGTACTAACCTGACTGTCACCCAACAAACGGCTTGACAACCAGCGGTTACGGCCTTGGGCAGCACTTCTTCTCGTAGCAGCGGTGGGGTACTAACCTGACTGTCACCCAACAAACGGCTTGACAACCAGCGGTTACGGCCTTGGGCAGCACTTCTTCTCGTAGCAGCGGTGGGGTACTAACCTGACTGTCACCCAACAAACGGCTTGACAACCAGCGGTTACGGCCTTGGGCAGCACTTCTTCTCGTAGCAGCGGTGGGGTACTAACCTGACTGTCACCCAACAAACGGCTTGACAACCAGCGGTTACGGCCTTGGGCAGCACTTCTTCTCGTAGCAGCGGTGGGGTACTAACCTGACTGTCACCCAACAAACGGCTTGACAACCAGCGGTTACGGCCTTGGGCAGCACTTCTTCTCGTAGCAGCGGTGGGGTACTAACCTGACTGTCACCCAACAAACGGCTTGACAACCAGCGGTTACGGCCTTGGGCAGCACTTCTTCTCGTAGCAGCGGTGGGGTACTAACCTGACTGTCACCCAACAAACGGCTTGACAACCAGCGGTTACGGCCTTGGGCAGCACTTCTTCTCGTAGCAGAGGTGGGGTACTAACCTGACTGTCACCCAACAAACGGCTTGACAACCAGCGGTTACGGCCTTGGGCAGCACTTCTTCTCGTAGCAGCGGTGGGGTACTAACCTGACTGTCACCCAACAAACGGCTTGACAACCAGCGGTTACGGCCTTGGGCAGCACTTCTTCTCGTAGCAGCGGTGGAGTACTAACCTGACTGTCACCCAACAAACGGCTTGACAACCAGCGGTTACGGCCTTGGGCAGCACTTCTTCTCGTAGCAGCGGTGGGGTACTAACCTGACTGTCACCCAACAAACGGCTTGACAACCAGCGGTTACGGCCTTGGGTAGCACTTCTTCTCGTAGCAGCGGTGGGGTACTAACCTGACTGTCACCCAACAAACGGCTTGACAACCAGCGGTTACGGCCTTGGGCAGCACTTCTTCTCGTAGCAGCGGTGGGGTACTAACCTGACTGTCACCCAACAAACGGCTTGACAACCAGCGGTTACGGCCTTGGGCAGCACTTCTTCTCGTAGCAGCGGTGGGGTACTAACCTGACTGTCACCCAACAAACGGCTTGACAACCAGCGGTTACGGCCTTGGGCTGCACTTCTTCTCGTAGCAGCGGTGGGGTACTAACCTGACTGTCACCCAACAAACGGCTTGACAACCAGCGGTTACGGCCTTGGGCAGCACTTCTTCTCGTAGCAGCGGTGGGGTACTAACCTGACTGTCACCCAACAAATGGCTTGACAACCAGCGGTTACGGCCTTGGGCAGCACTTCTTCTCGTAGCAGGACTCTTTTGATTGCCATCAGCGGCACCCTTACAGCACAGCGTTACGTCGACCATATTCTACGCCCAGTTTTGTTGCCCTTCATGACAAGCCAACCCGGTGTTACATTTCAGCAAGGTAATGTCCACCCGCACACGGAGAGAGTTTCTTCTGCTTGTTTTCGTGCTTTCCAAAACCAACCAACGACATCACGGTCGTCATGTCTCTCCCCAGTTGAGAACCTTGTAGCGTTATTGGCAGGGTGCCTCAACCTTCTCTGGATCTAACGCGTCGTTTGGACAGAATGTGACACGATACACCCCAGGGGTACATCCAACAACTCAGTGAATGCCATGTCCAATAACTGCTCGCATAATCGCCACAGCCGGCCGTTGTGGCCGATCGTTTCTAGGCGCTTCTATCGGGAACCACACGACCGCTACGGTCGCAGTTTCGAATCCTGCCTCGGGCATGGATGTGTGTGATGTCCTTAGGTTAGTTAGGTGTAAGTAATTCTAAGTTTTAGGGGACTGATGACCACATAAGTTAAGTCCCATAGTGCTCAGAGCCATTTGAACCATTTTGCAGAAGCACCCACCATGAGACAACCAACAATCTGCCCACGTTCAGATTGCCTTAGCTCTGATATAATGCCCTCACACCTGTACGAGACACTGTGCTGATCACAACTGATACTTGCAACACATTGACATTCGTGGTTCTAAAGAACAGCCTCACCCACAGACACGGTTAACATCTGCATTTATGTTGAAGCAACCATTTCTCGCGGTGTTCCCAAATTTTTCTCCAACCACTGTAGAGCTTCTCTCAGCTTCTGTAATGTTTACAATGCTTCAAGGAAATCGTTTATCAACAATTCTCCTTCATTCATCCAATAGAGTGCATCATTTAGTCAGCTGATGATGTTGTGGTCTTCAGTCCAGTGACTGGTTTCATGCAGCTCTCCATGTTACTCTATCCTGTGCTAGCTTCTTCATCTCCCAGTATCTACTGCAACCTACATCCCTCTGAATCTGTTTATTGTTTTCATCTCTTGATGACCCTCTACAAGTTTTACCATCCAGGCTGCCCTCGAATACTTATTTATTTTATTTATATATTTATTGTTCCGTGGGACCAAATTAAGGAGAAGTCTCCATGCCCATGGAACGAGTCAATGCATGAAATTATAACACGATAGTAGAAACAGATAAAATGAAATATAAAAAACATATTCAGGTTACAAGTCGTCAGTTAAAATAAAGAAAATCAACAATGTAACACTGGAGTTTGCTTAATTCTTTAGTTCTTCCAGGAGGTGCTCGACAGAATAGAAGGAGTGAGCCATGAGAAAACTCTTCAGTTTAGACTTAAAAGAGTTTCGGCTATTGCTAACATTTTTGAGTTCTTGTGGTAACCATTTGAAAATGGATGCAGCAGAATAGTCCACTTCTTTCTGCACAGGAGTCAAGGAAGTGCATTCCACATGCACATTTGATTTCTGCCTAGTATTAAATGAGTGAAAGCTGCTAACTCTTGGGAATAGGTTAATATTGCTAACAACAAACGACATTAAAGAAAACATATACTGTGAGGGCAATGTCAGAATTCCCAGACTACTGAATAGGGGTGGACAAGAGGTTCTCGAACTTACACCACATATAGCTCGAACAGCCCGTTTTTGAGCCAAAAATACCCTTTTTGAATCAGGAGAATTACCCCAAAAAATAATACCATACGACATAAGTGTATGAAAATATGCGAAGTAGACTACTTTCTGTGTTGAACTGTCACTTGTTTCAGATACTATTCTAATGGTAAATAAAGCAGCATTTAGTGACTGAACAAGATCCTGGACATGGGCTTTCCACAACAGCTTACTATCTATCCGAACGCCTAGGAACATAAACTGTTTCGTCTCGCTTATAATATGCCCATTCTGTCTGATCAAAATATCGGTTCTTCTTGAATTGTGAATTAGAAACTGTAAAAACTGAGTCTTACTGTCATTTAGCATCAAATTATTTTCCGCAAGCCACGAACTTATTTCGTGAACTACATTATTTGATATTGTTTCAATATTACACACAATATCTTTCACTACCAAGCTGGTGTAATAAGCAAACAGAAATATTTTTGAATCACCTGTAATACTAGAAGGCATATCATTTATATAAATAAGAAACAGCAGTGGCCCCAGCACCGACCCATGGGGAACGCCCCACTTAACAGTGTCCCAATGGGACTGAACATCACTACCACTCTCAATATTGCGGAGAATTACCTTCTCCTTTCTGTTCTTAAAGTAAGAGGCGAACCAGTTGTAAGCTACTCCCCTTACGCAATAATGGTCCAACTTTTGTAGTAATATTTTGTGGTCAACACAGTCAAAAGCCTTCGTTAAATCAAAGAAAACACCTAGCGTTCGCAACCTTTTATTTAATCCGTCCAAAACCTCACAGAGAAAAGAGAATATAGCAGTTTCAGATGTTAAACCATTTCTAAAACCAAACTGTACATTTTATAATGTGGCTTCACTACCTAGTACTTTAATCGGTCAGGAAACCGACCACTCCTAAAGGAAAAGTTACGGATATGGGTAAGTACTGGGCTAACATACATAGAACAATACTTCAGTATTCTGCTAGATACCCCGTCATATCCATGAGAGTTCTTGGTCTTTAGTGATTTAATTATTAACTCAATCTCCCTCTTGTCAGTATCATGGTGGAGCATTTCAGGTAACAGTCTCGGAATACTTTTTCTAACAGCGCTATATGGTTCCCTGTTGGCACTAGGTTTCTATTTAGTTCACTCAGTATATTCAGAAAGTGATTCTTAAATACTGTACATATATGCGACTTATCAGTGACACGGACATTCCCACTACGCACTGATTCTATATCCTCGACCTGTCTCTGCAGACCAGCCACTTCCTTTACGACTCATCATATGGTTTTCATTTTATCTTGAGACTTAGCTATTCTATCTGCATACCACATACTTTTTGCCTTCCTAATCACATTTTTAAGCACCTTACAATACTGTTTGTAATGGGCTACTGCATTTAGATTTTGACTGTTTCTAGAATTTTGATATAATTGCCACATTGTTCTACAACATATTCTTATCCCTCTAGTCAGCCACCCAGGCTACCTGTTTGTGCTAGTTCCCTGTTTTGAACGTTCTAACGGAATGCAACTGTCAAAGATCTTGAGAAATGCATTATATTTATCGTCTACTGAATGAGCGCCATAAACATTTTGCCACTCTTGTTCCTTGATAAGATTTACAAAGGTCTCTATAGCAAGTGGATCAACTTTCCTAAGCAGTTGATAACTATATTTAGCATGTGTTGCAGCACAAAAATCTTTGACAGTTAAAATTTTTGCCTCATGATCTGGTAGGCCATTCACCTTTTTGCTAACAGAATGCCCTTCTAGTAATGAGGAATGCACAAAAATGTTGTCTATGGTTGTTCTACTGTTCCCCTGCACTCTCGTTGGAAAGAATACGGTTTGCATAAGATTGTAGGAATTAAGGAGGTCTACCAGCATCCTTTTCCTTGCACAATCGCTTATACAATTAATATTGAAGTCATCACATAAACTAACTTTTTGTATTTCCTATAAAGTGAACCAAGAACCTTCTCTAGCTTTCGCGAAAATGTTGTGAAATCGGAGTCTGGGTATCTATAAATAACAACAGCTAGAAGTTTAACTCCACTAAATTTAACCACACCTGCATAACATTCAAACACCTTTTCAGTGCAGTACTTTGAAATATCAATTGACTCAAAAGGGATACCGCTTTTCACATACATGGCTACTCCCTCACACCGCAAAGAGCTCCTAGAAAAGCTGCCAGCCAACCTGTATCCTTGTAAGGGAAGCCTCTGATTGTTTCCTTATTTATGAAATGTTCAGATATACCAATAATTTCAGAGTCAACATCTATAAGCAGTTCACTAACTTTATCTCTAAAACCTTGTATATTTTGATGAAATATACTAATTCCCTCATTACTCGGATACCTAAGCTTTGCCAAAAGTGGTTCCTTTGTCAGAGAGACTTCCCTTAAGCAAGAATACCAATCAGCTGACTTGAATCTAAAAAAGGTGCAGCTCTAACACCCACTACTGCAGGAATTTTCCCATGAGTGATCCCACCACCCCCACCTATGCTGTCACCTATAAGCTTTGCCAATCTCCCCTTCCCATACCTGTTGAGGTGCAGGCCATGTCTAGTGAAACCCGTCCTGCTGATAGGCTCCACCGACACCACTGAAATGTGACCCATGCTTTCAGTCATCAGCGCACCCCCAAGTCTCATTTTATTACGCCTGACGGCTGTATTAAGATGAGGTCGATTGTGTCGCTGAAACAGTTCCACGAAATGCACATTCGTGTTGCCAGTCTGAGTGGCTATCTTTTCCAGGTCACCATCTACGTCATAAACTCCATCCCAATCAATACTATTACCAGCCCCACCCACAATCACAACCTGATCCTCTTTAGTGAAATCCCTACATAACCCCCCTATGTTAACAGTCACCTGAGCCAATCCTGCATTAGGATTCACAATGCTGGTGACTTGGTACTCACTCCCCAGCACATCCGGCAACTGCTGGCCTACACCTCTGCCATGAGAACTACCTAAAACAGCAGAACCTTCTTCTTCCTCTTCGACTTTGCAAATGTCCTAGCCACTGTAACTGCTGAAGTCTGCTGCATACTTCCTACATCTACAGATACTAGAGATTCCTCTCCAGTAGACTCTGACAGTTGGTCAGATCTATTGCAAAAACCAATAGTAAAACTACCTGAAAATATTTTTCTCCTAGCAGATCTCTTGCCAACAGCCAGCTCCCATTCCCCAACCCCCTTCTCCCTCCTCATCCTATCTAGCTTCTCGTGTGCGTTTTACAACTGCACCTGAAGGGCACAGATCTTACGCTCCTGCTCCTCTACCAACTTACTCTTGCTACATAACGTGCAGTTCCAGGAGAGGATCTCACCAGAATGCCCACTGGCTTCCCCACTGCATTCCCCCCCCCCCCCCAGTGATAATACTTCGAAAAAGTCTCACACCGCAATCCACTACTCACGAACCTACGCCATAGCCCACACTTCTCACTCATGGTAAAATTTTACAGTTACTGAAACAAGAAAACTACTTTATCTAAGTTCCGCTACTACAATAAGAAGAAGTTAAAAACCTGACTACAATAATCACAAACTTACTCTACAAGGGAAGTAACTACTATCATTAACAGTATTAATCAAATAACAAATGAGAATATAACGAAAGACTTATACAGAAAGAGAATCAAACGTCTAATGACACAGTAATGAGACTGAAAACAGAAATTTCTTCTGAAATTATTTCACCAGAAAACACCAAGAACACCGGTTGAAGACTACTATACTTCCTAAACAAACCACTATACACAAACAGTTAATTAGTACATAGATTTCGAAGAGCCGCTACAGCTGCAACTGGTTTTCGATACGAAACACTCATAAATATCAGGTCACAACAAAAGAAAGGCAAAGGTGAATGAAGAAATCACTAATAAGTCACTTATATAGTAAATAATAT
Source organism: Schistocerca gregaria (assembly GCF_023897955.1). Taxonomy (NCBI): domain Eukaryota; kingdom Metazoa; phylum Arthropoda; class Insecta; order Orthoptera; family Acrididae; genus Schistocerca; species Schistocerca gregaria. Next base: position 575,231,362 of record NC_064925.1, read on the forward strand.
CACAAAAACCGTTAAAATATGTATCTGAAACCTAAAAATATTTAAAAACTTCGAGAGCGATCTCACATGCAGTCACTCGCTTATGACGTCACACCAAAAATTGGTGATCCCTCGATACCTCAGAATATGCTGTACCAACCGATCCCTTCTTCTAGTCAAGTTGTGCCATATATTTCTCTTTTGTCCAATTCTATTCAATATCTCCCCATTAGTTAATTGATCTACCCATCTTATCTTCAGCATTCTTCTGTAGCACCACATTTCGAAAGCTTGTATTCTCTTCTTGTCTAAACTATTTATAGTCCAAGTTTCACTTCCATACATGGCTACACTCCATACAAATACTACCAGAAACGACTTCCTGACACTTAAATCTACATTCGATGCTCTTTCAGGTCCTCTGCTGTCTCTGACAGAATTACAATGTCATCGGCGAACCTCAAAGTTTTTATTTTTTCTCCACTGATTTTAATACCTACTCAGAATTTACCTTTTGTTTCCTTTATTGGTTGCTCAATATACAGATTGAATACCATCGGGGATAGGCTACAACCCTGTCTCACTCCCTTCCCAACTACTGCTTCCCTTTCATGCCCCTCGACTCTTATAACTGCCATCTGGTTTGTGTACAAACTGTAAGTAGCTTTTCGCCACCTGTATTTTACGGAATCCAAACTGATCTTCCCCGAGGTCGGCTTCTACCAGTTTTTCCATTCGTCTGTAAAGAATTCGTGTTAGTATTTTGCAGCCGTGACTTATTAAAGTGACAGTTCGGTAATTTTCACATCTTCCAACACCTGCTTTCTTTGGGATTGGAACTATTATATTCTTCTTGAAGTCTGAGGGTATTTCGCCTGTCTCATACATCTTGCTCACTAGATGGTAGACTTTTGTTAGACCTGGCTCTACCAAGGCTGACAGTAGCTCTAATGGAATGTTGTCTACTCCGGGGCCTTGTTTCGACTCAGGTCTTTCAGTGCTCTGTCAAAGTTCACGCAGTATCGTATCTCCCATTTCATCTTCATCTTCATCAACTTCCATTTCCATAATATTGTCCTCAAGAACATCGCCCTTGTATAGACCCTCTATATAATCCTTCCACCTTTCTGCTTTCCCTTATTTGCTTACAACTGGGTTTCCATCAAAGCTCTTGGTATTCATGCAAGTGGTTCTCCTTTCTCCAAAGGTATCTTTAATTTTCCTGTAGACAGTATCTATCTTACCCCTTGTGAGATAACCCTCTACACCCTTACATTTGTCCTCTAGCCATATCTGCTTAGCCATTTTGCACTGCCTGTCGATATTATATTTGAGACGTTTGTATTCCTTTTTGCCTGCTTCATTTACTACATTTTTATATTTTCTCATTTCATCAATTAAATTCAATATTTCTTCTGTTACCCAAGGGTTTCTACTAGCCCTCGTCTTTTTACCTATTTGATCCTCTGCTGCCTACAGTATTTCATCCCTCAAAGCTATCCATTCTTCTACTGTACTTACATCTACATTTACATTTACTTTTATACTCCGCAAGCCACCCAACGGTGTGTGGCGGAGGGCACTTTACGTGCCACTGTCATTACCTCCCTTTTCTGTTCCAGTCGCGTATGGTTCGCGGGAAGAACGACTGTCTGAAAGCCTTCGTGTGCGCTCGAATTTCTCTAATTTTACATTCGTGATCTCCTCGGGAGGTACAAGTAGGAGGAAGCAATATATTCGATACCTCATCCAGAAACGGACCCTCTCGAAACCTGGCGAGCAAGCTACACCGCAATGCGGAGCGCCTCTCTTGCAGAGTCTGCAACTGGAGTTTGCTAAACATTTCCGTAACGCTATCACGCTTACCAAATAACCCTGTGACGAAACGCGCCCCTCTTCTTTGGATCTCCTCTATCTCCTCCTTCAACCCGATCTGGTACAGATCCCACACTGACGAGCAATACTCAAGTATAGCCCGAACGAGCGTTTTGTAAGCCACCTTCTTTGTTGATGGACTACATTTTATAAGGACTCTCCCAATCAATCTCAACCTGGTACTCGCCTTACCAACAATTAATTTTATATGATCATTCCACTTCAAATTGTTCCGCACGCATACTCCCAGATATTTTACAGAAGTAACTGCTACCAGTGTTTGTTTCGCTATCATATAATCAAAGAATAAAGGCTCCTTCTTTCTATATATTCGCAATACATTACATTTGTCTATGTTAAAAGTCAGTTGCCACTCCCTGCACCAAGTGCCTATCCGCTGCAGATATTCCTGCATTTCGCTACAATTTTCTAATGCTGCAACTTCTCTGTATACTACAGCATCATCCGCGAAAAGCCGCATGGAACTTCCGACACTGTCTACTAGGTCATTTATATATATTGTGAAAAGCAATGGTCCCATAACACTCCCCTGTGGCACTCCAGAGGGTACTTTAACGTCTGTAGACGTCTCTCCATTGAAAACAACATGCTGTGTTCTGTATGCTAAAAACTCTTCAATCCAGCCACACAGCTCGTCTGATATTCCGTAGGCTCTTACTTTGTTTATCAGGCGACAGTGCGGAACTGTATCAAACGCGTACGGGACGTCAAGGAAAATAGCATCTACGTGGGAGCCTGTATCTAATATTTTCTGGGTCTCATGAACAAATAAAGCGATTTGGGTCTCACACGATCGCTGTTTCCAGAATCCATGTTGAATCCTACAGAGTAGATTCTGGGTTTTCAAAAACGACATGATACTCGAGCAAAACACATGTTATAAAATTCTACAACAGATCGACGTCAGAGATATAGGTCTATAGTTTTGCCCATCTGCTCGACGACTCTTCTTGAAGACTGGGACTATCTGTGCTCTTTTCCAATCATTTGGAACCTTCCGTTCCTCTAGAGACTTGCGGTACACGGCTGTTAGAAGGGGGCAAGTTATTTCGCGTACTCTGTGTAGAAACGAATTGGTATCCTGTAGGATTCAGTGGACTTTCCTCTGTTGAGTGATTCCAGTTGCTTTTATTTTCCTTGGACACTTATTTCGATGTCAGCCATTTTTCCGTTTGTGCGAGGATTTAGAAAAGGAACTGCAGTGCGGTCTTCCTCTGTGAAACAGCTTTGGAAAAAGGTGTTTAGTATTTCAGCTTTACGCGTGTCATCCTCTGTTTCAATGCCATCATCATCCCGGAGTGTCTGGATATGCTGTTTCGAGCCACTTACTGATTTAACGTAAGACCCGAACTTCCTAGGATATTCTGTCAAGTCGGTACACAGAATTTTACTTTCGAATTCACTGAACGCTTCACGCATAGCCCTCCTTATGCTAACTTTAACATCGTTTAGGTTCTGTTTGTCTGAGAGGTTTTGGCTGCGTTTAAACTTGGAATGAAGCTCTCTTTGCTTTCGCAGTAGTTTCCTAACTTTGTTGTTGAACCACAGTAGGTTTTTCCCGACCCTCACAGTTTTACTCGGCACTGTCTAAAATGCGTTTTACGATTGCCTTGAACTTTTTCCATAAACACTCAACATTGTCAGTGTCGGAACAGAAATTTTCGTTTTGATCTATTAGGTAGTCTGAAATCTGCATTACTCTTGCTAAACAGATAAACCTTCCTCCCTTTTTTTATATTCCCATTAACTTCCATATTCAGGGATGCTGCAACGGCCTTATGATCACTGATTCCCTGTTCTGGACTTACAGAGTCCAAAAGTTCGGGTCTGTTTGGTAGCAGTAGGTCGAAGCTGTTATCTCCACGAGTCGGCTCTTTGTTTAATTGCTCGAGGTAATTTTCGGATTGTGCACTCAGTATAATGTCACTCGATGCTCTGTCCCTACCACCCATCCTAAACATCTGAGTGTCCCAGTCTATATCTGGTAAATTGAAATCTCCATCCAAGACTATAATATGCTGAGAAAATTTATGTGCAATGTATCTCTTTCCCCCATTCCTCTCAATTGTTCCCTTATGTTCTCCCTGAAACTCTGTACAACCACTGGTTCTTTCAGTTTATACAGGTCCCATATCATTAAATTCCCAGGTTTTTGCAGTTTCTTCAGTTTTAATCTACAGTTCACAACCAATAGATTGTGGTCAGAGTCCACATCTACCCCTGGTAATTTCTTAGAATTTAAAACCTGGTTCCTGAATCTCTGTCTTACCATTATATAATCTATCTGAGTCCTTCCAGTATCTCTAGGCTTCTTCCATGTTTACAACGTTCTTTTATGATTCTTGAACCAACTGTTGGCTATGATTAAGTGACGCTGTGTGCAAAATTCGACAGGCAGCTTACGAATACTAGCAGCTTCTTGTCGCGCACCAGGCGCACTGATTACTTTTTGAGGTCGCTTACCGTCGTAAGTATGCGTCAGCAGCCCCATGTTCGTATATTTAAAATGATTGTCTACGTCCAACCTACAATCCCACAAAAATTCTGCATTTATTTCTGAAACAGCCGTTATAGTCGTCCACTGCTGCACCTATTATATCCGGAGTAGCAAGTACTGTATATATGCTAAAGATAAAATCTTCTGGGTTATAAGGCTGCATCATATTTCCTTCTAAAATAACGGACCTTTCGACCCCTCTGCAGCGATCTTTTTCAGGGATGTTACGGTGTCCACTATAGCTAGAACACTGTCAGACAACAGTGTCGCGTTCTCTTGTAGAGTTTCCCCGCTTTTGCGCTGGAGAAGTGGGTGTATCGGTTAAAATTCTAGTGGCTACCATTGGTGGGCCATCGTAACAGGCTAATATTGCCGCACTGATGCAGAAGAAAGGCGGCAACATTCTGAGAGTTCGAAACAACGATCATTTTAGAAGGAAATATGACGCGGCCTAACACGGTAGAAGATCTTAACTTTAGTGACAACGGCTACGAAAGCCTGCAGGCTGAGACATTGTGTAGTCACTGCTGTTAAAAAACGTAAATTAACCGGAGATACCCGTCAACGAGGACTGTACGGATGAGTTTCCGCTGTAGCTGCTTCCCATCTAATGTCTCACTATTCCAGCTGGAGCTTTGATTTCCTCGTTGGTGTCCTCCATTTTCTTTGTAGGTGACATCTACCTTTCCCACTGTCACGCATGCTTCTACTGCTCAGCAGTATTGTAAATATTTTTTGTATTTTGCGCTGGGTCTGATCTAGGGACGGTGTGGACAGGAAGCATTAGCTGGCGCACATCAAGAGCCCGTTTCGCCTGGTGACCGTATCGAGAAGGAGGCGCGCCAACATCCAGCTTCTGCAACAGCGACGGCCGACAATGAGTGACTGTCGCCACCTCATCGATCGACGACTTCAAACCTTCAATCAACCAGCAAGAAAGACTGGAAGCACGTAAAGTTTTAGAACTGTATGGCAGACCTCAGCTTTTGAAATTGCCCCATTTGACTGCCTGGCAAAATTACAGCAACTTAGCATGAACCTCTGTTGCTCATTGTCCCAATTGCAATACCAAGCAGGGTCCCTTCCTTTTCTGGAATGAACCCGAGTGTCGTTGAAATTCAAACGCCAGCAATAAAGTAATATAATTCCATTTCACTGCTTTAATTTCAAAGTTCAGTTAAAGTATTCATAGCTGGCTACATTACTTAGATTACACAAGCACAAATTAAGAGTGCGAGTTTTGTTGCCATATTTTAGCTTACCTGTGACTGCAGCTGAGCTTGGTACGTACTAAATTTTAGTACTGTTAACTGTTCAGAGTTATTTAATTCAAGTTCAAAGTTAATTCTCTTATTTCTAAATTGCGTAGTTTCAGGTAGCTTTTGAAATAATTGTTGAGGTAGCCCAAGACTAACCTTATTTTATTGAATTTCGTAGTGCCTCAGAAAGAAAGCTCACTATTAATTTCAGTCACTAAATTAACTTTCAGTTTTCTGGTTTTATCAATTATTTTGCTAAATTATGTCAGAGTGTAGCGAAGTTTATTACTTGCGACAAACATCCAGTTTTCAGACAACACTTGTCAACCTTCAGTTGCCATGCTTTTAGTGGTAATTATATGTGCATTAATCTTTCATTTTCAGTTATTATAGTAGTTGTCCCTGGGACTGGCGACTGTAATTTCCTGCAAATCTCAAATATCTAATTAACGACAATTAATTGCTAATGTAACGACCGCATATTTACTTTCTTTAATAACTTTGCCCTTTTTCAAAATTAATTTCCACCAATCTCATTTGCATTTTTCCTTTCATTTAAATGTAACCCTTTCCTCCCTGGTTGCCGAAAAATTAACTTCTGTGACGATTGCTTTTCCCAATTTTCCATTAGGTGCACGCGGTTTAATTTTTCACTGTCATTAAGGTCGATAAGTGAGGGGGAGGTTACATACTCCATTTCCATATTCGGTAGTGAACTGCAAGTTCACGCCACTGTGCTGTGGTGACGGCGTCGCAGTGAGCCCGGGTGGCATGACCAGCTGCTGCGGCGAGAGCGTCGCCGCCTGCCTCTGGCCGGACGTCCTGCGCACCCCCGGGGCGCCCTTCGCTTACAGCACGCGCTGGCCGCTGCCGGCGGCGGCGGCGGCGGCGGCGGCGGCGGCCCGCCTGTGTGGGGGAGCAAATATTTGCCGGTATTGTCGCCCCCGCGCGGGCATCCAGTGGTGGCCGCCCTCTCCTCTCCTGGAGGGCCCTCTAGGGCCGCAGCGCCAGGACACACTGCCCTCGCCACTTCTGCCGCCTGACGCGTCCGCTCTGCTGCACGAGGTGTGGTCGGAACAAGTACTACCAGAAAGAGGCCACAGGCTGGCACAGAACTGTTTCCAAGTGCGGGGAAAGTTTCAGAACTTTCATTTCTCATATAATCGATTTGATGAGTTTAAGAAGGTGTCGTGCTTCAATTTTTTTGACAAGAAGTACACAAATCTTGTTATAGCTCAAAGGTTTAATACAGTAGAGCGTCGATTACCCGAAGTAACTGGGGGACACGGGTGTCCGGAAAACTGGTTTGTTCGGATAATCTAACTGTACTTGTTTATTTGCCAAAAGGAAGTACCGTACAGTAAAGTTATACATAAAAACAGGCATCTCTTTTAGTATTACAAAGTAACGTACAAAGGCAACTTCAGTAGGAATATATAGTATGTGGCACAGTTTATTAAACAAAAATTTATACATATTATATACGCATTTTGCATGAATAATGCACACAGTATACAAAATTAACGTTTAAAATAATCCTTTATTTTGGTCTGTCTAAGCAAGCCTACACGCTTACGAGCAGCTAAGTCACGTACATTTTTCATTACAGATATCTGAAACTGGTAACTTTCATCTCGGGCTTCAAACCATCGCAAGGCAGTATTTAAGCAAGTGACCGCCTCAGAAGCTGTTGGTATACTTTCATCTTCACTTTCTGGAGCACTGATTGATGAGATGCTGCTGGCGTCATCTTTATCAGTGACGACGTTTACAATCTCGCTGTCCTGCATGATTTGGTGTCCTGGATCTGCATCACCGATATTCATCCATTCATGAACGTCGTCTTCATCACATTCGTGGCAATCTATTTCTTTCAGCATACCGAGAATTTCGTACGTATCATTCTGTTCGTCATTTTCAATCACATCTCGTGAATTTTCTTCAGTGTCCAAAATTTTATTCCACCCTTTCTTCAAATTCTCTTCCTTTACGTTTAAGCATTTTGTATAATCAAGTTCACTTCTTGACGCAGCAGCACACAAGTGGTCGTAACAGAGAACAGAAGGTGACTGTTTGCACCGTGAGAAGCTCTTCTCGGGGGGCGCGCAATCCTTCAAACTGCGCCGAGCGGCACGCCTCAACTCTAAACTGGCGCAGCTGTTGCTGTGGACAGCTTTGATACTGCCGCTACTTCTACTGCCAGTGGCGAGCCGGCAGATGTGTGCTGATTGTTGAAACAGAGCGACTGGCGGCTCGGCCTGTCAGCAGCGCCTTGTGAAGGAAGGCCCCAGTAGAAGCCATGTTCAGCCAGCGGTGGCCCAGTGCGGCGACTACTGTGGGAAACTTGGTTTGGGAGTGAAGAGGATGATGGACGGTAGGGTGCGAGCGAGTACACGGTTCGGTTAAGCGGTCGTTCGGTTGACCGACGTTCGGATAATCGGCGTTCTGCTGTAGTTGTCTCCCTGCCGAGGGAAGGCCTCAGGTATAGCCAAACTATTCGGCTCACATTTGGCAGTTTGCTTGTGTACAGTCTGTAATGAATGACTTAGACACTTTGGGACAATAACACCTATGTTTGACATAATCGCCCCTCATCAGTTCGTCATTCGCAGTCAAATCGAAATTGATGTCATCGATAGGTAACTGAAAATGGAGCATTTTTCATCATCGTATACACTGAAGTCTCAAAAGTCATGGAATACCTTGTAGTATTATGCCAGACCTCATCTTGCCTTGAGCAGTGTAGCAGCTCGACGTGGCTTGGGCACAAGAAGTCGTTAGATGTCCTCTGCAGAAATATTTAGCAATGCTACCAACTATAGACGTCCATAAATGGGAGAAGTGTTACCGGTGCTATACACATATAAAAATCTGCTGAATGCGTTTGACTCTTGAACACAGCTTCCCCGCTCGGCAGCCAGATGCCTTGCTCGCTACGAGAGCGGTGCTCCGTTTGATGGTGTTCACCATTTGGGTACATAAGCAGCAGTCCAACAGTCTCTTCCACCCATTTCTAGCAGATGCCGTATTTGATACGAAAAATGCTCAATTTTTCAGTTGTTTGTCGGTTCCGTCAATTTCTAGTCTATTGTTGGTCTTGGATTTTAGGAGTGGTTTTGTCAAAAGTGGAAATCTATTCAGCCGTTCTTTCAGTTGAGGTTGCACACAAGCAACTTGTCAAATACGGATTGAGAGTAAATCGAAGAAAGACGAAAATAATGAGAAGTAGCAGAAATGAGGACAGTGGAAACTTAACATCAGAAATGATGATCGCAAAGTAGACGAAGTTAAGGAATTCTTGTTCCTAGAGAGCAAAATAACCAATGATGGACGAAGTACTGAGGACATCAGAAGCAGACTAGCACTGGAAAAAGTGTGTTTCTGATCATGAGAGACCTGTTAGTATCAAATAGGCCACCTCTGACGTTTTACACCTGTTATTATCTTTACGGTAGACCATATAGTTACCTCAATGACAAGCACATTTCAGTAGTACACATAAAGTACGTCTTTTTCTGTCGTTAATATGAATATGGTTCCGACTTTCAGATTCAACGCTCTGAAATTAGATCCTCATACGACTGAACACAAGGCACCCAACGAGTTATGAAATACGGGTTTTACTCCCGAGGTACGGTCTCTCAGACAGTGCGAAAACTTCGAACTCGTTCTCGAAGGTCACTTCAGGCAGGATGCTTCCATACTGCCTTTAGCCTCCTACAATATTCTGCTGTCGGTTGCGTTATCTTCATCTTTGTTTGTTGTTCAAGTGTTATTGACAGGTGACAGAGTTTGCTGGACTGCGCCTCGTGAACTGCGTGCCTGTTTCCCTCAGTAAGATTCCGCGTAGTACAAAACGTGTTCGCAAGAACGTGGCAGCTTCGACTTACCCGACTTTGATGAAACTGTTAGCCGTGGGATGGTGGTAGGAGTCAGCAACATCAATCAAGAAGTAGACGAAAAAGACGACGATTTTACAGTAGGAAGCGATCGCAGTTCCCTATCGAACAAGAGCGTCGTTCAGAGGGAGTACTTCAGGACAGTTGTGATGGGGATCTGTTCGTTTCTCCAATAAAATTCTTGAAGTGCTAGATGAAAAAAAAAGTGTTCTGAGTGATTATAATTAAACTGTAGCTCCCAGAAGTGAAAGTCAAATGTAAGCCTTTTTTTTTGTACCAATCGAGTGGAATTTTTATGTGCAAATTTAAACTCTGAAATTTAGTTTCGTGGGGAAATTTACTTGCTCCAGAGATAGTTCAACTTTTTAGAACGTAAAGTTCAGTTCTCTAACAATCCATTTACGTGCTCTGTTTCTAAAAAAAATCACATAAAAGTATGTGATTTTGTGTGATAAATACCAAAATGATGGAGACTTTATTTACCGCAACAAAATATACAATGAACAGCTAAACAATACTTAAATAATTGTAAAAATAAACGTTATATAACATAAGTTTAAAATTTAAAATGATTTGTGCCTTCAGTCTTGGTTTGAACATATTCAGTACTGTACAGTACTTCAGTACTTTACTTCGTGAGTTAAGGGGCTAGTATTCCCATTTACTCATATTAGGTTGAAACTGAAAATTAAAAATGTGATATACTACCAGAACGTCAGAAATGAAGAGTACAAAAATGCCACATGTACCTCTCGAAGTGAAGAAGAAGAGAATAAGCTTTTAAAAAGATTTATTCGTATTTGATGCCATCTATAATATTTAGTTTGCTTATAAATCTTCACATTCGTTCACTTTAAGAGATTTAATGGATTATTTTCATAATTTGGACGTGGACTGGAGCGACTGCAGTTGAACAAAATGTGTTCTGAAAGCTACATTTCTTTTGGGACAGTGTTGCCCAGGACTAATATGTGCGTACAACTTGTCATCAGAATCAACTCCTACTGGCCCAGGACTGCAACAAGGTTAACCCTATACCTTCAAATGTCGAGTTACTTTGCAACATGTAGGGAAGCAACATACTCACGCCTTACAAAATTCACATCAGTCTTTCCATTGTGTGCCAGCCTAGTCCGCTGTAACTAGCTCCGACGTCATAAATATTGCGCAATAGTTTAAAATGAAGTAAATAACCTGAAAAGTTTCTAGCATGTCAGGAGTAATACAAAATTGATACGTGTTGGATATCAGTTCAATAACTTTAACCATTTTCGAAATTTGGATGTTTTTCTGTAAAAATCATTGGCGTGACAGAAAAGAGCTAGAGACTTACAAATTTATATTTAGATTAATTTTGCATAATAATTTAGTAGAAACAGTATTCTGGATCTCACAAATTAAAATTTTAGTTGAAATTCATGATTTTCTGGTTTTTGTCTTAGAAATAAAAGAAGCAAGATAGGCGAATAAATAAAGCTATGATGGTTAAATAAATAAAGCTAAATAAATAAAGCTGAGATGGTAACCTCCCCCCATGAACCATGGACCTTGCCGTAGGTGGGGAGGCTGCCTCAGTGATACAGATAGCCATACCGTAGGTTCAACCACAACGGAAGGGTATCTGTTGAGAGGCCAGACAAACGTGTGGTTCCTGAAGAGGGGCAGCAGCCTTTTCAGTAGTTGCAGAGGCAACAGTCTGGATGATTGACTGATCTGGCTTTGTAACAATAAGCAAAACGGCCTTGCTGTGCTGGTACTGCGAATGGCAAAAACAAAAGGAAACTAGAGCCGTAATTTTTCCCGAGGGCATGCAGCTCTACTGTATGATTAAATGATGATGGCGTCCTCTTGGGAAAAATATTCTGGAGGTAAAATAGTCCCTCATTCAGATCTCCGGGCGGGGACTACTCAAGAGGATGTCGTTATCAGGAGAAAGAAAACTGGCATTCTACGAATCAGAGCGTGGAATGTCAGATCCCTTAATCGGGCAGGTAGGTCAGAAAATTTAAAAAGGGAAACGGATAGGTTAAAGTTAGATATAGTGGGAATTAGTGAAGTTCTGTGGCAGGAGGAACAAGACTTCTGCTCAGGTGACTAAAGGGTTATAAACACAAAATCAAATAGGGGTAATGCAGGAGTAGGTTAAATAATTAATAGGAAAACAGGAATGCGGGTAAGCTACTACAAACAGCATAGTGAACGCACTATTGTGGCCAAGATAGATACGAAGCCAACACCTACTACAGTAGTACAGGTTTATATGCCAACAAGCTCTGCAGATGAAGAAGAAATTGATTAAATGTATGATCAAATGAAAGAAATTATTCAGATTGTTAAGGGAGACGAAAATTTATTGGCATTGGGTGACTGGAATTCGGTAGTAGAAAAAGGGAGAGAAGGAAACATAGTAGGTGAATATGGACTGGGGCAAAGAAATGAAAGAGGAAGCCGCCTGGTAGAATTTTGCACAGAGCACAACTTAATCATAGGTAACCCTTGGTTCAAGAATCATAAAAGAAGGCTGTATACATGGAAGAAGCCTGGAGATACTGACAGGTATCAGATAAATTATATAATGGTAAGACAGATATTTAGGAACCAGGTTTCAAATTGTAAGACATTTCCAGGGGCATGTGTGGACTCTGACCGCAATCTATTGGTTATAAACTCTAGATTAAAACTATAGGAACTGCAAAAAGGCGGGAGTTTAAGGAGGAGGGACCTGAATAAACTGAAAGAACCAGAGGTTGTACAGAGGTTCAGGGAGAGCATAAGGGAACAATTGACAGAAATGAAGGAAAGAAATACAGTAGAAGAAGAATGGGTAGCTTTGAGGGATGAAGTAGTGAAGGCAGCAGAGGATCAAGTAGGTAAAAAGATGAGCGCTAGTAGAAATCCTTGGATGACAGAAGAAATATTGAATTTAATTGATGAAAGAAGAAAATATAAAAATGCTGTAAATGAAGCAGGCAAAAAGGAATACAAACGTCTAAAAAATGAGATCGACAGGAAGTGCAAAATGGGTAAGCAATGATGGCTAGAGGAAAAATGTAAAGATGTAGAGGCTTATCTCATTAGGAATAAGATAGATACTGCCTACAGGAAAATTAAACATACCTTTGGAGATAAGAGAACCACTTGTATGAACATCAAGAGCTCAGATGGAAACCCAGTTCTAAGCAAAGAAGGGAAAGCAGAAAGGTGAAGGAGTATATAGAGGGTCTATACAAGGGCGATGTACTTGAGGACAATATTATGGAAATGGAAGAGGATGTAGATGAAGATGAAATGGGAGATACGATACTGCGTGAAGCGTTTGACAGTGCACTGAAAGACATTAGTCGAAACAAGGCCCCGGAGTAGACAACATTCCATTGGAACTACTGAAGGCCTTGGGAGAGCCAGTCATGACAAAACTCTACCATCTGGTGACCAAGATGTATGAGACAGGTGAAATACCCTCAGACTTTGAGAAGAATATAGTAATTCCAATCCCAAAGAAAGCAGGTGTTGACAGATGTGAAAATTACCGAATTATCAGTTTAATAAGTCACAACTGCAAAATACTAACTCGAATTCTTTACAGACGAATGGAAAAACTAGTAGAATACGACTTCGGGGAAGATCAGTTTGGATTCCGTAGAAATGCTGGAACACCCTGAGGCAATACTGACCCTACGACTTATCTTAGAAAATAGATTAAGGAACTGCAAACCTACGTTTCTAGCATTTGTAGACTTAGAGAACGCTTTTGCCAATGTTAACTGGAACACTCTCTTTCAAATTCTAAAGGTGGCACCGGTAAAATACAGGGGGCGAAAAGCTACTTACAGTTTGTACACAAACTAGATGGCAGTTATAATAGTCGAGGGGCATGAAAGGGAAGCAGTGGTTGACAAGGGAGTGAGACAGGGTTGTAGGCTATCCCCGATGTTATTCAATCTGTATATTGAGCAAGCAGTAAAGGAAACAAAAGATAAATTCTGCGTAGGTATTAAAATCCATGGAGAAGAAATAAAAACTTTGAGGTTCGCCGATGTCATTGTCATTCTGTCAGAGACAGCAGAGGACCTGGAAGAGCAGTTGAACGGATTGGATAGTGTCTTGAAAGGAGGATATAAGATAAACATCAACAAAAGCAAAACGAGGATAATGGAATGTAATCGAATTAAGTCGGGTAATGCTGCTGGAAATAGATTAGGAAATGAGACGCTTAAAGTAGTAAAGGAGTTTTGCTATTTGGGGAGCATTATAACTGATGTTGGCCGAAGTGGAGAGGTTATAAAGTGTAGACTGCAAATGGCAAGGAAATCGTTTCTGAAGAAGAGAAATATGTTAGCATCGAATATAGATTTAAGTGTCAGGCAGTCGTTTCGGAAAATATTTGTATGGAGTGTAGCCGTGTATGGAAGTGAAACTTGGACAATAAATAGTTTAGACAAGAAGAGAACACAAGCTTTCGAAATGTGGTGCTACAGAAGAATGCTGAAGATTAGATGGGTAGATCACATAACTAATGAGGAAGTATTGAATAGGATTGGGGAAAATAGAAGTTTGTGGCACAACTTGACCAGAAGAAGGGATCGGTTGGTAGGACATGTTCTGAGGCATCAAGGGATCACCAATTTAGTATTGGAGGGCAGCGTGGAGGGTAAAAATCGTAGAGGGAGAGCAAGAGATGACTACACTAAGGAGATTCAGAAGGATGTAGGTTCGGTAGGTATTTGGAGATGAAGAAGCTTGCACAGGACAGAGTAGCATGGAGAGCTGCATCAAACCAGTCTCAGGACTGAAGACCAGCACAACAACAAGATGGTTAAATTTAAGTAGAAGGGAGATCCGCTATTATCATAAAAATGTGAAACTTTTCAACAGAATAACTATAAAACTATAGCTATAGCGTATCTCCAAAGGGCAAGTTCAGAGCTCGTCTGATGCGTGTAGTGTAATGACATTAATTCTCTCGCCCAAAATATTTGACTTAGCCACGTCAGACTTTTATTATGATTACTTACTTGTGTTCTGATTGCAAAAGTAAATTGAAAGTTTCATCAGCCATCAGCAAAGGAAGCAATGATTTGATCGATAACTTAAAGTGGTGCATTACTAGCCCAGCTGCTAGACGGGAGAGCAAGTTTGATCAGGCGTTCCCTTAGCCGTCCGCACCGTGGTTTTATTTGTAAGAACGCTGCACGAGAAAAAAATAAGGCCCCAGTTCTCTCCAGACACTGATCAGCACACAACCTGTGCTGGGAGTCGCATTGCGTAGCGTCGGTATCATTGCTATAAACAGCCTTGGATGCTGTAATAAGTTACTCGGAATGTGCGTAACCATGAAATCGTTTTCGAGTGAAGTGTTAATTCTGGGATGACTTTAACGATCTTTCTTCAGTTTGCGTATGTCGTATTTTCACGTGATGCCGCAGGACAGACATTCTACCATTAATTAGCATTTGATGAACATTATAATCAAATTATGGCGAGCATTCACTTAAACATTTAATTTTAACAGTTATAGTGGCACCAGCGCATTAGACTCTGAACTGCTCTGGTAGTAGTATTGTGTGTTTTCTTTTTGGTCTGTGACTTTCAGAATATAGTGAACATATTAGAGAGAATGGTTTTTGATTATGAATCCCAGACAATCTCCTAATTCCTCAGAGCTATAAGCTGTAGCTATAAATGTGTTTCTCAGATGAAGTGGGCTCTAGGAATTCTAATTACAGGCTTCACGTTTTGCTAATCACTTTCTGGTTGCCAATATTGTAGTTAGAGAGCCAGTGTTGAGAACGGCAAACACCGTAAATACAAAACGTATATTATATTATTCCACCCACGGCCCCACAAACACACCAAGTGACTTTACGAAGATCCCAATCCGGAAGAGCACATTTTTTTCGACTCCAAAAATTTTACACTGTTTCACACTTTTCTTCCCTCTCTTCCATCGCAGAAAAAAGGATTGTCATTCTTCGACTGGTGTGTCTGGCAGTAAGTATAGATATAAACATCTACAATACAGCGTGGCTGTGCTCTTTCACATGTACTCCAATAGCTTTGTCATTTAAAACTGAAAGCAGAATCAGCACGTCATCACAAGTTTTCTTCCTCCGCAGACCAAAGTTAAAGTACTGTTGTGATTTAGTGGTGCACCAAAGAGAAGAGGGGTGCTTATGGGAATTGGAAACGTATATGTCACGTGTAATGCCTCCAAGTTTATGTGTTGGGAGATCACCTCCTGTTAGCATCTCGGCAAAGGCTGAATCAGGAAGCGACAGAAACAGACTACATTCACTCTTATGCATCACTGTTCCGTAAATATTCGCAACGACCTTGAGTGCAGATCAGCGCCGAAACAGTATCTCCACCAAGGAATCAGCATCAGGGATACAAATGAGAAAACTCGAGCTGTATGTTGCTGGTGTTGTGGTCTTCAGTCCGAAGACTGGTTTGATGGAGCTCTCCATGCTACTCCATCTTGTGCCAGCTCCTTCATCTCCCAGCAACTAACGCGTACCACGTTCTTCTGAATCTGCTTACCCTCTACGATTTTTACACGTCCCTCCAGCACTACGCTCGTGATCCCTTGTTGTCTCAGAATGTGTCCTATCAATCGATCCCTTCTTTTGGTCAAGTTGTGTCCATGTTTCCCTTCCATACATGGTTTCAACTCAGAGAAATCGTTCCGAAAAGACTTCCCCGACACTTAAATTTGTATTTGATGTTAACGAATTTCTCTTCTTCAGAAAAGCTTTTCTTGCCTTTGGTAATTTTATATCCTCTCTACTTCGGCCATCATCAGTTATTTTTCTGCCCAAATAGGAAAACTCATCTGTTTCCCTTAGCATCACGTGATTTAATTGGACCACACTCCATTATCCTTGTTTTCCTTTCATTGAAAACTTACAGAACCGGTATTTGAAGAGCGTTAAGGACCACGAAGATAATATACGAGAAATAGGGCTCATTCGGAGGCATGTAGGCAGTAGTTTTTCCCTCGCCCTACTTGTGAGTGGAATAGAAAAGGAAATGACAAGTAGTGGTACAGAGTACCCTCTTCCACGTACCGTGCGATGGGTTGAGGAGCATCTATGTAAATGTATATATAGATGTTCATCTTATATCCTCCTTTCAAGACCCTGTCCATTCCATTCAGCTGCTCTTCCAAATTCTTTGATGCGTCTGGCAGAATTATAATGTCATCAGCACACCTCAATGTTTTCATTTCTTTTTAT
Organism: Schistocerca gregaria; assembly: GCF_023897955.1. NCBI lineage: Eukaryota > Metazoa > Arthropoda > Insecta > Orthoptera > Acrididae > Schistocerca > Schistocerca gregaria. Next base: position 575,248,127 of record NC_064925.1, read on the forward strand.
TCCTACTCCAAATTTCTCTTTGGTTTCCTCCACTGCTTGCTCAGTGTTCAGAGCGAATAACATAAGGTATAGGCTACAAACCTCCCTTTTCAACCACTTCCACTCTTTCATGACCCTCGACTCTTATAACTGCCGTCTGGTTTCTGAACAAGTTGTAAATAGCCTTTCCCTACCTGTATTTTACCCCTGTTTCCCTCAACATTTCAGAGAGAGTACTGCAGTTAACATTATCGAAATCTTTCAAATGCTATAAACGTGGGTTTACATTTCCTTAACCGATCTTCTAAGATAAGTCGGAGGGTCAGAATTGCTTCGTGTGTTTCTTCGAAACCCAAACAGATCTTCCCCGAGGTCGGCGTCCACCAATTTTTCCATTCTTCTGTAAGGATTTTGTGTTAGCATTTTGCAACCAATCGCTCATTAAACTAATTGTTAGGTAATTTTCAGACATTCCAGCATCTGCTTTGTTTGGAATTGGAATTATTACGTTCTTCCTCGAGGCTGAGGGTATTTTGCGTGGCTCATACATTTTGTGCGCCATACAGAAGAGTTTTGTTACGGCTGTTTCCCCCAAGCCTACCAGTAGCTCTGATGGAATCCCGCCTACTCCCGCCACCTTTTTTCAACTTAGGTCCTTCACTGCTCTGTCAACGTCTTCTCGCAGTATCATATCCCCCATTCGTCATTTTCATTTCTGTAACATCGGCTGAAAGTTCATCTCCCTTGTATAAACCCTCTATACACTCCTTCCACCCTTCAGCTTTCGCCCCCTTGCTGAGGATTGGTTTCCCACCTGAGCTCTTGATATTCATGCAGCTGCTTGTCTTTCCACGAGATTTTATCTAGTACTTCCTCTGGCGCTCTCTTCTGGATGTCGTGATAGTGACCTGTCTGTACTGTTGAAACCTCGTTTTTATGAAGCGCAATTAGTTTATTGCGTTTGCGATAACAAATTTTTTGTGCACTTCTGTATAATTATGGTAAATACAGAGCGCTACACAAACTGTGTCATACTTAACGGCTCCCACTTACTTTAAAGCACTTTCTGTAGAGCACGTGGGAGCCGTTAAGTGTGGCACAATTTGTAAAGGGCTGTGTAAGTATAATGACTGGAAAAGCGAAACCGTGTGTCCCGAAGTTATTTGTGTAGCAAGATTAACCCCAAGGATGCAAATAATTCCGCACTGTCCCCCCATAATTCAGCAAACAAACATTGTGGATCTGATGATGAGTGAGTATGTGACTTGAAATCGATAAAGCTAAAAAAAATATGCCATTTGAAAAGTCATTACTGATCAAAAAAATTGTATTGTTTGAAATACTGACAGAAATACTAACACATTCTATGTTACCTGTTTCGCTCTTCTAATACGCAAGCGAAAAAGACTAGTGAGTTGGTGCAGTGGTTACGACAGTCGACTCACGTTCAGCAGAAGTAAAATTTAAATCCTCGACAATTCTTCCATATTTAAGTGTTCTGCGCTTTTCCTAAGCGATTATGTCGAATGCTGAAATAAATCCTTAAGAAGAAACAGCCTGTTTCTTTCAAGGTTCAAACTGCGTGTTTAATGAAATCGTGTATGAGACGTTAAACCCTAACTTTTTAAGAGAAAAATAGGGTAAAATAAAATTCACGGGGCACTGGTAGAAGATAAACTCATTGTTGCGGCCACATTTAGTAAACATTGCTTCACGCAGTGGAGAATGGCAGAACAGAGGCACGCTAGCGACCGAGGCGTTGCGAAGTAGGCAGGCACAGATAGTCTTGCCGACAGCAGCAGTCTACCAGCAGGCTGATGCAAGGACGCACACAGGCCGAGCGCCAAGCGAAGCCTGGAGAGTGCTGAGTAAGCGGAAGTGAGGCCAGCACGCTAAGTTACGCTGCAATATACTGCGGGAGTAAGAACAAAAAGCTACCACCGAGGGTAAAAAACGTACTCGTGCCGGATATAAATAGTGGAGCGTATGCAGAAGCCATTAGGAAGCAGCTCGTATCTGACAACGGACGTGGTCCGTGTCCGAATGTTCAATCTTAATAGGTGACGATTCCGGGAGTCTGTTCCAGCTCGCAGGAGTCATCCGAGCGCCACCAGATGTCAACTTCAGCTCAGGAGGTCGGCCCGAGTTCAGTCGGCACCACGGCTGACTAACTACAGCGAGAACTTCCAGCAGGTCCGGCCGCAGCGCGGTCTCGGTCACAGGCACCGCCGGGGACTGACGCCCGGACCTCACGGCAATTCAGCCCCAAGGCACGTGGTCCGTCCGTGACGGGACCTTGCGGACATCGTGACTGACGGCTTCCCAGCCGCCGGTGCAGCAGGCGTTGGCGGCGGACCTCACGGCGACGCGGCTATGTGGGCATACCAGCACTGGGGCACCGAGCTGGGACGAGTTCACCTCAACCACAGGGCATCCTGGTTTCAGCGGAGCACTGGTGGCCTGAGGCTACCGAGTGCGGTCAGCGGCGCATTGTCGAAGAACCTACACAGCAGCAGCCAGGCGGAGGGATCCACAGAGCTGGGCAGCGACGACGAGGGAGAAATTGTAAAGAAAGTTCAATAAATAATTGTAAAACTCCACGCTATCTCAGTCTTTGGCGCAGCCACTGTGTCTGCTGCTAACAAGTGGTGCTAACAAGTGGTGCAGAAGCCGTAACAAGTGGTGTCAGGCGCACTCACGCCACGACTTTGACTAGCACCGTGCGCAACAACCGAGAAACACCGAATAGGGTGGGTCCAGCAACTGCCTTCTCTCTGTTTTTTCTGTGTAGCTAGACATGTCGAGGGCGACGTTAAGGGATGTGAGAGTGTCATTTGCTAGGCCTAACAGCCCTGTAGTCTTATAGCATTTTGGTGGGAATGATAGTCACGTTACCTTAGTACCATCTAAAGGTACAATGTGTGGATTAACAGGTCACGTTGCTCCTTGCGATAAATTTGTACCAAGCACTTCTGATGTGTGTGGCTTCTATGGTCATGTAACGGGGCAATGTGGTAAGTCTACATGGCTTGCCATTAGACGTGCTAGGAATTAATTTACTTCTGGTTAACACAATTTTATTTTTGTGAGGTGAGGTTGAAACGTCCCCTTTGAAAAATTATACATGACTGTGCTTAAACTGACACACAATATTTTTTAGCGCAACGCAATCAGACTTTCAATCATGCCTACAAAAGAATGGCCCTGACTAACATTAACCTATACCTTTCACAAATCACTTACCTCAAAAAAATCTTCGTTACTCAAGCTACTGCAATACAGCGAGCGCCACTACTGCCAGCTAAATAAAAGATTCAACCTACGGAATGCACTAACTACTGATAGGCATAGTTAGCAAATGAAAGATTTTAATACAGAACAAACAATGTATTTACCTTAATAGTCATAATATATATAGAGGTTCATGACATCCATTCTTACAAATCAACTGTTTCTGATGGACACACCTCCAGATTATCCATTCTAAAAAATCCGCCATCTCACTTCCCCACATCCACCACTGCTGGCGGCTCACCTCCAACTGCGCAACGCTATGAGCTGTTAAAAGCCAACTGCCCAACACTACAATGGCGAGTGTTACAACAATGCCAACCAGCCACAGACTGCACACAGAAAAGCCAGTGATTTTTTACAGAGCGTTATGTAGCGTTACCAATATAGAAATCCTAAGCAGCCCACTTACATAGCCCCCATGCTCCCCACAAAAAAATTTACAAATTGTTTTGAGTAGTGGCCAATACAGATTTGAATTTTTTTTTTATAATTACAATAACAAAGAATTGGAATGCACACACTTATCGATACAATGTTGGTCAAAAGGTAAAATGTTCTCACAGTCCATAAAGACAGTCCTGATCGTTCATCACAGTCAAATTGCAGTGTTTTTCTTCTTTTCAAAGTGGGAGCAGTAAAAGAAAATGCACAATGAAGTAGTGGATTTCCATGCAGTCTTGAAGAAGTAGTGTTGTCCTTCCAACGGAAAGACAGTGCTGGCTCTTGACATGCAGACAGGTAATGGGCCACACCAGAGCAAACCCACAGCAGAAGTTTTGAAGAATATTTGTAGGTAGGTCATCACAGAACAGACACTGTAGTCTTGTTAGAGATTACGATATTGGTGGGCCACCAGAGGTGCAGACCCACTGCAGTCCTTGTAGAAATAATGGTGTTGGTGAGCCATCAAAGGTGCAGACCCACTGTAGTCCTTGTAGAGACGGCCAGCAGACATTTGTTGCGACTGTGCAGGTGCACAATCACCATCGAAGAGTCTTGCGAAGAATATAGCAAGTCCATAAGTACTGCAGTATTTTGCATGGAGATCTCCCTTCGTTCATCATTATTCCCAAAAAGTCATATCTAAGACTGCTTTCTGTATTCTGTTCACATCCTCTTTCATAAATAGTTTTTCTCCACTGTACACTACTTTTTTGGCCAAACCATTTTCTTACAGCTTCTCAATGCATTTCTTCCAATTCATCATAGTTAGTTTCTTATATAGTCTACCCCCTCTTAAGCTAACTTAAATCTACTGAGCTCAGATATATATACCAAGGGACGAGGCAATGCTGCAGCACATAACAATTAACACAAACAACAATGACAAAAAAATGCAAATTAGCAAAGCAAGCAGCAATATGTATAAGTTATAAATAGGTTAGCAAAGAAAATGCAACATTATCACTAATATGCAGCACTAATGTGCAGCAAAAAGAAAAATACAGCAGTAGTAAAGCTGGCTTAACACAGTAATACAAAGCGAAATTCCGTAGCACTATGCCTGGCACACAGCAGCAGCAAATGCAATAACTTAGGCTCGTTTCACACTGGGACACTTGTGAAGGTCACCGGTGACGGTCACTGATAGAGATGAATTGGAGCATTCGCACCGGGACACTGCACTAAGTCACCGAGTCACGGTGACCCAGCAGTGGCTCACCCTCGCCACATGTGATGGACACCGACACTGTGTTCGCTGCGGTCACCGCCGGACATGCATTAGCTTGTATTGGAGTGTTCACACTGGGACACCGATCACATACACAGCAGTGCAGAGTTGCCAGCAGACAGGCAGCCGTTGCTGAGCCCAGTGGTTCTCCACACAGTGCAGCCATGAGTTTAGAGACCATCAACACAGAAGATTTTATAAGTGAAGTGGAAAGTCGTCCCGTTATTTGGGATATGAAAAGCGATGACTACAGTAACAAATTCATGAAAATGAAAGCGTGGCAAGAAATTATTACGAAGATTGTGCCTGATTTCGATGAAAAGAGCATAGATGAAAGAAACAAAATTGGTAAGTTCTATATTCTTTTTTCACTTTAATACAGTATTTTTCGGACCACAAGAATAGCGAAATATATTTTCTAACCCTGTACGAGGCTAGGAGGTTAATAACCTGCAAGGAGAATGCTATCCCTCACCCCTTTTCTTTTGCATTACCAATAGCAAGTGTACTGTTATACAGTCTCAATGCGAGAAGAATGGAGAAAATGGATAAGCGCAGAAACCATGTACTCACCCCTACAGGGCGAATGAAAGTAAAATAAGATAAATAGTTTTATTTCAACATTTTCATAACAAAATTAAGGGTACATCTTTTCGAAGTCTAATAAGGCGCTCCGCCTTATGGTCCAAAAAATAGAGTTAAAATATTATTCAAAACAACAATAATTTACACATATGTTTTTACTATAATAATGAATTTTATTTATTTACCATAATACTATCGACCTAAATGTTTTTGACACCCGAATGAGAACAGTGGTCGTGCTTCGGTTCTGTTCAATTAGGTACACACAACTGTAATACAAAATAGTACATTGTAATTATAATTTTAATTGCAAGTTTTCATCAGTTCAGTGAACGCAACAGTATGGTTTGTTGCAGTTAACATGGTAATAATTGAACACTGCACATTTCAAATACAATTCCAATGAACATTTAGGCCTAACGACATTAATGTTCACATAACATTTCTAGCACTTAGATTTTTTGCAGCTGCCATGGCACTTCGCCTTCAGGGCTGATGAAGTAACAAGGTGACATGTCCTGCAATCTCTGAATAGTTAACGTATCCTCAAACTGTATTCTATCACGATCACGCACAAAGTTATGGAGGAGGCAACATGTCTTCACAGTAGACTCTGCCAAATCTAATTTAACATCCAGTGGTCGATAGAAAATGGGCCACTATTTTGCAAGAATTCCAAAAGTACACCCGATGTACCTTCTAGCTCTGCACAGTCTATAGTTCAACACACGTTTTTTAATGTCTAAATACTTTCCACCATAAGGGCGCAAAATGATTTTGACAATCCGAAACCTTCATCTCCTACTAACATGAATGGCATAGGTCTTTCAAACGATAATGACAGTTGTTTTGGTGCAGGTAAATCTAGCGTACCATCTTGTAGTTTATTATTTAACACCTTATTACGAAACACAGTTGAGTCAGATGATTTCCCATATGCTCCAACGTCTATAAATAAGAATTTGTACGTCGAATCACAAACAGCTAACAACAGAATGGAAAAATAGTTCTTATAATTATAGTAGAGTGAACCACTGGAAGTGGGTTTTACCATCCTGAAGTGCTTCCCGTCCACTGCCCCCACACAATGAGGAAAGTTGGCCCTGTCATGGAATCCTTCAGTTGAGGCAAGCCATAGATTTTTCGTGAGGTCGGGAAAACATTTTGACTTCATTTTACGCCATATGGCAGAGCAAACTTCTTGTATAATATACGAGATAGTTGATACTCCAATTCTATACTGAAAATGTAAGTCCATCATGGATGATCCGGCCCCCAAGTACCTGTAAAAAAAAGATAAAGTATATGGAGCAAACCTACAAAATTATGCAGGTTACACACAAGCATACACACGCACGCACACGTAGACATTATAGATAACCAGCTGAAACACCCGGCAACTATAATTTTAATATATGTTAATAATTGTAGTATGCCTATAACTTTCGCCCAAGTGACAAAGTTTCATCGGAATCGGATGAACGGTACGGCTGCGAATAAAATACAAACCAAACCAAACAAACATTCATTTTTATATATTAGATATTACAATATTGTGGTGGTTTTTGTTTGTTGCAGGGACAATCCCTCAAAGGAAATGGCAGAGCTTAAGGGCCAGTTACACCAGAGAGTTATTAAAGCAAAAAACAGAAAAGAGTGGTTCTGTAGCAACTGGTAGGATGAAGTATATCTACTTCGATCAGCTGCAATTCCTAACAACTGGCTGTAAGGACACTACTTCTAGTATTGACAATGATGATGATGACGACAGAAATGAGTTTGATGAAGGAGAAAATTTAGAGCAGGAGGCACGTGAAAAAACTGCTGGGCGATGGCAAAAAAGGCCATGTGAAAAGAAGAGTCCTGAAGAAGAAGATAACCTATATAACATTTTTAAGGAAAAGTACGCCAGAAAAGACAATTCATCACAGCAAGCCAATGAAGATAGCTTGTTTATACAGTCTATAGTACCTGAATTCAAAAAATTACCCAGTCATGCAAGATTGAAAGTGAAATCAGATTTGATGAATGTCACTATTAATGCCCAACAATATTACAGCGCTTCTACTTCCTCTTCGTCCCAAATAGGATTTGCGCCGGTACCAAATGACGCTACGGGGGATCTGCATCACGACCGTGCATATCATGGAACAGTTCAAGGCTACACTGGAGGACAGTCGAGGCTGTCCGATCAGTTACCAGCTGTGTGCCCGCCAGCAGCCTCCGAGTACAGTGATTAGTCCTTAATATACTTTTCAACAGAACAGGCAGAGAAACAATGAACTTAAAATTATCAGTGAAAGTTTTACAATATTTTGTAATGTATATTAATACCAGTTAAAAATCTGTAAAATGTGCTTTCAATAAAATAAAATAATACTACAGTACCTACCTTAAAGTAAGAGCAATTTTTTTCTCTGGTGGGATAGCCTTCCTTAGTATATTGTCTTTTCCTGTGATTGCTTCTTTCACATTTTCTAGTCGTTCATCAAATGAAGTTTCTGACAATCGAGAATACTGAAAAAACTTCTTCTCAGATTGTCTCAGATCGTCATAAAGGGTGTAATACAATCCTTTCACTAGCCGATCACATAGCAGTGGATGTATGTGTAATGAATGTTTTGTCTTCATTCTCCTCCTCATTACAAGTTCTAGCAACAGTTCCTCCTCACTCGAGTCCATTTCACCAACTAATCAGTTGGCAACAGGTGCAGGGTGTGACGCTAGTGACCCAGGAGTGTTCGCCACAGTCACTGGCGACCGTCATAAGTGTCCCAGTGTGAAACGAGCCTTATACCTAAACATGACAAAGCTCAAGCAGAAAAAATATTACAGTAAAAATGGCCATGTTTAATTCCTATGTCACAACTTAATACTTGAGTGACGCATCACGATAACTTACTCTACCAAAAACATTACCAAATACTTGAAAAAAAAATATGTATGCAGTTACTATTATTAATCCCTTCTTATTGTTCTTTCCATTCCAAGTGCTCCTTTTTCGAAGAATATGGGTCATAAAATTATTATTTAATAGATCTGTTGGCAGAAAGTGTTCACATTAGCAAATGCACTTAATTTATTTTATAATGCCAATGCTGCAAAACAGCTGGAATCCAGATATTAAACAAAATGAGAAATCTCTCAACTTGAAAGACAGTAGATATAAAATGTTTCTCGTCATTTCATTAGGCATTTTAGTAAATATCATAAATTAAGAGCCCCACAGTGTAATCATATATTTTCAAGTTTGAGCGTGTCGTATTTGCGATGCTTTCTACATAGAAATGTCAATAGCGAGGATAATGGCCTCCTTTTTTCTCCACCTGTGCCTCTGAAAGGCACACACTAATGGCTTTTTTCCTGGTGACTGTCGCACACCTGGGTGCCCACGACGCATTACGTGAAGGTGGTCACTTAACTTTCTTACCGAAATATTTACGACAGCAGTTTCCGCTACAGTGGTAGTCTCATATATAAAAATTCACAGGTTGAGGATTTGCGTTACAAATGTGTAGAAACATAATCCTGTAAAGATAACAGTGTCCAAAATATTTTCGTCGGCATTGTGGTACATTCACGCATTTACACACATTTCATAACCCTTAAAGTACGATTCTTGGTTTCCAACATCCTTTTTCACAAGTAAGAGTCCCTAACGACTACTCAATATTCCTTACCTTATTACAAATATAAATATTCGTCGATACTTCTTCAATATTTCATCATAATAAATACGTAGCATAATCAAATTCCTCATATAGCATCAGCTTATTGATCATAAACATGCCTCAACAGCATAATATGCATTGCCGTCACAATAATACCATCATAAAAACTCAGCCAAATCTCAAAAACGTCGTAGCTTTCTGCAATAATTTTAAAACCAAAAATATTCTCTGCTCATTTCAATAGTGTCATCTACCTCAAACGTACTTTAAAAATCATGATCCCATACCAAATAAGTCATTCAAAGCTCTCATAGTATCACAATGGTTCCAAAAAACTGAACAATTCACAAAGTACAGACAAAATACAATTTCATAAGTGTGAAATTATCCAACTGTGTAATTGCGTAAACATGTGTCACTGACGTAGTAAAAAAAATGTTTGTGTCTCTAGTTAAATGATCAGATAGCTGTGTAATTTATGTGTTAGAGAAATATGATACCGATATGCAAAGTTGTATAAGCAAATACTGTATTAGCTGCTGCTCCTTGTGCTTGCCACATACATGGTACAGCAAGTAAGCGTGTATCCCCCGGAGGATTAATGTAATTATACCCTCAGGTGTTACAGATTACAGCAATGGAATGAAATGTATCACGGAAAACCTCTATATCATTGTAATTCAAAAATCTTTAAACATAAATGTTTTAAGTACAAAATTAATCACTCAAATGCGTGTCCTGTAACGCTAAATATGCGCCTTGCTGTAAGATAATTCTGTGGAATTGTAGTTACCGTCGTCCGTAAGCAAAGTTCTGTAGAAGTCAATGTACTTACCTCGCAATAAACAAAAGCGAAATGTTATGCATATAGATATCTTAGTTATTACGCTTACTGCCGTGATGAAGTAAGTACTGTACTGTAACGTGTTGTTGCGCTACGGAAAAGGCTGTCTCATTGTAGCTATACCACAAAGTTACTACTAAAAGATGTTTTAGTTTCTAGAATAAATCAGAAAAACCGTGCAGATATAAAACAGATACACCGCAAAAGCAACACTGTTAATCGTCACTCATTAGTAGCGTCGTGATAAAATCGTGTAGCTGTCGCATAAACTAACAACTGCGTCATCTGGTATCTCACAGAAAGTACTTCAAATAAAGAAGGTCTTTTCAAGCAAACCAAAATTTTGTATTAAAATCTCATTAGCAGTGCCAGTATATGTTCTAACTATATAAGCGTTATAGTCGTTACGTAATCGTGCAACTAACAAGCAAGAATGTACACACACAATAACACTGTGTCGTCTGTTCACAATAACAATGCATACGTAAAATGCATTCTGTTTAAATAAGTTGTCTTGGTTCTTGACTGGATATTTAACTTCAAACATTGTTGCATGTTAAAAGATTCTAAGTCTGACAAAGCATAGTTGTAACGTGAAGTGAAAAGTTTTATGGCAAAGACAAAGTTAAAAAACAGATTATCTCTCAATAAATGGTTTTAAATGTGAAATGTAGTGTAATCCTTCACTCTTCCTAATGCGCAGAGTTTCAGCTTCAAAGCCATTATCATGTTGTATACGTCGGTTAAGAATACTGGAATTTTTCCTAAGGTTAGCGTCTATGTTATTTCTCTGAGCCAGCCGGCGCAAGTGGCTGCCTGCAGTGCGAGTCATTGTCTGTTTCTTTGTTGGCGTGCGTCGTTATTGGGATTAGGAGACCTAGCTTCTACAAATTCACCTTGTCGAGAGTGCCCTGCTCTGTTAGAATCCCGCCAGTTCTGATGGAATTCAGGTCTGTCGTTTTGTCGGTAGTTTACATAGTTTCTTGTTTGTCGGTCATGTGGTGGGGAATTTCTCCCTGAATTATCACTGCACGGTGGACCGTCGCGACTGAAGTTATTCTGTCTCCCGTGATAATAATAGTTCTGGTTGCCATATTCTCTGTTTCTATGATTGTCTGTTTTATATTCATTACTACGGAAATGCGATCTTTCTCTGTAACTATTACTCTGCCAGTGGTTGTCAAATGGGTGGTGTCTGTTTTGGTCACAATTTACGTTGTAAGAATAACCTTTTAGTGTCCAGTTATTATTTCTTTCATCGCGGAATTGCGACGGATGTGACCTGTAATTGTTGTGTTCCTGTTTTCGCGTTCCGTGATTGTCAGTGTCAATTTCTAATTCTTGTAAGAGTCCCTGAAAAGCTTCAATGTCGTCTTTGCAACGTCTTGCCAAAATAATATGTCGTAAATGTTCAGGTAGTTTGATTAAGCAAATGCGGATGAGTTCTAAGGGGCTGTGTGGGTTTGACAGGTACTGATTCATCTGCAACCTGTCTTCAAAATATTTCACAAGACTGGAAAATTCAGATTGTTCGAAATGTTTCTTCATTATGATGCTGTGTTTTAATCGGTCTTGTGTAGCTTGAGACCAATACGCTGAGAGGAAGGCATGATAAAATTCTCCTTCACTGTGGCAATCGTGAATAACCGATCACATTCTTACAGCTGGTTCATTCTCTAAATAGCCACACACAAATTCTAATCTGTGCTCTAATGACCAGTTGGAGGGGAAACAATGAAAGAATTGATGAAGCCACGCTTGTGGATGAATGTCGTTGCCGGAATTCTTAAATGATTTGAATTTACGTGTAGTAATGAACAGCTTATAGTCAAAATCATCGTGTGGGCGAGTAGCATATCGGTCATTGTTGCGTCGTGTCGGCGGTTCCATCTCAAAATTCAATGCGCCTTGCCAATTTCTTTCAATTTCCGAAGTGTCCTGTGTTATTATTTAGTGGCTGTTCCGTATTTATATGTCCCTCTTCCCGTATTGGAGCGCGAGTGTCCTATAAAATATGTAATTCCTGTATTACCTGTGTCAACTGGTCTTGTACTTCCCGCATTTCTCTTTGGTGCTGCGTATTAATTTGATTCTGATTTTGTTTGAATTTGCTAATTTGTTCACACTCTTCTGTATCATTAAAGACTACCTGTTTTGTGTCATTCAGATTATCATCTACCTTCGTAGATAAATTATTTAGCTGATACGAAAGTTCAAATACTTTCTCTGATAATGGACTAATTTCCTCCATGTGTGTTTGTGAACCAATTTTCAGAGTATCTACTGTGTCCTTTAAGTTTTCCTGAGTTTTTGCAAGTTGCGTAACCGAATCGGTAGATGCAACTGAGTCCATTTTAGCTAGCAAGGTGTCGTGATTTTCATCAACTTTAGTTTGCAGTTCCTTTGTGACTGCTTCGTGATTCTGTAAAGCATTTTCATGACGCGAAAAAATAGGTTGAAAATGCTCACAAATAGGTTGGAAATGATGACAAATTTGTGTTTTTACGTCATTACAGACCTTTTGAAATTTCGATTCGATTTTATGTAACTCAGTAGTTAAATCTTCACTTGTTTGTTCAAGTGTGATGTCTAACTTCTGAAGATTTTGTTCCATTGTGTCTACCTTTTGAAGATTTTGTTCAATTGTGTCTAACTTTGAAGCTTTTGCTCCGTTTGTCTCTGGTTTTGTTCCATTTGTTGCACTAATTGCAATAACAATGTATTTGTGTCTGGAATCTGTTTCTCTATGCTTTTTGGCAGTGTAGTTACACTGGCAACATTCATATTTTGACAAGCAGAAAATGTGTCTTGACTCATTTGAGAAAACGGTGAGGACCCGAAACCTGAGTCAACAGTATTTGCAAGATAGTGTCCTGTCATTTCGGATTCCTGAGGCGAGCTGTTGCCGACCGATCGATAGATAATGCTTCCCTGTTCACTATTTGTTTCACTGTCTACACTATTATTTGCCACCCGCTCCATTTCCCTATACACAGTTACCAAATTACTACTTTGAACATTAGTTAATTCATTACACGGTGGTGCTGATAAGCTACGCTCGTCGTCACTATTATTTCTCAGTTTACTTTGGATCCTTGTGTTACGTTTCTCACACGCCATTATTGTCACACCATAACACAGAAAATCGCGATTTGAAACGCAAATATAAGGGAACACATTAACATAGCACTGAAAATAAAATCTAGTTAATTACAAGGGCAGCTGCGAAATACTTGGTACAAATCTACATGCATGCCACAACAGTTTACTGTACCACAATGAAAGACTGCAACTACAAAGGAGATTCTCTCTCTACAATTATGCGCTAGCAATAAACAAAAGCTACACTAATTACACAATCTACAATAAAAATTCAGAAGATTGCAGTGAAGTATCCTCGGTTAAGGGTCGACATATGAAATGTCGCCTTAGAAAAATTATACATAACTGTGCTTAAACTGACACACAATATTTTTTAGCGCAACGCAATCAGACTTTCAATAATCCCTACAAAAGAATGGCCCTGACTAACGTTAACCTATACCTTTCACAAATCACTTACCTCACAAAAATCTTCGTTACTCAAGCTACTGCAATACAGCGAGCGCCACTACTGCCAGCTAAATAAAAGATTCAAACTACTGAAGGCACTAACTACTGATAGGCTTAGTTAGCAAATGAAAGATTTTAATAGAGAACAAACAATGTATTTACTTCACTAGTCATAATATATATATAGCAGTTCATGACATCCATTCTAACAAATCTACTGTTTCTGATGGACACACCTCCAGATTATCCATTCTCAAAAATCCGCCATCTCAGTTCGCCACATCCACCATTGCTGGCGGCTCACCTCCAACTGCGCGACGCTACGCGCTGTTAAAAGCCAACTGCCCAACACTGCAATGGCGAGTATTACAACAATGCTAACCAACCGCTGACTGTACACAGCACATACAGAGCGCTACGTGACGGCGGCGTTACCAACATAAGAACCTAGACAGCCTACTTACAAGGTACACCACACGCAAAATGCCAGACACACGTGCAACCGGGACAAGTGACGCCGTAGTCGCACTGACAGAGCGAGTTAAGAGACTGACTGAAGAAAAGTTGCAAAAGTTGCAAAAGCAGCACATACAGAGGATGGAGCAACAATTGTGGCAAAATACTCAATCAGGCTCGGAAAGCTATAGTGTAGAATGCAAGGGCACTGTCTTTTCCAGTGTGGCAGATTGTTCAGTGGCTGTCCGCAGCTCGTGGTCGTGCAGTAGTGTTCTCGCTTCCCGCGCCCGGGTTCCCGGGTTCGATTCCCGGCGAGGTCAGGGATTTTCTCTGCCTCGTGATGACTGGGTGTTGTGTGATGTCCTTAGGTCAGTTAGGTTTAAGTAGTTCTAAGTTCTAGGAGACTGATGACCATAGATGTTAAGTCCAATAGTGCTCAGATCCATTTGAACCATATTTTTCTTCAGTGGCTAACTTGATACCTTCATTCTCGAGTAAAACATCAGAGGATGTGAACGTTTTCAATGGTGACATATGTAGTACGGCTAGACTGTGTGACTGGTCGGATGAAATGTGTTTGCAAATGGCGAGGTTACAGTTAGTAGCTGACGCAAAGACTTATGTGGCATACTACAAATGGTTAAAGGCTGCTACTACGTTCACAGAGTTGGCTGAGGGATTATTGCAAAGGTTTAGGAAACAAAACAGTGCCAGATTTTTTAGAGAAAAATTGGGAAGGATTATGCAAAAAGCAGGTGAAACGGTAGAAGAAATTTCAGACAGAATTAGGTGAACGATTGCGCACACGTATGAGTTGACGCAAGATGCGAGTGCAAATGAAATTCTATTGAAAGAAGCAGAGATTAGAGCCTTAGACACATTTTTTGGGAGGGGTCTCGCCGCATTTTTCACGCCGGATACATATGATTAGATTACATTAGATTAGTTTTTCATTCCATAGATCCGTGTTGAGATCCTTGTGGATGTGGAACATGTCACCTATATATATATATATATATATATATATATATATATATATATATATATATATATATATATATATATATAAGTTGAAATAACAATACTAATAGTATAAATATATACAACACATCATTTGTTTCTATAAAAAAATTCGTCAATGGAGTAGAAGGAGTTGGCCATTAGTAAGTCTTTCAGGCTCCTTTTAAACTAATCTCTATTTGTAACTAAATTTTTTTATGTTTGCTGGCAAATTATTGAAGATAAGTGTTCCTGAGTAGTGGAACCATTTTTGAATTAAAGTAAGTGCTTTTAAGTCCTTGTGCAGATCATTTTTGTTCCTGGTATTGTATGTACGAACTGAGCTGTTTGTTGGAAAAAGAGATATATTATTTAGGACAAATTTCATTAAGGAGTAAATATACTGAGAGGCAGTAGTTGGTATAACCAGTACTTTGAAGAGGTATCTATAAGACGTCTGTGAGTTTACTCCACAAATAATACGTACTACACGCTTTTGGACTCTGAAAACTTTTGTTTGACATGAAGAGTTACCCCAAAATATTATACCATATCACATTATGGAATGAAAGTAGGCAAAGTATGCAAGCTTTTTCACTTTTATGTCGCCTATGTCTGCTAACACTCGAATTGCAAATACAGATTTGTTAAGGTGTTTCTGCAGTTCTGTGGTGTGCTCCTCCCAACTGAATTTGTTATCAAGTTGTAATCCCAGGAATTTAAGACTGTCAACCTCTTCTATCTGCTCTTCTTCGTACTTTACGCATATGCTGGGTCGAAACCTCTTACAGGTTCTGAATTGCATATAGTGAGACTTTTCTGAGTTTAATGTCAGTGAGTTGGCTTTAAACCATTTATTAATATCCATGAAAATATCATTAGCAGATCTTTCTAGAACTACACTCGACATGCTATTTATTGCATATTTGTGTCATGGATATGCGAAGCGGTTATCACCAGATTAAAGTATGTCCGGAGACAGCATTTACGACGCATGGTGGTCACTTCGAATATAAAAGAATGCCGTTTTGACTAAAAAACGCTGCAGCAACATTTCAAAGGTTGTTGGATGGAGTCCTTCGCGAGTTGAAACCGAGAAGTGCATGGTGTATCTGGATGAGATTATAGCTTTTTCAAGCTATATAGGGCAGCATGTGGAGCGGTTACAGGAGGTGTTTACGTAAAATATTAGAGGCAGCACGGCTAACATTAAGTTTGGACAGATGCCATTTTGCGCAAGCACAGGTAAATTATCTCGGGCATGTATTCAATGTGTTGTGTTTTCAACGGGATGAGGACAAAGCAGTGATTTTAAGGGACGCGTCCATAACCACTACCTCTTTCAGTGAATTATTGATATGCTTTACGAAATACCGTAATAGGTTGGAAAACACTGTACACATCTACATCTACTTCATTCTCTGTAAGCCACCTAACAGTGTGTGGCGGAGGATACTTCTGCTACCACTAACCGATCCCGCCCTTCTCTGTTCCACTCGGGAATGGCGCGTGGACCGATTGATTGTCGGTAAGCCTCTGTATTATCTCTAATTTGTCGAATTTTCTTGTCGCAGTTTTCCACGATATTTGTGTGGGACGAAGTAGGATGTCGTCCGACTCTTCCCTGAATGTGCTCTCTCGAAATTTGAGTAATAAGCTTTTTCTCTGATGCACAGCGCCTACCTTGTAACTTCTGAATCTGGACTTCGTTGCGCATCACAGTAACAATCTAGCGCCGACTAAACGATCCCGTGATGAAACGTGTTGTTCTTCGTTGGATCTTTTCTATCAGCGCTACCCAGATTGATGAACAGCACTCAAGAACAGGTCGAACAAGCCACTTGTAAGCAAGTAAGCTACCTCCTTCGTGGATGATTTACATACCTTTAAGATTCTTCCTATGAATCTCGGTCTGGCATCTACTTTACCCACTATTTGTTTTATGTGGTCATTCCACACAAGGTCTCTCTGGATAGTTACTCCTATATGTTTCACGGTACATACTTTCTCCTGCAATGTGTCACCAATAGCGTAGTTGAGAAGCAGTGGATTTATTTCCCTACGTATTAGCAATGTGTTATATTTCTTTACGTCCAGGCTCAACTGCCAGAGTCTGCACCATTCATAAATCCTCTGCAGGCCATTCTGCAAATCGACAGTGTCTTCATTCTTATAGACAAAAGCAGCATCTGCGAACAGTCGTAAAGAGTTTCCGACGCTTTCTACTTAATAATTTATATAGACTGTAAGCAGTAACGGTTTTGAGGATGGTTGCACTGAAACGTCCCATTACAAAAATTTATGAATTACTGTGCTGATTAACCTCTTACATTGTTTGCTTTTCAAACAGCTGAGCAAAACTGAACGTACTCAGACATTACTCTCTGTACTTATTCTGATCAACACTAAACTGACACATGATATTTTTAGCGCAACGCAATTGCTGACACTCACCTACTTCTTAAGAGCGACAAGTTAAATAATCTGACGGTGTGTGTACCGAAGGTCTTACAGTACGCACACCACACAGGGTCCACCATCATTTCCTTCCTTTACCGTTGTGCGCATAATCAATTAGGTGGTAGCTAAGGTGCGAGTCGAGTGCATGTCTCGTTCTCATGCAAAATTCGTCTGAATTGAAGAGGCACAAACTCTTCTCCACCCCGGCACCTCGCAAGCTTATGAAGATTTTTTTTCCACATTATGTCCGTATATGGCGCAAGCGTGCCTCGGTCTCGGCGCACACGGAATCGTAGCGGAACTGGACATACGGATGGAAAGAAACAAATTTCGAGAGTGTCCAGGGTGGAATGATCGTATGCCCTCGCACAAAATGTTTTGTAACGCGGCCGTCAGAGCCTGGCCTGTGGGCTGCCCGAGCAAACATGGTGGCTGCGGGCGCCGTGGAGTGCTATAGTGGTGGCGGGAGCTGCGGCTGTTATCAGCGCCGCCGGTGATTGATGTGGGCGGCGCTGCGGGCGGCGCCCTGGCGAGCCGGGCCGCTGCAGGGCTGCTGCAGGCTGTAGGGTATCAGCGCGGAGCCGCTGACAGGTCGCCGGCGCGTGCCGATTCTGACTGCGTGTCGACAGGGCGTCAGTCCGATGAGCGACTGTTGACACGTGCACGGCATCATCGGCTTTCCACTGAGGCGAGCTCCGAGATAGATGCTGAAACATCCCCTTTAAAAAGTTAATGAATTACTACGCTGATAAACCTCTTACGTTACTTGATTTTCAAACAGCTGAGCAAAACTGCAAGTACTCAGACATTACTCTCTTTACTTATTCTGATCAACACTAAACTGACACGCAATATTTTTAGCGCAACGCAATCTGACTTTCAATAATCCCTATAAAAGAATGGTCCTGACTAACAATAACCTATACCCTCATGAAAGACTTACCTCACAAAAATCTTCGTTACTCAAACAACTGCAATAGAGAGAGCGCCAATACTGCCAGCTAAATAAAAGATTCTAACTATTGAAGTCACTAACTACTGATAGGCATAGTTAAGAAATGCAAGATTTTGATAAAGAACAGACAAATTATTTACCTTAATAGTGTTCAAAGGGGCATCTCTCTCCCCACATTCACCACTGCTGGTGGCTCACCTCCAACTACGCAACGCTACGTGCTGTTCACAACCACCTACCCACTACAATAGAGAATTTTTCAACAATGCCAGCCAGCCACAGATTGCACACAGCACAGCCAGTGATTTTCATACAGAGCGCTACGTGGCGGTACCAATATAAAAACGTGAACAACGTACTTACAGCACTACAGCAGCGGTTACTGAACAGCAGGTGTAATAGACAGCCAACCAGTTGCAGTCAATGTTTTTTTGCGATAACCTTTCAACCCGTCTTCATCAGAAGGACAACAAACTTCACATCGGAATTCATTCAATAAAGTTATCGCCACATGACATGTGTCGGCAACCATTGTACGTCCATATGTAAAGGTTAAGGCCCATAAAGTGAATGACTTGTCACGCCAGTAAAATCAATAGGCCATGGTAAAAGCTATATGCCGACTCAGTGTACGAAATTACGTCCAAGTTGTAGCGTGCCTGCCACTTACACGATGTTCGTGTAACGAATATAAACACTTGGAGGCTCCAGAAATGAACATCCAACTCTGCACCATTACATCATTGCGAAGGAGATGTGACGATATCCCGTTGACGGGGAAGTGTGTAGTAACTACACCTAAAGGCTAGGCAAGAACGCCCTTCAGGCTGCACACTTCCATAAAAGAACGCCCCGAACCTCTCAAACTAAATATTAGTCGAGCAGAAGACGCTGACAGCATCGAAAACATGAGCACATTCGATCACGGCCACCATGTACCCTGCCCATTCCTTCAGCTCAGAGTTTGGTCATTATCTCTGAATCACTGATACCGAGCACACCCGGCCCCACTACTTGAAGGATGACTGCTTGGTATACGATGAGGTACTGCCAGCTGGCTGCTACCAGTTTGGAGTTTTGTTCTGTGAGTCCATAGTCATCCGGCTGTAAGGCGGGGAGGGCGAACTTAAACTCTGCGTTACTACCATTCCTGCCGGCTACAACGGTGACTGACTGAAGACGAGGCCCAGACGGATCTTCTGGAGATGAAGAACTCATCTAACCGACTGAAAACTGATGCGCTGGTGCCGGTACTCCTTGGCTGTGTGTGGACTGCCTTACCGGCTGTGCGCTGAGACTAAACTCAACTCCGTGTCGCTGTCGGGAACACCAACTACTCGCCTTCTCGCCTTCACTAGAATTAGTGGATGTACTGGTGCGTGACTGGCAGTACCCAAGGTCGATTGACAACGACAAGGGATCGCACTGTACCAACGTCTCTACGCCGTTACTGCAGAGTATCCCGGTGCGCAAAGTACTTCGGCCGCCAGTCGACCACCACACCTTTAATTAGGTACAGTTTATTGTTTTTAACTAGAGGTTGAGACTGCAGAACGGTATCTAATTGTAGAAGATTCCAACTGGAGAGGAGCCTCTGATGACGACAAGAATCTAGCCCGCGCCGCAATCACACTGCCAATGAACTAATCGGACACGAAATCAGCCTTAGTACCATTAATATTGCAGCCACCTCAACAGTTGACCAGGCAAACTGCCTGTCTGCCAAATAAGGGGAACAACACCGTGCCGAGATACGACGCCGAAATCGTACCAAGCCACGACAGAACTACGAATAATCACTTAACAATACTGACACACCAATGATTACTGAAAGTAAGCAGTAGTGAATAAATAGGCCTATTTAATGAACCACTCTCGTTGTCTACGATACTGATCTCGTCAGAGCAACAAATTACTTTAATTTCAGTACCTGATTATCTTCTTACGTGATGAAAAATGCGACATCCAACTAGCAATTCTTATCTTTCGCAACGAGCTCACAAAGCAAAACCTACTGTGACAAACTCGGAACTATATTATTACTTGTACTAAAATACTAATCTGTCTACCGTCTTGTAATGATTATTATGTTTACGGACGCTTCCATCACTACTGTTAGGAATTAAAACATTTTTAATTCTCCCTTAAATATTTTTCCAACTCGACGCAGCGATAATATGTAAGTGGTGAGACTTCGCATGCGTCACAGAATAACGAATCTTTGTTAGTAGCAAAATCTTTGGCCTTTCCGTAAATAATTCAATTACCTCAATTAAACTCATTCATCATTTAGGAAGCTTTTACCCTTAATTGAAATATTTTCTTTAATATTGAGAAGATCTACTTTCAGTTGCTTATTTATAATTTCATTCGTTCAAGAACCTTTTACCAAACACAGTTAAAAAAACACCACATTATACGTGATATCGACTCCACTGTATCAATATCTCTGAATTACACTCTATTATACTTCGGAAAATGATATAGATATATTCACTCTAGATACCAATTAAATAGACTGGGAAGTTTGCTTTAACCCCAATAAAATTGGATTTATTTTCCTTCTAAGTATCTCAATACACGTTGGTTATCACCAGTCAACGAGTGGCAGCAAATATATTGTCAGTCCCCACAATACGGAAACAAGTAATAAAAAATCAAACAAAAAACCTAAATGTCACCGCCACTTTTCAACTAACCTTAAGTTACAATTTAAAAGCAAACCTTGACCTCTTCAGGCGTTGACCACAGGCGAACCGCTAAGTTCTCTAACATTTAAATCGGCCACTCGTCACCTTGATGAATCAAGTTTTGGTTTAGCTACGTGTAGCTCGTTAAATGGTTCCTTCAATTTACTATCGCTTGTCTACTCAGTGATACGTGCACACCATTACCGTTTAGTGAAACAGTTCGTCGTTCTATGAGCCAATTCACTGACTGCTGCAAGCTAGTGGTCCTGAAGATAGAACTACCAACACGTGTTTGAGGTTTCCCTTCTCGATACACACACGCACAATACCCAAACCACCTCAATAAAAACGTCTTGTGAAAGCGTTTATGGCTAGCTTGAGTCGTTGGAGCTTTGGCTACACTGATCAGCCAGAACACTATGACCGCTTCCCACCAAGCCGCTAGATGGCGCCTGGTAGCGCTGCGGTCACGTGACGCGGCAGCACTTTTGCAGGCGGCAGACACAGAGGGCGGACCACCAGGACGAAGATATGGGCTGCAAATCCACTCAGATAAGCGGCTACGACAAAGGGCAGATTATAATTACGAAAAACCTGTGAACGATTATCTCGGAAACAAGCGAAGCTGGTCGAATGTTCCCATAGAGACGATAAGTCACCTTAAAAGTTGGCTTTTGGATACATGGCAAGGTGAGTGCGATGTAAGAAATAAGGGACGTAGACTGCAAGACTTCCTCCCTGACATAAGGGAGCGGTTGAGAATGAGACACATGTATCCCAGCCGCGGTATGGTACATTTCTTAACCGGACACGGATTTTATCCCACGCACTTAAACCGCGTGAATCTGAGGCAGACACCTACATGCACATGCGGGGAAGAAGGTTCCCCAGAACACACTGTCTTTTTCTGCGGGCAATTCGCGAACAATAGACATACACTAAGCACTCACAGCTGCAATCGGCGCTGACTTCGGTCGCGCAGTTTGAGGCTGTTGCCAATGGGCACCACTGTGGGGAGCCGGACTCGGCTATCACGGGGATGTCAACCTCGTCCCGTCTGTCCCCAGATCGGTCTGCCGCTGTGGTTGCCCCGGTTGCTGCCCGCAGTGGGGCTGAGCCCTCGCCTGTGGTTGATTGGCAGGTCGTTCCAAGGCGTGGCAGGCAGCGAAAGGCGTCCCCGGAGGCTGATCAGAAAGCCTCCCCGGTGCGTCTGACAAACAGGTTTCAGGCACTGTCTCTGGCTGAGCCAGATGCAGCTGCCTGCCCTGTTTCAGATGATCATTCTCAGCCTTCAAGGTCCGGGCAATCGCAGAGGGTGGGCTTACTGTTAGTTGGGAGCTCCAATGTTAGGTGCGTAATGGGGCCCCTTAGGGATACGGCGGCTAAGGAGGGGAAGAAATCCAGTGTGCACTCCGTGTGCATTCCGGGAGGAGTCATTCCTGATGTAGAAAGGGTCCTTCCGGATGCCATGAAGAGCACAGGGTGCAGCCAGCTGCAGGTGGTGGCACATGTCGGCACTAATGACGTGTGTCGCTTTGGATCTGAGGAAATTCTCTCTGGATTCCAGCGGCTATCTGATTTGGTGAAGGCTGCCGGTCTTGCTTACGAGATGAAGGCAGAGCTCACCATCTGCAGCATCGTTGACAGAACCGACTGCGGACCTTTGGTGCAGAGCCGGGTGGAGGGTCTGAATCAGAGGCTCAGACGGTTTTGCGACCGTATTGGCTGCAGATTCCTAGACTTGCGCCATAGGGTGGTGGGGTTTCGGGTTCCGCTGAATAGGTCAGGAGTTCACTACACTCAGCTGGCGGCTACACGGGTAGCGGAGGCTGTGTGGCATGGACTGGGCGGTTTTTTAGGTTAGAAGGCCTCGGGAAAGTGCGGGATGGGCTGCAATGTCAAAGGGTGCTTGGCAATTACAGGACGTGCTTGGATCAAGGAACAGTCGGAATTTTAGTTGTAAATTATTGTAGTTGCGCTGGGAAAGTCCCTGAGCTTCAAGCGCTAATAGAAAGCACAGAAGCTGATATCGTTATAGGTACAGAAAGCTGGCTAAAGCCTGAAATAAGTTCTGCAGAAATTTTTACGAAGTCTCAGACGGTGTTCAGGAAAGATAGATTAGGCAGAATTGGTGGTGGAGTGTTTGTGTCTGTTAGTAGTGGTTTATCTTGTAGTGAAGTCGAAGTAGATACTCCGTGCGAATTGGTGTGGGTGGAGGTTATACTTAACAGCCGAATTAAGTTAATAATTGGCTCCTTCTACCGACCCCCAGACTCCGATGATACAGTTGCGGAACAGTTCAGAGAAAGTTTGAGTCTCGTAACAAATAAATACCCCACTCATACGGTTATAGTTGGTGGGGACTTCAACCTACCCTCGGTATGTTGGCAAAAATACTTGTTCAAAACCGGTGGTAGGCAGAAAACGTCTTCCGAGATTGTCCTAAATGCTTTCTCCGAAAATTATTTCGAGCAGTTAGTCCACGAACCCACACGAATTGTAAATGGTTGCGAAAACACACTTGACCTCTTGGCCACAAACAATCCAGAGCTGACAGAGAGCATCATGACTGATACAGGGATTAGTGATCACAAGGTCATTGTAGCTAGGCTCAATACCATTTCTTCCAAACCCATCAGAAACAAACGCAAAATAATTTTATTTATAAAAGCGGATAAAGTGCCACTAGAAGCCTTCCTAAAAGACAATTTCCATTCCTTCCGAACTGACTATGCGAATGTAGACGAGATGTGGCTCAAATTCAAAGATATAGTAGAAATTCCTTCACCAGGGAAGACGAATGGAATATTCCAGAATTTGAAACACGAACATCTGCTAGCATGAGTTTCTTAGAAGTAGATACCTTAGGGGTTGCGAAGCAAGTCAAATCGCATGATACGGGCAAGTCTTCAGGTCCAGATTGTATACCGATTAGGTTCCTTTCAGATTAGTCTGATACTATAGCTCCCTACTTAGCACTCATATACAACCGCTCGCTCACCGATAGATCTGTACCTACAGATTGGAAAATTGCGCAGGTCGCACCAGTGTTCAAGAAGGGTAGTAGGAGTAATCCATTTAACTACAGACCTATATCATTGACGTCGGTTTGCAGTAGGGTTTTGGAGCATATACTGTATTCAAACATTATGAATCACCTCGAAGGGAACGATCTATTGACACGTAATCAGCATGGCTTCAGAAAACATCGCTCTTGTGCAACGCAGCTAGCTCTTTATTCGCACGAAGTAATGGCCGCTATCGACAGGGGATTTCAAGTTGATTCCGTATTTCTAGATTTCCGGAAAGCTTTTGACACCGTTCCTCACAAGCGACTTCTAATCAAGCTGCGGAGCTATAGGGTACCGTCTCAGTTGTGCGACTGGATTCGTGATTTCCTGTCAGGAAGGTCGCAGTTCGTAGTAATAGACGGCAAATCATCGAGTAAAACTGAAGTGATATCAGGTGTTCCCCAGGGAAGCGTCCTGGGACCTCTACTGTTCTTGATCTATATAATTGACCTGGGTGACAATCTGAGCAGTTCTTTTAGACTGTTCGCAGATGATGCTGTAATTTACCGTCTAGTAAGGTCATCCGAAGACCAGTATCAGTTGCAAAGCGATTTAGAAAAGATTGCTGTATGGTGTGTCAGGTGGCAGTTGACGCTAAATAACGAAAAGTGTGAGGTGATCCACATGAGTTCCAAAAGAAATCCACTGGAATTCGATTACTCGATAAATAGTACAATTCTCAAGGCTGTCAATTCAACTAAGTACCTGGGTCTTAAAATTACGAACAACTTCAGTTGGAAGGACCACATAGATAATATTGTCGGGAAGGCGAGCCAAAGGTTGCGTTTCATTGGCAGGACACTTAGAAGATGCAACAAGTCCACTAAAGAGACAGCTTACACTACACTCGTTCGTCCTCTGTTAGAATATTGCTGCGCGGTGTGGGATCCTTACCAGGTGGGATTGACGGAGGACATCGAGAGGGTGCAAAGAAGGGCAGCTCGTTTTGTATTATCGCGTTATAGGGGAGAGAGTGTGGCAGATATGATACACGAGTTGGGATGGAAGTCATTACAGCATAGACGTTTTTCATCGCGGCGAGACCTTTTTACGAAATTTCAGTCATCAACTTTCTCTTCTGAATGCGAAAATATTTTGTTGAGCCCAACCTACATAGGTAGGAATGATCATCAAAATAAAATAAGAGAAATCAGAGCTCGAACAGAAAGGTTTAGATGTTCGTTTTTCCCGCTCGCTGTTCGGGAGTGGAATAGTAGAGAGATAGTATGATTGTGGTTCGATGAACCCTCTGCCAAGCACTTAAATGTGAATTGCAGAGTAGTCATGTAGATGTAGATGTAGATGTAGATTACACAGGTACAGGCATAGATATATACACAGCAATAAGAGTCGAAGAACAATGGGCACAATTAAACGCACTGACAAACAGTATTTCAAAAACAACACATGAAGAGTATATGCTTACACGACATCACAGACATGCCTATGTGAGGCGTAACAGCAATCTCCAGAGGGTGGACAGCGATACCCACAGTGACAGCGAAAACAGTGACAAGGAGGAGGAACAGGAGGAGGAAGCCGAGATGTGACAGTGAATAAGCATAAGGAGCTGGCGATCTAGCCAAAGAAACATCAAATTCTGTACATGGATGGACACCTAAAGTAGTTAATACATAGGATTAGTAACAAATAGGATAAGCAACATTATTTCTCTACTAATAAACATTCGCGTGTGTGTGTGTGTGTGTGTGTGTGTGTGACTGGCGGTCAACGGCTCGAAGAAACCATTCCGTGGTATTCATCGTCAGTCACACTCGGTGATGGTACTAACAAATCTCTTATCTATCCTATCTTCTTTTTATATTCTTCTTAAAAAACAACAAAGTTTTATTTATATTTCAACCTTAAATTATTGTTATTTTGAAAAGTATCAATATTTGTAAATGTTATATATAAAACAAAAGGAAAGAAAACTGTAAAAAGACGAAAAACGAAAATTGTATGATGTACGACCTATTTTAAACATCGGGTAACAGGTTTATAATTTGGCAATAAAAAAATTTAAAAAATAAATAAATAAAATAATGACGCGAGCATCTACTGAAAGAGGTAGAATGGAAGTGAAACTACCACTAGGCGCTAAATGCTTGGGGGACCACGACACTTCACAGAACATGGGTTCGGAAGACTGTCTGCTCTAATGTAGGATAGATGGTGGTCTTTGGCATCTCTGCCGAAAGGGCATAAATGTAGTGTACGCACAAGTGCTTCGGAGCACTCTGACCATCACATATTGTTGAACTTGGAGCTCCGCAGCAGACTGTCCCTTCGTGTTCACATGTTGACACGAGGACATCAACCGTCAGTTTAGACTGCAGTGGGCACGGGACCATCGGCATTCGACCGTCGATCAGTGGAAACACGGCTCTTCGGTTGGTTCACGTTTTTGATACACTAGGACGATGGTTGGTCCCAGAAACGCCGTCATCGAGGTGGACGGCGGCTCGTACCGTGCAGCGCGGCGTGGACGCGGTCTGGCGGGGGCAGTGAGACATTTTCCTGCGTTTCCATGACCTGTGGTGGCCGTCGAAGACACGCTGACAGCTACGAATCACGTGCATCCCTTCACGCTCGACGTCTTCCCCGACAGAATAGTCATCTTTCAGCAGTACAACGGCCCGTGTCTCGGAGCCAGAACCGTGCTACAATGGGTGACTGGCATCATAGTGAACTCTGGTTGATGACTCGGCGATCGATTTCGCCTGATACGAATTGTATGGTACCCATCTGGGCCGCTATCGGGCGGCATCACTGCGTACCGAAATCAGCGACCCGTTATTGAAGCGAATAACTGTCTCGCGGTTCCAGACATCTAATGCCACATACGTCCACAAACCAGGCAACAAACTGTCGGATCGCAGATACGCAGAATCAGTGATGTATTTCGTTCCAAGGTCGGACAAACAAGCTATTCAGCAAGTAGTCGAAGTGCTTTGTCTCATCACTGTGTTTGTACATCACAGTAGTACGCATTCAGCAAAAGGTTCTAGTTTGCAGTTCATTTCTTGTTGGACTATTTTCATAATGTTTTGAGTAGTATGAAGGAAGACAGTGGTTTGGTTCAAATGGTTCAAATGACTCTGAGCACTATGGGACTTAACGTCTGAGGTCATCAGTCCCCTAGAACTTAGAACTACTTAAACCTAACTAACCTAAGGACATCACACACATCCATGCCCGAGGCAGGATTCGAACTTGCGACCTTAACTGTCTCGCGGTTCCAGACTGCAACGCCTAGAACCGCACGGCCGAAGACAGTGGTTTCTTGGATGCTGTGACAGTGTGAATTTCTTAACTTTATTAGGCAAAGCAGATATTTCCTGCGTGGTCTGATATCGTGTTCTTCGCGTGTCACATGCTCATCTAAGACTATATGGGAATCTTTTCTTATTCTTCACAGGATAAGTGAATCATCAAGGAGTATGGGAGACACTGTGTCACGACATTGTTAGCTGCTGAACTTAGTTTGTCACATGAGGACTAAGGCTTTGGATCCACAGTGACACCGAACAAATATAACCACTCACACCTAACATGGCAAAAGCAATGGTTCTAGGGCTGGAGTGAGATATATCTGGACATTGTCGGCATGTGAACGGTGGTTACAAGAATTTAGCGCAGATGAAAATTAGGAGTGAACCACGGGGGATCCTGTTTCCATGACAACTTCCCTGAATTGCATTAATCCGAATTATCATCAACTTCTGTATTGATCAATGAAGGCGACCAACCCTACTTTTTGGAGACCCTAATGTATACTACTGATCTGGAGACAGTCGCACTGTTTAGAGAGTAACAGTTAACTTCAGTGCAAAAACATTTCGTTAATGAAGAGATATTTATTTTTATTTGTCGATAGCCTGTGCCATAAGGCTTCGCTCACCGAGCGGCGTGCTACGACCGTGTACCGTGGGGCATTCACTGTGCTCCAGCACAGCAAATAAACAGAAAAATCAGTTACTTAGTTTTATCTTTTCGGGATGATGAAAGCTTGCGAATGCCCCACGTGCTAAAGGCCATGTTTAATGCACAACGAAAGCGGCAAGAACGTGCAAGATGCCAAGGGGTATGATAATATCGGACTGTCTGATTTTGAATTCCGTCCCAGAGTTCCTCCTCAATACAGCACCCCGTGCAAGAAGTACTACTTAGATATTGAAGCAACGGATTATGTAAGACCAGCTAATCTGAATAAGCGGTGGCAGTGGGTCCCGTGTGGCATTGGCATAAATTAATAAACAACCAATAAATGTCCCACAAAATTTGATTAAGAAACTAGTAGCTGAATAAGTAAGATTGGCCTTGAAATAACAGAGCATTTCAGTATGACAAGCACTGATGTATACAAGAACAGCAAACCGAATGAGATGCTGTCAATAATTTAAGATCAATAGAACGGTAAGTTGGCAATGTGGCAGTGGAGACCTGCTGACTACACTATACTTGATCACATAGTGATAACACGACAGTAACTCTATATGACTGCTCAATTACTGTTTCTCAAGACAGCTAACAAGAACCTCAGGAGTATACGACCATGGTACTTGCAAAGAACGGTCAGCTACTGAGAGAATAAGAGCAAATCAACAAAGTGTCCTAGGTGCCTATGCCACCAGTGTCTTACCACACATACCAGCAGACGGCGTCATGGCGAACTCTACGGACGGCACTGAGTAAATCGAGAAGCTGGTGGTTAGGTCGCCTGCCCGAGAAACAAGCTAAGTTGTCCGTCCGGCGGTCCGGACGAGAATACTCAAACCTACACGTCTGGCAGTCCAGACAGGAATCGTAAATCTCGTGTTCCACGCAGAACACCCGAAAAATCGCAGCACGTCGAGCTCGCCGGCACTCGAAACCACGAATAACGGATGGCAGTATTCCTACTGCTCAATCGGATAATCAAACCCGACGCAATTCCTTCCACCAAAAGATGGGCAAAACACACACACACCTGATTTGGTGGCTTACCAATAATAACTACAGGAGCCTCTTGACGTCAGCTGATGCCACAGTGTGATCACCAACCAGAATGAACGCATTTTGGACGCACCTAAAACCAGTAGGCGTGAGGACACAAGATAAGACACTGTCAAACATGCTGGCGGTGACGGCGACATCACGGTGACCACCCAGCTGCGCCGGATGTGCTCTTGCTTGGAAGAGGAACATTCACGACGCTTACAGACAAAATAAGTAAGAGAGTAGTGTGATGACCTGACCCCACAAGAAAAATAATTGTCAAAATCTGAACTGTGAAGTCATCCAAAATTCTAGTTGGAAAACAACACTCTTTGTGTTGGTCACGATCCCACTTTTTTTATGAACTGAAAACTCAGCATAAACTGCTCTGAAATTAACCTGAACCGACAAAATTGTGTATATATTCTCTGAAACTTCAAAGGCATCTAAGACAATATCTGAAAGGAATCAGAAAAAGTGACAAAATTTCGTGAATCACACACAATACTGTTAATAATCGCATGAACACTGGGGGCTTCACCATAGATGTACCCACTTTTGAGTATAACCAGTGTCTCTTAATACTACGACTCGTAGCGATACAATATCAAAAACTTTTATTACTGGGTAAGCAGTACCTACGTGATTTGACAGCTGACATTTATAATTCACGCTCACGTCAGGAAATGCATCAATACGGGAATAGCAGCTTTTACCTTATTGGTCGTAATGCAAGCAATTATGGCGGTCGCCGTAATTTTCGCGCGAAGCCATATTTCGCGACAAAATACTCTTATTAGTCACTGTCATATATCTAGTCTCATAACAATACATAAAAGTACATAAAATAACTACAATAAGTTTGACATGCAAGGAAATTTACATCAAATGAGAGTAAGAAGTTTATATTTACTGGCGTTTCAACAATGACTACCAGACAACTTTTAATTCACTGATTGTAATTTTAGTTTCGTTATCAGAAAGCAAACATAAACTAAACAAAGAATTAATTTTTGAATAGAGTCTGTAGCTCTTGTACTTTTAATAGAGAAAGAAAGTTTCTAGGTCAGGGGATAGCGTTCGGTGAAATCTCTTAAATTTTTGTTGCATACGAAGCGTTGCGTTGGGCAGCACGATGTCGGCGGGTTACGATGATGAGAGCAGGACACAGGCAGTTCCGCTTATTAATCTTCTCCGCCGAAACGCGTATAAAGTTCCGGCACAGCTGCATCATTAACCACGTGGTGATTAACAAACAGCAAGACGCCAGTATACGACCGTTGTTAACATGTCCTCTCTTTCAAAGTACATTACGTAGACATCGCTCGTTTTTATACTCTATGCACTGTCCGTGACGCTATCGTCCATACCGAGCGAGGTGGCGCAGTAGTTAGACACTGGACTCGCATTCGGGAGGACGACGGTTCAATCCCGGGTGCGGCCATCCTGATTTAGGTTTTCCGTGATTTCCCTAAATCGCTCCAGGCAAATGCCGGGATGGTTCCTTTGAAAGGGCACGGCCGACTTCCTTCCCTGTCCTTCCCGAGACCGATGACCTCGTAGTTTGGTCTCCGTCCAAACAACCCAACCCTATCGACCGTAATTACACAGTTCGTCACAGTCATATAGTCTTAGCCACAAATACAAAGTTCATAGAACTGTTCTTGTGTGTGAAGCACGCCGTAAAAAATGTCCACTCTGTTCTCGCATTTCAAATTTCAACAACGTCACTGAAATTCATTTATATTTCACAGTTAATTAAAGTCTTCACTTTCACGTCTTGATAGAATGTGATAGACAACAGTTCCACCACCCAAAACCAATACCGAGAAGGTTTATTCGCATAAAAGCACTGTTCGTGTCGGCCACAACAAAGTATTGTTAGCGTCACTTACACAGTCCGGTTTATTTGCTCTTAAAGTTCGGTGGCGATGGCATTACGTACCGCAGTGGTAAAGAGAATCAACATTCTGATAGTTCGGTATCACTGTCCGTACAATTACTAATGCTTTTCATAAAACACAGTACTATTTTTCCAAGCACGCTTCACACACACACCATTCACCAGCCCCTCTACTACACAACAACCTTTCGGCTATCGATATCACTATCGCTGTCCCCTGTCTATAGACGTTATATCTTTATCGTAAATTACATACGTCTTTATAAATGTTATTGACTGCTTTTTTGAGAGTTAATAATATTCCAAAAGATAACTTTACAACAGGTACAAAGCAAGAAACTTACTTATCCACTGGCAAACGAAATAATCACAATTAAATTTTTACATTTAAAAACCACAGTAGAATGTTACATAATCACAATTAGAAGTGCCCACATGAACAAAAGAAAAAGAATAGAAATCTAAAGAAAATCTCGAAAAAATTGTATATGCGTAATTAGCAATGTCTTCACAGAAGGCGCCTGGACAAGGAACTGGCAAACTCGGGAAGTCGCCCGGATCGTTCCTTCCCCACCGTAAATTGCTTCGCGGGGAGCCAACGCGGTGTGGCCCGCTTTTCGACAATAAGGCAAGGACAACGGCACAGTTAGCAATCAGAAGCCCCGACCCGTTACAAGTATCGGGGCAGAAGCATCAGTCCATCTATGTCTCATCGTTCTTCCTTTGGGTCAGCCAAAATCAGTCCATCGATTCCTGCCTGACCCGCTCCTTCAGAGAATTTCCCCGGTGGGCCAGACTGCTGAAAACGTCTGCCTGTAACGTGCATCCTCTGTACATGATGGCAGTAAAACAGATTTCAGAAAAAAACACAGGAAAGTGAAAGTTTGGTCCGTCACCTACGTAACCACGGCAGCAATTTCTCAAGGCTTTCAACACTCAATCACTATCATTTCATAATATTAGCCGGAAAGCTATCAGTAAATAAGGATCATACACACTATGAAAATGAAAGGGCGGCAACAGAGAAGGGCGTGACGTGTTTCAAAGGTTATTCAAGTACGACATTGCCAAATCAATGAGACTCGCGTCGCGTTAAATTGCGCCAAGAGCCGCAAGTAGGTCGTGATTCGCATTGCGGCCTGCTACAGATTCACTGTAATTGATTACATTATGAGATAAATGTTCAGTAGTCTTCCAATTAGGCCCCATAAATCTTTCGATATTCTTTTCTCTGTTTTTGTGGCTGTAACGAGGGCTGAGAGGGGGGAGTAACAATGAGCCACCTGCAGCGCGACCTACCCGGTAGCAGTACTTCAGGGGCCTCCCAGAGTGCTGGGTCGCCGGACCGCTGACTGTTGTTACCGCTGACTCCGGTTGACCACCGACTCCCGGCTGCTCCACGGGGCAGCGCACGGACCGCCTCGCTGCTCTGCTGAGGCGAGCACGCGATAGCGGCGGCCGCGCGCTTCTTTGTGCCGGCTGCGCCGATCCGTCCCGCTAATGAATATCCGATAATCGCTGTTTCACTCCTCCGTCTCCGCAGCCGCCCGTCCTTCTAATGTCTGCGGAAAGTGTGCGCACTGGTGTAAGCCCCGTTTCGATTAAGTAATCCGAGTAGAAGAGAGCTGAAACGTGGTAAGGCCAACTGGCTGCAGTATTTTTATTACAGCGAAATAATCATCAACAAGTTGCACAAAAAAATTTAATTTCTTTTTCGGTTTCGAGCACTTAGTGCCCTTCTTCAGAAGAGCACGATTTGCGAGTGTCAGTAATAAGACGCGTACAGCTAAAAGCCACGGTCCAGAATAATTGAACTCTTGATAAAGTCCAGGTCAGTTATGACACGCGCATTCCCGGCACAGGCAATTGACATGAAATTCAGAGCAAGGTGTTTCAACAGCCACAGCCGGCAGTGGAAATATGTTGTTGTTGTTGTTGTTGTGGTCTTCAGTCCTGGTCTGATGCAGCTCTCCATGCAACTCCATACTGTGCAAGTTTCATCATCTCCCAGCACCTACTGCGAACCTGGTTCGCAGAAGAACTTCTGTAAAGTTTGGAAGGTAGGAGACGAGGTACTGGCAGAAGTAAAGGTGTGAGTACTGGGCGTGAGTCGTGCTTCCGTAGCTCAGCTGGTAGAGCACTTGCCCGCGGAAGGCAAAGGTCCCGAATTCGAGTCTCGGTCGGGCACACAGTTTTAATCTGCCAGGAAGTTTCAATTTCGTAACTAATCAGGTTGTCTTTTACGTGCTTCAAGGTTGTACAGTGCAACTGTACAGTCAGCCTGTGTGCACTGAAATCTGGCTGTAATGTACATGTCGACCTCATTTACAGATCTGATACTAGAAGGATTACTGCTCACATGTGAATATACTCGTCTAAATGAAGGTGGAAAGTACTTCTGCCAAACAGACAAAATCTGGGAGGATGTTCAAGGAACGTTTTTTGAGCATTGTGGTATAAGGGACCCGTGGTTTCCGCTGGTTCGTTGCAGTGTAATAATGTAATTATAATTTATACTGTCTGCTATCCCAATTATCATTTTTCTGTAAAAACGAAGGTGGTAGCTTCCAGAACACTCGTTCGACCAGTTACTGATTTTAGCTCGTCAGTATGGGACCAACACAAGACAGGACTGATAGTGAAATATACCAGAACCAAAGAACAACGGCGACTGATGACAAAGCAGATACTCATTCAACCTCGGTGGCAGACACTTCAAGACAGTCGTGAATCAGGCTGAGGGTTACTGTAAAGATTCAGGGAGCGTCCGTTCCTATAAGAGACAAACATTATATTTCTTCCTACAACGTATTTCTCGCAAAACGAGACCATAAGACAAAACCATACACGACTGAAACTGGAAAAAGAGCAAGTTATAACTCTGGTGTTAGTTAAATACTTAAATTTGCGTTCTCTACCATTTAAACATGCCCCTTGTATGTCTGAAGGAACAACAGTGTTACATATTAGGAAATGGATTCTCATTTTGCGGATCCGGATTGAGATCAGCTGTTTGTGACACATGAAAATTTGTGCCGCAGCGTAACTCCAAGCCTGATTTTCTGAGTATTGCGAGCGTTCGTCTTAACCACTTCGGCTATCCGAACATGCTTCCAGAACCAATCCAAACTTCCATACGTGACGTAGCCCACAACCCTTATATCGCACATTCCGTGATTGTCGCAGAGGGAGAGACACAGTTTTTCGTCATTTTAGACCGTCGAGGCATGGCTACATTACTCATCGTTACAGCGTCTATCTCTATTCAGTGTCTGTACCTCAACATTACACAGTCCTTCAGAGATGCATGAATGCCTGCGGCAAACTGTCATTAAATATTAGCACATCTTTTCCTGTATTTTAAATAAATGTCCTTCCAGATAACATGCTGAAAATCAGGGTTGTTGCCCATCTGCATGGAACATCTTGTAACATCTTAATATGCAGTCTGTCATTACGAACACTATCGCACACTGCACGTGGATGAACGACAGTATGTTTTCAGCTTAATTTGATAACCCGCTTCAGTGAATATTGTTTGTGTCAACACTTTATCAGACCAGCTCTGTCCTGATCGGAATCCAGCTTGCTCTGCAGGAAGCTTCTGAAAGATCACTGAACCAATCCTAATGCACAAAATTCTTTCATGGAACTTCCAAATACCGTTTAATATTGCAGTTCAGCGTTAGCTCTTCCATCCCTCTGATAATTTGTTAGGTCTGTGAATTACTCTGATATTTGATTGTTTCATGTTTTGTCGGACTGGGCCATTTATCATGTTAGGAATGCTATTATTTATTTGTATCTTTGCTAGCAGTCATTTTTATTTCTTTTTTGTTTAAGTTGACATTGCGCAAGGGATTTCAAGCATGTTCCGCCCCTCTTGTTCCGCCCGTCTCCAGGCGTTTAGGTATTCAGAAAATCGTTACCTAAAAACAAATTGTCTTACACTGGATTAAAATAGAACTTTTTATTTACTGCTCGCTGCTGGAGAGGCTGTTCGGGTATTTGGAGGGGAGCAGTGGTTGCCCAGAAAGTGTTGTCCAGTGATTTCATCTGCTTGTGTGAAGCTGTGTCTCCTTGTTTATTACGGTTCACACCACAGCCCGTTGGGGATGCAGTCAGTTGAGCATCAATTATTACACTGCGAAAATCGTGTGATACACTTTTCTGCATGACAGCTGTTCACTTACTATTATGGCGTCCCAGGGCTTCGTTTTTCATCCTTGGTGCACCCGTGGAGCTGTTGTTTAACATCACACTTTGTATTATTCATTTTGTCACTGTTTTGTGAAGTAATGTGCTGCACTATCTTTTTCCTTCACACACTTAATCACCGTACACCAAATTCAATATGGTGTGCTTATAGTGTGGATGACTGTCGATTATCGATCGCATTTTTCAGAGCAATTCACGATGTTGAGAGCCTGGTAGTAGTTCGTTCACATTGCCATATCTTACATCAATGCCAGTAGAACTGGCTTAAGACTACTGAAAAATTCTGGGTTTTTTAAATCGCTTATCTCATTCAGAATATTATCTCCATACTGTGTTATTTCTTCCTTGATATCCATTCTTTTACTGTTTCCCATTTTGTTTAAAATTTCATGGCTGCCTTCGATTTTCAATGGCTGCCCTATGTCTTTAACGTGTGCTGCTACTTCTGAATCGTTACACCTCTCAAGTTTGTAGTAGCCTCTAACACCTTTAAATCGAGTTCTGAAACTTCTATCTTTTCGGCCTATATAATATTTGTTGGATGGTGGCTGCAGGTAATTTTGTAAATGCTGAAAGCATGAGAATTGTATCTGGCGGTTTTATATTGCAAATAAGCTTCATACATAGGTCTTTGTAAGTTCTGAAGCTGATTTTTACATGAGTGTTTTTGAAAAGTTACGGTAAGCTATTAACTAGATATGGCATTTTGACAGATTAAAGTTGTGTGCCGGACCGAGACTCGCACTCGGGACCTTTGCTTTTGCGGGCAAGTGCTCTACCAACATTTTTTTAATTTTTTTATTTAGACGCTCTATCCATCTTTTTTGGGGGAGGGGGGTGGGGAACAGGAAGGCAGGGTAAACAAACAATCTCTATTCGTGCAATTGTGCTGTCCTAGGGATAAGAAAAGTACCGAGACAGCAAAAACAATTTGGAAACCATAAAATCAACGTAAAGGCCGCCCTATTTTTTTCTTTTTTTATTGTTTTGTAACATGAATAAAGTAAACGACAATCCTAGTCACGGGCGGGAGTGAAAATTAAGTTATCATCTGCATCACAATCCCTGAAGCACGCGGTGTCGCATCATAAATCTGGCAGAAAGCCATATAGTCTTGACCATTTCTGCCACTGTGGGCGGCATGTATTTCTCTTGCGTCGACCATTCGAAGGACCATTATCTGAGGCGGTTTCGGTGTTTACCATGGTTGTGGTTTTTTTGTCACGTTAACATAATCCAGTCATAACTGGCGCCAGCAGGTGGTGGCCAGCTTCCTCCTCAGTGTGCCGTCCATGTGCCAACATAATTGAACCGCGCAGTACTCTCTCTAGTCGTTCTGCTGCAGGAGTCTTCTCAGTTCTGGGACACCCCAGCTGTCGGGCGGATTGTAAAAAACACTTCCTAAGAAATTGGAAAAGTAAGTCTTGTATTTCGTGTGACTCCGAATGAGCTCGTGTTGTTCTTGTAAATACATCCAATAATCCATCACGGACTTAATATCGTACGATACAAATATTTCGTCGCATGTCCAGCGATCCAATTGACCGCATACGTCTTTTTTTGGGGAAAAAAAGTCTTGTCCGGTAGAAAAAGTACATCCGATGTGATTTCTGTGTAGTTAGTGCGCCGAAGGAAGGCCAGTACTCGACGCGTCAGCATCCAGACGTCCCTCGCTGCGCCACACACTGAACCATGTTCTTCCGTTGCTAACAGTCCACAGTTTGTGCAAAGAGGAGAATTGACCATATGAATTGTATGCAATCGACTTCTGGTCACAAGTTTACGGTTTATAAGAACATACCACACAGATCTCCCTGCTGTTGACAGTAATGGAGTACGCACTGCACACCAAATGTCGTTCCACGTTCTCGACGGGTATTTGTATTCCATAATGTTACGGCCATGGTGATACATCAAGCACCTATAGATCTCCCGAGTCGTGGATATTCTCGTCTAAGGTACTTTCAGACGAACATAACTGTAATCAACAAGAAATGAGGCAATGTGTGCAGGAGAAGGCGAGATATTGCCCACCGCAATAGGGGGTTCGTACGAAGGCGGAACAAGTACTTCTATCAGAGCTGACGTTATGGTGTGCTTTCGTTGTTGCCAATTTCGTATCATCGCTTGCATGTAAAGCGCCAGAGCTTTGTTTCGCACGTTTGTGAGGTTGAGGCCAGCGTTCCGGAAATGTAGCGTTAACGTATCATATTTGATCTTAAATAACATCACAGTACCAACATAGTAACCAAAGGCAGCCATGAGGCGGTCTACAATACCCTTCGGTATTGGTAGGATCTGCGCTAAATGGGGCAGTCGTTACGCTATGTGAACGTTGGTGTATACCACACGTTGGATCATGTCAAAGGCGCTCAGTGGGTTGTTGCGTATCGTCAGACGAACATTCTGCAGAAGCCGCCGAGAACTCACCGCCGCTGACCGCCGTAGTGAACGGGTAAATGTAATCCCCAGACATCTCAGCGATTCCACCGTCTGCAACGGTCCCGATACGTCTTCCATACCCCGTCCAATGTGCATAATTTTGGATTTCGTCATGTTAACGACACTGCCTGCCGCCGTCCCGTAAGAGTCTAGATGTTCAACAGCCTGACGCACTTCATGTCCTGATCTGACAAGAAGGATCAGGTCGTCTGCAGTTGCGCGACGAAAGAGTTCTCATTAAGCGCTATCCCAGTAAGTGAGCGCCTCATAACACACATCAGCGGCTCAAGCGCTATCGCAAACAGCATCATGGAGTGTGGGCACCCTTGTCGGACTGAGCTGTTAATGGGAATCGAGCCCGCTTCCCGGCCGTTTACAATCACCTTCGATGCAGCCCCTCGTATTAGCCTCATAACGATGGAGATGAAAACAGGTGGATTCGCCATTCGGTTCATGACTGACACCATGAAGTCACGGTTTATCCTGTCGAACGCACGATCGAAGTCCACAGATATCATCGCTGCTCGCATTTTACACTTTTCCGCAAGGGCGATAACTTCACGGTATTCACGTAATTCCGAGGAGATGTTGCTTCGCACCCCTAGGCATGCCTGATCAGGGGATATTGTCCTGGATGTCGCCAGCCTGAGACGAAACGCTAGTAGCCGTGCAAATATTTTATAGTCGGTGTTTAGCATAGTGAGAGGTCGATATTGATTAACACTGCGACTCCCCGCCATCTTCGGGATGGGAAGAAGAAAGCCCGTCACAGAATCCGACGGTAGGCGTATGTCCGGACGCACCGCCTCATTGTACATCAACTGTGGCAGCATCGTGTCCACGAATTCTCTATAAAACTCTAGCGTAATCCCATCTGGCCCTGGTGATTTATGGGCAGCTCCTTTTGTGAGTGCCACCTTTATATCGTCATCTGTGAGTGGCTCCGTAAGCGCTGCCTTATCCGTCTCTGTCAATGTCGTTTGCAGATGTTGCAGTATCTCTTCCCCCACGAGACGGTCCGTCGGTGTACCGGCATAGAGGAGGCGGAAATGCTCTAAAAATTTATATTCAGTGTCCTGTTGTGTTGTCAGTTGACGGCCATCTAAACCATGGAGCACTGTTACCAGTGCCCGGCGGTAACGTTTATGTTCCCGCGACACATGGTGCATCGAGGTGCGTTCCCCAGTGATGGTGTCGAGACATCTTTCCCGTACTGGGATGCCACCCAGTCGTCGTCGCGTGGTCGATAGGATTTGTGCCTTGACACGAATAACTTCCGCATGATGTTGTGCAGACGGCACCTGAAATGACAGCTCACGAAGCATGGTGTAATAATAATCAAGAGTGTCTCTTTGCCATCTCGTCTTATCCCGACCATACTGTATGAGAGCTCTTCTTATTCCCGCCTTAGTACACTCGAGCCACCATTGAAGCATGGAGGTATATGTTGGTAGACGGCGTTAACATGTGGCCCATACCTCCTCGACTCTCTGACGACATTCGGGGTCCGCCAAAAGTGACGAATTGAGCTTCCATGTGCCGCGGCTTCTCCACACACTTTGCCTAGGGAGTGATATCGTACAAATGTAAGCCAGATGATCAGTAAATGCCGCAGGACATCGTTCCGCGTCGACCACCTTACCCTGTAGGCCAACTGAAACATACACTTCTGGAAATGGAAAAAAGAACACATTGACACCGGTGTGTCAGACCCACCATACTTGCTCCGGACACTGCGAGAGGGCTGTACAAGCAATGATCACACGCACGGCACAGCGGACACACCAGGAACCGCGGTGTTGGCCGTCGAATGGCGCTAGCTGCGCAGCATTTGTGCACCGCCGCCGTCAGTGTCAGCCAGTTTGCCGTGGCATACGGAGCTCCATCGCAGTCTTTAACACTGGTAGCATGCCGCGACAGCGTGGACGTGAACCGTATGTGCAGTTGACGGACTTTGAGCGAGGGCGTATAGTGGGCATGCGGGAGGCCGGGTGGACGTACCGCCGAATTGCTCAACACGTGGGGCGTGAGGTCTCCGCAGTACATCGATGTTGTCGCCAGTGGTCGGCGGAAGGTGCACGTGCCCGTCGACCTGGGACCGAACCGGAGCGACGCACGGATGCACGCCAAGACCGTAGGATCCTACGCAGTGCCGTAGGGGACCGCACCGCCACTTCCCAGCAAATTAGGGACACTGTTGCTCCTGGGGTATCGGCGAGGACCATTCGCAACCGTCTCCATGAAGCTGGGCTACGGTCCCGCACACCGTTAGGCCGTCTTTCGCTCACGCCTCCAGTGCGGTCGCGACAGTCGTGAATGGAGGGACGAATGGACACGTGTCGTCTTAGCGATGAGAGTCGCTTCTGCCTTGGTGCCAATGATGGTCGTATGCGTATTTGGCGCCGTGCAGGTGAGCGCCACAATCAGGACTGCATACGACCGAGGCACACAGGGCCTACACCCGGCATCATGGTGTGGGGAGCGATCACCTACACTGGCCGTACACCTCTGGTGATCGTCGAGGGGACACTGAATAGTGCACGGTACATCCAGACCGTCATCGAACCCATCGTTCTACCATTCCTAGACCGGCAATGGAACTTGCTGTTCCAACAGGACAATGCACGTCCGCATGTATCCCGTGCCACCCAACGTGCTCTAGAAGGTGTAAGTCAACTACCCTGGCCAGCAAGATCTCCGGATCTGTCCCCCATTGAGCATGTTTGGGACTTGATGAAGCGTCGTCTCACGCGGTCTGCACGTCCAGCACGAACGCTGGTCCAACTGAGGCGCCAGGTGGAAATGGCATGGCAAGCCGTTCCACAGGACTACATCCAGCATCTCTACAATCGTCTCCATGGGAGAATAGCAGCCTGCATTGCTGCGAAAGGTGGATATACACTGTACTAGTGCCGACATTGTGCATGCTCTGTTGCCTTTGCCTATGTGCCTGTGGTTCTGTCAGTGTGATCATGTGATGTATCTGACCCCGGGAATGTGTCAATAAAGTTTCCTCTTCCTGGGACAATGAATTCACAGTGTTCTTATTTCAATTTCCAGGAGTGTATATTCGATCGAGTCGGCTCGCCGAGTTACTGGTAAAAAAAGTATATCCATCCCGATTCCTATGAATCATGTCCCAGGCGTCTCTTAACTCCAGATCCCGGCATAGCACATGCAATTCACGACAGGTATCGTAATATGGAGTCTGATATTTTTGGGATAAAACACAATTGAAGTCACCACCTATAATGAAATGATCGAATCTGCCGGTAAATAAGGGCACAATCTCTTCCGAATAGTATCTCGCACGCGCCCGTCTGTTGTCGGTGCCGGAAGGGGCATATACATTGAGAATGCGAATTCCATTAACAGTTATCGCCAGTCCTCGTGCCGAAGGTAGATAAGCCATGTCGCGAATCGTAATCCCGTCCCTGACCAATATCGCCGTTCCACTGTCGTTGTTCGAGTGCGGTGAGGTATAGGAGTTGTATCCATGTACTTCCTGGAACTCAGGAATGGAAATTTCCTGCACCATCAGTATATCCACATCTGACGCGTATATCATGTCCTTAAACAACTGCTGTTTCAAGGGCAATCTAATGGTATTTACATTCACTGTCCCTATTCTGTATGCCTGGGGTCGAGTAGGTGTCAACTCCACATGATGTTAAAATGACAAAGATTCACCGTATCGATAATCCCTTAGCGCATCCGCAGCATCCCTGCAGCATTAGGTTTCTTGAGATGCGGACGAATGCAAGCCCCAACCAATAGAATGGTCCGCATCGGTGATTTCGTCGTCCTGCTCAAACCAGCTGATATTATTGGGGTGCTCCAAATTTTCCTGTGCGGCATTGATGTGTGACATCTGTTGTTCTTTCGCAGCTTTAGTCTCCGCCGCAGAAGGGGTATCAGGCCCCTGAGCGGCTGTGTCATCTGAACGGCATGACATCTTTTCACTATCCGAATTCATATGGTCTGCGACATCCGGAGCTTGTGGTTCCATTCAGACAGGTCTATAGTGTTAGACTCATCTGGGCTCCAAAGAAGAGAAGGGAGCGTCTCCGCAGAGTTTAGTCGGCACTTCTTGTGGCGCTTTGGCGAGCGTTGTTTGCGGGCCCTAAACTCGGCCTCTGGTGTTGGCGAATCTTGCATCTCCTGCGTTCTCGACGCCGCCACAACGTCCTGGGCCCATTCCACTTCAGCTTCCATGCCTATTGTGATGCTGTCATCCTCTGTCTGCATCACCTGTAGTGTCTGGGATTGGATGTTGGTCGGAGTCATTCCTTCTACAGTGGGGTCCGAAGGCGCCTCCATCAACGGTGGCGTCCGTTCGATAGTGCGTTCCGACCTCGACGTCACCTCCCCGCGAAGCGCCGCCACGTAAGTCATAGGCAGTAACGTTGGTGTAGTCGGATTCTGGAAGTCTCCGCTGGGGAGTTGCACGAGTCTCCTCTGCATGCACGCAAATCGCAGATGTCCTTCGCCACCACACCCGGAGCATGTCCGGGGCTGTCCATCATAGATGACAATAGCTCGACAGCCGCCGATGTTGATGTACGATGTCACATGTTTGGTAAGAGCAATTCGCACCTGTCGGACACCATTGAGCACTGGATACGTGCTAAAACTTGCCCAACGTTCGGCCGTATGACTAATAACTCTGCCATATGGCTGGAGTGATTCAGTGACCAATGATTCAGGTACCTCGAAAGGCAGCTCGAAGACTCGAATCGTACTCACTCCCAGGCCCGAGTGTGCGACTAAAACTTCGGCAACATGACCATCGGAGTGTCGGAACTGGAATCCTCGT
Organism: Schistocerca gregaria; assembly: GCF_023897955.1. Taxonomy (NCBI): domain Eukaryota; kingdom Metazoa; phylum Arthropoda; class Insecta; order Orthoptera; family Acrididae; genus Schistocerca; species Schistocerca gregaria. Next base: position 575,290,714 of record NC_064925.1, read on the forward strand.
TTGGCGGCTTCAATGATCCTACCGCATGCTGCGTCGTCAATCATCTTTACGTAAAGAGTGCTGCTAACGATTGATAAATGAACTCCAGTAATCTCCGTGTAATTAAGATGCACTTCGTCCCTCAAGAAACATTCAATTTCGAAAGCCTTCGTTCTTGCATACTCGTTACAGAACGTGAACTGTATCGTGGTTTTTCGGAAATTGTGTGCCATTGCGTTCGATTGAAACACTAACACACGCGAGTGACGACGGTGTAAACACCGCTTCTTCCGCGAACGTTCGCAGCCGGGACATAAACAAGTCCGAGCTGCACCGCGGCGAAAGGTGGACTGCTCTACCATCTGAGCTACCCAAGCACGACTCACGCCCCCTCCTCATCCGCCAGTACCTCGTCTCCTACCTTCCAAACTTCACAGAAGCTCTCCTGCGAACCGTGCAGAACAAGCACTCCTGGAAGAAAGGATATCGCGGAGACATGGCTTAGCCACAGCCTGGGGGATGCTTCTAGAATGAGATTTTCACTCATCAGTGGAGTGTGCGTTGACATGAAACTTCCTGGCAGATTAAAACTATGTTTGTAAAGTAGGAGACGAGATACTGGCGGAAGTAAAGTTGTGAGGAAGGGGAGTGAGTCGTGCTTGGGTAGTTCAGTTGGTAGAGCAGTTGCCTGCGAAAGGCAAATCTCCCAAGTTTGAGTCTCGGTTCGGCACACACTTTTAATCTGCCAGGAAGTTTCATATCAGCGCACACACCGCTGCAGAGTGGAAATCTAATTCATTTCGACATGTTTAACGTGGGGTGCTGTAAGTTTTGAGTGTCATTTGATGTTCTATATCTAGTTTATTTTTAGTCTTTTGTGTCATTGTACTAATGAGTGAACGATCATTGCCTATTGCAGTACCTTGGGTGGCTTCGTTTCTTGTATGATTTCTGTATGTTGAGATGGATATTTGTGGGCTCTATATGGTATTGATCTTTATGCAGCCTTTTTGCAGGAGCAGGATGTGTAGAGGAATTCGCTATAGCGGTATCAACACCAATAGGATTCCTACGAATATTGAGACATATTTTGGTTATGTTTTGAGTCCTTCATGTCAAGACGACGTATGACACTTTCTTCATGCTCAAGGGGGTCTTCGATATTTTTATGCAAACTACTGACTACATTAAAAATATTTGTTATTTCATCATCTGTACCATCAAGTACAATGAGGGCATCATCCACATACCATTACGGAATTTAATTCTGTTTGCGATCATATCTTTCAGTGTCAATATTTTATTCTCTATACGTTTGATAAATTCTCCTGCCATTACGCCACTAACAGGGCTTCAAATTGCTATCCCTAGGGCGTGTCAGTAAATTTAGTTGACGAAAGAGTAGTAATTATGTGAGAGTAGTAAATTAATTACATCTATAAGCTCTGTTGTTTCTGGCTTGCTCGTTGTCTTGTTTTCCAACAGGCTGTTTCTTACTATTTCATTGAGATAACCGACTTCAAGAACTCAAAATTCTCCAGCATTCCTAAGCCAGTTCTTATGCAACAGATTTAAGATGTGCCAGTGTAAACAAACGACTGATAGGTTGTCAATAGCGAGAGAATCGCTATAAAATGCTATAATCGATACTCATCCACGCTACATTGACGCCATAAGTAAACGTTGTTTACATGTATATAGGAAAAAACGTTAAATGAATGACGTCAAAGAACAGTGACAAAATAAGTAATGCAAAGTGTAATTGTTACACTACAGCTTCGCTGGCATGTCAGGGACGGAAAACGAAGCACTGGGACGTCAAAATCGTAAGTGAACAACTGCCATATAGAAATGTTTGTCATACTACTTCCGTAATATGATAACTGGTGGTCAACTTCCTGCTGGCCAAACAGGCTGTGGTGTAAACCATAATAAACAACGAGACACAGCTTCACACCACCAGAAAACATCACTGAACACCAGTTTCAGTCAGGCCTACCAATACCCTCCCCTCCCTCCATAAACACCAACGGCCCCTCTAGCATAAACAGTAAACAACAAGTTGTATGATTTTCAGTGAGATAGGGTCCGCAGCTGTAATGAATTTTTAGAAAGATCTCTTGAAGCTTTCAGCTGCCATTCTCTTTACTTCCTGTAGGCTTAACCCATTTTCAAGTATCTAAAATGGAAGAATAATGTATTGGATACATTAGTGACACTTCTGATTTTGATGTAGAAACAAGTCACATCTGTAGATATACTAGGTGCATTATAACTCCTTATCAATCATCATTTAGTAGCAGATTATGTCATATACGTCGTTGCTCCTATGACATCATGATATGCTCATAAAATAATTCCGACGTGTTCACGCTATTTTAGCAGCACGTTACTTTGGAGCAGTTGCTGCAAACTTCTTGCACTATATAACTTACTTAACAATACGAAGATTATAATTATTTTACAGAAATTTACTACTTAACCTGCATATTCTTTTGTTCTCTGTTATACTTAATTCTCGTTCACCATTGGTGTAAATATCACTGTATGTAATCTTTTATACAATAACTTGTAAATTTTGTTCTGTTGTTGTAGGAGAACGTCAGTTTTGAATAGTTGGTACGAAGATCTTATATATCACATCTATCTAATGAAACAGTACAGAGAACTAAAAGAGTCGAGTAAAAACAGCTTTATGGTTGCGTGATGTTTCGCATTACAGTCATATTGACTAATGAGTGTAGCGATAATTTTACATTTAATACGTCTCTAATGTTTCGCCGTAGAACTGGTAGAAAGTGGTCTAGGAATTTCCCTCATCACAGATCTTTTTGCTCATTTCAAACTGTCTGACATCTTTTAGATGGATGTAAATTTGAATTCCTTCCATTACATCCATGATTTTTCCTTTCTGTAACTTATGTAATATTTGAAGTGATCCATCTATATTAGGTATTTTGTGGTAGGTGTCTTCTAAGGGTGCAGCAAATGTGGATGGATTATTGTTGCTTATTGTCGTGTGTTCTTTGAATCGTATACTACATTTCTTCCTATTTGTCCTATATAAAATTTTGGGCATTCTTCACAGTTAATTTTGTAGATTTATGATTATGTAAACGGTTCTGATCAACGTGGTATGTGTGTCAACAATCGTTGTACATTGTTAGTGGCCCATAACTGGCATATAATTATGTATCTTTGAAACATCGAGTAATTTTGGCAGAAATGATAACTAGGTATGGCCATACAAGAACTTTATTTTTCTTTTCGTTTTTGTCTCTAGTTACAGTTATCTATGGGACTGGCATGTGTCTGATTGGTTTTCTTTTTGAATAACGTATCTCTAAAATTTTTAGGATATACGTTGCTTACAGCAACCCCCCCCCCCCCCCCCGAACCAAGGACATTGCCGTTGGTTGCGAGGCTTGCGTGCCTTAACAATACAGATAGCCGTACCGTAGGTGCAACCACAACGGAGGGGTATCTGTTGACAGTCCAGACAAACGCGTGGTTCCTGAAGAGGGGCAGCAGCCTTTTCAGTAGTTGCAGGGGCAACAGTCTGGATGATTGACTGATATGGCCTTGTAACACTAACCAAAATGACCTTGATATTCTGGTATTCCGAACGGCTGAAAGCAAGGGGAAACTAAAGCCGTAATTTTTCCGAGGGCATGCAGCTGTACTGTATGATTAAATGATGATGGCGTGCTCTTGGGTAAAATATTCCTGAGGTAAAATAGTCCCTCATTCAGATCTCCGGGCATGGACTACTCAAGAGGACGTCGTTATAAGGAGAAACAAAACTGGCGTTCTATGGATCGGAGCGTGGAATGTCAGATCCCTTAATCGAGCAGATAGCTTAGAAAATTTAAAAAGGGAACTGAATAGGTTAAAGTTAGATGTAGTGGGAATTAGTGAAGTTCGGTGGCAGGAGGAACAAGACTTCTGGTCAGGTGAATACAGGGTTATAAATAAAAAATCAAATAGGGGTAATGCAGGAGTAAGTTTAATAATGAATAAAAAAACTAGGAGTACGGGTAAGCTACTACAAACAACATAGTGAACGCTTTATTGTGGCCAAGATAGATACGAAGCCCACGCCTACTGAAGTAGTACAAGTTGAAATGCCAACTAGCTCTGCAGATGACAAAGAAACTGATGAAACGTCTAATGAGATAAAAGAAATTATTCAGGTATTGAAGGGAGACGAAATTTTAATAGTCATGGGTGATTAGAATACGAGACTAGGAAAAGGGAAAGAAGGAAGCATAGTAGGTGAATATGGATTGGGGGTAAGAAATGAAAGAGGAAGCCGTCTGGTAGAATTTTACACAGAGCATAACTTAATCATAGCTAACACTTGGTTCAAGAACCATGAAAGAAGGATGTATACATGGAAGAACACTGGAGATACTAAAATGTATCAGATAGAATATATAATGGGAAAACAGAGATTCAGGAACCAGGTTCTAAATTCTAAGACATTTCCAGGGGCAGATGTGGGCTCTGACCACAATCTATGGATTATGAACTGTAGATTAAAACTGAAGCAACTGCAAAGAGGTGGGAATTTAAGGAGATGGGACCTGGATAAACTGAAAGAACCAGAGGTTGTACAGAGTATCACGGGTAAAATAAGGGAACAATTGACAGGAATAGGGGAAAAAATACAGTAGAAGAAGAATGGGTAGCTTTGAGGGATGAAATAGTGAAGGCAGCAGAGGAGCAAATAGGTAAAATGACGAGGGCTAGTAGAAACCCTTGGGTAACAGAAGAGATATTGAATTTAAAAGATGAAGAGAGGAAATATAAAAATACAGTAAATGAAGCAAGCAAAAAGGAATACAAAAGTCTCAAAAATGATATCGACAGGAAGAGCAAAATGGCTAAGCAGGGATGGCTAGAGGACTAGAGGACAAATGTAAGGATGTAGAAGCTAATCTTACTATGGGTAAGATAGGTACTGTCTAAAGGAAAATTAAAGAAACCTTTGGAGAAAGGAGAACCACTTCCATGAATATCAAGGGCTCAGATGGAAACCCAGTTCAAAGCAAAGAAGGGAAAGCAGTATATAGAGGTTCTATACAAGGGCGATGTACTTCGTGACAATATTATGGAAATGGAAGAGGATGTAGATAAAGATGATATGGGAGATATGATACTGCGTGAAGAGTTTGACAGAGCACTGAAAGACCTGACTCGAAACAAGACCGCCGGAGTAGACAACATTCCATTAGAACTACTGACGGCCTTGAGAGAGCCTGTCCTGACAAAACTCTACCATCTGATGAGCAAGATGTACGAGACAGGCGAAATACCCTCAGACTTTAAGAAGAATATAATAATTCCAATCCCAAAGAAAGCAGGTGTTGAAAGATGTGAAAATTACCGAACTGTCACTTTAATAAGTCACGGCTGCAAAATACTAACGCGAATTCATTACAGACGAGTGGAAAAACTGATAGAAGCTGACCTCGGGGAAGATCAGTTTGGATTCCGTACCATTTGTAGACTTAGTGAAAGCTTTTCACAATGTCGATTGGAATACTCTCCTTCAAATTCTGAAGGTGGCAGGGGTAAAATACAGGGAGCGAAAGGCTATTTACAATTTGTACAGAAACCAGATGGTAGTTATGAGAGTAGAGGGGTATGAAAGGGAAGCAGTGGTTGGGAAGAGAGTGAGACAGGGTTGTAGTCTATACCGGAGGCTTCAGAAAATGTAAAGGGGCCATGTAAGCAGTTTTACATTGTTCCATTTAATTCCCATAGACGCTGCACAAATTCTCTCAAGGTATCTCTACATATATTAAGGGACTTGCGATGCAGTAAATCTTCAAGTGTTGCCACTGGTGACTTTTGGACGAGTATTTCTTTAAAAACTCTTCCTCTAATTCACTGTCACTGCTAACTTCTTCTGTCTTCCTAACTCCCCAGGTAAAAGCTTCACCCCCCATTCTGTCTATTGCGAACTGAATTTCATCTGTATATCTTGTAAGTGTGCTGCGAAAACTTCCCGTAAGCACTTAGTAAATATCATTTAATGCAATGCACTTTTGGGTTTATATTTTTGCTCCATGTGGGCCTGGGTGTACCTATTATCAGCGTTCACTAATGTAACAACATTGTCCACCCCCCAAATGTTAAGGTGGCACTACTTATCTTCCTATCAATCACTTCAGTTTTAGTTTCTGGCTGTTGGACTCCCTCCTGTAACTGATCTCATTTGTGACTATATGTTCCACAGCCTCCTCCAATTTCACTTGCACATTTCATTACCAATATTAACTTGGCATTGCTGTTGTATTTGTACCACCTCTTTAATCTGTTGGTGTTGATGTGTATCAATTATTTGCATTCTCCCCTCCAATTCAGTTTTGACGCTCTTGACATCTCCATCAGCTTTTCCAATTAGCTGTGCCTTCATATCATTCATCTCTTCTCAAAATCGGTCTACCTTCACCTGCAGCTTGTCATGTCTCTCCTTAAGAGTTATTCTCATTTATCCCTGGAATTCCTGCAGTTCTTTCCTCACGTTTTCTTGGTTATCTTTGAACATCTCTTCTATACACTTGCTGATTTCTTCATTTCGTTTCTTGATTTCATCACTTCCTTTGGACATCTCTTCAACATGCTTGTTGATTCCTTAGAGCATCTTGAATATTGTTGACTGCAATTCTCCATCCTCTAGACTCAGATCCTTTCTAATCGGTTTTTCTGGTGTCTCAGGGTAACCAACTGAATGACCCAATAGGCAGTCCACTGCATTCCACTACTGCCAATTCCTGACTCATCCTTGTCCTCCTATCCTATCTCCATTTTTCTAACTACCTCCTCCACAGTAAGTGGATAAGATAAATTATAATGTTTTGCATAGCTTCGGCAAGGAGAGGAGTGCATGGAAAAGGTTCTTCACAAGGAAGAACAGCATTAATGGACGTATGTTATGACATGAAAGAATAAGCTCCATTGAACATAATGCACCTGTAGAAGGTAAAACAGTAGGGGAAGACAGAGGCTGAAGTACATCCAACAAATAATTGAGGAAGTTAGGTGCAAGATGAAGAGATTGACACAGGAGTTGCATTCTGGGGATAGTGGAAAATCTAGGCAATTTACTAGTAGTTCTGAATACTGCCATCTATCAACAAAATTAACTGATTAACATTTCATTCTTACTATGATATACACCGAACAGCGAAAGAAACAGGTACATCTGCCTAATATCGTGCAGGGCCCCCGCGAACACCCAGAAGTGCCGAAATACGACGTGACATAGACTCGACTAATGTGTGAAATAGTGCTGGAGGGAACTGATACCATGAATCTTCCAGGGTCGTCCATAAATCCGAAAATCTACGAGGGGTGTAGATCTCCTCCGAACAGCTATGCCCAATAATGTTAATGTCTGGGGAGTTTAGTGGCCACAGGAAGTGTTTAAACTCAAGGGAGTCTTCCTGGAGCCACTCTGCAGCAATTCCGAACGTGTGGTCTTGAATTGAACAAGTCCGTCGGAATGCACAGTGGACATGAATGGATGTATGTGACCAGACAGGATGCTTACGTACGTCTCACCTGTCAGAGTCGTATCTAGACGTAGCAGGGATCCCACATCACTCGAACTGCACACGCCCCACACCATTACCGAGCCTCCACCTTCTTGAACAGTCGCCTGCTGACACGCAGGGTCCATGGATTCATGAAGTTGTCTCCATACCCATACACGTCGAGCAGCTAGATACAATTTGAAACACGACTCGTCCGATGAGGCGACAAGTTTCCAGTCATCAACAGTCGAATGTCAGCGTTGACAGGCCCAGGCGGGGCGTAAAGCTTTCCGTCGTGCACTCATGAAAGGTACACGAGTGGGCCTTCGGCTCCGAAAGCCCGTATCGATTCTTTAGTTGAATGGTTCGCACGCTGACACTTGTTGATAGCCCAGAATTGAAATCTGCAGCAATTTGCGGAAGACTTGCACTTCGGTCACGTTGAACGATTCTCCTCAGTTGTCGTCGTTCCCGTTCTTACAGGATCTTTTTCCGACCCCAAAGATGCGCGAGATTTGTTGTTCCATCGGGTTCCTGATATTCACAGTACACTCGTGTAATGGTTGTATGAGAAAATCCACCTTCATCGCTACCTCGGAGACGCTGTGTCCCATCTCTCATGCGCTGACTATAACATCACATCCAAACTGACTTAAATATTAATAGCCTGCCATTGAAGCAGAAGTAACCGAACTAACAACCACGCCAGACACTTGTTGTCTTATACAGGGTGTTACAAATTGCTACGGCCAAACTTTCAGGAAACATTCCTCACACACAAATAAAGAATAGATGTTATGTGGACATTTGTCCGGAAATGCTTAATTCCCATGTTAGAGCTCATTTTATTTTCGTGAGTATGTACTGTACTTCCTCGATTCACCGCCAGTTGTCCCAATTGATGGAAGGCGATATTGACTTCGGTGCTTGTGTTGACATGCGACTCATTGCTCTACAGTAGTAGCATCAAGCACATCAGTACGTAGCATCAACAGGTTAGTGTTCATCACGAACGTGGTTTGGCAGTCAGTACAGTGTTAACAAATGCGGAGTTGGCAGATCCTCATTTATGTATGGATTAGCACGGGGCAGTAGTTGTGACGCGGTACGTTTGCATCGAGACAGATTTCCAGAACGAAGGTGTCCCGACAGGAAGCAATTGGTCGGCTTCTTAGGGAGCACGGAACATTCCAGCCTATGACTTACGACTGGGGAAGACCTAGAAGGACGAGGACACCTGCAGTGGACGAGGCCATTCTTCGTGCAGTTGACGATAACCCTGCCAGTGTCAGAGAAGTTGCTGTTGTACAAGGTAAAGTTGAGCACATCACTGTATGGAGAGTGCTACGGGAGATCCAGTTGCTTCCGTACCATGTACAGCGTGTGCAGGCACTATCAGCAGCTGATTGGCCTCCACGGGTACACTTCTGCGAATGGTTCATCCGACAATGCGTCAATCCTCATTTCAGTGCAAATGTTCTCTTTACGGATGAGGCTTCATTCCAACGTGATCAAATTGTAAATTTCCACAATCGACATGTGTGGGCTGACGAGAATCCGCACGCAATTGTGCAATCACGTCATCAACACAGATCTTCTGTGATCGTTGGAGAGCCATTGTTGGTGACATCAGGATTGGGCCACATGTTCTTCCACCTACGCTCAATGGAGCACGTTATCATGATTTCATACAGGATACTCTACCTGTGCTGCTAGAACATGTGCCTTTACAAGTACGGCATAATATGTCGCTCATGCGCGATGTGAAACGTCCCCTTAGAAAAATTGTACACGACTGTGCTTAAACTGACACACAATATTTTTAGCGCAACGCAATCTGACTTTCAATAATCCCTATAAGAGAATGGCCCTGACTAACATTAACCTATACCTTTCACAAATCACTTACCTCACCAAAAATCTTCGTTACTCGAACTACTGCAATACAACGAGCGCCACTACTGCCAGCTAAATAAAAGATTCAAACTACGGAAGTCACTAACTACTGATAGGCACAGTTAGCAAATGAAATATTTTAATACAGAACAAACAATGTATTTACCTTAATAGTCATTATATATATATATATATATATATATATATATATATATAAGTTCATGACATCAATTCTTACAAATTTCAAAACTCCACCATCTCTCTCCCCACATCCACCACTGCTGGCGGCTCACCTCCAACTGTGCAACGCTACACGCCGCTAACAGCCAACTGCCCAACTCTACAATGGCGAGTATTACAACAATGCCATCCAGTCACTGACCTCACACAGCACAGCCAGAGATTTTCATACAGAGCGCTACGTGGCGGCGGCGTTACCAATAATAAAACCTAAACAGCCTACTTACACATCCCCCATGCTCCCCACAAAAATTTTACAAATTGTTTTGGGCAGTGGCCAGTAATGATTTGATAAAATTTTTCATAATTACCATAACAAAGATTACAAATGCACACACTTATTGATACAATGTTGGTCAAAAGCTAAAATTTTCTCACAGCCCCATACAGACAGTCCTAATCATTCATCACAGTAAAATTATTGTGTTTTTTTCTTAAAGTCTGAGTAGTAAAAGAGAATGCACATGGAAGAAGTGGATTTCCATGCCATCTTGAATTAGTGTTGCCCTTTCAACGGACAGAAAGTGCTGACTCTTGACATGCAGACAGGTAATGTGCCACAACAGAGCAAACCCACAGCAGAGCCAGTAGAAGTTTTGAAGAATATTGGTAGGTAGGTCAACACAGAGTAGACCCATTGTAGTCCTAGTAGAGATTATGGTGTTGGTGCGCCACCAGAGATGCAGACCCACTGCAGTCTTTGTAGAAATAATGGTACTGCTGAGTCATCAAAGGTGTAGACCCACTTCAGTCCTTGTAGAGATAGCCAGCAGCCATTTGTTTGACTGTGCAGGTGCACAATCACCATCGAAGAGTCTTGCGGAGAATATAGCAAGTCCATCAACCACCACTTGTCCACTCACAAAGTTTTCGGAATTGTCCTTAGACCCAGCAATGCTGTTAACCAGTCCCTTGCTGAATTATTAACACACGGGCAAACACTATCAGTTCTTCTTCTCACATATTATTAATATACTATGACCAACAGAAACGTGTGTAGTGAAATGTAACTTACAAGTTACTTAATTTGATGAACTGGTGTCAATTACAATTTTATATAACATAAGAATACAAAACAAAGGTACAAAATACATCATTAAAGAACATAACAATACAGATAACATTTGTAGTAATACAGGCTTTACAAAAGAATCGAAATAAAAAATACATCAGTGTTACAAAAATTAAGTACATACATAAAAGGTCAGAATAACTTTTCAAACATCAACTTAACACATGAGCATTAGAACAAAACAGATTAAGTAATGTGTAAACATCTTTACCAAGTAAATAACATGTTATTAATGTAAATTATATTTGAGGCTAACAGTATTCCTCATCATAGTGAATGTAGCTTAGTATTAGAAGAGAAAAAATTCTATGAAACAGTACACAGAGACAGGAAGAAAATAAATACATAAGGGTACACAAACACATAGTGGGATAACAGAAGGAAAGGACAGGGTTTGTTTTCAGTGTAACATTTGGTACTGCAGTCCAACTCAAAACTTCATTCTGTAGATCTTTCGTCATATCTCAACATTTGTTTCCACCAAAAATATCCTATCCAAGCATGCTTTCTGTATTTTGTTCACATCCTCTTTCAAAAATAGTTTTTATCCACTGTACACTACTTTTTTTGGCCAAACCATTTTCTTATAGCTTCTCAATGCATTTCTTCCAATTCATCACAACTCGTTCTCTTTTATAACCTACCCCATCTTAAGCTAACTTAAAGCTACTGAGCTCAGATACTAAACTAAGGGACGAGGCAATGCAGCAGCACAAAACAATTAATACAAACAGCAATGACAAAAAAAATCCAAGTAAGCAAAGCAAGCACCAATAAATGTAATAACGTATACCTAAACATGACAAACCCACAAGCAGAAAAAATAGTACACTAAAGACAACAACGCAGATAAGGGAAATGTATATTCACATCTTAATTTCTACAAAATTAAAGTGGTGCGCCACAACTTATGCTACAAAAGAAATTACCAAGTACTTGAAAAGAAAATTGTGTATGAAGTTACTGTTACTAGACCCTTCTTATTCTACTTTCCTTTCCAAGAGCTCCTTTTTTTTTAAGAATGTGGATCATAAGATTATTATTTAACAGATCTGTTGACAGAAAGTTTTCACATTAGCAAATGCATTCAATTTTATTTTATAAAACGAATGCTGTAACACAGCTGGAAAACAGATATCAAATGAAATAAGCAATTATGCAAAGTAAAGAATAAAAACATCATTCAATAGCTATGTGGCATTTCATAAGTCAGTAGAAGTTCTCTCAACATGCGTAGAAAGACACTTGTCATAATCAGGTGTGCAGATGTAAGAATGTTTCCAAGTAATGAGCGTGTCCTATTTGCGATGCTTTCTACAAAGGAATGTCAATAGCGAGGATAATGGCCTCTCTTTCTTTTTTTTCTCCACCTGTGCCTCTGAAAGGCACACACTAATGGCTTGTTTCCAGGTGGCAGTCACCCAGCTGGGTGCCCACGACGCATTACGTGAAGGTGGTCACTTAACTTTCTTACCGAAATATTTACGACACCAGTTTCCACTACAGTGGCAGTCTCATGTAAAAAAATTCACAGGTCATGAATTTGCGTTACACATCTGTGAAAACAAAATCCTATTTATATAACAGTGTCCAAAAAATTTTCGTCGGCATTGTAATACATTCACGCATTTACATACATTTCATAGCTCTTAAAGTACAATTCTTGGTTTCCAACAACCTTTTTCACAAACCAGAGTCCCTAACCACTACTCTTTATTCCTTACCTTATTCGTCGACACTTCTTCAATATTTCATCATAGCAGATATGTAGCATAATCAAATAACTCATATAGCATCAGTTTATTGACCATAAACATACCACAACAGCATAATGCACATAGTCATCGTAATAATAACATCATAACACCTCAGTCAACTCTCAAAATCGTCGTAGCTTCCTCCAATAATTTCAAAACCTAAAAAAAATTCTCTGCTCATGTCAAGTGTCATCTGCCTCAAACGTACTTTAAAAATCATGATCCTATACCAAACACATCATTCAAAGCTCTCATAGAATCACAATGGTTCCGAAAAAATAAGAACATTTCACAAAGTACAGACAAAATACAATTTCATAATTGTGAAGTTATCCAACTGTGTAATTATGTAAACATCTGTCACTGATGTAGTAAAATAAATATTTGTCTCTCCCAGTTAAATGATCAGATAGCTGTGTAATTAATGTGTTAGAGAAATATGGTACCGATGTTTAAACTTGTATAAGCAAATACCATATCAGCTAGGGCTCCTTGTGCTTGTCATATACATGGTGCACAAAGTAAGCGTGTACCCCCCTGAGGATTAATGTAATTATATCCTCAGGTGTTACAGATTACAGCAATGGAATGAAATGTATCACGAAAAACCTTTGTATCATTGTACTTCAAATATCTTTAAAAATAAATGTTTTAAGTACAAAATTAATCACTCAAATACGTGTACTGTAGCGCTAAACTGTGCGTCTTGTTGTATGATAATCTCTGAGGAAGTGTCGTATTTATCGTCCTCCGAAAGCTAAGTTCTGCAGAAGTCAATGTACTTATTTCATGATAAACAAAAGTGAAATGCTTTGCGTATAGATATCGTAGTTACTACGCTTATTGCTGTGATGAAGTGAGTACTGTACTGTAACGTATTGTTGTGCTACAGAAAAGGCTATCTCATTGTAGCTATACCACAAAGTTACTACTAAAAGATGTTTTACTTTCCAGAATAATACAGAAAAACTGTGCAGATATAAAACAGATACACCGCAAAAGCAACAATGTAAATCGTGTCACATATTAGTAGCGTCGTGATATAATTGTGTAGCTATCAGAGAAACCAAATGCTAAGTCATCTTTAATATCACCGAATGTACTTCAAATAAAGAATGTATTTTCAAGTAAACCAAAATGTTGCATTAAAATCTCATTAGCAGTACTGGTAAATGTTTTAAGTATGTGAGCCTTATAGTCGTTACATAATCGTGCAACTAACAAGCAAGAATGTACGCACACAATAACACTGTGTCGTCTATTCACAATGAAAATGCATTCGTAATTTCTGTTTAAATAAGTTCTCTTGGTTCTTGACTGGATATTTAACTTCCAAACATTGTTGCATGCAAACAGTTTCTCAGTGTGACAAATTGTACTAGTAGCGTGAAGTGAAAAATTTTATGGCAAAGACTAAGTTAAAAGGCAGATTATCTCTCAATAAACGGCTTTACATGTGAAATGTGGTGCAATCTTTTACTCTTCCTAGTACGCAGAGTTTCAGTTTCAACGCAATTATCATGTGGTATACGTCGATAAAGAATAGTAGAAATTTTTTTCAAGGTTAGCGTCTATGTTATTTTTCTGTGAGCTAGCCAGCGCACGCGGCTGCCTGCGGTGCGAGTCATTGTCTGCCTCTTTGTTGGCGCGCGCCGTTATTGGGATTAGGAGACCTAACTTCTACAAATTCACCTTGTCGAGAGGGCCCTGTTCTGTAGGAATCCCGCCAGTTCTGATGCAATTCAGGTCTGTCATTACGATCATATCTTCTGTCGTCATGTCGGTAGTTCCTGAAGTTTATTTCTTGTCGGTTAAGTGGTGGAGAATTTCTCCCTGAATCGTAACTGCGCGCTGGACCGTTGCGTCTAGAGTTATTCTGTCTCCCTTGATAGTAATTATTTTGGTTCCCACATTGTCTGTTTCTCTGATTTTCTCTGTGATAGTCACTACCGCGGAGAGGTGATCTTTCCCTGTAATTATTACTACCCTGCCAATGGTTGTCATACGGGTGTTGTCTGTTTTGGTCACGCTTTGTATTGTGAGAATAGCCTTGTCGTGTCCAGTTATTATTTCTTTCATCGCGGAATTGCGACGGATGTGACCTGTAATTGCTGTGTTCCTGTTTTCGCGTTCCGCGATTGTCAGTGGCAATTTCTAATTCTTTTTAAGAGCCCCTGAAAAGTTTCAATGTCGTCTTTGCAACGTCCTGCCAAAATAATATTCCTTAAGTGTTCAGGCAATTTCATTATGCAAATGCGGATAAGTTCTGAAGGGCTATATGGGTTTGAAAGATATTGATTCTTATGCAATATGTCTTCAAAATATTTGACAAGACTGGAAAATTCAGATTGTTCAAAGTGTTTCATCATCATGATGCTATGTTTTACTCGGTCTTGTGTAGCTTGAGACCAATATGCTGAGAGGAAGGCATGATAAAATTCTCCTTCACTGTGACAATCATGAATGACCGATCGCATTCTTACAGCTGGTTCATTCTCCAAGTAGCCACACATAAATTCTAATCTGTGCTCTAATGACCAGTTGGGAGGAAAACAATGAGGGAATTGATGGAGCCACGATTGTGGATGAATGTCGTTGCTAGAATTCTTAAGTGTTTTGTACTTATATGTAGTAATGAACAGCTTATAGTCAAAATCATCATGTCGGCGAGTCGCATGTCGGTCATTGTTACGTCGTTTCGGCGGTTCCATCTCAAAATTCGGTGTACCTTGCCAATTTCTTTCATAATTTCCGAAGTGCCCTGAGTTATTTTTTTGTGGCTGTTCTGTATTTCTAAGTCCCTCTTCCCGTACTGGAGCGCGAGTGTCCTCTGAAATACGTAATTCTTGTATTACTTGAGCCAACTGATCTTGCGCTTCCTGCATTTCTCTTTTGTACTGTGTGTTGATTTGATTTTGATTCTGTTTGAATTTTCTAATTTGTTCATACTCTTCAGTGTCAGTGAAGGCTACAGGTTTCGTGGCATTCAGATCATCATCTACCTTTGTAGATAAATTAGTGAACTGTACTGAAAGTTCGGTTACTTTATCAGATAGTGAAATTATTTCCTCTGTGTGTTTTTCTGAACCAAGTTTCAGAGTGTCCATTTGTGTTGAAATCGTATCTACTGTGTCCTTTAAGTTTTGCTGAGTTTTTGCAAGTTGCATAACCGAATCGGTAGATGCAACTGAGTCAATTTTAGCTTGCAAGGTCTCATGATTTTCATGAACAACAGTTTGCAGTTCTTTTATGGCTGCTTCGTGATTCTGTAATGCATTTTCATGCCGCAAAAAAATAGGTTGAAAATGCTCACAAATTTGTGTTTTTACGTCATTACAGACTTTTTGACATTTCGATTCAATGTTACGTAACTCATTAGTTAAATCTTCACATGTTTGCTCAAGCGTGGTGTCTAACTTTTGAAGCTTTTGTTCCATTGTGTCGACCTTTTGAAGATTTTGCTGTCTTTGTCTCTGATTTTTTTCCATTGTGTCTAACTTTTGAAGATTTTGTTCCATTGTGTCTAACTTTTGAAGCTTTTGTCCCATTTGTTGCATTAATTGTAATAACAATGCACTGGTGTCTGAAACATGTTCCTTAGTGCTATTCGGCAATGCATTTGAACTGGCAATATTCGCAGTTTGAAAAACAGAAAATGTGTCTTGACTCATTTGAGAAAACGGTGAGGACCCAAAACCTGAGTCAACAGTATTTGCAAGATAGTGTCCTGTCATTTCGGATTCCTGAGGCGAGCTGTTGCCGACCGATCGATCGATAATGCTTCCCTGTTCACTAATTGTTTCATTGCCTACGCCATTATTTGCAACCCGCTCCATTTCCCTATGCACAATTACCAAATTACTACTTTCAACATTAGTTAATTCATTACATGGGGCGCTAACACACTGCTTTCGTCTTCACTGTCATTTCTCAGTTTACTTTGGAGCCTACTATTACGTTTTTCACACGCCATTATTGTCACAATATTTCACACGATAACACAGAAAAGAACAATTTGAAGAGCAAAAATAAGAAAACACATTAACATAGCACTGAAAATAATATCTCGTTAATTGCAAGCCCAACTGCGAAATACTTGGTGCAAATCTGCATGCATGCCACAACTGTTTTACTGTACAATAATGAAAGACTGCAACTACAGAGGAAATTCTCTCTACAATTACGCGCTAGCAATAAACAAAGGCTACACTAACTACACAAACTACAAGGAAAAAACCAGATGATTCCAGTGTGGTATCCTGGCAGGGTCGCCATATGAAACATCCCCTTAGAACAATTATACACGACTGTGCTTAAACTGACACACAATATTTTTAGCGCAATGCAATCTGACTTTCAATAATCCCTACAAAAGAATGGCCCTGACTCACATTAACCTATACCTTTCACAAATCACTTACCTCACCAAAAATCTTCGTTACTCGAACTACTGCAATACAGCGAGTGCCACTACTGCGAGCTAAATAAAAGATTCAAAGTATGGAAGTCACTAACTACTGATAGGCACAGTTAGCAAATGAAATATTTTAATACAGAACAAACAATGTATTTACCTTAATAGTCATTATATATATATATATATATATATATATATATATATATATATATATATATATATATCAGTTCATGCCATCAATTCTTACAAATTTCAAAACTCCGCCATCTCTCTCCCCACATCCACCACTGCTGGCGGCTCACCGCCAACTGCCCAACGCTACAATGGCGAGTATTACAACAATGCCAACCAGCCACTGGCTGCACACAGCACAGCCAGAGATTTTCATACAGAGCGCTACGTGGCTGCGGCGTTACCAATTTAAAAAAAAACCTAAACAGCCTACTTACAGATGGACCTCCTGCACATTTCAGTCGAAGTGTTTTATACGGTTCTGAGCAAGAGATTCTGTGACTGATGGATTGGTAGAGGCTGACCATTTCCATGGACTCCACGCTCTCCTGACCTCAACCCTCTTGACTTTCATTTATGGGGGCATTTGAAAGCTCTTTTCTACGCAACCCCGGTAGCAAACGTAGAGACTCTTCGTGCTCGTATTGTGGACGGCTGTGATACAATACGCCATTCTCAAGGGCTGCAAGAGCGCATCAGGAATTTCTTGCGACGGAGGGTGGATGCATGTATCCTCGCTAACGGAGGACATTTTGAACATTGACTAAGTGTTTGAAGTCACGCTGGTACATTCTGTTGCCATGTGTTTCATTTCCGTGATTAATGTGATTTGAAAAGAAGTAATAAAATGAGATCTAACATGGAAAGTAAGCGTTTCCGGACACATGTCCACATAACATATTTTCTTTCTTTGTGTGCGTGAAAGTTTGGCCGTAGCTTTTTGTAAGAGCCCGTGTAGGCGTTGCCGTTCGCAGTGCCGTTTTATATCTGTTTACATATCTCCGTATTTGAATATGCATGCCTATACCAGTTTCTTTGGTGCTTCGGTGTATAACATTTATCATATGAAAAGCTATGTGGTTCAACACGTGCTTTCCTTCACGTTACACTACAATACCAATCAGCACATCGCGGTATTGGCACATTGTAGATGAGAATGCAACTGCTATCCCTCAACGCGCATCACGGAAACGAAGTCTTTCGAAGAGATAGTGGTTCGCAAAGTGCTCTCAGGCATACAGCATAGAATACCTTACATAGTATAGCAGTAGATGCAGAGCTGTCTTGTCCTTTTCAGTCTCTATGGAATCTCCGTTAGGTCTGTAGCTTCCCTCGGACTATTCAGTGAAACTTAAATACTTCCCTGTTCGCACAATAAGGAGACGGTACAAGCGGCGCCCTTCTGTTCCCAGTTCCGCCAAACACTGAGGGGCGGCGCCGCCTCGTGGCTGGTCCGCATTAACTCTGCGCCGGCAGCGATGCCTCCCCGGAGGCCGGGTCTGCGCGGCACGGCCCTCCCAGGGAACGTTGTCGCCGCCGCCGTCGCCGCCGCCGGGCTGCCGCGGCAGGCGATAGCGTCGGCAGACCACTTGCTGTCGCGGCGACAATGGCGGCGGCGGCGCCGTGGGAGCACAAAGCACGCTGCCGTCTGCCGGGCTCCGGGGCGCTGCCCGCCGGCGACGCCTTACCCGTTACCATTATTGCGCTTCTCTGTAAGTGTTGGAGACCTGTGCTTATTATTTCCTTACAGCTTACATGGCAGGTGGTTATAATTAAAGTTCAGTTACTCACGGAGGTCCACTGAGGACTGTAATTATTGTATGGCAGCGAAACTTGTTAACGCGTTAATGGGGAACCGATTCACGTTGAAAAAATTGGTTCCACTTGTGGCCATCAGGTGCAAGTCTGGCACTGTACGCAATTCGTATACGGTATGACATCAACGCTGTCAACTGACGAGCCATAGACGTGAGTACGAATGCTGGACATTTGCCACACTGGACATTTGCCACACTTGTCCCTTCGCCAGTCAGCTTGAGTAGCGATCCCTCAGGTAAGGGACGCCCTTGCTCGTACTTCTTCTGTCCGCAGTCAAACCGCCGTCTCGACATCTCACTCGATACAACCACTACGTAAGGGACCTTCTTCTTCGAGATCTTGGCGAAATACGGAGCTTCTTTTCCGAAATTGAAATATTTTTAACTTTTGCGGAACGAAAACAATACCGACGATTATGTCAGTATGTAATTAGTTCCGCCAGGTATAAATAGAGATTGTCTGTACGGTAGCTTCCTTTCACGCTTACTGATTGTGGTAGAAACAGCCCATCGGCAGGGGAGCAACAAGAAAGGAACGATGGAAAGAGAATGCGAATGTGCGCTAATCATTTCTTTTTAATCACTGCATTTGTGCCTACTTTAATTACTACAACTGCAAGCGCAAAAGACAATAAGGAAAGAGGAAATGGAAATGTGAATGTTTGAAAAGAAGGACGACATACTCGATATTAATTTACTCTCTAAAATCCAACATACCTTGCGCCGAAACATTAGGTAAAGTGTAGCGGGACAATGTTCAAAACATGACTGAAAATACTTCACTATATACAGATATGAACATCTATGACTGACATGTCATCTAAAGTCGACGTACAATTTTGAAACGTTACAAATATGGAAATACTTGTAACGTACGTTGTTCTACATTGTTTAGCTCTGGGATTTAGAGGGTCACAGAGAAAGCATTCTAGGTTTTGGAGGGGAAAAGCCGTAATGTGATGACCTGCACTAAAACAGAAACAAGAACCACAAGAAAAAATAACGTAATGTGTGTTTCAGCTCACAACCGACATTGAAGCAGATAGTTCCTGTGACATAATATGGGCAGAGGTTATATTCGACAACGGGAAAAAATTAATAACAGGCTCCTTTTACCGGCCCCCGGCCTCAGATGAAACAGTTGCTGAACAGTTCAAAGAAGACGTGAGTGTCACAACGAATAGGTACGTTACTCATGCAATTATAGTTGGCAGTGATTTCAATCTACCTTCCGTATGTGGACAAAAATACATTTTCAGATCCTGATATAGATAGAAAACAACTTTCGTAATAGTTCTAAACGCTTTTTTTAAAATTATTTTGAACAATTAGTTCACGAGGCCATTCAAATTGTAAATGGTTACGAAAACACACTTGACCTCTTAGCCACAAATAATCCTAAACATCACGGCGGAAACAGGGATTACTGAACACACAGCCGTAGCGAGGCTCAGCTCCGTAACAAAGGAATTCACCAAAACTAAACGCGAAATATATCTATTTATACAAGCAGCTAAAAATTCGGTTGACGTCTTTCTAAGAGACAGTCTCCCATCCTTCCAAACTATGTAAGTGAAGACCATATGTGGCTTACATTCAAAGAAATAGTATCAACAGCACACGAGAGATTCATACCAAATAACTTAACAAGAGACGGAACTGATCTCTCATGATACACCAAACACGACAGAAAGCTGCTGCAGGAGCACCGAATAAGGCACGTGTGATTTAGACGAACGCAAAGTCTCCAAGATTGGCGAAGTTTTACTGAGGCTCGAAATTTGGTGCGTATTTCAATGTGAGATGCATTTAACAGTTTCCGCAACGAAATTCTCTCTAGAAATGTGGCCGAAAATCCAAACATATTCTGGTTCTCTGTTAAGTAAACCAGCGGAAAGGCTCAGTAAGTACCTTTACTGAGCGACAACCATGAGGAGGAGGAAGGGGGGGGGGTAGACAAGGGACCCAACCCTTCGGAGCAGGTGAGACCGTGGCAAATGTCCGCACACCGTGAGTACACGGCAGTAACTACGCTGCTGCCCTGAGAGAGAATCGGCGGCTGAACGGTCCGAAGAGAGACTCAATGTCATTAAATGGTTTAATGAGGAAGATATTGACATTCGAAAACACGGGTGAGCTGGTGTTCGCACCTGCAACAAGGAGCCGGTGGAAGCTGCTGCCGGGGTTGCGGAAGGTTTCGTCGTCTATATTAACTGCTATCCGTACAAGAAGCAGACGGAGCAGCAACGTTCTGAATTTGCTCTTCGGTTTCTGGCGTGGATCGAAGTTAATGTCTCGTGGTCGCGAAATACTTTGTCGAGTGACGAGGCTCATTTTACACTAAAGCGTACAGTGAATATGCGGAACTACAGTACCGAGTTTGGGGTACTGATAAGCCACGTGCTGTGCACGAAGATCCATTGCACTCGCCGTATGTCACTGTGTAGTGTGGATTCACAGGCACCTTTATTCTCATGTTCAAACAAATTTCAGGCTTGCACCCGATCGTCGTTCGGTACCTCGCACGATATTTCAACTGGGCACCTACCAGTCATCTTCAGGTTAGCCGTCGCAGACTGGCGAAAGCGTCCTCCGTTCCGCAATATATAGCGTACTGTGACTATTCTGCGCATGCGTCGAGAACTTGACGGATGAACCACACCGCCCGCCGGCAGCGCCCTCGCTGGTGGAATAGCAGATTTTCCGCCAGTCGTATTTCTACGGATTCTTTAATAATGGAGTCTCAGAAAGACGTTGCTGTGGACAAAACCATTGTTTTCTCACACTCCATTGAATGTCCAGTAGAAATACAATATTCAGCAATAGCGGACTTCCTTCGGTGCAAAAGGTGGGTGTAATGTTGATGTTCAGTGCAGCATTCTTTCGCGGTTGGTATGGTTTGACCTATGTAAGCCATTCCACATTGACACGGTATCTTGTAAATTCCGGCCTTTCATAGTAACAGATTGACCTTAAGCGATCCCACAAGGTCCGCAGTCTTCGATGGTGGGCGGAAGACCACTTTTACCTGAAATGTTAAGAGGATTCTTGCTATTTTAAACGAAGTGTTGCCAACGAAAGGAAGAAAAGCTAAAGATTGTTCCGGCATGTTCTCCTCTTTATCCACTTCCTGTTTCTTAGTTTTAACTGTTAGTGCCCTGTTAATCTGCCGGATGGAATAGCCATTTTCTCTGAATACTGTGTTTACATGGGCGAGTTCTTAAGGTACGCAATCTAGATCTGAGACAGTATGAGCTCTATGAACAAGTGTTTTAAGCACACTCATGGTTTGCGACAAGTGATGGCAACTCGATGCTTGCAGGTACAAATCAGTATGATTGGGTCTCCGGTAAACTGAATGCCCTACAGAATCATCATTCTTCCTTCGAACGAGGACAACCACCTTTCTCTATTTCCATGGAGAACCGGATGTAGCTATGAATCGAGTTGAGGTGATGTAAACTTCCATTAATGTGTCTTCTCCATGACGCCACACTATGAAAGTGTCATCCACATACGTCCAAAAAACTGATGGTTTCAGGGCAGCTGTTTCAAGCGCTCTCTCCTCAAAATCCCCCATAAAAAGGTTGGCCCCCGAAGGAGACAGAGGGCTGCCCATGGCGACACCGTAAGTCTGTTCAAAATATTCTTGATTAAACATAAAATAAGTTGAGGAAAGAGCGTGCCTGAACAAAGTAGCGATGTCTACAGAAAACAGTGTCAAAGAATCAGCAAGAGGAACGTTTGTAACAAGTGAGACCACATCAAAACTTACTAGAAGCTCTACACTGATAAGACAAAGAGCCTCCAGTCTATTGACAAAATCAGTCGACTTTCGCATTTGATGGGCGCACTTGCCCACGAATGGTCTCAGCGAGGAAGCGAGATGTTTTGCTAAATCATATATTGGAGCTCCAATGTTGCTCACTATTGGAAGACCCTCTTTATGAACCTTTGGAAGGCCATACAGTCTTGGAGATAGAAAACCGTGTGGTCTTAACCTCTTGATGGTCTCTTGCGATAAGGAGGAGGCATTTAATAGTGCTGAAGTTTTCCGTTGCACACGTTCTGTAGGATCGCAATCAATGCTCCTATAGGAAGAGTCACTTAGCAGAGCATACATCTTATTGCTATAGACACCACGAGGTAGCAAAACAGTTGCATTACCTTTGTCAGCTTTCAATACCACTACGTCAGGGTCCTCTCTCAGATTTCGTAATGGAGCCCGTTCTGCTCAGGTTATATTACTGCGTTGAGTGGGAGACTTCAACTCCACAATTATAGAATCCGTAGAAATACGACTGCCGGAAAATCTGTTGAACCGTGACAGCGGCTACCAACTGGACGGTACATGGAATCCCATAATCTCCACGATTTGCTCAAATGGAAGACGACAGAGCGCGTCGACGGCCGTGGCAAACAGCAACGCAGAGGGCTGCTGAGTTCTGCTATTCCACCAGGCAGGGCGCTGCCCGCGGGCAGTGTGGTTCATCTGTCAAGTTTTCGACGCATGCGCAGAATAGTCACAGTACGCTATATATTGCGGAACGGAAGACGTTTTCGCCAGTCTGTGACGGCTCACCTGAAGATGACTGGCAGGCGCCCAGTTGATATATCGTGCTGAGTATTGAACGACGACCTGCTGCAAGCCCGAAATTCGTTTGAACATTCAATTCGCCGGGAAAATTTTAAAATTCCTTTATTCTCAGTCCGGTCGTCTTTAAAGAGAATACATCCAGAGGACCTGTCAGGCGTACTGCGACGTCTGCACGCTACCGATACCTCCTCGTACAGCACGTGATTCCTACACTGGAGGAGCGCTACTGTCTGGAAACACTGTTTTGATGTAAGATGGAGCAACACCTCATGTCGCTGTCCTATGAAGGTCAACTTGGTTAGAAGCGTGTGACGACTGTGTCAGTCATACTGTAAACATTTGTAAGGCGCGCGTTGCCGCTTTGATGTTTATTGTTAAGGTCAAGCACTGTCAGTACAGTCTCGGCAGGCCAGGATTGAAAATGAACCTCTAAGGTTCGAAACGAGTCGCCTAACATAAATACTGTAACTGTTAATAGATTTGTTAATAAACGCTTTAGGGAATTTAATGAAGAAGCTGGTTCCTTGTCAACAAAATATTGAAACTGAAGAACTGAATGTGAGTCGCTGAGTTGCCTTTGGCATTCCCCTGGTATAGCACAGCCTCCGGTAAAAAAGAGTGTAAATCAGTCGTCGATACTCAACAATGGAGAAGCGCTGTCTGCGCTCTTACAATCACAATTATTATTATCTCTGTACCGTTGTACAAGAAGACAGAACGTATTTTTTTGTTTCATTATCTGATCGATTCTCAAGTTCTAACTGACGGACGCTAATTGTTCACGGTCTGCAACTGACAGAATTACTGTAGTAGTAACAGAATTTTGTTGAATATATATGAAATTAATAATTGTAATGTGCATTTTTGTCAGTAGTTAGTACCTATGCTGCATATGATTTAGTATGTAATAATGAGATGCTGCCTTGGCCATTTTGTGTAGGCTCATTATTGCAGCGACGCCATTGATGACAAAAAATGATAAAAGTTCTTTCAACAGTCATTTAATGCTAAATCTATTAAAAAGAATAATCTCAATAAATTGAAAACGGCGTCCTGTAATATTTTCCAATTTATATTAGGCCAGTGGTACAGTTTTTTATTAATAGTAATATCTATAAATGCTTCCTCTGCCATTGCCCATAGGTAGTTATCGTGGAGCCTGACAGAAAAATAATTAAGCATTGTTCGCAGTATGTAAATAGGTTATCGCGTAATATTAAATAAATAATTTTAATCCATCGTGAGTAAGACAAAAGTCTTCACGTTGGAATATGCATGATATTTCTGGCCACAGCGCCCTGACAAAAATTAGCCGCGGCTTTCAACAAACATAAAAGAGTACTTTCAAAACCATTTCATACAATAGGAATAAAGGCACAGTTATCGATGTGTGAAGCTGTATTCAATTTAATCCCTTAAAAAAATAATTACGCGACACAGTGAGACCCTGGTCAATTCCGTGTGGCTACCCACGGGAGAGGGAGTGGGGAAACCAAGCAGCTCAAGTGAGTGACCTGACATTGGGTGACCTTATCTTATCTACAGTTAAGAAACCGTTTCTAACTGAGCCCTCAGTGCTACCCCACTCATCCTAAGTAAGGTACGCAATAAAACGCCATCTTTTGTCCTTCATTTATTTACTCATTGTTAATTGTTCTTTTTACCATTATTTATGATTTCTCAGTTACACATATTAGTAACACATTATTCCAGTACGTTAAATTACTGCATTGTTATAAAAAAAACAACATTACTATCAACATATAAGAAGGTTTTCACACCATTATTAATAACACTACCAGAAACGATGAAGACAAGCGCAAAGAAATAAAGTTTGTTTGGGAAGAACAGAACTGTAAGGACATGTTGATAACTAAAGTATGTTCCGTCAATTGTTCGAACAGCGACAGCAAACCTAGTGCTGCTAAAGTAATCTATGAATCGTCATCTCACTTGAAATTCTGAGACTGAGAAAAACCTCGTCCGCCTGCTGTGTTTTCCGTTGGTCTGCCACCCGTCAGTGCCATTTGGAATAACAGACAAATATTCCTTCATCAGCATATTACTTAGACTATAACACATATAGATCTTAAATTTACAGTTGCTGTTTTTATATTTAAGAAACTAAACCGATTTCTGCAAGTGGCTTCAGACGTCAGGTTCTCTTTCTCACAGGGATGCCAATTGATGGCTAGTACATCTGAAATGAAGAGTAAAGGGAGAAAAATAGTTACCTCAATTCGTTTTCGAAACTGAGTTTTGCTACAGCTCGATTCAGAGTGGTCTTAGGCATCTGTTCAGAGGCTAAAACAGTGGAAAACCCAGTGAGTCCAGAGATATTAACTTTCGAGTTTTCTTTTTAAGGAGAAAGAACCAGATAAGTTAATTCTTCAGGATCATGACACCATGAGAGGGCGGGGGAAACAGAATTCTGAGGGAAGAAGAAAGAAAGTGGCTGTCTAGAAAGACTTTGTAAAAATTGTATATCTCCCAAACATAGTAACTTTTGAGTCAGTACCTCACAAGCGGCTGTTCCAGATTGGAATAATAGAGAATTATTCTCAAGGTGGTTCGATGAAACATCTACCAGGCACTTGATTTGCAGCGTATCCATGTAGATGTACCTGATTACTTTAAGCGGTAGCTTATTATGTATTCGTACAATATATATGCTGATGCTACAGGCAAATCGTTTTCCTATTTTTACTCTGAATGAATTGTGAAAAAGGCTGAAAATGAAGTGAGGTCGTGTCTTTTTCACTTCGTCTGAAGAGCTCTATGCAGGGTGTCACAGGATGAATGGTCAATATTTAGGGATATGACAGGAACGATGTTTCAGTGTCTAGAAAACATGCGCTCTACAACACATACCATAAGAGCAATGTCCACTTGTTCAGTAGAATATGTGTTTCATATAGCAAAGATGAACGCACTCACAGCTCTTGACGTATGCACTGTAGAGCCTGTGTGAGTGCTGGGGATTTTTTTCTTGTTCTGGGCCACACAATCACCGCCAAAATATGGGTAGCGAAGGGCTGGCAGCAGGAGAGCACAGAAAATGCTCATAACCCTCAAGGCACGCATTTCAGAGCCCTTGTTTACTAGAATTTATTGTTCGAATGATTCTCCCTGTCGTATCCCTGAAAACTAACCATTCCTCCTGGGGCCTCATGTATATTTTACGATTCTGCTGGTGTTCAAAATAAAAACTTCACTGTCTCCCCCTTTGTTGATTACGTAACTCTCAATCAAATAAGTGGCCTGAAGAACGTAAAAATTACATTTACTCTCCGTCGCCATTTATAATGACAGTGCAATAAATATGTTGAATTGTTGAACGTAACGGCACTGATGGAAACACGTGATCGAAGCATCCAGATGTAGGGCACCTTCTTTGACCGTGGTCACTGTTAATCAAGAAATGGCAGACTCTGTTGAACTGAAAGTGCTCTGTAAAACACCCTTTCAAAACTCAGGCCATTAAGAAGATATCATCTGAAAGTAGCCGCTACCGTACGCTGCAGTACCATACGATTTTCGACGGAGCGCGCAAACTGGCGTCATAAGGACCCCAAGGTAATGCCAGCCAATGGGTGCGCTTTTCGGACTGCCCGCGTCTACTTATAACGGTATGTTTAACTTCAGGATTTCTTGCTTTTCTAATACACAACAGCTTTGCAGTTACCTTCTGTTCGCTGTAACATGACTTGAACAATTCCATCCTTTATTCTAGATGTTCCACAAAAAATATAAAGAATTATGGCAAAGTCTGATTACATTTTTCCGTCATGGTGCTGTAAAGGTCTTTCGAGCAGGTGCCCTTAAGCTAAGCAAAAGAGATATGACTACAATCACTGTTTCAAAACATAAGGAAACTAATTTATTCATCAAACTTACGGAATTATTGGGTCTGTTTTGTTTGACTTGCCTGTTTCTTTCCCCTTACGAAGTGACGTGTCACTGCCTTTTGGAAAATTACTGCATGGTGGGAACATTCCGGGAGCCAATATCGTTGGTTCTGCATTCTACGCACCAAAGATGTTTAATTTCTAAAATAAAAGGCACTGTAAATTCCTGTATATCTATGTAATCACAGTTTAAACTTTAAAATTAATTTTCCCTGAATATTACAGTAATTGGTTTACCTGATTCTTACCCTTGAATCTTTGGCTTTTTATCCCGTCTTCGTCCTCGATTAAGTTGTTGTTAATCACTGTATTCTGTAAACCCTTATTCCCCCTATTCAAAACATGTTACTGACTGTTTTTTTCTTCCCTTGACGTTAGTCTGGGGCAAATAATCCTCTTCTTCATCATCAATTATACATCTAGCCTACCAGCAAATCCAGGAGCTATTTTGTCCTTTCTCTCACGCAATCCATCAACCCTGTACATTATGTCATCACTTTAGCTGAAGTATTACCACTTCAAACTTCCTGGCAGATTAAAACTGTGTGCCCGACCGAAACTCGACCTCGGGACATTTGCCTTACGCGGGTATATGCTGTGAGTACCGAGCGTGAGTCGTGCTTCAGTAGCTCAGATGGTAGAGCACTTGCCCCAGAAAGGCAAAGATCCCGAGTTCGAGTCTCGGTCGGGCACACAGTTTTAATCTGCCAGGAAGTTTCATATCAGTGCACACTCCGCTGCAGAATGAAAATCTCATTCTATTAACACTTGTTTGAAGACTCCTAAGAGAGCACTGTGAACTGAATAGTTAACGCGCTCGCGGTTTCATTCTCTCGAGAACACAAATACGTTACGTATTTAAGTTTTGCGTCCCTATCGATGCAAAACGCCGTGTTCCTATTCACGCGGCGCAAAATTCCTGCTCTTAGGACAACCCGGCTTTAGGCTACCGTGTGTAGCAGCTGAACATATTGGAGTAAGTCTTGAACAATTTCGCGTGGAATAACAAAATAATTGAAATTCTTATGACGTGAGACAGTGAAAATGAGATCGACTTCAGAGATATACAGGATGACTGATGTTGAATTGTGAGAGACTGACGAGGGGCTGTAAACTCACTACAAGTGAAGAAGTTCAATGTATATAATTTAAGCGACTTCCATAATTTCAGGGAAATTTTTAAATATGGTTCCCTACACATGATGGTTTAGGCATATGCCTTCATATCTGATATAAAGAATACCCTTCATTCGTCCAATTACGGACACACCGTCGCACATGATGAAACGAACGATTTTCATTCCTTCAGTAGTGGTAAATTTGAGTGAGACGAAGTGTAAATCTCAATTTGCTAACGATTAGTTTCATCACGTCATCTGTTGTGTTTGTGAATGAACCACATGTTGACACCAAGTCGTTCCATATGTAGCGCTAGGAAATACTGTCTTCTACATAAAATTCTTGTCTTTGAATTTAAATCAACCGTATGACAGGCACTAACGCAAATTACAGACTTGTGCGTAGAATTGTTCTAGGCAGACAGTTGCGTACTGTACCGACACGTACTCGGGCAACCGTGCTTTAACGCAGTGGACTCTCGTTGGTAGCCGCCAACGTCATCGTTCGTGGGGGCAGTCATTTGTCATGCAGGAGAGAATGCCGCGACCGGAACAGCTCAGGTAGCCGGCCGCTGTCAGCGCCTAATTGCGCAGACGCAGACAGCGCGACACGGCTTTCCGCCGTTACTAATTAGTAAGTCGCGTGATGGCTAATCTCTGCAGGCATTAATTACCAACGAAGTAACAGATACCGCTTACGGTATCCGAGCTTGCTACAGCTTGATGTGCCTAGGCGTTGATTGTAACCTCTGTTCGCTGAATAACATTATGTAATTTCAAACAGTGGAACATCCAGAATGGAACGGAACAATATTATGAACAGGATAGTTGCTACTCACCATATAGCGGAGATGCTGAGTCGCAGATAGGCACAACGAAAGGACTGTCGAAAAGTAAGCTTTTGGCCAACGAGGTCTTTGTCGAAAATACAGAACACACACACACACACACACACACACACACACACACACACACACACGACTCACACACACATGAACACAGTCTCTGACGGCTGAAGCCAGAGTCTGGCTACAGCTGCCAAGGAATATCTGCGACTGATCATCTCAAGTTATGTAATTTAAAATTGAAAGCTCGATGAAATTGAAATGACTGACGGTGAAGGACCTGCGGCGTCGAGGTTTCGTTTGTCCATTATCTGCACCTACCTGCTAACTCGTTGCAACAGATCGCTGGTAGGAAAGCCGAGCAGAAACCTTCCGTACTGCAAATCGCACCAGGCTGCATACAACGTAACTATTCCAAGAATTAGGAAAAGGTCTTAATTTTGAATAACAGGTGGAAATACTGGCAAAACTTTGGTATATTCTGAACCTTGACAGGTACACGTTCACTGTCAGCCCCGTCTTAGGACCATGATTTGGCTGTCCACGTTGTATGTACGTATCATTATTATTTATATGCAGCATTGGTAATCTGCTATGGTTAGCTCCTTACCAGGCACATGTGAATTACTATAGAAAAAAATTATAAACCTCTGCTAAAGTGACACGTTTACAATGCGACCACAAACTGAGTTCCTTGATTTGATTGATACGCCTCAAGTTTGCAATGGTATTTGCAGCATACCTGTTTGTTTCTTGTTTCACAAGATTCGCCATATTCCTGTTGAATTTTTTTCCCAAAAAGTCAAATTCAGTTGATGTGGCATCAAGTGGAACTGTAATTCTCGGAACTTCTCCGTAAACAGTGTTCCTTACAGGAGGTGCAGACACAGGAGTGTCATCCCATCCCAAGTCAGCATCGCTGTCTGCCCTGTGGCTCTTCTCACCTGATGTACTCGACGTGTGGGCTGAGGTTGAGGTTGATGAACTAAAATGACAATATGAAAGTAGATTTGTAAATTTAGGGTGTCATAATTTTGCTCTAAATCAACAGTATTCCTATTGGTAGTGAGGAAGATAGGGTTGAGAATGGTTACCATTTTCAACTTCATGATCAGGAGCAGCTTGCTCTACATGCTGGGGTGTCTCCACGTCAGTTTGATCTTCAGTTTCCGTAAACTTGTCGTATGTAGGATTTGCTAACATGTATTGTATTGGTTACCTAAATACCTAAACAAGTTATTACATAACACTGGCCAAAATTGTTTACTTTTATTACAGTCTACTGATTATTTATAAGCAAACATAGGGAGTGAGAGCAATTACCATTCCGAAATTCGCGATCTATTGGACGCGTTTCCTCTGAGATGTCAAGTCAAAATCGTTCAGAAGCTCTTCTTCTGTAAATAAATAAGTCGTATACACAAGTGGATAAACTTGTATTATCATTATAAGTCCAAAATATATTACTCGAAATATACATAGCAAACGTGTATGAGCAGCCTACTGTTTCTTCCATGTTTCTATGTATCACAGTCTACATTGCAGTAAATATGTTATAATTACCAGTAGTATCTCTATCATCTTCAGAATCGTCACTAAGTGCTCCTTCAGAACCCGAATCACTGAAAAGAACATGCAAAATATCTTCATATGTAAGACTTCGTCTACACCGTGACATCTTGCCGCCACTGCTAATGCATGGATGTGACAGAATCCATAGAAACGAACATTTCTCCTGTTAGTGCTGCTATTTAGAGGATTTTTCGCATAACTAAACCATAAAGATGCGTAACGGAACACAGGAACCACAAGTATAGCCTGTAGTTTGTTTTCTATGCGTTTTTATACGTCACTGCAGGCATAGCTCGTCGCTCGTCGGCCACACTCACTACAGGACTGCGGGTATAGCCCGAAGCTAGACCGCAAAGTCTTAAGTTTATCGGTGTCCAATGCACTCAGGTTCTTAGTCACCGATGTGCTCAATATGCCACGCGGAATTTCTGACTCTTCTCATACACAAAATTACTTCAAAAATACGTACTTTCTAAAAAGAAATCAACAGAATTAATATGCCTTCACTTTAAAACACTTTTGAAACATATAGCACAATTGGAACCGGCAAATTATAACTTCCTTCGGAGCTCACACTACATACGACCGTACCGTTGAAAGGCTGAGCTCCGACCACCTTAGATTGCTGTAAACATTCTACATCTCCAAGAGAAAAGATGCATGAAGAATACTCCGTTCTACTTGGTCACTTTTCTTTCAGGCCCATAGAAAAATATTATTCTTCCGCGTTAGTCTGCGTTTTTCATGACTAACAAATCAACAAATAACACACTTTCGAACTGTACTTTTTCCCGAAATAAATATTTAACATTCTGGTATTTTGTTTATACTTTACATTATTACTAATTTTCATTTTCACTTGAATTACCTTTCCTTTTACCATAAACCTACTTAACATATTATGATAGAAAATTTCCCGTCGACTGCATTCACACTGTCTCAAAACTTTCTCACACTATTTCAAATGGTTCAGATGGCTCTGAGCACTATAGGACTTAACATCTGAGATCATTAGTCCCCTAGAACGTAGAACTAGTTGAACCTAACTAACCTAAGCACATCACACACATCCATGCCCTAGGGAGGATTCGAACCTGCGACCGTAGCAGCAGCGCAGTTCCGGACTGAAGCGCCTAGAACCGATCGGTCACAGCGGCCGGCTTACACTAGTTCGTACAGTGTTCATCAGTGGAACAATGATCTACATATATATACTTTAGACCACATTTACGTATCATTCACACTACTAAAACATATACAAAACTGTACAAACATAGCCGGCCGTAGTGGCCGAACGGTTCTAGGCGCTACAGTCTGGAACCGCGCTACCGCTACGGTCGCAGGTTCGAATCCTGCCTCGGGCATGGATGTGTGTGATGTCCTTAGGTCAGGTAGGTTTAAGTAGTTTTAAGTTCTAGCGGACTGATGATCTCAGCAATTAAGTCCCATAGTGCTCAGATCCATTTGAATCATTTTTGTAGAAACATAAATAAATAAAAAAGCCCTCAAGAAATAAACAGAAAAATTTACAAAAACATTGTCTTGATCTGTTTCTTGAAGGTCTCTGTACATTACTGAACTATGGTGGTCAAAATTCTTAACTACATTATACGTAAATGTTTCTGTTTAGTCCCATGCAGTACTGTCCTCTAGCAGATGAAAATTAGAATTACATACTCGACTGAACCCACTTCAGACCATCTGTCGCCGGGCAGGCATGAGTCAGCCAGCCGATACACAGGCTCTGGACAGGAGTGATGTAAGGCACCACGCCTCAGAGGGGGGCTGCGAGCACCTAACGGGCTGTTGACAACTATATCGCTCCTTTCGCTACATCCTCCAGATGGTACCGTTATGTCGGGGTGGAGTTTCCCAAAATTTCTTACTTTGATTATACACCTGTGTGCAATATCAAGTCCGAAACAACTTTAGCATGACGTGCGGCTCCCTGCCAAGTAACATAGCTCGATGAAACTCGGACGATACATAAGAAGAACTGGCACAGTGTAGAACAGAAGGTAACTGAAAAAAATACTGAATGAGGCAAACAGAAATAAAACTTTTATTCAGAGACAATAATTACCACCGCGTATAATGATGCTTCCCTGGACATCACTAAATTCATTACATGGTTCTCAATAGGGTTTATGATGACCACGGACGGCAATGTATGTTCTGCAACGTGCTCCAATGTCAACCACAGGATTGGTAATACGTTCTTGTGGTAGGACGTTCCATTACTCCACCAGCGCTGTTGACAGATTGATGTCGGATGGCCACTCACGCACGTCACCTCGCTGCAAAACGTCTCCCCGATTCCAGTTGAGGGACTGGGCAGGTCACACCCGCTCGCGGAACATCCTCCCGTTACAAGAGCTCCACCAACTCGGCAGCTCGATTCTGCATCGTCATCCACGAGAATGAAATCGTGGCCAAGTCCGCCGCAGGAACGATTCACGTGGGGAAGGACTACAGTGTCAGAACATTTCTGAGCGGAGAGTGTGAAACGTCCCCTTTGAACAATTCTACAAGACTGTGCTTAAACTGACACGCAATAGTTTTTAGCGCAACGCAATCTGACTTCCAATAATCAATACAAGAGAATGGCCCTGACTAACATTAACCTATACGTTTCACAAATCACTTACCTCACAAAAATCTTGGTTACTCGAATTACTGCAATACAGTGAGGACCACTACTGCCAGCTAAATAAAAGATTCAACCTACTGAAGGCACTAACTACTGATAGACATAGTTAGCAAATGAAAGATTTTAATAGAGAACAAACAATGTATTTACCTTAATAGTCATAATACATATAGCAGTTCATGACATCCAGTCTTACAAATTTCAAAACTCCGCCATCTCTCTCCCCAAGTCCACCACTGCTGGCGGCTCACCTCCAACTGCGCAACGCTACGTGCTGTTAGCATCCAGCTGCCGCTACCCAACACTACAATGGCGAGTATTACAACAATGCCAACCAGCCACTGACTGCACACGGTACAGCCAGTGATTTTCATACAGAGCGCTACGTGGCGGCGGCGTTACCTATAAACAAAACCTAAACAGCCGACTTACAAGTGTGCTGTGTTCAAGGGTTTTGATCTCTGCAATAATATTCCTCTCAACAGCATAACACCTGGACCACCAAAACAATCATGTTCGACAATGTTCCTCGGTGCATTACGTACCCTCATATGGCGAAAGTTTGCTTGAGGGGTTCACTAGCATGTGGTGTCCCATTTTGTAATATAATTCATGAAAAATTACCTGAAACGGTTGTCATATGTAGAAGAGATTGTATCTTTGACACCACTGAATCAAAGATATTGCGTGAGTGGCAGAATCGATTGTAAGTTGGGACGTGTTGAGCGCAGTGGCAGTTGCTGTTGCACTCTTTTATAGGTAGGATGTAAGACTTAAAGCTAGGGGCTAGCTGTGAGAATTTAGGTCTTCGTCTATGGACGCAGCTTAATAGAGTTTTTATAAAATGAAGTGACGAATGATATTGCTTGTGCTAACACAGAGGCAGTAAATGTTAGGTCGTAGTTATATGTGTAAAGAGTATATTAATAATTTGCAAGGCTATAAGATTATCAAGAACTGTAGTGATACTGATCGTTAACAAATACTGACCATTCTCCATGGCAGTTATAGAAGAGTAATGAATTTATACTGTAACTCAAAGGGAAAGCAACTGCAACAAATGTGTAAGGTAGTGAAATTTTGTATATTTAGTTTTAAGTATGCAGCAACGCAATATGTGGATTTGGCTGAATTTTACAATACTGACCCTCGAATGTAGGAGCCAAGTATTTTCCATCAGATTTAATGTATAGGTTGATTAGGTATGTCCGATTTGTAATATTTTTTGTGTTTTGTAATACTGATACAGAGATGTTAAATTCTGGAGTGTTTTGTCAAAAGATATTAAGTTTTTCTCATGTAACAATCCAAGGGTTTTTAATTACGACAGTAAGTGAGAATTGTAGAAGAGTTGAGACGTTCACTGATTTTGAAGTTAACGTAAAATACTTCATATCATATTTTGTGAAGGTGAAACTTCATTTTGATAACAATTTTGAAACTGAAGAATTTGGTCTTAGCACATCCCCTGATCAGTACAACACCCTCTTCCATGTCGTCTTATTTAAATCCAATGAACAACTTTCTAAAATAAATCATTTTTCAATCATAATCAGAGAAATATTGATGTTCCAGAATCAAAAAAGTATTAATGTTTGTAACAGTTTAAACGTGGGCAGCATGCACAGCGCTCTGCCAATATCCAGTATTTTCAATGAACATTTGGAAAGTTATTCATTTATCGGTCAATCTACAGATATTATTTGTATGAAGCTATTTTACGTCCGGCATTGCACTTCGCTTTGCCAAGACTAAATATTTTTAATTCCTGCTGTGAAGAGAACAGAATACCAAGATTACAACCGTTGCCATTCTAAAGCTAAGGAACAGTTATTTAATTGTTTATTTGCACAGAGAATTTTGTCAGTTTATTGTACAGGGCCATAGACCCGTTGCTCACGAAACTGCGAAAATTTTAGAGGAATTGTTTTCATTGTGGGCATTGCGCATTAGTTTTCCAGGTTTGTAGTAAAACTGATTAAGCACTCCATTTGCTCAACAACTTACGACACAGTAAATTTGCATAGCACAAACATTACGCATTTCACATTCATTCACAAATAATCACATAAATTTTATATGAATGTTACACTTTTATAAAGAACGTTACAGTGGGAATATGTAATGTGCTTAGGGACATCGTCGTTTAGATTGCACTGTTTTATGATGTGGGGAGACATAATATTACATCGGCGAACTGACCCCAAAATTTTTGAGTGCGATAAATTCACCTGTCAACTTAATTGTGAGACAGGACTCCTTCCCCCTGTGTGTCGTCATGTTTTTTTATCTTTTTTTTTCTTCGGGTGACAGAGCGCTACCACGTGGAACAGCTGTGGTGGAGCAGCTCTCGGAAAGGAGCACATTCACCGAATGGAGTTACTCGCCCTTTCAGGTACGTGTGGATTGCGTTGCAGAGACGTATTGCAGTACGTCTACCCACCGACGATCATCCGGCAGTAGTGGAGGAACGTAAACCTCCCACACGAGCACTGCTTACCAAACTTAAGGCCAGCATCGAAGCACACTCGAGAGCACATCTCAACGTCCGTACTGATCATACACCCTATTTAGAATCATTTATCACATTTTTGCAATGTCAAGAGGAGCATCATAAATCGCAGTGACTTCATTGTAAATATTGTCTTTGAAATAATGTATCATTTCTGTATCGCGTGTTAATTTCAGTTGCCTCATGTATTATACTGCAGCAGTTCACTCTATGTATGATGAAAGTTCCACCGAACAGTCTTTCTTGGCAGTGACACATCATACAAAAGTTACTTTCGTCGATACGTTTTGTTCACCAGCAAATATACACAGTTGTTCATTAGAATTGCAACGCCATGAACGATAGCACATAACGAGATTTTAGTTACTGTACGTACACAATGGAGTACGAAGAATACATGATTAAGTCTGTAGCCGGTGAAGAGGGAGTACAGGATTACGAAAATTAGTGGGCAAAGTTCCCGCCTCTGGCAGCATTGCCTGAGCAGACAGTTGAGCTGAGCTTAGGTGATAGATACACGTACGTCATTCCAGGCTGTTCCAACTCTGTCGGACGTCATCCATGGTAGTGGCTGGTGAGCTGCTGTCTCCCAGTCTCTTGGCAATCCGACGAATCAGAGACGCGGAGAACGTGCTGCCCAGAGCAACGGTTAGACGCTATCTGTATCAAAGTGGGTCAGGACAGCACGAGAAACATGCGGCCTTTCATTATCTTGTTGGAAGTTAACATTACGGAGTTCGAGCATAGCCATCGGTCATAACATTTCAAAATTTAACGTCCTCCTGTCCAAATTACATTCTGTGCGAACCAGAGTTGCACTTGCAGCGCAATGGCATGGCCCAGCATCACATTTGATGGCGCCAGGTCCTGGCTGTGCCTGATGGTGACGAGTGCTATCTGATTTCGTCGGTTTTCCCCTGAGCCTAGGTGTCAGACATATTGGCCATCCAGAATGTGCGTGTGCGAGTGTGTATGTGTGTGGGTGTGTGTGCGTGCGCTGTGTCAGAGAGAGAGACATCTACATCTACATCTACGTGATTACTCTGCTATTCACAATAAAGTGCCTGGCAGAGGATTCGATGAACCACCTTCAAGCTGTCTCTCTACTGTTACACTCTCGAACGGCACGCGGGAAAAACGTGCACTTAAATTTTTCTGTGCGAGCCCTGATTTCTCTTACTTTATCGTGACCCTATGTAGGTTGGTGGCAACAGAATGTTTTTGCAGTCGGAGGACAAAACTAATGATTGAAATTTCATGAAAATATCCTGTCGCAACGAAAACCGAGAGAGAGAGAAATACAGACGGTGAAACGAGAATTCAAAATAAGATTATACATGCAGCTAATGAGCTTTTACTTTTGTACTTAGTGTAGCTGATAGTGATAGGGCATGAAAGGAAATAACAACAAGAGCAGCACGGGCGAGAGTGCTTCGAACAAACTAAATAGAGTATAGAGTTTTCTAAAGAAAGCTTTTCTAGTTTGCGTTTATTTTGCGCCAAAACAGTACAAACAGGTGACAGTAAAGCAGAAACGATGTAAATAATACAGAATGTAATCAGCTGCAACATGCATAACGGTAGACAAAAATGTTCTCCGCTTTTTTTTTCAATTTAACGGATTTGCACGCACATTCGGACAACTGGCTGTTGTGCTCAGTGTGGGGTGTGACCACCTCTGGCGCCAGTACTGGCCTGACAGAGAGGGGACACGCTGGGAGCTACAGGTATGTCATCAGTCGCACGTTGAGGCAACAGCGCCCACTCCTGCACAGCTGCTCGCGAGTCTCGGAGGGCAGTCGGCGGACGCTGGCGTGGCACACCCCGTGCCTCTACTGCGTCCCGGACATGCTATATAGGATTTAAATGGGGAGAGCAAGCAGGCCACACCACGCGTGTAATATCATCCGTTTCCAAAGAACATCAACCACACGTGCTCTGTGAGGTCGAGCATTATCGCCCACCAGTACAAAGTCTGCGCCGCAGCATCTCGGAACAACCGCGCGTGAGATCCCAGGATCACCTCACAGTACCTGACATAAATTAAATCTTGATGACTCACCTGTAGAATCTTATAAAGTGGTGTTCGAGTTGTCAACATAATCCCTGCCCACACCATTAGGGATCCTCCTCGATATCGATCTCTTTCCAGAATGTTTGGGTCCCGAAATCGTGTTCCAAGTGCCCTCCAGATGCGAATACACTTGGAATCACTCTCCAGACAAAATCGGGAGTAGCCCACCATTCGACCGTCCAGGTGGCGCGTTGACGGCTCCACTCTAGACGTTTCCTTCTGCGAAGACACGCCAGAGATAAACAGACAGCATGTTTACAACAATAAAGGCCACGTCGCTGAAGCCTTCTGTACACGGTTTGCCTCTATACAACACATCCAGCGGATGATGCGATGTCAGATGCAGTGCAGTACTAAGGTGGTACCGTCGTGCTCTCACAGCCAAATAACGGCCCTCTCTTTCTGTTGTCACATGGTATCGGCACTTTCCTGGTCTATGGGATACAGTTTCCGTCTCTAAAAACTGCCACCTCGTCCTAGAAACAACAGAACGATTCACTGTAAGCCATCGGGCCACATCAGTTTGGGACTGTACTGCTTCCATTCTTCCTACGGTCCTCCACAGCAGACAGTCTGGAGGCGTCTTCTCTGTGGCATTCTGCGCGGTCCGTGACTGTGTACACAGCGGCTGTGGATGTGGGACTACCCAGCAGACGCTACACCGTTTGACAGGTGCGCTTACCTCATTTCTGGCGTGATTGTCCGTTGATCGGAATGCCATATTCCGTGCAGAACACGATCATAACGACATCTGTTGACAGTTTGTACGATTATGTCGTGAATTAGACACAGGATGGGGAAATAGCAGTTTTGCTTTAATTTAGGACTCCGGTGTACTTCACAAAGGAAAATCGGCGTTTCTCGCCGTAACGTTAGTGGTTCCAAATGTGTGTACTAACGAGGGACGTCCGTTCTCTAGGCTCGCGTTGCCCTCCCCACTCTCGAGGGTCACCATCGTGCCGCATGGTCCAGTCGCTGCATCGGCCTCCGTGCCTACTTGCTGTCGTCTTATTCTGCAGCACTGCTTGCTGCAGCAAATTGACTTCGGCTATCGGCCGAGTTCCAGGAAA
The DNA here is from genome assembly GCF_023897955.1 of Schistocerca gregaria. Taxonomy (NCBI): domain Eukaryota; kingdom Metazoa; phylum Arthropoda; class Insecta; order Orthoptera; family Acrididae; genus Schistocerca; species Schistocerca gregaria. The sequence goes on from NC_064925.1 coordinate 575,329,794, forward strand.
CGTAAAACAGAGGAAACCTCGTGGAGAGTGGCTTATGAGGTCATTCCTAAAGATGATGATGTCACTAATGAAAGTGTTACGTCATCGATAAGGGGGATGAAGTCATTTACAAAGAATGATGGCGAGCACTGACTGCACATATTGTGACGCTTTTTAGTTCAGAAGCCCCGTTACCACCTTTAGCTTAGAAGCCCCATTATGATCCTACTCACACGTTTTGTCTATCGTAGGCAATCAAACTCCAGTCGCATTACACGCCTGAATAACATCAACTTTACACAACATATAGAAATAAATTGTTCATTTTATACTTCGAGGACACTTTTACTAGTAGGTAATATCGGGTGCCTCTTTGTAATCAAGATTGTACGAACGCTCGAACTTACTGAAAGTATCGCTGATAAACGGGTCCTCCATCCTAAGTTTCCATCTCCGAAGACATGGAAAAAGTGAACATTTCCCTCTGTCTGGTTTGTAATCACCCACGGAAACCATTCATTCCATGACCAATATCCTACTCTCATCCACTCTGCTCAAAGGAGGTCCATCCACTCCTGTCGTTCATAAATCCCATCGAGAGTCTGTAAGTAACGCACTATCTGTTCGACCCATTCCCCCGTACACTTCTCATCATCATAGGCACAAATCACAGAACACCACCATCCTTGTCTTATCAAAATTTGTAATCATCTTTGTTTTCGTGATTTGAAAGAAAAGTTTTGTGCAATCTGAGGAGCGGCACCTTGAACGCCTACCAGACAGGACTGGTCAGTGAGATTATGAAATAGAAGTGAGTTTTGTGATTTTTGTGTTTTATTGACTTTATGTCAACACTTGTGTAGCGTTCACAGTGGAACAGTGTAGCTAGGTGCGCTAACTCGATGTAGCTGTGTTTCCAGTGTCTACGTTTTGTTAGAGGAATGTAAGACATGCATTTCTGATGTCGAGAGTGACGGGTTGGACGAGACTCGTACGTGCCTAATTAGCTGATCTGGCAGACACCGGTGAGAAGCGGCTGCCCTAGGAACTCGCGCGTTGACGCACACACTTCCCGACCGCCTCGCGAGTTCCCGGACGCGCTAATTAACATTACGTGGCGAGGCTTCAGTTGTGACTGGCAACACACGCCTCGGCCGGTGACGTTTGATCACTGAAGTGCATTAGTCAAAGTACCTCTGACCCTCTGCCGTGCCGTGCCGCGCCGCTAATCTACTGTGCGCCGTAATTACATTTACACACGCGCTCCGTGTGCTGGGCATTGTGAGCGTAGCTGTCGATCGACAAAGAGGAATCTAGTAGGCCAGTTCATTGTCTGTTGAAAGTACGAAAGCTATTCCCGCGCTGATTGTTATACCGGTTATTTTAAAGCATGACTTCTTTTCTGTAGGCAGCATGAAACATGTTCCCGTGATAAGTCAGTCTCTAAAAATGGTTTTTTTAATCGACCTGCCATACTGACTGCTGATAGTACTGATCGTTCCACGTTACTGAGGGGTCGCTTTTGAGATTATCCAGAATAAAAACCGCGGGATCAGTAACACTGATATCTACAGACTAATACAGGGTGAGGCAAAAAGCATTTTACAAGTTTGGAATGATATGGAAATTTATTGAGATAACTCACAGAATCGGTACATATGTCATTTTATAGCAAGAAAACCTGAAGTTTGATTTACATAGTAAATCAGTACCTCATTGCGCCACCAGGAGCGCCAGCGTAGTGCGCAATTGAAATGGCTTCTTTCACTGGTGTGTAGCGTGCTAGTTGTGTTTCTGTTTCATGAAACGACTGCTCGGCGTAAATTTCGCACCGAATACGCTAAAGAACCTCCAACCAGACCTACAATTTGTTGAGACGGCTTGTTTACTGTGACATGATAAATCACCAGGTCGCATGCATGTTGATTATGTCGAACATATTAAGGACAACTTTGCCAGCAGTCAAAAATAAACGCAACAACGCACGACTCGTGAGACTGGCATTCCACAAAAAACTGTTCCGCGAGTATTGCGTACCTGTTTAAGCTTGAAATCATGCAGATTCACAATGGCGCAGCACATTAGTGACGCAGGTAAGGTTGCTCTTGGGCAGTTTTGTGGGGAAATGTGGCGTCGGGCAGAGGACGACGGGACGATTCGGGACACAATAATCTTCAGCTATGAGTCAATGCTTCACATCAGAGGCCTGGTGAATACCCGTACTGCAGAATATCAGGCAGCCCCAGAGTCAATGCGTTTTGTGCCTTCAGCGTAGAGCCCTTTCTTCTTCATGGAGAAAACAGTCACTGGTGTTGTGCATCTGGCTATGCTTGGAAACTTTATAAGCCCGCAGATCTATGAAGATGCCCGAGATGAGCTGATATACTGTCAGCAAGACGATGCACCACCTCATTCCCTTACGGAAGTGCAAGGTTTCCTGGATAATCGCTTCTGTAATCGGTGAACTGGCCATGAAGGGCCAATCACATGGATACCTCCCTACTTGACAACATTGTATTTCATTCCCTAATAAACAATATAGCTGACCTGAAAATTGTAATCTACGCTTCCGTTGTTCAAGTTATACGGGATTTTCTGGGGCGAGAGGGGAATATATTGATTGCTGCCACGTCACAAATGGTAGTTGCATCGAATCAAAATGACGTTTGATGCTTTTGTGTGAAACTTGATGTTTGCTACAAAATGACAACTACCGATTCTGTAAGTTATCTCATTAAAATTTCTATATCATTCCAAAGTTTTAAAGCCCTTTTTGACTCACCCTGCAGTTACTACATAATAATTGTTATTTTATTTTCGGATTACAATGAATTACGTGGTCTATAACCAAATTTTAAGATATTTCCAGGGGCAGATGTGGACTCTGACCACAATCTATTGGTTATGGACTGCAGATTAAAACTTAAGAAAATGCAAAAAGGTGGGAATTTAAGGAGGAGGGACCTGGATAAACTGAAAGAACCAGAGGTTGTACAGAGTTTCAGGGAGAACATAAGGGAACAATTGACAGAAATGGAGGAAAGAAATACAGTAGAAGAAGAATGGGTAGTTTTGAGGTATGAAGTAGTGAAGGCAGCAGAGGATCAAGTAGGTAAAAAGATGAGCGCTAGTACAAATCCTTGGATGACAGAAGAAATAATGAATTTAATTGATGAAAGCAGAAAATATAAAAATGCATTAAACGAACCAGGCAAAAAGGAATAAAAATGTCTCAAAAATGAGATCGACAGGAAGTCCAAAATTGCTAAACAGGCATGGCTAGAGGACAAATGTAACGATGTAGAGGCTTATCTCACAAGGGGTAAGATAGATACTGCCTACAGGAAAATTAAAGATACCTTTGGAGAAAGGAGAACCACTTGTATGAATATCAAGAGCTCAGATGGATACAAAGAAGGGAAAGCAGAAAGGTCGAAGGGTATATAGAGGGTCTATGCAAGGGCGATGTTCTTGAGGCCAATATTATGTAAATGGAAGAGGAGGTAGATGAAGATGAAATGGGAGATATGATACTGCGTGAAGAGTTTGACAGAACACTGAAAGACCTGAGTCGAAACAAGGCCCCGGGAGTAGACAAAATCCCATTAGAGCTACTGGCAGCCTTGGGAGAGCCAGTCCACACAAAAGTCTATCATCTAGTGAGCAAAATGTATGAGTCAGACGAAATATCTTCAGACTTCAAGAAGAATGTAATAATTCCAACCCCAAAGGAAGCAGGTGTTGACAGTTGTCAAAATTACTGAGCTATCAGTTTAATAAGTCACGGCTGCAAAATACTAACGCGAATTCCTTACAGACGAATGGAAAAACTGGTAGAAGCCAACCTCGGGGAAGATCAGTTTGGATTCCGAAGAAATATTGGAACACGTCAGGCATTACTGACCTTATGACTTATTTTAGAAGAAATATTAAGGAAAGGCAAACCTACGTCTCTAGCATTTGTAGACTTAGAGAAAGCTTTTCACAATGTTGACTGGAATACTCTCTTTCAAATTCTAAAGGTGGCAGGGGTAAAATACAGGGAGCGAAAGGCTATTTTCAATTTGTACAGAAAGCAGATGGCAGTTATAAGGGTCGAGGGGCATGAAAGGCAAGCTGTGGTTGGGAAGGGAGTGAGACTGGGTTGTAGCCTATCGCCGATGTTATTCAATCTGTATACTGAGCAAGCAGTAAAGGAAACAAAAGAGAAATTTGGAGTAGGTATTAATATCCATGGAGAAGAAGTAAAAACTTTGAGGTTCGCCGATGACATTGTAATTCTGTCAGAGACAGCAAAGGACTTGGAAGAGCAGTTGAACGGAATGGACAGTGTCTGGGAAGGAGGGTATAAGATGAACGTCAACAAAAGCAAAACGAGGATGATGGAATGTAGTCGAGTTAACTCGGGTGATGCTGAGGGAATTAGTTTAGGAAATGAGACACTTAAAGTAGCAAAGGATTTTTGCTATTTGGGGAGCAATATAACTGATGATGGTCGAAGTAGAGAGCATATAAAATGTAGACTGGTAATGGAAAGGAAAGCGTTGCTGAAGAAGAGAAATTTGTTAACATCGAGTATGGATTTAAGTGTCAGGAAGTAGTTTCTGAAAGTATTTGTATGGAGTGTAGCCATGTATGGAAGTGAAACATGGACGATAAATAGTTTGGACAAGAAGAGAATATAAGCTTTCGAACTCTGGTGCTACAGAAGAATGCTGAAGATCGGATGGGTAGATCACATAACTAATGAGCAGGTATTGAATAGAATTGGGGAGAGGAATAGTTTGTGGCCCAACTTGACTGGAAGAAGGGATCGGTTGTTAGGACATGTTCTGAGGCATCAAGGGATCACAAATTTAGCATTGGAACGACGCGTGGAGGGTAAAAGTCATATAGGGAGACCAAGAGAAGAATACACTAAGCAGATTCAGAGGGATGTAGGTTGCAGTAGGTACTGGGATTTGAAGAAGCTTGGACAGGATAGTGTAGCGTGGAGAGCTGCATCAAACCACTCTCAGGACTGAAGATCACAACGACAACCGTGGAAACCTTCCTTCTTAGGCGATTATTTCACACAAGCGTTCGGTCTTTCCATGTCGCCCTGTGTCCTAGGCGTGACTATTTATTGCTGTTGGCTCGAAACTGTGTTTCAACGCCATGCGTATATCTCTGTTGTACACTGACATTTTCCCTCCACCTCCCGGCCACTCAACGACTCTTGGTCGTCACCTGCAATCCCACAAGGCTCCATAGACATTCTCGTCATTCCAGGTCCATTGTGAACATATTTTGCCATGCACCACTAGCATCGCAATTATCTCATAATTGCACAGCAGTACCATCGGTGATTATACTTTAATCCATATGTATAATAACAAATGGATGTACCTATATATGAACGCTCCACATCTCCTTGTAAACTACTGCACTGTTTTCAACCGAACTTGGTAAACGTATCACTTACTGTATGGAAATCATCGCTGCTGGGGTCAGAACGACCTGTCTGTCGAAGATGTCCGGGTAGGGAGTGGGGGGGGGGGGGAGGGGGTCGGAGTAGCCCACAATGTGCGAATACCCTCACTGCAGCCACCAAGAATTTGTGAATGAGAGCACTGAGTGACTGGCAACGAAATTTACACGTAAATTCCAACTCTTCAAAAACTTCTTTTCGCAGATAACATCCGCAAAATTAAAGGAAGAAAGTTTATCGCTTGGTCCCTTATTTTGCTGTTTCTGCAGTAATGGAGTAATATATAACTTCTTTACTACTAACCATATCTGCGACACGTTTCGCAGCCAGTATTCACATAACACCACTGACTGCACTAGAAAAATTATATCAGTGTGCAGCACACAGTCCAGAAAATATGACGTTAATAACGAGATGCACGCAAACCTGCGCGTTATGAATGATATTTTCATTTTTTATTTGCGTACTATTAACTCTATTCCCAACACATTTCGTAGACAGTATCCAAATGTGGCGCTGGATGTACCCAGAAAAGTTAGTACGACAGATACTGCAGGAGATACGATGTCATAAACACTGAGATGCGTAAAAAAATTCCACGTGCTACAGATACAGGTAAATATGTGCAATATATGTGAAATATAATTGACATGTCTATACATGGAAGAGACCAACAGTAAAGAGCTCATCGTAAACCCCTGGACCGATTTCAGCCAAGTCTGGTAAATATATTAGATGCGATCTGGAAATAAATACTGGGGGTAAGGATCACAAGCCTACTACCGTGGTGAGGGAAGAAGGGGAGGAGGAGGGGGGAGGAGGAGATGGACAGAGAGGGGAGAAGAGGAGATTGAAAGCGAAAGGGGGTAGCAGACGAAATGGTCGAGGAAAAGATGGAGTGAGATGGAAGCAGCAGATGAACGGGGGGCCGGGGGGGGGGGGGGGAGGGTGGAGAAGATGGACAGAGAGAAGAGGAGAAGAGGTAGGAGGAAATGGACAGAGAGAGAGAGGAGACAGGAAGACAGAGAGTGGGTGGGGGTGGAGGAGGTGGATGGAGAGTGGGATGGAGGACATGGACAAAGAGGGGGTGCAGATGGAGATGGACTAATAGAAGAGTGGACTAAATATGTACCTGGACAACGCCAGTTGCCGACCGCTGTGGACTAGCGGTTCTAGGCGCTTAAATCCGGATCCGCGCTGCTGCTACAGTCGCAAGCTCGAATCCTGACTCAGGGGAGGCTGTGTGTGATGTCCTTAGGTTAGTTAGTTTTAAGTAGTCTAGGGGACTGGTGACCTCAGGTATTAAGTCCCATAGCGCTTAGACCCATTTGAAGCATTTGACAACCCCAGTTACTCAGGTACTTTTGATATGAAATCTGCTAAAAAAGTATTAAAAATCTAAAAAATTGTCCACCAAAGTGCATTTTAAAAAAGGGTTATATTTTCATCTTTTTTTTTACATACACTATGTGATCAAAAATATCCGGACACCCCAAACACATACGTTTTTCATATTAGTTGCATTTTGCAGCCATCTACTGCCAGGTAATCCATGTCAGCGACCTCAGTAGTCATTAAAAGTCGTGAGAGATCAGAATGGGGCGCTCCGCGGAACTCACGGACTTCAAACATGGTTAGGTGATTGGGTGTCACTTGTGTCACATGTCTATATGGGAGATTTCCATACTCCTAAATATCCCTAGGTCCATTGTTTCCGATGTGATAGGGAAGTGGAAACATTAAGGGGCACGTGCAACAAAGCCCGTCGTCGTCTGTTGACTGACTGAGACTGCCGATAGTTAAAGAGGGTCGTAATGTGTAATAGGCAGACATTTATCCAGACCATCACACTGGAGTTCCGGACTGTATCAGGAAAGAGTGTAAACATTGGACGATTGTACAATGAAAATACGTTGTGTAGAGTGACGAATCACGGTACACAATGTGGCAATCCAAGGGCAGGGTATGGGTGTGGCGAATACTCGGTGAACGTCATCTGTCAGCGTGTGTAGTGGCAACAGCAAAATTCGGAGGCTGTGGTGTTACGGTGTGGTTGTGTTTGTCTTGGAAGGGGCTGGCACCCCCTGTTGTTTTGCGTGACATTATCACAGCAGAGCCGTACATTGATGTTTTGAGCACCTTCCTGCTTCCGACTGTAGAAGAGAAGTTCGGGGATGACGACTACGTCTTTCAAACCGATGGAGCACCTGTTCATAATGCAAGGCCTGTGGCGGAGTCGTTGTACGACAATAACATCCCTGTAATGAACTGATCTGCACAGAGTCCTGACCTCAATCCTATTGAATACCTTTGGGAAGTTTTGGAACGCCGACTTCGTGCTTGGCGTCACCGACCGACATCGATACCTCTCCTCAGTGCAGCACTCCGTGAAGAACTGGCTGCCATTCCGCAAGAAACCTTGCAGCACCTAAATGAACGTACACCTGCGAGAGTGGAAGCTGTCATGGAGCTGTCATTTTCAGCCAGGTGCCCCGATACTTTCGATCACATAGTGTACTTTAAAACTTGTATCAAGTATGTAGAACCTTCGTCTGAGAAATGGTTTAATCCTCTGCAGGCCACCCTTCATGGGGAACTGAAATGACAATAAATAAAAAAGGGGAATCATTGTGGCAACGACATGAGTCGCAACTGGGAAATGTATTGACATAAGCGTCTGTGACAAAGGACTGAGTCTTGTGGCCCGGTACCTGAGAGGGAGTATCTCGGAAACGGCAAAGTCGGTCACCTGTTCTCGTGTTACTGTCGTGAGCACCTATGGACAGTAGCTGGAGGACGTCGAAACCTCGAGTAGGTGACGCGGAGTTGGGCGTTCGCACCTCATCACAATACGTGCTCACCTACTCTGTGAAGCAGCACAGGTGACGAACTGTGGCAGATCTGACGACGGAGTAAAATGCCGAATATATCGGACGAAATCGTTCAGCGCACGTTTTCGGACGTGAGGCACCGCAGCAAGTGCCCCCTACATGTTCCCATGTTGACCCAACCGCAAGTTCAGTTATAATTTCAGTGAGCACCCATCACCAATGTTGAACCGTCGACCTACGCAAACGTGTCACCGGGGCGGATGAATCGCGTTTCTTGTTTCACCAGCTACCAGTTCCAATAATTACCAAGATTCAGTTGCCTTTACCCGTGCCTTCCGGTACCCCAAGGGAGACAAGGGCGAATTGGAGTCTCCTGTGAAGGATATTTGCTAAATTCATGTTGTTTGGCATGTAAGAGGTCTTACTGTCTGAGATACTTCACAACATTTGAGTTCAGAATACAGAAGTAATGCCTCCGAATTTATTACGTGAACAATTTTAAAACTTTTATTAATATTCTACAACTTTAGTCTTCAAGTCCACATCGTTATTTTTCAATATGGTTACCATGGCGACGAACGAATTTCTCCCAATGAGAGACCAGTTTGTTGATACTGTCACTGTAGAAAACTTGGCTTTGTTGAGGAGGCCACAACTTCAACTCTGCTTGCTGCACTTCGTAACTATCAAAGAGAAGTCTCGAAGGTGTTCTTTAAGTCTCGAGAACAGATGACAATCGGTCGGCGCCAAGTCGGGATTGTATGGAGGACCATGGACGGCAGTGAACCCAAAGTGTCGGATTGTTGCAGATGTCGCAGCGTTCGTGCGTGATCAGGTATTGCCATGCTGAAGGAGGAAGTACTCCACGTGCGGACGAATTCTTCGAATTCGTGCTTTTATTTCACTGGTGGTATCTCAAGTTCAGTTGTCTCGTGGAACATTCCTGCCATAAATTATGAAGAAACAAAACTAGCATAAGTGAAGACGGGTATTGATTTTAAAAGAATATGCCTTGTAAGTTAACTTTAAGCTGTATAGTTTTACTAATGACTGCAATAACCTGGAACGAATTAAAACAAAGACATACTTTTGGGAAAGCTAGGTGGAACAATATGTCACAAAGGAAGTTAAAACTACAGTGTATTGAACGGACAAAAAATGAATATACTATTCGTGAAGAAAGCGATATGTATCACAGAACAAACTTGACCTGTTGTTGTAATGGATACTGTAATACGAACTCAAATGACGAGCACATATGTTGCGGAGACATTGGAATTTGTATAACAAAAAATTGGTAGTCTTAAGTGGGATGTAACAGATTTTGGCCCACAAAAATAGATTTTCCAAAAATATTATTTTCTTGATCTACACAGTTTAATCTACGTTGTGTGTGAATTTTATCGTGAGAGCAGCTTTAGAAATGCCTTTAAATTGTTAAACTGATTAACTCGACACTGGAGGCCACTTCCACCTTTTCCGACATTTGGGAAACTGCTTGCTTCAGCGGAATTTTTGTCAGTGTGAGGGCTATTTTCTTTCACAATCTTTGGCTGATATCAATACCTCTGGCTGACATCTATATTTTTGCCCAGAAACTTTTTTGCGTGTGGTCTATTTACATGTTAACAATACCAGCACATATTAGTAGGTGAAAGTTTTAATTCACAAACATTTACAGCTTCAGCATCAAAACTTGGGATAGGAGAATTGTACATGTGCATGAATGAGGTTTCTATGTATTACACTAAAGTCATATTTTTTATTTAGAGCTTCTCTGCCAGGCTACATAGTTTTCATGTTCATGAGGTAGTTGTAAAAATGCGGAATGCATTATTGTTGTTGAAGAAAGTAGAGTGGGAATAGCTTGTGATTTTAAATTAATTTTTAATTCGTATGGCTATGAATTTTCCTTTTCTTCCTTCAAAAAATTCGACACTGGAACCTATGAAAGGAATTTTAGGTTAATATGTGCTCTGAGATGCCTTGGACAAAGCAGGAAAGGAGGTAATTTATTGTGTGGTTTTCTGAACATGCCCCCTCCTTGTGAAAAGTTTTAAAAAATAAGTAGAGAAATGTCTGATGCTGTATGCGATACTGCCCAAGTTTCTACGAAGAAAGCAGTGGAGGAATTGGTGGAAATAAACCGAAACGAAATAGATTCTGGGGTAGATATTCACGACATTTAAACTCCTACAAATGTTACTGACCTTTGTGTGTCTGTAGATGGGACTTGGATGAAAATAGGTCACACATCTCTGTATGGAGTTGCAGCTGTTATTGGTATTGACTGAGGTAAATTTTGAGATGCAGAAATTATGTCTAAAAACTGCCTCCAGTGTGTAACAAGGAGAATGTCCAACAATCAAGACAGTGAGAAACTGTGGCAAGAAAAGCATGCTGTTGCATACTCTAAAATTACAGTGGCTCAAGTGCGAGCATGGAGGCTGCTGCAGATGTGAGGATTTTCTCCATATTTGGGGATCAGTATAGTGCGAGATATACTAAATACCGTGGGGTTGGGGACTCGTCTTCGTTCAAAGCTGTAACAGATAAAAACCCGTGCAATACAACAATAGAAAAGTTGGAATGTGTTGCCCACATCCAAAAGAAGCTTGGTGAAGGGCTTCGTCACTTGCTGAATGAGAGGTGAAGTACCTGAGTATGGAAAACCTCTAGGTGAATGGCAGGCTTACTCTACAAGAAATTCATTCTCTTCAGTTATTTTATGACAGAGCTATCAGGAAGAACACACATAATTAGAGGCAATGAAGCGTGCTGTGTGGGCAACTTTTTTCCACAATCTATCCACTGACTAAGCACCAATGCACAGCTGTGTCCGAAAGACGATTGGTGTAAGTTCAACAACAGAAGCGAGACGTATTGACATAAACACTCATTACCAGAACCTGTTATGAATGCAATTAAGCCCACATTCAAGTCTCTTGCAAATCCTGATTTATTGAGGAAGGTCTTCGTGGAAAGACACAAAATGCTAATGAAATCCTTAGTAATTTAGTTTGATTAGATACTCAAAAAGAACATTCGGTTGACTTAAAGTACACAAAATAGGTATCTATGATGAATTTTTTTGTTACAATAACGGAAATAATAGCAGAATTGAAGTGCTGCAGAGAGTTGGTATAGATCCTGATGTGTTTACAACAAAAGTATTTTTCATCATCAAACGACAGCAGGGTCAAGAAAGCTAATAGATCAGTGTCTTACCTGCAAATAGAGGCCAGACAGATTAGAAGAAGAGAGGAAAGAAACCTTGAGGACGAGGAGTATAAGTATAGAGTATTTTAAAATTGAGGTTAGCTTATTACCTTTAGAAGTATGAGAAGAAACTCTTCGTCCTCATTTTCTCTGTTTTACATTTTTTACGTTTTCAGCAGAATTTTCTCAAAAGGCATAAGCTCTAATGGTATGAAATTTATACGAACTATTCCCAACGTGTTGCTGTCTACCTGGAACTAAAAATTATAAGTTAATGCTGTTAAATTCTGATTTTTAAGTGATTGTATGCAGAAGAATAGTTAATTTTGCACGTGCAAAATTAAAAACTCTGCAGATGATACAATTTGTACCATAAATAAATAACTACTGTGCAGTTGTCTTATAATCTTCTCAGGACACTACAAGAAAGTTTTCAGATTACTTGCATGATTAGAATTTGAGGTATGGCTTTTTATAAAAAAGACAATAAAAGAATTAAAAGTTCAGATTTGTGGCAGAATATTAATCCTGAGTATTTTATTATATTTGTACGGTAAAACACAGCTCGTTTGCTTTACACATGCAAAATTTTAGATTTGCACATTAATAAACATGTCTGTAACGATTTTTTAAATAAATGTTTACATTTTCATGTTAACAGAATCTTCCATCGGTTATTGGTAGAACAACATTATAATAAATGAAAAGCACCAGTCTGCTTTTGTTCTACAACCATCTGATGAAGATGGTTTTGTACGCCGAAAACCGGTTAACAATAAAAGTAATATTGTAGAACAAAAGTTTACGTTTTCCGTTACATCCCGCCTTAAGGTTCCCGTGAAGACTGACATACAGAGTTATACAAAAATTAACATTTAGCCAAAAAAATGAAGAAACCTTACACAACACGGAAAGCGTTGGCGGCACACACACTGATATTCACTCAGATAATACTACTGTTAGAATATAAACAGGAAAGTATGTTTTCTGATAAAAATAAAATATGAACATTGACAACATCGACCAGTTACCTAGTTAATTACATGCTCGATATGTCACTACCACGATAAATTGGAATGAAATGGAATGAGTCAATTTGCTAACGTGTGCTTATTTCCTTCTCTAAGGCATTGCTTTTGTAGTCACAGATTCCAGAATATGAGCAAGCAATGCTAGAGGCAAACGAGAGGTTCTCTCAAATCGGGTGGTTCCAATCCACTTCAGTCTTGTAACCACACTTACATTCCGTGTGTCAGCTACAACGCCAAGCATTTCTCCTCTGGCGGATCATTATGCTGTGTCTTAGAGGAAGGATGGCGCAGTGACTGGGCGTTATTCTCAGAATCTGTTCACACATACGGTGGATTTCTATTTATACGCCATGACAGCTGTGAGTGGTCCACATCTCTTACATGAATCTTGGTGTCGCCAAAGCAAGGATTCTGTAGTATAATTTAGTTTCTTTTAGCTAGCTTCTTTTAAATTTCTTTAATGATAATTGCTCCAGAAATCTGACGTCTTGTCTTGCATCAAATATCAAGTTTTCTGACGTAATATTGGTTGTCTTTTCCCGCTGCTGTTGCAGATGATTTGAATGATCTGTTTAAAACTGCCTAGGGCAATATTAGATATGAATGCTCAATGTGTAACAGGAACTGCAAAGCATGTCGCTGCCATTGATAACAAATGACAGAGTTTTATCTTCGTCACAAAACATATTTTTCGACCCATTTTGCTTATAGCTTTTGCTACTAACGTTTGGAGGCGTTCAGTTAGGAGCTCGTGCTCTACCTTAGCAATGAACGAGGTAGTTGAGTTCGTTTCATTAATAGAAACGGCTATGTATACTGCAGTGGTCCATACATGATCAGCTTGCCATTGATTCAAAACGGCGGTCGCTGGCAACTTGGTCATACGTAAAGCTGTAGTAAATCAGGCTGGATATACGATGTCAACCGAAGTTACCACCAGTTCAACCAACGCAACTTAAATTCGCCCATTTTACAAGCGGTGGCTAAGGCACGGTCTTTTGACGTGTTTCGACTGCAAAAGAGGGCACCAGCGCAGAGCCAGGTAACTCCGCAACAGTACACAAGTCACCAGAGCTGTTGTCAACACTTATATCAACTTTCGAATTTACCACATTGTCTCCTATTCTTCAAAACTCATATTTCTCAACAACAAAAATGGTTCAAATGGCTCTGAGCACTATGGGGCTTAACATCTGAGGTCATCAGTCCCCTAGAACTTAGAACTACTTGAACCTAACTAACCTAAGGAGATCACACACATCCATGCCCGAGGCAGGATTCGAACCTGCGACCGTAGTGGTCTCGCGGTTTCAGACTGAAGCGCCTAGAACCGCTCGGCCACTCCGGCCGGCCATATTTCTCAGTTAGATATGAGATGGCACTCCTGCTCGTCACTTGCTGATCACATTGACAACAAATTCACTTCTCTCGCGCCAAATAACTGTGCGCGGTAAATGGAGTTACAGTATACCACCGCCGATCAACCGAAATACTGAACAACCGAAGCCGCTCCAGTCGGCAAATTCGAATTTGTGCGCCACGCTCTATGTAGAAGATCTGCAGTCACTGTGCTGGAAATTCCCTTCCTTGCCAACCGCCATTGTTGCTGTTTGAATGTTGCAGCTTCCTTTTCTTGCACAACTTTAAGTCATTTTACCGCTTTTATATGCATAACTCAAACACTGTCATCTTCACTGATGCAGCGCATAACTCATCACGAGGCAGAAAGCTGAAGATTAGTAAAGGCCCAAAACGCGCCTTAGCATAAATAAAGCTATATAGAGAAGTGGATGAATGCTGTATTTCTTCCAGAAATTTTATTAATGACTTGCGACGCCCAATCAGTCTTCTTGTCAAAAGACATTACGTGACGACCCAAGCAACAGCCTTCGATATGGTCATTGTGTGTAACTTTTTTCCTGTTGAGAAATCGAAGCAACTGTGCATCTTTCAAACGAAGCGACGTACTTTGAACGACATTCTATAACCCCCAGTCGGTATCGTGAATGTGTAACGAAATAAATTGTATCGTGGTGTATTTACGTACACCAGACTGTTACTGAACTTTCTATACAGGCATTTTGACATATATATAAAGTAAAGAACACAGGCTACTCCCTTTGTTACTTATTATTTATTGACAACAAAACACCTTTACGAACTCAAAACATAACAATGACCTGTTTAACAATTAATATCTCTTTAGTACACCAGCTTCAAATTGCAAGATATCTATTAATTACTGAAAAAAATTTAAATCATATCTTTGGCACATAATGAGCAGTGCAGTTAAGTGCATCAGTGCCGAAAATCTAAAAAAAAGTTTAATCTGATGATATCCAGTTTAATGTAATTTCACAAACCTTGAACTTGAGCAAATTTTCTCTCAATTCTGTTCAGTTTTCATCTGCATATCTGCTCCTACAGTGTTAGATTTTCTTTTTTGTGTGTGTTACAACTTTAGTTAGCATGCCGTCTGAAAAAATGCATTCCCTGAAGTGGTGTATACGAACGGTGAAGACATTGTGCATCCTATTTGAGACCAGGAATATGTAGCATAAAATGGTGAGCAATCATATATCTTAGGCTCCTCTGCTACTTACCTCATTAGCGCCCATAGAAAGTGTTCTCTTTTGTTCCTTGACTAAGTCATTCACATTCATCACTCTGATACTGCACATTCAGTTCAGACACAGTATCGTGTTCACTGTTGCGTTCAGGATCACTTTCGTTGGCAGTTTCAGCATCATTGTTTTCAACATCTTCCACCTTATGTAACCACTGGCCGACGACAGCCTCAAAATCTGGAACTGAAACACCCACTTGTTCTTGTTCGCCATGCCGAGTGATGTTCCTGTAAATAATGCAAAATATAAGTGAGCACGTAGCGTCAACTGCCTGGTGGGAGCGCGTCACCTACAGCAACTTTTTCTACATACCAAATAAAATTTACAGCAGCTGCCAACAATGTCCGTTCACTGCAAACGCTCATCACAAACTTAAAGAAACTACTGGGAAGCAGAAGCACACAGCACGGAAAATTCAGGCGTTATGCGAATTGGAATGCTGGAGCGGGTGTCCTCATACTCCACAACACAGACTGAAGGTCAGTCTGCGAATGAATCTATTTCGGTAGTTGACAGCCGGCCTGCAGACAAACTATGTAGTTGCATTCTCTAGTCGTCTCCTTTCCTAGAGCTTTGCTGTAAAGGTTGAGTGGTTCCATTATCGACCCACGATGCCGTATGTGTTTCTGCATAGTCAAAAATTACTTGTCACCTACATATTTAATTTCTCGTTCATGTTTGTCAGGGCTTGATCCAAACATTAGAAGAGGGGAAGATATCGATGCAAATCGAAGATGAAATTGAACCGTTATCGCAGAACACGGGTATTTTTGGTTCTTTTACTTATCGCTGTATCTATTAAATACTGCAATATCATTTACTTTGTTAAATATTGTTAGGTAGCATGAGACTTTGAAATAACCCAATACCATGATAACATACGTACGGACGTCGGCTATTACGAAGTACGTACGGAATAATATTTTAAACACAACGTGCGACTCACCGCCTTCTAATAGATACTTCGCAAGAGCGCTGCTATTTTGAAAAGAAAATGTGCGTTCTTTTACGCAACCTGTAGCAATTAATTTGATTCTCAGGGGGCTGCTGGTCGTTATGTACCAAATGCCATAAAGTAACGGAGATACTGTTATGCTCGTTGAATGGAATATTTTTCATTATTCATTAATCGTTATTTGCAAAGCAAAACTGAAGAGAATCTATTTGCCGTTAAACGGCCAAACTTAAAACATACTGAACTCATTCAGTATTCTAAATATTAATAAATAAAATATATTTTTACTCTGTTAACTCCGAAACCACTGGAAGATCAAGATAGAGAAATCTCTCACATTTACATTAAATCTTATGACATTAAATTCTAATTATAAAATATATTCAGCGAAATGGCCGACCAAATGCTGCTAGGGGAGATGAGCTTCCTGCGACACGAAGTTCAGAAAATAAATTAGTTAATTACAATTACTGATTACGTTCATGAGAGGTGCTCACTAAATCAGTACTACTCACTTTCTCATAACAATTATAAATGCATTTTGCTAAATTGCAGCCAAACTTACATTAAAATACAGACTGCTACACAATGGCGGCCTGCCGATAGACGAAACAAAATGGGAGAGAGAGTTTAATAAAACAATAGTTTCTGGTGATTTTCATTTCCATTACACAGAGATTATTGACAAAGAAATGTTATTTGTTAATCACATCGCTGTTTGTGAGCTTTGGTGGTAATAATTACACTTTTTAATATTTATTATGTATCGCGTACACGTTCATAGTCTTGAAATAATTTATAGGTCACACGTCACACAAGCTAAAAACTTTTTTTTAATGTCAATTTATGTGACCTACCGTCACACCGTCTTACATACCGTCACACCATCTTACAATAGTGAACATGAAACTACTACAGAGCAAGGCTGTGACTCTAGTGTATCAGATAATGAAGAGAGAAGTGAATACAGCGAGGAGACGTCTAGTTTCCATGGCAGAAACAGGTACAAGTTGTACAACCTCAGAGGGGTACAAGTTGTACAACCTCAGAGGAGTTTGAAAACACCAGCTCACAACTGGATCATGAAAGTACCTACACGGAAAGGCATTGCAAGCAGATTGGGAAACTAGTGCAATCCGTTGCAAGAAGGAGAGGGTTTGTTTACCAGAGATATTTTAGAAGAAAACTTGGAAACCTGTCATCTAGTGATCCGTAAAGAGTATGGAGAAGTAATTGGGTGAATGTTGAACATTTGTGAAAATTGTATATCAGTTCATGTGAGAAGTTCATTCTAAACTTATTTTTCACATCCCTCATTTTCATCTTACCGCAACGTACTATTGTGTCATGTAATTTCAGGTGCAATAAACTAGACTGAATTTTTATGTTTCATTTCACTTCACTCTTTTATCGGGTTGCATAATCTCGTTTTGATTATTTATTCTGAGTATTTTTTGTTACACTTGTGCTTCGTATTCTACTATAATCAAATAAGTAATGTATGATTAAATATTAGTGATGGAAGAAAATACTTTTGATAGGTAAAAGAAAGCGGTATAGATTTGGTCTCGATAACGTCATTCATGATGCTAAGAAATCACAACTTGATGAAATGGAATCACAGTAAGACACAATCACTATCTGCCTGAGCATTAGCTTGTGAGAGAGCGTGCTGTTGTGCCATTCACAATGGAGAAGAAACTCAAATGCATTGTTCCGAGTACATCCGATGAGTTTCAAGTAATGGATCAGTTGAAGTGAGGCAGTAGTGCTGCAAGCTAACCTGGGAGACAGCGGAGTCGGAAGTGAAGCAGTATGTATCACAAGCTGAAAAGAAGTGAGATGTCAGTACAAAAGCGACGGTGGAATCTTTCACAGGAAAGCGATTAAAATCAGTCAACTAAAGTCAGTTATTCAAACACTCCCAATCGCCAACTCTTTCAGATTCTCGGTGCTCTCCTGTACGATAAAGCCTATGCAAGATTATGTGTCATTGATAACAGATGAAATGATTAATTTCCTCTCCATCCGTTGAATCTATTTCAGGGCTAAGGTCACCTTGGAGATTGTACCTTTTACAACCAAGCCAAGAAGAATCGTTCTCTGCCCCAGAAATAAACAGCCTATGGTTTAGTGGAACACTGTGCTCCGCAGACAGGTGCTTCAACGATGTACGCAGATCTCAGCATTTGAGAGAGGACATGTATTTGGGCTCAAAGAAGCTGATTGGAGTATTCGACGAATCGCTCGACATTTCAGTATTCGCCAATGTTGGTAGAAAGGGGTGAACCGTGGCGAAACACAGCGGCTAGAAGGAAGCGGTCGACCCAGAGAGACGGCAGAACGAGAGGATGGAACAGTCGTCAGAGGGGCACTCGTTCATCACCATCGATCCGACGCTCAACTGGTGCATCAATGACCTCAAGGACTTTTAACCCGCGGCTCACACAACTTTGAGAACGTTAGGAGCATTACGAGCGGTCTCTCCAACCCACTCATTATTTTGACGATTCAACGCGCCAATTGGACAGAATTTGGCACGATATACCTCGCGGGGGGGGGGGGGGGGGGGGGGGGGGTGGAGGAGGCATCCAACAACAATGTCAATCAATGCCGAGCTGTGTAGGTGCATAATGTTCAGATGTGGACCAACGCGATACTGGCTTGCTGAGTTAGTGAAGCTCTTTCTCTTCAATAAATCATCCTGTTTTCCTGAAATTGTACTCATACTTTTCTGTACATTTACATCACATCAACAGAGTGCCGTCCCATGCCGATTATTTGTCCGTGGTACTTTTTTTTATTTTCTAGAGGTTATTACAGCATCTGCAACGAATCTTAAAAGAGTGATTCTTTGGTAAATAGAGGCTTTAGTTGACAGTGTGCCTTTGGATATCCGTTTGTAGAACGCTACAGCATACTGCAGTCTGCAAGCATACGGGATCAGATGAGGTGCTTTACCGATACGATCGTTAGGACATTTGCTTGCACCCTCCCTCTGACAAACATTTGAGATTAACAGAAAGTGGATTGAAACATGTTTATGGTGTGTGAAAAATCTAACTAAATGTTAAATGCTGGGCGTAGGATCGACAAGACGACATTATATAACGCGGGAGAATATTGCATACTGGGTAAGAGAACACCAAGGCTGTACCTGAAGTGAAGCAAAAATGGTAAAAACGTCATTGTTGACTAACTTATCTGGTTCAAAAAGCGCATGTAGTTGTAACTGTTATTCTTTTGTACAGATCTTTCAGAACCTCAGTTTCTCCTTGTAGGTCATATCGAAGATCACAGACTGGTGCAATATTACACATAGTCGTTTCTGCTTATTACTGTTAAATATCTTATATTTTATTTACTGCTTTTGCTTTTTCAAGGATTACATCTCATCCTCTGGTAGAAGCGTGAAATATAACGCAAATATGGACATGCAGGCAGGACTTCCGAGAGTCCAAACATTAAAGAAGTATGAATGGTGTCCTAGTCACAAGATATACGAATAATCACGCAACCAGATAAAAACTGCTGAGTGAAAGTGAAATCCAGTCTCCGAAATCGGAAACGCAATAAATTAAAAATTACATAAATAATTGTGGCCACTTGTTGACGCATTGTCTGTTGCCTTTTATCTTGGGATCTTCAGCCGGCGTTTGTTTAATAATTTTTAGGAAGTTTCACCGGCAAAAGATAGTAAAATTCGCTGAAATCCGGGTTCTCGTTGTGAAGAACTGCCACACACTGAATACATTAATTGCATGGCCTCTCATTTCAAGCACGGGAATTTAAGTTGTGCTATTTTTTTAACTGCTATGATTGGCTGACAGAAACAAACCGAACAGCCGCCATGTTTACTTCAGTGTCTGTGAGGCTAACATGTCGTATTTGGCGGTTTTCGTATTTGTAACTGCGTGTCATCAAATTATGCAGTTTCACAGATACACTACTTTAAAGATCTCTCCAAAACACATAATTTCTGGAACTGTTCATTGTGCTAAGATGTTGAGAAATGCTACGTCAGTATACAAAAACTTTAATGGCTATTATCGTAAAGGTGTTGGGCTTTCAGTTATTCTATATTCTAATTAAGAAATACTCAGAATAACAAACAAAGGTACTAGGAAGCTATCCTAAATTTGAACTTAGTGGTGCGGTTCAATGTGCTTGTTCTAAATAATATCGCCATTTCGGCTGGCAAACTTTCCACATGATCCGCAGAGGATGAAGAGGGAGGTACAGGCATGCAAGCGTTCTAGCACCTCAATCGTACAAGGACAGTGACAAGTTGCAGGAAAGATCGTCTTCTGCTACTGGGCTTATCTCTCTTTTCTCGACAGCTGAAACAACGCCGTTTTTTGCCTTACAACCAAATACCCGAGTAACGTTTTTTTTAATCCGACTAAAGTTTTTTTTATTTTTATTTTATTTTACTTTTTTTTAGTGACAAGCTGCAGGAGTGATCGTCTTCTGCTACTGGGCTTATCTCTCTTCACTCGACAGCTGAAACAAAGCCGTTTTTTGCATTACAACCAGGTACCCGACTAATTTTTTTTTTTTATTTTACTTTTTTTTTAGTCTGCTTTGATGAGGCTCGCCACTAATTCCTCTCCAATGCTAACATTTTCATCTCAAAGTAGCCCTTGTAACTTAAGTCCTGAATTATTTGCTAGAAGTATTCAAATCTCTGTCTTCCTTTATAGTTTTGGCCCTCTACAGCTCCCTCTAGTAGTATGGAAGTCATTCTCTCAAGTCTTAGCAATGTCCTATCATTCTTCCGCATCTCCCTACCAGATGGAGGGAGGATGTCAACCGACGACAAGAAAGTACCAACACCTAGACATTGCAGATGGGTCATCAAGGGTCATCATAAAATTCGGAGTGGGACTGAGGACACTCCATCAGCCAGCCAGAGACTACTTTGCGCTGGGCAACCGCTGCGCCCTCTCGCAACCCCCGCGTCACCAGGGTCGCTGAACTTCGCCCGGACTTGCGGCTGTTGCGGGGTTGAATGCACAAACATCAGCCAGAATCCAATATGCAGCTGAATGAGCCACAGCCATGGCTGCAGCGGAAGAACAACAACTTCTAAACGATGAGCATAAATGATCGAACTTCAATAAAATATTATTGGTATTGTTGACAATTCGCAGCTTCCTATGCAGAGATGTCTCCGCTCGACCCTCTGTGGTTTATTCTAATCAAAAATATTATTATAATAATTTCATTATATTAAATAAATACAGTACTACACATCGAGTAGGCAGCAAAGGTCTCTACGATACTTCGAAACTACCTCATCTAGCTTACCTGTTTCGACGTAATAACTAAAACTTCGAAATCCTCTTCGAACACTGCTTTCGCATAATAAGTTGAAAAAAATAAATAAAACTCGTTAGATAGCGATATGCACATGCAGAGATGGTGGCAGTATCGTGTTCACAAAGTATAAAAGGCCAGTGCATTGGTGGAGCTGTCATCTATATTGAAGTGATTCGTGTAAAAACAACTTCTGACGTGATTATGTAAGCACGACGGGAATGAAGATTTTGGACGCGAATTGGTGGTTTGAGACAGACCCATGTGACTTTCCAATTCTCAAACAGTTAGGGAATTCAATTGTCTGCGATCCGCATTGTTAAGAATGTGCCGAGAACACCAAATCGCAGCCATAAGCTCTCACCATCGACAATGCGGTAGCCGACTGCCATCACTTAACGACAGAGAACAGCGGCACTACCGTAGGGTTGTCAGTGTTAAAAGTCAAGCAACACTGCGTGAGCTAACTGCAGAAAGCAATGTGTGATGTAAGACTAACGTATCCGTTAGGATAGGGCCGCATGACCCTTGAGAACACATGCACCGTATCAGCTTCAGCGATGTGTCCAAGAGTCTGCCATTTTAGTATCACCTAAGGCCGGCGCACTAGTGGCGGAGGTAGCATTAGGGCGTACAGACCGAGGGCCACAGATCCGGCATCTCATCGCATATGCAGGGTGTCGCGACTGCTGCCGGCTGGCGGCTGGCGGCTGGCGGCTGCCAGCCCATCGTCGCCGCTCGTCTACCCCCCTCCCCCCTCTCCTTTTCCAACCAGCATCCTCTCACCCCTCCCCCCGGCCTAGCGGCTTTAATTCGCCGTCTGTATGCGGCGGCGCTGCCGCCGCACGCGCAATTTCCCGGTAATTACTGCCGCTGCACTCGTCCCGCTGTTTATATCAGCCAAACATCTCTCGCCGCCCGTAATAATTGCAAGTTATACAGGGGAGACTCGGCCGATGCCGCACGCCAAAGTCATTCTGCTCTATTATCCCTTCCCATCCGCAAACATTAGTACAGCTGCTACTCTCTCCACTTTATTTTCTTTCATTCCACGAAACTCTTTACGTCGGCGGATTATAATTTTAATTAATGCTGCATAAGGAAGAAGTGGGCAGAGTATGTGGGCTGTTATTAACAGACTGGAAGATCCATAAATTTAATTTCGCCGGCTTTACTATTTCAACGAGGCACAAGGATGCGACCATATCACGCCGTTAGCTACAACATTAATAAAGTATGGAAAACTGTTTCTTCAATTTTAGCAACGATTTCTGTAGTGTCTACTTTTAAAGTACAGAAGCGGTTCCAAATTTTCTGTCGGTCAACGTCAATTTTTTTGCGTTGCTGACGCAGAAGGTGACTAGTGCGATAATTACCGCACAAACAAATTAACAGCCCATCTATCCAAGTTGCTGACAAGAATAATACACAGTACAATGGAAAAAGAAAATTAAGGATATATTAGATGTCGATCATTTTGGCTTTAGGAAGGGTAAAGGCACCAGAGAGGCAATTCTGACGTTTCGGGTGATAATGGAAGCAAGACGAAAGAAAAATCAAAACATGTTCATAGGATTTGTTGACCTGAAAGAAGCGTCAGACAGTGTAAAATGGTGCAAGATGTTCCAAATTCTGAGTACATAGGGTTAAGCTATAGGGAGAGACAGATAATATACAATATTACAAGAGACAAGAGGGAATAATAAGAGTGGACATTCAAAAACGCAGTGCTCTGATTAAAAAGCGTGTAAGACACGGAAAAAGTCTTTCGCCCCTACTGTTCAATCGGCACATCGAAGAAGCACTGATGGAAATAAAGGGAAGGTTCAGCAATTGGACTAAAATTCAAGATGAATGGATGTTAATGATACGATTCGCTGATGCATTGCTATCCTGAGTGAAAGTGAAAAAGAATTACGCTATTAAGGAATGCTACTATCTAGGCAGCAAAATAACCAATGACAGACAGAGCGAACAGCACTGGCTAAAAGAGCATTCCTGGTCAAGAGAAGCGTACTAGTATCAATCATAGGGCCTTAATTTGAGCGAGAAAAAATTTCTGAGAATGTACGTCTGGTTGGGAAAAACATGGTCTGTGGAAAAACTGCAACAGAAGAGAATCGAAGCATTTGAGATGTGGTGGTAAAGACAAATGTTGAACATTAGGTGGACTGATAAGGTATGGAATGAGAAGTTTCTGCGCAGAATCAAAAAGAAAAGGAATATGTGGAAAACAAGCAGAAGGGACAGGATGTTGGAACATCTGTTAAAACATCAGGGAATGACATCCACGGTACTAGAGGAAGCTGTAGAGGGCTTAAACTCTAGAGGAAGGGAAATCCAGCTAATAATTGAGGACGAAGACGGCAATGTGGTTCAAATGGCTCTGAGCGCTATGGGACTTAACATCTGAGGTCACCAGTCCTCTAGAACGTAGAACTATTTAAAACTAAGTAACCTAAGGACATTACACACATGCAAGCCCGAGGCAGGGTTCGAACCTGCGTCTGTAGCGGTCGCGCGGTTCCAGACTGAACCGCCTAGAACCGCTCGGCCACACCGGCCTGCCGTAGATTGCGAGTGCTACTAAAAAGGATGAGAGGATCAAGGTGGCCAGAAGTGTAGAGTATGCAGATATGTTCAAGGAATAGTAGCGGATGGGGAAAGGAATCAGGTCATAGAGGTTTCATGTAGGGGGGGGGGGGGGGGGGGGGAGGACAGGATGCATATACAGAAGGTGAGGCAGAGTGCATGGCGCTCAAGGATCTGGAGGGACTTACAGAATTTGCGGGGGGGGGGGGGGGGGGAGGATATCCAGGTGGGACTGGCATCTGGCATAACAGAAGATGAGACAGATTAAGGATTTGTCGGTGTGGAGGATGGTAGAGGGGTTCAACCCCCATGTCAGGCCAGAAAGTAGTTTGAGGAGTCGGAGGCGGTTGTAGGCTTTGGATTGGACAGGGCAAAGATGAGGGATCCATGTGAGGTGATGGTCAACGGTGAGGACAAGGTACATGTGGGTGGGGGAGAGGCGGACAGGACGGGCGCAGATGGTAAGGGAGAAATCAAGGAGCCAGAAGGAGCGAGTGGCATGACCTGTGATGATTACCTGGGTCTTGGAAGGATTGATTTCCAGGAGCCACTGGTTACACCATGCTGCAAAAAGGTCTGGAGAAGGTGTTGGGACAGTTGGACGGTAGGAGCAAGGGCAAGGAATGTGGTGTACTGGAAGGGGGGGGGGGGGGGGGGGTTCGGGCATATCTGCTGTGTACATGAGGTAGAGGAGAGGGGAGAGTACGGAGCCCTGGGGCACACCTGCAGAGGGGTAGGGGTAGAAGATGTGGGAATCAGCGTTATGGATGGTAACATAGGAGGGGCAGGAGAAGGAGGAGGCAATTAGACATAGTTGACAGGAAGGGTGTAGGTCTGGAGTTTAAACAGGAGACTGGGATGTCAGACACGGTCGTATACCTTTTCGAGGTCGAGAGAGACAAAAATGGTGGAGCATCAGGAGTTAAGCTGGAGGGAGAGGAGATGAGGGAGGATGTTCTCCGCTCCACCTTACACAGTGTGCTGACTGTACTGCCGCACTGTTGCTGTCGCGGAGACAGAAGGGCCACTCCGCCCAGCGACAGCGCCCTCGCTGGTGTAGCTGCAGTACCTAGCTGCCATCGGTACTGTCGCTGGCCACAACTAGCAGTCATCTGGCGTCTTAGTCTCGAGCAAATTTCGCAGATGACGGGATTTAGCCAAACATCTAGCTTCTTTGCTGAGATCTTTTGTCGGCAAATGCTCACATCATATACGGAACTCTGCTGATTTTATCAGCAGACTGGTGGCTCTCCACTTAAGTAGTTCGGATCTTCTGTGAGTTTTGATGTAGTTTCCCTTTTCACAAAAGTACCTCTTGACGAGGCTTTGTTTCGACATGCTCTTTCCTCAACTTATGTTTAACCAGGTATATTTTGAACAGTCTGACAGTGTCGCCATGGGCAACCCTCTGTTTCCTTTTTTTTTAATAGAAGTGGAGCCCCTCCAAGCCCACACCGGCATGATAGCCACTTCAATAGGTCTACTGCCATCTCTGCGTAGGGGTTACTTTCAATAAAGTGAGGCGTCGCAGGATGGCGGTAATGCGATGTTTCCGTACATCTGGTTAAGGTTAACCATTAGTAGGGGCTCCTGGGCTCCCTCTCCCCCTTCTATCCTGCATTTTCCCTGCCTATCCTCTCACTGCCTCAGTTCTCTTCCTGAAGTCCTCTTGCATTTCCCTCACTGCCTTTCCCCATTCCCTCTCGCATCTGCCCTGCCCCCCCCCCCCCCCCTTATGAGTCTTCCCTCTTTCGAAGTCGAATGAAGGGTAGTGGTTTGAAGGTCAGAGGAAAAAAAGTGCCCAGGCAAGAGCCAAGGGAAGAAAACCTCTGCATTTGTTAGGTCGGGTGTTAAGAGCAGTAGCGGATGTCTTGCTGCCTGCGATAGGTCGTTCAAGGGTAGGCTTTGTTAGTAGTGGGTATCATGCATGTCGATACCTTTGACGTTGTGCTGTGGTGTTGCCCGGCGGCTGCCGCTGGGTGCCGGTGTTGAGCTATCGTTCAGAGTCAGCAACCTGCAACAGTTAGGTTTATCATCGTTTTTTGTGTCCAATAGGTCGTATATCGGATGCACGGTGCAGGGTGCTGTTGGCGAATTGTTTGTGCGTCAGTGGGCGAGCTCGTTGATGTCACCTGCTGGGGCCTGTTGGTAGGCTTAAATAGCAGCTGGTAATTACAAGTCAGTGTTGCTGATATACACGGGCTTGCCAGTTTGTCGCTTGTTGGTGTATGTTAGTTTATCATAGGTGGCTATGCCCTAGCTAGTAGTGTCTCTGTTTCCTCTGGTGGCTAACCTTTCTATGAAGGATTTTGAGGAGAGAGCCCTTGAATCAGCGGTTTGTAAACCAACTGTTTTTGGAGATTCGTCGATGATACTTTCATTGTGTGACCCCACAGAGAAGAAAAGTTAATATACTTTTTTCATCATCTTAACTCCATCCATGAGAATATTCGACTTCCTATGGAACTAGAGAAAGAGCGCTGCCTTCCATTCTTGGATGTTTTGGTTAAACGGAACAGTGACGGCTCGGTGGGAAATTCTGTTTATCGTAAACCCACCCACACTAATTTGTATTTGCATTCTTCAAGTTGCCATCCCCGTCCCAGTCCACGAGTGTACTTAAAACCCTTGTGCACATGGCACATATTGTGTCGGATGCAGAGAATTTGTCTAAGGAACTTGCACACTTAAAGACTTTCTTCAGAGAGGCAATGGATACTCGACCCAGCAAATTAACAGGGTCTCCTCAACTATAGCGAGGAACCAGGAAGTGGATACACAGGAGAATGCGCCAACCAAGTCCCTAGCTTTTTTTCCCCTTCGTTGGAAATATCTCCTTCAAGATAGTGAGGATTCTTAATAATTTTCATGTGAAAGTGATTTTTCGTCCGCCTTCTAAGATTTCAGATTTGCTGGGATCGGTGAAGGATGATTTGTTACTGCGGAAGGCGGGAAATTACAGAATACCGTGTCAATGTGGTATGGCTTATATAGGACAGACAACGCGTGAAATGGAAGAGTGTTGTACAGAAAATCAACGTTGCACTCGCCTACTGCAACCCAGTTAGTCTGCAGTTTTTGAACATGGTATTTCTAACGGACATTCAATGGTGTGTAACAAAACTTCGATTTTGGTCACAGCAACAACTTTTTGGGACTCAGTTATCAAAGAATCCGTTGAAATACGCATTGCGGGAAATCTAATGAACCGTGACAGTTGTTACCAATTGAATAAGGCATGAAATCCCGTCATCTCCGAAATTTGGTCGAGACGCAGTCGCCAGAAGACTTCGATAGCTGCGGCAAGCGACAATACCGACGGCAGTTGAGTATTGCAGCTCCACTAACGAGAGCACTGTCGCTGGGCGGTGTGGCCCTTCTGTTTCCTCAACTGCGGCGCATGCATGGCAGTACTATATCGCGCTATATAAGACAGAGCGGAGAACGTCTTCCCCCTACCCCTCCCCCCCCCCCCCCTGAGATACCTTGGCCCCACCCTCGACCGTCACCTCACCTGGACCCCTCACCTCCAGACCATCAAGCAGAAAGCCCATTCCCACCTCCACCTACTGAAACTCCTGTCTGGGTGGATGTGGGGTCTGCATCCTTCCACCATCCTCCACACCTACGAATCCCTCATCCGTCCTCTCCTCTGTTATGCCAGCGTTGCCTGGATCTCCACACCCACCCTTTTTTACAAGGCCCTCCAAATCCTTGAACGCCATGCACTCCGCCTTGCCTTCCGTATCCGCCTTCCTTCCCCCATACGGCTTCTGTATAAACTCATGCCCCTCCCCCACGTCCTGCTGTTCCTCCAACATCTCCACATCATTTACATTGTCTGCAGGCTTGATCCCCCCATCCCTTGGTTTCCTCCTTCCTCTTCATCCCCCTTCCCCATTGCTGCGCCTCTATCGCTGTAATCCTCCTTCTCTCCACCTCCACACCCTCCATCTTCTTCATCAGGGCAATTTCCAGCGCCTCCTCCGCCCAGATGAACTTCGCCATGACATTTACCCTTCCTTCCAACTATAATCAGGCCTTGCTCCCCTCCTCCCCATGGCCCCTTTTTCCTCTCCCATCCTTCTCCCAGAGCGGATGTTCCTCCTCCCCCCCCCCCCCCTGAGACCCTGATTCCCATCCTTACCTCTTTCCCTCTCATTTCCCTCCCTACCTGGCCCTCTTCGACACGGCCCCCTCCCTTCCTTCTTCCTTCTCCCTTATCTCCTTGCACCTGGCAAGTCCTTCATTTTAATCATCTTCAGTGTGCCATGTCAGTGTTGTGTTTGGTGCTGTTTCTCCTGTGCATCAAGAGGTGTGAATTTAATTGCATGCTGACCTTGTACGTAGTGTTATTGTCAGTATTTGTTATGTGATACGCCATCTGTCGATACCTTTATGCTCCGGTCATACTGCGCCTTGTGTTCTTTTAATTGTCACTGTGGTGGTTTTTTGTGTGTGCTACTTTTTTACGACTTTATTTCCATTTTACAGTCGCCCCTTTTTTGTTTATTGTCTTCAATGATTTTTTTCTATTTTTTATCTATGTATCCTTGTTTTCTCCTTTGTTATTTTTAAGTGTCTTCTATTGTTTGTTCTATGTCTTTCGGCTGAAGAGTAGAGCATATGCTGCTGCCAGCCCGCACCAGTGGCGAAGTAAAATACAATGAAGAAAAAAAAATCTTCCTCGGTCCTTGTTCGGCTGACCTGAAGATGGCTGGCTAGCTGAAATATGGTGCAATGAAGTTTACAAGGACCGGCTTCAAGCCCGAAATCTTTTTGAATAATGTTCGAAATTCTTTTTGTAGTGGTCTAGTTTCCCAGGCACTGTGGATCCACGTATTTCTTCTTTTACTGTCTTGCTTCTTTTTCTTCTTCCTTTAAAGTAGTTGCTATAAGTCCTAATTCACTATTACGAAAATTACTGAAAACATTTACAACTTCCACAAACAGAAACACAGTCCACCACTTCCGAGTGACAATACAAACACGGACAAGCCTCGATTTCATGTGGTTTACATAGGAACGGCCAGAGCTCCGGCGTCACTCACCCGATGCGCGGTTTTGTCACGGCCCGGACATCTTCGACCGGACCTTTAAGCAGTAACGCGTGCTCTTCATTTGAAGGCGATCAAAGCTGCAACGATACATGGTGGACTAGTGAACCTCCATAGTAACAGTGCACCATCATATGACACAGACGTTAGGTGTCACAGACATTGCTGGTATGGTCAAACAAGTTGGAATGTCGAAGACTCTATACACTATGAGCGTCCTAAATACTCTTACATAATTGCTACAGCCAAAAAAAGGGGACGTCAGATGGCACTGTTGGGTGGGAGTTACTGAATGGTCAGTTTGCCTGCCTAATTTGGAAGACTTTTCCTGTCCTCCATGTAGACTGGAGCTTTTCCTTGCTGAAGTTTAAGTGTATTTGAAACCGTCGGTAACAGTAATAGTGGTGTGTAGCGTATTGTGATGTTTGTGTTGGATGATGGTGAGAGGAGGCAAGTGTGAAACCCGCTTCAGGCAGGTATGTCAAAGCACGCTGCCGACCTTAATGTCCCCATCTGACGGATGGATGACTGTCAACGGTGCCATCACTACATGAGACTCCGCAAGAGATTTGAAGTTTAATTCAGGAACCTGGCGCTATCACTAGTGATAATGGACACCACGCTCCACCCATCCTCCTCCCCTCTCCTGTATAGGTGAAGAGAAAAAATAATTAACAGCACCCGGCATACCCATTCAAGTACTGGGCACGCCAGAAGTTCCTTAACTTCGGTGATCTGACAACAACTGGTGCATTCAACGAGGCAAGGTTTTTACCATACCGTTCGCGCTAAGGAAATGGGTTTTACCGGTAACCATCCGACCTTACTTTCGAGATTCTTGTTTCTTCAGTTTGTCGTTAGTCAGCATCCGCGATCGGCCGTTTTCGGTACCAGTGTTGTTGAGTTGGATCTGTCACGTGTGTCTTTCGTGGTATTCTAGGCGTGACGCTGGTTTGTGCGGAGACCTTCAGTTGTTTTGCAGCCATTAGTATTTAGCATACTTCTTCTAGTAGTGAGCTTCGAGCGGGTCTGTAGGCAGATTCACCGAGGACTTAATTCAAGCTCAGGGTTCATCCACCGCAAAGATACCAGCAAAATTGGTACCTTCTGAGGATCTGGGTTAACTAATGGAACGCTCAAGAAAACCTGGCTATGTCTAGTTCAGTCGAGCTTATTGAGGCACGTTCACAGACGTCACAAGGGATATACAGAAATCTGCATCTACAATTAAGTTAGGTACTTCACAACAACACGACTGCCAACTTGAATATCGACTTAAATCGTACGACCTTCGCAAGGTAGCTCTGGGGTATTACGGAAGAAAATGAAATGTGAAACTATAGAATGCCAGACTGAAAATATCTCTGCACAAACTAATAATAATAATAAACTGATAATTTAAATTTTAATAACAGACAAGGAAACTAAAAGCTTCCACCAATGACGATTAGAAGCACCGTGACAGAGGCCTTGAAAGATTTCGAGAAACCACGGAAAACTTACATCACGATGTCGAACAAGCATATATTTTTTTGGATGAATAATCTGTAATGTATTTTTACAGTCTGTTATTTGAACATTTCCTGCAGTCTTAGTTTATGCATGAGACTGGTCCCCCACTGACTATCCTTTGCTTGTCCTGATGATTGGGTTTGCATGGTCAACCTATCCAGCGAGCTATGCCGGTGGTAGCTTTGCGAATGGTAGGATCTCCCAATCCGGGCAGACACTAAATGGTAGACACTAAATGGGTTACCACGGTCCTCCAGGTTACGGGATGGACGTGAGACCAACTCCACCTCACCCTAAAAAAGGCAACTTTTACGGTACGCCAAGAAATATCCTCGAATTCGGTACGGAACAAGAGTGTAAACGACCACAGCAAGTGAAAGGTTAACGCTAGACTATCACGGAAGCGATGAAGTGCTGGATGGAAAAGTGAATAGGTTCTGGCTGGACGTAGCGGCACTTGGACAGATTGGATGCCACAGAGAATGGATGCAAAAATGTGAGTTATACAGTTACTTCTTTAGTCTTCAAGACAGTCAATGAAAAAACGTGCCCATAAGAATGGAAGTCTTACACCCTAACAGTGGTGTCATATAATGAAGCTACAGAACATAAAGAAAGTTAACGATGACAGCGGAAAAAATTAGTTTCTACAAAAACCTAGAATCAGTATACGAATATGCAGTCTTACACTGTAAAAGTGTGTCCTTGGTGGCACCATTCCCGAAGAAGGAGGAAAGACTTTTCTGAGACCCTCCATTGGTCCTCTTAGCTTACACGATTCCTACAGCAACAACGGAATGAGACTAGTAAATCTAGTAACTTCAGAAAACCTATCGACTATAAGTAGCTATTTTCCTCGCAAAACATTCATAAGCTAATTTGGAAGTCACCAGACCAAAACATTCAAAACCAAATAGACCATATACTAGGACAATACACTCAGAAGCGTTATTGAGACAGTAAAATCTGAAAAACGTGCACAAATAGGATCAGATCATTACCTTCTGTTGACAACTATTCGTGAAAAGATAGAATGCAGCAACTGAAGGAGAAGAGGAGTAGATTAAAAAATGAACCCACATGTCGTGGAAGAGGACCATATTAAGGACAGATATATATTGAAATTCGAAATGGTTTTGCTGCCTTTGTGTACAAGAAGATGGTTTCAGAACAGGTGTAGAGGTGCAATCAACAGGAGAAAAGCGGCCAAAGTGTTGTGGCTGACAAAAGAACAAGCTGAAGGAACGAAGTAGGAATACTTTGAAGCAGCTAGAGAAGCAAGAAAGGTCCGAGCAGTTAAGCGAAATTATGTAAACTGCAAATTAACATTGGTAGAGGAGGATCGAACAGTAGGCAATACAAGAGACTTTTACAGGACAGTCAGGTCCTTCAACAAAGGATACAAAATAAGGATCGAAGTGATCAAAGGTCAGGCAGTACAAATGATAACAGATGAAACGATAGCTATAGGGGAATGGACAAACTACTTCGTTAATCTGCTGAAGATTGACGAAACCATCAACAGTGCTACCGCGGCAGAGGAAAAAGAAGAGTTGTACAGGGAAAATAGAGTGGCAGTACTAATATGGAAGAATAAATTGCCAAGGATAAAGGAGGTACAGGAAGTCACAGAACGTTCAAAAGAGCAAATACTTGAGGAATACATGGAATACTTGCAATGATGCCGAAAGGGGGGAGACATATCCTACAAAAAAGGTGGAGTAAGATCTGATCTATTAAATTTGTAGCCGAGAAGGGATTCTGACATGATGGAAACAGTCTGTCACCTTCCTAATATTTACGTAAGGAAGCCTAATGAGATGCTACAACAACAGATAAAATTCCTATGCACGGCTTACAAGATCATGAGCATACTGTTGCTGAAGTGCCTAACACCATACGTCAACGGAATACTTGGATTCCAGCAAGCATTGTTTAGAAAGGGAAAATCAAGTGCTGACCAACTGTATAGAGTGAGGCAAGCATTATCAGAACGCTGAGAATTTCACACAGACGTTCCAAAGAGCTAATGAGATGCTACAACAACAGATAAAATTCCTATGCACGGCTTACAAGATCATGAGCATGCTGTTGCTGAAGTGCCTAACACCATACGTCAACGGAATACTTGGATTCCAGCAAGCATTGTTTAGAAAGGGAAAATCAAGTGCTGACCAACTGTATAGAGTGAGGCAAGCATTATCAGAACGCTGAGAATTTCACACAGACGTTCCAAAGAGCACATATTAGTGTCAACAGGCAAGCACTTCAGCAAGAAATGGAAAGGACGCAAGGTCCCAGTAAACTACAATCAACTGATTTCTTAGGATGGATAGGATGTGTGACTGCTGTGTACGGACGCAGGAGGAGGTGGGCACTGTTCGTGAACAGTTGAACGTGTTGATGGCCGCGGTCAGCCGTCTTCAGGCTGCTGCCTCGGAGTGTAGCGGCGGTGGGTAGTCTGGTGCGTCGCATGCTACACCCCAGGTGTTACATGCTTCTCACACTATCCCTGCTGTCGAAACATCTTCGCGGGTACCGGGCGCGGTTGGGCCACCCTCTCCCCAAGGGCAGTGGCGGGTTCAGCGGCGTTCGCGGCGCACGAGGCGGAGGGTAAATGTGGACGCTGGCCGTGTGGCAACGCCCGCTCTGCCTGTGAGTGGACATGTGGCTGCTCCTTCAGCAAGGTCCGAGCAGGCACATGAGGGGAGGGGGTTTGTTAGTTATTGGGAGCACCAACGTTAGGCGGGTGATGGAGCCCCTTAGGGAAATAGCGGAAAGTTCCGGGAAGAAGGCCAGTGTCCTTGCCGGGGGTCTCACCCGAGATGTGGAGGAGGCCCTGCCGGCGGCGATAGAGACCACTGGGTGCACCCGACTGCAAATTGTTGCTCATGTCGGCACTAATGACTCCTGCCGTCTGGGTTCAGAGGTCTTCCTCAGTTCGTACAGGCGGTTGGCGGAATTTGGTGAAGGCGGAAAGCCTCGCTCGCGGGGTGGAATCAAAGCTAACTATTTGTAGTATCGTTCCCAGAACCGATCGCGGTCCTCTGGTTTGGAGCCGAGTGGAAGGCTTAAACCAGAGCCTCAGAAGATTCTACGGAGATCTGGGGTGTAAATTTCTCGACCTCCGCTCTCGGGTGGAGAAATGTAGGGTCCCCCTAAATAGGCCAGGCGTGCGCTACACGCAGGAAGCGGCTACAAGGAAAGCGGAGTACGTGTGGAGTGCACATGTGGGTTTTTTAGGTTAGAGAATTCCCTTCCTAGGCCCGACAAGATGGCTCCGGAGACGCGACAAGGTAGGACTAGGCAAAATGCAACAGGGAATAACAATATTAGTGTGCTAATAGTAAACTGCAGTAGCGTCTATAGAAAGGTCCCAGAACTGCTCTCATTAATAAACGGTCACAACGCCCATATAGTACTAGGGACCGAAAGTTGGCTGAAACCAGACGTAAACAGTAATGAAATCCTAAACTCGGATTGGAATGTATACCGCAGAG
The DNA here is from genome assembly GCF_023897955.1 of Schistocerca gregaria. NCBI lineage: Eukaryota > Metazoa > Arthropoda > Insecta > Orthoptera > Acrididae > Schistocerca > Schistocerca gregaria. The sequence continues at coordinate 575,363,886 of NC_064925.1, forward strand.
ACAGGCTGGACAGTGAAGGGGGAGGCGTGTTTATAGCGATAAGAAGTGCAATAGTATCAAAGGAAATTCACGGAGATCCGAAATGTGAAATAATTTGGGTGAAGGTCACGTTTAAAGGAGGCATAGACATAGTAATTGGATGTCTCTATAGGCCACCTGGCTGAGCAGCTGTTGTGGCTGAGCACCTAAAGGATAATTTGGAAAATATTTCGAGTAGATTTCCCCACCATGTTATAGTTTTGGGTGGAGATTTTAATTTGCTGGATATAGACTGGGAGACTTAAACGTTCATGACGGGTGGCAGGGACAAAGAAACCAGTCAAATTTTTTAAGTGCTTTATCTGAAAACTACCTTGAGCAGTTAAACAGAGAACCGACTCGTGGCGATGACATATTAGACCTTCTGGTGACAAACAGACCCGAACTATTTGAAACAGTTAACGCAGAACAGGGAATCATCGATCATAAAGCGGTTACTGCATCGATGATTTCAGCCGTAAATAGAAATATTAACTTTAAATGCGAACATTTTTAGGTTAGGCTTTACCGTGACTGTTATTGACATTAAATGAAACAATAAGTTTACTGTTACCAGTCACTGTTTATTTGTTTCCACGACGCGTTTCGAAGGTTTAAACCTCCATCATCAGGTGGATATACATCAGTTAATATGGCATTTGTGTGTTTGTGTTGTGTTACGATTTCTTTGGAGGAAGTTGTGACACTGTCTAGTGGAGAAAACAAAACAGTATTTCAGAACTTGGTCTGTTTTGACAAAATTGAACTTGTATCTAGCAGTAAACATAAATTAAGTAAGATAAAGTACCTCCAGTGGTCACAGGATCCTTTCACAGTCGTAACACATCACATGAACACTATCATATTGTATAAACAAATATGGCGTCGTAATCTATTAGGTGCATGGATCGTACAGCAAAAGAGAAAACGTTCTCACAAAGTCCAGAGAATATACGTCCTAACAACATTATTACAGAAAACTTTTATGAAGGATTTGGAGGTGTTGAATACATTTGTTGGAGTAAATACTTCAGGCAGTATGTAAATACGATTTTGACAGCTTAAAATAGCAAAAAGTTCATACTCATTTATACAATCAAATGTATAATGTGTCTTTTTCCGTCAACTCCTGCTGCTGGGTGCCCTTCTCGGCGCAATACGTGCCCATGACACTTCAGTCTCCTCTTTGTAATCTTTACTATAATGCCCAGCTATTTGCGCAACTCTAGCAGTTCGCGATTTTTACTTTTCCTCGTGTAGTCTCTAATCTTTAGTCTCATAACAGGAGTTTCAAATGGAAGCAGCTTTCTTTCTACATTTTGGATCAGAGTCTAGATCTCTGCTCTTTATTGGGCCACGGCTTGTACTACTGTCCTTTGTGGACAACGATAGGATGTGGGACATGAGATGCTTTCCCAGTGCAGGCATTGACCTGTTTTCCGCTTGAATTCTTGCCACTGTTTCGTGTCATGTCTTTTTCCTTTCACTGAGTAATGCCCCAAGATTTTTGAACTCTTTTCACCTTCAAAAATTTTACCATTCAGGTCTTGTATTGTTATCTCTACTCAATCAAGTATTTGATATTATTTATATTCATATTCGTGCCTGCTCTCGTCGCCTCTTCCTTTAGCACGCTCTCCACCTGAACCAAATCCTGATTAATCCATGGTGTTAAAAATATATCATCTACATAGGCCAGGGTAATGACCGTTCCGCCTAGCCTCTTTCCCATATCTAGGCTTGCTATTTTCTTCAAAGCTCTTTCTAGCACTATATTAAGCAGAAGTGAAAAGAGTCTCCCTACCACACACTATTCTTCACCACGAACTGTCCGACGTTTTCCACTCTCTTTCATCGTGTGTGTTGCCTCGTGCATTAGTTCTACATCTACATCTACATCCATACTCCGCAAGCCACCTGACGGTGTGTGGCGGAGGGTACCCTGAGTAACTCTATCGGTACTCCCTTCTATTCCAGTCTCGTATTGTTCGTGGAAAGAAGGATTGCCGGTATGCTTCTGTGTGGGCTATAATCTCTCTGATTTTATCCTCATGGGCTGTTCGCGAGATATACGTAGGAGGGAGCAATATACTGCTTGACTCCTCGAAACTTTAACAAAAGCCCGTACCGAGTTACTGAGCGTCTCTCCTGCAGAGTCTTCCACTGGAGTTTATCTATCATCTCCGTAACGCTTGCGCGATTACTAAATGATCCTGTAACGAAGCGCGCTGCTCTCCGTTGGATCTTCTCTATCTCTTCTATCAACCCTATCTGGTACGGATCCCACACTGCTGAGCAGTATTCAAGCAGTGAGCGAACAAGCGTACTGTAACCTACTTCCTTTGTTTTCAGATTCCATTTCCTTAGGATTCTTCCAATGAGTCTCAGTCTGGCATCTGCTTTACCGACGATCAACTGTATATGATCATTCCATTTTAAATCACTCCTAATGCGTACTCCCAGACAATTTATGGAATTAACTACTTCCAGTTGGTGACCTCCTATACTGTAGCTAAATGATGTGGGATCTTTCTTTCTATGTATTCGCAGCACATTGCACTAGTCTACATTGAGATTCAATTGCCATTCCCTGCACCATGCGTCAATTCGCTGCAGATCCTCCTTTATTTCAGTACAATTTTCCATTGTTACAACCTCTCTATACACCACAGCATCATCTGCAAAATACCTCAGTGAACTTCCGATGTCATCCACAAGGTCATTTATGTATATTGTCAATAGGAACGGTCATATGACACTCCCCTGCGGCACACCTGAAATCACTCTTACTTCGGAAGACTTCTATCCACTGAGAATGACAGGAGTCACCTCATGGCGGCTGCAGTGTAACACGTGTTAAGTTCGGCTCGCGAAATTTAGTCGAATTCGAAGGTGTTCTCGCAGGTGGTGTTGTCTAGTACAAGTGGAAATCGTGTAAACAACAGTGTTCTGTGCAGTAGTGCTATTTTTTTCTGTGCTCCGCCAATATCTGCGAGAAAATGGTAAACAGAAGAATCAACAGCAGCGCGTCCAGCAGCGGGGAAGCAGCAGGTGCGGCGGGCCTGTTCCTGGCGGAAGGAGCGGCCGCGGCTCCCGGTATAGCGGAGCTGGTCCGCTCTGAGGTAAACGCTGCGCTTCGCGATAAAAACAATCTCGATCTGATAGCAGGCACCATATCAGATACTGTAACGGCAGCAGTATTGGCCAAAATGCGTGAAACTGTTGAGGCCAATACTGCCGAAATTACAGCACTAAAAAAGTCTGTGTCTGAATACGAGAAAAAGGCACGAGAGTTGGAAGTGAAACTATCTGCCGCCACAGACGAGCTAGAACAGTACCAAAGGCGAAATAGTCTACGACTGTTTGGAGTAGCAGAAAATAAAGAAGAAGACACGGACAACCTGCTTATACAGGTTGCGCGTGAAAAATTAGGCGTCGAAGTGACCAAGGCAGACATTGACAGGAGCCACCGGGTGGGACGAAAACTACCAGGTGCTACCAAACCTCGTCGAATAATAATTAAATTTGTGTCGTACCGAAAAAGGGCTGAGATCTTCACCCAGAAGAAGAAGTTAGCAAGGACAGGGATTACAATAACGGAGATCTGACACACGAGCGGCTAAAGATTTTAAACAGTGCCATATCCCATTTCGGTCTTCAGAATGTGTGGACTCAGGATGGCAGAGTAATCATTAAGACTGCAGCTGGAAAGAAGACAGTCACAAACATGACAGAACTAAATAGTATTAAGTGAACCTACTCGAGCCAAAAGTCAAACTTAACACCATTTGCAAATTTTAACAGTCCTATACTCAGATATAGTCTTGTAATTGTATTAACTTTTTAATTATTTGTACCTTCAACTAATTGTTTTTGTAACTGTATTAACTTTTTACTTTTTTGTGTCTTTAGCTGTAGCCATTGCTTAGTTTTAGTTACTGCTAATACTTTTTTCATTTTCTCAGTTTATTCTCTTCCATTCTGTAATAGTTCTATTGCAATTATTAGTCTCTCGTTTAGTTCATTAGTCAACCATCTCTTCGGTTTAAATTGTTCATAACAAAAATCACTATCAGTATCACTTTAGCAAATTTAAATCTAATTGTAGCTTCCTACGATAATCACTACCAGTATCACTCTAGTAAATTTCAATTTAATTCTAGCTTCCTACGATACTCTATTAAATATTAAGCTTACTTCTCTCTGCTGGCAGCATCGGCCTCTTAAATCACTCCCCTTTCCCTTATTTCCACCCTAAGCTGTTTCAAATACTCTAATTACATTTTTCCTCTTACGACATGGGATACTCAGTGACACACAGCTGTCACCATTTTGGTCATATTCTCCCTGCACCGAATACCACTAATCCATTTTCTATACTCCCGCAACCTCAGGAAATCTCTTGCAGTCGCCTTTCTTTCGGCTCTCGCGGAGTCACAAACAGGGCGCGCAAAATCTCGGACACCCCTGTAATATGTCACCTGGCGGAAACACCGGCCAGTGCCCCTCGCGGCAGGTAGCGCCTAACAAAGGGACAAACCAGTCTGCCACCCTACTCCAGGCTGCTCAGCGGAACGCGTCCGAGCTTTTAGCAGCTCACTGCAACATTCAGTCTTTACCTGCGCATTACGAAGAACTTAGCCTCCTCTTCAACCAACTAAACTACCACGTAATCTTCTTATCCGAAACGTGGTTGAAACCACACATATCCTCTGCATCTATTCATCTCCCAGGGTACACATTTCTTAGGGCAGACAGATAAAAAAAGCGAGGTGGCGGGGTCGGCGCATATATACGAACAGATCTCAAAGCGAAAGTCTTATGTACGTCAAATCCTGCTGAAGGAAAAGAGGCTGAATTCATGTTCATTGAAATAAATATACGAAGTCGGAAATTCTTGACTGGCGTAGTGTACAAGCCGCCAAAAATAAGCTCAATGAGTTCCTTCCAGTCGGAATTACATTCACTTCAGTGTCAATACGAACATGTCATCGTAATGGGGGACTTGAACATAGACCTCTACATCTACATCTACATCCGTACTCCGCAAGCCACCTGACGGTGTGTGGCGGAGGGTACCCTGAGTACCTCTATCGGTTCTCCCTTCTATTCCAGTCTCGTATTGTACGTGGAAAGAAGGATTGTCGGTATGCTTCTGTGTGGGCTCTAATCTCTCTGATTTTATCCTCATGGTCTCTTCGCGAGATATACGTAGGAGGGAGCAATATACTGCTTGACTCTTCGGTGAAGGTATGTTCTCGAAACTTCAACAAAAGCCCGTACCGAGCTACTGAGCGTCTCTCCTGCAGAGTCTTCCACTGGAGTTTATCTATCATCTTCGTAACGCTTTCGCAATTACTAAATGATCCTGTAACGAAGCGCGCTGCTCTCCGTTGGATCTTCTCTATCTCTTCTATCAACCCTACCTGGTGCGGATCCCACACTGCTGAGCAGTATTCAAGCATTGGGCGAACAAGCGTACTGTAACCTACTTCCTTTGTTGTCGGATTGCATTTCCTTAGGATTCTTCCAATGAATCTCAGTCTGGCATCTGCTTTACCGACGATCAACTTTATATGATCATTCCATTTTAAATCACTCCTAATGCGTACTCCCAGATAATTTATGGAATTAACTGCTTCCAGTTGCTGACCTGCTATTTTGTAGCTAAATGATAAGGGACCTATCTTTCTATGTATTCGCATCACATTACACTTCGCTACATTGAGATTCAATTGCCATTCCGTGCACCATGCGTCAATTCGCTGCAGATCCTCCTGCATTTCAGTACAATTTTCCATTGTTGCAACCTCTCGATACACCACAGCATCATCTGCAAAAAGCCTCAGTGAACTTCCGATGTCATCCACCAGGTCATTTATGTATATTGTGAATAGCAACGGTCCTATGACACTCCCCTGCGGCACACCTGAAATCACTCTTACTTCGGAAGACTTCTCTCCATTGAGAATGACGTGCTGCGTTCTGTTATCTAGGAACTCCTCAATCCAATCACACAATTGATCTGATAGTCCGTATGCTCTTACTTAGTTCATTAAACGACTATGGGGAACTGTGTCAAACGCCTTGCGGAAGTTAAGAAACACGGCATCTACCTGTGAACCCGTGTCTAAGGCCCTCTGAGTCTCGTGGACGAATAGCGCGAGCTGGGTTTCACACGATCGTCTTTTTCGAAACCCATGCTGATTCCTACAGAGTAGATTTCTAGTCTCCAGAAAAGACATTATACTCGAACATAATACGTGTTCCAAAATTCTACAACTGATCGACGTTAGAGATATAGGTCTATAGTTCTGCACATCTGTTCGACGTCCCTTCTTGAGAACGGGGATGACCTGTGCCCTTTTCCAATCCTTTGGAACGCTTCGCTCTTCTAGAGACCTACGGTACACCGCTGCAAGAAGGGGGGCAAGTTCCTTCGCGTACTCTGTGTAAAATCGAACTGGTATCCCATCAGGACCAGCGGCCTTTCCTCTTTTGAGCGATTTTAATTGTTTCTCTATCCCTCTGTCGTCTATTTCGATATCTACCATTTTGTCAACTGTGCGACAATCTAGAGAAGGAAGCACAGTGCAGTCTTCCTCTGTGAAACAGCTTTGGAAGAAGACATTTAGTAATTCGGCCTTTAGTCTGTCATCCTCTGTTTCAGTACCATTTTGGTCACAGAGTGTCTGGACATTTTGTTTTGATCCACCTACCGCTTTGACATAGGACCAAAATTTCTTAGGATTTTCTGCCAAGTCAGTACATAGAACGTTACTTTCGAATTCATTGAAAGCCTCTCGCATAGCCCTCCTCACACTACATTTCGCTTCGCGTAATTTTTGTTTGTCTGCAAGGCTTTGGCTATGTTTATGTTTGCTGTGAAGTTCCCTTTGCTTCCGCAGCAGTTTTCTAACTCTGTTGTTGTACCACGGTGGCTCTTTTCCATCTCTTACGATCTTGCTTGGCACATACTCATCTAACGCATATTGTACCATGGTTTTGAACTTTGTCCACTGATCCTCAACACTATCTGCACTTGAGACAAAACTTTTGTGTTGAGCCGTCAGGTACTCTGTAATCTGCTTTTTGTCACTTTTACTAAACAGAAAAATCTTCCTACCTTTTTTAATATTTCTATTTACGGCTGAAATCATCGACGCAGTAACCGCTTTATGATCGCTGATTCCCTGTTCTGCATTAACTGATTCAAATAGTTCGGGTCTGTTTGTCACCAGAAGGTCTAATATATTATCGCCACGAGTCGGTTTTCTGTTTAACTGCTCAAGGTAGTTTTCAGATAAAGCACTTAAAAATATTTCACTGGATTCTTTGTCCCTGCCACCCGTTATGAACGTTTGAGTCTCCCAGTCTATATCCGGCAAATTAAAATCTCCACCCAGAACTATAACATGGTGGGGAAATCTACTCGAAATATTTTCCAAATTATTCTTCAGGTGCTGAGCCACAACAGCTGCTGAGCCCGGGGGCCTATAGAGACATCCAATTACCATGTCTGAGCCTGCTTTAACCGTGACCTTCACCCAAATCATTTCACAATTCGAATCTCCGTCAATTTCCTTCGATACTATTGCACTTCTTATCGCTATAAACACGCCTCCCCCTTCACTGTCCAGCCTATCTCTGCGGTATACATTCCAATCAGAGTTTAGGATTTCATTACTGTTTACGTCTGGTTTCAGCCAACTTTCTGTTCCTAGTACTATATGGGCGTTGTGACCGTTTATTAATGAGAGCAGTTCTGGGACCTTTCTATAGACGCTTCTGCAGTTTACTATTAGCACATTAATATTGTTATTCCTTGTTGCATTTTGCCTACTCCTGCCTTGCCGCGTCTCAGGAGGCGTCTTGTCGGGAAGAGACACTCCCTCCGCAATAAACCTAAGAAGATTGTTTAGTTGCAATAGCATGAACATTCTTCCATTACAACCTACACACCATACGGCGCACAGTCATACTCTTATAGACGTGATCGCAACGAAACAGACTGACAGAGTAAGAGATGTTGGTCAATCATCGGCCCCTGGCCTCTCAGCACATGATGTAATATTCCTGGCCTACTCTGTGCAGCCCCCAAGGATCAAATCGCGTTACATAACTTGTAGGAACATGAAACGTATTGACCTTGACACTCTAACAGCCGATTGCTCAGAAATCTCATGGCATCAAATAATCAGAGAACCTACAATCGACGGCAAAATTAATGAACTTGGTGATAAAGTCACTGCCCTCTATGACAAACATGCACCTGTGCGCACAGTCCGTGTAAGAAAATCTCCTGCTCCATGGCTGACAGCTGAATTACGTCAAATGATGACTAATAGGGAAGCTGCCCACAGGCGTTTCAAGGCAGACCCGAAACCCGAGCGTTTCGAAGAATATAGAAAGCTATGGAACAGAGTGAAACAATGCATTCGCAATGCCAAAATCAGGCACGCTCGCTCCCTTGTATGCAGCGATCTGACACCCACGACTCTATGGAAGAATCTCCGTAGCTTGGGGGTCGGAAAGGCAAAATCGGAAACTACTTTTCATGTGTCAGCTAACGAATTAAATGAATTCTTCTCTGCACCTCTGAATACCAGCACGGCTGATAATTACCGTCCACAAGAATCCCCAAACAGGATAACTAACAACGATACCTTCCATCTAAAACATGTAACAACAAATACGGCAAGAAAAGCAATAATGAGAATCTCTTATGATGCAATAGGCAACAACAGTATCGGTATAACCATGATTAAGAATGTTACTGATATCTTAGTACCTGTCTTAACTGACATATTTAATTTTTCCCTCGTGAACGGAATATACCCCACTGCATGGAAAAGAAGCATAATTCGACCCATCCCTAAGATCGAAAACCCGCAACAGGCTCGTGATTACCGACCAATTAGCATACTGCCTGCTGTTTCCAAAGCACTTGAATATATTGTTTAGGACCAAATCACTGAACACTTGCATGAATTCAGTCTATATGACAAATTTCAATCCGGTTTCCGTAAACATCACACCACAAACACTGCTCTAATTAAAATAACTGATGACCTGAAATATGCCATCGACAATCGAAAGGCAACAATATTGACGCTACTGGACTTCAGCAAAGCTTTTGACACTGTCAACTTTGACATATTACTCAGAAAAATGCAACAGCTTAATTCCTCTGATAGTGCAATGAGATGGTTTGAAAGCTACTTAAAAGACAGACAGCAATGTGTTGTCTGCGCAAATGAAAAATCTTCCTGGAAACATGTTTCTTCGGGAGTGCCACAAGGATCAGTCTTAGGACCACTTTTGTTTTCTTTATATGTCAACGATATTTTGTCGGTTTTGTCCTCCTGTAAACATCATTTCTATGCCGACGACCTCCAGCTCTACCTAAGCGTCAAACCTGAAGACGTAAACACTGCAATCGCTCTGATGAATGATGATCTGTCTTCAGTAGTGACTTGGGCGAAAAACCTGGGGCTTAAATTAAATGCAAAATAGACGCAAGTAATCTTAATAGCCCATCAGAAATTAATAAGTTCAGATTTCCGCGAACGGCTACCTCCTATTCTGCTCGAAGGTACTCCAATACCATATCAGAAAACAGTGAAGAACTTGGGTATAACTTTGGACGAGCATCTCAACTGGGCGGAGAATACAGTCGCAGTGTGCCGAAAGACGTCTGCTTGTCTCTATGCTCTCAAAAAGTTTCGGAACATATTCCCACAGGACTTGAAACGCCAGCTCGTGCAAGCACTCGTTCTACCGAACCTCCACTATCGTGATGTGATTCAACAAGGCATGAGTAGTGAAAACAAAAGACGGCTAGAGCTAACCATGAATGCCTGTGTGCGTTACACCTGCAACATTCGCCAATATGATCATGTTAGTGCTTCATACTCCGAGCTAGGGTGGCTGCGGCCGGACAAACTGCGTGACTACCACACTCTATGTCTACTTCACCGACTCCTCATCGCGCAAGCACCCCAGTACCTAGCCTCAGAGATTAAAAACCTGTCATGCCATCATAATCGAAACACGAGGTCACTCTTATCTGGTATCCTAACTGTGCCCACTCACAAAACAAAAACTTTTACAAACTCCTTCTCAGTTGCTGCTGTCCGCCTCTGGAACAAACTGCCCCTTGACTTGAGGAAAATTCAATCTCCTGTTGCTTTTAAGAAGAAGTTGAAGCATTTCCTACTACCATCCGCATAACATTCTCCACAAAATTAATGTGCAAGGCCAATCCTCTCATCTGTCAAATAGCAAACCTAGCGTCTCCTATCTTGCTCCTGAGATGCCTTCCTCTTCATCTATCTCTATTAGCCACGCAGTCTCCTTTTCCTTTATATTTTCCTTAATTATGTTTGATCATGTCTCTCTATTCTTCTCCTCCCTTCACCATGAGTCTCCCTCATACTCCCTGCTGCCAGCACTCCTATCTAAAATCTTTCTCTTCAATAATGTATTCTTCGAGTTGTACCTTTCTAATTGTTTATCTCACTTTTTGTATTAGATGTAGTTTAACATGCCTACTAAAACATATGACTGTAAAATAAGTAGAATGCCTGGTTAGATGTAAGAGAGGGCCTGATGGCCCTAATCTTGCCAGGTTAAATAAATAAATAAATAAATAAATAAATACTGCGTTCTGTTATCTAGGAACTCTTCACTCCAATCACACAATTAGTCTAATAGTCCATATGCTCTTACTTTGTTCATTAAACGACTGTAGGGAACTGTATCGAACGCCTTGCGGAAGTCAAGAAACACAGCATCTACTTGTGAACCCGTGTCTAAGGCCCTCTTAGTCTCGTAGACGAATAGCGCGAGCTGGGTCTCACACGACCGTCATTTTCGAAACCCATGCTGATTCCTACAGAGTAGATTTCTAGTCTCCAGAAAAGTCATTATACTCGAACATAATACGTGTTCTAAAATTCTACAACTGATCGACGTTAAAAATATAGGTCTATAGTTCTGCACATCTGTTCGACGTCCCTTCTTGAAAATGGGGATGACCTGTGCCCTTTTCCAATCCTTTGGAACGCCACGCCCTTCTAGAGATCTACGGTACACCGCTGCAAGAAGGGGGCAAGTTTCTTCGCGTACTCTGTGTAAAATCGAACTGGTATCCCATCAGGTCCAGCGGCTTTTCCTCTTTTGAGCGATTTTAATTGTTTCTCTATCCCTCTGTCGTCTATTTCGATATCTACCATTTTTTCATCTGTGCGACAATCTAGAGAAGGAACTATAGTGCAGTCTTCCTCTGTGAAATAGCTTTGGAAAAAGACATTTAGTATTTCGGCCTTTAGCCTGTCATCCTCTGTTTCAGTACCATTTGCTCACAGAGTATCTGGACATTTTGTTTTGATCCACCTACCGCTTTGACATAAGACCAAAATTTCTTAGGATTTTCTGCCAAGTCAGTACATAGAACTTTACTTTCAAATTCATTGAACGCCTCTCGCATTACCCTCCTCACACTACATTTCGCTTCGCGTAATTTTTGTTTGTCTGCAAGGCTTTGACTATGTTTATGTTTGCTGTGAAGTTCCCTTTCCTTCCGCAGCAGTTTTCTAACTCGGTGGTTGTACCACGGTGGCTCTTTTCCATCTCTTATTATCTTGCTTGGCACATACTCATCTAACGCATATTGTTCGATGGTTTTGAACTTTGTCCATTGATCCTCAACACTATCTGTACTGGAGACAAAACTTTTGTGTTGAGCCGTCAGGTATTCTAAAATCTGCTTTTTGTCACTTTTGCTAAACAGAAAAATCTCCCTACTTTTTTTTAATATTTCTAATTAAATGAAACAATAACGGATGAGACAGGTTAATGGCATCACAAAGGATGTGAGTATCATCAGATTAGCTGGAGAAAAACACATACACGGAAGGTGGAGTTGGGATGATGGGGTCACAAAGGATGTGTGTATCAGCGGACTAGCTGGGGAGGTTATGTACTGCAGATTAAAACTGAAGAAATTGCAAAAAGGTGGGAATTTAAGGAGATGGGACCTGGATAAACTGACTAATCCAGAGGTTGTACAGAGTTTCAGGGACAGCATAAGGTAACAATTGACAGGAATGGGGGAAATATATACAGTAGAAGAAGAATAGGTAGCTCTGTGGGGTGAAGAAGTGAAGGAAGCAGAGGATCAAGTAGGTCAAAAGATGAGGGCTAGTAGAAATCCTTGGGTAAAAGATGAAATATTGAATTTAATTGATGAAAGGAGAAAATAAAAAAAATACAGTAAATGAAGCAGGCTAAAAGGAATTACAACAAGTCAAAAATGAGATTGACAGGAAGTGTAATATGGCTAAGCAGGTGTGCCTAGAGGACAAATGTAAGGATGTAGAGGCTTATCTCACTAGGGGTAAGATAGATACTGCCTACAGGAAAATTAAAGAGACCTTTGGAGAAAGAGAGCCACTTGTATGAATATCAAAAGCTTAGATATAAACCCAGTTGTAAGCAAAGAAGGGAAATCAGAAAGATGGAAGGAGTATATAGAGGGTCTATACAAGGGCGATGTATTTGAGAACAATATTATGGAAATGGAACAGGATGTAGATGAAGGCCCCAGGAGTAGACTACATTCCATTAGAACTACTGACGGCCTTGGGAGAGCCAGTCATGACAAAACTCTACCATCTGCTGAGCAAGATGTATGAGACAGGTGAAATACCCTCAGACTTCAAGAAGAATATAATAATTCCAATCCCACACAAAGCAGGTGTTGGCAGATGTGAAAATTACCGAACTATCAGTTTAATAAGTCACAGCTGCAAAATACTAACACGAATTATTTACAGACGAAAGGAAAAACTGGTAGAAGCCGACCTCGGGTAAGATCAGTTTGGATTCCGTAGAAATGTTGGAACACGTGAGGCAATACTGACCTTACGACTTATCTTAGAAGAAAGATTAAGGAAAGGCAAACCTACGTTTCTAGCATTTGTAGACTTAGAGAAAGCTTTTCACAATGTTGACTGGAATACACTCTTTCAAATTCTAAAGGTGGCAGGGGTAAAATACAGGGAGCGAAAGGCTATTTACAATTTGTATAGAAAGCAGATGGCAGTTATAAGAGTCGAGGGGCATGAAAGGGAAGCTGTGGCTGGGAAGGGAGTGAGACGGAGAAGAAATAAAAACTCTTAGGTTCGCTGATGGCAGTGTAATTCTGACAGGACAGCAAAGGACTTGGAAGAGCAGTTGAACGGAATGGACAGTGTCTTGGAAGGAGGGTATAAGATGAACATCAACAAAAGCAAAACGAGGATAATCTACATCTACATGACTACTCTGCAATTCACATTTAAGTGCTTGGCAGAGGGTTCATCGAACCACAATCATACTATCTCTCTACTATTCCACTCCCGAACAGCGAGCGGGAAAAACGAACACCTAAACCTTTCTGTTCGAGCTCTGATTTCTCTTATTTTATTTTGAAGATCATTCCTACCTATATAGGTTGAGCTCAACAAAATATTTTCCCATTCGGAAGAGAAAGTTGGTGACTGAAATTTCGTAAGAAGGTCTCGCCGCGACGAAAAACGTCTATGCTGTAATGACTTCCATCCCAACTCGTGTATCATATCTGCCTCACTCTCTCCCCTATAACGCGATAATACAAAACGAGCTGCCCTTTTTTGCACCCTCTCGATGTCCTCCGTCAATCCCATCTGGTAAGGATCCCACACCGCACAGCAATATTCTAACAGAGGACGAACGAGTGTAGTGTAAGCTGTCTCTTTAGTGGACTTGTTGCATCTTCTAAGTGTCCTGCCAATGAAACGCAACCTTTGGCTCGCCTTCCCGACAATATTATCTATGTGGTCCTTCCAACTGAAGTTGTTCGTAATTTTAACACCCAGGTACTTAGTTGAATTGACAGCCTTGAGAATTGTACTATTTATCGAGTAATCGAATTCCAACGGATTTCTTTTGGAACTCATGTGGATCATCTCACACTTTTCGTTATTTAGCGTCAACTGCCACCTGACACACCATACAGCAATCTTTTCTAAATCGCTTTGCAGCTGATACTGGTCTTCGGATGACCTTACTAGACGGTAAATTACAGCATCATCTGCGAACAGTCTAAGAGAACTGCTCAGATTGTCACCCAGGTCATTTATATAGACCAGGAACAGTAGAGGTCCCAGGACGATTCCCTGGGGAACACCTGATATCACTTCAGTTTTACTCGATGATTTGCCGTCTATTACTACGAACTGCGACCTTCCTGACAGGAAATCACGAATCCAGTCGCACAACTGAGACGATACCCCATAGCTCCGCAGCTTGATTAGAAGTCGCTTGTGAGGAACGGTGTCAAAAGCTTTCCGGAAATCTAGAAATACGGAATCAACTTGAAATCCCCTGTCGATAGCGGCCATTACTTCGTGCGAATAAAGAGCTAGCTGCGTTGCACAAGAGCGATGTTTTCTGAAGCCATGCTGATTACGTGTCAATAGATCGTTCCCTTCGAGGTGGTTCATAATGTTTGAATACAGTATATGCTCCAAAACCCTACTGCAAACCGACGTCAATGATATAGGTCTGTAGTTAAATGGATTACTCCTACTACCCTTCTTGAACACTGGTGCGACATGCGCAATTTTCCAATCTGTAGGTACAGATCTATCGGTGAGCGAGCGGTTGTATATGAGTGCTAAGCAGGGAGCTATAGTATCAGCCTAATCTGAAAGGAACCTAATCGGTATACAATCTGGACCTGAAGACTTGCCCGTATTAAGCGATTTGACTTGCTTCGCAACCCCTAAGGTATCTACTTCTAAGAAACTCATGCTAGCAGATGTTCGTGTTTCAAATTCTGGAATATTCCATTCGTCTTCCCTGGTGAAGGAATTTCTACTATATCTTTGAATTTGAGCCACATCTCGTCTACATTCGCATAGTCAGTTCGGAAGGAATGGAAATTGTCTTTTAGGAAGGCTTCTAGTGGCACTTTATCCGCTTTTTTAAATAAAATTATTTTGCGTTTGTTTCTGATGGGTTTGGAAGAAATGGTATTGAGCCTAGCTACAATGACCTTGTGATCACTAATCCCTGTATCAGTCATGATGCTCTCTGTCAGCTCTGGATTGTTTGTGGCCAAGAGGTCAAGTGTGTTTTCGCAACCATTTACAATTCGTGTGGGTTCGTGGACTGACTGCTCGAAATAATTTTCGGAGAAAGCATTTAGGACAATCTCGGAAGACGTTTTCTGCCTACCACCGGTTTTGAACAAGTATTTTTGCCAACATATCGAGGGTAGGTTGAAGTCCCCACCAACTATAACCGTATGAGTGGGGTATTTATTTGTTACGAGACTCAAACTTTCTCTGAACTGTTCCGCAACTGTATCATCGGAGTCTGGGGGTCGGTAGAAGGAGCCAATTATTAACTTAATTCGGCTGTTAAGTATAACCTCCACCCACACCAATTCGCACGGAGTATCTACTTCGACTTCACTACAAGATAAACCACTACTAACAGACACAAACACTCCACCACCAATTCTGCCTAATCTATCTTTCCTGAACACCGTCTGAGACTTCGTAAAAATTTCTGCAGAACTTATTTCAGGCTTTAGCCAGCTTTCTGTACCTATAACGATATCAGCTTCTGTGCTTTCTATTAGCGCTTGAAGCTCAGGGACTTTTCCAGCGCAACTACAACAATTTACAACTATAATTCCGACTGTTCCTTGATCCAAGCACGTCCTGTAATTGCCAAGCACCCTTTGACATTGCAGCCCATCCCGCACTTTCCCGAGGCCTTCTAACCTAAAAAAACCACCCAGTCCACGCCACACAGCCTCCGCTACCCGTGTAGCCGCCAGCTGAGTGTAGTGAACTCCTGACCTATTCAGCGGAACCCGAAACCCCACCACCCTATGGATCAAGTCAAGGAATCTGCAGCCAATACGGTCGCAAAACCGTCTGAGCCTCTGATTCAGACCCTCCACCCGGCTCTGCACCAAAGGTCCGCAGTCGGTTCTGTCAACGATGCTGCAGATGGTGAGCTCTGCCTTCATCTCGTAAGCAAGACCGGCAGCCTTCACCAAATCAGATAGCCGCTGGAATCCAGAGAGAATTTCCTCAGATACAAAGCGACACACGTCATTAGTGCCGACATGTGCCACCACCTGCAGCTGGCTGCACCCTGTGCTCTTCATGGCATCCGGAAGGACCCTTTCCACATCAGGAATGACTCCTCCCGGAATGCACACGGAGTGCACACTGGATTTCTTCCCCTCCTTAGCCGCCGTATCCCTAAGGGGCCCCATTACGCGCCTAACATTGGAGCTCCCAACTACCAGTAAGCCCACCCTCTGCGATTGCCCGAACCTTGAAGGCTGAGAATGATCCTCTGAAACAGGGCAGGCAGCTGCATCTGGCTCAGCCAGAGACAGTGCCTGAAACCTGTTTGTCAGACGCACCGGGGAGGCTTTCTGATCAGCCTCTGGGAACGCCTTTTGCTGCCTGCCACGCCTTGGAACGACCTCCCAATCAACCACAGGCGAGGGCTCAGCCCCACTGTGGGCAGCAACCGGGGCAACCACAGCGGCAGACCGATCTAGGGACAGACGGGACGAGGTTGACATCCCCGTGATACCCGAGTCCGGCTCCCCACAGTGGTGCCCATTGGCAACAGCCTCAAGCTGCGCGACCGAAGTCAGCGCCGATTGCAGCTATGAGCCAAGGGATGCCAAGTCAGCCCTCATCCGAACACAGCAATCGCAGTCCCTGTCCATTCTAATCGATGTTTAACAACAGTTACCGAAACACGAGTCCGTGCCTAGATAACGCAAGCGGAACACGCAAAGAATGTATCAACTAACCTGTACAAATGCCTAACGACTGCGCTACAATCTGCTGAATTTACGATTACAGTAACTAAAACTCGAAATTGCACCTCCTATACGAAACTCACACGCAATTTAAATAAGAATCTACGAAGTAAACACTATAGCGCGATGCTATAACTGTCAAATACTATAATACGCCCGAAATATATGAATTAAACAATGAAAGTACCCAAAAACACGCAAAGAAATTAATTAAACTATCTAACGTATAAGTAAGCTAGGGTTATACGACTTGCTGCTGCAGCTGCTTATCCAACGGCGGCAGGAAGCACAATAATGTAATGTAGTCGAATTAAATCGGGTGATGCTGAGGGAATTAGGTTAGGAAATGAGACACTTAAAGTAGTAAAGGAGTTTTGCTATTTGGGGAGCAATATAACTGATGATAGTCGAAGTAGAGAGGATGTAAAACGTAGACTGGCAATGGCAAGGAAAGCGTTTCTGAAGAAGAGATATTTGTTAACATCGAGTATCGATTTAAGTGTCAGGAAGTTGTTTCTGAAAGTATTTGCATGGAAAGTAGCCATGTATGCAAGTGAAACATGGACAATAAATAGTTTGGACAAGAAGAGAATAGAAGCTTTCGAAATGTGGTGCTACACAAGAATGTTGTAAATTAGGTGGGTAGATCACGTAACTAATGAGGAGATATTGAATAGGATTGGGGAGAAGAGGAGTTTGTGGCACAACGTGACTAGTGAAGGGATTGGTTGGTAAGACATGTTTTGAGTCATCAAGGGATCACAAATTTAGCATTGGAGGGACGCGTGGAGTGTAAAAATCGTAGAGGGAGACCAAGAGATGAATTCACTTAGCAGATTCAGAAGGATGTGGGTTTCAGTAGGTACTGGGAGATGAAGAAGCTTGCACAGGATAGTTTAGCATGGAGAGCTGCATCAAACCAGTCTCAGGACTGAAGACCACAACAACAACAACAACAGCTGGGGAGGAACTCATAGTCGGAAGGTGGAGCAGGCTGATTGGCTGGGTCAATGACCGACTGCGTCTTGTGTGACCTATCTGGTACCTATGACACTGGCGCGAGAATTCCGTGGCTCTGGATTAAATTACTTTTACGAAGGTTGCGACCAGCCTTTTTTATATACGTTTATTTAACCCACGACTGGTTTCGGGTTTTCACCCACCTTTAGCTGGACTAATACTGTTATATCTTCATCATTTTGTTGGTTATGTCGGCTCTATGTTGAACGCTGCACTCTGTAGCATAGAAATTCATGTAGTTATTACGTTTTCTAAGCCATAGGCACATGTAATTTACAATTACAAGGTGTAATTTTGATCCTGTTCCTTGTACCTCAGTATTTTGTTTTATGTACTACATGACGTAACCACTTAAGTAATCACTGGTATATTGAAGCAGCGCGTCATTCGTCACGCGACCGACGTATGCTTTCATTTGCTTCGTGAACTACATCTAGGGCAAATTACAAATTTCCTGTATGCTCGGAAATTATTTCTCAATTCTGCTGTGTTTTTAGGTATAATACTGATCAATTTCAAACTTGACAAATCGTGTGTATGAATGGAAAACGGAAGCTACTTGTGCCGCCATATGTATTCCTAAAGCTAGTTTGTTTTACATGACGACTTTTGCTTGATTAGATTACTGGAGCTCAAATAATGCACTAACATACTGGATTAGAGATACAGGAATAACTATTCTACTAATTAGCACATTCTAAAGCAGACTTTAAATTTTTATTTCACTAGAGGGTTATTTTGCGATCGGTAACGAAATGGTAACTAAATTGATATGATGCAGAATTAATAAGTTATGCTTTTCATATAAGGCTACATTATCTGGAAGTCAGAATTTATCTACATTTCTGGAGCAACGACATTTGAGAAACACAAACAGGGCACCAAGCTATTCGTAAGACAAACAGCATGTCTCAGACACATTCATCCCATTCACAAGGCTATGTCCTCTATTTGAACGAAGGTAGAACCTTGGGGTGAATTTTTGCTTTCGCATCGAAACTATAAAACTTTAATTTGAGGCCAGCTGTTAAGTTGCTGGGTCACCATGGTTCCTGCTACGGTTCTCCCTCATGGAGCTGCTACCTCGCTCGCACGTCCATTATGGCTTTTCCCGTAATTGCGAGGGCGTACCGAAAACTTCATTTTCCAACTGGACGAAGCGCCATTGAACTGTCCTCTACATGTGAGAGTTTAACCGTTATAGACTGTTGCTCTATATTACAACGTTAGTACTGGCGGGGGATGTTGGAAACATTCCAAACTTTAAGATTATAAGTAATGTTACAGCCGGAAAAGTCTATGTTGTAGTATTATCCTACTGAGGCCTTAAAATCATCCACAGGTTTACACACTTTTTTGCAATGTTAATATTAATGTAGTTATTAACCTTACAAACAGTAATATAAGAAATTAATACCTCTTTCTTTCCGTGTTCAACACACCGCCAGGTGGCTTGCGGAATATGGATGTAGATGTAGATATCTAAGTTATTAGTTATGGTATGTTTCAAAGTTTTGCACATTATTTTATGTTTCATTCAAAATCAGAAACGTTTTTTAATCGAAACAATCATTACATATCGTAACCGTAAGTGCATCACGCAGAATCTTTTTGTTTGCAGGTCTTTTTTTTCTCGGGCGCTTTGTTCGACTTCCGTTCTTGTTTCTTTCACCGTCCACTTCTCTGTTTGCAAACCCCGGTCTTTCTGGTGTCACCCTGGTCACTTTCTGTTTGATAGCTTTGTGCAGGCAAGACGACGCAACACTCGTGTATACCTGGTTAATTCTCTTTCTACCAACCTTCTGAGCATATTAGTGGTCCCATTGATTGTGGTAAATATTACTTGAACATTTAATCCAGAGATAAGCAATATACGGAAAAATATTGCATAGGGCAAGCGTCTTGTCTTTCTTGACATTTCATCACAAGTACCGACCCTGTTTTTTGTGGAACTGTACATTGCGATAATTTATGCTTCTTTTCCTTTCCTGTGCGCTCATCTATTTTATTATGTATGTGCATATACGGAAAAAGTAACGCCTTGTTTCTATTTTTCGGTACTCACGAGGCGATTGTTACACCCTACTGAAATCCAGATAAGCTACTGTTTACTTCGCATTGTTCCACATTCACAAATTCAGGAGAAAATTCGGTTTCATATTTACGAACGATTCCAACCAAAGTAAGTTTCTTGTTCAGCAGCTCTTTGTACGACCTACAACATGTAAACCAATTTTTGCTCTTATTTTACGATACGTTCCCACAACTGTCTTGCTCGTGTGAATCCTGAGACATGTCTGGAACACTGAATGGAAAATCTGACTTTTTATTTTTTTCCGACGAGTACCTCCATGGCAAGAGCGCACCATAGCCTGGGATCATAGACTCTTAGAATTTTCAGATCATACTTCGATGACTTTCTTCTTCTATAATAGCGAAAATTACTGTTTCCTCTATTTAAAGAGACGAACTATTCATCCACTATCATACATTCGACCACTATGTAGGTCTTGTTACATTTCGCCTGGAACAGTTCAGTTACTTCCGTAATCGGTGCAGGAGCAACTATTTTCTTTTTCTCTTGCCTGCTATGTACGTCATCAAACCGTATATATCTGAAGAGGAATAGGAGCGGGGAGAAACTCATTGTAGTGTGAAATATCTCAGATCCAAAACGTTTCGCATCCCAGAGGTTATTTGGTTCACATGTCGAGAGCGATAAAAAACCGGCCAAAATACGTTACTAAAAAAAAACTTAATTTCAGCTACAACCGTCTCTTTGGAGTTTCGCTTCTAGGCAAAATTCTCTGAAAGAAATTTCTCTGAATTGCTTCTTATTTACACATTAGTACATCCAAAAGATTGTTTTCTTTTTTTTTACGAATTTGTGTTCATCAAATTTCAAAAGCACTCTAAGATCGATTACGCAATTCTTGCTGCACCTCTCACACCCTGCAGATGAATAAATAGTATTTTGAGGTCGTGTCTTCATATTTCATGGTGGAGGGTTCTTCATCCATTTCGGTGATTTGTCCTTCCCCAAGAAGAAATCATTATTTTCAAAACATTATATTATCATCACGATTCATCTGTGTACCAGCTCTATGTTCCAGCTCTTCGTACTCATCGCATGATCACTAATCTGGTTTATCATCTGTTTCTTCTGCTTCTACTTGTTCATGTAACCTCTATATTCATTTCTCGTTTCCTTCATACGTACACATAACTGTAGACAGAGTTGTTACAATACAGTGACAGAAAGACAAATGACCCCGAGACTTGTATTTCACTTGGGAATTGCGGCACTAGACAACAATATGTTCAATTAATATGGAATGAAAGACAACAATGAAACGGCTGTTTTGCCGGCCGCGGTGGTCTCGCGGTTCTAGGCGCGCAGTCCGGAACCGCGCGACTGCTACGGTCGCAGGTTTGAATCCTGCCTCGGGCATGGATGTGTGTGATGTCCTTAGGTTAGTTAGGTTTACCTAGTTCTAAGTTCTAGAGGACTGATGCTCTTAGATGTTAAGTCCTATAGTGCTCAGAGCCATTTGAACCATTTTTTTTTTGAAACGCCTGTTAAACTTAAAAACAACTGACACCTGCTACATTAGACTGGGCACAGGGTGTCCTGAACACCGCGGTGTATATTTTTGGCAGTCAACAATGACAACTGAAATATAGTGTATTCTAATTTAATTATTGACAGGTGTTTTAGACAATTACGAAAATTTCAACAAGCAGTACTAATGGTTTCCAAGGTGTCGGTTACCCGCAGTGCCCGTGCCAGCAGCAAAAGGGTGACAGTGAGCTGCCCCGACGGCGGATTAGCCGTAACGTGAGAACGGACATCCAAGTACGCCTGATCCTAAGGAATACGATCATTCTTCTTCAGGGTTCGTACATGGGACATTGCATGTCCCATGCCGCCAATGTTAAATTATCGAATTTTGTGACCCATTATCTTGGAAACTTTTTAAGAAACCAACTAACAATTTTCCATAATTATTGAATGCACATTTCTACATACACTGAACTAGAATTATTACTAAAATTTTATTGTGGTCATTCTATCTTTTTTTTAAACACTCAATTTTCTAACAGAACTTTGTAAATAAATGAACAAAAGCAAACCAATTCATGATATTTTAATTATTCTAGTTCCATATTTGTTAAATCTCACGCTTGGGATGTTATGAAAATTTCGTTTCTGTACCAGCAGTACTTTTTCATAAAACGAGTCATTTATTGCAAAAAATGTAGTTAAGAGATATTGAGGTTTAAAACTTTTTTTATTACAAATTCTTGTACAGACTTACATTTCTGCGTCTTTTATGAAATCAGTTGCTTCCTCCATCATAGACATCGGTACGACGTTTGGAAGCCGTTCAAACTTCTTGCGTGTAATTCTTTTTTGATGCATTGTTTCGATATATTGGCACCAATTTTTGAAGTCGTCTGCTGTCGAAACCTCATTCAGGAGTAGGGCTTGGTACATGTCCTCAGAAACAAGCTTCATGAGATGTGCAACCTTATCTTCCTCCTTAATTCTAGCATCCACTATTTCATACAGTTCCAAGGCGTCTTGAGTGTAGGATGCTGTAGTTTCTCCTCGAAGCTGTGCCCTCCACTTTAATTTATCTTCAGCCTTGTACTTCTGTCATTGTGTGTCGCCGAAATACTTGCGCAGTTCCGCCTGAAATTCTTCCCAGCTTGTGAACTTCTCGTTGTTCTCATACCATTGCTTGGCAGTGCACTCCATGTAGAAAAAAGCGTAGGCCAAACACATGGTGTCATCCCATTTGTTACATTTGGCTATCTGCTCATATACCTTGAGGCACTTGTTTGGATCTTGGCCATCGTCACCAGAGAACCCAGAAGGATGTCTCATGTGGTGGCACACAGTTGCTGTCATCGTAGCGTCCTCTTTTTCTTCTGTTTCCGATAGATTGCGATCTGTTGAATATGGGCCGAACTCGAGTTTCTCGCCACGTAAACGGCGGCTCTGTTGTGGCCTGATGGGAGCCACTGTGTCGTCGATAATGTGCGGTATCACAGGTTCCGATACCCGGCGCCTCCACCAGAATAATGTGAGGCAGAAGAAGGTGTAATTACATAAATGACGAACACTAACTTCACTTAACGAATGTTTATGCAGCGCTTGTACATACAAGAGCGCGCAGTGAACTGCCTCCGCCTAGAACACATACAGCATATATACAGCTGCAGAACATTCCAGTACAGTGATGCTAGACATTTTTGGACACTTCTAGAATGTACTCGAACGGAATATATATACTGAAATTGTACTGTTCAAGTGAGTTTTGAACTCACGGCCCTCTACGCAACAGTTTAGTGTCATAACCACTAAACTAAGGTGCTACTCAGCTTCTTCTGCGACAAAATGATAAGGCTTTGTACTGACAGATCTCGAATTTTTTAAGTTCTTACAATTTCGCCTAACATGCGCGAACTTTCGTTAAGTGTTGATTTTTGATATCTATGAGTATACGTTTCCACGTTTTGAAGTCGTATTATGATTAAAATATTAAGAAAACAAAGGCGTGACTTTAATTTATTGCAATATTTTAAAGTACTTTAACACAAAATGTAAAAACGCAAGCGATCTGTATGGCTGACTTCAGTTGGTAGTGTATCCGGAATACACGTCAGGTGGCTGGGGTTAAATTAGATTCTTTTTAGGAGGAAAACAACATTTTTTACATGTTTTTTGGAAAAATGTACTTGTGGAAGCAGTAAATTTCAGTGTCCAGAAAACAGCATTTTAATAATTTGTGTGTGTACAAGTAACGAAAAGTTAATTCTCGCTGCGAAGAATCTTGAGGCAAACCCGTAGGCGTAAAGAGGATTATATAGAAATCCCTTCAGCAAAACAAAACAAAACAAAAACGCTAATGGAAGGCCCAAAGTACATAACAGTGCTTATCGCTCACTGGAGATTACTGCGATTATGGACTTGAGTGAAGACCACACGTCAAACACGACCAAGAGGAAGATATTTGGGAAATATGTAAATTTAATGAATACCGCTTAACAAGTTTTGGAGGTAATAAGAGCCTCCTTGCTTTTTTCCCTTGCTATTCATAAGAACGCTTCTTTTCAGAGTTAATAAATTTTTGTGTTGACAATGCCATAAAAAATTATAGAATAATTTAACAGCCCGTTGTTTAGAAAGTTCGCTGCTAATAAAAAGGCGCCTGTTGACATTCTTTGGACTAATATTAGGAATTATGCTTAGGAAACTACGCTATGAAGATTCATTGTAAGCTGAAAACCGCGGAGACCTGTTGTATGAATAGAGTACGATTTTTCTCACCTTCATATAAGTTCGCCAGATGATATATAAACTGTGTGAACGGAGTAACCCATGTCGAACGAGTGTATAATCGACATATTGCTTCTGTTGTCAGTCCTAAGTCATTGTCCATCAAATAAGCAAGGCACGGATAATATGAAACACACACACTCTTATGAAATTTCAACCGCTGCGTAAATTATGTATGTTCTACAAGAGCGTGTTAGCACGAAATATTACATCTTTGGTCGATGTAAAACGAAGATTTATGAAGGAAATGCCTAAATATAAATCCTGAATAATTTACACCAACATTAAATTGCAACATCTTTAATTTTTATTCTGTAAATGACAAGCTAACTCTCTTTTATTATCATCAATCTGGCTGCTGTAGAAGAGACAGGATGAATCTGCTTCACGTAGCCATGGCTCATTCTACTGTGTTTTATTACGTAAAATACAGTTTAGCTCACTAGGAGAACACACAAGTGGCATAACCCGATCTCCCCAAAACTTCACTCAGTGGAAGAGGGGTCAAAATAAGCGAACACATGTCTCGGATTTATCAGTAGATACTCGACCGTTTCTGGGAAAGCGACGTCAAAGTTTAAAGGTATCTTATGCGCCTTTTAAAGCGCCGTGTCTTGAGACCAAATAGTGGCAAATTCATTAACTTAACAGCTACGTGATTTTGCGTCCCGTATTCGAAACCCGATTATTAATCCTTTTTTCTTTTATACACTCAAGTCTGTAGAAGACTGTTCCACGAATGTTTTCCAGTGTACTTAGATATAACGTAGTCCTTATTCGTCTGTCAGCTGTATGTCATTAAAGTAAAGTGAGAAATTATGCGAAATTCTTTTCGGCGAAGCTCTTGTAGAGTACACTGATTCATAAACAATTACACGAACGAGGTTTCGGAAAACTGATCCGTTAAGGACGGTTTGTAGCGAAATTATTGCCAACGGTGCAGTTTTCACCTGCGTACGACGTTTGTTTCCACAGTGAGATTCCTACGAAGAAGTGTCACTGAGCCAAGCCTGCCTTCATATGACGCTCGAGGTGTTCGGAGCATCTGTGGTTTTACGATCTGTATCATCCAAGGGAACGCACCTTATTCCTGAAGAATAATTGTGAAATATCAGAATAAGAGAATTTCAAAAGATTCTAACCTCTCAACATACCGTACACACACTTGTTATGTAATAAATGTGTGACACTTAACTGCGGCCGGCCGAGGTGGCAGAGCGGTTCTAGGCGCTTCAGTCTGGAACCACGCGACCTCTACGGTCGCAGGTTCGAATCCTGACTCGGGGATGTTCTTAGGTTAGTTAGGTTTACGTAGTTCTAAGTTCTAGAGGACTGATGACCTCAGAAGTTTAAGTCGCATAGTCCTCAGAGCTATTTGAACTTAATTGTGAAATTCCGCTGTAATCAGGAACGGTGGAAATGGGGGGTAAGGGGGGGGGGGGGGTGCCTATGGGGCTGATAGCTCCCCCTCAATGGAGTATCATATTACACTGGATAAAATAACTTCAGAAAGCAGCGAATATATTACTCCAACAGATTCAGTCCCTTTTTTACATAGTTATGTAGCAATGTAAGTTGCAGTGTATTTCAAACACATTTTAACAAAAGAATAAGATTGGCAAATAGCTCACTATCTAACCAATAAACCTCATTTAACTTAAAATGGGGGTCTTATTATTTATTAACACACTTTTTTTTACCCTGAACTCCAAAACAGTTACCCAAAACTAATTTAAGCAACAACAAATTTTACCAATTTGTCGGTAGGGGACCCCAACTCTCCTTTTGTTAAGCGATATTTCACTACCCCAAATTCCCTCCCCCCATTACCCTCCCCCCCTGACCGATTTGTAGATCGCCTCTGGCTGCAGTTTTACAATTACTATAACCCCTCTGTATCCAGTGAACGGATAAGAAACACTCGTGTAATAACTTCTACGAACATGAGTAGATAAAGAAATCGGGTGACGACTCCTTCCGTGTTCTCCTCATCAGTTATATTTTAGAGGAGACCTATACAGTAAAAGGTGTCACATGCAAACATACAAGGTTATAATAAGTTCTCATTTTCCTGTTTGGAGGCAGAAAAATATGATCAAGCAGATTTAATAAAATTCTATAAAATGTCCTCTTTTTTTGGCTAAAAAATGCGAAGTTTGAATAAAAGCAGTCAGTCATCGCTATAACTTACGCTAAACAACAAACAAACAAATATAAGTGTTAATGAGACTTCGTGTTTTCATCAGTTTCGTAATTTTACAAAATTATTTGGAAGACTGGCAAAAGAACCAAAATCAACCACTAGTTGATTTTTCGAATCAGACATCTAGTGTGGCTTGTTATTCTGATCTGCTGAAAATTGCAGAATTCTTTTTTCCTCACCTTGTCATAAGGCTAACCAACCACTAGTTGATTTTTAGAATCAGACATCTAGTGTGGCTTGTTATTCTGATCTGCTGAAAATTGCAGAATTCTTTTTTTCTCACCTTGTCATAAGGCTAACAGAGAATGTGTATTCCCTCCTGTAAACGAACAGTTGACCAAAGACACGAACACATTGAAAATAGAAAACATAAAAAATGTTATGTGTGTCCCGTCCAATTTCTAAAAATTGAACTGTCTAAGCTTTTATGAATACATGTTGGGAAACAAAAAATATGTTAAGAGAGATTTCTTCATACTTCAAATATTCATAGGATGAAGGTTAAAAAAGAAAATAATGAGACAAATAAGTGTAGAAATGACAAATAAACTTTAGTACATGTTTAATCTTAAAAGAACCACGGAAAGTAACTGTTTTAGTTTAGGGTACTTCTAAATAGTTGTAGAGCGAATGATTTATCGATTAAGTAAGACCTCTTTTTTTATATGCACTTTCCTCTTTTTTACGATGAATGTATGGTAGCGCTACATACATGAAATATGAAGGTGTAGAAGAAAGATTACTATTATTCAATGTCGCGATCATCTAAGAAGCTACAAAAAGGTTTTATGAACTTTTTGGAAGGGTATCGAAAAAAACTATCAGAAGAAGCAAAATCAACCAGCAGATGAAGTTTGGTGTGCGTATTTTTTAATAATGACAATAAATTCCTTTGCATTTGCAGTAGTGATGCTATGAACGAATAAAATACATGACTACTCATTGTGTGGATGAAAACAGTGAAGTCCCGATGCAAATTAGTGTATTAAGAACATAATACGCAGACTGACCAATAGGTAAATTTGAAAGAAAGCCTATTTTCGATTGTACTGTTTATTAATCACTATGATACTAGCACTTACAAACAAACATTGTATGTCATATATTTTGTAGTAAACTGTCTCCGTATGGCGATGCTCAGCTGTGAGACTGCCGATGTGAATCCTGATGACGGGAAAAAATTTTCAGCGCTAGCGAAAGGGAGAAGAGTTCGCGATGTCAAGTTTCTTTTGATGAGACATTGCCAGTGTCCTGAGCTAAGATCCAAACCGGTCCACAGTGGCTCATAGACTGAAGGTATGAGACACTGTTAATGGCAGTCCTTACGTCGACGGGGGCTTTAGCGCCGGCAGTCACACTGGTGCTATCCAAAGAAGAGTAGGTTCACACACAGTCAAAACATTGCTCTGTAAAGTCATTTCTACCTTATCACATGCCTTTTTGTTTATGCGTAATACAGGGTGACAATTATTGAACTATATGAAACAAAATCGTCATAACTCCTCAACAGTTTGCGTTAGGGCGTTCAAACTGCACGGTTGGTCGAGGGCCATGATGGAAATTAGTGTGTGCATCCAAAATTTTGTTTAGCGACAAAGCCCACTTTTATTTTGATGGGTTCGCCAATAAACAAAATTGGCGCATTTTGGGAACTGAGAGTTCACATTTCGCGATCGAGAAGTCTCTTCACCCTCAATGGGTGACTGTGTGGTGCGCAGTGTCCAGCCACAGAATAATCGTTACAATATTCCTTGCTGGCACGATGACTGCCGAAAGGTAAGTGAAGGTTCCGGACGATGATTTCATCTTCATTATCTAAAGTGACCCTGATTTCGACAATATTTGGTTTATGCAAGATAGAGCTCCATCCTATCGCAGCAGAAGAGTGTTTGATGTCCTGGAAAAGCACTTTGGAGACCTCATTCTGGCTCTGGGATACCCAGAGGCCACTGGCGTGAGTCTCGATTGGCCGCCGTATTTTCCGTATCTGAACATGTCAGACTCCTTTTCGTGGGGCTGTATTACGGACGAGGTGTACAGCAATAATCCCAAAACCATTGCTGAGCTGAAAGCGGCCATTCAGGAGGTCATCGGCAGCATCGATGTTCTGACACTACAGCGGGTCAGGCAGAATTTCGCTGTTCGTCTGCACCACATCATCACCGTTGATGGCAGGCATGTCGAACCTGTCATAACCTAAATCAGAATATCTGTAGTGATATTTACATTTTGAATAAAGCGTGTGAACTCCGTATTTTGTAACTAACTTACGTTTTGTTTTATGTAGTTTATTTATTTTTAATCTGTATCAACTGACAACAGAGAACAGCTTTCTGTGCAATAAGTGAAACATCCCCTACGGAAAAATTTTAAATGACTGTTCTGGTAAACCTCTTACGTTATTTGATTTTCAAATAGCTGAGCAGAACTGAACGTACTCAGACATTTCTCTCTTTCCTTATTCTGATCAACAATAAACTGACACAATGTTTTTAGCGCAACGCAGTCTGACTTTCAATAATCCCTACAAAAGAATGACCTTGACTAACCCATACCTTTCATGAATCACTTACATCACAAAAATCTTCGTTACTCGAACTACTGCAATACAGCGAACGCCAATACTGTCAGCTAAATAAAAGGTTCAAACTACGGAAGGCGCTAACTACTGATAGGCATAGTTAGCAAATGAAAGATTTTGATAGAGAACAAACAATGTGTTTGCCTTAATAGTGTTCAAAAGTCATAACATATATATCAATCCATGATATCCAATTTTACAAAATCACTCTTTCTTATGGACACACGTCCAGATCGTCCGCTCTCAAAACTCCGCCCTCTCTCTCCCCATATCCACCACTGCTGGCGGCTCACCTTCAACTGCGCAACGTTACGCGCTGTTCACATCCAACTGCCCAACACTACAATAGCTAATATTCCAACAATGCAAACCAGCCACAGACTGCACACAGCACAGCCAGCGATTTTCATACAGAGCGCTACGTGACGTTACTAACATAAAACCTTAACAGCCTACTTAAATAAGTAGGTTGGAACTTAAACAGCTGCAATACTGCTGTGGAGACACTATGCAATGGAATGTACTATTTTCGCTGATAGCACATGCTGTTGACATACCTGCCTTGCCTCTGAGCAAATGGACTCGCCCGTCCTACGTCACTGGCGTGCACACAATCGAGGGAAACGCAGTCACTTGTGAGCGAGCGGTCTGACGTAACGGTGTCACTATGTTTTCGAAATAGGAACAACGGAGTTGGATCAAGACTGAATGTTCCAGAGCTTGTACAGCACGATAGTGTCATCAAGGTCTTCAAGAGGCGTGCGGGGAATCGGCATTGCCGTACAGAATAGTGGCGCTTTGGGTAAAAGCCTTCAAAGAAGGTCGGTCGGCACTCTATGGTAGACATGCATCGGGCAGGTTGTCCTAGCGTCCCTGAAGAAGAAGTGCATGCTGTTGCCGTTTTAGTGGACAGTGATCGAGGCCATAAGATTCGTGAGCTCGTCCACGAAGCCGGATTAGCGCATACGACTGTGCTTCGCATCCTGAAATAACTGTCACTGACAGTCCACTGGTGAGGAAAAAGAATTTGAGACCTGCTAACAACGAAAGTGCCAATATACTCAATTCAGTGAATGCTGAGTTAGCAACCAGTGAGCATATGGCTCTTACAGCACTAGTGGTCACTAGTGAGCTTCGAAACGTTAGGTAGGTAAAACGATATGTCTGCTTAACAAATGCTAAACTCCTTTACTACTTTAAGTGTCTCATTCCCTAATCTAATTCCCTCAGCATCACCCGACTTTATTCGACTTCATTCCATTATCCTTTACTTCATTTACTGCATTTTTATATTTTCTCCTTTCATCAGTTAAATTGAATATATCTTCTTTTACCCAAGGACTTCTAGTAGCCCTCGTCTTTTTACCTACTTGATCCTCTGCTGCCTTCACTACTTCATCCCTCAGAGCTACCCATTCTTCTTTTACTGTATTTATTTCCCCCATTCCTGTCAATTGTTCCCTTATGGTCTCCCTGAAACTCTGTACAACCTCTGGTTTAGTCAGTTTATCCAGGTCCCATCTCCTTAAATTCCCACCTTTTTGCAGTTTCTTCAGTTTTAATCTACAGATCATAACCAATAGATTGTGGCCAGAGTCCACATCTGCTCCTGGAAATGTCTTACAATTTAAAACCTGGATCCTAAATCTCTGTCTTACCGTTATATAATCTACCTGATACATTTTAGTATCTCCAGGATTCTTCCATGTATACAACCTTCTTTTATGGTTCTGGATCCAAGTGTTAGCTATGATGCTCTGTGCAGAATTCTACCAAGCGGCTTCATCTTTCATTTCTTAGCCCCAACTACATTTCCTTCTCTCCCTTTTCCTACTACCGAATTCCAGTCACCCATGATTATTAAATTTTCGTCACCCTTCACTATCTGAATAATTTCTTTTATTTCATCATACATTTCTTCAATTTCTTCGTCATCTGGAGAGCTAGCTGGCATATAAACTTGTACTACGGGGTAGTAGGCGTGGGCTTCGTATTTATAATAATGCGTTCACTATGCTGTTTGTAGTAGCTTACCCGCATTCCTATTTTCCTATTCACTATTAAACCTACTCTTGCATTACCCCTATTTGATTTTGTGTTTACAACCCTTTAGTCACCTGACCAGATGTCTTGTTCCTCCTACCACCGAACTTCACTTATTCCCATTATATCTAACTTTAACCTATCCATTTCCCTTTTTAAATTTTCTAACCTACCTGCCCGATTAAGGGATCTGACATTCCACGCTCCGATCCGTAGAACGCCAGTTTTCTTTCTCCTGATAACGACATCCTCTTGAGTAGTCCCCACCCGGAGATCCAAATAGGGGACTATTTTACCTCTGGAATATTTTACCCAGGAGGACGCCATCATTATTTAACCATACAGTAAAGCTGCATGCCCTCGGGAAAAATTACGGCTGTAGTTTCCCCTTGCTTTCAGCCATTTGCAGTACCAGCGCAGCAAGGCCGTTTTGGTTAGTGTTACAAGGCCAGGTCAGTCTATCATCCAGACCGTTGCCCTTGCAACTACTGAAAAGGCTGCTGCCCCTCTTCAGGAACCACAAGTTTGTCTGGCCTCTCAACAGATACCTCTCCGTTGTGGTTGCACCTACGGTATTGCTATCTGTAGATCAGAGGCACGCAAGCCTCCACACCAACGGCAAAGTCCATGGTTCATGAAGGGATCGGTTGGTAGGACATGTTCTGAGGCATCAAGGGATCACGAATTTAGTATTGGAGGGTAGTGTGGAGGGTAAAAATCGTAGAGGGAGACCAAGAGATGAATACACTAAGCAGATTCAGAAGGATGTAGGTTGCAGTAGGTACTGGGAGATGAAGAAGCTTGCAAGGGATAGAGTATCATGGAGAGCTGTATCGAACAAGTCTCAGGACTGAAGACCACAACAACAACAACAACAAATGCATTACGGAACTGATTAACAATAAGGTGAGCAGTTAGTAGCACACATACAGTTTTCGGGATGGAAATGTGGAGAATCGCTAGAAGACGTTGACACGTAATGTAGGCCAGATAATCTGCTATCATGGAAAGGATCAGTCATGGTTCAACAACAGTGATATGAAGCCGCTGTGCAAGCTGATATAGTTGCATAGCAGATTCAAACAATGTCGAACGATAGCTGAGAAGCAAATATTGAATGAAGGTGTTCAGTGTATTCAAAAGCAATGTATGACATGTTCAACTCTACAAACACTCCTACAAGCAGTGCTTCCGTGATATGAGTTTTACCGCCAGCAGCAGCAGCAGCAGTTGGTGTTTGTTAACAGCGATTATTTTAGTCTCTTCTTTTCTCGTATGGTTATTTGAAGCGGCGTAACTATAATATACGTGTACTGATCTGAGCTAACTTATTTTTATTTTTTTTTGTTTTTATCTAGAGTCGAGTGAGCTGTCTTTGTAGGGTAGTGACATGCAAGCGTCTAAGAACACATCGCGGAGGTGATTGAGGAGCAGCTACACTTTCTTACACGAATAACGTTTGCAAATAATATGGATAATTGAATATGAAATAAGAACTCAGTTCTATCAGTGGATTATCCAGCTCAGGGGCGAATCTCCTACACACTGTACTGTTCAGGAATGAAGCTCTTGCGAACTTTGACTGCGTTTCCAAACAGCCGTAATTGGTACGTCTTAATGGTAAATGCAGAGTGGAGCAGTGAGAAGTAGCTCCCCACCCCTCTGAATGCGAGTGAAATTATTCGACTCCTGAAATAGAGTAAACAGCTGTAACAATTGGCAGCTTTGTGTAGTAATCGATTGTTAGCATTCTTCTGTCGGAATTTCAGTTTCTTTGATCAGTGAACTTAGACGTTTCTTTTTGCGGCCTACAAAATGACTCTCTCGACAGCAGAAAAACTTGAAATTGTCGAAGCACACTTAAAAACAGGTTCGATTAAAGAAACTCCAGACATTTTCGGGTGTCAAGCATCTTGGGAGAGGACTACAAAAAAAAGAAATTACAGAATCCTTATAAATGCTGGCGCACCTACGGATCTGTGAAAAATGTAAAACGACAGATAATTCCTTCATTTCGAACTCTATAAGTTATTGCAGACATTCGCCAAAGAATTATTCAGAACTCACAGAAGTCTATGCGTAAACTGTCCAATCAGGTGCATGTAAGTAGGAGTTGCCAGCGAGTACTGAAAAGTCTTAAAATGAAGCCATATCGTGCGACAGTTTTGCAGCAGTTACGGGAAGATGACTGAAACGTCTAGATTGCTGCACGGGGCTTTTGAATAACATCAAAGATAGTTTGTTAAACTCTTTCCAGTACATCATGAGTAATGAAGTATGGTTTCATCTGTCATGTCATGTGAATACACAGAACCCGAGGTACGGGGAAACGGCACTGTGTGTGGACATCACACACATTCATGCCCGAGGCAGGATTCGAACCTGCGACCGTAGTGGTCGCGCAGTTCCAGACTGAAGCGCCTAGAACAGCTCGGCCACACCTGCCAGCAGTCCACGAGTCATCACTGAGGAACGAACGGTCTGCAAATATTTACAGTTCTCACATTTCTTTTTTTTCCTGTGATAACACTTTAAGAACAAGGTCTACGAAACCAACACACAATACAGTAACTGAAATACAACACCAGCTGCGAATTTGCCGCCGTCCATAACGGAACTTAACGCAGGATGTATCTGAATATGATTAGACGTGCACAACTGCTTATTAATATTGCAGAAGGTTTCTTTCAACACTTCTATAAATGTGTTTTTCATTGTAAAAATGATAAATCCATTTCAGCTCTTAGTTTGTGTAATTTCAGTGCGTTTGCTTTATACCTTGTAAAACGACAGCCTACTGTAAACGGAAGAGACACTTTATTCAATCACAAGCACGTGACCGGACGCACAGGTGGCGGCTAAGTTCGGGTCACATTCGTGTCGACAGTTGAAACCAGCTTGACAGGAGCACACGGAGGGCCAATTTTACACTATGCTCCACAGATGGGGTTGTCTCTGGACTTCCGCCAGCCGATAAGGAGAAGAAAACCCTTCCGTTGAGCAGCACAATGGCTGCTCATTTCTTATGGCAGCTTTTCGCGTCCAGTGCAAAATTAAATCTTAACCCGAAATTAGTTAATACTGAACAATAATTGTTACTAAAGAGCCAGTAGGTTCATTTGAAGCAGAAAACATTGACAATTGCGCGTGTGAAGACGCGCCTTCGATATCCGTATTAGTTTATAACTAAAATTCTATAAATAATTCCTGAGCTGTAAAAGTGAATATCTCGGCAACGCATTATCCGATTGTAACAAACGAGATGTCTACGGATACATCTCGTAAAAGTGTATCGCACTTTGATAATTGATTCACTGAAATTATTTGCACATTTGAATGACAGGCTGAAACTGAATTTCACACAGTTAAAAGCAGCTTTTCTTAATAAATCAATAGAGAAACTTTAAAAGTGGCGGCAGTACTGTAAACTTTAGATATATAGCAAATTGTTTAACATACAGGTTAAATTGTTTGTTAATATCTACTCTTATAAATCTGAAAACGGAGGAAAACCATAGAAATTATTGTTTATAAATAAACTGTGACAGATGAAAGAAAATTGGTAACAGTATAATACTTTTCGGAAAATTTCCGTGTGATCTAATGTATCATATGTGTATAAAAGGTTAAAATTAAGAATTTCAGCACTTTTCATGTTCAGTAATTTAACTGACTTCAGTGGTGCTTGACAGAGGTTTCCTGGGTGAACAGCGGCATTTTGGTGAGTCTACCAACATGGCTACGTTCGGACACCTTTGGAGGTGATCAGGTTATGTTTGTGTTACAAGAAAGTTTTATCTGATGAGTGGTGAATTAGCCGCTAGCCCGCGTGTGCGAATTATTAAGAGTTCCTACTTTCGGACATAGGTATTTTTCGGCATCTGACGAACTTGACACTTTTTCGGCTGCGTGTGATACAAGCCGAACTTGTAAGGTTTCAAGGTGTAGCCATTGTGGAATTTATAGTTTGATATACTGTGGAACTTTAACGGTTTTCAAAAGCTAACTTACGCAGTTAACCGTGGCTTATTCAACAGCCTCCAAGGTCTTAGGAAACTCGATCAGGCTCTGAAATTAATTTATGTGAACTTTGACTTCCTATTTTTCTTTGTTCTTATTGGAAATAAATTCGAATTCGTGAAACTATAAAAAATAAGTCAGTGCATACGTGATTTTTGGATAGCAAATCCTGCCTGGATGTACATTAAATACTTTTGTGGAACATTGGCTACGCTGCGACGAATGTGAATTGGCGCCCCATAGATGAAACAGCAAAACTTTTAAGTCCAGCCACATTTACGAGGGGCCATTCAAGTCTTTGTGCTGTGTAAAGTGCGGGTAAATCTTTTAGTGCAACAGTTCGTGGGGGCTTCGAGCTGATACAGAACATTTAAACAGTTTAGAACTTTGATTTTCGGCGAGTGAGAGAGATTGTATTTTATTTCGTCATCCACATCATATGCACATATTGCCCCACAATCTACTCTAACCACAAAAAATCGATACATGTCAGCTTGAGGGTTGAAACAGTGCAAGATAAATTCTGGGCCTTTATTTTATCTGCCATTAATTGAAAATGTGTCGATTCTGCTCTCGAAGCCTGTCCCTCTTGTCTCTTAGAGGACGTGCTTTCAACATGAGGCCCTTGATCACAACAGGTACCAGCATTGTTGTATTGGAAGCGATGACCTCTCCTGTCGATATCGCGATCACAAGATCTCACTCACACAGACTACTACTTATTCCGTTACATGAATCGTTGGAGTATGAAATCTCTGTAGAAACCATACAGCATCTAGTTTCTAGGATTATAACCCCCCACGTTATTGTACAATAGACAACAGGGGTATTGGATACAGTGCAGAAGAAAAATGTGTGCTGTTGAAATGCTTTTATTGTGACTGACTGTCATCACTTTGAGATCCAACAGTTCACTTTTTGGCGATAGAGTAAGCTGTCATTCACATCTGACCATTCTTAACGTGTCTTATACAGTGTAGGAATCTGTGCTATAATACTAACCCTGAAGGCTTGGGCCACTTTGTATACTAAATTTAGCATTTACCGACGCAGATTACGAATACTGTGAACTGGAGTGGGTATCGATCCACGAACGCTGAGATTCGCGAGCAGTGCTCATACTAATTATGCTGTCTAAGCATGTGTAATGTCTACCTAGAAGTTTTAATCTGTCAAGAATTCTCACGTAGGAAAGTAGAGAAAAGGTACAGACGGAACAAAGCTTAGAGGTAGCCTTCGAATTTTGAAAGAACATGCCATTTAAACTAAAATTATAGGATTTAGGGTTCCAGTACGACACAAAGCTGTAATTAGTAATGGAATATCCTTTGTTTCTCGAGACTGAGATGAACTTGCTTCGTGAAAATTTTTCTACTTGGGTAGTGCAAAATAAGATTTCATTTAGGACGGTAGTAGACCACACAAAAAACGAGATGGCTCTCGTGGCCGGACGCGGTGGCCGAGCGGTTCTGGCGCTGCAGTCCGGAACCGCGGGGCTGCTACGGTCGCAGGTTCGAATCCTGCCTCGGGCATGGGTGTGTGTGATGTCCTTAGGTTAGTTAGGTTTAAGTAGTTCTAAGTCCTAGGGGACTTCTGACCTAAGATGTTGAGTCCCATAGTGCTCAGAGCCATTTGAGCCATTTTTTTGGCTCTCGTGCAGAAAAGCTTTCTCGCACTGAGCGCAGGGAGAATCCATCCCATTACTCCGAAGGGGCGGCCACATCGTTAGATTGTTGCGTGCAAAACATACACACATCGAGCTTTCTCTTTCCCACATATCATAAGACTGCTGTCTTCGCTCACTATATGTGCTGAGAAAGTTGTTGATAACCAGGCACATGTGATTTACGCAATGCCATTATGTCAGAAGACGAAAGTAAGGACACAAAATCTCAATAGGAAATGTGGCTGACAGGATTGCAGAAGCCGCTATCTACGGTACTTCAGTCGCAAATCTATACTGACGATAAAACTGCAAAACCCTGTCTGTTTGTTTCAACACGCTCATCCCCAAAACTACCAGATTGATTATCATAGTGTTTCACAGGCATCTTGAGCGTAGCTTTGGGCAACGTATAATCTTTACTTCATCAGCATCAAATCACCAGAAAAATAAAGATACCGGAATTTAAAGTTTTAAGAGTCTGCTCCGCTTAGTAGATTACCTTAGAGACGGCGTAGTACACCGAAGAACTAATAGACGGCGCTGTTGGATCCGTATCACGCCCAAGGCCCGATAGATGGCACTGGTACATTTCTGACCTCAGTGAAAGAAGTATTTTCGGAAGTTTACGTAGTGACAGAATCGAGGGGTGCACTCTTTATCTTTATGAATACAAACAAACATCATATTTACTTGGTTAGGACATATGAATTTACTGATTCCTTCCTCTCTCTACCCATCTGTTCCTCCCCTACATCTGTGTCAATTGTCATCTTCTTCCAACAGTCTCTCTGCCCATGTCTTCCTACCCTATT
Source organism: Schistocerca gregaria (assembly GCF_023897955.1). Classification (NCBI taxonomy): domain Eukaryota; kingdom Metazoa; phylum Arthropoda; class Insecta; order Orthoptera; family Acrididae; genus Schistocerca; species Schistocerca gregaria. The sequence goes on from NC_064925.1 coordinate 575,401,480, forward strand.
CTCTCTCCACTGCAATAAGAAGTTCTAATCCCACGGCACTTCTTCCCAGCTATATGTAATATGTGTACCTGATGTGATTGAAATCGATCCAGGGGCTTAGAAGAAGCTTCTTGCCCACAAATTTACCTACACATGCACGTGTTACATGTATTCAATATATTTCATACATATTCGTACTGAAATTTCACCTATATCTGTAGCGAATTTCGCTCTGCATTTTCGTTTTCTCGCAGCTGAATGTTTATAACGTCCCACCTCCTGAACTGTGTGTTGCATAATGATATAATTTTGGAGGTACGTCTAGAGATATATGTGGACACTGCTCGCGAAATATGTTGTGAATAGAGTTGGTAGCGAGGAAGTAATAAATTAAAACATCATGCATGATGCAACAATTTTCAGGCATCTCATTGTTTATGCCATCATATCTTCTGAACTTTATGTCGTACAGTTGTATATTTCTGCAGGTACATCCACTGGTACATGTCAGTACCAAACGCAAATGGATTGCCAATACAGTTATTAGTGAAGAAGTAATCAATTAGACGGTCACGCCTGGTGAGGCAGTTTTACTACATGAACAACGAAGATGCCGAAAACGATCAATTTTCATTTTTTCATCATCTTGTAGATGGAGTGAACGTAAAAAAAGTCAGATTATGTGTAAATATTGTTGCATGTCACTCAGTGCTTTCATCCTGAACTGCTGGATCATTTTTCACCCCCCCCCCCCCCTCCCCGCTGCTTTGAGAGATAGGTGGTTCTAGCCTCCACAGTGGCTTTTTCCAGACGTATCTTATATAATATGTATCAAGTGTGACTAAATTCCCGAGGTTTAGGAGGAGATGTAGAACATACATACACATGTGGTCAGGATGCTGTTACACACCCACAAGGATGTTATTGAAATGATATCCGTCCGGAGAAGTCTACCTCTTACATCCACATTCCTGGTTTTTATATTTCTCTACTTTTCATTAATTTTTTAATAGTTCCAGAATAAATTTTTAATGTTGAGAAGTGTTGTTCAATTTATTTGCGAGAACAGACTTCAATTTTTGTTTCTGAAGTGATTCATCGCGCTAATTATTTAGTGAGATTAGCCCTTTTGAATCGCTTCTCGTCCTTCAGTGCTTCTACAGTGGTAATGACAATTATCATCGATGCCTGGAATTATTGTTTTGGGGGAATTTTACGACTGTTTGAAAAATTTGCACGCATTAACGAGTGTTGTTATTCGCGGGAAGTGTCACAATACGTGCGGCGCTGGCTGGAACGCCCAGCCACTAAGAGATCCGCAGTGATCGTTTTGTGTGGCGCGCCTGCACGAGTGGCTCTGAACAATGGCTGGACACCCAATTTACCTGCATTCGAAACGAGCTCTAATTGCGAGTGCAATTGCAGTTCTCGTGGTCTACGTCGACAATAAACGCGTCCGTCATTGTCATCAACATGTGTGTGCACGCTCCGCCACCAACGTAGCAACCCTCTGCCCGTGCGTCATCACGTAGGTAGACAAACAGACAAAAAACCTCGCCATATTCTACGATCATTGTTACCTTTATCGTCCGCTCACTGTGATTAATTAGTGATATCTGCAGCAGTTTTTTTTTGTTCTTTACAACAAAGCAAATTTAAGACCCATTTTGTTTTTAATTTTAATTCACTTGTGATTCGGGCGCAATCGAGTCTAGCCAGTCGTCAATCAGAATGTTGGAGATTAAAAGACATATCCAGTCACTCGCATCATTCACATAATATACACACATACACCAAAGACAATGAAATTACGATATGTACAGCAGCCAAAAAGTTATACGTTACCCAGTAGTGTTGTTGTTGAGGTCTTCAGTCCCGAGACTGGTTTGATGCAGCTCTCCATGCTACTCTAACCTGTGCAAGCTTCTTCATCTCCCAGTACCTACTGCAACCTACATCCTTCTGAATCTGCTTAGTGTATTCATCTCTTGGTCTCCCTCTACGATTTTTACCCTCCACACTACCCTCCAATACTAAATTGGTGATCCCTTGATGCCTCAGAACATGTCCTACCAACCGATCCCTTCTTCTGGTCATGTTGTGCCACAAACTTCCCTTCTCCCCAATTCTATTCAATACTTCCTCATTAGTTATGTGATCTACCTATCTAATCTTCAGCATTCTTCTGTAGCACCACATTTCGAAAGCTTCTATTCTCTTCTTGTCCAAACTATTTATCGTCCATGTTTCACTTCCATACATGGCTACACCCCATACAAATACTTTCAGAAATGACTTCCTAACACTTAAATCTATGCCTGATCTTAACAAATTTCTCTTCTTCAGAAACGCTTTCCTTGCCATTGCCAGTCTACATTTTATATACTCTCTACTTTGACCATCATCAATTATTCTGTTACCCAAATAACAAAACTCCTTTGCTACTTTAAGTGTCTCATTTCCTAATCTAATTCCCTCAGCATCACCTGACTTAATTCGACTACATTCCATTATCCTCGTTTTGCTTTTGTTGATATTCATCTTATATCCTCCTTTCAAGACACTGTCCATTCCATTTAACTGCTCTTCCAAGTCCTTTGCTGTCTCTGACAGAATTACAATGTCATCGGCGAACCTAAAAGTTTTTATTTCTTCTCTATGGATTTTAATACCTACTCCGGAATTTTCTTTTGTTTCCTTTACTGCTTGCTCAATATACAGATTGAATAACATCAGGGAGAGGCTACAACCCTGTCTTACTCCCTTCCCAACCAATGCTTCTCTTTCATGTCCCTCGACTCTTATAACTGCCATCTGGTTTCTGTACAAATTGTAAATAGCCTTTCGCTCCCTGTATTTTACCCCTGCCACCTTTAGAATTTGAAAGAGAGTGTTCCAGTCAACATTGTCAAAAGCTTTCTCTAAGTCTACAAATGCTAGAAACGTAGGTTTGCCTTTCCTTAATCTTTCTTCTTAGATAAGTCGTAATGTAGATGTAGATGTAGAAGGTCAGTATCGCCTCACGTGTTCCAGTATTTCTACGGAATCCAAACTGATCTTCCCCGAGGTCTGCTTCTACTAGTTTTTCCATTGGTCTGTAAAGAATTCGTGTTAGTATTTTGCAGCTGTGGCTTATTAAACTGATTGTTCGGTAATTTTCACATCTGTCAACACCTGCTTCCTTTGGGATTGTAATTATTATATTCTTCTTGAAGTTGTAAGTTGTAAGGTGTCAGGCAAATCCAACACCTTCCATGAAAACCCTGACATAATAAGGAAATCTACTAGTATGTCACTTAGCTCCGAATAAATCGTGACATTAAATTAACCAAAGTAATACGAGTAACGAGTGAGCAAATGGAATACCACAGACTAACACAAGAATGCCTAAATGCATGTCGTACCTTCCCACCGAGAGGCAGACGCAGTTCCGAGGGGAGAAACAAGGACAGAAGCCGAGAGCAGAACCGTGTTAAGCTAGAAGGCCCTACGATAAGGGACGGACACCCACGTCTCCAGCTCACCACCCGCACGTTTTAGCATGAGACTTTTTCGCGTCTCAGGTACGTCAAGGAACACCCCCAGCCCATGTTAAAAGCTAGAGCCCTCCAGAAAACAGTATAGATCTTACGATAACACAAAAAGGGCCACTACCACCCACAAGTTTTAGCGTGAGACTTTTTCGTGTCTCAGGTACGTCAAGGACCACCCCCCAGCCCATGTTAAAAGATAGAGCCCTCCAGAAGAACAGTATAGATCTTACGATAACGCTAAAAGGACCACACCAGCTGCTGGTTTTAGCATGCGACTTTTTAGCGTCTCTGTTACGTTGCAAGCTTTGAAAAACATTGCCCCACCACGAAAATTATAACGTTTCTCACTGGATAGACAGAATTTTTGTAGGCGGAGCTTAAGGTTGACATTGAGATCCTGATTGGTCAGATGAAAACACAGCCAGATAGCTTTTTTAAATCTACTTCGGTAAATTGTAGTAAGGAGAAGTTAGGAGAGTGAGTTCCGAGACGGCGAGCTGGATGGCTGGTGCGCCGGCCGCTGTCGCCCTGACGCTGCCTAAACAACGACAAGGTAATGAACGCACGCGATGCCGCATTTTTGAGCGCATAAGGCTTCACTCAGAACTGCAGAAGTCTCATCTGTTACACCGCCTTTTTTTGCGTGATACTAGTGTCGATCATCAATTAAAGCTCATGGTGTTCACATTTGCCACTTGAAGTAAAAATCTGAAACGCGATGATTTTTCTGTTATATAGTTATTGAGAACCCATATCAGCCACTGTAATTTACGACAAGCTAGATAAGCAATTAATGATAATTGAGGGTCACTGTAGACCATTTTGATAGTTTTATCTTTTGTGAAACTTAATTTAAACCTAGATTATAGATGTGATACGGCATAGGTCATCCTTCGATCCATTGTAGAACTTGGAAATCCATTCAGGGAATATTCGTTCACATTTTTGTTGAACACAGTTGGTTTTTACCATCCTGTATTAAAACATTTCCTTTCATCAATAGTGTAATTTATAAACGATGTTTTGTGAGTAGAATAAAATTTCCAATGGTAAACTTAATTGCTTTTTCGATGTTATTTTACCAGCTAACTAAAAATAGGAAAGCCTTGAACCCTTTCCACTAAATTTAGTTAGTATTAAGATTCTTTTACAGGGAGTGCAGTGTAGCTGACGCTGAGATCATTTAGTATTTGGTTATATCATCGCTAGTCTCACTGAACTCTTCTGAATCCTACATGTCATGTGTGGTCTGGCGTCTCCTTACCAGCAACAGGTCCCAGGTTCAAACTAGTTAATTCCCTAAGAAACACGCTCAGAGCGTCGTTGCGCGAAAGTGGTAGGGAGACACGATATAGTACAAACAGACACCACCATGAATGTTTAGAAAGTCTGAGGGAATTTCCCCTGTCTCATACATCTTGCTCACCAGATGGTAGAGTTTCGTCAGGACTGCCTCTCCCAAGGCTGTCAATAGTTCTAATGGAATGTTGTCTACTCCTGTGGCCTTGTTTCGACTCAGGTCTTTCAGTGCTCTGTCAAACCCTTCACGCAGTATCGTATCTCCGATTTCGTCTTCATCCACATCCTCTTCCATTTCCATAATATTGTCCCCAAGTACATTTCCCTTGTATAGACTCTGTATATACTCCTTCCACCTTTCTGCTTTCCCTTCTTTGCTTAGAACTGGGTTTCCATCTGAGCTCTTGATATTCATACAAGTGGTTCTCTTTTCTCCAAAGGTCTGTTTAGTTTTCCTTTAGGCAGTTTCTATCTTACCCCTTTTACTCTGTAGTATAGCAACTTAATGCGACTGGCGAACCTTATTGTTCCACAAGTTTGTTATCTGCATGCCAGAGTTTCCCACCGAAGGGGTGTCGGAGTGGTTGCGTAATCCTCAGGAGAAAGAGCAGTCGCCGGTCTGATTGAGTGTCGAAATTTCTGACAGGAACATTTCTAAACTGCTTAAGAAAGATGTGTGGGTGCCACCAATGGTGTTCCCTAACTGGAGGTTTTAGTGGAACCCTTTGCTTTTCATCCACGCAAATGTTAATGTTTTACTACCACGCCATAACACAACAGGAGGGAGGAAAACATGGGGGGTTGAAAGAATCATAAGCACCCTTCGCTGTTTCAAATCACGTTCAGATTTCGTTGAATGGTTTTGAGCGGTCCCTAGCGGTTCCAACCTATCCACGAGAGCAGAGATTGTGGTCGCGCTGCGCTCCAGTCACTTTCAGTGGGGATGCTGCCACACAGTGTCCTTAGGGAAGCGTTGAAACAGGGAGTGTCAGCAGTTTCAAAGGTAGTCAAGAACATCTTTCTATTGCTCATCACACTGCGAACTGTCCTTTTCGACCCTGAAATGTGGGGATGAGCGCGTCATGGAAAGAGGGGTTTCACTGACGCCCTTAATCCCAGCTTTTGCGGCCCTTCAGTGTCAATCCTAAGAGAGGTGTGTCTCAAATGTTTACTTCGACCGCTCCTAGGAAGACCGCATCATTTCAACGGTGGGTGTCGCGGTTCTGACTTTTATCGCAGCGAAGTCAAAAGCGTCAATAGAAGGGGTGAAATGCGGGTAGGAAGGGAGGGGCTATGATGACCTTTTCACCGTGTGACACGTCCGCGGTGGTATCGGGTAGTCATTGCTGCCAATGTGACGGCATTAATCGATCCTGTAGTTTAGAGGAACTTCCGAGCTGTGGCGCTTCCTTCGCAGGCCCGGACGCCTTGCAGTCAGAAGCATCGCCGAGACTGAGGGTGACGTCGTAATTACCTATGACCCAAATGTCAAACGTAGGCGTCGCAACGGGAGCAGTTGCATGGTTTCGAAAATATGATCCTTTAACACTGTTGCGCAATGTGTTTTACATTTTTATTGACTGCTTCAATATTTTTCTAGCTTAAATAGTAACAGCAGCTACCTAACCTCTCCAAGATGGGTAACATTAAATCATCTTAATCCGTTTCAACGACAAGCTTGACAGGGGTCAGTTAACGAATAATTCAAGAAACAAAAGTTTGTTGTTTTATTTTGAATACGTGAGCTCAGTGACACGATCTAAAAGTATTAATAGTTAATGCTACTAGTTTTCGGCCGAAGTGGCCGTGCGGCTCTAGGCGCTTCAGTCTGGAACCGCGAGACCGCTACGGTCGCAGGTTCGAATCCTGCCTCGGGCATGGATGTGTGTGATGTCCTTAGGATAGTTAGGTTTAACTAGTTCTAAGTTCTAGCGGACTAATGACCTCAGAAGTTGAGTCCCATAGTGCTCAGAACCATTTGAACCACTTTGAACCAAGCTACTAGTTTATTCACTCTACACTAGTATTCCTCTGTTGCCAAATGCTTATAACAAGCTAATTCTCTGTCAACAAAGTTTCGAAAGACACATACGTATTTCAGCTGTTATAAGGGGTTTCCTCCCAGTGTCAAAAATATGGCGACGAACATATAGAAGAGTTTGACAGTGTTAAACTCTCGATATTCCAACACGATGATAAATTTAATTGGGGAATCATACCACAAACCTACTGAAACATCGAAATGAATCTTTATTTGCAGTAAACATATTGTCAGACATGAATGATGTAAAAATAAAACATCTAGGATTCTTCGGTTATTTTCGTTCCACAGTGCGGTGCAGGATAATTTCTTGGAATAATACAGCAACCCAAGATAAAGATTTCCGAGTTCAAAAGGGTGACGTATGAATTATTTGTGTCCCTATGAATTATCTGTGGTGGTTAACAAAGGACTGTTCGAGTAACGGGGGGAGGGGGTAATTACTGCTTCGAAATTCATTTATTCAATCACAAAATTCGTCATAAGTAATACATCTTTTTTCCCAACTAACAGCTGGTTTCATGAAATCGATGTTAGAAAGAAGAAATATTTTCATTAGTATTTAAAGTCGCTTACTTTGGTCAAAACTTGCGTCCATCATTCAGAGGCACACATTCTGAATAAGTTGCCAGCAGCCATAAAAAATTTAACGACTAATAAGGTTCAGATTAATGGGAGCTTAAAGGACTTATTAGTAGTCAGCTCATTATCCTCCACAGGTCAATTTCTTAGTAGAACCTATTTAAGTACATTATTCTCTGTTATTGAACTACATTATGGAAATAATAACACAGGGTGCAGCAAAACATCCTCCATAATCAAAAATTAAAATGAAAAACAGATGGATCAAAATAAAGGGCACTGTATTTACACGAAATTTATTTTTACATTTGTAATTTACAATTTCTTAAATAATGTGGTGACCTTCACTGTCAATGCGTTGTTGAAAGGAACTTCCCTAAATTCTTCATCACTTATATAGCATTCCTTGAGAAGTAACACCAGTTTCTTCCTCTACTGCATTTCTTAGGACTGGCAAAGTCCTCGGCTGGTGTTTAATAACCTCAGCCTCTGAAGACCACACAGAAAATATTCGCTGGGTGTGAGGTCTGGTCATGTGCTGGCCAGGGGAATTTGGGACGTCAAGAAATTAAGTGTCTGGGAAACATCTGTCTCAGCACTTCGGGAGAGATCTGAGTTGTGTGACTGATGGTTTCGTTGAAACAGATACGAAGACAATCTACAGCGCATTCAACATTGTGGCACGGAAGTGTTAATCACGTGAGCGTGACTTCCTTTTCCTCTTGAAAAACTGAAGACAGATTATTAATAACACGCACGATACCGTTACACGGCCATTATTTAGTGCTTTTTCTTGGAGTTCACCAGGACCTGCTACCTCTAATACTGGAAATTTTGGTGATTACAACATTCTCATAAGTGGGAATATTCTTCATCATTGCAAAGGATGACAACAATTTCAGACAAATTTTCAAGGATGGTTGCACATTACCTCACACTATTGTCAAAATCGCGTTCAAGCAATTGTTGAACAATGACCGTCTGTATACATGAAAGTGCGAGTAGCTTTACATAATTCAACGTACAATCAGATCAGACATCGATCATGTTAATACAGTCTCTCTTTTGATCTGTCTGTTTCTTATTTGAAATTAAAATTAGGGAGAATGTTTTGATGCAACCTTTTTTGTTTAAAACTGAGATTCTGTCTGATGACACGTGGCTAATCTACATGAAGATTCATCATATGCACCTCAGTGTCTGCATTTACATGTTTTATAACACGTTTTTTACGTCTTAAAAATATGATTAAGTTTTTTTACTTATTCCACATTTGCGAGGACCATTTCACTTCTGATTTGTGGAACGAACTTTGACATCTCTATACTTTTCCTTAAAAGTGTTTTAGGTATTCTTGCTTTATGACATTTTCTATATTCTTGAGAATATCACTAGGCATATACAGAAAGAAGTGTACCGTATCTAATCAAAATATAGGCCTACCTAAGGTCAAAGTAATAACTACGAGAAATCTTAGAAACGACTTCCCAGCAGAGTGTACCAGAAGAGAGAGCAGATGTTGCCCGCCCTAAAGACACACAGGCCGGCAACGAACGCCACCTGTTGTTTCCCCGATTCCCTCCCTGCTGCGACCCTACGTGTACGGTGTGGTGCGGGGGTAATCTCTAAAACGGGCCCGCCTCTTGCATCCGTCCCCTCGCTACCTGTAAATGATATACACCGCTCTCTAATCCACCATGTCGCCATGTGCGATGCGGGGATTATGTTGCATAACGAACCACAAACAGAATTAGGCTTGTTAATTTGTGCAAATGTCGGCTCCGCCCCCTTTTTGCATGCGTCATCCGCTGTCGGTTACAAATTGAAGGGATGATTTATGCAAATCTACTGTGCTGACCGAAGCCTCGTTTTCCGTTACCCTAAATGCTAACTGTCCAGCGGTATGCTATTTTTAAGCTCTCTCGCGCCCTCTTGCATTGATTGGCCAGCATGACGACAGGATTCGGCGGAATTTCAACACGTGCACGGCGTTTTAAATTTGGAACTATGGCCGGCGCAGATATTTTGCTGTATGCAAGTATATCCCTGCTGTCACCGTGCGAGGAAAAGTTAAATGAATTATACATATCGTAATGTACATTCCATATGTGTACTTTGCAACCCCCTTTTAACTGTACAACATTATTAATCTCTTACGAACAAAAAGAAGACTTACGCTAAACATTGTGAAATATCCATCCAACTTTACTTTCAGTCATTGGAAAACTACATATTCGTGATCAATTTTAAGACTCCGAAAGAACACGCAGTAAAGACTATTGGTGCCATAAAGTGGTACGCGATTAACGCAAAATTATTTGTTGCTTTTAACTAAAGTTTTAATCTCGTTATATTCAAGAAACTTTTCTTGACTTCTTAAAAGTGGAAAAACCTCTTGATTGCCGCCGTTTCAACATCTGTTTGTTTGATTGCATATTAACTTTTTGCATGTAGCCCACAGAGATTCATTTTTCCTGTCTTAATTGTGCATGCAGCCTAAACACTTTGCGCCTAAAGGGGCACTACTAGAGGGCTTTATGACAATATGTATGTTGTCTAAACGTTATCTATCAGTGCACAGTACCGAATGGCAAAATAATTTTTTTCACAGATCACTCACTAGGCTGAACCAGCTCTTTTTCACGACTCACCATTCGTCATTCCAACTAAAAGAAACTTTCTTGCATTTTTAATTCAGGTCTCTGTACTTGCATTTTTAACATATTCTAACTTGATTTGATAGAACATAGAAAGAGGAATAACAATTTGCCTTTACGCCCCTTGTAGTTTTAAGATTTCCGAAATGTCCTAAATTTCATCTTCAGCAAAAGTTAAAAATATTACAAAAAATTGTTGATATTTTTTATCAATTTGGAGCGCAAAAAATTATATTAATTCACGTTTTTGTAATTTTATTGAAAATGAAGTGTAATAGAAGAACAAAATATTAAAATTAACTTTCTACCACTGTAATTTAAAATTATCATGACAGAATATGTGTCGGAAGAAGAAGAAGAATCCCGTAAAATTGCGATGCGTAAACTAAATTTGACCAATTGATGTTAGTCAAAGTGAGTCGGTTTCTTTTCTAGGTGTATATTTGTTGTCTGTTTGAAAATTTATGCTTGTGAGGCACTGACAGAGCTGGAACACATAATACTGTTTAGAACCAACTAGTGAAGTATTGGGTGCATCAGTCATACATGTTCACACGAGTTTAGGAAAAACTGCTTCTAGGCTAGGGTGACCAAACGTCCAGGAAAACCGGGATTGCCCCGGTTTTCATCCCTGTGTTCTGTTGTCCCGAAAATTTGTTTCGGGACGCTCAAAAGTTCCGGAAAACAGTTTTTAAATACATTTCGGGAAACTTTCTAAAATTTTTGGGATTTCGCTATATTATAGGAAATACAACACAAGAAATTAATATATTTTAGCTTATTTGTCTAAAACCTCCATTGTCCCATACTAGTAATCACAGTATCAGTATTGATACACTCAGGCAATAATTTACTTTGAGCGGTACTTTGGCCAACAAGTAGTAAGTTGTATTATTGTAACAGAGCTATGAAACCGTCCGATTGTCGCGCCACTTACTCACACACTCATTGTCAGAACAGTGTAGTAGTTGATGTTTTGTCAGACAAACTTCAATAGTTTTTTCTCGTATTAGTGGTATTATTGCTGCAGTACTGTGAAACGCAATGCCGAAACGAACCTGCAAGTTCAGTGACTGTTATTCCAGGGAATGGAATTTCATTAAGAAAGGTCACTTGATTACGAAGCAGAGTGTTCCGTATGTAAGTATTTTATTAGTATAAGTCATGGTGGACGTTCCAACATAGTTGATCACATCAGGTCAAAGAAACACATTTACAGATACAGTGCACCGAGCTGCAGTAAAACTCTACAAAATTATTTTGTGAAACATCAGTCAAGTGAAGAGACGAAAGTTCGAGCAGCCGAGCCTACAATAGCCTACCACACGGCAAAACATCAGCAAATTTATAGATTTAGTGATTCTACTAATAAGCTTAACAGCATTATGTTTGATGACTCATCCATTGCAAAAAAGTTTAGTTCAGCAAGAACTAAAGTGTGAGCCTTAGTGAAAGGAGTTCTTGCTCCCCAGAGTGTAAAGGAAAGCCTAGAATACATCAAAAAGTCTTCTTCCTACGGGATGTCCACTGATGCCAGCAATCATAAGCCCACTAAAATATTTCCTTTTGTTGTTCAGTTTTTCGATATTAATCAGGGAATTCAGACCAAACTTTTGAATGAGTGTTCCCTACGTAATGAATCATCTGCCGAAATTTCAAGATTTTGTATGAATACTATCGAAATGTCTGATCTTGAGAAAAATAAATGTGTGGCATTTTGTGGAGACAACACCAACACAAACTTTGGTAGTTTAAAAAGACAACGCAAATACAAATGCAACAGCAGTTCATTTCTTTTAATGTTAAATCTGTCCTTAAAAGAGCAGAAGTATCAGAAGTAGCGGAAAGGAGTTTTAGAGAAGAAGTTAACAAGTTTTATGACACTTATGTAGAATATCTCAGCAAGTGGAGCGCCTCATATTTACCCTCATCGCCAGTGTTTGATTGTATGTTACTGAAGAGAGTGCCAAAATGGGAAAGTGTTGAACAGACAGTTTCTTATTTGAAGAGTAAAGAGACTGAAATCGATGATTCCATTCTCTTTGATCAGTTCGGCATACTGACAAATTTTGTTGAAGGAAGTCTTCACTAGTGGAATGATGAAAAAAAAAAAACCACTTTTGGAATGTCACGAGAAGTGGGCGAGTTTTTTTAAAAGCTGTGACTGACTGCAGCAATATTCTGAGTTGGTAATAATTGCAAGGTATTTATTTGCAATCCCAACCCATAATGCCAATATGGATAGAATATTTTCGTTCATGAATATCCAGTGGACTGATGAAAGAAACAGAATGGAGGTGGACTCTCTTGAAGCAATCCTGCAGATCCTGTACAACTACAAAATGGATTGTGCCGAGTTTTATCACTGTGTCTCAAAGAACAAAGAGATGATCAAGAAGGCTGTAGGCAGGGAAAAATACCCTTTCCTCCAAGGACAGTCAATTCCATCTACAAGTGCTCAGTAATATTAAAGCTGATGTTAATGTTAATTGATTAAAAGTTGAATGTCTGTAAAATTTGGTAAAATCGTAATACATTTCTTTTTTACTGTATACGTTTATCAAATGTCATTAATTATGCAGATAATCGAGATTATATCAATCTTTTGTATCCTTTTATTGGTTATAATAATCGGGTTTAAAAATGTATCAACAAGACATTAATATTTAAAATTAAGAAACCTGGGTACGTGTGGAATGAGGTGTCCATTGGCATACGGGTGAATGTGTCCCGGGTGGTCACCCTAGTCTAGGCAAATAAGCCACAGACCAGTATTTGTGTAGTTGGACAATCGCAGCCAGTTCTTGGTCGTGGCTTCCTTAGAGTTGACTGATGACTCCTTCCAAACTGAAGAATTCCCCCCCCCCCCACCCCCCCCCCCAACCACCCAATTTTGTGGTTGTGGATCCATGATTGACCTCTTTGCAATTCTTTTCTATTTTAGCATATTTTCTTAAGACAGATCGAGTCATTTTGAAAAAAGAAATAAAACTGCTCATCTGGCCTAACCAGCAATTTACTGCGTGTCCTTCTGTATCGCGTGTTACACAACAGGATTTAAAGAATGTGCAAAGCAATGGATATGTGGAATATTCAAAAACACAGCACCCGATATAATTTTTGATGCTAACGCCTTTTACCCCATTTGAAATAATTTCTGTAATGTCTCGTTCATTAAATTTGAAGCAATCCAGAAGGTACGACATAAATCAAACCTTCTCATCTATAAAGTATGCCGTGAGTGTACAAAACTAACATTATTCACATTTGTCCAGTTGCTGTTGCCTCCCGTGACATTTCTGGCTCTGAGCCATTGTACACAGTCCCTAGCTTCACGTCGTAATTGAAAAAGTATTTGATCGCGAAGATATGGTGGAAGTGTGGTGTGAGCTACAGAAAATTTTTCACGTATTAATTGTTTTATATGTTAATGATTTTCGTTGTGTTGATTTTTTTCTTTTAAATTTATGATTGTGTCAATATTGAGATGTTTCTTTCATTACAAGTTTCCTTTCAACAACTTTCGAACGGTATTATGTAACACAGCTTAGGCACTTTGTACTCGCCGAGAGAAGTGTTGTAGGCTGACCAGTCACTTATTGAGGAGACTGAGTCGGCCGAGCGAGTTTTAATAGTGAGGCTGTACAGTATTTGTGGGTAAGAGGACGTTCGTATAACATCCTAGTTGCGTAATATCTATGTAAACGTCTTAATGAGTCGGATCTCTGTGAACGATGCGGAGCAGAGTGTGGAAATAGCAGGTTATTTTCATACGTAATTTTAATTTATGTAAAGTTTTATGAAAAAGTGTAGACATTGTTAAGTATTTGAACAGTATGACATGTGAAGTTGTAGTCGAGATTTATTATTTCGCTTGTTACGTCTCTGTGGGTTTGTTTGCTACGTCATTCGTGTGTTCTTTAAAAATAGCAATGGCGTCCCTGATTGAAATTTGACTACTTATTTTGTAATATTAGAAGCCTTAGCCTACTGACTAAATAGCTTCGTACAGCCTTACATCAAGAAGCACGGGTTCACGACCTATGCTTGCTGAGTCTTCGCGGGCAGCCACACACGTAAAATGCACTAAATTAGAATATCTGTATTCTACCCTGATATGGCAGAGTACAGATAGGTCCATCACATACTCTGCATTCGCAGCGCAAATGTGTAAACGAGCATATTATCTGCAGTAACACAGAGAAGGGAATACGCACGCCTCTAGTTTCACTGAACAATGACTCTGTTTCCATTAGGTTCAAAATTTAATTAATTAGTTGCAAAAAAATCAACACTGCCTGCTTCATTGTTGCACATTACTCTGTAGTGGTTAAGTAATTTTCCATTCTGTCCTATAACTGGGATTTGAAGAGACTGATACGGTTTTTCAAATCTGCTAATTGAATTTTGAACAAAGCACGCATGTTTATGAAATATTAGAAATCTGGTGCACTTAACGCCTAAATATTATTTAATGCCATCAGCTTCATAACAATGACAAATATGGTTATGGATTGTTGCAATTGAAAATTGATTGGAAGTGGAGTCGAAAACCAAATAAATCAGGATCTGGTCGAAGACCAGATGGCAATGGAGGACTGGATACTGGCTGCGACTCAGTTTCCCTTCATGGAGAGAGAACTCTGTCTGAGCTGCAGGCAGATATTGGTGAGGACGAATTACGAGAAACAATTTCTCGAATTTCTGCAGAAGAACCACCCGTGATTACGATCTTAGTCGGCGTCCTGACTGAAACCATTCCACAGGTACTGCACTAGGTTTGGACTTTACACGTCTCTTCAGCTTTGAAGACGAACCACAAGAACAGGAAGTTTCTGCTGGCAGTAAGAGCATTTTCCTTCTTTTGTCCAGTTTGGTAAAACGATACCACATATCTCATGAAGCTCTCCCGAGGCGTGGGCTTTGAGCGTGACTGGTTGGATTGCCTCGTGAAGCGTTTCAAAATACGTAATGAGAAAAAATTGGAATACTGACTGTTAAAGTGCACCTCTTCAATAATATACTGGCGAGTGAGTGGTAGAAATGGAAATGTTGTATGTCCAGGGCCTCCCGTCGGGTAGACGTTTCGCCTGGTGCAAGACTTTTGAGTTGACGCCCCTTCGGCGACTTGCGTGTCGATGAGGATGAGATGACGGTGCTTAGGACGACACAACACCCAGTCCCCGAGAAGAGTAGATCTCCGACCGAGCCGGGAACCGAACGCGCGCCCCTTGGCGTAACAGTTCGTCGCACTGGCCACTCAGCTGTCGGGGTGGACTGACAGAGTTTTTAGGGAATGGAAGATAACGCAAGCGAGAAAATAGGGACACATCTCAACTCCTAAATTTACGTGACTACTCCGCGACTGGCACTTAAAAGCCAGACAAAGGGTTCTTCAAATCGCCTTCAGACTATTTGACTACCTCTCCACTAACAGCGTGTGGGTAAAAAAGAACTGTGAGAGCTTGGCTCAAATGGTTCAAATGGCTCTGAGCACTGTGCGACTTAACTTCTGAGGTCATCAGTCGCCTAGAACTTAGAACTAATTACACCTAACTAACCTAAGGACATCACACACATCCATGCCCGCGGCAGGATTCGAACCTGCGACAGTAGCGATCACGTGGTTCCAGACTGAAGCGCCTAGAACCGCACGGCCACACAGGCCGGCACTGTAATAGCTCTGGTTTGTCATATTTTATTACGATGATTATTTTTCGCTATGTAGGTTGACAAAAATAAAAAATTTAGAGTTCAGAGGAGAAAATTCGTGTTTCAAATTTCGTGAAAAGATTTCGCCACAACGAAAAACGTCTTTGTTTTAATGGTTTGCATCTTCCAAATCGCTCATCGTATTCGTGACACTCTCTTCCATGTTTAGCGATAGTAGAAAACGGGGTGCTCTTCCTTCGACTTTTTCTGTTTCCTCCGTCAGTCCTAACATACGGTACACCAATACCCCAGAAGAAAAGCGTTTTGTAGCCATTCTCTTTAGTTGACCAGTTTCATCTTCTAAATCTTCTGCCAATAACAAACATTCTTTGGTTTCCCTTCCCCACAACTTTACTTCTGTGATACTTACAATTTAAGTTGTTCGTAATTGTAGTTTTCAGGTGTTCAGCTGAAATGACAGCCCTTAAATGTGTTTCATTTATAAGGTAATTAAATCTTAATGGATTATTTTCGTACTCACGTGGATGACCTCATACATTCCGTTATTTAGAGGTAACATCCACTTCCGCACTGTACAGGCATCGTGCCTAAGTCATTTTGCAATTCGTTTTGAACTTCTCATTAGTTTACTAATGACAGCATAGCCTGCAAACAAAAGTCTGAGAGTGCTACGCAGATGGTCTCCTAAATCGTTTATATACTGTAGCTCAAGAACAGCAAAGGCCCAACAACACTTCCACGTCGAACACCGCTTTTGTTGATTTTTAGTTTTTAAAATTACAGTTACCGTCGTAAATTAGACTGAATTTCGTTTGTTTTACTGAGGTTGCATGAAAGACGATAACAGTAACTTAATCTTCGTTTGAGGACAATAACATAGATGAAATTCTCATTGTGTTTCTTTTATCTCTTCCCTTCGAGTCAATCATTGAAACACCGAGCGAGGTGGCGCAGTGGTTAGCACACTGGACTCGCATTCGGGAGGACGACGGTTCAATCCCGTTTCCGGCCATCCTGATTTAGGTTTTCCGTGATTTCCCTAAATCGCTTCAGGCAAATGCCGGGATGAATCCTTTGAAAGGGCACGGCCGACATTCTTCCCAATTCTTCCCTAACCCGAGCTTGCCCTCCGTCTCCAATGACCTCGTTGTCGACAGGACGTTAAAAACTAACCACCACCATCATTCATTGAAACTGGGGTTTATTCTTTATTGGTATACACAAGACAAACATAATAACCCGCATAATAGAAAAATTTCTTTGAAACCCTATGATTAGAATGCTAATAAACAGACACTACAAACAGCAATGTACTTTACAGGACTGTTACCAATCTGACTGAAATAGTTCTTAAATACAAAGTTTAGCTCAAGCGTCTATCAGTCGCATATAGTCACTCATTCCAATAAAAAAACATGAAACTACATAGAGGTAGAAATTTCTAGTACACAAATTAAAGGCTTAAAGGCAGGGGTACACTAGCGCTCCAGTGTATCTTTCTAAGATTGTAGGCCATTAAAACTATTCGCTATAGTAACCTGACGTTTCACATACTTGTGAATGGCGGTGATAGCGTTTAGAAAAGCATGCACATGACCAAATGTTGCTGTATGCAATTCTTGTTAAGTAGCGGTGATGCTCCCATCCGTGCAGAAGTTGTAGCTCGATACACTGTGGCATCGTCTTTGGAACGTAGAGCTCGATACCTGCTTAGGCCGTAGAAGTCACTTGTACTAAATGCCATAGCAATTTTGAGTACACTGTTAAGCTGCGATTTAAGTTGTGAAGATGACGTCGTAACTGCGTAATAGATCCTAAAAAAGATCAGAAATCAACATAAGAAACTATAAGAACAGTTTTTCTATTGGATTCAGTAACAATTAAAGGAAAACTTTAAGTACGATGCCTTTCTGTGCGCTTTTGGTACCATTCCCACAGTGTGTCATCTTAACAAGTGGAGGCAGGCGCATCAGGTTCACCGTTCTGGACGAAACAGATCGGATGTTCTGTGGGCGGTCCAAGCACTAATTACTATAACTCGCTAAAGGACCATAACGATGGGCGAGTCGTGAAAACCTCATACCATAGATTTTTGATTCTGGGCTCACATTCACGACCCGTATTTTAGGATTTGTTTTCTTTTTTTTATTTATCTTTTTTTTAAATTCAGCTCTACTAACTGTAGCTGAAAAAGACCGCATTCTCTAGGTCTCTTTTTTTATTTGTTTTCCGAACAGGAAAAAATGTGCAGCTTAAGCAGGGCCGGCGCCAAGGCACGCGTGAATCGCTCGGCCGCAATGGGCGGCACTTTCCGAGGGGAGGAAAATCGGCCGCCCGCCCCCCCCCCCCCCCCTTTTCTTAGGAGAAACTCAATATTTTAATGCCCAAGAGGGGGCTCGGAACCAGACCTCGGAGGGAGCGGCTTCGGGAACTGGCATGGCGCCGCCCCTGTGGAACAACGGGAGGGACCAGGGCTCATTTCTTCCGCGCCACTGTGGCAGCGCCGTCGTGTTTACTTCGGAGCAACAGAGGGTCGGGGGGGAGCAGTCTGGCGTAAACGCCAGTATTCTTATGAGTGGGGCGGTGCCAGACTGTTACGCGCCGTCCATTTACTCAAAACTAATTTTGCAGAAGACGGAATCTAATTTGGAAATTCAAATGCAATGTTAGATACTGCGCTTACATGTTAAGCCTGAAGCAATTTTGCTAAGACCTTCAATGGCAGTTTCCGAGTGTTTTATTCTTCCTGCATTATAGAAAAGAAACACTACAATTCCGAAAGGGTAAATACGTTGCGAGGAATTACAAGGGATAAAGACATTGCTAATAGCCTGGCATAAGTTGGGTTTCGACGTAATTTGGAAAATTTTAGCTATCCGTATCTGAATGATGTTTTGGTTTTTGAACCATGAAACACCTGTCTCCGCCTGCATCAACAACAATTAAACTCTGAACGGTACTTTTGTTTCACAATACTACTCTCAGACTATCACTTTGCCAACATTTATTTACTGTATAATGGGTGTGAATCCATGTTTCATCTTAGTAAACTACTGGCCACTTTAATTCCGATGGAAACCTGAGAAAGTATGGTCTTTTAGGAACAATGCCCTTTCGTCCGCACAAAACAAAACGTTAATTTTGACACCATCTAAAACGAAAATCCATAGACAGAAGATTACCGCTAAGGGTTTCCTTGCTAGTTTTGAAGCTCATTTCTGTTTGACAAAAGTTGTGCAATTTTCGCAAAGTTCGTATTTTTTTCTCCATAAAAATTTCTGCCCGATAATAGATTTATGCATATCATCGGTCACATACTTTTTGTGACCTTCTTGCTTCTTCTTCTTCTTGGGCGGTAGTTTATCCCTAGCCTCGCTGTACCTCGTCACGTGACCTAGTTCCTGGCACTGCCGCGTATCCACTTCCCCTTTCCAGGCAAAAGTATTGTTGGGTTCTCTGCAACGAAAACTACGGAATTCGTTTCGATAGTTGACCGAGGGAGCCAAGATTGGTCACAAGCACTTTCATTGCGTTTCCTAAAAAAAGAAGAATTGGTGCGTCCTATTTCTTGCACAAAAATGGTTGAAGTGGCTCTGAGCACTGTGGGACTTGACATCTGAGGTCATCAGTCCCCTAGAACTTAGAACTACTTAAACCGAACTAACCTAAGGACATCACACACATCCATGCCCGAGATAGGATTCGAACCTGCGACTGTAGCGGTCTAGCGGTTCTTGACTGAAGCGCCTAGAACAGCTCGGCCACACCGGCCGGCATTTCTTGCAACTTGGGATGTAATAGGTAAGTGCTTTTCATATAACTTACAATTAGTATTGTAGTTACTTGTAAGTTACAATTTTTCTCCTTCAAGATTTCAGAATACGAACATTTATTTTTCTTGTTATCTATTACTTCAAAAATTGGCAAGTCAGCAAATAAGCACGCGTCGTCCCAATAGCTAGAATGAAAATAAAGCGAATGAAGGTGAAGTGATACGGCGATGACTAATTTGTTACCCCTTATTCCATTATCAGACAGGAAAGAAGTGACACATGGAAATTACGGCAGATGTAGAGTGTCAGTTCTTTGAAATGAACAGTCGCAGTGCAGTGAGTTAATATATTTAGACTAGCATTAGTACCCGCCTTGCCGTAATTATTGAATTATTATGTTACACCATCTCCTTATTCTTCTTCTCTCCATTGTCTTGTGCCCCACTATTTGACCGCTTCACCTGCGTCTGTAGTGAAATTCGGCCTTCAATTTCAAGCGGCTCAATTCTTATGATTTCATCTCCTGAACAGAGTATCCTACAGTAATACAATTTTCCATTTACGTGCAGTGGAACATCAGGAAATTGTGTGCGAAGTGTTTTGCAAATAAAGTTAGTACACTGACATCAACAGTTAGTTTCACGTAATCGTTCTTTACAGGCTGGATCGAAGCATGTACGATGGTAGAAAATGTCTGGCAGTGAATATAGGAAAAGACGGGCGCTGAAGGAAAGTGACGATAAGAAACAAAAGGATGCACTACAACGATATTTCAAGCCCAAGAAAGAACGACCTAGCAGCGGCGAGGGTGGAAAAATAGATCCTGAAAGTACAGAAACTAGTGGAGCTACAGAAACTACAGCTTTATCATCAGGACATGACCAGAATATTGTCGAACACCGTACTGCGACCACCGCATACAGTAGCAATGCTGAAGGTGGGCCACCCACAACATGTTCAACAGACCTCGTCTGGACTCGAGATCTCCTTTGTGACGAAAGCTCTGAGATTGAAAAATCAGGCAGAACTGAAATTAGGCGACCAGATTTGGAAAACACCGTAGGAACATCATCCGAGGTACTCACTACCGGAGAAGGGATTGAAGACGAGCCTAAACTGGAAGACACAACTGACTCAGATCCCGGAAGAAGGCCAGAAATTATTACCGACTGCATTCGAACGACTTTGGTCATGCGAGGTCCTTCCGAGCGCGTTAAGGAAGCTGAAGAATGTCCTGAAAACGCGGACAAGCGTGTTTCAGCCCTGTACACTACAGCTATTCCTTGAAGAATTTAGAAGAAGCACATAGACATTGGTTGGTGTACTCAAAGAGCAAGGATGCTGTGTTCTGATTTTGTTGCAAACTTTTTCGTCATCTACAGTAAAAATTTCAAAGAACGGTATAAGCGACTGGCGGCATCTTGCTTCGTATCTTGAAAGTCACGGGAAGTCTACTGAGCATTTGAATTCACATAAAAAGTGGGTCGTGTTTTCCGAGGGACTGAGAAAGTTACAAACCGTCGACGCCCGTCATCAAAGGCTTCTTAATACTGAAAGCGAACAGTGGGAAAATGTTCGTGAGCGCTTAATAGCAATAATTCGTTTCCAAGGCAGCCAATGTGTGCCTTCGAGAGAAAGTACAGATACACTTTCAGCCTGACAACGGAAACTTCTTGAAACTTGTTGAATTTTTCGGAAAGTTCGACACTGTGATGATGGAGCCCATGCACAGATCAAAGCAAGGTGAGAACAAGGGTCATCATTATCTTGGAAAAGAAATACAGAATGAAATAATTCATCTTATTGGATCACCTATAACCAACAATATTCTATTAATGATGAAATCTACACAGTATTACAGTAGAATTCTGGACTGCACACCAGACATTTCAAAAGTTGAGCAGATGACGATTGTGGTACGTTTCGTCCAAGAGACAAGACCCGAGCATTTCCTGGGGTTTCTTCCAGTGCCCGATTCTTCAAGCTCCACTTTGACGCAGGTCGTACTCAAGTTCTTGTAAGATAAAAAAAATCCTGTTGTGTAATATGAGAGGGCAAGAATACGACAATGGAGCAAACATGAAAGGAAAGAAGTCTGGTCTCCAGAAAAGAATTTCAGATACGAACAAGTGAGCATTTTATGTACCATGTAGCAGTTACTCATTGAATCTTGTTCTAAATGATGCCGCTATGTTGAGGAGTTTCTCAAAACGAAAACTGATAAAGACATACCTCCGATCAACGATGAGCCAAACTCGATTGAATGATCTTTCAACAAAATATCGGTTGAGCACAAGCTTGCAGAGGACTTAAGTTACACAGATCGTGTGAAAGAGTTTGCACAAGCAAGAGCCACGAAGGTTCGATTTGTCTAGTATTTTTTTTAAATTTCTATATTATGATCAATGTCTTGGTTATTTACTGTGTTGTTTCTTAGTTTCTTTAACATTAGATAGTTATTGCAAATATCAATGTTCAAACCAAATTATTGAAAATTGTAAATATATTTCGTTTTCCGTTGAACACATTATCTGTTCACAACCACTGAAAATGGTTTATTTACGTTAACTGTAAGTTCATGTCGGGCGGGATTAACCGAGCGGTTTGGGGCGCTGCTGTCATGGACTGTGTGGCTGGTCCCGGCGGTGTTCGAGTCCTCCCTCGGGCATGGGTGTGTGTGTTTGTCCTTAGGATAATTTAGGTTACGTAGTGTGTAAGCTAAGGGACTGATGACCTTAGCAGTTAAGTCCCACAAGATTTCACACACATTTGAACATTTTCGTAATTTCATAAAGCTTATTAAAATTAGCTATATTTTTTCAATCTGGTTTGACTCCAGTTTTGAGCTGGTGCCCAGCGACAGTTTTATACAAATCTGTAGAGAATGGACCAATCAGTCACAATTTTTCTTTTTGTTTTCTAGATCTACATAGATTTTGGGTACAGTGAGGCGATTCTCAATGCTTTTAGTTATGTTTACATCTATACCGTCGTGTTGAACGTAACGTAGATGTATGCACATATTAAAATCTTGGAGACTGGCCTACTGGCCTAGGTGGATTTGAAAAGCAAAAACAAAAATTGCGATTGATTGCTGACATTTCCTGCAGGTTTCTTTCATTAAAATTTCACAAACGTTTAAAGAAAACGGGGGGGAGGGGGTGGAGGTGCGAATTTAGCATCTCGCACGGGGCGGCACTTGGGCTTGCGCCAGCCCGGAGTTTATTACGTTATTTGTTGTTTTTGTTGCTGTTGTTGTTGTTGTGGTGGTGGTGGTGGTGGTCTTCAGCCAGAGACTGGCTTGATGCAGCTCTCCATTCTACTCTATCCTGTGTAAGCTTCTTCATCTCCAACTACTTACTGCAACCTACATCCTTCTGAATGTGTTTAGTGTATTCATCTCTTCGTGTCCCTCTACGATTATTACTCTCCACCCTGCCCTCCAATACTAAATTAGTGATCCCTTGATGCCTCAGAACATGTCCTACCAACCGATCCCTTCTTCTAGCCAAGTTGTGCCACAAATTCCTCTTCTCCTCAATTCTGTTCAGTGCCTCCTCATTAGTTACACGATCTAACTATCTAATTTTCAGCATTCTTCTATAGCACCACATTTCGAAAGCTTCCATTCTCTTCTTTCTAATTTATTTATCGTCCATGTTTCACATCCATACAAGGCTATACTCCATACAAATACTTTCAGGAAAGTCTTCCTGACACTTAAATCTATACTCGATGATAACAAATTTCTCCTCTTCAGAAACGCTTTCCTTGATTCTGACAGTCTACATTTTATATCCTCTCTACTTCGACCATCATCAGTTATTTTGCTCCCCAAACAGCAAAACTCATTTACTACTTTAAGTGTCGCATTTCCTAATCTTAATCCCTCAGCATCATCTGATTTAATTGGACTACATTCCGTGATCGTCGGTCTGCTTTTGTTGATGTTCATCTCATATCCTTCTTCCAAGACACTGTCCATTCCGCTCAACTGCTCTTCCAGGTCCTTCGGTGTCTCTCACAGACTTACAATGTCACCTGCCAATCTCAAAGTTTTTTTTCTTCTCCGTGGATTTTAATTCCTACTTCGAATTTTTCATTTTTGTCATTTACTGCTTGCTCAATATGCAGATTGAATAACATCAAGGATAGGCTAAAACCCTGTCTCACTCCCTTCCTAGCCTCTCCTTCCTTTTCATGACCCTCGACTCTTATAATGGCCGTATGGTTTCTGTACAAATTGTAAATAGACTTTCGCTCCCTGTATTTGACCCCTGCCACCTTCAGAATTTGAAAGAGAGCATCCCAGTCAACACTGTCTAAAGCTTTCTCGAAGTCCAGAAATGCTAGAAACGTAAGGTTGCGTTTCCCTAATCTATCTTCTAAGATAATTCTTAGGGTCATTATTGCCTCACGTGTTCCAATATTTCTACGGAATCCAAACGGATCTTCTCAGAGATGGGCTTCCACCAGTTTTCCATTCGTCTCTAAAGAATTTGAGTTCATATTTTGCATCGGTACATATTAAACTGATAGTTCTTTTTTTCACACCTCTCAACACCTGCTTCCTTTGGGATTGGACTTATTATATTCTTATTGAAGTCAGAGGGTATTTCGCATGTCTCATACATCTTATTCACCAGATGGTAGAGTGTTGTCAAGGCTGGCTCTCCCAAGACTAACAGTAGTTCTAATGGAATGTTGTCTAGTCCCGGGGCCTTGTTTCGACTTAGATGTTTCAGAGGTCTGTCAAACTCTTCACTCAGTATCGTATCTCCCACGTCATCTTCATCCACGTCCTCTTCCAGTTTTATAATACTGCCCTCAAGTACATCGCCCTTCTATAGATCCTGTATATACTCTTTTCGCCTTTCATCCTTCCCTTCTTTGCTTAGAGCTCGTCTTCCATCTGAGCTCTTGATATTCATACAAGAGGTTCTCTTTTCTCCAAAGGTATTTTTAATTTTCCTGTAGACAGTATCTGCTTTATCCCTTCTGATAAATGCCTCTACATCCTTACATTTGTCCTCTAACCAACCCTGATTAGCCATTTTATACTTCCACACGATTTCATTTTTGAGACCTTTTTATTTCTTTTTGCCTGCTTCATTTACTGTCTTTTTTATATTTTCTACTTTCATTAATTAGACTGAATATCTCTTTTGTTGGCCAGGGATTTCTACTAGCCCTGTTCGTTTTAAATGCTTGATCCCGTGCTGCATTCACTAATTCATCTCTCAGTGCTAACCCAATCCTCTTCTATTATACTTGTTTCCCCCGTTCTTGTCAATCGTTCCCTAATGCATTTTCTAAAATTCTCTACAACCTCAGATTATACAGATCCCATCTCCTTAAATTCCCACCTTTTTGCTGTTTCTTCAGTTTTAATCTACAGTTCATAACCAATTAATTGTGGTCAGAGCACATCTGCGCATGGAAATGTCTTACAATTTAAAACCTGGTTCCCAAATCTCTGTCTTACCATTATATAATCTATCTGAAACCTCTCAGTGTCTCGAGGCCTCTTCCAAGTAGACATCCTTCTTTCATGATTCTTGAACCAAGTGTTAGCTATGATTTAGTTATTCTCTGTGCAAAATTCTATCAGGCAGCTTCCTCTTTCATTCCTTACCCCACATTCCACCTTCACCTACTACTTTTCTTCTCTTCCTTTTCCTGCTGTCGAACTCAAGTTTCCAATGACTACTATGTTTTCGTCACCCTTCACTATCTGAATAATTTCTTTTATCTCACCATACATTGACATATGAACTTCTACTACTGTGGTAGCCGTGGGCCTCGTGTCTATCTTTGCTACAATAATCCTTTCACTACGCTGTTTGTAGTAGCTTACCTGCGCTCGTATTTTTTATTCATTATTAGACTCACTCCTGAGTACCGCCATTGGATTTTCTATTTATAACCCGGTATTCAACTGACCAGAAGTCTCGTTCCTCCTGCGACTGAACTTCACTGATTCCCACTATAACCTATCCATTTCCTTTTTAAAATTTTGTAACCTACCTGCCCTATTAACGGATCTGACACTCCCCACTCCGATCCATAGAACGCCATTTTTGTGTCTCTTGATCTTTAATCTTATTTGTACAGTAACAAATTCATTCAGAGTGTAATGTTACACACAACATTTGGTATTTTGCTTTCGGTTGCTAAGAGGAGGAAGTTTTGTCGTTCTCGAAAGAGCAAACACACTAAATATAGTTACGAGAATGAGAAACATCATAGTTTACAAGGGCCATATTTTGCGGCTATGGCACGTAATGATGCTAATGGAGCTCACTGTTACAAGCACAGGGTTCCCAAATCGTAACGAACCCCGGCCAAAAATTGTCATAAAATAAAATGTGAAGTCAGATTTGTACGTGACATACCTTAATGTTTGAGAAATGCAGGTACGTTACAAGAGGTAAAGAAACTGACCTCCACCAATCCGTACACACAGCTTAACAGGTGCTCCATGTTCGTGAATGTTACTTGTCAGAGTGTTGGCGTTGACGGCGGACGGTCCCACGTAACTCACCGACGTGGCAGCGTCTATGGAACAGGACAACACTGAGGTTCCGCGTGGTGCGTGCGGGTCTCGTGTTTCAGTGCAAAGCGGCTTACCGTTCGTAGAGTGTCGTGTCACTTGCTTCTTCCGGCCCTGTTCGATTCCGACGATGTGGAAGAGCTCGTGTTTCTTGTGAAACAGCATTGGATAAGTGGTTAGTTTAAGATATGTCAGCGACTGGTTTTGTAACTATTCTTTGGGCGGCATAAACCATCTAAACCTGTGATGTCCAACCTTTTACCTTACCTGGGCCGCATTGGAAAAAGACAAGTGCTTTTGGGCCACACATAATATACCAAACACTATCAATAACAGACGAGATAGAAAGTAAAACAATCAGTGTGAACCAGAAACGATGAGAGGATGGCGTCGTGTGGCGGAAGTCTCAAACTGAAAATATTCACCATAGTTCGTGTGATCTACAAAGTACCTTCACCAGGAATCACTGATATCTCTTTGAAGGTAACGTGTCCAAGAACAAACCACGCACCATCGACGAGATCCATGAGAACATCATCAACATTCACGAACATGCAGAACCGTGTTGACTGCGTACACCAGTGGGGGGATGGCATTTCCAGCACCTGTCGCAATGTACTTTCATTTCTTATCCAGTAAGGTATGTGATGTACAAGTTCGGTTTCACATCCTCTTTTATTAATATCTTTTACCTTCGCGAGTTTCTGAGGCATGGCCGAGGTATTTCCGGTGTTGTTCATGAAGGATGAAGAATATTTCGTACGCTCGAGCCATACTTACCTTTGCCCTCGGTGTAAATGCTTCCCTCCCACACTCAAGCCTGGGTTCCTCCTCTCAGGTAGACAGAACTGCAGAGTCACATCACTTGTCCGGATTATACTTCATTTTGAAAGTTGATTCACTTATGTAAGGACAGTCATTCATTTATTGTCTACAAGGATATAACAATAAATATGAGTATACATGCCGCAAAAGATACGGAATGTAAAGGTAATACATATGAAGGCAGCAATCAGAGTAAGAGTATTGTCACTACTGTCATACGAGAAGGTTGAAAAGAAATATTAGTGAATTACTGTGCTGGTAAATCCCTCACGTTACAGCTGAGCAAAACTGAACATACTCAGACCTTTCCCTCTTTACCTATTCTGATCAACACTAAACTGACACACAATGATGAAGAATGTACTGTACTGTAACGTATTGTTGTACTATGGAAAAGGCTGTCTCATTGTAGCTACCAAAACATGTTTTACTTTCCAGAATAATAAATAAAAACTGTGCAGATGTAGAACATATACACCGCAAAAGCAACAATGTAAATTGTGTCACACATTAGTAGCGTCGTGATATAATCGTGTAGCTATCAAAGAAACCAAATACTAAGTCATCTTCAATCTCACAGAAAGTACTTGAAATGAAGAATGTTTTTTCAACTAAACCAAAATGTTGCATTAAAATCTCATTAGCAGTATATGTTTTAAGTATGTAAGCCTTATAGTCGTTACGAAATCGTGCAATTAACAAGCAAGAACGTACACACACAATAACACCGTGTCCTCTGTTGACTATAACAATGCATTTGTACCTGATTGTTCCTGGTTTGTGAGTAAAAACTGTGGAATGTGCTTGTAAAATCTCAAAAAGGTACGGCCTATCAGTGTCATTACAATTCTCAATTGTTTGAATTTTATTCTGAATTAACTCATTAGTACCAAATACGCCGTCGATATCATCCCTGTCAGTACTTGCAGAGTGATTGCTAGTGTCAAGTTCCGTCGAAAATTCCGAACTGTTGTCTAACAGGAGGTAAAGCCAATTAATTTCCTCGTCATGGTTTCAGAGCCAATCTTCAAATTTCAAGGGAATTGACTTACCTTCTTTCTCTAAATTTATTTCAGCATCGTTAAAGTTTAAGATTGCTTTGTATCCATTCAAAAAGTCTACTCCCAATACAATTTACGTCGACAATAATGCAACAATAAGAAAGTTCATAGAGAAGCTGTGGCTTTGACAAAAGAATTCTAAGTTGGTTTGTTGGCATACATCTACACTTTTCTCAACGACTGCACCTTGTAATTTAATCTTATGTAATGGAAGTGTGGGGCAATCGTTCGATTTGTTGCATTTGCTAAAGGCTGTTTCACTAATTACTGAAATGGGACTGCCAGACTCAAGTACTGCCGTAGATTTTACGTCATTTACTGTAATGTGAATCGCAGGATATACAATGTTGTTATGTTTTACGTCGTGTTCCTAGAGTAAGATGTCCCTAATGTCTTCCATTTTTACGTAATTACTAGCTACGGCAGCCACGTCCTCAGTCTCAGAAGTGTGTTCTGTGGCTGCCAGCGGTATGAGTCACTGACTATTGTCTCTTTGTTGGCGCGCGTCGTTATTGGGATTTGGAGACCTAACTTCTACAAATTCACCTTGTCGAGAGGGCCCTGCCCTATTTGAATCCCACCAGTTCTGCTGCAATTCAGGTCTGTCGTTACGATCATATAGTCTGACGTCATTTCGGTAGATTCCATACTTTCTTTCTTGTCGGTCACGTGGTGGAGAATTTCTCCCTGAATCGTAACTGCGCGCTAGACCGTTGCGTCTGAAGTTATTCTGTCTCCCTTGATAGTAATTATTTTGGTTCCCATATTGTCTGTTTCTCTGATTGTGTCTGTGATAATTATTACCGCGGAGAGGTGATCTTTCCCTGTAATTATTACTACTCTGCCAACGGTTGTCATATGGGTGGTGTCTGTTTTGGTCACAATTTACGTTGTAAGAATAGCCTTGT
This sequence comes from Schistocerca gregaria, assembly GCF_023897955.1. Lineage (NCBI taxonomy): Eukaryota > Metazoa > Arthropoda > Insecta > Orthoptera > Acrididae > Schistocerca > Schistocerca gregaria. The sequence goes on from NC_064925.1 coordinate 575,430,364, forward strand.
CGTGACCATTTATTATTTCTGTCATCGCGGAAATGTGATGGATGTGACCTGTAATTGTTGTGCTCCTGTTTTCGCGTTCCGCGATTTTCAGTGTCAATTTCCAATTCTTGTAACAGTCCCTGAAAAGCTTCAATGTCGTCTTTGCAACGCCCTGCCAAAATAATATGTCGTATATGTTCAGACAATTTGATTAAACAAACGAGGTTGAGTTCTGAGAGACCGTGTGGGTTTGACAGGTACTGATTCATGTGCAACCTGTCTTCAAAATATTTCACAAGACTGGAAAATTCAGATTGTTCGAAAAGTTTCTTCATTATGATGCTATGTTTTACTCGGTCTTGTGTGGCTTGAGACCAATATGCTGAGAGAAAGGCATGATAAAATTCTCCTTCACTGTGTCAATCGTGAATGACTGATTACATTCTTACAGCTGGTTCATTCTCTAAGTAGCCACACATAAATTCTAATCTGTGCTCTAGTGACCAGTTGGGAGGAAAACAATGAGAGAATTGATGAAGCCACGCTTGTGGATAATGTCGTTGCCGGAACTCTTAAATGTTTCGAATTTACGTGTATTAATAAACAGCTTATAGTCAAAATCATCATGTCGGCGAGTCGCATGTCGGTCATTGTTACGTCGTTTCGGCGGTTCCATCTCAGAATTCGATGTACCTTGCTAATTTCTTTCACAATTTCTGAAGTGCCCTGTGTAATTATTTATTTCTCTTTGATGTTGCGTATTAATATGATTCTGATTCTGTTTGAATTTCCTAATTTGTTCGTACTCTTCAGTGTCAGTGAAGGCTACAGGTCTTATGTCATTCAGATCATCATCCACCTTTGTAGATAAGTTAGTGAACTGATCCGAAAGTTCGGCTACTTTCTCCGATAGTAAATTTATTTCCTCAGTGTGTTTTTCTGAACCAAGTTTCAGAGTCTCCATTTGTGTTGAAATCGTATCTACTGTGTCCTTTAAGTTTTCTTGAGTTTTCGCAAGTTGCGTAACCGAATCGGTAGATGCAACTGAGTCAATCTTAGCTTGCAAGGTCTCATGATTTTCATGAACAATAGTTTGCAGTTCTTTTATTGCTGCTTCGTGATTCTGTAATGTATTTCATGCAGCGAAAAACTAGGTTCGAAATGCTCACAAATTTGTGTTTTTACGTCATTACAGACTTTTTGATATTTCTATTCGATTTTACGTAACTCAGTAGTTAAATCTTCACATGTTTGTTCAAGCGTGGTGTCTAACCTTTGAAGATTTTGTTCCATTGTGTCTAACGTTTTAAGATTTTGTTCCATTATGTCTAACATTTGAAGATTTTGTTCCATTGTTTCTAACTTTTGAAGCTTTTGCTGTGTTTGTTCCATTTGTTGTATTAATTGTAATAACAATGCACTGGTGTCTGAAACATGTTCCTCACTGCTTTTCGGCAGTGAATTTGCACCGGCAACATTCACATTTTGACAAACAGAAAATGTGTCTTGACTTTTTGAGAAAACGGTGAGTACCTAAAACCTGAATCTACTGTATTTGCGAGATTGTGTCCTGTCGTTTCGGAATCCTGATGCGAGCTGTTGCCGACCAATCGATCGATAATGCTTACCTGTTCACTAATTGTTTCATTGTCTACGCCATTATTTGGCGCCCGCTCCATTTCCCTATGCACAATTACCAAATTACCACTTTTAATGTCTGTTAATTCATTACCCTGTGGTGCTGATAAGCTACGCTCGTCGTCGCTTTTATTTCTCAGTTTACTTTGGAGCCTAGTGTTACGTTTTTCGCACGCCATTATTGTCACAATATTTCACACGATAACACATAAAAGCACAATTTGAAGAGCAAAATAAGAAAACACATTAACATAGCACTGAAAATAATATCTAATTAATTGCAAGCGCAGCTGCGAAATACTTGGTGCAAATGTACATGCATGCCACAACTGTTTTACTGGACAACAATGAAAAACAGCAACTACAAAGGAAATTCTCTCCATGATTACTCACTGCCAATAAGCAATAGCTACAAGAATTACACAAACTGCAAGAAAAAAAATCAGAAGATTCCAGTGAGGTATCCCCAGCTAAGGGTCGACATATGAAACGTCCCCTTAGAAAAATTAGTGAGTTACTGTGCTGGTAAATCCATTACGTTATTTGATTTTCAAACAGCTGAGCAAAAACTGAACGTACTCAGTCATTTCGCTCTTTACCTATTCTGATCAACACTAAACTGACACACAATATTTTTTAGCGCAACGCAATCTGACTTTTAATAATCCCTACAAAAGAATGGCCCTGACTAACATTAACCTATACCTTTCACAAATCACTTACCTCACAAAAATCTTCGTTACTCGAACTACTGCAATACAGCGAGCGCCACTACTGCCAGCTAAATAAAAGATTCAAACTACTGAAGGCACTAACTACTGATAGGCATAGTTAGCAAATGAAAGATTTTGATAGAGAACAAACAATGTATTTACCTTAACAGAGTTCAAAAGTCATAACATATATATGTCCATGCTACCCTATTTTACAAAATTACTCTTTCTGATGGACACACGTCCAGATCGTCCGCTCTCAAAATTCCGCCATCTCTCTCCCCACATCCACTGCTGCTGGAGGCTCACCTCCAACTGCGTAACGCTATGCGCTGTTGACAGCCAACTGCCCAACGTTACAATGGCAAATTCCAACAATGCAAACCAGCCACAGACTGCACACAGCACAGTCAGTGATTATCATACAGAACGGTACGTGGTGTTACCAACATAAAAACCTAAACAGCCTACTTAGTAGGTCTGTGGCACTGAACCGTAATAGTGGTTGAAATAGATTAAGTCTTCAAAACTTTCTCAGCTTCTTCACGTGTGCTTGCATGTTCATGGGCAGAAATCTGCCAACTGTACGTTTTTAATTGCTGTTATCATATACATTACGTTACACATTCCATAAATCTGGTCGTAGATTTATCATGTTTATGAAATTCATAATTCTTCAGTTGTACTGGAAAAGTATAATACAACATTAGTATTGGAACAAGGCCGGCCCCATTCCATTGCCGGTACCATTCCAAAGTACCGTTATCCATGATGGCGGCCATGGCATCAGAGAGACATTCCCTCGCCTACATATGCGCGTTAGGCATGAAATATTTTCATAACACCGCCACCATTCCAAAGCACTGTTATTCAACAACAACAAGGTCGCACCCAGTGTATCCACCACGTAATGCGTGTCTAGCCCTATTGCCGTGGCGCGGTGCGAGAGAGAGAGAGAGAGAGTTAGCCTCATGTCCCTATGTCACAACCCCGCGCCTACGTACACGCGCTAGGCAGGACCTATATAAATCAGTGCACGGCTCACCTCACTCTCAGACTGCTCGTATACTTCGTTCATCCAGTACTTGTCACGTCTTCGTAATTAAACGTGCAAGAATGAAGTGTTCACGATCCGCGAGTGGCAGCAGCAGCAGCAGCAAACGTGCTCATGTGGACCAAGTTCCATTCCCTGGTAAGCAAATTTTCAGTATTCTGATATCTGCACCCTTTAACTCTGTGTATGAGTGCTACATATCTTTTATAATGCTCTCTACAAAGATCGCTCCTCCACTTGCTCTGTGTGTGTTCCGGCTTGCGTTTTTTACCCATTTTGGACCTCTCTCTCTCTATAACAATTGCTTATCCACGCCTTTTTTTTACCTCTAACTTGGGGGTCTGAATCTTTTATTTTACGTGTTACATTTGTTTTGTACTGCTCTCTATAAATATTGTTCGTCCATGTGTTGTATGTTACGTGTTATATCCGTTTTCGATCTCTCTCTGTAAAGTTTACTAGGTCTTTTAACGGATTCTATGTTTGTGTGTGTGTGTGTCTCAGTGTTATTTCTCTCAATGTTGTGTGTTTTGTGTGTTAAGTCTTATATCCGTATTCGACATCTCTCTGTAAAGAATGACTTTCGCCGTGTTGTATGTGTTATAATTAATTTACAGTGTCCGCTATAAAGATAGAGCTTCCACGTGTTGTGTGTCTGTTATATTTGTTGTGCAGTGCTCTTTGTAAATATTTCACTTCTTTCCTTTTTTTCTAAATTTGCTGGTTTGCTTATATCTCTATCACTTAAGTGAATGCACACTTTCCTTTCCATACGCGATATTATATTCCGTCTTCTCCATCTTTCTAGATTTCTTCCATCAAATCTTGGCTGATCTAGACAAGCAGCTCGAGATGGAGAGGGCTCAAGCGCAGCTCGAATGAAAGTACGTTTCTAATACAAACCTACTTCTTAAACTTAAATAATTTCATCTAATATATATCCGTTTTCTGATTGTATACATATAGTCTTCATAATCTCGTCTTTTCTTTGTAGATGCGCCTAATTCAGCATTCAGTTCTACCACCCAAAGCGTTCAAGGAGGCGGCGGTGTCGTTCAAACGGTGCCCGCCACGCAGGACACTCAGTCTTTAGAGGAGGAGGAGGAGGAGATCAACCTGCCTGACTGGTTTGAGGATCTACCTGATTATGGCAATCAGTTGCTCAAACCATGAAGTCAGAGAGGAGAAGGTGAAAATTTTTTAACATTAACATTTCTTCACAAAACTACCATTATTTACTCTTATTGTTATTATTTATCGCTCTTTTAAATATAAATCATTAAATTAACTTTTTTCGTATTTATCTTACAGGTATGTCACACGGCGTAGGCCGTGTTCCTAGAGGGGTGGTTGCGTGGGCGGCACTCGGGCGCACCGAACGGCAGCGCCTTTAAGGGCTTCGCGGGAGGCGACTGCAGAACACGCGCCAGCTCCTCCCCCAGCGCTGCCGCAACCGCTCTGCCGTCCTGGCGCAGCTCAGCCGCTTGGCCGCGGAAAACAACACCGGGCCCCCGCGCCACCGGCACGTCGAGCCTGCAGCACCAGCAGCAGCGCAGCCCGTCCTCCGTCGCGGCTGCCTGGCCCCACGAGGGAGCAGTAACTGCTGCGCAGAAGCGAATCCGTTTCTGACGTTCTGTGCATGACGATGCTGAGGGACAGCTCTTGGCGCGCGCAAAATGTACGTCTGAGCTTTGTGTTGCCGTGGTTCGTCCGTGTTGTGTTTCGTGCGTGTTGTCGTTTCCGTTTGGTTATCTTTGTGCAGTGACTGTTTGTCCGAAGTATTTGAGTGTGTGGAAGCTATCCCAGGTTGTGCTCTTGTTGGCTGTAATTCTCACAATCGCAATACAAAAGGGACTGAAATCGTGTTGCATTGTTTCCCACGTGATGAAAGTCTGCAAAAGGTTTGGCTTTCAAAATGCTTTAGGAAAGATCCCGTGAACGTAGGGAACGCTAGAATATGCTCTCGTCATTTCAAGTAATCGGATTATATCCGGGACTTACGTTCGTAACTGTTAAGTTTACCGCGGAAACTAATCCTTAAGAGTGATGCGCATCCGTCTTGCAATTTGCCTTGTGGTAGTAGCGCCAGTGATAACGCACCGATTGCAATAGAAGAAAGGAAAGAACGATTTAACAAACCTGAAATTCGTAGAAGAAGCCTAGACACTTTAAAGAAGCTCTCACCATTGTAGAGGAATATTGACAAATATACATTTGCAGATGAAGTTCTTTTGTAGTTATCCACATAAAGTCACTTTACAGAATTCTGTAGCGTCACTACAGAGGAGAAATGCTCATCTAAGGAACATGTGCCTGGAATTGCGAGCACGTAATAAAGATCTCAGAGGTCAGCTGTCCTCAATGAAACGACGTCTGCACGAAGAAGAATTTAATAAAAAGGAACTTCTGTCTCGTGAAACTAATCAAATACTGGGCAAAATATTTTCACCCAATCAAATTAGAAGTTTGTTGCATGGTTCAAAACGGGTTCGATGGGGCAAAGAGGACATTTGTAAGTCTATTACTTTACGTGTTCGGTCGCAGAAGAGTTACAATTTCCTCGGAGATAAACTCGGATATCCTCTACCTGCAGTGTCAACCTTGCGTTCTTGGATTAATCGGAGTATCAGTTGCCGACCAGGAAGTTTGAAGGATGTTTTAGTGATGATGGAAATGCAGGCTGCAACACTGACTGACAAGGAACGTATTTTAGTTTTATCGTTTGATGAAATGACCATTGACAGTAGAATTTGTTACGATCAGCAAGATGACAGGATTCTTGAACCTCACAGTAATGTCCTTGTTGTCATGGTCCGAGGCTTGTTTGCAACGTGGAAGCAGCCTATCTATTTCAATTTTGACGTTCAGATGACAGCAGCACTCTTGAACGAAGTAATTGTTTCCCTGGCCAGCATTTGCTACAATGTTGTGGCTGCAGTAGCAGACATGGGTGCAAAGAATAGTTCTGTCTGAAAGGAGCTTGGCATTACTCATGAAAATACTTGTTTTCCACACCCGTGTGATTCTCTAAGACGTGTGTGGATGTTTGCTGACGTTCCCCATTTTCTCAAACTCTTAAGGAACCACTTGCTGGATCAAGGAATAATGTTGGAAAACAAGGCTGTGACAAAAACTGTGTTCGAGAAACTGTTAGTTCTGGACAGTGGAGAGATGAAAATATGTCCGAAGTTGTCTCAGCAACACATTACTGTGAAGGGCAGAGAGCGACAGCGAGTACGCTCAGCAGCTCAGCTTTTATCAAACACAACTGCACAGGCGATTCGGTGTTTGATGCCTGAGGAAGGACACGCCAGTGATTTCATACAGATGGTGGATGAGACTTCCGATGTACTTAATTCAAGGACAAAAGAAAGTAATAAATCACTAGCCTGTGGATTTGGTGTCAATTTTCAAGCCCAAGAACAGTACCTACGTAAATTTTCGAAGTGTTGTGAGAAGATGTTTGTTGGCAACTCAAAGCATCTCCTACCCTTCCAGAAATGATTTTTCAGAACTGTCTGGTCACTTTTGGGTCTGTTCAGTGACTTAGCTGTTTATAATATTGAATATATTGTTACAGCAAGATTAAATCAAGACTGCTTGGAGAACTTTTTTCTCTTATAAGAGGCCTCGGGAGTTTTTATGATCATCCATCGCCACTAGAAGTAAAGAGCCAGATAAGACTGCTGTTGTTGGAAGCAAACGATCATGATATTCCACTTTCAAATGCATCGTCTGTTGAACCAGATGAAGAAGGAAGATTCGTGACTGCAACTGTTTTTGGCAATATCCTGCCTGATATATCTGAGGCGTTGGCAATGGTTGAAGGAGAGAAGGAGATTGAAGATTTAGATTTTGGAGTAGGAGAATCTGATGTGCCTCCAATGTCACTGGCTTCTGATTGTATTACTGAAGGATTTAAATATCATGCTGGATATGTAGCTTATCGATGCAGATAGTATGACAGATCACTGGCCACACCCACTGGAGAGTTACTAACACTGCCTGAGGAGACATCGAGAGGATGGCTGGGCATGGTTTCTCGTAGGGGTTTGCTTTTGCCTTCATAAACGTGGCTCAAAACAATCAGCAGATTTGAATTAATTTTTGCCCAGATCCATGGACACGACAGTTTGTCCAGGGAAACTGGTGTCATCAAGAACCTGTGCACTATACTTACCAAGCGATTCCCCGCTATTCACCCAGAAATCATTAAGATTTACGCTAGGACGAGAACGTTTATTCAACTGCGTTGGCTGTCTGCAAAGGACAAGTCGAAGAAAGCAGTTGCCGCTCAGCAACGGAAAGCAAGGAAGTGGTATTTGTCATCGCTTTAGAATGTAAATAAACAATATCTGTGAAAGTTAAATAATATGTAAACTTAGTGATAGAAGTGAAGGTCCTCTGACTGCGTGTTTCACAACTAGCAAGACTCTACACTGACAGTGTCAAGGATTGGCTTATTGTTTCCCACACTTCATACCTACTTTGCTGAACGACTGACTCGGTAAGTTAATTTACCACTATATCCTGTAAATCGTATTTTGCAGCACTTTTTTGGATTCAATGACCTTTTATTTTATAAACTATGACAAACATTATACAGCGACGTTGATAAAAATATAAGCCAAAGGTTTGAGGTGTGAGAAAATTAAGAATGTGTGTGTGTGGCAGTTCAGGTAGGTAATTCAAATGCTTCCTACAAATAAGGCAATTGCATAATTTCTTGAGTGAAAATGGCAGTGTTTTTGTAGACAAGATGTAAACAGAATATAAATGAGCGTTACATAGAGCTTGTCTACAAGTTAACACTTTTCCCAGAGCCAGAGTTAGAAAATTGAATGCTCATTTCAAACGTTTACTTCGTAGAGAACTGACAAACAGACTGTACTTTGCACTTATTTTTGTATAGTTTGATCAATAGACGCTTGATTTTATTAAAGTCAGCACTCAGCAGTGTCTGCGGGACCAGTTGCAGAATATAGCAGTAACTTTCTAGAAATAGCAGAATAACAATCTACCTTTTATTATTTATGTAGAAACTGAAACACTTCACAAATACATCGCTTAAGTGCGCGGGCTGCGTCTTGCAGCGCTGTTCAGAGGCAGCAGCGGTTCCTTCGTGACGTCACAGCCTCAGCCAACGGCAGGACAGAACGCTTACTGCTCCACCTTATTTTTCTTACGGACCTTCGCCTGGCCCTTCAAGCCGGCTGTCACCCCCTCCTCCTCCTCCTCCTCCTCCTCCGGAAGCAGCAGCTCGCCGCCGCAGCTCCCCGTCTTGGAGACCGAACACCTCAAACTCCTAGAAGATCCGGAATTTAACGCCATTAAATGCAGTGCAGTATTATGCTGTGAATTGAGTCACCCCCCTAAACATCAAGGTGACGCGGAGACGACTACTCTGCACTATATATGGGGTGGCAATGGCGTTATTTCTCGGAACACATCGATTGCTGAGTGGTACCGAGAGTCCACCTTGAGCACTATTATGGCCCGATTTTCCGAGACGGAAGTACGTGGGTCCGCTACAGCGCTCAGCAGTATACCACACCGCGACATCCATATACATGTCTATCATCCAATGAATGGAGGATTCAGTTATATTAAACTCCCTAAAGATATTGGGAAAAAGCAGGTGTGCATTAATGTTCAAAACAACTATGATAATGCGTGTTTTGCATGGTCAGTCCTGGCTTGCGAGAGAAATTACAATTACAAACATCATCCCGAGCGTCCCGGCAGCTACAAAGTCAAAGATATTAAGAGACAGTATAAATTTGACGGAACAGAGTTCCCTTTAAGAATCGAGGACATACCTAAGTTTGAGGCTCAGAATACCGCAATATCGGTCCACGTTTATGGCCTGGGGAAGAAAAGCAAGTCAGATGAGGAGAACAAGCATACAGTAGTAGGCCCCCTCCATTTCTCAAAATTTGCAGGTGAGTGAGAGATGCATGTCAACATGCTGCTCTTCTCCGAACGTGATAATTATCACTACATCTGGATCAAAGACATGTCCCGACTCATTTCCTCCCAGTTAAGTACAAATGATCATAAACAACATATTTGTATAAGGTGTTTGAATTATTGTTCATCTCAAGAGTTATTAGCGACACATCTATTAGACTGTGCATCCAAGGACCTGGTACGTGTAGTTATGCCCACTGAGGAAAATAACTTCATTAAATATAAAAATGCTCATCAACAGCAGCGTTGTCCTTTTGTTGTGTACGGCGATTTTGAATGCTTGCTGGCTCCTATTACACGTTGTGAAGCGAACCCCTTAGCCTTACACACGACCTTCACACAAAAACACGTACCTTATGCGGCGGCGTTCCAAGTTGTATGCGCATCTGATTGTAAACTTAATACCTATCAGTCTTATGTAGGGGACGATCCGGCGGTTTGGCTTCTCACTGAGCTTGAAAAACTTTCATGGCAAGTTCACAAGCTCTACAGCATCAATATTCCAATGACCAAGTCAAAGGAAAATGATGAATCGTATGAAAAGACTGTTAATTGTTATATTTGCTTGCTGGCCTTACATAGAATAGCGGAGACTCCTCGTAGAGACCATTGTCATCTTACGGGTAAGTTCCGCGTTGCAGCCCACAACGTTTGCAACTTCAAGTATCAGTTACCTACACACATACCCGTCTTTTTTCATAATCTGACCGGGTATGACGCTCATTTTCTCGTTGAACACTTGGCTAAGTTCGGTATGAAGAATGATCAAGTGAGTGTCTTGCCTGAAAGTGTTGAAAAGTACATTTCTTTTTCAAAACGAATGACGCCGAAAATTACGCTCCGCTTCCTTGACTCTCTACGATTTATGCAGACTTCGCTCCAGAAACTGGTTGAGACTTTACCTCAGAATGATATGCATATCACTCAATCTGAATTTCCCGATGAGGAAAAGTTTCAACTTGCGACTAGAAAAGGAGTTTTCCCATACGAGTATCTTGATAGTATCGCAAAACTCAATGAAACCAGGCTTCCCGACATAACTTCTTTTACCAGTACTCTCACAGGTGATACCATAACTATCACAGATTATGAGCATGCCGTTAATGTCTGACGGGAATTCAACATCCCCAATTTGGGAGAATATACAAGGTTATAGATGGACATGGACGTTCGTTTGCTTGCAGATGTTTTCGAAAAGTTCCGGAGTGATTGTATGACCACGTAGTCTCTGGACCCTGCCTTTTATTACACGGCATCTGGGTTTTCCTGGGACGCTATGCTCAAAAAAACGGACTGCAACATTGAACTTTTGACTGATGCTTCGATGCTTCTATTTTTTGAGCGAGGGATCCGCGGCGGACTTTGTCAATGTGTTCACAGGCACGCCAAGGCAAATAAACCGCGGATGGGTGTTGAGTACAATGTTTTCCTTGATCCTAGTTACATTTTGTACTTAGATGTTAACAATGTATACGGGCATGCTATGAAGCAACTGCTGCCGGTTGCCGGGTTCCAGTGGGTGCCCGAAGACTAATTGAAGGGATTAGGTGGACAGATAATGGTCTTGCGGCCGATTCTGATGTAGGGTATGTGCTTGAGGCAGACGTGCCGTACCCTAATAATTTGCATGGAGAGACGAGCGACTTGCCGTTATGTCCAGAGCAACAAATTCCACGAGGGAGCTCCATCTCTAAACTGCTAGCCACTGTTGGGGATAAGCAGAGGTATATTATTCATTATCGTAACCTCCAGCAGTGCCTCAGATTAGGAATGGAGCTTGTTAGAGTCAACCGGGCAATCTCCTTCAAGCAATCCCCCTGGTTGAAGGAGTATATTGAACTAAATACTGAAAAGAGGGCGGTCGCGAGTAATGATTTTGAAAAAGACTTTTATAAATTAATGAATAATTCAATTTTCGGGAAAACTATGCAGAATGTACGAAATGAACGCGATATTGTTATTAGAACCGCATGGGAAGGGCGTTATGGCGTGAGACAATGTATAGCCAGCCCAAATTTTAAGCGTGCCACCATCTTCGATGAAAACTTTGTTGCTGTCGAGATGTCGAAGACTGCAGTAGAGTTTATGAAGCCCATCTATTTGGGGATGTGTATACTCGATATCTCCAAATTCTACATGTACCAATTCCACTATGAGTTTACGAAACCTCATTTCATTTACTTTATATGGATACAGACGGCTTTATCTACTGGATCAAGAACTGTGATCCATATGAAGTAATTAGGTGCAATGGTAAAGAACCCGACACCTCTTCTTATGAGGTCAATAATCCTTATGGTATTGTCCGACAGAACAAAAAGGTTATCGCTCTCATGAAAGATGAGTCGAATGGTTTACCAGTTGCTGAGTTTGTGGGACTGAGGTCAAAAATGTATGCATATCGGAAAGTAGATGGGAGCACTCTGAGGCGGGCAAAGGGCGTTAGACGGATCGCGTCTCGTGTGCTTACGGTCGAGGACTATTTGCAGTGCCTGTACGTTCGTAGCGTTGAAGGCGCTCGTCCACACATGGTTCAACAAACTAGCATTTGATCACGAGCTCATGAGGTGAACACTGTGCTGCAGTCTAAAGTCGTACTGTCTCCTCATGAGGATAACAGAGTCATTTGCGAGGATGGAGTGGGAACCCTCCCATACTCACACTATTTACTTGAAACGAAAGTAGGGGTGGGGGACTCTGGTTGAGTGATAGAGAGGGAATGAGCGTGTGAATGTTACGAATGTGGGTTATGTGTGGAAATAATATGGGTATTTTATCATAGTGTAAACAGTGGATGAGAGTGTTTTGTTGTGTGTATCAGTTTGTGTGCTTCCATGTATGATATATATGAAATGGCTATAAATTTTGCCAATCAACTTCTTTATGAACAAAAAAATAATAAAGTTTTCTCACCTAATGTACGTTTCATTTCTAGTCTTTATAGAGCTTAGATTTTAGTTTGTAAGTTTCACCTACCGCTAGCCATCCAGTCAGAACTAGTTTTTAAGTGTATGAGTTCCACTAATTAAATTCTTTCTATATGTTCACTTGCTTGTTCTACTGGAAAATTTTTGCAGGCAACCACTTCAAAGAAAAATATATATATGTTCACCTCGTTCTAGTAGTTGAATATCTTTAAATCGACTTACTTGGAAAAAATATATATTCAATTCTGAATTCAGTAATAAACACAGTTTTTCATTCTAAATAAAATTATTATTTCATGCTCTAATAACGATTATTCTTTTTATGAAAAATATTAGAAATTTATTTATGTGTGTATGTAGAATACGTATTGCATAAAGTTATAAGGTTTCCTGCTTTTAATGGCAAGTGCCGGACTTGGGCTAGTTGTCACGAACATGCACAGCACTCTGCAGCACTGCCCCTTACAGCCCAACTTCAACAGCTACTTTCGAGATCGTATCCTGACGTATCGCTTTCCACAGCGGCCGCGATGCCGGCACCTGGCGCAACCCCCTAGCAAGCGTCAGCGGCAGCTCGTGTCTGTCGCTTTCCACAGCGGCCGCGATGCCGGCAACTGGCGCAACCCCCTACCAAGCGTCAGCGGCAGCTCGTGTCTGTCGCTTTCCACAGCGGCCGCGATGCCGGCAACTGGCGCAACCCCCTACCAAGCGTCAGCGGCAGCTCGCGTCTGTCGCTTTGGACGGCGGCCGCGATGCCGGCAACTGGCGCATCCGCGCCTAACTATGACAGTAGGCTCATTCCATGTCAAAGGCCGGGGTATGTGTCTCTCTCAGACAGTTCCAGTGGAGTTCCCTTCATATACAATATAATAAGAATAATCTTACAATGCTAGGGACGTCGGGTGTCATAGAAAGAAAAAACACTCAATCTTATAAATTATTATTTGTTTCTAATAAAAGTGAAAAGTAATTTTACATTCTCACATGCAGATACAAAAGCACTTTTTTGGTAAATGTTCTTCAGTCGATGGACGGATGGACATCTGTACCATTCAAGGTCTTGAATAGATGCAAATTTAAATATTCGACGCATCCAGGAGGTTGTAAGAGGTCCATAATTAGAGAACTTGTTGCTAGCGCACTCGAGCTGATGTAATTTCGATGTATTGCTCACGCGCTGCCTTCGATATGTAATCTAGAAGAGAGTCTGAGACCAAAGAGTAGTATTGACTGCAGTAGGAACTGTGTAGCAGTAGCAGTTAGTTGTTGGTAGCGAGCAGTCTGTTCTGATGTATCGTATTGGCTGGGCCGGTCGTGTGCAGCGATGGCGGAGCCTAAGCGTTATAGGACAAGGTAAAAGCAGCATAGCGCATATGTAGTATTGTTACATCAAGTCCCATGTAAATGTTTTTTAAAAAAATCTGTTAATAATAATCTTTCTCATAAAAAGTAACTTTTGACATTTATCTCAATTTAAAAGAATTCACTAATTTCTCCAATCCTTGGCAATCCCGATTATTGAAAACAAAAGTCAGTTCTTTACTCTTTTATAAGACAAATCTATCGGCCAGCATTGCACTTAGCTGCACCACGAAAATTTCTTATAGGAACAGATATATACGCGTTATCTGGCGACCTAATTAAGGTAAGATTTTTCAGCTTATTCAGAATGATGTATCAGGGCCATGACGCAGCATTGCTGACGTCCAAAATTTACCAGGTTAACTTTACTGTCAATTATTGAAAGGTTATAGGTTTGTCACATTGTATTATATTTTCACTGTTGGGTAGTTACGCTAAATGAGAGTATTATTCATATTATTATATTTTATTTACTGTGGGGAGGTTACACTTGGCGACAACCGGCCAGGATCGTATTTTTGTGAATTTCTGATCAGTGACCAGCTATATATCTGCTCTTATTTACTTAATATTAAAAGTAGTTTGCATCTGGCGCCACGCATTTACTAATCTCTCATTCTTTCTTTCACAGATCATCGGCAATTTATTGCTCTTTGTTGTAAGTGTATTTATTCCATTTTTGCTTTGTCTTTGTTTGATTTTGTGCTTAACTTCGAGTTGTGAAAATGCCGCGCAAAACTGCTAACAGTGCATCGCGATGTGCAAGGAGTGAAAAAGCTGACTCGAATAATTTGACCGATAATACTAGCGACACTCAGTGTAATAGTGATAATCCTCTAATTACAGATAATCAGTGTGTGCCGATCACTAGTAATGATTTTGATGCTAATGATGAGCAAACAAATACAATTGTGTCCTCTGTTAATTTAACGACAATTGATGACGCGGCACGTTCCGTTACAACGAACGCTGTCCAGTTTGAAACACCTGATTTGCAAAATTTACGTAGTGAACAGATAATTGTTTCTAACGAAGGTGACCAATATACACAAAGCACGTCAGATTTATTTGATTCCACTGTAGTGACCAACACAGCACGTCCAGTTAGCAAACCTTTTTGTGAATCAGACAATGACCAAATGGTTATACAAAACGTGATATATGCATATACACCATCACACAGCACACAGAATACAGCAGCTAATTTTGGCATGGATCGAGTTATGGCATTATTGCTACAACTTAATGAAAATCTCAAACAACAAATTAATGAATCGAACAAACAACTTAATTAAAAACTAGACAACAATTCCAAACAGTCGAAGAAAGAACAAGACGACAATTTCAAACAACTTAATGAAAGTTTGAAACAGTCGAATGAAAAACACGACGAGAACTTTAAACAGATTAATGAAAAACTTGACACCTCTACTGAACAGCTGAACGGATTACAGCCGTTGCCGAGCAGTGTAATGAAACCAAAAAACAATTACGTGACGAAATTAAGTCTTGTGCTAGGAATAGTAGTGAAGAAATTGGATCTGTGGCACAAGAATTAAGTAATACACATGCAGCCACAACTAAATTACTTAGAGATGAAATTAGTGCAGTCACTAAACAATGTTCTGATAACGCAACACAGTTACGCGACGAGTTTAAATTAATGTCAGCAGAACTTTCACACACGCTGGACCCGAAAGTTGACAAGAAATTTGAACAACCAAACAGCCTAATTGACGAACGTTTTAATCACCACCTACAAAACAGTGAAACGCGTTACCGTAAATTCATACAGGAACAGAACAGAGTAAAGAAACAAGTCATGGAAACAATTACTGCACAGAGACAGGAAGATAAGCTTAAATTATTTACGAAAGCAAAAACATACGTAGACAATAACATTGCTACAGTATCAGACGAAATCAATACCATTAAACAGTTGAACACCGAATTGCATGATGAAATCTCCGATCTTAAAACAAAAACAGACACACACACAGTAGACTTTCAGACAATGACCAACAGACTTGAACAATTAGAATTAATGCAGGATCCCGATCCCATTAAAGCAGACGTTAAGAAATTGAACAAAACTACCCGTAAAATCCAAAAACAAATTAATGCTTGTGACAGTAAAAATGATGATCAGGTTAAAGCATTGACTGAAAAATTTGATGAATTGGCCAGTCGTATTAACGTTATAGAAAATAACAATGACACCAAATCAGACGATACGTCACCAGTTTCGTTCAATCAAACACCTGAATTCCAAAACATACAGCAAACAATCAGCGAGATAGATTCTTCCAATAATATGTTACGAAGAAAATTGTCATGTTTACAGCAAGAAGTGACAGAGATGAAAAATGTTACAGCCTCTAACAAGACACAGCATACGCCACATTCCGAACATTTGCCACAGTCAGACAGCCAGGTTAATTTACGTAATTTACAGAGAGTACGTGACTTGGATTCCGGGCAGACACAGGCAAACGCATTATCATACAATCCTGAACCAGTTCACACACTCAGAGACGATAACGTTGATTATAAGCAATTTTTACCCGTAAAAAAATCTAAGGTATTTAAAAATGACAGAACACAAATACATCCTTTGGACTGGATACGACAATTTGCTTTTGTATTTTCATCAGCTTGGTCTTTAATGCAGAAACTAGAATTGGACTGGATGCAACAAATTCTTTTTGAATTTTCACCGGCATTGCCTGTAATGCAGAAACTAAAATTTATTTGCAGCGCGTAAGAGACATCAGGGGATTCATTACACTTCGATGAATATGTGCCGTAGCGTGCACAGGGCCCCGAGCCGTAGTAGTGCTATTTCATCTTTAGTTTTCTGCACAGCTGCCTTCTCTTTTACTATCCTTTATATCTATCAAAATAGCTCCCCAACTATCGATCTATCTAGAATTAAGAATAAGTAAAGAAAACCTGATATGATAAGTTTTTACCGAAAGTGACAGTTTTCATTATACGCTCCAGAAATGATAACCACCAGAATTTTAATAACAGACAAAATGTTAATCATCAGTATGTACAAAATTTTCAGCAATCACAGACACATTTTGGCAACAATAGAGGGTTTTCACCGCAACAGCATCAGAAGCAGCCGGTTAGCATACCTAACCAACAATGCAGTCTGCAAGGTCAACCAAGCTTTAATGTTTCGCCGCCTACACGTATAGCGTCGGCTCCACCAAATAGTAACGCACAGCAACAAGGAAATCACTACGTACAGAGAACACACCATTTCAACTCATATCGCAATGCGCCGTATAGCAACGATTATTATGACAGACGTAAAAGTAATGAGCACAGTTTTCAGCGAAACAGTCGGTCTTACCAGCAGCAGAATCATCGACAACAACAGATTATCATGAATGAACCAGACAGTCGGTATCATCCCGCACCTAATACGTCAGGAAGAAATAACAGAATAGTACAAATAGTCGAGAAGCCACAGCATCTTCCAGCAAATAACAGTACGTCAGAAAGAATTTGACTAGATACAGTACAGGTTGCATTTTCCAGCGACGTAAGCAATATTTTTGACACACAGGATCTTGTTCGCGAAAATGTTATTACTTTTGACGATATCCGAGACACTCTTTTGCAGGAAAAACCAGTTATTCAAAAAACCATTTCCCACCCTGTCATTGATGTAAAGATTGGATCATCCATATTTTGAGCAATAATCGATTCTGGATCACCTATGTCAGTTATAAATGAGGAAACTTTCAACGCTTGTAACAAAGAGAATACTTATCCTACATTACCATTAGGCAAAACTAAAGTAAAAGGAGAAGTATCTGGTAAAGGAGCAGATGTAAAATTACAGACACACTTATCATTTTGTATTGCAGGTCATACGTTCCACTCAACTTTTTGGATTGTTCCCTTATTGACAACAGACGTTATTTTAGGTACGAATTTTTTGGTACAACACGACGCAATTATTGACTTTCAAAATTCCTATTTAATGTTAAGGGATGAAAATGTACAACTGGCATTAGATTTTCAGCACTCTTTATCTGCAGAAGAACAAACAATTAATCAGACAGAGGTCATTTCTGCATTCCACATTGTTCACAGATACGTTCGTACACAACTATAATACACCAGACGAAGCTGACTATGACGTTATGCAAATGATTTCTCATAAAGTAAAACAAAGCAGCGCAAATACAGACGACGAACGTACGCAACTACGCAAAATTCTTTTACAGCAAGCTCCAGTTTTTGACAACATCCCTGGTACTATGTCCGGTTTCATGTATGAATTTCAAGTTAAACAGCACGATACATACATAAACCCGCTCCATATTGTTAAGAAAAAGGATGGCTCTCTTCACCTCGTACTTGATTCGCGTCACATCAATGACATTATTATTAATGAAACAGATCGCCCACAAACACTAGAAGAACTTCTCCAGAAATTTCATGGTACTGCTATTTATTCCACATTAGATTTGAAATCGGGATTTGGGCAAATTCAGCTCCATCCGAACTGCAGAAAGTACACAGCATTTTTCTGTTTTGGTGACTTTTATCAATTTTGCAAATTACCGTTCGGTTTCACAATTTCTTCAGCACCATTTATTCGCTATTTGAATAGTATACTTCCGACAGAATTAAAAGCCAGAATCACAACGTATGTAGACGACATTCTTATTGCAGAAGCTAACTGGTCTGAACACAATTTGATTCTGAAACAACTGTTGCAAACTTTTCGTGCACAAGGACTCACAGTTAATCTTAGCAAATCGCACTTTGGCAAAACTTCTATAAAATTTCTTGGACATGTAATTTCAGCAGAAGGCATTTCGCCTGACGCGGAAAAACTTCAAGCTTTACGTGACATTACTGTTCCAACGACAAAGAAACAACTACGCAGCTTTCTGGGTTTAATTAACTTTTTCCGTAAATTTATTCATTACTCTGCTTTAGACACCCCTAGATTATGCCAGCTGACGGGTAAAAACGCTATTTGGTCCTGGGATAGCCAAGCGCAGTCTGAATTTGTCAATCTGAAACAAGCTTTGTTGAATGCACCACTTTTATCACACCCAGATCTCACTAGAAATTTTTCCATTGCCACCGACAGTTCTAACACAGCTTTAGGCGTACACATTTTTCAGGAAATGGAAGAAAATGGTAGTACAGTAATTAAAAACATCGCTTTTGCAAGTCGCGTTCTGTCACCTGGTGAACGCAATTATTCTGTTACAGAACTTGAAACATTATGTGTTGTATGGGCATTTACCCGATTTAGGCATTTTCTTTATGGAAGACATACTACCGTTTACACAGACCATAGAGCTATCTAGTTTTTACTTTCCGCTAAATTTACACATGACAGATTAAGCAGATGGAAACTGTATTTACAGGAATTTAATTTTACAATTGTTCACATTCCCGGAACACAAAATATTGTAGCAGACGCACTATCCCGTTCTCTCTGCAACAATCAGCAAGACATCGCAACCAACTTCTGCCAAGCAAATTCTAGCCTCATGTATATTCAACAAGTAGCATTTGAAAATTTCATTTCATCGTCATTACGAGATATAGCACAAGAGCAGAGTAAAGACAACGTATGGAAAGAAATTAAACACCTTTGGCAAGATAAGAATAACGTTACCATTAGAAACCATTACACGGTACGCAATAACATTCTGTTTCGCCGCTCTCACCCTGACGGCAACAACTGGGTATTATGCGTTCCTGACGAACTTGTTAATTTGGTATACTCATTTAAGTTACGCACATTATGGGGCCAGAAAATGTTTTCTTATACTGAGACAGAACTGTTATTTTGCCAACATGGAGAAACGTATTCGACGAGTTTTAGCGTCATGTAAAATCTGCCAGAAAGCTAAATCATACACGACTTCACATATTCCTCCGTTACATCCCATTGTACCTGTTAAATTGAGACACATGGCCGCTGTAGACATTTTTGGACCGATTCCCAGAACTAATAGAGGTTTTTGCTACATCTTTGTCGCTGTTGAACTCACTTCGAAATTTGTTACCTTCACTCCGTTGCGCAAAGCTACTGCTAAATCTATTTCGAATGCATTTGTAAAACATATTTTATTTCATGTAGGGCATGTATTGAAAGTAATTTCCGACAATGGACCACAATTTCGATCTGCGATATGGACACGTATGTTACGAGCTAGAAACATTTCTCCGATCTATATATCCAAGTATCACGCCTCTTCGCACCCTTGTGAACGACTGATGAAAGAAATTGGTAAACTGTGTAGAATGTACTGCCATAAAAGACATATTGATTGGGATACAAACATACTCTCATTCCAGGATGTAATTAACTCCATACCAAATGAATCTACTATGCTATCTCCGACTGTTATATTGAAAAATGTTGAACCACCTAACAAAATTAAAGAATTAGTATCCTCTCCTACATCTCGTCGACTACGCCACCATGAAATAATTGAGATTGCGCTCAACAACATCAAACGTGCCTCAGAGCGCCGGAGAAGATAGCAAAAACAGGTTTGTACACGCCGTGACTTTCACATAGGACAGAAGATATTAGTACGCACACACTATTTATCCAACAGAGGAAAGAGTAGATGCAGTAAATTTGAACTTCTATACGCAGGTCCATACAGAATTCGCAGCATTCCTCATGCGAATGTGGTACATGTTGAAACTTTGAGAAACAGCAAAGGCAAAGGCAATCACCATATTTCCAAAATTAAACCCTTTATTGAATGAACATACTTTACGATTTGTCACACTGTACCGCCATTTCCTGATATTTATATGACCACTCAAACAATTATATTTATGTGACTATTTAGTGATGATTATCATATTTTTCCTGGCAAGTGCCCGGCACGGTAAGGTTAGCAGGTCGCTTTTCTTGTTGTTACATATCAGACCGTGCACATTTTCGATTTTTTGTGTATGTATGATTGTTTTCCTGTCGAAAGTAGAATTTTTGTCTGTATACACTATGAAATGTTTAAGATTTAACAAACACCAGTTGACATTGACATTTTGCATTATGTTATCTCAACATCTTGACTATTTTACATTTTTTGCTACTACATTATGATACTGTGTGTACATTTTTTGCACTTGGCAACTGACTATGTTTTTGACCTAATACGTTTTCTGTCATGCTATGCTGTATGCTTAATTATATTACTAGAAACAAGTTTTTATTTAATGGGTATATGAATTAAATGCAAGATATTAATCCATATTCATCATTTTTCAGAAAGCAATACCGTGTAAAAGAAATGAATTAAACAACCACAGTGGTTTACTATGAAATGGAAATTTTACCATCAGAATGAAGGAAAGAAAATGCAATATATTGTCATGAAGAGTAAATGGATCAGAATTAACAAGCATTAACCAGAATATACTGTACACATCGTATGATAGCAGTCTTAACTACTTATTTTTCTTTCAGAATACGAGGCGATTATTGCAGGCTGTCAGACAGAACTACAGATGTTAATTTTAGTGATGAAATATGCTAGAAGTAATAAACTCTATACTATATGAAGTAATGAATGATAATGAATAGTTGTATGAAGTAAATGGTAATATGAATATGCGTAATGAAGTGTCTATTTTTTGCAGATGATAATAAATGATGATGAATAATTATATGAGGAATATGGTAATATGAATAATGAAGTTATTATTTACAGATGATGATAATTTTTACTGTTAGTTAAGAAATTATATGTAGTTATTTAAGTATTTGTTGCAGTTCCTTTTGACAGTATGTCTTATGTCGCATAGTATAATGACTGAATGTTTTGGAAAAGACAGCTAGAGTACATGCATATTAAGTACACGTTTCATTACCTGTTAATTCGAAGTTCACTATTTTTCAGCATTATATGCATTTCTTCTTTCAGTCCAATAATCCATTTTGTAGTTTTTCCAGGAGAAGCTTTTCGTGACATAACATGCCATAAGTAGTTAGTTATTAAACCTGTTCTAGTACTTGCATTTTTTTTACCCAGTTGTGTCTATCATTTATGAATGTGATCACATATACTGTGCTTGTTTCATGACTTTGCTACAGCTGACTCATGACGAATGACGTTAATAATCCTTATTTCCAGCAATAAGTCAAAAGCAAATATTTTCATGCCCCAGCAATTAATTATCGATCCCAGTACAATGCATTGCTAAATATATATATATATATATATATATATATATATATATATATATATATATATATATATTACGAGTCCCAACTATTACCAGTATACAACTAAATAATGCTACCAGGTTAAGATATATTTGTAGTCCTAAAGATAATGCAAATTTTCTGTGTATTGATTCCATTATGTCTATGTATTATTGGACTACCGACCTTGAGTAACAGTTGCAATGTCTTACATTTTAAATATGTCTTATGTCACTTACATAATATCGTATCTAAAGACCAGTAACTTGATGCTACACTCAATAACTCCTGTTTTAAATGATGACTTGTGAATAACACTGAATCATGTTTTGTAACTAGCCAATGAATGTCAGTAACTCAATAGCTCCTGTTTTAAATGATGACTTGTGAATAACACTGAATCATGTTTTGTAACTGGCCAATGAATGCCACTGATTGACTTGTGAATAACACTGAATAATGTTTTGTAACACTATATGAATACTTTGTAACTGGCCAATGAATGCCACTGATTGACTTGTGAATAACACTGAATAATGTTTTGTAACACTATATGAATACCTTGTAACTGGCCAATGAATGCCACTGATTGACTTGTGAATAACACTGAATAATGTTTTGTAACACTATATGAATACTTTGTAACTGGCCAATGAATGCCACTGATTGACTTGTGAATAACACTGAATAATGTTTTGTAACACTATATGAATACTTTGTAACTGGCCAGTGAATGCCACTGATTCAGTCAGATGAGTTATGAATAGTGTTTCGTAATACTCAATATTGTTCATACCGGTTGATACACTAGTGTTAATCTATGATGAGTAGGATAAGAGTTAATGTCCTTCACCTTCTGACCTAATTACTGCAATATCCGTTTATCCTGCCCATCCTCATGATCATGGAGCAGTATATTGGTTTTTGCACTAATTCTACGTTGCTGTAAGAGTATGAATTCTACAAGAATATGGTGTTGACATATCAAGCTGTCCACAACCTTGAACGATGGATATGTTATTATGGTCCCACTGTTTGCTTTACCTAATGTACTACCAAAATGTTAACATTGAATATTAATACAACATTTCAGTGTCTTGGCTACACTGATAAATACTTCAGGGAAGAGAACTTCAGATTGTCTCACTTGGTGTTGTGCTTCTGTAGAAAGATATGCACTTTCAGTGCAGCTACTTGCAACCTACTGTGCTACAACCATGATGCAATCCTTCCCATTCCTTTCCTAGTTCCTGTAAAATAGTAAAGGCTTATACAGTGCATTTAAATTCTTGTAAAATGATATGTTTTGTACTCAGTGCGTGTGCACTCTATTTTGTTAATATATTTTGTACTCATTGTGTATATACTTTGTCATTTCTGAATATGTTCTGTACTCAGTGCGTGTGCACTCTATTTTGTTAATATATTTTGTTCTCTTTGGGTATATACTTTGTCATTTCTGAATATGTTTTGTACTTAGTGCATGTGCACTTTATATAATTTCCTAATATGTTCTGCACTTATCAATGATGTATATACTCTGTGATTGTAGCCTTAGTAATTATAGAGAAATTTGTTGCTCATGGCTCATGTACTCAGTGCGTGTGCACTCTATTTTGTTAATATATTTTGTTCTCTTTGCGTATATACTTTGTCATTTCTGAATATGTTTTGTACTTAGTGCATGTGCACTTTATATAATTTCCTAATATGTTCTGCACTTATCAATGATGTATATACTCTGTGATTGTAGCGTTAGTAATTATAGAGAAATTTGTTGATCATGGCAAGTCCAATTGACTCATCATCGCTGCCAAATTTTTGCCCCCCCCCCCCAGTGGAGGGTTATGTAAGAGGTCCACAATTAGAGAACTTGTTGCTAGCGCACTCGAGCTGAAGTAATTTCGATGTATTCCTCACGCTCTGCCTGCGATATGTAAGCTAGAAGAGAATCTGAGACCAAAGAGTAGTATTGACTGCAGTAGGAACTGTGTAGCAGTAGCAGTTAGTTGTTGGTAGCGAGCAGTCTGTTCTGGTGTATCGTATTGGCTGGGCCGGTCGTGTGAAGCGATGGCGGAGCCTGAGCGTTATAGGATAAGGTAAAAGCAGCATAGCGCATATGTAGTATTGTTACATCAAGTCCTATGTAAATGTTTTTAAAAAATCTGTTAATAATAATCTTTCTCATAAAAAGTAACTTTTGACATTTATCTCAATTCAGAATGATGTATCAGGGCCATGACGCAGCATTGCTGACGTCCAAAATTTACCAGGTTAACTTGACTGTCAATTATTGAAAGGTTATTCATATTATTTTATTTTGTGGGGAGGTTACAAGGTTTTGTCCTTTCCCTTCACGTAAACGATGGTGTCCTTGTGATCGAATAATTTAAGTGCGATCACCACATCTTTATAGGGTATGCCGGGATCATCCCAGTGAATTCCATGATAAAAGTTAGTTAACCACAATGCACAGGTCAATGTTTTACAAGATTTCACTTGCGTGAACGGTCTTGGTGATCCAGTATTTGCAGAGAAGGTTTCAATTATTCCTGCGTCTTGTGTGTAGGCTACAAAAGCAACTTCTTTAAATACGAACTGTCTTCGCTCTCCATCATGGAATCCTTGAACATCTGCAATGATCTTCACCGGCTGAGATGCCATCGTCAAATGATCAATGCAGAGGACAGCACATATTCATTTATACAGCTCGTAGCACAACACCTGTGAGCGGACACTAATTGATTATTCTGTCATGTAGGACTAATGCATATGCAGCGGTGTGTGTTCTGGGAAATTTGTCGATGATTCAAATTCAATTCGAACGTCTATAGGTCCAGAATTAATTATCTCTTTCTGTTTAGATCAGTCTATTACAATGATCGGTGAAAGCTCTTTGAACTTACGAGGACTTAGTAGACACCGCCCTCCCTCTCCTTCGGCAATTTCATAGTAAGAAGGACGAAACTTTGCCTACATGTCATAGGCGAGGCTGTATACATTTTCATTCCATTGCAGATGTAGATTGTCATATGGGTAGAATTCTGAATTGAGGTAGACTTTGGCGTTAGTTAACTTGCAGTTATCGAACACGGTGGAATCGCTTGCTGTATTTGCTCTTCTATCAGTCTGAAACGCAAGTATAATGAATCTGGGTGTCTCAATATGACTGGAGGTCTTAATAGCCCATGTTTGTCTGCTCGCGTTCGGTAACAATGGATACTCAAAGATCTCCCATGAGCGGAATGTCAGTCACAGAAATGTACCTGAATTCAGCACTTTCAAAAGATTCAAACGTTCCTCGTCGGATACACTGACGTGAGGCATTTTCCATATAAATTTGTTGATTGTGATCCTATTCTCTTCTGGAGCTCCTTGAATGTACGAGTTATTGTCTGTCGCACTCCGCACGAGAATAAGTTCCTGTTTAGCGTTCATAATAATCTGTCTCATATCCTCAAAATATCCCATAAGTATTTTTAGAGGTATGCATGCAGTAAATCGCTTGTACTCCTGGGGTGTTCTATCCTCCGCCTCGTCTATAACCATCCAGCATTTTCTAAACTGTGCAGATCTGCTGGTGATGCCGAGACGTATGTTTTAAGGGTCGATGATAGACCAACATTGCGTGTACGATCAATCTGAGAACCATTCAGTTCATAGCAAATCTCTTGGAAGAGGAATGTCAATGCGTTGCGTGTCAGCTTGGAGCCCACTGCATTGGTGCCATCAGTTTTCTTGAATGACCCCTCGAGATATATGAAACTCTTGCACGGAAGAGTGAGTGCTTCCTGGTGCTGTATGACGATCCTGATTTCATCATTCTTGTTAAACGTGGTTCAAGCGTAAGATTTATTAGAGAAGTATTCTTGACGTATAATTCTGTCACCATACTTTAATGGATTGGTTATATTGAGTGATGACGTCATTGCAGGGTTTGAGACCAATTGATTTAAGAAATTCGTAGTTCGCAGGTGTTATCAGTTTGGTGTTCAGTAGCGAAGTGGCGCGCTGTGTATTGCGTGCACTTCTTTTATACCGCACGCCCATCTTGTTTTAGATGTAATCGTAAATGATTTCCTCACTGCGAAAGTCGACAAGTTTATTATTCTGATCCACAATACGCAGCTCCAAATAGCCCAATGGCTGAGCAGTCACTGTAAGGTATACTGCTTTGGCAGGTGTCTCAAAAATCTTATACCCCGTTGCAACTGACGGGAAGAATCCGTAAATAGTGTGAATGAGTGTATCATTGAGATCGAAATTCGTAGCAGTGTTACACTCGACACGTATTGTGCTGACTGGGAGTATATCCACAGACTGATTCGACTTGTAAAATTTAGTTGGATCTTTCTTCAAAATCTGCCCTTTTGTGAATCCAAGCAGGGGTCCTATTGAATGTTTCTGGTTAAAGTCAATCGTTGCATTTAGAGTCCTTATTTCAGATTTAAGTGTATTGATGTTTGCACGTAGTTCAATACCTTTTCCAGACTGTTTTAAGAGTTCGTTTAAATCGTCAATGTCGTATGCACCAGATTCTATTTCAAGAATATCTTTTTCGCCATTAATATCGAGATGCAGTTTATTGTTAGTGTTGGTGATATTCGGGATGCTGTTGTACGTCTCCAGTCCAATCAATGCAACACTCCATTGACCTGTACTCAAATCAATTGGTGGGAAGTAATTTGCACGCAATATAGATGACCGTCTTTTCAACGTCAAAGTGCAGTACATTGCATCTGAATATCAACTGATGAATGAATGTTTAAACATCCTGCTTATATACGTTAGTTCTTGTTCTTATTCTTCTTCTGTGTGAACGTCAAGAGAAACATACCCGCAGAGGTATGTATTAAAGTCCTGATACCGCTGATAATTGTATAGTACATCTCTTCTGTGAGTGAAGTATTGCTGTAATTCTTCGGGTGGGTGCAGGTCACCAAAGGAGTCGAAATAGTAGAGTGGCCCAGCGTCTTTCATAACGTACGCCAACCAGTGGGTGCCAGGACCTCCGACAACATCTAAATTCACAATACCGCATTCACCAGTTTCCCACATAGTCTTAGGTAATGTATCCCTCATAAACACACCACGGAATCTTGGTATCTTGAATTTATGCCTAACAAACGTAAGAAGGTCTGTATTTGTGAGTGGTCGATCTGGTAGGACCGCTAATGTGCTTTTTTTCGTTTATGAATAGACCAAGACCCTTCCTGTACGGCTTCAAGTATAGGACTTTTCCAATGGCTGCTGCTTCCATCATATGGTTGTGTCTTCTCGCCTCTTCTAACTGGGGTTGCGAGTTTTCCGTATTCTTGACTGTTCGAGCGATAGCTGCAGCCCCACCGGCGAGCGAACCCACCGCTGAGAGCGCGGAGAGGGCCGGGATGAGAAAAGGAATAAAACTGCCGGATGTCTTGGGTATTCGTAGAACGCGAGGTGCTTTAACGGATCTTCTTGTTCTCGTTGGTGATTCTTTGTCCTTCATTGCGTTTTTAGCTGCATCCATTGCTGTCAGGATACAGTTCTTCAAACAACCCTTCTTGTTCTTCATGTTTAGTGCGCGACGTGCATCGTTCATAACTCGCTTGAAATTCGTCACTCCTAATCCTAACTTGATTTTTCCGCGCATGGTTTTATCAACTGCGAATGCCGCGATGCGTTGACATAGACCAATATCTTTTCTTTTCCGTATCGCCTTAGCTAAAATCCTATCTGCAATGTGACGACTTGATAGATCTTTATTTGCTTCGTGTGCAATGTCGTGTTCCATGCACGCTTTGTCAAGCAGATTCACTCCCTTATCGCCTCGCGCCAAGCGTTTCTGAAGCTTTGTCCCAGGTCAGGAACACCACCGCGTCCTCTAATGTGGCTTCGATCGCACATGTCAGGCTACTGTGGTGGTTGTGGGCGATGAATGGTCATTATATAGCAAATCCCGGGCATCAATCCAACTGTTTTGTGTAGCCGGAAAACCAAGCCATTTGACTAGGGCCTTATTTCCAAGTCGTCTTATGATTCTCTCCACGAGAAAAAGATCTGGTTGTGAGCTCTTCTGCATCTCCTCAGTGTAGAATGAGCCTGCAATTTCTTCACCTTTATTGTCTTTCAATAAATAACTTCTAGGATTCGTTCGCTGCACATTTGAAACTGTAAATATCTCAGTTGACCAGTTAGGTAGGTATGATTTCTCAAATGCGGTCTTGTGTTTTGAGATACGCACCAAATCACCTCCATTAAATTTCTGTTTGCGTGGATCCAGTATCTTAATGTGAAAGTATGCCGTATCCATGAGTGTGTTATGACGGACATCAATTGGTCGCATTTTTATTGTGCTATGTTTGGTTCTATTATATTGAGCAATTATTTCTGGGAGGATATCTGTCCATTTGTATGAGCCGTGTAGGTTAAACCGCATCCACATTCGGCCTTTTATTGTTCTGTTCAAGCGCTCTACGATACTCGCCTTCAGGTGAGTGAATGTCGAGTAGTGATGTATTCCATACCGCTGCATCACTGTCTTGAAGTACCTATTGTAGAACTCACCACCAAGATCGGTTTGGAGATTGTCCGGGCATCGATTGTTTCCTGTCTGTAGCAAGCGTTCAAAAGCATCAGCGACATTTGGACCGGTTTTTGTCTTGACTGGTAGTGCCCATGCAAATTTGGAGTATGTATCAATAACAACTAAAATGTATTTGAAGCCATTATTCTCATGTGAATATTGTCGCATATCTTCAAGATCAGCTTGCCACAAGTCATCCAATCCTTTAATCATGACATGCCTGCACGGGTATGTTTTGCGTGCTAGTTTATGTAGTTCTCGAACTACGGTCTCCATACTTATTCGATGATACCTCTCTCTCGAAGCTCAGAGATTATGGAGACAACTTCATTCGAATGAGCTGTATTGCCTGCAGCAGCTGATGCCATGAGCAGATGTAGTCGATCAATTAGTTCCTTGGGGTCGTCATAATATATATACTGAGGGATTCGATTGTTCACTACCTTAAGACCAATGTCAGTACCATCTCCGCTGCTGTTTTGGTCTTCAAGTATTGGCTTTATAATGGTTTTATACTTCCTGTTGGTTAGGCTTTTGGTGATCTTGTGTACACCAGTCATGTGTAGCATTTGACGGTACTTGTCCTTATCATTAACTGAATAATTTGTAGGTTTTTTTGGTTGGTCTTATGAAAATAAGGTTCATTAAGCCTGGTGTTCGGTAAAACTGTCTATCACCTATTTCTATTTTGTCTTCTGTTACAGTTATGGGATGCGCGCCCAACATGTACGGTCTTCCCGGGCTGACGCCGAATGTTCTATGTACACTCCTCGAAATTGAAATAAGAACACCGTGAATTCATTGTACCAAGAGGGGGAAACTTTATTGACACATTCCTAGGGTCAGATACATCACATGATCACACCGACAGAACCACAGGCACATAGACACAGGCAACAGAGCATGCACAATGTCGGCACTAGTACAGTGTATATCCACCTTTCGCAGCAATGCAGGCTGCTATTCTCCCATGGAGACGATCGTAGAGATGCTGGATGTAGTCCTGTGGAACGGCTTGCCATGCCATTTCCACCTGGCGCCTTGGACCAGCGTTCGTGCTGGACGTGCACACCGCGTGAGACGACGCTTCATCCAGTCCCAAACATGCTCAATGGGGGACAGATCCGGAGATCTGGCTGGCCAGGGTAGTTGACTTACACCTTCTAGAGCACGTTGGGTGGCACGGGATACATGCGGACGTGCATTGTCCTGTTGGAACAGCAAGTTCCCTTGCCGGTCTAGGAATAGTAGAACGATGTGTTCGATGACGGTTTGGATGTACCGTGCACTATTCAGTGTCCCCTCGACGTTCACCAAAGGTGTACGGCCAGTGTAGGAGATCGCTCCCCACACCATGATGCCGGGTGTTCGCCCTGTGTGCCTCGGTCGTATGCAGTCCTGATTGTGGCGCTCACCTGCACGACGCCAAACACACATACGACCATCATTGGCACCAACGCAGAAGCGACTCTCATCGCTGAAGACGGCCTAACGGTGTGCGGGACCGTAGCCCAGCTTCATGGAGACGGTTGCGAATGGTCCTCGCCGATACCCCAGGAGCAACAGTGTCCCTAATTTGCTGGGAAGTGGCGGTGCGGTCCCCTACGGCACTGCGTAGGATCCTACGGTCTTGGCGTGCATCCGTGCGTCGCTGCGGTCCGGTCCCAGGTCGATGGGCACGTGCACCTTCCGCCGCCCACTGGCGACAACGTCGATGTACTGTGGAGACCTCACGTCCCACGTGTTGAGCAATTCGGCGGTACGTCCACCCGGCCTCCCGCATGCCCACTATACGCCCTCGCTCAAAGTCCGTCAACTGCACATACGGTTCACGTCCACGCTGTCGCGGCATACTACCAGTATTAAAGACTGCGATGGAGCTCCGTATGCCACGGCAAACTGGCTGACACTGACGGCGGCGGTGCACAAATGCTGCGCAGCTAGCGCCATTCGACGGCCAACACCGCGGTTCCTGGTGTGTCCGCTGTGCCGTGCGTGTGATCATTGCTTGTACAGCCCTCTCGCAGTGTCCGGAGCAAGTATGGTGGGTCTGACACACCGGTGTCAATGTGTTCTTTTTTCCATTTCCAGGAGTGTATCTGACCTGGTGTGTGACTAATAATGAATTCATCAATGGCAAGACTGTCGTTTTGGCGCGTTTTTGTTTTTCGTGAGAGCTGTCAGAGAGACTCAGTAACGGGCTTAAAGGTCTCTCTTAGTGTTTGCTGACGATCGGTATGCCCTAACCTCAGCAACCGTAATTTCTCTCGGTCTGCTTTACGCGCTTGAATGACTTTCTGCTTGGTCGTCGACATCTCAGCGTATACTAATCATACATCTCTGCGACGTGGGGCTTTATATATGCATTCATTTACTTCAGCTTCGTAGTATGATCGTGATCGCTCTTATTTACAACTATCAGGTCAACATCTATTTTTCCCTGAATACCATCGACCTTTTCAGTTAAGTCGGTTACTTTCTTACTGACTTGATTAACTAGCTCATTTAACGCATTCACCATTCTCAGAAGGGTTTGGTAATAGGTCTCTAGTTCCCTGAGCATACTTGCAACTTTAAGAGCCATAGTCTGAATTTTTGCATCCAAGTACAAGCGAATGTTCTGTCTGTGTACACCGATCATCTCAGGTTGAGAGGTGGACATACGAGCGAATTTGTCCATGGTATGGCGTAGACTGATGTGCTAACGTCTATTACCTTGTTGTATATGCAAAAATTCTTGAAAGTTTCGTCTGTATCTACCATCATACAGTTTTCTTGTTTTATCGATAACGGGAAACCCATACTGGGAATGGTTCCAGCAGTCTGCACATATCTTTAAGAAATCATTGAACGACATATCCGTCCCCACATGTGCTTGGTAAATGTGACTTAAATTAAGATTGTCTTGCTTGAAGGCTATAATGAGATTTGCGTTATCCGTAACAAGTTGTTTGGGGATTCTGGAATATGTTTGACATAGATAAAATACGTCACCACCCATATGGCGACCGAAAGAGAAATATTTTCGAATTTGGTCTTGGTTTTCTACTGCCACATCGTCAAATATGAATACTGTGTTTGGTTTTGCTTCTTCAGGTGGGGGGATATGACAGCTTTCACTGAAAGTTGTGTATGTAACGCCATCTACAGCTCGAAATATCTCATGCAATAGCTGATACTTGGGTTGAAAGAGTGTTTTTGAGAATAGACAGATATGTTCAAATAGGACACCGTGTACACGAGTTAGCAGAGTCATGAGGACATAGTCTTGCCGCAGTTGGATGAGCCTACAATAATTGCCATTATATTATCGGGAAGGAGAATTCTGTTTTTCTTGTTCCTCTTCTTCTGCTCTTCACTTGAATCTTCACATGACCAATCACCGACAACAAAGTCCTTGTGGCGAGGGTGCTTCACCCAGCCAGCCATGATAGTAAATGAGATATGTACAAACAAGGACTTGACATATATATAAAATATAACTGGGAGGATAATAATGATAATATTTGTGTGTAGCCAGTGTAGTTCGATCACTTAACCGATTGAGCTATACTGTCTACACGAAGAAAACATGTATGAAGAGTAAGATGATCATAATTTGAGCAGAATTAAAAAAAAATTCTTGGAACAATTTGATTATAATGGGAGTGGTTGTATGAAATAATAGAGAAACAGGAGATAAGATTGGTTATAAATTATTTATTTAAAAATCATACATTGGATGTACTATTTCTGGGGTATCATCATAATCTGTACGTTTCTTCTTAGAACCTGTACAATATATACCAAATAATTCTCTTTGGTTGGCAATAAATTCTGCATGTATCTCACGCAGTCCAATAGGTGACTCTGTGTACTCTGGTTTTTGACACACGCATTGCAATTGGAAGCCTTTAGTTTTAATGGTCATATGCGAACGAAGATTCTGCTCAAAATCATCAATATGTATACTATTAACACGTAGAGAGTTTCGAACATCACTATATGCTGCCTCTATGATAGGGACCCAACGATTCAGACTCTCGAGAGCAAACCGTATAGAGGAGTCTAGGTTGAATAATTTGATAACTGACGGATGTCTTAGATAGACGCTGTCGACACCTGATTTAACGCGTAAGGCTCAGTCATCACATACAGTAATAATATAAAGTGTAATATCGGCAAGACGAATGCCTGGTGGGGAATGAGTTGGATCATATTCGTTGGTCACTTGTTGATTGATGTAGCGCTCTGCATGGCACATCCCGGCCCAGTCGAACTCCGAAATCGGGACTTTAACACTTTTGGAATTATTTTCAATCTCCATTATAGCTTGGATCCCCCAGACATGATGGACGTCTATAGCAACGTTCACACGTCTGGAGCCACTGGGGGTTAAATTATATGTGGTGGTGAACAGCGTAGCCGCACTAGACGTATTCTTTTTATTCACAGTCTCTAAACTCGGTGGCTGCACTATCACGGGCGTGTTCGATTGGGATGAGTTATATGTCGGCATCCAGTACTGACCTCCATTCAGTTGATCTTTAACGCCACCAGTGGTTGAAGTCGTTGTGTGGTGAGCAGATCGAGCGTCTTCATCAGACATCAGACTGAGTGGGACGGAGAGCAGCAACTCCTTGTCCTGCTCCGACATGTGACCTAGGTGGGCTACAGGATCCCACGTGGTTGCTACTGGACCAGATGAGCCGGCTGCCGCTGGTGAAGGTCCGGATGAGATGGTTGACGAAGCTAATGGTGATGCAGGTTCGGACACGTCTGCTGAGCTAAGCATGGTGGCGCTTGACTCTGTTTAAAAAGGAAGAGGAATGATCAGATATTAGCGAATAAGTGAAAACATTGAATAATAATAAGGATAATGAACGAGATAGCATAATGTGAAGTATGATACTTACTTCTCCGTTTGATCCTGATCTGAGTGGCTGCACTGGAGGTCGACTGGCGCTTCATGATTGTTCTTCTTAGTCTCCCGCTGACTGAGTGACCAAGACTGAGGTCCCGGAACTTAACCTGTATATCTCCTACAATGATGTCATACGATATTTGAATCCTATAGGTAGAAGTCGAACATGTGACTCAATTAAGGGATCGTACTGGTTGCAGCCATTTCCACCACCCCACAACGCCATCAGCTGACGTGATGACAGATCACTCTGGTGGCGGCAATAGGGACTAGACACACACCACGTGGTGGATACACTTGGTGATACCTTGTTGTTGTTGAATAACGGTGCTTTGGAATGGTGGCAGTGTTATGAAAACATTTCATGCCTAGCGCATATATGTAGGCGGGGGGATGTGTCTCTGACACCATGGCCGCCATCATGGATAACAGTACGTTGAAATGGTACCGGCAATGGAATTGGACCGGCCTTGTTCCAGTGCTACCCAACATAACAACCTAAACAGCCTAATTAGAAGCTCTGTAGCGCTGAGCCGTATTAGTGGTGTAAATATATTAAGTCTTCTCAACTTTTTCAGCTTCTTCACGTGTGCATGCATGTTCGTGGGCAGAAGTCTGCCAACGTTACACGTTCCATAAATCTGGTCGTAAGTGTATCATGTTTATGAAATTCATAATTCTTCAGTTGTACTGGCAAACTATAATAGAACATTCACATATACATTTCATTGTTATTTCAAACCATCTTAGTGAATTATTTGACTCATTGCACCAAACGTCTAGTACCAAAACGTATGTTACTAGAAGCGTAATAAGTATGTCATGAGAAGTACACTTTGAAGTGGTGCATCAAACATACAATCAACAGTGAGCAAAAGCCGTAGGGTAATCGCCAGTCTGGGCGTTACTGATGTAAGTATGCAATTTTGATCTTAACACACACCGGAACATTTGATTTTATGACAGTTTGGTTTTATGACAGTTCAAAATGCTGTTTCATTATTTTGGAACAGATGTTTATAAGCATCAGTTGAAGCGTTAAAGTTTGAAAAACAGCTCGCGCAATTAAAAATCCGGATAAGTGCGCAGCGGACTCACTCACCGAGAGTGCAGTACAAACTTAATTCCGTATGTCCACAGTGCATCCATCCCAAGAATCATAAAATTTCGACGATATAGACACTGTCGAGGTACCAAGATATGTGATAACGAATATCCGTATCTTCTGACAACAGAGATGTAGGAGATTTAAAGTTCTACACCGCAAATTGACGGTAGACCTTGATGCAGACATAAATTTCTAGTTCCACATCTTTTCGTTCCTAAGAAAAAGGTTTCTTAACGGACTCACAGATGCATAACAAAATACAAAAAAAAAAAAAAAAAAATTCGTGTGATTCGGTTTCAGATTATCAATTTTCGATTTTTTTGTTTACCTTGCTCTTGTGTCATTTCGTGATTCTAGATCAACGAGGAGCACCCCATACGTTTTGATGAGCGAGACTGCAGCATTCGAAATAAGTGACGTAAATGCCTCTATCTTTTGAAGCACTTGACTGTCTAGAGAACAGTAGACCTCAGAATTTTTGAAATTCCAACTTGATATGTCTGCCCATTCCTGATCAATATGGATCTTAACAGACGGTTGATTAGCTTGAAGGGTGGAAATAAAATCAATGTTGAAGAACTTTGGAGTAAGGATGGCACTGGTATGAAGATCCTTAGATCTTACATGTCGTACAGACGGTTCTTATTTCTCCTCAGAAGCTTGAGATTTGACGACAAATTGACAAGAACACAAAGATGCGAGTGAGGCATTAGCAGCAATCAGGATGTATTTAGATAAATTTGTCACCAATTGTAAAGAAATCTATAGTTTGGGAAAGTTTGTAAACATACATGAGATGCTGACACCTTTTAGACGAAGAAGTTCATTTGTTCAGTACACACCGAACAAACCCACAAATTGCGGCTTGAAATTCTTTGCTATTTGCGATGCCAAAACGTTCTATACAGCGTCTGTTGAGCTGTACTGTGGAACACAAGAAGATGGCCCTTACAGGGTGTCAAATAAACAGTACGATATTGTGCATCCTCTGGCAGAACCTCTGCTGGGATCAATTCGGAATACTACTTTTGATAATTACTGTACCAGTTATCCGCTGGCAGTCTCACCTTTGCAGAGAAACATCACATACATTGGAAATCTGAAATGCAGGAACATTGGGTATCGACTGTTTGGATATCATAAAGATATCACACTGGTGTCATATGTGCCCAAAAGAAACAAACGTGTTGTTCTGCTTAGCACTATGCACAGTGAAGGCACAGTTGATGAGAATACCAATAAACCACACATTATCATGGACTACAACATGACAAAAGGAGAGGTTGGCACAGTCCACCAAATGTGCAGTAAATATTCTGTTGCACGAGTAACAAGGAGGTGGACAATGGCTGTATGGTTCGCTTTACTAAACATCGCAGGGTATCAAAGCCCAAATACTGTTTCACTGCAACGCAGAAAACCCAAAAAACCCAAGGAGGCTATTTTTGAAACAGTTTGTCCAACACGTTATGAAAGATCATTTAGTTACAAAATGAATTTTGATAGTTCCAAATGATCTCAAAATATTTTTGGCGCCTAGTAAATTGTTAGACCCTCAACAACCACAAGAACCTCCAAACAAAAAGAAGAGTCTTTGTGTTATGTGTGGCAGAAAAAACAATTCTGTCACCACAGTTCGTTGTAGTCAGCGTAAGATGTTTGTATGCAAAAAGCATGTCGCATATGTGTGTGAAATGTGTGCATGTAGCACTATGGATGATGTAGAAGAACAGGATAAGTAGACTCTGCTTTTACGTAGACACAATATAGTCATGTTCAATAAAGAGAGTTTAATCCAATAAACGCTGTATGAGTAACATCTATTAAGAAATAAATGCAGGTCAAATGTGATTTAACTTTATCCGGTGTGTTAGGAATGTATTGTTAAACGAAAAACTAGTATTCTTTAATTACATTTTGTAACTGTATCTTTAGAAATATTAAGAGTGTCAAATACTAAAATTTGTATTACTGTTAATTAAAAACCCAAAATAAACTTATTAATTTTCAGTAGCCAGCATATTACGGCAGAACTTGTCACATCTTTAATGAAGACAATGGCTGGTTGGCATAATCAACCACGCGACCCTTGGTGTTACAAAAATTGATGCGACCACTCAAGGATTAAAGGACAGTCAAATGAAAAGGAGACAGACGTAAAATAGTAAGTAAACTGTTGATTGTTTCATAAATAATTGCCGTAATTGTTAATACATTATCTCACTTTGAGACACGACGGTTAACACCTTCACGGAAATTGTTTGCGGGTGACAACAGAATCATCATTGTACCCACGGGAGCACCTCTTCGTTAGAATCAAATCTACGGCCACAGGTTTGGTTCCGTCCGTACTGTTCTTATCTTCTCTCCTCGCGATTTCCTCATTTTAGGAACCCTGAAAATGGCATCTGTGGACATCCACTTGCTTTGGACGAAGAGGCGTTCATGTGGGTACAATCGTGATTTATTGGCAACCGAAAACATTTTTCCACTATGGCATTGACCACCTTGTCTCTAATTGCGATAAATGTATTAACATTATGGCGATTAGTTTTAAACATTTAACTTCCCTCCATCTCCCTCGTTTTCATTTGACTGCCGTTTAGGCTGTTTCCACACAGACTACTTCTTTGCAGCGATTTATCCACACGATTCGATCGCAACAATAGGCAACTATTGCACGGTTGAATCGCCGGGCGCACGAATGAACCACAGGGCGGAAACTTTGTGGCGATTGGTGTGTGCTTGTAACGAAATTTATTTTGACGAGGAAGTGTTTCTCGTTTTCTTACTGAAATGAAAATACGCACGTCAACGGAAGTATTTTACTTCCAGAGTCTTGAACGAATGTTTTCCACTTCTCCTACCAAGCATTACGTATTTCGTTGTTATCGCTGTAATCCTTATTTCCTGAATCCCACATTACAGGACGACGTTCTACTTCAGTAATAAACAATCACAAAGCGCAACAAACGACAAATGGAGCACAACTTGGCGAGATGCGACGCTAGCCGTTTACCGCCTCCCTTGGTAGCTGCGCTGCGCTGCCAGATGGCCAAGTGTTGATTGGCTGAGGTTATGGTGGAGCCGGCGGATCAGGACCAAGCAGAGCAGCGCTGGCAATCCCAGATTCCATGGTAGTGAGGCAACAGTGGAGTTTTTCAGATTTATAGACGGAATTTTTGATGTCTTTAACTCCAGAAATCCTCTAACTTCAGGATATAAAGCCAGCCTGAAACTCAGTAATCAGGCATATGGGCTTGATATTTTCCATCAGAGAGAATCTTATATAAAAAGTTCTCCTGCATCAGTCAAGAAATACTTTTGCCTTTGGTATAATTTTGAACATGCATTCGATTAAAGCCATTACACTGGAAATAATGACTAGGGAAAATTCTCCTTTGCAATATTTATTGACATATAAGTTTTCCCAAGATCATATTGAACTCTTCTTCTCATGTGTGAGATCTAGAGGGGGTTGGAATAACAACCCAAATTCATATCAGTTGAAGTGTGCTATGCGCAAGTTGCTTTTAGGCACTAATGTTAGCACTGTTGGGGGAAACTGTACAAATTTTAACATGTGTTCAATGGTACCTGTAGGACTGTATGATTTCCGATCACAAAAGTGTCCTCTTGTAGATGATTCTTGTATGTTTGTAGATGAAGTAGAAAAATGGTGCTCACTTATTGAAGAGGGTACTTAGTTTTCCATATAAAAGCAGAACATTTTGTACTACATTGCATGGTATGTTGCCCTCACAATTTCAAAACAAGTTACATGTTTGGACTGCCTCTACATTCTTAGGCCACCTGTTGTTTGTAATGACGTAACATACACACTTCTTAGTACTGCAGAAAGGAGCTCATTCACAAAATTTGTAAGCCGAGGCAAGGTTATTCAAACAAATAATACTGTATACTCTGTGTTGGAGCACTCAGAAAAATTGTTTCAAATGATTGTTGTCAATGGTGACATGAGGCAAAAGCACTTAATTAGTAAGATTGTCATGTGTGTTCTTAAAAATTTGTGAACTATTCATTCCCTAAACTTCACCATGACTTCCATAATGAATGCGTAATTGAAGATTTGCATGAGACACAGCTTGTATGTAAGATTGCATCCAGGTAAATTCAGGTGCGGTTGAAAACATATGGGAAAAGGTTTTCACTTGAGAAAATAGGTCACAATACAACTAGTGTAAGACAAAAACTCAGTAAGATTATTTTATTCAGTAATGTGTAGTGTTGTGCCTGTAACTATGCAGCAGTGGTTAAAAATGTATGGCAATGACAAAAATAAATTTCGTGTTTTGTGTTCTCATTTCATACCCTTGATTATGCTTAGTGTTTACAGTATTCATCATTTTTCAATAACGTGAACAGTTAAAACAAACAAATGACCAGTCACGAAACAGTGGAATTAACGACGTTCGACAAGGACAGACTCAACTACAATTTAACAAGACAACTAAAACACACAGATGGACAAGTACTCAATAATGAACCTACTAAGCTTTACTCGGAATTATCCAGTACTCGTGTCTAAATGCATCCAGGGAACAGTGACAGTATGATGACGGCAATACCCTCAGATCTCATACGGGCAGCAACACTAATTGCAGCTTCCCCAAAGAACGGCTCTCAACTACAACTAGGCCATGCTATCACTCCAGGTGCGGCATAGTCATTTTCCGCCACACACACAGGCTGCTCCCAGCACAGGGCCCCGCTCGCGTCCTTCTCATCCCTGACCTTCACACGCCACCTTGCGAACTACAGAAGCACCTCAAGCCTATCTGTCAAAGAGCTGCAACACAACCAGTCATTCCACCAGAGAGGCACTAAGCCGAAAAATATCAAGACTAGGCGGACGGTTTCCACGCACGGCACATTGTTGTTGCTGTTGTTGTGGTCTTCAGTTCTCAGACTGGTTTGATGCAGCTCTTCATGCTACTATTTTC
The DNA here is from genome assembly GCF_023897955.1 of Schistocerca gregaria. Classification (NCBI taxonomy): domain Eukaryota; kingdom Metazoa; phylum Arthropoda; class Insecta; order Orthoptera; family Acrididae; genus Schistocerca; species Schistocerca gregaria. The sequence continues at coordinate 575,469,762 of NC_064925.1, forward strand.
TGTGCAAGCTTCTTCAGCTCCAAGTAACTACTGCAACCTACATCCTTGTGAATCTGCATAGTGTATTCATCTCTTTGTCTCCCTCTACGATTTTTACACTCCACGCTGACCTCCAATACTAAATAAGGGACCCCTTGATGCCTCAGAACATGTCCTACGAACCGATCGCTACTTCTAGTCAAGTTGTGACGCAAATTCTTCTTCTCCTCAATTCTGTTCAGTACGTCCTCATTAGTTAAACGATCTACCTATCTAATCGGCAGCATTCTTCTGTAGCACAACATTTCGAAAGCTTCTACTCTCTTCTTGTCTAAACTATTTATCGTCCATGTTTCACTTCCATACATGACTACACGCTACAATACTTTCACAAAAGACTTCCTGACTCTTAAACCTATATTCGATGTTAACAAATTTCTCTTCTTTTGCAACGCTTTCCTTGCCTTTGACAGTCTACATTTCATCTCCTCTTTGCTTCGACCATCATCAGTTATTTTGCTCCCCAAATGGCAAAACTCATTTGCTGCTTTAAGTGTCTCATTTCCTAGTCTAATTCTGATTTAATTCGACTACATTCCACTATCCTCGTTTTGCTTTTGTTGACGTTCATCTTATACCCTCCTTTCAAGCTACTGTCCATTCCGTACAACTGCTCTTCTGTGTGTCTGACAAAATTACAATGTCATCGGCAAACCTCAAAGTTTTTTTTTCTTCTCCATGGATTTTAATAACTACTCCAAATTTTTCTTTTGTTTCCTTCACTGCTTGCTCAATATACAGATTGAATAACATGGGGAGTAGGCTACAACCCTGTCTCACTCCCTTCCCAACCACTGCTTCTTTTTCATGTCCCTCGACTCGTATAACTGCCAGGCACATATGCCACCAGAATATTTTTGTGTTCTGTGAAAGATCTTTCGACAATGTGTTTGCCTCTGAGAGCGGCTTCCGGCAGTGTTCAGATGGTGCTGGGAATGGCAGAGTCATTACCGTTACCGCCACTTGCGTTTCTGCTGTTAGACTGTTGAGGACTTGGCTTCAGCACAAGCCTTGGCAGCAGTTTCTTTTACTCCGCTTCCTCCACGGAACCTCCGAAACAAGTATCATCACCGATGATTCATTCTGGACACGTTATCTGATGAGGTGGCAGCAGTATTACACTCCATAAGTACAGAATACATTTTCTTGATCTCTTATTTCTTCCAGTGTTTAAAACGATAGGCGACAATCAATTTGAAGTACCATTATGTGAGAAAAAGTTTTCGAATCTGTCTCATTGGGGTAGCTTCATTTGACGCTCTGCTAAAGTTTCGTCCTGCCTTCTTCCTTGTGTAGAACGCTAATTTTTTCCTTGATGCTCACCGACACTGAGGGACAAAAACCCATAGTCTGTAAGATTCACAAAATACCTTAACAAATATGCCTCATCTCCAATGAACACAAATGGCAACATACTTGATGTCTTTAGTAGTGCAGCTCTCATATTTGCATCAAGCGAAATACTCTAGAAGATTGCGGTCTAAAACCTACCGTTTCCTTCAGATATCACCCAACATCGATTACAAAGAATTTACTGAGAGTATCTGCAACTGCTTACAGGACATTTGAATGAAAATTTTTATGGCTTTAATCATTGTACAGGAATTTTCTGAGCATTTTAGACAAATGTATTTTCTGCCAGCATCACCGACTGCATTTGAAAAGTTCTGTATGTCGTATATTTCATTTATAGTATTTAGAAAATCAGCTTCAAGAGGCACTGGAGGCAATCCCATAAAACGTAGGTAGTTGACTCCACAATTCTTACAGTGGTTATGAATTCTGTTGTAAATGTCAGAGCCATGTATCGGAAATTTCGTGTGGTTCCCAAGAATTTGTAACTATTATGGATTTACCAGCTGTCGATGTCCGTTAAAAATTACATTATTCCGTTGAAAGAAAAAAATCTGTAGTATCGTATATCGCGTTAGATAAGGAAGTTACGCACAGTAACCATATGGCAACATACTCTTCTCTCTGTGTGCAATCACTTGCCAAAATCTTCTTTTAAAATCTCGAACAGTTTAGGGGATACGAGGGCGTTAAAAATGTTTTTCTTCTCGCTCTTTCGTTTGGGCACGTGATCGGAATGGATTGAGCTGCATACAATACATTTTCTCCTGAATGGAGAGAGTAATACTGGTAGTTACCATCCCAAGTTTAGAGAATGGTCCTGTATGTTAACTACATTTGATACCCAGAAACATGTGGGTTAACGCGCACCAAACTGAAATTCACAGGGACCTCTATGTTTCATTGCAAACGATTCTATTTTCATGCAGTAGCTTCCTTAATTTTAAAATATCACACCAACTGTGACGATTAACGAAATGATAAGCAGTTCATCATGGAGCTGACGAAAAGGGCAATGAGATGCGCGAGAAAAAATTTTTTACCGAGGAATTCCTATAAATCGTTTGAGAAATATTACAGATGGGCCGGCTTGCGCGTTAACCGTCCACGCAGTGAAGCCAGGCTGCCCTGGCCCCACTGCATACACCTGGGCGTGGAGCAGAGCCAACACTGCCGGCAACGCTGGCGATATGCGGCTGCAATTCCTGTGACCGACTATGTTGCAAGGCTGAATTAGTGGTCTACACTGTAAGCAACTTACAATTTCTGTTACTCGCGTTCACGAACATTTAACTTCACTCTGCAACATCGGGTTTTCCGCTGACGTTGTTTATTGACAGTCACACTATGTCCTAATCTCACTGCAGAATTTTAAGTTACTTTTGAAACCGGTAAACCACTGATTCTTTAAGGGGGGGGGGGGGGGGTAGGACTTCAAACGGCACGACTTGGAGCACCTCAAGACATTTTAATCTTCACTGTTTATACTTTTACAAATAAATTCATAAAACTTTGTCAGGAAGGATTCACAATTCACACTCATAGCAGTGGAAGTTCAAAAACAGCAAAATAATTTTTTTAAAAGTGAAATTTCATTATTTTTTCACTTTTTATTGGCTGCATTTGTTGCTATAGATACCCTTTTCTTCATAAGTAAGAGAGATCCTTTAATGAATTTTGCACAGCATACAAACCATACTTACAGGTGTATTAAACTCTAGAATTTTACATATCTGATAAAAATTGAGATTATTAACTATAATATTCGAATTTTTTTAAACATGAAGTTTAAAATGTGTCAGCTCATTCATGTTTTCATAAATTAAACGAATTCTGGAGTTTCCTTCACCTGTAAGTATGGTTTGTATGCTGTGCAAAATTCATCGAAGAATCTCTCTTACTTATGAAGAAAAGCGTGCCTATAGTACCAAAAGCAGCCAATAGTAAGTGAAAAAAATAATGAAATTTTAGATGTAAAAAAATTATTTTGTTATGTTTTTGAACCCCCACTTATAAGAGTGTAAACCCCTGAACACTTCCTGGTCAAGCTGACAAAGTTTTATGAATTTATTTGTGAAGTTATAGACAGTGGAAATTAAAATATCCTGCGGTGCCCCTCCTGCTCTAAGTCGGCCTGTTTGACGCCCTACCCCCTCAAAGAATGGAAGTCATACGCGCAACACAACTTCAAGTGTCTGATTGCTTTACATATGGGTTAATATGTTAAATACTTGGCATTAAGCATGTAACTGAGAAAAAGTTTTAAAATGGTTCGAAATTATGCTGAATGTTCGTAGGAGTTCGTTGCTTAATGTTCTCGTTTCGAAACATTGGATGAATCTAGTCTGGCTCATATGCGCTGCGTTTTAAGCAAAAGAAAGTTTTTTGAGCACCCCAATGTTTACGACCTTGTATCGCATGAACTATGTGCCTTACAATGATATTATTGTGTGAATTCTCAAATAATGGATGACTAAAGTCTGGATGTTTGCGCGCCGTCAGTTTCGCTGCCCCAACATAAACACCCAGTTTCTAACCATAACGTTTGTCTTATTGTGTTAAAGATATTATCCTTTAGTGGGTAGATTATGACAGCAGTTTAAGCTTTTAAATTCAGTTAGTTATTAGAGAAATACTGAAAAATCAGATGTTTGTTGGCACTGGAAGACGTTATATAGTTAACCCACGAAACAGTTGCAGGTTCCTGGATAGTCGTTAAAATTCATGGTAAAACTGTTAGCTGCCATTTATTTTTCTCTATTCGCTACTAGTTTCAGTCAATGACTATTATCAATCTTAGCTCGCATCAACAGCAGGAATGTTATACCATAATTTGAACAAAAGGAATCAAATTATGGTATAACATTTTTGCCGTTGATACCAGCTAAGCTTGATAATGGTCATTGACTGGAATTAGTAGCGAATAGAGGAAACTAAATGGCAGCTGAAGGTTTCATCATGACTTTTAACCATTGTTTGGTGACTAAATATCCCCAATCGTAAATATACTGGGTGATTATAATTAAACTTTCAAACCGCTGTAGGAATAACACCACTGGTCAGAATGACGTGAAACTGCAACGGAATGTTATCGGAGAAGGTGGAAAACGTATGGCAGAAGAAAAATAAACAGTTACAAAATATAGCAATAGATGGTGCTGTAAGTGTCATAGTTTAATAATGGTCGACTACAAGTGACAAACATATCGTACAGCAATGCTTAAGGTGTACGTCTGACGTTAAACAAACTGTACTGCTCAGTGTGCACGGGTGTACAGGTGTGACGCTGTCAGTCACGTGAGTCCGTCCACCACGGCAAGGTCGTATCACTTCGGGCGGGAAAAATCAGTGTTTAATTGTTATGAGGCCGAAAACCGCATAAAAACCCTCAATCATAATAAAATCGGATTATTAATTTCAGTGTGACTGGCGCAAAACATGTCCAATATGCTGTCCACCATTTTCTGCAACAAGCTGAAATCGGGAAACAGCATGTTCCACAATTGATCGAAGTGTTTCCGGGATCACGTTCAGAATGTGTTGAGCAATGCGTGCCTTCAGTGCAGGTAAGTTTGCGGTCGGAAGACTGAACACATTATTCAGAGAGCCGCATGGTCAGAAGTCACACGGATTAAGATAGGGTGATTGGGACGGCCAGGCTGTAGGGAAATGGCGGCTGATCATTCTAGCATTTTCGAAATGGGGCTTCATCAGCTGCTTAGCTGGATTTGTATGCAGAGGTGCGCTATCTTGCATAAGAAAGATCCCATCCATACATCCACGCTGTTGGAGAGCTGGAATGACGTTATTGGGCAAAAGACACTCACACCGCTTACCAGTGATGGTACAAGTAGTAGGAACAGAAGCACCTGTCTCTTCGGAAAATATGGCCTTATAATAAATGATGCCCTAAACCCTCACCACATAGTGAACTTTTCAGGATGAAGTGGTACTGGTTAACTTGCGTGTGGATTTTCCGTTGCCTATCTTTCACAATTCTGTGTATTGACATATCCTGTCAGATGGAATTGGGCATCGTGTGTCCACAAAGTCTTCCACGGCCAATCATTGTCCACTTCCATGCCAGCAATAAATTCTAAAGCAAAGGCCTCTCTTGCTGACAGGACAACACAAAGAAACTCGTGCACATGGGTAATTCTGAATGAATAACAAAGAAGGATGTTTCGTAGGATTTTATGTTCGGGCAATTCTCTGTGGACTACACGTCTGCACACCACCACTCGTCTCCTCGTGCATTGCTGTGGCCGCTGCTTCCACTGACGTCGAATCAATTCGTTTCCTCCGTCTACCAGGTTCCACACAAAAAGAACCCGTCTTTTCGAATTTCCGAATCATTTACTCCAGACCCACGGCAGTCATCGGACCAACTCCTTTCTTTAAACCCTTTGGTGTCCGGAACTTCTGCAGGGCGACGTGTGCACGGTCATCATTCTGGTAATACAGCTTTACAAGCAGAGTGCGATCCTGCATTGAGACAGTCATGGCGAACGTTGCAGACGTGAAAGAAGGAAAAGCCCTGTACCCGGCGTGTTTATACCACCTTCAATGGACCTTGCGCAAGACACGGGTTTTCTTTTACATATTATGGCACATAGAGTGAAACGTCCGGTCGCCATATGAAACGTCACCTTAGAAAAATTTATACTCGACTGTGCTTAAACTGACACACAATATTTTTAGCGCAACGCAATCTGACTTTCAAAAATTCCTACGAAAGAATGGCCCTGACTAACAATAACCTATACGTTTCACAAATCACTTACCTCACAAAAATCTTCGTTACTCAATACAGCGTTACTGCAATACAGCGAGCGCCACTACTGCCAGCTAAATAAAAGATTCAAACTACTGAAGGCACTAACTACTGATAGGCATAGTTAGCAAATGAAAGATTTTAATAGAGAACAAACAATGTATTTACCTCACTAGTCATAATATATATAGCAGTTCATGACACCAATTCTTACAAATTTCAAAACTCCGCCATCTCTCTCCCCACGTCCACCACTGCTGACGGCTCACCTCCAACTGCGCAACGCTACGCGCTGTTAGCATCCAGCTGCCGCTGCTCAGCACTACAATGGCAGACAACAATGCAAACTAAACACAGACTGCGCACAGCACAGCCAGTGATTTTTCATACCGAGCGCTAAGCGGCGGTACCAATAAGAAAATCTAAACAGCCTACTTACATAGCCCCCATGCTCCCCACAAAAAATTTTTACAAATTGTTTTGGGCAGTGGCCAACAATGATTTGATAAAATTTTTCATAATTACTATAACAAAGATATCAAATGCACACACTTATTGATACAATGTTGGTCAGAAGCTAAAATTCTCTCACAGTCCATAAAGACAGTCCTGATCGTTCATCATAGTAAAATTGCAGTGGTTTTTTTTTCAAAGTCTGAGCAATAAAAGAAATTGCACTTAGAAGTAGTGGATTTCTAAGCAGTCTTGAAGAAGTAGTGTTGTCCTTCCAACGAAAGACAGTGCTGACTCTCGACATGCAGAAAGGTAATGGGCCACAACAGAGCAAACCCACTGTAGTCCTGGTAGAGATTACAGTATTGGTGGGCCACCAGAGGTGCAGACCCATTGCAGTCCTTGTAGAAATAATGGTATTGGTGGGTCATCAAAGGTGTAGACCCACTGTAGTCCTTATAGAGATGGCCAGGAGCCATCTGTTTGACTGTGCAGGCGCACAATCACCATTGAAGAGTCTTGCAGATAATATAGCAAGTCCATAACCACCACTTGTGCACTCACAAAAATTGTTTTTGAAATATCCTTACAACCAGCAATGCTGTTATCCAGTCCCTTACTGAATTATTAACACATGTGCAAACACTATCAGTCCCTACTTCTCACATATTGTCCATATACTATGACCAACAGAAATGTGTGCAGTGAAATGTAACTTACAAGTTACTTAATTTGATGAACAGGTGTCAATTACAATTTTATAACACGAGAATACAATAACAAAGGTACAAAATATATCATTAAAGAACATAATAGTACAGATAACATTTGCAGTAATACAGGCTTTACAAAAGAATCGAAACAACAAATACATCAGTGTTACAAAAATTACGACATAAGTACATACATAAAAGATCAGAATAACTTTTGAAACATCAACTTCACACATGAGCATTAGAACAAAACAGATTAAATAATGTGTAAACATCTTTATGAAGTAAATAACATGTTATTAACGCAAATTATATTTGAGGATAACAGTATTCCTCATCATAATGAATGTAGCTTAGTATTAGAAGAGAAAAAATTCTATGAAACAGCACACAGAGATAGGAAGAAAACAAATACACAAGGGTACACAAACACATAGTGGGATAACACAAAAGGAAAGGACAGGGTTTGCTTTACTGCAGTATTTTGCAAACAAAACTTTCTTTACTTCTCGGAGATCTCCCTTCGCTCTTCATTATTTCCAAAAAGTCCTATCTATACCTGCTTTCTGTACTTTTCTCATATAACCTCTCAGTGCATTTATTCAAATTCATCGCAACTCATTCTCTTATGTAGGTTACCCCCTCTTAAGCTAACTTAAATCTACTGAGCTCAGATGCTTAACTAAGGGACGAGGCAATGCAGCAGCACAAAACAATTTACACAAACAGTAATAATAAAAAAATGGAAATATGCAAAAAAAGGCAGCAATATTACAACTAATATAAGGCAATGCGCAGCAAACAAGAAAAATAAATCAGTAATAAAATTGGCTTAACCTAGTAACACAAAGTGACATTCAGTAGCACTATGAATGGCAAACAGCCGCAGCAAATGCTATAACTTATACCTAAACATGACAAAGCTCAAGCAGAAAAAATATTACGCTAAAGACAACAATGCAGATAAGGACAATGTCTATTCACATCTTAATGTCTATGCAATTAAAGTGGTGCACCACAAAAACTTATTGTAAAAAAATATTACCATGTACTTGAAAAGAAAATGTTGTATTCAGTTACTGTAATTAATCCCTTCTTATTGTTCTTTCTATTCAAAGTGCTCCTTTTTCGAAGAATATGGATCATAAAATTATTATTTAATAGATCTGTTGGCAGAAAGTGTTCACATTAGCAAATGCATTTCATTTTATTTTATAAAATCAATTATGCAACACAGCTGGAAAACAGATATTAAATGAAATAAGCAACCATGAAAAGCAAAGCACAAAAATATCATTCCATAGTCATGTGACATTTCATTCTCTCAACTCTCGTAGAAAGACGCTTGTGTGGAGAGGTAAGTATCATACCAAGTAATGAGCGTGTCGTTTTTGCGATGCTTTCTACAAAGGAATGTCAATAGCGAGGACAAAGGCCTCCCTTTTTTTTTCTTGTGCCTCTGAAAGGCACACACTAATGGCTTGTTTCCTGGTGGCTGTAGCCCAGCTGGGCGCCAACGACGCATTACGTGCAGGTGGTCACTTAACTTTCTTATCGAAATATTTACACCAGTTTCCGCTACAGTGGCTGTCTCATATAAAAAATTTCACAGGTCAAGCATTTGCGTTACAAATATGTAGAAACAAAATCATTTAAATAGAATAGTGTCCAAATAATTTTCGACAGCATAGTGATACATTCACGCATATACACTCATTTCATAACTCTTAAAGTACGATTCTCGGTTTCCAACATCCTTTTTCACAAATCAGAGTCCCTAACCACTACTCATTATTTCTTACCTTATTACACACATATATATTCGTCGACACTTCTTCAATATTTCATCATAACAGATACGTAGCATAACCAAATAACTCATATAACATCAGCTTAAACATACCTCAGCAGCATAATTCACATCTTCATCGTAATAATAACATCATAACACCACAGTCAAATTCTCAAAATCTCCGTAGCTTCCTCCAATAATTTCAAAACGTAAAAAAAAAAAAAAATTCTCTGCTCATGTCAAAAGTGTCATCTGCCTCAAACGTACTTTAAAAATCGTGATCCAATACCAAATATGTCATTCAAAGCTCTCATAGTATCACAATGGTTCCGAAAAAATATGAACAGTTCACAAAGTACAGACAAAATACAACTTCGTAAGTGTGAAGTTATCCAATGGTGTAATTACGTAAACATGTGTCACTGATGTAGTAAAATGAATGTTTGTCTCTCCCAGTTAAATGATCAGATAGCTGTGTAATTAATGTGTTAGAGAAATACGGTACCGATGTGTAAAGTTGTATAAGCAAATACCATATTAGCTAGGGCTCCTTGTGCTTGCCACACACATGGTACACAAAGTAGGCGTGTACCTCCCTGAGGATTAATGTAATTATATCCTCAGGTGTTACAGATTACAGCAATGGAATGAAATGTATCACGGAAAACTTTCTTTGTAATTCAAATATGTTGAAAAATAAATAGTTTAATGCGTGTCCTGTAGCGCTAAATGTGCGTCTTGCTGTAAGACAATCTCTGTGGAAGTGTCGTAGTTATTGTCCTCCGAAAGCTAAGTTCTGCAGAAGCCAATGTACTTACCTCATGATAAACGAAATTGAAATGCTTTGTGTATAGATATCTTAGTTATTACGCTTATTGCCGTGATGAAGTAAGTACTGTACTGTACGTATTGTTGTGCTACAGAAAAGGCTGTCTCATTGTAGCTATACCACAAACGTTACTACTAAAACATGTTTTACTTTCCAGAAAAATTCAGAAAAACTGTGCAGATATAAAACAGATAAACTGCAAAAGCAACCTTGTAAATTGTCACTCATTAGTAGCGTCGTGATAAAATCGTGTAGCTGTCACATAAACTAACCACTGTATCGTCTGGTATCTCACAGAAAGTACTTTAAATCCAGAATGTATTTTCAGGTGAACCAAAATGTTGCATTAAAATCTCATTAGCAATACTGGTAAATGTTCTAAGTATGTGAGCCTTATGATCGTTACGTAATCGTGCAACTAACAAGCAAGAATGTACACACACAATAACACTGTGACGTCTGTTCACTATAACAATGCACTCGTAAATACTGTCTAAATATGTTCCGTAGGTTCTAGACTGGATAGTGAACTTCAAAACATTGTTGCATGTTAACAGTTTCTAAGTGTGACAAAGCATACTAGTGACGTGATGTGAACAGCTTTATGGCAAAGACAAAGTTAAAAAGCAGATTATCTTTCAACAAATGGTTTTACATGTGAAATATGGTGCAATCCTTTACTCTTCATAGTACTCAGTGTTTCAACTTGAACGCAATTATCATGCGGTAGACGTCGGTAAAGAATACTGGGGTTTTTCTCAAGGTTGGCGCCTATGTTATTTTTCGCTAAGCCAGCCGGCGCACGTGGCTGCCTGCGGTGCGAGTCATTGTCTGTCTCTTTGTTGGCGCGCGCCGTTATTGGGATTAGGAGACCTAACTTCTACAAATTCACCTTGCCGAGAGGGCCCCGCCCTGTTTGAATCCCGCCAGTTCTGATGCAATTCAGGTCTGTCGTTACGATCATATCGTCTGTCGTAATGTCGGTAGATTCGATAGTTTCTTTCTTGTCGGTCACGTGGTCGAGAATTTCTCTCTGAATCGTAACTGCGCGCTGGACCGTTGCGTCTGAAGTTATTCCGTCTCCCGTGATGATAATAGTTCTGGTTGCCATATTGTTTGTTTCTATGATTGTATCTGTCATATTCATTACTACGGAAATGCGATCTTTCTCTGTAATTATTACTAACCTGTCAACGGTTGTCGTACGGGTGGTGTCTGTTTTGGTCACGATTTGCGTTGTAAGAATAGCCTTGTCGTGTCCAGTTATTATTTCTTTCATCGCGAAATTGCGACAGATGTGAACTGTAATTGTTGTGTTCCTGTTTTCGCGTTCCGCGATTGTCAGTGTCAATTTCTAATTCTTGTAAGAGTCCCTGAAAAGCTTCAATGTTGTCTTTGCAACGTCCTACCAAAATAATGTGCCATAAATGTTCAGGCAATTTGATTAAGCAAATGCGGATGAGTTCTGACGGGCTGTATGGGTTTGACAGGTACTGATTCTTGTGCAACATGTCTTCAAAATATTTCACAAGACTGGAAAATTCAGAGTGTTCGAAATGTTTCATCATCATGATGCCATGTTTTACTCGGTCTTGTGTGGCTTGGGACCAATATGCTGAGAGGAAGGCATGGTAAAATTCTCCTTCACTGTGGCAATCGTGAATGACCGATCGCATTCTTACAGCTGGTTCATTCTCTAAGTAGCCACACATAAATTCTAATCTGTGCTCTAGTGACCAGTTGGGAGGAAAACAATGAGAGAATTGATGGAGCCACGCTTGTGGATGAATGTCGTTGCCAGAATTCTTAAATGTTTTGAATTTACGTGCAGTAATGAACAGCTTATAGTCAAAATCATCGTGTCGGCGGGTAGCATATCGGTCATTGTTACGTCGTATCGGCGGTTCCATCTCGAAATTCGGTGCACCTTGCCAATTACTTTCATGATTTCCGAAATGCCCTGTGTTATTATTTTGTGGTTGTTCTGTATTGCTATGTCCCTCTTCCCATACTGGGGCGCCAGTGTCCTCTGAAATATGTAATTCTTGTATTACTTGAGCCAACTGATCTTGTACTTCCCGCAATTCTCTTTTGTACTGTGTGTTGATTTGATTTTGATTATGTTTGAATTTCCTAATTTGTTCATACTCTTCAGTGTCAGTGAAGGCTACAGGTCTTGTGTCATTCAGATCATCATCTACCTTCGTAGATAAGTTAGTGAACTGATCTGAAAGTTCGGCTACTTTATCCGACAGTGAAATTATTTCCTCTGTGTGTCTTTCTGAACCAAGTTTCAGAGTGTCCATTTGTGTTGAAAGCGTATCTACTGTGTCCTTTAAGTTTTCCTGAGTTTTTGCAAGTTGCGTAACCTAATCGGTAGATGCAACTGAGTCAGTTTTAGCTTACAAGGTGTCGTGATTTTCATAAACAATAGTTTGCAGTTCTTTTATGGCTGCTTCGTGATTCTGTAATGCATTTTCATGCCGTGAAAAAATAGGTTGGAAATGCTCACAAATTTGTGTTTTTACGTCATTACAGACTTTTTGACATTTCGATTCGATGTTATGTAACTCATTAGTTAAATCTTCACGTGTTTCTTCAAGTGTGGTGTCTAACTTTTGAAGCTTTTGCTGTGTTTGTCTCTGATTTTGTTCCATTGCGTCTAACTTTTGAAGATTATGTTCCATTGTGTCTAACTTTTGAAGATTCTGTCCGATTTGTTTCTGATTTTGTTCAAGCGTTGTGTCTAACTTTTGAAGATTTTGTTCCATTGTGTCTAACTTTTGAAGCTTTTGTCCCATTTGTTGCATTAATTGTAATAACAATGCACTGGTGTCTGAAACATGTTCCTTAGTCCTATTCGGCAATGCATTTGCACCGGCAATATTCGCAGTTTGAAAAACAGAAAATGTGTCTTGACTTATTTGAGAAAACGGTGAGGACGCAAAACCTGAATGTACAGTATTTGCAATATTGTGTCCTGTGTCCTGAGGCGAGCTGTTGCCGACCGATCGATCGATAACGCTTTCCTGTTCACTAATTGTTTCATTGCCTACACCATTATTTGCAACCCACTCCATTTCCCTATGCACAGTTACCAAATTACTACTTTGAACATTAGTTAATTCATTACATGGTGGCGCTAACACACTGCTTTCGTCTTCACTGTCATTTCTCAGCTTACTTTGGAGCCTAGTATTACGTTTTTCACACGCCATTATTGTCACAATATTTCACACGACAACACAAAACAAGCACAATTTGAAAATCAAAAATAAGAGAACACATCACTGAAAATAATATCTAGTTAATTGCAAGCGCAGCTGCGAAATACTTTGTGCAAAACTACATGCATGCCACAACTGTTTAACTGTACAACAATGAAAGACTGCAACTACAAAGGAAATTCTATGATTACGCGCTAGCAATAAACAAAAGCTACACTAATTACACAAACTACAAGAAAAAAATCAGAAGATTCCAGTGAGGTATCCTTGGCTAAGGGTCGACATATGAAACGTCCGGTCGCCATATGAAACGTCCCCTTAGAAAAATTTATACTCGACTGTGCTTAAACTGACACACAATATTTTTAGCGCAACGCAATCTGACTTTCAAAAATTCCTACGAAAGAATGGCCCTGACTAACAATAACCTATACGTTTCACAAATCACTTACCTCACAAAAATCTTCGTTACTCAATACAGCGTTACTGCAATACAGCGAGCGCCACTACTGCCAGCTAAATAAAAGATTCAAACTACTGAAGGCACTAACTACTGATAGGCATAGTTAGCAAATGAAAGATTTTAATAGAGAACAAACAATGTATTTACCTCACTAGTCATAATATATATAGCAGTTCATGACACCAATTCTTACAAATTTCAAAACTCCGCCATCTCTCTCCCCACGTCCACCACTGCTGACGGCTCACCTCCAACTGCGCAACGCTACGCGCTGTTAGCATCCAGCTGCCGCTGCTCAGCACTACAATGGCAGACAACAATGCAAACTAAACACAGACTGCGCACAGCACAGCCAGTGATTTTTCATACCGAGCGCTAAGCGGCGGTACCAATAAGAAAATCTAAACAGCCTACTTACAAGAGCACCATCTACTAATAAATTTTCACGCAATTTTTTTTTCTTCCCTCATACGTTTTCCGCATTCTCTGATAACATTCCGCTGCAATTTGACGTCATTTTGACCAGTGGTGCTATTTCGTCAACGTTTTGAAAGTTTAACATTAATAATAATCACCCTGAACGCAAATCCAGGATACTCGCTTACTTATATAGATGAGTGGAATTGGTGGTAACCGGCCGGCGTGGCCGAGCGGTTCTAGGCGCTTCAGTCTGGAAACGAGGGACCGCTACGGTCACAGGTTCGAATCCTGCCTCGGGCATGGATGTGTGTGACGTCCTTAGGTTAGTAAGGTTTAAGTATCTTGGATATTCGGGAATCCAGCCAGATGTTCGCGTCGTTCTCGCACGATATTTCAACAGCGTGTCTCGCTGTCTTCTTCAGGTGCTACCTGAGACAGTCTCAGGTAGCACCTGAAGAAGACAGCGAGGCACGCTGTTGAAACATCGGTCGAGAACGACGCGAACATCCGGCTGGATTCCCGAATATCCAAGATGTCAACAGATCGCCGGGAAAGCATGAAGAATTACAAGGTTTAAGTAGTTCTAAGTCCTAGGGGACTGAAGACCTCAGATGTTAAGTCCCATAGTGCTCAGAGCCATTTGAACCAGTTCATGGCGCAAATACGGTCTTACCTTTCATCTTCTGGTTAACATGTCCGCAGATGCTTTCCTTCGAAGTACTCTCCTCCACAATTGATACACCGCACCCAACGCCATTTCCACTCCCGAAAACAGTCTCAGTGCGATCATTGCTGGATCGCGCGAAGAGCCGCCAGCGAATTTTCTTTCATGTCCTCTATTGTTGCAAATATTCGTCCTTTCAAAGAGGTTTTCAACTTCGGAAATGAAAAATGTCCTCAGGCGCCAGCTCTGAAGATCACATAGGATGAGAGAGCAACAGTTATTTCGTTTTTTGTGCAACAGTCGCGCTTCAACATGGGGTGAATGTGAAGGTGCGTTATCTTTATGCAAGAGCCATGAATTTTCTCGCTTCATTTCAGGCAGTTTCCTATTCAAATTTTCTCGCAGGCGTCGCAGCACATCCCGATAGTAGCATCGAATAATTGTTTATTCCTGGGGTACGAATTCGTGATGAACTAATCATTCAAAGTCAAAGATAACTATCAGAGTGGCTTTGACATGTAATTTGACCTGACGAGCTGTTACCTTTCCCGACCCATTGTGAAGATTGAGCCTTGGTCTCATAGTCATAATCGTAGACCCATGTCTCATCACCAGTTATGATTCTCTTAAGGAACACCTCGTTCTCATCTGGGCGGCCAAAATGCGCTTCACATGTTGCGAGGCGAAGGTCTTTGTGATCCTCATTCACGAGCCTTGGCCGCAACACAATGCATTCCAAAATGCTGTGTCAGGATTTCATGGCCATGACCCAGCTGAAATGTCACATTCTTCTGCACTCTCTCGGACAGTCTTCGATTGGCACGCACAATTTCATTGACGTTCCTGACAAGAACGTCGTCAGCAATCATATGAGACCCAACTCGTTTTATTTGTTCATGAGACCCAGAAAACATTAGATACAGGCTCCCAGGTAGATTCTATTTTCCTTGATTTCCGGAAGGCGTTCGATACAGTTCCGCAGTGTCGCCTGATAAACAAAGACCCTACGGCATATCAGACCAGCTGTGTGGCTGGATTGAAGAGTTTTTAGCAAACAGAACACAGCATGTTGTTATCAATGGAGAGACGTCTACAGACGTTCAAGTAACCTCTGGCGTGCCACAGGCGAGTGTTATGGGACCATTGCTTTCCACAATATATATGAATGACCTAGTAGATAGTATCGGAAGTTCCATGCGGCTTTTCGCGGATGATGCTGTAGTATACAGAGAAGTTGCAGCATTAGCGAAATACACAGGAAGATCTGCAGCGGATAGGCACTTGGTGCAGGGAGTGGCAACTGACCTTTAGCATAGACAAATGTAATGTATTGCGAATGCATAGAAAGGAGGATCCTTTATTGTATGAGTATATGATAGCGGAACAAACACTGGTAGCAGTTACTTCTGTAAAATATCTGGGAATATGCGTGCGGAACGATTTGAAGTGGAATGATCATATAAAATTAATTATTGGTAAGTCGGGTGCCAGGTTGAGATTCATTGGGAGAGTCCTTAGAAAATGTGGTCCATCAACAAAGGAGGTGGCTTACAAAACACTCGTTTGACCTATACTTGAGTATTGCTCATCAGTGTGGGAGCCGCACCAGATCGGGTTGACGGAGGAGATAGAGAAGATCCAAAGAAGAGTGGCGCGTTTCGTCACAGGGTTATTTGGTAACCGTAATAGCGTTATGGAGATGTTTAGCAAACTCAAGTGGCAGACTCTGCAAAAGAGGCGCTCTGCATCGCGGTGTAGCTTGCTCGCCAGGTTTCGAGAGGGTGCGTTTCTGGATGAGGTATTGCTTCCCCCTACTTATACCTCCCGAGGAGATCACGAATGTAAAACTAGATTCGAGAGCGCACGGAGGCTTTCAGACAGTCGTTCTTCCCGGGAACCATACGCGATTGGAACAGAAAAGGGAGGTAATGACAGTGGCACGTAAAGTGCCCTCCGCCACACAACGTTGGGTGGCTTGCGGAGTATAAATGAAGATGTAGATGCAGACAGACGTCAAAGGGCGTCCTTAACGAGCGTCATCTTTACCTTCCGTCCGGCCACTTTTAAACAGTACGAACTATTCTTAAGCCCGAGTACGGCTTAAGCACTCACCGCCGTAGGCTTCCTGCATCATTTGGCGTGGCATTCTACTCAAACTAACAGACGTACAACAATGAAACTTCTGGAAAATTACAAAAAATGGCTCTGAGCACTATGGGACTCAACTGCTGTGGTCATCAGTCCCCTAGAACTTAGAACTACTTAAACCTAACTAACCTAAGGACATCACACACATCCATGCCCGAGGCAGGATTCGAACCTACGACCGTAGCGGTCGCGCGGTTCCGGACTGCGCGCCTAGAACCGCGAGACCACCACGGCCGGCCTGGAAATTACACATTAAAAATAGGCGTGTGCATGGATGCCAACCGAATTTCTCTCCAACACATCATTGGCGCGAAATTACAACTGCTCCGGATGTTTTTGAACAGACCTTGTATTTATTCCATTTTACTATTATTTTTAAGACTGACCAGTTGCGTTTACTGTTTGAAATCAATTTAAGAGCACGAAAAGGTTCATCCTCAATAATCTCAGTTGCGGTGTGGCCATTTATTGATGCTTCCTATTTGTTACTTCGCAGCGCACTCCTGTGAGTCTGTAATACACCAGTTCGCACGCTACTTGAAGCTGTTTATCCTGTAAAGTTGATTGAAAATACTGCAACGTAATAAATTCAGCAGGCCGGACAAAATAACACAATTGGATTAAGATGTTATTATCCTCTATAAAAAGAAATTAAGCAGCTTCCATCATCATCTCGTCTAGCATTTTGAAAGCTCTGTTATAGCCATATAAATTATGTCAGTCAAAACTTTTACGCACAATAGTTTATTATATTAACCACTATATGAATTTTCATCAAGTTCGTCCCATCAAATAGTTTTATCATTCTTCCAAGTATCGGCTGATCCTGAATGCTGGAGACAAAATTATTTGTAACAGAAAGGTTCATCAAATTGTGCACATAGACTAGAATCCTCTTCATCGCCAGTTACACTTCAGGTCTTGTCAAATGGTTACAATAGTTAAGTCTTGTTTGATAGAAGAAACGTCTATGCCGCTTTTCTCAAAAATCACAAAAAGTCAAGCGAAAAGCTGAAATAGGACCAATTTTAATAGAAAACCTGTGTGTGTCATATCAGTTAAATCCCTTCACCATAATACCCTACCTCTCTCTGTTAGTAAAATAAAGTAACTGCATGAACGTATGCTCGAATATGGTGCTTCGCTAGTAACTCTCACCCTCATGAATTGTTTTGACATTATTGATATCTTGCTGTACCACTAGAGAGCTTATCTGAAATAGAGAAACCACAATTCTCATGCAAAGCCAAGTGATTTTCCGAGGACAAATTAGACTTTTCTCGACAAAATAACCCCACCTGTGTACGCAAAGGACGTTAGTAGGGCTACATGAAACAAAACTTTGAAAATGGCCGCCAACCTGTAGTGGTATACTCGTTTGGAAGCTGTGACGTGCGCCTGCCCTCTCAGCGTAATCTCGAATATCAGATGCCGCCACCCGTGTGTCACAGAGATAAAAAATAACGGCCGATAGCTCACCTGATAGGACGCCCACCGCAAACCAGATGGCTCTGATAGCAGTGACAACGGTGTACATGAGCTGCAACAGAAAAAACAATATACCACAAAAAAGTTTTGTATTTTTTTGCGGGAAACAATCGACCAGCTCGCAGAGTAGACACGGCAGTCTCAGTAGCAGCAATAATTCACATTTCACCCTCTCGGTAGCCCCAAATTCGGAACGAACATACAACAAAGATGTGTGATCTTCGAATTCCTAATATCATTACATGTTCTGGCATGGAATCGCACAAAACAACAGACGGAAAGAACAATTATTAGCTGTGATAGCCGTCTACGAAAATGTGTAGATTCACACAGTTGTTTTACCTAACATTTTTAATCGAGTGCGTGCTGAAAAATAATGTTCGAATATTTTATTCGAAAACTGAAAGGTTTTTAAATAAAACAAACTGTAGTAATATTCCACATTTTTCAGGGTGGCGATTCTTCTGGAAAACCTGGAATTCTCAGGAAATTATATTTTACCTGGAAAAATCTAGGAAATTTCTGGGAATTTCAAGAAGTCATAAAATCTAAGGGAATTCTGTGCTTTTAACCTAGCATTGGAATTTAAATCTATTGAGTTTTGTAAATCACAAATTTCAAAATAATTAATATTTCAAAGTATATAAATTATATGAATATTATTCCATATAAATTATCGATTTTGAAAAACTGTAGTGGTCAACTTATCTCATTTGAGAGGATAGAAAGTTGTTATTGTCCTTAATTATCAGGAACTTCGTATGATTCCATCTTGCTCGTCATACCTGTAATTGTCATGTCTACATATTTATTTCTCAACCTAGTCACCCTGGCGACGAACACATTTATTCTAATGATAGTTTGCTAATACCGTCACGGTAGAATGTTTGACTTTATTGTAGGAGCGAGAACCTCACAGCTTTTTACATCACTTCATCCCTATCAAAGTAAAGTCCTCGAAGGCGTTATGGAAACTAGTGGAAATCGGAGGGGGCCACGTCGGGACTGCATCAAGGATGATCATCGGCAGTAAGACTGAGGGGTCAGATTGTTCCAGAGTGTCTGGTAATCCATCAAGGACAGTAAGATAGCAGTGGGACACGAATTACTTACCGGCCGAAGTGGCCGTGCAGTTCTAGGCGCTGCAGTCTGGAACCGCGAGACCGCTGCGGATGCATGTTCCAATCCTGCCTCGGGCTTGGATGTGTGTGATGTCCTTAGGTTAGTTAGGTTGAACCAGTTCTAAGTTCTAGGGGACTAATGATCTCAGAAGTTGAGTCCCATAGTGCTCAGAGCCATTTGAACCATTTGAACGAATTACTTGAATAAAGATAACAAAACAGCGGCTGTATTTGAATTCACGTTGTTAATTCTTTTTAACACATGGCACCCGTTTCGACACCATTTGGTATCATCTTCAGGTCCCAAGCGTAACGTGGCATCCACAACTATTTTCATGTGCAACGAAGAGAATCGTATGCAGCGGGCCAAAATTAACTGGATTCTCTACCTCCCATGGGATAACAGTTGTCATCTGGCCGTGCTAGACTTGTTATTGCCACGGAAGGTACAGAATCTAGTTAATTTTTTCCCTTTGAATACGATTCCATTCATTGCACACGAAAACGGCTGTAGATGACAGTTTACGATTGGGGCCTGAAGATAGCACCATTGTCGAAACTGGTAGCATGTGTTAAAAAGAATAAACGACATGTATTCAAATACTTCCATGGTTATGTTATCATTATTGAAGTAACGATTGTTCCAGATGTCGCAGTGCTCGTTTGCGGTCTGGTATGGCCCTGCTAAAGGAGAGGGTGCACCGAGTATGGACGAACTCGAAACTCGATTGCAGAACACTGTTCATCACTCACCGACACGGTTACATTACACACCGCCATGTTACACGCTACAGTTCGGAGCCCTCTAGCGGAAGAGGCTTGGAACTCGCTCCAGCGATGCGGGAAAGTTGACCTAGTAACATGCATGACATACGATACATTAACCGAGAGTTAGATGTGAATAAAAAACAGGAAGCCATTACTTTCCAGCATTCTCTCCCATATATATATGTACTGCAGTCCTCTTATCAAATCATTAATTTGCGGAGATCGCTACGTTAACACAATAGTAGATGACTAGTTTCAGCAACATAAACTGTCATGTTCATATCCATAAAACCGGGGAGTGATAGTTACAACATGCAACGATTTAAACCGGTCTGTCACAAGAAGAATGAACAACATGCATATCAAAATCAAGGGATTACTATGACATACCAGATGTGCAGCAGTAATTGACATATAACTTAGAATTTGTATCCCATGACAAAATGTGTTGTGTGATGTCGTTTCATGGTTTAGTGCCATGTTGATTATGACGGAGTAATTGGCAACTAAGTTTCTCAACTCAGTAGTGTTGTTTCATTGTTTAATGTGATGTTGGCTACGGCAAAGTAGCTAACGTCTCAGTTTTTTATTTCAATAACGTAGTTTCATTGTTTAACGCCACTGACTACGAAGTACTGTTGTAACCAACATGGCATTAAACGTTGAAAAGGTATTACGCAGTTGTACCAAGCTGTAAGTTATACGCACTATATGGTTGGAACTCTGCGAAGTTATTGTAATACCTCGACTTTCTTATGCACATTGTATGTTCCTCTTGTGAGGGAGTGGTTTAAACCATTGTGTGGTGTAAGTACCAATATTCAGTTTTATGGATATGAAGGCGGCAATTTATATTGCCCGAACTAATAATCCACTAATGTGTTAACATGGCGATCTTGGCTAATAACTAAAAGTTTTCATAAGCAGTTATTCTTATAAACGGCAGCGTCCTCATAGAGTAGGGTCAGCGGTGTGTATTTAAGAAATTTAGGTCTATTGCTATTTACAGATTAGGATCCGTATCTACAGCAAACATTTTGAAACATGTTTACTGTATACGCTGTAATCTTTGTTACACAACTGTTAATTAGATAAATTCTATGTAATTTACCGTTACCAAGTACACATCACCAAAAATAATCATGGATACTGCTTCACAGGCTCAGCCACATTCAGATGTCAAAGCATCTGAAGTTATTTTTAAGTGTCTGCCTGTAATGTGTGCTTGATAATGATTAATGAGGTCGAAATTTGCGAAGCTGTAAACTGTAATTATGATCAAAGATTAAAAACATCGGAAAACGAACGTTCCCTTTCAATAATATTTAGGCCAGTTGGGAAACGCAATTAACACAGAAAAAGAAATAGCAAAGTTACTCTCATACATCAGTATCACTCACTTGAGTCACATAATATGGGTTAATCTGCTCTGACAAAAACAGTGCTCATTGCAGACATTAGCTAGACTTCATCATATCTCTAGAGAAACCGTGGGTCATCATAACCCCTGATGTTCCACTGCTGAAAAAAACAGACACACATACAATGTGACAAAGGCGAAAAAAATAGTTGCACTGACTTCAGAAGAAAACTGAGCAGTTTGCTTACTCCTCCCCCCCCCATCCCCCCCCCCCCCTCATAAAAATAAATCCAGGTAAGTGCGAGTAAGCCTCGCGGGCCGAGACTTCCGAACGAACGTTTTTTTTATGAATAGTTCATCCATCCATGCAGTTGAGAATGCGGAGGGTTTTGGCCTATTGCCGTTGTCGATACTGGCATGATAACGGTATTAGGAATTCCAAGACATCCACGAAAATTTTGATTTTAAGGTTCAAGTTTAAATTTTTTGTCAAATTTTACCTTTGCTGTCGTAATTTTTCATTTATTTTTTGAAAATTTTGTAGTTATATTGAAAAGTTGTGCTGAATAGCAATTGAAGTTGCGCTGACTTCGTCTGCCCATGTCCATCTTGCCGTAACTGGTAAGATTTGATAACTGTTAAGATTTGACGGAGGTCTCCAGAGATGAAACGCTATAGCCGACCATTGGGCTACTGTTGTTACGCCAAAGTGGACTTGTTGTGTGGAATGCTTCCATGAACATTTAAGGGTGTATCGAAACCCAATCCGAGAAAAGGGAAGTGGTGCAATCCGGCCTCAGTTACCCGTGTTACTATGCTCTGTAGTAGCCATAAACTGTCAGCGAGGTATCGAGAGACCTTACGCCTATCTACATTTGTTTACATCTACATCTTTACTCTGCAAGTGCGTGGCAGACTGTACGTCCCATTGTACCAGTTACTAGAATATCTTCCAGTTCCATGCACGTATGGAGCACGGGAAGAATAATGGCTTGAATGCCTCGTAGCGTGCTGCAATTGTTCTAAAACGATCCTCATCAGCCCTATGTGAGTGATACGAAAGCCTTGCAGCATTTATCCCGAGTCAGCATTTAAAACCGGTTCTTGAAATTTCGTTAGTAGACTTTCTCGGGATAGTTTACGCCTATCTTCAAGAATCTACCAGTTCAGTTTCTTCAGTATGTCTGTGACAATCTCCCACGGATCAAACAAACGTGTGACCATTCGTGCTGTCTTTTCTCTGTACACGATCAATGTCCCCTGTTGGTCCTATTTGGAACAGGTACCACACTCGCTTGACCCATATTTTAGAATCGGTCCCACCAGTGATTTCTAAGCAATCTCCTTTGTAATCTGACTGCACTTACACAGTATTCTATCAATAAACCGACGTCTACCAGCTGCTTCACCCACGACTGAGCCTATACGATCGTCCCCTCCTCCCCCCCCCTTCATATCCAGACCGAGGTGTTTGTATGAGATGGCCCATTCCAACAGTCGTCGAGTAGGTGGGGTCCCCCGTCGGGTGCGACTCTTCCACGTTAACGCCACTCCTGTGACTTGCGTGTCGATATTCCAGCAGTGACTCATTGATATTACAGGATAGCATGTTTTCTCGTTTTGTGAAGCGCATAATTTTACATTTTCGAAAGATGACGAAGGTATCATTTTCACGGCGGCAAGTGACTTCATTTCATCGTAGCTCAGCCAATTAGCGAGCGAAATATTTGTACACACCAACCTTCCTCGTGAATCACTCTGCCTATTACTGAAACCCGATCAAAGTTCCTACTGAGGTTCTTGAGACTTTTGACAGATTACATACGCAATGAAAGTTTGAAATGGCAAAATAACATTATTATTTCATATAGTTATATACCTTTAATTGACTGTGAAACCTTACTTCTTGCCAAATTTCATTATTCTATGTCAAAGAGAAGTGCTTTATAGGATTCGATAAATGAGTTCGCAAGTATCAAAACAAGTGACATGCGTGGCCGTATTGTTTGACTGCAGCCACGTAGAAGGTTAGGTTGTTTACGCCGTGTAGGGACCTAGCTTAGGTCTTGTTGCAGTGGTCACACCGGTTCCCGTCTGATCACTGAAGGTAAGCGCTGTTGGGCTTGGCTAGCATTTGAATGGGTCACCAACCCGGTTTGCCGAGTGCTGTTGGCAAACGGGGTGCGCTCAGCCCTTACGAGGCCAACGCAGTAGCTACAGTACTTCACTGAGAAGTAGCAGCAGCGGTCAGAAATACTAACAGCCGGGAGAGTGGTGTGCTGACCACATGCTCCTCCGTACCCTGACCCGGTGACACCTATGGGCAGAGGACGGCGTGGCGGCCAGTCGGAGCCATCGGAAGGTACCTTACACTTAGTATGTGACAAAGTCTGACTTGATACGTCTACGCGTTACTGAGAAAAAGAGGTCTAAACTCTCGCACAGGCAGACGGACAACAAAGCGATTCTATAAAGGTTCCATATGTGTCCGACTGAGTTACGAAACCCAAAAAATCAGAGCTGCCGTCTCTACAGGCAATCATATTCGACGTACAATAATGCATAACGAAACAGTAGTTCATAATAAAAACTCAGAGTTACGTTTATATAAGATGCAATTTAGTGCCTGTCTGAAATTTTACATAGGCCAAATTGACAGATCTTTTGCTGTTCGCTCGATCGATCACTGCTGTTTAGGTACTAACAGAATAACATTAGGTCTCTTTTAAAAATTGCGGACATAAAGTAGGACGCATAGATGAACATATTTATATCAATCATTTAATCCCTAACGGATTTAATTCGGATGCACTTGAAGAGCTCGAAATTTTTGCTATTAACAGACACCCCCAACAGTTATTGAACACAGCATTTGTCAAAGTAAATTTTGATCTATGACTGATCTATTATGATATCTATTATCTCTCAGTGTCTCGTAGTGATGGGAGAGCAGAATGGTTTTAGCAGCCGGTCGAATGAAGCTGCAGAGTGAGACTAATGTCCGTGGCAACATCAGATGTACGAATGTTTTCCGCTCACTCTCGATATTTTGAGTTTATTCGCTAAATGTGAAACGACCGTTTGACACATGTCTCTGATCGTTATGTCAGATGTATCAATATTTTCACTCAGCCTCCTCGCAGGAGTCCTTTTACCTACACACTTTTCAGCCTTTTCGGGTTACACATGAGGCGTGACATTTAGTGAGAAATTGTTCTTATTTCTAGGAGAGGTAAACAGAAAGTATATTTCTGAAAAAGTGTGTTCTGACGAGTTCTGCACAGACGCAGTGTTTAAGAACTAGTGGCGCTTCCTTTTTAAGTGGACTGTAATGCTAAATTTGGAGTACCGCTGAGGCTTTTCCACACATCCCTGTGGAAAAGGTACCTACAGATGGGCAGGAGTTTTCGGTTGTGTACCGCTGTCTTACTCCAATCAATGAAATTTTCGTGTGGCATTTTTGGACGGGTCACCCCATCTGGGGTTTCTGGACCGCCTACTGCAAGTCTTTTTGATGGTCACAGACCTGATCCAACAGACAACGCTTTGCTGAAGAGGGCAGAAAATGATCGCTGCAATCACCATCAATGTTATATCCACCTTGTTACATTGTGGTCGGACTGATGACCGAACTCATATCTTAAGTGCCAACAATCTGTATATTTTCAACAAAGGAGGGCCATCATACACACGTAAAGGAACTGCGAGTGACAGCTACAATATAGACATAACCTTAGTTAACCATGTAGCTGTAGGTTTAGAAATACATCTGAATGTAACGACAAGTGACCATAATGCAGTCATCATTGACATAAAGACTAAACCAGGCCATACACCGTCTTCAAATTAATATATGCTAAGTAGGGCAAAATGGAAGGGGATTCAAAACTAGGCAAGATATAAAATTGTAGAAAACGTAAATGAAAGTGTAGATCTATGGGCATACAGATTTCAGCAAATTTTATAAATTTCCCAACGAAAATACACACGACCTTCAGTGACCAGGGTAAGACAGATGGTCCTTGGAGCTCCGTACTACGCAATTACACAGGATATGTAACACATTAGGAGGTTCTGCCAGAGGGTAGTCACCACAAAGGTCAGACAGACTCAAGAATATTCAACCACGAGAATACAGGGACTCAAAAACTGGGTTCAAAACCATACTAATCACGATAACAGGAATGCTGGAAACACATCCACAACAGAAAACGTGGGGAATACCATACAAAATAATAACACAGAAACTTAGATCCCCTCACAACATGACACATAAAACATGCACAAAAAGTAACATCAACATTAGACAAAGATCAGAATTTATGTATCATAATGCATGAATGTAATTAAAAGTAGAAGTGATTAGAATAGTGCATGGATATATATATATATATTGATCCAGAATCCACGTTAAACCCGTCCAAATCATTGTGGAGTAATAATGTAAATGATCATGTTGTGATTGTAATACTATGAATGTAATATAAATATAATATAAAGTAATATACAAACACACAGCAGTAATTCAAATAGTGTTAATATATGTTATACAACAGTGATGCATTATGGCCATTACGCAGTATATAGGAAATTAACAGGCACAGTCATCAAAGAATTTAGTTTATTATGCAGGTATGCGTTTACACGATTAATAAATAGGTTAGTAGTGACTTGATATATTTTTCTACAACCAAGAAGCATCTGTACATAACTTAATTAGTCTACAGTGTGACAGGAAATTGTTCCAAGGCCATATCAAATTTGCTTACTTACTGACCTAACAGTAGCAACTGTTCTGTTAACTAAGAAACGTCAATTCACGCACCACGGTATCAACAACAGAAACATAGATTAAATGCACGTGGACTGAACAAATCAAGTTTCCAGACAATTGTTCTTCATGCGATAATACTAACACTAGTAGCACCACACAGGGACACTTTTTTCAACATCGGATACCAAGTACTCTTCCTTAGGTAGCGTTGATGAAGGGACATGAATTTATAATTTCGTACTTCGAAACAATATATTTTTTATTTAAAAATACTTGTAGGTCGTGCAAACAAAATGGAAGAAAATCGCAGAAAACGGACAAAGGAACTCGACGTGCAACGACGTGAACGGCCGCTACCGCGGTGCGCAGTTCTGCTCCACGGCGGCGACCTTGGCTGCGCGGGAAACGACGGTCTGCGTACATCAGTAAACGGCAGTACCTACTAGTCATACCACGGCTTGAAATTTCTCTGAAACTGGGTGTCTGACTTCGTTTCAAGAAACCAAGCCGCACCCTGTGTCCGTTCGTGTGCACACAACATTCTTCCGTTCACGTATGTTGCCCCTGCCAGCCAGTAACAGCAAAGAAACCACTTTTTCCAGTTACCAGGTGTAAAAGTATAAAACTGGACTTACCCTACAGATAGTGCTGGCCGTCAATGTAGGGCCCTTGAGACCTCGTCAGCAGCGTCATCTGTTTCCTGTAACGGCTGACGACGATTGTCAATACATAGTAACACAAGCTACATCCATCGGTGTTTCCAACCTGTAAACATGTCGAGTTTTGTGCCTGCGAACGACGATTTACGGACGTTTGAAGAAAACTGCAGCAGAATGGCATCGAATGCTTGTCGAAGCTTTCAGCGAACATGCTCTTAGGAAAACACAGTGTTTCGAGTGGTTCAAAACATTCAATAGTGGTGATTTTGACGTGAGAAACGCACAGCGTGGGAGACCACTTAAAAAGTTCGAAGACAACGATTTGCAGCCCTTACTGGATGAAGATGATAATCATACTTAACAGGAACTCGCTGAACAACTGAAAGTGTTGCAGAAAGCCGTTTCTCTTCGGTTGAAAGCTATGGGAAAATTGCAGGAAGTGCATGAACTGAAAGAGAGACAGCAAGCAAATCGAAAGACCACTTTGAAATGCTCCTCACAACAAAGAAAGAAAGTCGTTTTTCTACATCGAATAGTGAGAGATGATGGAAATTGGATATATTTTGAGAATCCTAAGCGTCGTAAATCATGAGTGAATGCACGCAAACCATCGACGTCCACTGCAAGGCCAAATCACTTTGGAAAGAAAATAATGCTCTGTGTTTGGTGGGATCAGAACGGTGTCATCTCTTATGAGCTGCTATAACCTGGTGAAACCGTTAACACTGATCGCTACCAACAGCAAATCGATTTAAATCGGGCATTACGTGAAAACCGACCGGAATGTGGAAAAAGGCAACATTGCTCCATGATAATGCCACATAACACACAGCAAAATGGGTCAGGTGTTCAATTGGGAAATACTATGGCATGCGGCTTATTCTCCAGTCTTGGCTCCGCCCGATTATCATCTGTTTGCATTACTGGGATACGATCTCGTATGTAAATGTACGAAAATCGCTCGCTGACTGGTTCGCTTCAAAAGAACTGTTTGTTTGGCGTTGCATTCATAGCCTGCTGGAGCGCCGAGAGAATTGTATAAATAGCTATGGAGTTTGTTATGTTTATCAGTTTCAGACTACGGATTGTAATTACTGCAACCAAATTTCGGTTTCCTACTTCTACAGTCGGTAAGTTGCCCTTATCATCTGGAGAGGCAAACCATTTTACTCATTACCTTTCTTAAAAACGTTTTTAAGTTGGTGGATCAGACAACATTTACTTTTTTTTCTCCGTGTTAATTGAAAGTCGAGTTGTGTTGTTGTTGTGGTCTTCAGTCCTGAGACTGGTTTGATGCAGCTCTATATGCTAATCTATCCTGTGCAAGCTTTGTCATCTCCCAGTAGCTACTGCAACCTACATCCTTCTGAATATGCTTAGTGCATTCATCTCTTGGTCTCCCTCTACGATTTTTACCCTCCACGCTGCCCTCCAATGATAAATTTGTGATCCCTTGATGTCTCAGGACATGTCCTACCAACCGATCCCTTCTTCTAGTCAAGTTGTGCCACAAACTTCTCTTCTCCCCAATCCTATTCAATACCTCCTCATTAGTTACGTGATCTATCCACCTAATCATCAACATTCTTCTGTAGCACCACATTTCGAAAGCTTCTATTCTCTTCTTGTCCAAACTATTTATTGTCCATGTTTCACTTCCATACACGGCTACACTCCATACAAATACTTTCAGAAACGACTTCCTGACATTTAAATCTATACTCAATGTTAACAAATTTCTCTTCTTCAGAAACGCTTTCCTTGCCATTGCCAGTCTATATTTTATATCCTCTCTACTTCGACCATCATCAGTTATTTTGCTCCCCTTAATAGCAAAACTCCTTTACTACTTTAATTGTCTCATTTCCTAATCTAATTCCCTCAGCATCACCCGACTTAATTCGACTACATTCCATTATCCTTGTTTTGCTTTTGTTGATGTTCATCTTATATCCGCCTTTCAAGACGCTGTCCATTCCGTTCAACTGCTCTTCCAAATCCTTTGCTGTCTCTGACAGAATTACAATGTCATCGGCAAAGCTGGAAGTTTTTATTTCTTCTCCCTGGATTTTAATGCCTACTCCGAATTTTTCGTTTGTTTCCTTTACTGCTTGCTCAATATACAGATTGAATAACATCGGGGAGAGGCTACAACCATGTCTCACACCCTTCCCAACCACAGCTTCCCTTTCATGCCCCTCGACTCTTATAACTGCCATCTGGTTTCTGTACAAGTTGTAAATAGCCTTTCACTCCCTGTATTTTACCCCTGCCACCTTTAGAATTAGGAAGGAAGTATTCCAGTCGACATGTACAAAGCTTTCTCTAAGTCTACAAATGCTAGAAACGCAGGTTTGCCTTTCCTTAATCTTTCTTCTAAGATAAGTCGTAAGGTCAGTAATGCCTCACGTGTTCCAACATTTCTACGGAATCCAAACTGACACTAAAGTTGTAAAGTAGTTGTTGGGACACTCCGTATAAAAAAAAAAAATGTTTTCATAGTTGGTCGATAAGGCAATTTATGAAACACACAAACTAAGTATACGTTAAAAATTCTTATGAACAAAATAGTTCAACAAATTAGGTTGGTAGTTCACATACGCTATTGCGCAACATGTACCTACATAACAGAAACAAAATTTCATCGACATCAATGTCATACTGAGAAATTTCCTTGCACGCTACGAAACATCGTGAGTCCCAGAGCCTATCAGCCTCGATTAGGCAGGCCCGCGGGGCTAGGGCCACCTGCAGCCGGGCGGCTAATCCAGCCAGCTGCTCCAGACGTCCAGTCCTGGAGGGCGCTTGTCCTCGAGGGCTCTCCAGGCGCCGGGTGCCCTCTCGCCTCAGGCGACCCTCCGCTGACGTCAGCCCGCCAGGCTCACTGCATGCCAGCACCGAAAAGCTTCGCCTCTGCAATTGTAATGCGTAACTCACAAGGTTTACTGTCATATTTTTCACTCCCTGGAATTGTCTGCCTTCTGATCAACAACACGCAGAATGAATCCTAACCTCTGAGACAATAATTCGGAGGTGATTAAGGGATATTTTCTGAATATTTTGGCTGAAGTGCACCTAGTGTCTCGTTATAGAGTAATAATACTCCGATTTATTCAGTTTACTATTCCAGTTACGTTTCTTTCTGTGGAAACAACAGGCCTAGAGCGAAAGGCCTTTAATATAGAATTGCCAAAACGTATAGCGTGAAACATAGAATTATGCAACAACTATGAGATTCAACAGTACTGTGATGCGATTCTCTCGCTGTATTGACTGCTGAGTACAGTGGTGTGGGCTATTCCACTGACTTCAGTGTAATTACTCACGTGATGTATTCGGTAGCACACCTATCCATTCTGCTGCGCACAACACAGTCGAAAAAACCGGACAGAGAAATATGTGAGCAGTACTGAATACAAACTTGAGAGCAAAAACTGAAGTGGTCACAATTGTTCTTAATAGCAAGTACCGTAACTGACTAGAATAAGCTTGTTCCATCAAAGCACACAACACATACTGTCTACGTTAACACTATCGTGCAGATATTTTCACGGCAATACACACACAAAGATAAAGGGGGTGTGTGGTGGTAAAAAATGGTTCAAATGGCTCTGAGCGCCTTGGGACTTAACATCTGAGGTCATCAGTCCCCTAGAACTCAGAACTACTTAAACCTAACTAACCTAAGGATATCACACACATCCATGCCAGAGGCAGGATTCGAACCTGCGAACGTAGCGGTCTCGCGCGGTTCCGGACTGCAGAGCCTAGAACCACGCGGCCACCGCGGTCGGCGTGGGGTGGTAAGAAAACAAACGAAACACAATGACTGTGTAACGGACTGCCGCAGACCAAGGGTCCTTTATCCCAAACTACTCAAAAAATATCCACGGATTACCTCCGAAATTTTGTCTGTCGAATTTGGGTCACCCTCATCACCACATATACAGTGTATTGCTTTGACAGAGTCTTGACTAACTATCTTTTTATCGAGATCGCCTTTAATGATTAGGTTTCTGTTCCTATGCAGTTGTCATCAGAATTGAAAATAACGGAAAGGATAAGATATAAATTTACATTTACATCTACATCTACTCCGCAGTTCCTCTAAGTGCCTGCCAGAGCTAACTAAAACACTATAGAAAATAGAGTATACACATTAAAATAAACAGACCAGTGTTGTTATAGAGTAAAGTGAGTAACGGCAACACAAGGGAAACTGCCTTTCCAGTGTCTGCGTCACGCTTATAATAATGAGGTAAACTACATTACGCAACAAAGGACCAGTTTCTCAGAACTCAGTAATTGTCTCCCATTGGGACGCAGCAGATTGAAATGTGGCTTGAAGGCGCCTGCAACCTTGCTCTGTAACGGTACAAAGGGGTAACCCCCTGCAAAGACACCATCGGACTCGACAACGCTTGAAAAAGCAAGGTATCGACAGATGCGGAAAAAAGTACGCAGATCAGAAATTCGTATGAGCTGTAAGGAGAGTCACTGGCATCACATTGACGCCAAATTCCACCACAGTTCTGAATGAAGCCACAGTGGACGTGTCACACGACGGGAAGGTCGCCACAGTCAAAATGGCTCAAATGGCTCTGAGCACTATGGGACTTAACTGCTGTGGTCATCAGTCCCCTAGAACTTAGAACTACTTGAACCTAACTAACCTAAGGGCATCACACACATCCATGCCCGAGGCAGGATCCGAACCTGCGACCGTAGGAGTCGCGCGGTTCCGGACTGAGCGCCTAGAACCGCTAGACCAGCGCGGCCGGCTCGCCCTTTCTTTCGATGACTATGCGCTGAAATCCCGCGGTTGTCTTGTGGATCGCCGACGAAAAGACGTCAGACATCACTGCCACTCAGAATCGAACCGATAAGCCCTCAGGGATCAGGGACGGTGTGTGTGTGTGGGTGTAAGTGGGCGGGTTGTTGGGGGAAGGATGGGGAGAATGGCATAAAGGGCATTAATGAAGCCACACCCTTCATTGGCGTGTTGATTCCCACTCATTTCGCGTTCAAACACTTCAGTTTGCTGTGCGAAGGTTCTTGACAACGTTAGGCACTGTAAGATGGCAAGAACTATGCCCCTTACATGAAGTCATTAAAGATCACCTAACTCATGATGAGCGAACAGTACGGCTAAACAAAATGACTGACAAGGCACAACGCATCTTGTAGAGGGTATAGTATGGAGATAGTGGAATAATTAATGTTGGGTGATGGTTTTAAAGTAATTCACACGACATGAAAACTTTGTCGAAATGAGTCGATTTACTGGACGCTAGTTTACCCCAGGGAAGTATTTAGAATTGACCGCGGCTGGATGGGGAACGGCTAAGGGAAGGGACAAAAGGCAGCTTAGGGCAGCTCAAGTTCTGAGAAAGCGGTAACACGGCGCGGCCTCCAGCCGCCTTAAGATGAGTGACAGCATGGGTGGTTGACCCCCGACCCCATGCTGATGTACCAGGAAACAGATGTAGAACTTTACGCCTGTTGATAAATGTGCGTCGTCCCATTTTCTGTGAAACATGCAAGAAAGCCACGCAAAGCTACGGTGGAGTGGTCAACACAGGTCAAAATACGCGTTTTCGTGACTATAGAAACTTCACGGTGAATTCACGGTCCGCAGAGCCTGAAGTAAATCAGGTGAAGAGCGACAGAATGAAATACGCTGGCCTCCGATGGGAACGTAGGACCAAGGAATTTGAAGTACTCTCCTGGGAGTCGCAATTCTGGAAAACTTGGTGTTTGTGCAGATGCTAACCTTGATGGGTGGCCTGGGAGGAGCTATATAGCAGAAGTTGAGAAGAAGAGAAATTTTGTGGGAATTTATTCACTTCCCAGAGCAGGCATTGGTCGGCGCTGGGAAGCAACGCATGGAAAGTTTTGGTTCAGCTATGTACTGAGCAAGATAGCTAGGAGTGAATAGACGAGCGCATTCTTCCAGCACCACGAGGTCGGCCGACGTCCACAAAACGATGCCACTCCACCACGCTGAATTTGGTGATACTGCGCCTGCTCCAGCCACTGATTAATTTGTTGGATCATGTCGGCAAAGTTTCATGGGCTGTGTGTTGTAGAATTCTTCTCGCACTTTGCATTACGCCTGGGTCAGTCGATAGGAATTACTTTTGAGTTATTGAGCTTTACTCCACGCAAACACAATTTATTACCACTACCTGGTAGGAGAGTCATGTAATGTGATGATTGAAGGTCGTGAGTTAAAATAAATTTGTGATAGTCGACTGCATCTGTTTTGAATCAAGTAGTTGAAATCCCAAGTCACTTTCTTAATCAATTTTATGTTCAACATTTGTATCTGGTGTTCAATAGCTGTATATAACATCAATGTGCACCCCTTTTTAATTAAAAGTGATCAATTCTGAATCAGTTAATGTCAACACTGCCACCGCAGTTCAATAAGGAGTCACAGGGCCTTACTACTTTCTTTGAGTTATCTGATATTGCGGCAGTTTTCCATTCTCTGTTGATCTGTTAGTCAATTAGCTGGGCCGAACACACGCCAAAACCAGATACGTGACGGTGGGGTGTTACAGCACTTGTGGCACTCCCTGGGCCTTTCAACCCCACTCTAAGGACATATTGGGATTGGAACCCAGTTCTACGTGAACTGACCCCTTTGGAATGTAGTGAGACCGCAAGTTTTGCTCTGGTATAAGGGTGGAACTACAAGGAACCGTTGTAAGTAGGTTGTTTAGCTTTTTATGTTGGTAACGCCACGTAGAGCTCTGTATGAAAATCACTGACTGTGCTGAGTGCAGTCTGTAGCTGGTTTGACTCAGAAAATTTGTAAGGATGGATGTAATGAATTGATATATATATATATATATATATATATATATATATATATATATATATATATATATATGTGTGTGTGTGTGTGTGTGTGTGTGTGTGTGTGTGTGTGTGTGTGTCTTGACTTGATTGAGAAACAGGTAACGATGCAAAACTTGAATCTGCAGGATTTGCAAGATTGGGTCCTGTCATTTCGGATTCCTGAGCCGAGCTGTTATATATATATATATTGGGGCTCGCTGTATTGCAGTAGTTCGAATAATGAAGTTTTTGTGAGGTAAGTGATTCATGGAAGGTATGGGTTATTGTTAGTCAGGGTCATTCTTTTGTGGAGATTATTGACAGTCAGTTTGCGTTGCGCTAAAGATATTGTGTGTCACTTTAGTGATGATCAGAATAAGTAAAGAGAGTAATGTCTGAGTACGTTCAGTTTTGCTCAGACGCTTGAAAATCAAATAACGTAAGAGATCTACCAGCACAGTCATTTTTAAATTTTTCCAAGGGGACGTCTCATATGCCGACCCTTAGCCGAAGATACCTCACTGAAATCTTCTGATTTTTTCTTGTAGTTTGTGTAATTAGTGTAGTTATTGTTTATTGCTAGCGCATAATTGTAGAGAGAATCACCTTTGTAGTTGTAGTTTTTCTTCGTTGTATTGTAAAACAGTTGTGGAATGCATGTAGATTTGCGTCAAATATTTCGCACCTGTGCTTGAAATTAATTGAATATTATTTTCAGTGCTATGTTAATGTGTTTTCTTACTTTACGCTGCAAATTGTGCTTTTTTGTGTCATCGTGTGAAATTTTGTGACAATTATGGCGTGTGAAAAACGTAATACTAGGCTCCAAAGCAAACTGAGAAATGACAGTGAAGACGAGAGTAGTGTGTTACCGCCGTGTAATGAATTAACTAATGTTCTACAAAGAAATTTGGTAATTGTGGATATGGAAATGGACAAGGCAATAAATAATGGTGTAGACACTGAAACAGCTAGTGAAGAGGGAAGCATTATCGATCGATCGGTCGGCAACAGCTCGCCTCAGGAATCCGAAATGACAGGACCCAATCTTGCAAATACTGTAGATTCAGGTTTTGCGTCGTTACCTGTTTCTCAGTCAAGTCAAGACACATTTTCTGCTTTTCAAAATCCGAATGTTGCCGGTGCAAATGCACTGCTGAAAAGTACAGAGGAAGATGATTCAGACACCAGTGCACTGTTATTACAATTAATGCAACAAATGGGACAACAGATTCAAAAGTTAGACGGAATGGAACAAAATCAAAAACAATCACAACAACAAATGGAGCAAAATCAGAGACAAACACAGCAACAGCTTCAAAAGTTAGACACTATGGAACAAAATCAGAGACAAACACAACAAAAGCTTCAGACGTTAGACACAACGCTTGAACAAACACGCGAAGATTTAACTGCTGAGTTAATTATAATCGAATCGAAATGTCAAAAAGTCTGTAACGACGTAAAAACACAAATTTGTGAGCATTTTCAACCCATTTCTTCGCTGCATGAAAGTGCGTTACAGAATCACGAAGCAGACATAAACGAACTGCAAGCTATTGTTTATGAAAATCACGACACCTTGTAAGCTAAAACTGACTCAGTTGCATCTACCGATTAGGTTACGCAACTTGCAAAAACTCAGGAAAACTTAAAGGACACAGTAGATACGCTTTCAACACAAATGGACACTCTGAAACTTGGTCCAGAAAAACACACTGGGGAAATCAGTTCATTATCGGAGAAAGTAGCCGAACTTTCGGATCAGTTCACTAACTTGTCTACAAAGGTAGATGATGATCTGAATGACACAAGACCAGTAGCCTTCTCTGACACAGAAGAGTATGAACAAATTAAGAAACTTAAACAAAATCAAAATCAAATTCATACGCAATACAAAAGAGAAATACGGGAAGTGCAAGATCAGTTGG
Organism: Schistocerca gregaria; assembly: GCF_023897955.1. Classification (NCBI taxonomy): domain Eukaryota; kingdom Metazoa; phylum Arthropoda; class Insecta; order Orthoptera; family Acrididae; genus Schistocerca; species Schistocerca gregaria. The sequence continues at coordinate 575,505,584 of NC_064925.1, forward strand.
CACAAGTAATACAAGAACTACATATCTCAGAGGACAATCGCGCTCTAACACGGCAAGAGGGACTTAGGAATACCGAAAAGCCACAAAATAATGACACAGGGCGTTTCGGAAATTACGAAACAAATTGGCAAGGTGCACCGAATTTTGAAATGGAACTCGCCGACAAGATGACTTTGACTATAGGCTGTTCATTACTACACGTAAATACAAAACATTTAAGAATTACGGCAACGCCATTCATCCACAATCCACATCCATCAAATTGGTTTCCTCCCAGCTGGTCATTAGAGCACAGACTGGAATTTATGTGTGGCTATTTGGAAAATGAACCTGATGTAAGAATGCGTTCGATCATTTGCGATTGTCACAGTGAAGCAGAATTTTATCATGCCTTCCTCTCAGCATATTGGTCTCAAGCAACTCAAGACCGAGTAAAACATGGCATCATAATGATGAAACACTTTGAACAATCTGAATTTTCCACTCTTGTCAAATATTTTGAAGACATGTTTCACAAGAATCACTACCTGTCAAACCCATACAGCCCCTCAGAACTCATCCACATTTGTTTAATCAAATTGCATGAACATTTACGACACATTATTTTGGCAGGACGTTGCAAAGACGACATTTAAGCTTTTCAGGGACTCTTACAAGAATTGGAAATTGTCACTGACAATCGTGGGACCCGAAACCAGGAGAACAACAATTACAGGTGACATCCGTCACAATACAGTGACGACAGAAATAACAACTGGACACGACAAAGCTATTGTTACTACGCAAGTTGTGACCAAAACAAACATCACCCGTATGACAACTGTTGGCAGAGTAATAATAATTACAAGGAGAGATCACCTCTCCGCAGTAGTGACTATCACACAGACAATCAGAGAAACAGACAATATGGGAACCAAAATAATTACAACTCGTGGAGAAATTCTCCACCACGTGACCGGGAAGAAAGAAATTACTTCTGAGGTCATCATTCCCCTAGAACTTAGAACTACTTAAACTTAACTAACCTAAGGAGATCACAACGTCCATGCCCGAGGCAGGATGCGAACCTGCGACCGTAACGGCCGCGCGGTTCCAGACTGTAGCGCCTAGAACCGCTAGGAAAATGGAAGACATTAGGGACATCTTACTCCAGGAACACGACGTAAAACATAACAACAGTGCATATCCTATAATTCACAGTACAGTAAACAACTTAAAAATTACGGCTGGACTTGACTTTGGCAGTCCCATTTCAGTAATTAGTGAAACAGCTTTTAGCAAATGCAACAAATCGAACGATTGCCCCACACTTACTTCACGTAAGATTAAATTACAAGATGCAATTTTTGGAAAATGTGTAGATGAACGCCAAAAAACAAACTTATATTTCTTTTGTCAAAGCCACAGATTCACTATGAACTTTCTTATCATTCCATTGCTGCCGACAGAAATTATATTGGGAGTAGACTTTTTGAATGAATACGAAGCGATCTTAAACTTTCACGATGCTGAAATAAGTCCAGGTCGTAATCTCTCAAAACTCTGCCATCTCTCTCTCTCTCTCTCTCTCTCTCTCTCTCTCTCTCTCCACATCCACCACTGATGGCGGCTCACCTCCAATTGCCCAACGCTATGCGCTATTTATAACGAATATTCCAACAATTAGTCCAACCAGCCACAGACTGCACGCACCACAGTCAGTGATTTTCATACAGAGCGCTACGTGGCGTTACTAACATAAAAACCTAAACAGCCTACTTACAAAGCCCCCATGCTCCAAGCAAAAACTTTTACAAATTGTTATGGGCAGTGCCCAATACAAATATGAATTTTTTTTCATAATTACAATAACAAAGACATCAAATGCACATATTTTTTGATACACAGTTGGTCAAAAGCAAAAATTGTTCTCATAAAGACAGTCCTGATCATTGATCTGCTGTGAGCAGTCTGTGGCTGGTTGGACTCATTGTTGGTATATTCGCTTGCGTAGTGTTGGGTAGTTCGATGTGAACAGCGTGTAGCGTTGTGCAGTTGGAGGTGAGCTGCCAGCAGTGGTGAATGTGGAGAGAGGTGCCACAGTTTTGAGCGGACGGAACACCGAAAGAAACAAAAATGTGTATTTCCTACATTCTGGATGAAGTTCTATCTGATAAAAGCTGGATCTGAGATCAATAGAAGACAACACTTTCACACCATTAACATTTTGAAGTTCTTCCAACATTAGCGGCCTGTGTAATTCAGGAATGATGATAATATTGATTTGTCTCGAATCTAAGACAAGCCTGATCGATCCATTTTTATTCTCAATAACATGTAATTGATTGTTGTATGAGCTTACTGCAGGCTCAATGATGCCCTCGTCAAGCTTGGATTGTATTTCTGTTGTAACACTTTCCCATAATGTGCCGAAATTACGTATGGTCTAACACAAAATTTAGTATGCTCACAAACAAGAAATTGTTATTGAAATCCCTTGATTGTTCCTTTTTTGTGTGTAAAAACTGTGGAATGTGCTTGTGAAATCTCAAAAAGGTCTTGCCTATCAGTGTCATAACAATTCTCAATTGTTTGAATTTTATTCGGAGTTAACTCATTAGTATCAAATATGCCGTCGATATCATCCCTGTCAATACTTGCAGAGTGATTGTTATTATCGAGTTCCGTCGAAAGTTCCGAACTGTTGTCTAACAATAGGTAAAGCCGATTAATATCCGCCGGGTGGGATTAGCCGAGCGGTCTAGGGCGCTGCAGTCATGGACTGAGCGGCTGGTCTCGGCGGAGGTTCGAGTCCTCCCTCGGGCATGGGTATGTGAGTGTTTGTGTGTGTGGGGGGAATTGCTGTTGCAATATTAACATGTGCGCGAATAATACGGCAGTGGGTAGCTTTGAGGCCTCCCCCCCCCCCCCCCCCCTACCCTCCTCACCAGTTCGGCACGACCTTCCTTGCCACCCAACCGCGTTTGTTGGAAACAAATTAATCCTCACAGCAGCTCTAGCGCTTCTTAAGGAACCTGTTCGGCACTCCTTCTTGGGAGGAGTTTGATGCATCGAACTTACTTAATTTCATATTGATGAAGGAGGCGCCGTGGTCAGTGCAGTGGGCTCGCAGTTGGCTTCGGGAGTCAATTGAACCCTCCAAATTTAAAATTTTCGTTGGTTTCTGTTAACATATCAACGCAATAGCTCTGATGGCTCCCTTCAAAAGGTAACATTGATTTCCTTTCCATATTTATCCGGTGGACTCCTGCTGCAGTGACTTTATTTTGAGTGGACATTACAGGCCTAGCTTCCAGGTTCTCCAGAGATGTCAGATAAGCGACATTACATCAAACTAATGTGTAGACCGGGAAAGCGACATTCTTCGAAGATAGCTTGCTCTTTCCACGTCACCTGTGATTAGACGTTGACCTGGTTAAGTATGGCTTGTGAGTGTGAGTGACAGATAGGCAGTACCTCCGACTCTATGAGTTCATTATGGCATATGATGAGGTTCAGTTGGCCTCAAATACGCACGATTCGGGATCGCATACCGCCATCAATGATGGTGCTAAGTGTAATGTCTGATGATTGTCTGCAATGTCGTAAGGTCAGATCGTGGTATGCCGCCATCATGTCAGACAAAGTCGTGCCTTATTCCAGCGTACTATAGTTTCTTACTTCAGTGACGGAGTTCATGTGGCCATTAGAGTTCAGGTTAATAGTGGTCTCCGGTGATGGAAGATGGCGCGCTAGCTGTATGCTATTAATCAATCCATTTGGAAATAGATTCGAAACTTCGATACAGGAATCTCAACACGGTTGGACGTGATTCAGCGACTAGGTAGCATTGTAAACAAGCTGCGAGGTCCTTATGGTATGAAGGAAAGGTGGCGGTCACTGCGTTGTTTAATACCCAGTCTTCGCGACAACATTTCAAACTATAAGAGGCATAACCATAAGTTTAGTAAGATAATATAATGGTGATGAAATGTAAGATCTGTTGTTGCGATGTGAGTTCCTACTTGTTCTATGCAGATGGTGAGATGGTGGTCGTGGTGTTTCTAGTAATACTAGGCGGTTCGGGTGAATAAGGATGTTGGTTATAGAGGATATTACTGGAATGATACTAGACGTGTACCTAGAAAACAAGTAATGATGGAATGTAGGTGCTGGGATTGTGAGTAGTATTGCACCTATGCAGGGAAAGAACGACCTTCAATTCAGGTGCAAGGAGTGGAGAGTTAGGGTTTATAGGAAGAAAAGATATTGGGGATGATTTCAAGGTGCGAGTGGGGTGGGAGGTGATTTGAAATTATTCTGGGGAATACTGTCGAACGTTTAGAATGTACTGAGGTGAGATGAGACAGCTGCCCATGGTTTCCAGGGATGGGAGATACGATAGGCTGCTGGAAATCGGGTTCAGTAACGTTGGACAGGCGAAGGTATTATTGGTGTCTGAAGAGATGTGGGAAATATGCGAGTTCACATAGCACACTGGTGCGCAAATCTTAATGGTTGAAGTAACGTTAGCGACGATGTGTCACTGCCAAGTAACACAGCTCGATGAGACTATGGACCTTACATAGAACGAACTGCTGCAGTGAAGTACAGAAAGTAACTGAAGGCGATAGCAAACGATTCGAACAGACACTTTTATTCAAAGACAGTAACTACGCTGAAGTCACCGCGATTGATGATGGTCCCCTGGAGATTACAAAAGGCAGGGGTGGTTGTGCGATCAGTACGGGCGGCGCTGCGTCCTCTGCTACGTTCTTCTGTGCTGGCCACAAAGTTGATAGGGGGTTACTGTGGTAGAGCGTCCCATTCGTTGCCTCGCATATTAGACGCAGGCTGTCCCCATCACTAGGCCAGCATCCACACCCACCGGCCATAAAAGTGGAAGGCTGATAGTACGGAGATGTGAGCGGCGTGCTGTCAGCGGTGACCTCGATAAAACCGACCAGCCGTCAGTAGTGTTCAAGGATGGTGCTCAACTAGCGCAGCCGACACATAGGTCGAATGACGGTAAAAACGTGGACGTGTCCGGGGACAAACGAAAAGGAAGAAGAGAAATGAGGGAATGGAATATAGAACATATAGGGTCCAATGTGACCGTAAAAGTAAAACCAGAAGAAATCCAGGAAAGATGACCTCACAAAGTTTAAGAAGATCAGTTCAGGTCAGAAGCAAATTTACTTCAAGTACTTGTAGCGCGCATTATGTTACAAATACAGAAACAGATGTACAGGAAGGGAACCATTTAGCAACAACAGAATTTAAAAGAAATTCAGTCCTACATTTTGCTCTTCATGGCTGATAACGTGGCATTCTTCATTCTTCAACAGTTTCAACACTGAAGCAAATGCTTTATTTGTTACATCTCTATTGCTACATTCATAGTACGATGTGTTCCACAAACATTTGTAATCTTTAAACTTCTCCAGAAACTGTGCCATTAAATATTTCGTCCTCCAGGAATCCTGAAGTATAGCCATAATTGAAAAGCGTTTTTACCCACGCGCACCACAGGCGACCAACTTGTAACACGACAACGCTACACGCGGTGCAGTTTAGTGAGTGAAATGGCGACAAGAGTGTGTGCTCTGTGATCAGATCCAGTCGACAATCAAGAGATAAAGCCGTCTGTTGGTCGCCTAACAAGCCTTCATGCATATTGTGATGGCACGGAAAGTAAAAAGTACACGATTACTTTGAAGGAAATGAATAACCCGTGACAAAAAAGTAAATAATGGTCACAAATGAAGTCCTTGTCTGTGAACAATGGTATGTGACATTTTGGTGGTTGTGAGATATCACATAGTAAAATTTCAATAACTAATCTTTAATTGTATATTGCATGTACATCCAATGTGACTTTGTTATTCGAGTACGTCGTAGTTTCACATAAATCTACCATAACAACATATTATTAAAACGGTAAATTTTGCACGCAATACTATACTTAAAAATTTCGTCAGTGTGTACTTTACAAACTGAGTGTAAATAATATCAGTTACCACTGATATAACTGTTTATTTGCTGGGAGAATTAACGAAACATCACTGTCCAACCTCTCCAAAATTCAAATTGGAAAGATACTATTAAAGATACCATTATTTGACCGTAAACAGCCTTGTAGGTACGTAATTTGCGTAATATAGCAATTCAGCTGCCAGAAATTCCTGCGTAAGTGTTGCTTGCCTTCTTTACTTATACATTGGAAACACCTTTTATAGAATTCACATCGACGGCCTATATCTTTTCATACAAACCCTCCACCTGTCGCTTCATGTTTTAAAGTTTCTCTACAATTTTTGTTGGTTATTTTGGTTTCTAGTCTCCTCTTAATGTGACCAAGAAAGACATCCATTTTTCCGTAAAGTACCTGCAATGGAATTGATTTCATTGTAGTCCACTTCATTTGGCACTATCCGCCATTGCTCATCTTTTTGATACTTCCTGTCTACGCATGTTCTAGCTATTCTTCTATCTACTGTTAGTATTTTGTCGATTCTGTTTCTCTGGATGACTTCAAAATGGGTTTCACTTCCACATGTCATTCTCGGTTGAGAAGCCGTCTTGTAATTTTTTAATTTAGTTTTTATTATAAGTAGACCGTGTTAATTTTAGAGCTTTTGTAAGTTAGTTCTTTCTTACCGTGTATGTTATAATTTGCCCCGGGTATTTAAATTAATGCACTATCTTTTTTCCTGTTATTTGGGTGATTACTAGTGGACCTGCTACTATTGTCACAGCCCTTCGAATGACGTCTGGAGTCCTATTTTTTGTGCTATATTTTGAAGGTTTGTTATTTGATTTCTGGCTTCTTGCGTGTTATTAGCTAGTAACGTTAAGGTATCATCAAATCCCAAGCAGTGTAACTTTATTTGTTCATTCTTGGCTCCAGTTCTTACGTTTTCACGATTTTCCTTGCTCAATTCCCTCATCACATACTCCAGAGCACGGTTCAAAAGCAATAGCGATAAATGATCTCCCTGTCTTAATCCTGTTTTAATCGTAAATGGTTCAGATATTTCTCCTCTGAACATTATTTTAGGTTTGGTGTTTGTTAGAATTGTCTTTATTCATTTTGATTCATTTGGGAAGGAGACCGGAGTTCCTTAGTAGCTTCATAATTGAAGAGCTGTGGATACAGTAATGTTTTTATGATGCTTAAGTAAATAAATACGTAAAATGTGTGTCAAAGTTATGAGACGTGAACGGAAACTGAACTAATGCGGCATTACGTGAGCCTGGATTTAACAGTGGAACATAAGGGACATTTAAATTGTTGATTGTGTATTTCGTGCAATCGACTAAAGCGTTTCCTTGTTGTGTACATGGAAATGATCATAGAGAGTGTATGATGAACGTTGCTCGTGTCGTGTTGTAATAAAAGCGGATGCTACATCAACACGGATGTGGCTCGCCGAGTTTGGAATAATTTAGCTCATGATAGAGCAAGACACTGAAAATACAAAAACTGAGTACACATAGCTACGAAATTTATTACAAATACGTACAACAAAAGTTATAACTGTTTAAGATCCTCATTTGCATACGGGTGTTAAAATAGTATAATAATTACCAAAATTCCGGAAATACGTAGGTGTTAATAAATGTTAACAGTATTACTGAATTGTCCATGGACAGTCTTCGTTCTTCTGGGTTTTGTCGTCTGCTTGATCGCTTTGGCAAAATACTGTGCTCGACCCCGTCCACGTGAATAATTCAAATATGCGTACGTAATTGAAGGGGAGGGGGCGGGTGGCCGCCTTGTCTGCTTCGATTGTCAAGCTGTGCGTTACGCAGATGCGCTGGACAATGATGTATTCCTGTTCTGCAGAATTTTACATTTTGTTTCGGAGCAGAGGTCGCTCTCTTGCTGACTTAGCTGCTACAGCAGTTGTAGTTTTCGACAAGTTCTTGGGGAAGTGCTCCTCTCGCTTCCCACTGACAACGCAATATGATGAAAGTACACACACCGAAAAAAGTTTTTCATCACCTCGGTTCCGGAACGTGTACGGAAAATTGGAACAGACATCAACATAAACACCATTTCTGCCCTTTTTATTGCTCATGAAAACAACACATTGTATGTTGTACTACCATACAGCGATACCTTCAGAGTTGGTGGTCCAGATTGCTCTACACACCGGTACCTCTAATACCTAGTAGCACGTCCTCTTGCATTGACGCATGCATGTATTCGTCATGGCATACTATCCACAAGTTCATCAAGGCACTATTGGTCCAGAGTGTCGCAATCCTCAACGGCGATCGGCGTACATCCCTCAGAGTGGTTGGTGGGTCACGTCGTCCTTAAACTGCCCTTTTCAATCCATCCCAGGCAAGTTTGGTATGGTTCACAGCTGGAGAACATGCTGGCCCCTCTAGCCGAGCGATGTCGAAGTCATTCACAAGGTGTGCACGACGGGGGTGCGAATTCTCGTCCGTGCAGACGAATGCCTCGCCAATGTGCTGCACTATCAGTCGGAGGATCGCATTCACGTATCGTAGAGCCGTTACGGCGCCTACAATGACTTACGGCGTCTTGCATGACCACCAGCGGCGTACATAATCCCCACATATTGCCACCCCAAAACATCAGGTAACCTCCATTTGCTGCATTCGCTGCACAGTATGTCTAAGGCGTTCAGGCTGGCCCGGTTGCCTCCAAACACGGTTCCGACGATTGTCTGGTTGAAGGCGTATGCGACACTCATCGGGGAAGAGAACGTGATGACAATCCTGAGCGGTACATTACGCATGTTGTTGGGCCCGTCTGTAACGCGCTGCATGGTGTCGTGGTTGCAAAAAGATAAACCTCGTCATGGACGTCGGGGGCAGCCTATTGCGCACAGTTTGAGTCGTAACACGACGTCCTGTGGCTGCACGAAAAGCATTGTTCAACCTGGTGGCGTTGCTGTCAGGGTCCCTCCGAGCTACAATCCGTAGGTAGTGACATGCGCTGCAGTAGCAGCCCTTGGGCGGCCTGAGCGAGGTGTGCCGTCGACAGTTCTTGTCTCTCTGTATCTCCTCCATTTCCGAATAACATCGCTTTGGATCACTCCGACACGCCTGGACACTTCCCTTGTTGAGAGCCCTTCCTGGCACAAAGTACAATGCGGACGCGACCGAACCGCAGTATTGACCGTCTAGGCATGGCTGAACTACGAACAACACGAGTCGTGTACCTCCTTCCTGGTGGAATGACTGGAACTGATAGGCTGTCGGAACGACACCCTCCGTCTAATAGGCGCTGCTCATGCATAGTTGTTTACATCTTTGGGCGAGTTCAGCGGCATCTGTGAACAGTCGAAGACACTGTGTCTGTGATGCAGTATCCACAGACAACGTCTATTTTCAGGAGTTCAGGGAACCGAAGTGATGAAAAACGTTTTGTGATGTGTGAATTTACTTTACCGAGAGAGGATTCTCTTCACCCCAGTCAATGTTGTGTGGGTCTTTACTCAAGTGACGGACAGTTATTTGAGCGTTTGTGATTTTTATGGGATGTTACAGCGGAAATCACTTGCTCTGACCCTTCCATCACTGACATATTATCGTACTCTCCAACATAAGTTGTTAACAATGTACTTTTAGCGTGGCGTACAGGAAGTAAACAAGCGAAAAACAAAGTTTACAACAGCAGAGTAGAAAAGTCAGAATGACTAGGGAACAGCACACTGACATACACATCGACGGCAGCCTCGCGGGGAATTCAGTCGTAAACCGTGCTTTTAATTACAACTAACTATGCATTCAGAGCGCTGAACAATCACCTTGAGGAGTTAACAGTAACTACGTAGTATTGTTTCTACGCGGCAGTTACATCCGGCCATGTAACGTTCACAGGGTGTCTGTCTTCGATCTTTGCAGAATAATATCTCTAGAACAATGAATCGTACGAGAAATGTGTTACAGATAAAATTTCTTGATAACGAATTCAGGATGTAAAATTAGTTGTTATTTTAATTTTGCATACAACAAACAGTAAATCAACGTTGAGACACATCTGTGTCTACACGTTTCGAGAGTTGTTTCTCACCTACATATACTTATGACTACTCTGAAGCGCACACGTACGTGCCTGGTAGAACACGAGGCTCTTTAACGCTATCTCTCTACCGTTCGATCATCGTTATCTTCCGTGCTAGGTCTGATATCTATTATTTTATTACGATTATCATTTTTTTCCTACATATGTTACCAGAGTAATTTCGCAATCGCAGAACAAAGTTACTGATTGAAATTTCGTGAAAAGATGTATTTTAATGTTGCCATCGTGATTAATGTACCATACTCGTGACTCTCTCTCTCCATTATTTCGCGATACTACGTACGAGTTGCCCTTCTTTGAACTTTTTCGATGCCCTCAGTCAGTGGTATCTAACAAGGATTCCATATCAGTCAGCAGTACTCGAGAAGCTTATGGACCGTCGTAACGCAGACAGTTTCTTTAGTATTTTTGTTGCATCTTTTAAGTGTTTTGCCAATAAATCGCTGTCTTTGGTCCGCCTTTCCCACAAAATTTTCTCTGTAATATTTCCGTTTTAAGTTGTTCACAATTATAACCACTATGTTGAACTGAGAACCTTTAAATTTGTGTGATCTATCGTGTAACCGTAGTTTAACACATAGACCACACGGTTAGAGTCAACTGCAACTCTTCGCACCATTCAGACATCTTGTTTAAATCAGTATGCAGTTGGTTTTGATTTCCTTATGAGTTAACTAGATTGTACACGATACCCCAATCTGCAGAAATCCTAAGAGGGCTGCCCAGATGCTCCCATAAATCGTTTCAACAGATTATTAACATGAGGAACGCTAGATATCAGTTCTGTTTTACTCGATGGCTTTCCGTCAGTTACTGTGTACTGTGTCCTTTCTGACAGAAAACCTAGAATCCAGCACCACAACTGCGACGACACTCATAGGCACAAGGAACCCTGTCAAAAAACTTCTGGAAACCTTAAGATGATCAGTGTGAGGCTCCCTGGCGGCAGAATATCGTGTTTCATAAGAACGATGTGTCCTGAATCTAGCAGTTCGTGATTAACTTACCAATCACAAATGATTGAATTACTCAAAGAAGTTCTCATCAAATAAAGTTTTTTACTTTGAAACTCGCCCCTGTTCGGCTCTACTGTCGAAGCACATTTCCACTTTTGCAGAAGTGGGCCTGCTTCCCTGCAGCAGTGTCTCCAGCCGTGCCTAAATGATGTCACAACAGCCGCTTTGTAGTACTGTTAGTTTCATACTAGAGGCGCTGCAGTCATTGTTAAACACGAAGTACCACTTTAATTGTATATTATGACTGCTTGGCATAAACTAATGAACTTTGGTCCGAAACATGTTTTCATTGCCCTGCTAGATGGCGCTATAATCCGTGAAATGAGCTGAAATTTCATTATTGAATATTAATGTAATTGCACTCGGTGACTGAACATAATGAAATGGACGAATTCTAGGAAAGCGGTTCATAGTAAAACGAACTAACGTATCAGTTAAAAAACGACTCTGCTTCAATACTGTTCAACAACGCAGATCTCCATTGTTTATTACAAACAAACTATAAAAGATAGAAACACATTGCACATGTCGCTGGATAGAAAATTATTCTTAGTTTTGACACAGATGCGCTATTGCTTGTTTGTAGTAACATGGCAACTACACCACAACAGAAACCGTGTTGGAATTATTGCGATGTCAGTCCATTGTTCGAGTGCAACGTGCATGCAGGCATGAGTTCAGGAAGAAGCCGCCTCTGCAGAAGCAGGTTTATGACTGGCACACGTCATTCTTGGGAGTTGGTTGCCTATGCAAAGGGAAGAATACTGGGCGACCGGGGATATCTGATGAGAATGTTGAGCGTATCCGAGATGCGATCACACTGTGCACTAGCAATTCCACAAGACGCGCAAACCTGGAACGTCAGCTTCAGCAAACAGTGGTGTGGTGTGTTCTGAAACGACGCCAACATATGAAGCTTTACGAGTTACAATTACTGCAGCAATTGCGTCCCAGCGATCATAACGGAAAGTACGAACTTTTCATTTCAGATGTCCAGGTTGTGGTTGAGGACACTTGTTTTCGAACGACTCATCTGTTTGGACAATCCGACGTTTCACCTATGGAGTGTAGTAAACCGCTGTAATGTAATAATTTGCGGATCACAAAACCCTGGTGTCTTCGTCAGTCATAAAAGAGATTTATCGATAATGAGTTTTGTGACGTTTCTGTTCACAAACTATATCGAGTTTTTTTTGCGGAGGAAATTTGAGACAGGAATGTCATACATGGACGTGCTGCAAAACTGGTTGTGTTCTCAACTTGATGAAGATTCCAGTGATTTCGTTTTTATGCACGACGGCGCTCCGTCTTACGTTCACCGACAGGTAGCGGCGTTGTCTTAACAACATCCTACGACGCTGGGAGAGGTGGACAACAAGATGTTTACTGCTTTTGGCCCTCCAGTTCACCGAACCGGATACCTTGCGATTTGTTTCTGTGGTGGTACGTAAAAGACAGTCTTCGCCCCGCCTATGGCAGCTACTATTCAAGAGCGACAAATCGAATTGTTGAAGCTGTCGGCTCAGAAGACAGGGAACCGTCGATTCAGTGTGGAATAAAATGACCTATCGTTTCGATGTTTCTCGACCAACAAATGCTGCTCACGTTGAGCGTATGGTACAGTGTCTGTACGAATATAGAACTTTGAAACTCCCTCTTACCTAGTGGCGCGGGCAATGTCTTTCTGTCCTTCACAGTCTCTATGTAATTAAAAAAAAAACTGAAACCTGTTCTTCCTTTTTGAATCACCGTGTATGCCGTCATCCGTTTCTCGGTCCTCTGCTAAAATTAGTGTATGTAGCAGTATGGCAAGCCGACGCCCCCAGATTAGCCGTAAAATTGGGTATTGCCTCGTCATTTCACTCTTCAAGAGGCTGCGCTTATAAGACGAACGGAAGGTGGGGTGGCGAGGAGAAGGAGGAGGGGGGAGCTGTTTGAGGCAGGGGGAGGGGCAGCCAAGAGGCTGCCAGCTGATAACGACGTAAAATAAGTTTGACTACATGACTTTAATTTTCGTTCTCCTTAAACTTATAATTAAATTTTAAAATTACTTTATGGGAACTACAAAATTACAACAGATAACTCTGTCAACTTAAGCTGAAGGGGCCGGAAACTTTGTTTAAGAGATGAAACTCATTAAATGGAGCAGAGAGAGTTGCGGACGCCACGACCAACATGTTGCTCCTGGGTAGCCTTCGAGTGCTGCCGTTCGCGTCGCCCCCTAGGGGAAACCTTCGCCCGCCTCTGTGGTACTCACCCTGGAAGCTGGAGCCGCCGCCGGCGGCCGAATCGTAGTAGAATCTCCGGGGATTGCGTGTTGCTCGCAGAAGCCAAGTCCGACTAACAATAGAGCCTGACCGCGTAACGTCTGCTAAGGATTTCTCTCCTTTCTTCCCGGCTGTTACATTGCACCTCCGCCGACAAGACACAAAGAGATTTCAAAGTTAGGACATACTTATATTCAAATGATACAATCCCGGTAAAAACTCCCAGCCCTCTTAATGATCACTACAGTTTAATTATGACTCAAGTGGGAGGTAAAAAATCTGCGAGTTCAAGCGTGTGCTTTGTAGCCAATAGAACTTGTGAACTTTTCATGAAACTGTGAATCGGGAATGGCAGTTACTAATCCGCGTAGCCTCCTCTATGAGGTTTACCTGTAGAACATCATGCGGATCAACTGCATATACACACTTGCTTAAGCCCTGGGATTCGTTCACCCTCTTGTGGGAAATTGCTCCCCAGCTTGGGTGAATAGTGCTCACACAACACTCCATGACACACAGCGAAAAAAAAAAAAAAAACTGCAGACAAATCTTAATCCTTAAGCTCCATGTTCAGGCAGACATTCCACGCAAGCACATCTACAGTTGCACTGATACGTTGCAGTTCACACTTAAGTATCTGGTTGACGGCTCTTCGAACCACTTTCAGACAATTTATCTACCGTTCCACTCTTTCCACTCTCTAACAACGTGTGGAAAAAATGAACACTTGAATCTTCCTATACGAGCTCTTACCTCTCAAATTTAATTGTGGTCACCATTTCTCGATATGTAGGTGGGCTCCAATAAACCGTTTTCGCATTCAGAGGAGAAAGCTGGTGATTGGAGATTCGTGAAAACGCTTCGCCGCAACGGAAAACGCCTTGTTTTAATGATTGCCATTTCAACTCGCTTATCATATCCGGCCACTTTCTGCTGTGTCTCATGATAATACGAAAAGAACTGCCCTTTCGATGTCTTACGTCTGTTCTGTCTTGGAAGCATCTCATACGGGACAGCAGTACTCTAACAGAAGAGGGACAAGTGTAGTGGAGGTAGTCTCTTTAGAAAACCTGTTGGATCCAGTAAGCGTTCTGCCACTGCAGCGTAATCGTTGGTTTGCTATTCCCACAACATTATCTACGTCATTGTTTAAGTTGTTCGTGACTGTGATTTAGGTATTTAGTCGAAGTTACACTCTTTAAATTTGTATGATTTTTTATCTAACCAACATTTAACCGATTTCTTTTTGTACTTATGTGGATGACCCCACACTTTCCATTATTGAGAGATAATTGCCACTTTTGGTACGATACACATATCGTGTCTAAATCAGTTTGCAACTCGTTTTGAGCTTCTCATGATTCTAATAGTATCAACTGCAAACAATCTAAGAGGACTGCTCATATTATCTCCTAAATCGTTTTGTAGATTAGGGACAGCAGAGAGCCTATAATACTTTCGTGAAGAACACCGGTTACCATTTTTGTTTTGCTCGATGATTTTCTGTCGATTGTTACGTACTGCGACCTTACTGACAGGAAACCACGAATACAGTAATACAACTGAAGCGATACCCCATAGGCATGCGATTTGATTTGAGGTCTTTAGGAGCAACGACGTCAGAAGCCTTCTGGAGATCCCCTGTCGACAGGACCACGAAAGGCAGGCTTTGCTGTCGTCACCCAGCCCTGAAAACCGTACGAATGTTAGCCGTCAACGGTTGTAATACTGCTGACTGTTGGCGACACACACGGCACATCAATGCCACGATGGAACAGCCGCAGATGGCGCGCGTTTCAAGTGCCGCACAACACCTGGTCAGTCGTTAGCCGGATAGGAACGAACTCTGGAAGGTGTATCACCTGTTTGTGGTTATTAAGTAGAAGAACAGAACTTCACAAAATTGTGACTGTGACGCTGAGAAGCGGACTCTTCACCATTTAATTCGAGAATGCTCTCTGAGAGCTTTCCCTGGCGATCCAACAAGAGTTCCTGGTGATGACGGAGGGATCAGTGCACGAGACTTGTAGCGTGGGTATCAGTATGTAGCTTGAAATATTTGTAATGTTGAGGCGTAGCCAGACGCTCAATTAAAAAAAATGTAAAAGTAACAAGTGACCTGCAGTGCTGACACAAATAGGATTTATCTGGCATAAGAATAAATGCAAGTTTAGTCTTTGAAAGCTGTGTGCTCTATGTTAGGAGATACGCAATTATCATCACTTGTTACGTAAGGCTCTGATCTACGTATCTATTCCGTGTTATACGAATATTTACGAGACAATAACGAAACAGTAAACGCGATTTGATCACAGATATTTAACGACATTGCCACAGAACACATGCACACAAAATGAGTAAAATATTCACTTCAGTAAATGAATTCACGTAAGTATGTACTGGTGTACCAGAAAATGGACAATTACGAAGGTAGGGCTCAAAGTGAATCGAGACAAAACAGAGTTACTCCAATTAGGAAGAAGACAAGAGCAGGAAGAATTTCTTGAGATAGATGGCAAGAGGTTCAGAAGAGTACACCACTTCAAATACTTGGGATCTTGGTTTACCACGGACAACAACATAAAAATGGACATCAAGGAAAGAATAGCCTTAGGGATGAAATGCATGCATTCCCTGAGAAAGACGTTCGGCTCTAAATCGATCTCAGTGAACACTAAGATGAAAATCTACAACACAGCGATATGGGCAGTTGTAATGTATGGTTCAGAAACATGGAGCATGTCTAAGCGAGAAAGCGAAAAGCTACTAATATTTGAAAGAATAGTAATGAGGAAGATATGGGGACCAGCTTTAGATAACGGAGAGTGGAGGAGGAGGAAAAACGAGAAAATCCACCTTCTGATGCGTCAACCAACTATCCTACGGAGGATAATTTATTTATTTATTTATTGTTCCGTGGGACCAAATTAAGGAGAAGTCTCCATGGTCATGGAACGAGTCAATACATGAAATTATAACACGATATTAGAAACAGATAAAATGAAACATAAAAAAACATATACAGGTGACAAGTCGTAACTTTAAAATAAAGAAAATTAACATTGTAACACTGGAATTTGCTTAATTTTTTAGCTCTTCCAGGAGCTCCTCGACAGAATAGAAGGAGAGAGCCATGAGGAAACTCTTCAGTTTGGACTTAAAAGAGTTTGGGCTACTGCTAAGATTTTTTAGTTCTTGTGGTAGCTTATTGAAAATGGATGCACCAGAATACTGCACTCCACATGCAGATTGGATTTCTGCCTAGTATTAACTGAGTGAAAGATGCTAACTCTTGGGAATAGGCTAATATTGCTAACAACAAACGACATTAAAGAAAATATATACTGTGAGGGCAATGTCACAATTCCCAGACTATTGAATAGGGGTCGACAAGAGGTTCTCGAACTTACACCACATATAGCTCGAAAAGCCCGTTTTTGAGCTAAAAACACCCTTTTTGAATCAGAAGAATTACCCCAAAAAAATTATACCATACGACATAAGCGTATGAAAATATGCGAAGTAGACTACTTTTCGTGTTGAAGTGTCACTTATTTCAGATACTGTTCTAATGGGAAAAATGAAGCAGCATTTAGTTTCTGAACAAGATCCTGGACATGGGCTTTCCACAACAGCTTACTATCTATCCAAACGCCAAGGGACTTGAACTGTTCCGTCTCGCTTATAATATGCCCATTCTGTTCGATCAAAATATCGGTTCTCGTTGAATTGTCAGTTAGAAACTGTAAAAATTGAGTCTTACTGTGATTTAGCATCAAATTATTTTCCGAAACCCTCGAACTTATTTCATGAACTACATTATTTGATACTGTTTCAATATTACACACAAGATCCTTCACTACCAAACTGGTGTCATCAGCAAACAGAAATATTTTTGAATCACCTGTAATACTAGAAGGCATATCATTTATATAAATAAGAAACTGCAGTGGCCCCAGCACCGACCCTTGGGGAACGCCCCACATGACAGTGCCCCATTGGGACTGAACATCACTACCACTCTGAATATTGCGGAGAATTACCTTCTGCTTTTTGTTCTTATTACTCCATAATGGTCCAACTTCTGCAGTAATATTTTGTGGTCAACACAGTCAAAAGCCTTTGTTAAATCAAGGAAAACACATAGCGTTCGCAACCTTTTATTTAATCCGTCCAAAACCTCACACAGAAAATAGAATATAGCATTTTCAGTTGTTAAACCATTTCTAAAACCAAACTGAACATTTGACAGCAAATTATGTGAATTTAAGTGCTCCAGTAAGCTTGTATATACAACCTTCTCGATAACTTTAGCAAACACCGATGGCATAGAAATAGGTCTATAAATGTCAATATTATCCCTGTCTCCCTTTTTATAAAGTGTCTTCACTACCGAGTACTTTAATTGGTCAGGAAACCGACCACTCCTAAAAGAAAAGTTACAGATATGGCTAAGTACTGGGCTAACATACATAGAATAATACTTTAGTATTCTGCAAGATACCCCGTCATATCCATGAGAGTTCTTGGTCTTTAGTGATTTAATTATTAACTCAATCTCCCTCTTGTCAGTATCATGGAGGAGCATTTCAGGTAACAGTCTCGGAACACTGTTTTCTAAGAGCGCTGTATGATTCCCTGTTGGGACTAGGTTTCCATTTAGTAATGAGCAAACGAATACAATGGGTGGGACATGTAGCCCGTATGCCAGATGCAAGATGGACGAAGATGGCACTAGCGGGGACACAAGACACCAAACGCCCCATTGGACGACCAAGGCAGTGCTGGATGACGACCTGACGAAGGACCTGAGCAGCACTGGGCACAAAACAGGAAAGAATGGAGGCAGTTTTTGGAAGCAGCGAGTGGTCTGCAGAGCCTGTGATCGCTGAATGTCTATCTATCTATGTACTAGTGCATCAAATTGTGGTGTCAACCGCCAGACACCAAATATGCCAGGTGGTAGCCTTTAAATCGGCCGCGGTCCGGTAGTATACGTCGGTGATTGCAGACCGAGCGCCACCACACGGCAGGTCTAGACAGACTTCCTAGCACTCGCCCCAGTTGTACAGCCGACTTTGCTAGCAATGGCTCACTGACTTCTACGCTCTCATTTGCCGAGACGATAGTTAGCATAGCCTTCAGCTACGTTATTTGCTACGACCTAGCAAGGCGCCAGTATCCGTACTATTGATACTGTGAATCATGTACCATAAAGAGCGACGTTCTCCATTAATGGATTAAAGTTAAGTATTCCACCAGCTACGGCCGTTTTTCTCAATTCTAATTCCCTTGTCATGTTGCAGATCTCACGCCAGCCTGCGTGAGCTAAAACGCGTGCAAATCGGCCTCCTTTAGCAATACGGTTGGCTCTCCTGCCAACCACAACATTGGCGACGAGAGTATAAGTGTTCCTATCGATATTGCCCTGATCTACTTGTGTAATGGCTTCGCCACAATCTTCAGATGTACTGTCCGAATTTTATCGCTTACTGAATCAGCAGCCGCAGGCCGTACTGGATGCTCTTGGACAGCTCGTCCAGGGTCAACGTGCGACGCAAAACGATGCGGCAGCAGCCGCGTCACCTCTAACGCAGCCACAACACGCTGTTGCACCCACTTTTCGACCTTTTGATGCTGCACTGGAAAGATGGACGGAGTGGTCGCGCCAATTTGGATTCCATCTCGCCGCCTACAGAATTCAAGGTAACGAGCGGCAGCCTTTTCTCCTTTCCTCCGTCGGGGTGACCACGTACCGTGTGACAGTCAAATTATTTCCCCGACGCAACGTAACAGCTCTGTCCTACGAAGAAATTTTGTCTGCATTAGATGCATATTTCAAAGAATCAGTCAATGTAGTTTCTTTCGTACAAAACGTACGGCAGGTCAGACTAATCGGGAGTGGGTTGCAACCTTGCAAGGCCTTACTAGGGATTGTGCTTTTGAGTGTCAATGTGGACTCCCTTATTCAGATACTATGGTACGTGATGCAATTGCACAGAACCTTTCTGATGTTCGTATAAGGGAACAGATTTTGAAACTTGTAAATCCCTCCCTTCAACAAGTGATGGACATATTGGATCGGCAGGACACGCTTCACTTTGCTCAGAAATCATTTGAAACTTCGCCAGCAGTGTGTCAGGTCACCCGGCCCGCCGGGCGAGCTGCACGGAGCAGTAAACAGCCCTCGCGCCCGGCCGCGCCGCTGTCGCCAGGCTCTCAGCTACGTGTGCCGCGCAGGGAAGCTAATGCAGTGTTCAAATCATGCCCGCGGTGTGCTACTAAACATTCGCATGAGAATTGCCCGTCACGCCAAGCTATTTGCTTTTATTGTAATAAAAAAGGACACGTTCAGAGTGGTTGCCAGAAAAAGCTCAGATCGGAAGCTCAAAACCGATCCAGGCCCTTTGCTTCGCGCCGGAATCGGAATCGAACCAAGGATACTCAGGCTCGCGAAACTTCGCCTAAGGAAATTCATGAAGTTCATTCTACTGCGCACAGTGCCACTGTCTCTAACAGAGACTGTGTTAGTCCCAGAAATAGTGTGCGTCGACATCGCCGGAACTGCCGTCAGGTCGCAAGTGATTATGTACCAGTGTCAGTTCACGTTGTACGAGACAGTCGCTCTTGTCGTCAGCAGGACAATAAACTTTTTGTAGACTTGGACATTAACGGCAAAGTGATACCATTCCAGCTAGATACCGGAGCTGCAGTTTCACTGATCAATCGAGACACTTACAAACTGCTGGGCACACCTCCGTTGCGTGCCGCAAATGTTAAATTAAGTAGTTATTCAGGACAAAAGATCCCTGTGTTAGAAAAGTGCAGCCTTCTTGCAACATACAAAGGACAAACAAAACTTGTGTCATTTTACGTCCTTCGTTCTTCTTTCCTTCGTTCTTCTTCTGCAGTGAACTTGTTTGGTTTCGATTTATTTCAGTTGTTTAACTTGTCTATAGTAAATCAGGTCTTATGAGTGAACCAGACTGTGCCTTCAGACAGTGTTTCTCGTCTATGTGAAGAATTTGCACACATTTTTGCACCGGGCCTCGGTTACGCTAAGAACTATAAAGCACATTTGGAACTGAAAGCAAACGTGCAACCGAAATTTTTCAGAGTGCGCAATGTTCCCCACGCATTGCGTGATGAGTCCGCAAAAACATTACACCATTTGGAGTCACAAGGTGTGACTGCACTTGTGCAGGCTTCTCTCTGGGCATCACCCTTAGTAATTTGGCCAAAACCTTCCGGAACGTTGAGACTTAGTGTGGACTTCAAGGGAACAGTGAATCCATAGCTAGTGTTTGCAACTTTTCCTTTATGCCGCCCGGAAGATCTTTTTGACAAACTGTGCCCGGGTAAATATTTTTCGAAGTTGGACCTAATAGATGCGTACTTGCAAATACCGGTGGACAAAGAATCCCAGTTCGTTTTGGTGGTTAACACGCATCTTGGGTTGTATCGATTCAAACGACTGACATTCGGGTGTGCATCCGCCCCTGCATTGTTTCAGCAATATCTACAAACTGTTTGTGCGTCGGTCCCTACTGCAGCTAATTATCTGGACGATACTGTGATCTCCGGAAAGACGGAATAAGAACATTAGTCCAATCTCAGAATGTTATTTTAGGTCTTGCGACAAAATGGTCTTCGCTTGCGAAAGGACAGATGTGTGTTTTTTGCTCGGGACTTGCCATGCATGGGACATGTACTCAGTGCCCAAGGCATACATCCCAGTCCCACGCACCTTCGTGCCATACCAGACTTGCCTTCGCCGCAGAATTTGAAGCAGCTACAGAGTGTGCTGGGAAAAATAAATTACTATAACAAATATGTTCCGCATGCCTCTTCCATTTCAGCTCCGCTTCATCGCTTACGCCGTAAAGGTGTTCCGTTCGTCTGGACGACGGAATGCGAACGCGCCTTTCGCCAGTTGAAATCTGCGTTGCTTTCCGATACTTGCCTTACGCCATTCGATCCCCAGAAGCCCCTCTTGTTGATGGTGGAGCATCGGATTTCGGGATCAGTGCTGTGCTTCCGCACAAAGATGGATCGCACGATCGCCCTATTGCCTTTGCGTCCAAATTGCTCTCGTCTGCGCAAACAAATTATTCACAGATCGAGAAAGAAGCATTGGCTCTCGTATTTGGTGTTACAAAGTCTCATGATTTCTTGTATGATCGTCACTTTACCACAATCATAGACCACAAACCTTTGACATCGCTTTTTCATCCGCCCAAGCCTGTACCTCCACGTACAGCGCAGAAATTCATTCGCTGGTCTATTTTCCTCTCGCAGTACCGCTACGGTATCTTGTATCGGTCCACTGCTAAGCACGGAAACGCCGATGCGTTGTCCCGCTTGCCTGTTGCTGAGGATAGGGCATTCGATTCCTCCGAACTTGCTTGCATGTTCACTGATGCGGAAACCGATGACGTGGTCGAATCGTTTCCGATTGATTTTCGTCGTGTAGCTACAGCCACAGCTGCCGACCCTGTCCTTGCTCCCGTTCTGCGTTTTGTTACTACGCAATGGCCTTTGTCAAAGTCACGGATCGGGGACCAGTTGGTTCGCCGATTTTTTGCTCACAAGGAGAGACTTTTTGTACGACATGGTGTTTTGCTGTTGCGTTCTGATAATGATCAGTCCAGTGTCGTGGTACCACGTTCGTTACAGTCCTCTGTCTTACAGCTTCTCCACCAAGGACATTGGGGTACAGTCAGAACGAAACAACTTGCTCGTCAGCACTGTACTTGGTTCGGAATTGATGCCGCGATTACGAATATGTGCTCTTCTTGCATGGTGTGTGCCGAACAACAATCAGCACCACAGCGGAAATTCTTTGCATGGCCAAAAGCCACTTCCCCTTGGCAATGCTTACACATCGATTTTGCTGGTCCATTCTGGAATGCTCGATGGTTGCTTGTGGTAGATTCATTCAGTAATTTTCCTTTTGTTGTCCGGATGTCTTCCACGACGTCATCTGCCACCATCCAAGCGTTATCCGCTATCTTTTTCACTGAAGGTCTTCCACAGACTATTGTTTGCGACCATGGCCCACAGTTCATGTCCGCAGAATTTCAGTCATTCTGCAAGGCCAATGGTATTCAACATCTGACGTCCGCGCCGTTTTCGCCACAGTCAAACGGTGCCGCTGAACGATTGGTCAGGACTTTCAAGTCACAGATGTTGAAGTTGAAAGAGTCGCATTCTCGGGAGGACGCGTTATTGTTCTTTTTGTCCTCGTATCACTCTCGGCCCCGAGATGGTCGCTCGCCAGCTGAGTTGCTCCACGGTCGCCCTCATCCACACGTGGTCCAGTGACCCACCTTACTGCATTTGTAAATCACTAACGCGCATATTGGCATGTTTACCATTAATGGTCTGGAATATCAGGGAGCGACTGAATTATTTGACCGTTCGTACACTGACTTATTAATGATGAAACAAACATTGTAGCAACAATAGTCTTCAAGATGGCGGTATTCCAGCGTGTAGCTATTTTGTGTTACATAATAAATCAAGGACTCGTATTGAGAAAAATAATTAACAGGAATAACAAACATAATTGATATATTGCCTCAAAACTGTGCAGACACATCACGAAAACCATGTGGATTCCCAGTACAACTGACATGTATTGAAGTTCTAGTAATATCCATGAAATTATATGTTCCGCAGATACATTTTCCAGGAAGACAATAAAACATACGTCATGCAGGAGAGGCAGATAAAACTGAATATACGGTGCAGCGGTCAAACACATATTACTTGAACTGACAACTCAGCGTTCAGTTTACGAAAGACGTGCGACCCTTGAGTCATGGTGCCGCTGTGCACATGGATACTACTCCATGTTACAATTCACTGCGAATTCTGTACGCAGAATTGTTACAGCATAACTTCACGGGTGTTTAGAACACACAACTGAAATAATCTACTAGTCATCTATTAAATACCATGGTGAAGTAAGTGGTAGGATTTAACCCAAAGTCTCCAGCACAGACGGTCTCCGAACCATCTCACAGCAATTCCAAACCACAAAGCAGAAAGCAATGCAATACTGACTCGACACTATAGCCGCATGGCATGCTGTATTTGCGCGCACCCCTCATTGCCTAACGCGAACGAAAGCTTGCCGAAGATATAAACATGCTCAAGTGGCGTCACAAAAAAATAACTCAAAGCGTCTGGCTCGATTAATCGAAGTCGATCATAGGATGCCTTTTCGGAATATTGCGAAGATACATTCGAGATTTTAGAAAGTAAAAATTGTGGGCAAAATGTAAGTGAAATTTAGCAAGCAATTTTCAACTTCAATACATAATTACAAACAAAAGTGTTGGTGGTCTCCTGAAATCAACGTCCTCATATACAGTATATGATTAAAACTATCCTTACATCTGGCTGAAAATGAGTTACACGTTCGTGGTGCCCTCCATCGGTAATGCAGGAATTTAGTATGGTTTTAGTCTACCCTTAGCCTTGGTAACAGCTTCCACTCTCACAGGCATACGTTCAATCAGGTGCTGGAAGGTTTCTTGGGGAATGGCAGCCCATTCTTCACGGAGTGCTCCACTGAGGAGAGACTTCGACGTCGGTCGGTGAGGCCTGGCACGAAGTCAGCGTTTCAAAACATTTCAAAAGTGTTCTATAGGATTCCGGTCAGGAATCTGTGGAGGCCAGTCCATTACAGAGATGTTGTTATCATATAATCACTCCGCCATAGACCGTGCATTATGAACAGGTGTCCGATCGTGTTGAAAGATGCAGTCGCCATCCCCGAATTGCTTTTCGACAGTGGGAAGCAAGACGTACTTATGACATCACTGTAGGCCTGTGCTGTGTGTGATAGCGCCACGCAAAACGACAAGGGAGCAAGCCCCCTCCATGAAAACCACGACAACACGATAACACTACTGCCTTCGAATTTTACAGTTGGCACTACACACGCCGGCAGATGACGTTCACCGGGAATTCGCCATATCCACACTCTGCTATCGGATTGCCTTATTGTGTACTGTGATATCGTCACTCCACATAACGTTTTTTCCACTGTTGAATCGTCCAATGTTTACGCTCCTTACACCAAGCGAGGCGTCGTTTGGCATTTACCGTCGTGATAAGTGGCTTATGAGCAGCCGCTCGACCATTAAATCCAAGTTTTCTCACCTCCCACCTAACTTTCATAGTTCTTGCAGTGGATTCTGAGTTTGGAATTCCTGCGTGATGGTCTGGAGGGATGTCTATCACACATTACGACCCTCTTCAACTCTCGGCGGTCTCTGTCAGTCAACAGACAAGGTCAGCCTGTACGCTTTTGTGCTGTACGTGTCGCTTCACGTTTCCACTTCAGTATCACATCGGAAATACTGGACCTAGGGATGTTTAGGAGTGTGAAAATCTCGCGTACAGACGTATGACGCAAGTGACACCCCGTCACCTGACCACGTTCGAAGTCCGTGAGTTCCGCGGAGCGCCCCATTCTGCTCTCTCAAGATATCTAAAGCCTACTGAGGTCGCTGATAGAGAGTAACCGGCAGTAGGTGGCAACACAATTCACCACATATGAAAAATGTATTTTTGGGGGTGTCCGGATACTTTTGATAACATAGTGTACAAGCGTGTTTCAGATGAAAACCTTAAAAGCTCCGTAAAATTTCGAAAAGGTGTAGGATAGAGTTGGTAGGTGACAGTGGTATTCGTTGAAGTTCAGAAAGTTACCGACAACTGACAGAGCGATGATACAGCACAGTAGAAACCAGCAGCGACCATAACAAAATGGCCGCCTCACTGCCAACATGCACCGCGATTTAGCAGCTATCTGTGATGCATTTTTTGTCTAGTGAAGATGTTAAACGAAAAGAAATTCATTGGAGAATGACACCACAGTATAATGATTCCTGTTGCCTTAGTGGAGGAACTTGTAAAGAACAGACGCGTAACTCTGAATGAAATAGCCGCAAGCACGAAGAAAAGTATTGATTCAGTGCAGAATATCGTTCACAATGTACTGAACTTCAATAAGGTGTCTGCAAGATGGGTGCCACGTCAGTTGGCTGCTGAGTTAAAAGACTGTAGCGTCGATGCCTGTGAAGAACTTTTGCATCGTTTCCACATTGGACATGATGCACTTCCGGGAAAAATTGTTACAGGCGATGAGACTTGGGTCCACCATCATCAGCCATAAACGAAAAGGGCAAGTAAAGAATGGCGCACACAGCTCGTCGCCGAAACCGACAAAATTCCTCAATCAGCTGTCTGCTAGAAAAGGCGTGCTCATTCTCTTCTGGGTTGCAAATGGAGTAATTTTGGAGCATTGCATGGATAGGAGAGTGACGGTAACCAACACTTCTTATTCAGGCACGCTGAAAAATCAACATCATCCTTCAGTCAGAAGTAAACGACGAGGACTTTTGGCTTCAGGAGTGTTGCTGCAGGATGACAAAGCCAGACGACATAACAAGTCGCGAGACAGTTAAGACCATTCACGAAATGAAGCTTGTATGTTTGGCAAATCCTCCTTATTCAACAGACCACGCTCCTAGTAACTTTCATCTGTTCGATGCACCCAAAGAAGCAACCGGAGGCAGGCACATCAGAAGTGACGAAGAGGTAGAAGCCGCCGTGCGAGACTGGATATGCACACGACCAAAAGCATTCTCCCATCGTGGTATCTGAATCAGTGGAGTGTGTGCATTCAACTTCAGGGAGGCGACGTCGGAAAATGACATGTAAGTTTTTCGTTCGTTGTTACAATTAAAATATTGTAGCACTTTTAAGGTTTTCATTTGAATCACCTACGTATGATCTGTTTTTCAAGGGAACATCAAGACACAGTAGCTCACCAAGGTAGGTTCCTGTTGCGACGGATGTACAAGCTCCTTCTAGACAACCAAGACTTATATGAGACTCTACATTGTAGGAATCTACCTACGGTAAACAGTAGTTCAATAGGTCACTGGGGCTCGTGGTCAGTACTAGCTGCAAGAAAGACCGCACTATCACAGAGGACGGAATGTAAAGAAAGGCAGCACTGCTGGTGCCACCATCTTCAAAGGTTAGGCCATGCGGCCCTTTTCGGTGCAACACTCACCTCTTTCAGGAACGCCCCTCCCACGGCCTTCCTGAGATGCTGGTACGGAGCTAATTTGCCACGCTATTTTCATGCATTCTGATCGCATATCTGACCATTTATTTCAGTGTTTATTAACGTTGGCGCTAGTAGATTAAATGTCTAGTTCTGTTTCGATATTTTAATTTATTATTTGGTTTCCTTTGTAGCAACCATTAACTTCACTTAGGCAATCATTGCTACTGCTTCTATCTGGGAGTCATCTTTGCGTTTCAGCATCTGTCTCTCGCTCACTTGCTACAGAACTGGAGCAGCCGCGTTTTATAGAATTTTATTTGTATTTCTCATCTGAAGTGACTTCCGAACGTCTATACATAGTGCCACACAATTTAGAGAAAATGCCTGGCCAAGATGTATGAAATGTGTGACCTGTACTAATATCACGTTATAGATTTTTTTCTCTCGAAATGTTGTGTTGTTTTTGTTGTGGTCTTCAGTCCTGAGACTGGTTTGATGCAGCTCTCCATGCTACTCTATCCTGTGTAAGCCTCTTCATCTCCCAGTACCTACTGCAACCTACATCCTTCTGAATCTGCTTAGTGTATTCATCTCTTGGTCTCCCTCTACGATTTTTACCCTCCAAGCTGCCCTCCAATACTAAATTGGTGATCCCTTGATGCCTCAGAACATGTCCTACCAACCGATCCCTTCTTCTCTTCAAGTTTTGCCACAAACTTCTCTTCTCCCCAATCCTATTCAATACCTCCTCGTTAGTTATGTGATCTACTCATCTAATCTTCAGCATTCTTCTGTAGCACCACATTTCGAAAGCTTCTATTCAGTTCTTGTCCAAACTAGTTACCGTCCATGTTTTACTTCCATGCATGGCTACACTCCATACAAATACTTTCAGAAACGACTTCCTGACACTTAAATCTATACTCGATGTTAACAAATTTCTCTTCTTCAGAAACGCTTTCGTTGCCATTCCCAGTCTACATTTTATATCCTCTATACTTCGACCATCATCAGTTATTTTGCTC
Organism: Schistocerca gregaria; assembly: GCF_023897955.1. NCBI lineage: Eukaryota > Metazoa > Arthropoda > Insecta > Orthoptera > Acrididae > Schistocerca > Schistocerca gregaria. The sequence goes on from NC_064925.1 coordinate 575,533,030, forward strand.
CCCAAATAGCAAAACTCCTTTACTACTTTAAGTGTCTCATTTCCTAATCAAATTCCCTCAGCATCACCCGACTTAATTTGACTGCATTCCATTATCCTCGTTTTGCTTTTGTTGATGTTCATCTTATACCCTCCTTTCAAGACACTGTCCATTCCACTGTGAGTCATACTGTCTAATAATTTGTGGTAAAGTGTCTAGCCTTATGTGTGATACTCGAAGATTAAAAGTCATTCGCATAGGATATTTTATCATTCTGTTATAACGTTTCGCAATACTCACTTTCATGTGGTAAAATGTCGAGTTTGGTGTATTAAGTACCGCTCCATTATCGTTTTGAAATACTTAGTATATAATTCGCTTTCATGGTTTAGTTTACGCGGCTTGTAGTCATCTACGTCTTTCCAAACACCTGTGCAACTTCCTTCCCAATCTTTGCTTTTAAAGGTAGGGCCCAGGCGACTTTGGAGTACGGATCTATGACTTGAAACTTTTTTCGCCTGTAAATATTGCCTCTTATCTACTAGATGTGCATGCCATAAATAACCCACACTACGTATTATAGCACATATACGCTGAAATGTTTTGCTTGCGGGTATGACGAGTGTATGTGTGTGTGTGTATGGAACCAGGGACCTAGAACCAACAGAGCTTCGTCCCTGCCGTAGCCCTCAGTGGTTCACAACCCCACAACAGGCTACAGCAGTCCACTCACCCCACCGCCGCCCCACATCGAACCCAGGGTTACTGTGCGGTTCGGCCCCCAGTGGATCCCGCATCCCCTCACCCCGCCCCCCCTCCCCCCTTCCGGGGACGTCTCAGACTAGACGAGTATAACCCCAAAGGTTTGCGTGGTAGAGTAATTATGGTGTACGCGTACGTGGAGACTGTGTTTGAGCAGCAATCGCCGACATAGTGTAACTGAGGCGGAATTCGCCGAGGCAGGCTTTGATGAGTTCTCGAACAAACATATCCGAGATCACTATTCAGCAATGCATATTCCCCGAAGCTCGGAAATGACTGATATGATTTCATCCATGTGAGTTGTATTCCCAGCAGCAAATGAACTCGAACAAGGTTATATTCGATTTCAGCACCTGCCAATGACACCATACTAACGGAATTATAGCGATGCTTCAACGGGACAGTAATCTTTCAACGTGAAAGTGATCCATAAATTTAAAGTAAAACACGTATTCGTCTGCATCAAAATATGCGGTGTGAACCTGATCATAGTTCATACGGCTTGTATCGACAAGCCAATCTTGGAATTCTAGAGATCCGGGCTGCACGTGTCACGGCGTTGTTTTATCGAAAGTAAAGCTCACAGTACCTTTTCATGGAATACAATTGGCCGACGCCCCTGCGAGTACACGAACACCAACAGAGAGTAAAAGCGGAGCGGAGCCGCGGCTCACTCGGCAGACAGAACAACACTAACGAGGAAAACTTCACACAAGCGACGCTTCGGCAGGTGAAATAAACCAGAACCTTCCCGCTCGGCCCTCGAACCGGAACTGTACTCTATGCTCACGCAGATAGCTTACGAAGTCGTAGACTATGGCTCTGATATACAGCTGCCAGCGAATCAAGCAATCAGCCGCGATCGCTAACGCACCGTATACACAACTCAAGTTGAGAACACCTGAATGTTTTCTGTAAATGGGCTAGTTAAAAAAAATGTTCAATTTTGTCTGAAATATTATGGGACTTAACTGCTATGGCCATCAGCCCCTTAAGCTTACACACTGCTTAACGTAAATTATCCTAAGGAGAAACACACACACCAATGGCCGAGGGCGGACTCGAACCTACGCCGGGACCAGCCGCACAGTCCATGACTGCAGAATGGGCGACTCTCCGCAAGTTAATTTCAGAATTGCTTCTCTGTGCATATTGTTGATAGGCACTGTCCTGCCAAACGTATGGATATCGACAGAGATATGAGACAGATCGCATTACGAAACACATCAAATGAATTCGCAAATGCGAAAAAAGGGTACCATCAGCTGTAGAATGGAATGGCAACAATGAAAATTTGTGCCGGAGTGGGATACCAACCCGGGTTACCCACCTGTCACGAGCGGTCGCCTTATCATGTTACTTTTCCTGCACGACTCGCGAGCAGCTTAAACTTTCGTACGTCATCAAACATGCATCTACGACCTGTACTCGTACATCCATTATGTATATTCCAGTACAGGTGAGACGTTGTACTTGAAAGTCGCTTGCCCAGTATCGGCAGATAAATACGATATTTCTGTGCCTGTGTTATTCTGATTGCGAGGAAAGTTCCTTTGGACATGAATGCATAATCAGAATAACGCAGGTACTGCAATGTCATATTTATCTGCCGATACCGAGCAGGCGACTTGGAAGTACAACGTCTGACCTGCACAAGAATGTAGATAATGGGCGGGCGTGTACAGGTCGTAGACACACGGTTGACGACGTGTGGAAGTTTGGGTTGGTCCGTGCGTCGCGCACCGATAAGGGGAACCAATCCCTGGCCGTGAATGCCTCGATATCGAGACCCCTTCGCCAGCATGTTGAATCTTGTTTTCTGTCGGCAGCGTGTTGGTAAATTTAATTTTTCTGATGGTAAGTTTTTTTCCTTATTATGTATGTTCCCGCCTGTTTTGCTTCGGCTTGTCCTCTCCTGGTTTTCCTTTTCGTTTTGTTTTGCTTTTTGACTCAAAATCGCTCCAGTTCTATTTTAGAATGTGTATAGATGAAGTATAGATACGCATGAGCGTATACCATCCTAGCAATCAAACTGAGATTTTTCTTAGTTTGCTACTTCGAATGTAATCTGATTTCGTTTCCCTCCTACTTTTCGATTCTACTACAAACTAAAAAATATGTATAAAAAGTACAAAATAAAAAAATTAAAAAATTACTAAAAACCATATAAAAATAATTGTTGATACATATCATGTGAGCTTGTTGGTGGTTTGTCGCCTACGTTCGTGGGTTTTTTTTTCTTTTCCACTCTTATTTATTGTTCCGTTATGATAATTAATTTCTTCTCCCATTTGCAGCGTATATTACATTATGATCTGACTATGTTCTCCTGACATTTCATGATTGTATCAAGTCATTCTTGTAATTAAAAAAATAGTGCAATGGTCAGCATGTGTGCCTAGTAACCAGGTGTTCCAAGTTTGAACCCTGGTCGGGCACAAATTTTCATCTGCCGCCGTTGCTATATTTCAACGGCCTGTACGAAAAGAAAAAAATTACTACAAACACCGCTCGCGATAAGCGGGCGATTCGGGTTCGAGACCCGATCCCGCAAATATATTTTAATTTTAATTTTATCCATGTTTTGCACGTACAAACGCGACTGTATTCAATACACTGGAGGTATGAATTAAAAAACTTCTTCAGTCACAACTTTTCGGGTTTTATTAAGTACACGATGCATTTCGGATTCTGTGTGTCCATCATCAGGTGTAATTTGTCTTAATACAATTGCTGGCCGTTGTGGCCGTGCGGTTCTAGGCGCTACAGTCTGGAATCGCGTGACCGATACGGTCGCAGGTTCGAATCCTGCCTCGGGCATGAATGTGTGTGATACGCTTAGGTTAGTTAGGTTTAAGTACACTCCTGGAAATTGAAATAAGAACACCGTGAATTCATTGTCCCAGGAAGGGGAAACTTTATTGACACATTCCTGGGGTCAGATACATCACATGATCACACTGACAGAACCACAGGCACATAGACACAGGCAACAGAGCATGCACAATGTCGGCACTAGTACAGTGTATATCCACCTTTCGCAGCAATGCAGGCTGCTATTCTCCCATGGAGACGATCTTAGAGATACTGGATGTAGTCCTGTGGAACGGCTTGCCATGCCATTTCCACCTGGCGCCTCAGTTGGACCAGGGTTCGTGCTGGACGTGCAGACCGCGTGAGACGACGCTTCATCCAGTCCCAAACATGCTCAATGGGGGACAGATCCGGAGATCTTGCTGGCCAGGTTGGTTGACTTACACCTTCTAGAGCACGTTGGGTGGCACGGGATACATGCGGACGTGCATTGTCCTGTTGGAACAGCAAGTTCCCTTGCCGGTCTAGGAATGGTAGAACGATTGGTTCGATGACGGTTTGGATGTACCGTGCACTATTCAGTGTCCCCTCGACGATCACCAGAGGTGTACGGCCAGTGTAGGAGATCGCTCCCCTCACCATGATGCCGGGTGTTGGCCCTGTGTGCCTCGGTCGTATGCAGTCCTGATTGTGGCGCTCACCTGCACGGCGCCAAACACGCATACGACCATCATTGGCACCAACGCAGAAGCGACTCTCATCGCTGAAGACGACACGTCTCCATTCGTCCCTCCATTCACGCCTGTCGCGACACCACTGGAGGCGGGCTGCACGATGTTGGGGCGTGAGCGGAAGACGGCCTAACTGTGTGCGGGACCGTAGCCCAGCTTCATGGAGACGGTTGCGAATGGTCCTCGCCGATACCCCAGGAGCAACAGTGTCCCTAATTTGCTGGGAAGTGGCGGTGCGGTCCCCTACGGCACTGCGTAGGATCCTACGGTCTTGGCGTGCATCCGTGCGTCGCTGCGGTCCGGTCCCAGGTCGACGGGCACATGCACCTTCCGCCGACCACTGGCGACAACATCGATGTACTGTGGAGACCTCACGCCCCACGTGTTGAGCAATTCGGCGGTACGTCCACCCGGCCTCCCGCATGCCCACTATACGCCCTCGCTCAAAGTCCGTCAACTGCACATACGGTTCACGTCCACGCTGTCGCGGCATGCTACCAGTGTTGAAGACTGCGATGGAGCTCCGTATGCCACGGCAAACAGGCTGACACTGACGGCGGCGGTGCACAAATGCTGCGCAGCTAGCGCCATTCGACGGCCAACACCGCGGTTCCTGGTGTGTCCGCTGTGCCGTGCGTGTGATCATTGCTTGTACAGCCCTCTCGCAGTGTCCGGAGCAAGTATGGTGGGTCTGACACACCGGTGTCAATGTGTTCTTTTTTCCATTTCCAGGAGTGTAGTTCTAAGTTCTAGGGGACTGATGACCTCAGATGTTAAGTCCCACTAGTACTCAGAGCCATTTAAACCATTTTGAAAATATTTGCAAAATAGTGGAAAACATGAACAGCGTAAACTTACCACATAATGCAAGAAAAGCATTTTTAACGTGTTAGCACCAGCAAACATTCTTTGTGTACTGAGTAGAGTCATGTTTGGAGCGGCCAACTATGGATAAAATTGAATTACATTTAATTTTACAGGTACATATTGTAGGCTGGAAGTCAATATATAATATTTTACTGATTTATGGGGGGAAATCTGATGTTGCTTACATAAGCGACAGACAAATGCAGACGAGACAGATGGGAAAAAATAGGTAAGTGTTTATTATTTTAAAAGCTGTCGCCATAACTGTTAATACATTTATCCCACTGTGCGACGAGATGGCTAATGCCTTCATTTGGTAGCGTATGTTCGAAAAGTTGACAGAGACAAGAGTAAACTACTACCGAACTATATGGCGCATGTGTTCCTGTACTTCTGATGCGTTTGAGCGGGGCAAGCTTGAAAACCCTGTCCATCAGTACACATTTAAGTTTTGCGAGTGTTTCTCTATGTAGATTAAGATATTTGAGAGGTGTTTCCCCTGAAAACCACAATCATACTTTCCTTTCCCACACTTGCTCCCCTCAGTCTCTAATGACCTTTTCCGAAATATTCCGAGCTACCAACCGACGACTAGGTAACCGACGCTTCAGACAGATGCGTATCGTGGTTTTCAAGTGTTAAGCCCATGTTTTGAAGTACGTCTGCATCTACATAAGAACGAGTGTCGGAAAGCCTCGGCGCGCGCTCTACTCTTTCTAATTTTACATTCGTGATCTCCTCGGGACGTATAAGTAGGGGGAAGCAATATATTCGATACCTCATCCAGAAACGCACGCTCTCGAGCAAGCTACACCGCGATGCAGTGCGCCTCTATTGCAGAGTCTGCCACTTGAGTTTGCTAAACATCTCCGTACCGCTATCACGGTTACCAAATAACCCTGTGACGAAACGCGCCGCTCGTCTTTGGATCTTCTCTATCTCCTTCGTCAGCCCGATCTGGTACGGATCCCACACTGATGAGCAATACTCAAGTATAGGCCGAACGAGTGTTTTGTAAGCCACCTCCTTTGTTGATGGACTACATTTTCTAAGGACTCTCCCAATGAATCTCAACCTGGTACCCGCCTTACCAACAACCAATTTCATATGATCATTCCACTTCAAATCGTTCCGTACGCATACTTCCAGATATTTTACAGAAGTAACTGCTACCAGTGTTTGTTCCGGTATCATATAATCATACAATAAAGGATCCTTCATTCTATGTATTCGCAATACATTACATTACATTACATAAAGCTGTCTTAGCAACTCTTTTAAGGCAATATGTGTTTTATGCTTACTTCTTCGATTTTTTTTCTTTTTCATGTACTCAATAATGTAACCCACGAGTAGTACAGGCTTTATATTAGACGAAAGTGCGACCAATTTTGTTATTAATGACCTAGTGGCACTTATCAAAGAAATTCATCACTTAAATTTTCGTCCAGACTGCAATGAATATCGCGTCATACGGTAGACTCCGATCTCCTCTCTTGGTATGCTTTCGTTATTCGAGATCCCTATTGCTCGTCATTGTTGACACTGGTCGACTGTTACTGTTGAATTGGTGCGAGTGGCGGCTAGCTATACATTTGCACCTCATTCGGTGCTCAGGGGCAATTACATTCTCTACACATTGATATGCTCTGGCGCAAACAGTGGACAAATTGTCGACTCTCGATCGTTGACTGATGAGTGTTAGAGGGGAGGTCATATTTCTTCTTAAATCTGTCAAAATCGCGGTCACTGTCACTAACGATATGGAGTTACGTGCTGTATTGAGAATACAGCACGAATTGTGACGTTATTCTACAAAAAAGAAAACTGCGAGAGGTGTTCACGGGTGATTAATGTTTTGGCTCGAACTCGTAGAAGAAAACTGATACGAAAATGTGGGAAGATATGTTTTCGGGAGTATTATATGCGGTCGCAGCTGGATGCAGAGAGCAGAAGAGCAGTAGTAGCAGTTTATTTTTATTAAATACAAGCTGTTTACCCGGCACGGTATGATTAGTTACTCACCTCAGTTGTACTTTTACTTAACAGGCAGCCAAGTGGCCGAAGCTTTCTAGAGTCATCGTTCAAAAGAGACCTGATCCATCACCGCCATAGACCCAAGAGTTAAGATGTGAAGTGGGTTCTCGTCTGTTAAAGGGGCCACCGAACACTACGTATTCCACACAAGTGTCATTCGTTTCAGAAAATCTTTGCAAGACATTTCCTTCATACCGGTATCTCACTTCAACAGTACTTTCGTCAAAATGGTAAACGTAGCAAATTAGATTGGAAATGCAGCGGGCTTTCCAGAGCTATCCATACATTTCACCAGTTCCACACACAGACTTTATCTCAGTTAATGCAAGTATGTACTGTGTTTGGCGAAGTTTCACCATGTGTTCCAGAGTTCATTTTACATGTTAGCCCCATCCGCACCTATTGCCAGTCCCATCTCTGTAAGTCCCAGAAAATAAAACTTTTTTTTTTCAGATCGTAAGTTGAATTTTCACCAAGTTTGAATGAAATTTTTCCATGCATTATAGACTTTTTTAGGTTAAAGTAATGTAATTGTAAATTGTCGTAGCTGTGTTGGGAAAGAAACAGAGCTCCAAGCACTAACAGAAAGCACTGAAGCTCAAATAGTTATAGGTACGGAAAGCTGGTTAAAGCCGGTAACAAGTTCAGCCGAAATTTTTTCAAACGACCTAACAGTGTTCAGAAAGGACAGATTAAATACAGTTGGTGGTGGAGTATTTATTGCTGTCAGAAGTAGTTTACCTTGTAGTGAAACTGAATTAAATAGTTTCTGCGAAATAGTATGGGTAGAGGTTATACGTGAAAATCGGACTAAACAGTTAATTGGATCGTTTTACCGACCCCCGACTCAGAAGATATAATTGCTGAAGAGTTCAAAGAAAACTTTAGTCTGATTTCAAATATGTACCCCACTCATACAATTATAGTCGGTGGCGACTTCAATCTGCCCCTGATATGCTGGAAAAATAATACGTTTAAAGCCGGCGGCAGGCATCAAACGTCATCCGAAATTGTACTGATTGCTTCCTCAGAAAATAATTTTGAACAATTAGTTCATGAGCCCATTTTAAGGGTAAATGGTTGCGAAAGCATACTTGACCTCTTAGCGACAAATAATCCTGGACAAATAGTGAGTGTTGTGACGAATACAGGGATTAGTGACCACAAGGCAGTTGCTACTAGGCTGAATACCGTAACACCCAGAACCATTAAAAAAGAAACGCAAAGTACATATATTGAAAAATACTCTTAACTCCTTTTTAAGAGACAGTCTCCACCCCTTCCGATCTGATCACGAGAGCGTAAAAAAGATGTGGTGACATTTCAGAGAGATAGTATCGACGGCAATTGAGAGATATATACCACATTAAATAATAAGTGATGGTACTGATCCCCCATGGTGCACAAAACGGGTCAAATCGCTGTTGCAGAAGCAACGAAAAAAGCATTCCAAATTTAAAAGAACGCGTATTCCCCAAGATTGGCAAAGTTTTGCAGATGTTCGAAACATAGCAAGTGCTTTAATGCGAAATGCTTTTATTAATTTCCACAATGAAACTCTCTCTCGCAATCTGGTAGAAAACCCAAAGAGATTCTGGTCATACATAAAGCACACCAGTGGCAAGACATAATCAATACTTTCATTGCCCGATAACAACGGTGGAGGCACTGATGACAGTGACACTAAAGCAGAGTTATTAAACACCCTTTTCTGTAACTCCTTCACCAGAGAGAACGAAGTAAATATTCCTGAATTCCAATCAAGAACACCTGCCAAGATGAGAAACATAGAAGTAGATATTGTCACGTAGAATAATGTGTAATTAGATGAATGACGAACACTAACTTCACTTAACGATGGTTTATTCAGCACTTGCACATACAAGAGCGCGGAGCGCACTGCCTCCGGCCAGAACACATACGGTCTATACAGAACATTCCGGTTCAATGATTCTTGGCATTTGTGGATACTTCTAGAATCTACTCGAACCGAATATAGAATTTAAAATGCTACAGTTCAGGTGAACTTTGAACTCACGACCCTCCGTGCAACAGTCAAATATCAAAACCACTACAGCACGGTGGCTGTGCTACTGAGCTTCTTCTGCGACACTGCTCCCTCCTTAAGGGAACAGCGTCTCGGTGTTGCGTCCTCCTGGTCCGGGAACGAGTCATCGGTCCTGCATACTCTGACTCCCGATGACTGATGTTCGCCCTGGCGGTGATCTTCTTCGAACTTCCTTTGCCACTACGCTCTTCGTCACCGCTCCGCTTGTTGCCTGCCGCTGGAGCTTCGAGTTTACCCTGGGTTGCAGGACCCTTATAGGGCGGGCGGAGTCGAGCTAACTGCCGAGCTTCCTCAGCTCTGGTTAACACCTGGCCGACGTAGTCGACGTCCACGTCATCAGGGTGTAACGGAAACACAGTGTCCATCGTCGTAGTCGCCTCATGCCCATACGCCAGAGAGCATACCGTGTGTCAGCAACGGAACGTTGAATAATTCGCGACGAGGTAGAAAAAGTGATGAAGAATTACATCATTCAGACTTTGCAGAGCCCATGGTCGTCACCAGTGGTTCTCATCAAAAAGAAGGATGGCTTTTGTGTGGATTACAGGAAGCTTAATAAGATAACTAAAAAGGACGTTTACCCCCTTTCACGAATTGACGGTACACTAGATTGTCGGAAGGGTGCTAAGTTTTTCTCAACCATGGAAATGTACTCGGGATACTGGCAAATCGAAGTAGATGAGGCTGATGGTGAGAAAACTGCTTTCATCACCCCTGAGGGCGTGTATGAGTTTAAGGTAATGCCGTTTGCTTTGTGTAATGCACCATTAACTTTTGAACGGATGATGGGTAATCTTCTAAGTCACCTGAAGTGGACGACGTGTCTTTGTTATTTAGATGACATTATAGTGTTCTGAGAGGCATTTGATGAACACATAAAAAGACTGAGGACCGTTCTTAAGTGTCTCCAACAAGGCGGACTGAAACTTAATCCAAGAAAGTGTCTCTTTGAAGCAAAAGAAATCAAAATACTTGGGCACCTTGTGTCAAACGAAGGTGTGCCGCCAGACCCAGGGAAGGTGAGATCTATAACGGAATTTTCTATTCCTAAAAGTATTAGAGACATGAGAAGCTTCCTTGGATTATATTGTTATTACCGTCGTTTTATCATAGACTTTTGTATCAAAGCCAGGCAACTCCAACGGTTGTTAAAAGCGTTAAAAAATGTATCTAGGGTGGTGCTCAACAAGATTCTTTCGATGTGCTGCGGAAAGCTCTGACGACTGACCCTGTACTTGGTCTGTATGACGAGAGAGCACCTACAGAACTGCACACAGACGCCAGTGGGTATGGGATCGGTGCTGTTCTGGTGCAAATTTCGGATGGAAAGAGAAGGTTATAGCCTATGCTCCTAGAACACTTACAAAAGCCGAGAGAAACTACTCGACTACAGAAAGAGGATGTCTTGCTGCGATCTGTGCCACGTGTAAATTTCTGCAGTATCTCTACTGAAGGCCATTCACAGTTGTTACAGACCATATTAACTTGGTTGGTTGACAGGTCTTAAGGATCCAACAGGACGACTCGCCAGGTGGGCACTACGTCTTCAAGAGTATGGCATTACCACAGTGTACAAAAGTGGAAGAAAACACCAAGATGCCGACTGTCTTTCGAGAAACCATGTGCAAGACCATCAAGACTTTGATGAAGGTAGTGAATGTCTCGCTGCACGCCAGGATGTCTCTGCTGAGCAGAAGAAGGACGCCAAGATATCTCAAATTATGCTTGCCTTAAATCGGTCAGAGGATGTGAAAGGACAATTTAAGGTAGTTCATAGATTACTTTGATCCGCTTGGAAAGAGGTGGCTACCAGTGATTCCTAAACACATGCGCTTAGACGTTCAACAGAAATTCAATGAAACGCCTGAGGCCGCACATTTAGGATTTATTGAGACACACGATACGTACTACCTTTCGTGATGTTTGCCTGCAACACCACCAAACAATACACCAGAGTATTTAAGCTTCCTGTAACCAACACAAAAGCGCCAACTGCCATCCTTCTTCCTGCCGAGAACCACTGGTGACGACCATGGGCTCTGCGAAGTCTGAATTATGTCATACTTCATAATTTTCTCTACCTCGTCGCGAATTATTCGACTTTACGTTGCTGACACACGGTATGCTCTCTGGCTTGTTGGTTGATGGTCTCCAGTGCAAATCCGGTGCTTCACCGTCGATTTGTCTAATTTGCTCTTCAGCTGTGAATTGAAGCATTCAGAGAGCCATTAACGAATGGCAAGTAGCTTCTTCTGTTGTTCCTTGCCGCGCGGGATTAGCCGAGCGGTCCGGTGCATTGTAGTCATGGACTGTGCGGCTGGTCCCTGCGGAGGTTCGAGTCGTCCCTCCGGCATGGGTGTGTGTGTTTGTCCTTAGGATAATTTAGGTTAAGTAATGACTGATGACCTTAGCAGTTAAGTCCCATAATATTTCACACATTTTTTTATTGTTCTTAGTGAGATCTGGTGATAGTCGAGCAAGAAGATCTTGTCTCGTAGTGGTAGCGCCAACTTCGTCCACAAACTCGGCTTGGGAGGTTGCTATGACGATCAGCTGTTCGGCAATTAACGGCTCAGCGTTTGCTACGCACATGCGTCTTGGAAGGATCTGCGGTTCTTGACGACAGTTAACAATCCACAGTTCATCGAATCCGTTTGTAACGAGACTACAGAGGCTGGGATGACCAAGGTATTCTTCAGTGGTATGTTTCTCTTACATTCCACTACAAGATCCCTGGGTTGGTGCATGGCATGACACGTGACAGTTACCCTTCTAGCGCTGACTGCAGGAATGATCACTTCATTGGGCACAAATAGTCTCCACACGCTCGGATGCGCATCTTCCTGTCCACAGTATCTCATCTCGTCTAGCATAATCTTCGAGCGACCACAATCTATAATTGCCTGAGAAGCTTTCAAAAAGTCCCACCCGAGAATGACCTCATGACTACTGTCTTGTAAGACGATGAATTCTAAGGGTTGTGTATGGCCACTTGTACCCACACGAGTAGTACATCTCCGTGTAGGTTTTACATATTTCCTGTTGGCCACCTTCAGCAAGGATGTTTTGCTGCCGACGAATACGGTTTTCTGCAACTGGCGATGGTACTTCTCCGAAATGACTGAATACGATGCCCCAGAGTCCACGAGAGCTTGGGCTGGTCGGCCATCCATGAGGGTATCGACGTAGTTTCCTGACATTTTTGTAGTGATCGACGGCGGAGGTTTTTCTCTTCGGCGGCCTCACCTCCCAGGAAGGTCGCACCCTTTAGTTTTCCAGGGTGCGGTGGCTAGGTGATCAGCTAGAGATTCTAAACGGCGATGGATACCTTGATCGGCGTGTCGAGGAGCGTTCTCTCCAGCGGCCAGCTTGCAGCGATGATGACCTACGTCGTCCTGCGCCTCATGTTCTTGTTGATCTTCGTCGTCCTGGAGTTGGCATCGCCTAAGATGGGTCTGCTGTCTTCTGGCGCGGGCGTCATCCAATATTTCTCGACACCAGCGCACCACACGTCCCGGTCGTCCGCAGTGGAAACGTACCGGTTGGTTATCCTGGGACCTCCAGACGTCAGTCTTCGTTGGTGCCCAAACAGGTTCCTCATGCGGCATTGTAGGAACGTCTCTTCGCCTGGGTCTCGACTTTTTCACCGTTTTAAAGAGAAATGAAGTTCGTGCGATTGGGTTCAATGTCTGTTCCACTTCCTCCCTTATGACCTCTTGAAGCGTCTCGGTTTTTTGGTCGTCGAGCAATCCAAGTGCCTTCTGAACTTCCTCTCTCAAAATCTGACGAAGAACACTTGTGAAATCAGTTCCTTCCTCCATCACAAACATCGATACGTTTGGAAGCCGTTCAAACTTCTTGCGCGTAATTCTTTTTTGATGCATTGTCTCGATATAATGGCACTATTTTATGAAGTCGTCTGCTGTGAAAACCTCATTCAGGAGTAGGGGATTGATACATGTCCTCAGCAACAAACTTCATGAGATGTGCAACCTTATCTTCCTCCTTCATTCTAGGATCCACTATTTTACACAGCTCTAAGACGTATTGATTGTAGGATGCTGTAGTTGCTCCTGGACGCTGTGCCCTGCACTTTAATTTATCTTCAGTCTTGCACTTTTGTCGTTGTGTGTCTCCGAAATACTTGCGCAGTTCCGCCTGGAATACTTCCCAGCTTCCGAACTTGTCGTTGTTCTCATACCATTGCTTGTCAGTGCGATCCATGTAGAAAAATGCGTAGGCCAAACACATGGTGTCATCCCATTTGTTAAATTTGGCTATCCACTCATATACCTTGAGGCACTTGTTTGGATCTTGACCATCGTCACCAGAGAACCCAGAAGGATTTCTCATGTGGTGGGACACAGTTGCTGTCATCGTAACGTCCTCATCTTCTTCTGTCTCCGATAGATTGCGATCTGTTGAATATGGGCCGAACTCGAGTTTCTCGACACGTAAACGGCGGCTCTGTTGTGGACTAATGGGAGCCACTGTGTCGTCGATAATACGCGCTATCACAAGTTCCGATACCCGGCGCCTCGCCCAGAATAATGTCACGTAGAACAAGGTGTAATTAGATGAATGACGAACACTAACCTCACTTAACGAAGATTTATGCAGCGCTTGCACATATAAGAGCGCGCAGCGCACTGTGCATGGGGGCTTAATTATATACCATGCAAATAACTTTAATTTTTAGTAGCTGTTTGTCCGGTTACGCAGTCTCGTAATCGGTTGGTCCTGAATAATATTAGTATTGCTCCGCAATCTGACTGCATAGAATAACAACAAAGAATGAAAGGAAATTTCCGTTAACACAATTAATTAATTAAGTCCCCAGCAACTATAAAAGCTACGAAACAAGAAAGCATAAGTGTAACTGTTCTGTGTGTGGAAGTGTGATTCAATGTACATATCTGGCACGGTTCTTCCTCAATACGACATGATGCCTTAAACGCCATTTACAATGAAGTAATTAAAAAAGCAGAAATGCTATGATTGCACATAGAAATCAGAATTACAGTCAAATACAAAAACACGAACCAGATGCTTTGTTGACTCGGCCTGTGACCAAGAGGCATTGTTATTTAGGACGTCTAAAACAAAACAAAAATTTCTTTACCTTCATATATATTGACGAAAAATACACTTCGATCATTACAACATCCCCAATCGAATAACATATGGTGTCTTGCCCAACAGAACAACTAGTACTCTATCGACGTCTCAACAAGCACAGATCACGCCTACCTCAGAACTACCACTGCCCACAGTAATTTCTCAACAAGCACTGCCAGTGGAGGCGGCTGAATAATACTCTTTGCCGGAATCTCTGGCGCTGTGACTCAGTGTAGCCACCTTTCATATGCCCCTCCTCCACGGGCTAGAATTTGATGGTAGTTTTGCCAGCATTGGTAGTGAAAATATCACCAAATTCGTCCAAAAAATACAGACAAAAATAAAAGATAATATTAATTAAGTAAATACCACATAACTAAATAAATTTTGGCTTTTCACTGACCCTTCAATAGCCTAATATATAAAATAGAGTAAGGAATACAAATACTTGCATAAATACGATTTTACATAATAGTTGACACAAGTATCATGTGGTTCAAGAATTCAATCAATAGCGTCAGGAATGACAAAATGGTTCAGGTAAGAGTCTCATAACATTTCAGAAACAGTAAACACACTAAAAATCAGTTTATACAAATATTCACATAAAATTCTTTCAATAGTTCAATAAACTAGTAGCACTCCTCAGAGTAGTTGACAGTTCCAACAGTATCACCCAGCAATGGTCAACAGGTGCAAATAGCAGTCTCATAATATTTCATCAACAGTATTTAAACAGCTCTATCGGTGGCACCCAGCAATGTTGAGTAGGTGCAGACACCAACAAGTGACCTTATTCCAGTAGAAGCAGTCCATCAGTGGCACTCATCAGTGTTGAGCAGGTGCAAACAGCAACAAGTTACGTTATCTCATTAGAAGCAGTTCCATCAGTGGCACCCAGCAATGTTGAGCAGGTGCAGACAGCAACAAGTTACGTTATCTCATTAGAAGCAGTTCCATCAGTGGCACCCAGCAATGTTGAGCAGGTGCAGACAGCAACAAGTTACGTTATCTCATTAGAAGCAGTTCCATCAGTGGTACCCAGCAATGTTGAACAGGTGCAGACAGCAACAAGTGACATGATCTCAGTAGAAGCAGTTCCATCAGTGGCACCCAGTAATGCTGAACAGGTGCAGACAGCAACAAGTGACAACATTTTAGTAGAAGCAGTTCCATCAGTGGCACCCAGTAGTGTTGAGCAGGTGCAGACACCAACAAGTGACATCATTTCAGTAGAAGCAGTCCATCAATGGCACCGAGCAATGTTGAGCAGGTGCAGACACCAACAAGTGACATCATTGCAGTAGAGCAGTTCCATCAGTGGCACCCAGCAATGTTGAGCAGGTGCAAACAGCAACAAGTTATGTTATCTCATCAGAAGCAGTTCCATCAGTGGCACCCAGCAATGTTGAGCAGATGCAGACATAAACAAGTTACGTTATCTCATTAGAAGCAGTTCCATCAGTGGCACCCAGCAATGTTGAACAGGTGCAGACAGCAACAAGTGACATGATCTCAGTAGAAGCAGTTCCATCAGTGGCACCCAGTAATGCTGAACAGGTGCAGACAGCAACAAGTGACAACATTTTAGTAGAAGCAGTTCCATCAGTGGCACCCAGTAGTGTTGAGCAGGTGCAGACACCAACAAGTGACATCATTTGAGTAGAAGCAGTCCATCAGTGGCACCCAGCAATGTTGAGCAAGTGCAGACACCAACAAGTGACATCATTGCAGTAGAGCAGTTCCATCAGTGGCACCCAGCAATGTTGAGCAGGTGCAAACAGCAACAAGTGACATGATCTCATTAGAAGCAGTTCCATCAATGGCACCCAGCAATGTTGAACAGGTGCAGGCAGCAACAAGTGGCATGATCTCAGTAGAAGCAGTTCCATCAGTGGCACCCAGTAATGTTGAACAGGTGCAGAAGCAACAAGTTACGTTATCTCATTAGAAGCAGTTCCATCAGTGGCACCCAGCAATGTTGAAGAGATGTAGACAGCACTAAGTGACATCATTTCAATAGAAGCAGTTCCATCAGTAGCACCCAGTAATATTGAACAGGTGCAGACACCTACAAGTGACATCATTTCAGTAGAAGCAGTCCATCAGTGGCACCCAGCAATGTTGAGCAGGTGAAGGTAACAGTCCATAATATTCACTATCACTAATTTAACAGTTCATCAGAGTTCATCAGCAGTAATTAAACATTTCCAAGTGGCACCCATCAATGATGAACAAGTGCAGCTAACAGTCCATAACATTCACTATCACTAATTAAACAGTTCATTAGAGTTCATTAGCAGAAATTAAACATTACCAAGTGGCACCCATCAATGTTGAATAAGTGCACGTAACAGCCCATAATATTCACTATCACCAATTAGACAGTTAATCAGAGTTCATCAGCAGAAATTAAACATTTCCAAGTGGCACCCATCAATGGTGAACAAGTGCAGGTAACAGTCCATAGTATTCACTATCACTACTTAAACAGTTCATCAAAGTTCATGACCAGTAATTAAACATTTCCAAGTGGTACTCATCATGTTGAACATGTGCAGGTAACAGTCCATAATATTCAGTATCACTAATCAGACAGTTTAGCAGAGTTTATCAGCAGAAATTAAACATTTCCAAGTGGCACCCACCAATGTTAATACGTGTAAGAACGAACAACAGTTTGAATGCACACACAATTGCTTTTACAAATTCATTCTCAATGCTCTTACACTAAACATAGAAATTATAATAAACACACAAATGATATCAGATAATTGTAACATTAACTATTACAAGTACACAAGTATCAGTTAACCTATAATACTTATGGGTGTCAGTGCAAGCCACAACAAACAAGTAAAATAATATTTAGGAGGTAGGTCAGTACCAATTATTTGGGATTAGAAAAGGAAAACACACAAAACACACTCACTCATCTTTCATCCACATTTAAGTACTACTGTGTAATTCAAAAGTGTTAACTGTGTAAATGCAATTCTGTCAAAATTTGATGCTCAGTATGTGTATCAAGTAGTTGTGGTACAGAGTATAACAGTCAATAACAGTTAGTCAACGTCATAGTCATCATGTCAAGACCAATGTTTGCCAAGCCAACTTTTTCTGAACAACTGTCAGTGTGCCATGACATGCAAATACTTCCTTTCTCCAAAAAAAGTATATACTGCTTAATTATTTAACAATGTGTGTGTGTGTATAGACAACCTTCTAGTGTTCTAGTCTGCCATCTTCATCCTCCTTGTTCCATATAAACGAACAAAAAAATATGCTCCTTACTTACTTTACCTCTTATCCACCAAAACTAAAATAATCATCAGCATCACATATTCTTAATACTTCAATAATACCTCTTATGTCGATACATAGAAACTTCATAATCAATATCATTTACCTTACCTCTTGTCCACCAAAACTCCAAGATATATCAACATTACACAATCTTGATACCTCAATAATATCTCTTCAATACGTCAATACATATAAATGTTCATATGTAATCTTAATAAGTAAACATGAAGGCTCAAGCAGATAAATCACAAAGTATAACTTACATACATAACCACAATCAGCACAATTAATCAGCTGACAATTATAATTTAAATAAATAAGCACAGCAGGCACATAATAAAAAAAATGTGACATCAGTGAAAAATCATTGCAGCCAAGCGATGCATGATATGCATAATTAACAACCCTGTTCAGTAATCAATCATTGTCATAATCAGTTAACACAAAGTATAAATCACGTAATCGCGAGCAGCAAATTACGTCTAAAGTACGTACCTAAGTGGAAATATGTTACCTGAAAAATAAACTCAATTAATAGTTACCTTTTTAGTTTATTACTTTCTTCTTCGAAATGACATTCTTCCTGAAATTTTGTCGATCGCAAGTCCTCTTAACATCGGACACACACAAAATTTACCTTCAGTTCTTAAATATTTTATACAACTGTATCCTGAAAAATACTGATCGTTAATAACGTAATTCATCAAGTCACTATAGCTTTATACTGAATTTATTCGGAGAAATTAGACTGTATTTGTTTACGGCTGTCAGTGCATTCGCACTGAGCGCTCGATCAGCTGTAGGTACGCGTGACGTATGAAGTAATTGTTTGCGGTCAACGGCTGCCTTTTGCGGCGCGCAGACTTGACTGTTGCTTTGAGTATGTGCCGCCGCCGGAACACGGCGCCATATCCTTGTATTCTCCGTGTGTTTACGTATAACTGTTAGTTTCTCAAAAGTATGTCAGTCCACAAAAATTTTAACGTTCGATATATGATGTATTCCCTTAGAGCGCCGAGATTTAAGAGTTTCTATTTCGACAGTGTTATCATGAACAATTTTGCGAACCCTATATGGGGTAAAGCAGAAAAAATTTGCAACACAAGCCTTTTCCTTTGTGAGACAAACGATGAGACTTAATTAACACCTTTAGACCAACTGACAACGTTCTTAAATGACCAGGACGTTTAGCTGATTTCTCTCTTCTAGCAGCCGCAGATGCAATACTTTGTAGAGCCCGGTTGACAACATCAGAATGCCGCACTTTCCGTGAAGGCGGAAAAGGAACGATTTCAGAAATGCGATTTGTCGGTGCTTTATTTTTTAATATCAATATAGGCGGTAAAGACGTTGAATCATTTGGAAGTTCATTCAGAATGTTTTGAAAAATATGATTAGATTAGATTAGATTAGATTAATACTTGTTCCATAGATCATGAATACGACACTTCGTAATGATGTGGAACGTGTCAGGTTAATAAAAGATGTCTGTACAAGAAATTACATTACCCAAAATATTGCATGACACTAATGATTAAGTTGAGTTGTTTTTTTTTTTTTTTTTTTTTTACTTACTTTATATCTAAAAATTCAGCCAATGAGTAGAAGGAGTTGTCATCTAGAAATTCTTTTAATTTATTTTTAAATGTTAGTTGGCTATCTGTCAGGCTTTTGATGCTGTTTGGTAGGTGCCCAAAGACTTTTGTGGCAGCATAATTTACCCCTTTCTGTGCCAAAGTCAGATTTAACCCTGCATAGTGAAGATCATCCTTTCTCCTGGTGTTATAGGTAAGCACACTGCTATTACTTTTGAATTGGGTTGGATTATTATCAACAAATTTCATAAGGGAATATATATACTGTGAGGTTACTGTGAGGATCCCTAGATCCTTAAATAGATGTCTGCAGGATGACCGTGGGTGGGCTCCAGCAATTATTCTGATTACACGTTTTTGTGCAATGAATACTTTTCTACTCAACGATGAATTACCCCAGAATATGATGCCATACGAAAGCAGTGAATGAAAGTAGGCATAGTAAGCTAATTTACTGAGATTCTTATCACCAAAATTTGCAATAACCCTAATAGCATACGTAGCTGAACTCAGACGTTTCAGCAGACCATCAATGTGTTGCTTCCAGTTTAACCTCTCATCAATGGACACACCTAAAAATTTTGAAAATTCTACCTTAGCTACAGACTTCTGTTCAAATTCTATATTTATTACTGGAGTTTTGCCATTTACTGTACGGAACTGTATATACTGTGTTTTATCAAAATTTAAAGAGAGTCCGTTTGCTGAGAACCACTTAATAATTTTGTGAAAAACATCATTTACAATTACATCACTTAGTTCTTGGTTTTTGGATGTTATTACTATACTTGTATCATCAGCAAAAAGAACTAACTTTGCATCTTCATCAATGTGGAATGGTAAGTCATTAATGTATATCAAGAACAGTAAAGGACCTAAGACCGAACCCTGTGGGACCCCGTGCTTGATAGCACCCCAGTTTGAGGAATCAGCTGTTTTAACATTACACGAACCACTTATTTCAACTTTCTGCATTCTTCCAGTTAAGTATGAATTAAACCATTTGTGCACTGCCCCACTCAAACCATAATGATTTAGCTTATCTAAAAGAATTCCATGATTTACACAATCAAAGGCCTTTGAGAGATCACAAAAAATACCAATGGGTGATGTCCGGTTATTCAGAGCATTTAATATTTGATCAGTGAAAGCATATATAGCATTTTCTGTTGAAAAGCCTTTCTGAAAACCAAACTGACATTTTGTTAGTACTTTATTTTTACAAATATGGGAGGCTACTCTTGAATACATTACTTTCTCAAAAATTTTTGATAGAGCTGTCAGAAGAGAGATTGGGCGGTAGTTGTTGACATCCGACATATCCCCCTTTTTATGCAATGGTTTTACAATGGCATATTTCAGTCTATCAGGGAAAACACCCTGCTCCAAAGAGCTATTACATACGTGGCTGAGAATTCTACTTATCTGTGGGGAACAAGCTTTAAGTACTTTGCTGGAAATGCCATAAATTCCGTAAGAGCTTTTACTTTTCAGTGAGTTTATTATTTTACTGATTTCAGAGGGAGAGGTTGGTGGAATTACAGCTGTTTCAAACTGTGCAGGTATGGCCTCTTCTATTAATAGCCTTGCCTCTTCTAGTGAAGATCTAGATCCTATTTTCTCCACAACATTTAAAAAATGATTATTCAAAATATTTTCAATTTCTGATTGTTTGTTAGTGCACTTGTCATTCAATTTTATTGCACTAAAGTCTTCCTGTGCTCTTGGTTGCCCTGTTTCCCTTTCAATAATATTCCAAATTGCTTTAATTTTATTATCAGAGTTACTGATCTCAGACATGATACACATGCTTCTGGACTTTTTAATAACTTTTCTTATTACCGCACAATAGTTTTTATAATATTGAACAATTTCGGGGTCAGTACTCCATCTTGCTGTTAGATACAGTTCTCTTTTGCGGTTGCAAGATATTCTTATTCCTTTAGTTAGCCAAGGTTTTTTATATGTTTTCTTGGAATTATGTTTAACTATTTTCTTGGGAAAACAATTTTCAAATACCCTTAAAAATGTATTGTGAAATAAGTTATATTTCAAGTTTGCATCGGGTTCCTTATACACTTCATCCCAGTCTAGCTGCTGTAGGCTTTCCCTAAAGTTTGCAATATTTATATTGTTAATTGAACGCACTGCTTTGAAAGTCTGATTTATTATACTGCATGGAGCTATGTCATGTACTGTAACAAGCTGTGCACTATGATCTGAAAGACCATTCTCAACAGGATAAGCATTTATGTCCTTAAACTTATCTTGGTCTATAAAAAAGTTATCTATCAATGTACTGCTGTTCTTTGTTATCCGAGTAGGAAAATCAATGACGGAGCTCAAATTGAAAGAACTGAGTAATACTAAAAGGTCATTCTTCCTATTACACTCTTTCAGGGAATCAACATTGAAATCCCCACAAATGATAATTTGCTTCCCCCTGTCTGACAGATAGCACAACAAAGCATCCAAGTTTTCCAGAAATAGCTGGAAATTCCCTGAGGGGGACCTATACACTGTTACAATTATGAAAGTGCCATCCTTTAGTTTAAGTTCAGTGGCACATGCTTCCATATGTTGCTCTACACAAAATTTTTTAGTTTCTAAATTTTTTGCACTGTGGAAGCTTTTGACATATATGGCAACTCCTCCTCTCATCATATTATCTCTGCTTACATGTGCAGCTAATTTGTACCCATTGATGCTAACCTTTTGCATATCAGTGACAATGTGATGCTCAGACAGGCATAGTACATCTATTACATTCTCAGTTTCTATACTGATCCCACGTTCTGTGATTCCGATGACAATAAAGTCGACACAATTTATTGATTTCCTTCATCCATCTCTCTGAAGCGTTAGACTGAGGGTGAAAAAGTGAAATGAAAATTGGTTTAATCTTACGACGCCGTAGAGTACGAAGCCAAATTCTAGAGCGAAACTGTGATCCATTATCTGATATAACCTTATCAACATGACCCACTTCTTTAAGAAAATGTTTGATGAAAGCATTAGATACTGAACGAACTGTTGCTTTGCGTAAAGGTGTAAAACACACATATTTTGATGTCAATTCCACTGCTACCAAAATGTACACAAAACCATTAGTAGAACGAATCACTGGACAGAACAAATCGACTGCAGCGATGTCCTTTAATTTCGCTGGAATAATAGGAAACAACGGTGCTCTGTGAGAAATAGTTGGCGGCCTAGCCTTTTGACATAATTTTCATTTGGCAAGAACAGATCGAATACGTTTTTCCATATTACTGAAGTTGCAATTTTCTCGTAATTTATGAAAGCATTTTCTGGGACCAAAGTGTGCATAACTGAAATGTGTATACCAAATCAATTTATTAACCCACTCATTAGGAATGCAAACTAACCAAACAGAGTTGTCGACCGATTTTCGTTTAAAAAGAATATCGTTGCGAACTAAATAATACTGTCTAATCGCTACACTTTCCTTACTCCTCCACTTCTCCTTAATGTCCTTCCAGAGTGGATCCTTGTTTTGCTCCTTAGCGATGTCCTGGAGCGAACACGAAATAAAATTTTCAAACGCAACACCTTGAATATACATCAAACAATAATTGTTTTCTTTGCAGTCCTTCTCAGCACTTTGTTTCAAACCCTTAGGTGCACGTGATAAAGCATCAGCAATAATATTTGAAGAACCCTGTATGTAAACAATACTAAAATCAAATTCCTGTAGATACAGCGTCCATCGTGACAATCTTCCATGTGTTAATTTTGCTGACATAAGAAATTCCAGAGCTCGATGATCGGTGTAAACCTTAGTATGTCTGCCATACAAAAATATGCGAAATTTTGTGAAAGCACAAACAACAGCCAAGGCTTCAAGTTCCGTAATCGAATAATTCTTTTCTGATTTACAGAGAACACGACTTCCAAATGCAATAGTTTTCTGTACTACAACGCCGTTTTCTTCTGTCTCTTGAAATAAGTGTGCACCTAGGCCTTTGTATGATGAGTCCGTCGCCAAACAAAAATCTTTAGATAATTCCGGATGTGAAAGAAGTGGAGCAGCAACCAAAGCATCACGAAGTTGTTGAAATTCTGACAGCTTCCTCATCCCAACTCCTATTAGGAATTCTTTCCAGATAGTTCACATAAACGAGGTGTTGAAGCAAAGCAAGCGCTGTATCATGTATAAGAAATCAGAGGCGAGCGAGTGCACGGGACTTACCCTAGTTCACTGCTAGTAGCGTCACGTCATCGTAACGCGCCTGCATATAGTATTGCACCACATTTAACATAAAAGCAAAAATTAAGATTTGTGTGTAAAACTTTGTTAAAGTATAGTTCTATGTAATAATGTTTCAGGTAACAAATCTTAATGTTATAAAATTAGTAGTTTACGTAAAATTCACGTTTTGAAAGAAAAATAGGAGGCGCTAAATAATGACGCTAGGAAGCCAAAATTTGGTGAGAAGGTGCAGTAAGAAGTCATTAATGAGTGGTGCTGGTTTCCAAAACCATAAAACTAAAATTGACTCCAGAATCCGCGTTTTTCGGAAAAATCAGAGGCGCGAAATAATAGAGCTACAATATTGAAAATTGGTAGGATGCTTCAGTTCACCCTAATAATAATAATGGAAATACCTCAATCAGTTACCTCTTCTAGTTTTTTAGTAATTTAGTAAAAACTACTTTTGTGAGTAAAATGTACATAAGCATTATAGATTAAGTACTTTAAATTTTAATGATAAAACAAATTCTTTAAGACCAATGATCAGATAGGACAATTAACAAAGCTACACCAAGTTTTAGTCTTGTAGCATAATTAACAGCTGATACAAGTCTTGATAAAGCTATGGTTCAGAGGTAACAATCTACCGTTAGTTCCATTGTAAAAATTCTAGAGAGTAAAGTTTTAATTTTAGCGGGCTGAGATTTTCTACGTGCTTCTGTACTACTCAGATGTATGTATACAAAAATTGAGAAGTTTGTAAAGCTATTATTAAATGTGATATTTAAGATTATGTGCCTGAGATAGCGATCATTTGGAGGCTGCAGGCATCTGCATAGGAACGGAAAGAACAGATGCTCTCTTGGCGGTACGCGCCGAAGCTATATAAAAAGAGCGGCAGAGGCAGTAGGAAGCTCACTCCGCATTAGACCAACGCCTAGTCCACGCGAGCTTAACGTCCGATCGCGCCTCGCCTCGGGTGACGTCATAGCGGGCTGTGACATGCGCGTACTTAGCAATGTAAACGGACATTGAAAATCGCGAGGACTGTACACCGTCCTGGATCGTTTAGACTTCGGTAACAAACTGTTATTGTGCCGTCCGTGTGAAGTATAATTCCGCGTGGCAAGTGGTGACTAACTCCACTTTTAAGGCGAGCATTAATTTTTTTTTTAACATTATTGCGAACTATTAATAGAGCACCGTTAGTTAGAGTAATGAACTATTCGGGAGGAACTTGCTGTAGAAGTCGCCTCTGAACTATTAAACGATTGGCTGAATTAACAATATTTAATGTCTTTAGCATTTTCAGAAGTTTCGAGTAATTTGTGTGAGCCTTTAAGATAATAAAATCTTGTTTGGAACTTTAAATTTTATTGAAGCAGCCCTAATCCCGTGAAGAACTATGGATATTTTTCGTTTAGCTGGGCTGTACAGGAATGTGGCCGTGCAGACTGGGAACTAAGGTCAGTAAGTTTCCCTTCGCTTTCTGACTGGCCACCAAATTAGTTGCCAGGCTCGCGTGATTTAAGGTGGCAATGTTCAACTTTCATTCAACATTAAACAACGACTTCTTCGCCGTCCCACATATGTTGCATCGGCAATAGTCTGTTACGTGAAATGAACATTCAAACAACTCATTCGACAACTTCTTCGCCGCCCCACAGTGTGGCCAAATCGTCCAATCTAACAAAGCGTCTAAGAAAATTACAGACACCAAGGCAACTACGAACATCACGTTTTGTAGTAGGAACAGCATAATTACGAATAGGGTCTAGTTTCTCTGGATCAGGAAGAATACCTTCTATAGAAATAATATGACAAAGAAATTTCACCTGAGAACGACCAAATTCAGATTTTTCCAATTTCACTGTAATGCCAACTCTTGCAAAAATTTGTTATAATGAATCCAAAATTTTGTTGTGCTCACTCCAAGAACGTTTAGCAATAAGAATATCGTCAACATATGAAGTAATATTGTCACGAAGATACAGGTAAAATTTCGTTTAAACTACGAATGAATGCTGCTGAAGATATAGTAAGTCCAAACGGTAATTTCCGAAATCACTTATGGGTAAACTAGTCATATCCGGTTATTCTTTACTGACTCTCTATGTAGATTGATACTTGAAGAGTTGTTTTGATAGATACAAAGAATAGTAAAAGAGAAGGCAGCGGTGCAGGAAACTAAAAGAGAAATAGCACCACTACAGCTCGGGGCCCTGTGCACACTACAGCACATATTCAGTTAGTGTAGCGAATCCCCTGAGGACTTAAATAGCCGCACATAAATTGCAGTTTGTGACTTCGTGGCCAATTTGGTGGAAGTGCGTAGATAAATTGATCTAACCATGAACATGCATATATGTCATTCTTAAAATTGCGAAAGATCTTAAATTTCCGAACAGTTAAGAAGTGTTTATAGTCAAAGTTTTCGCCTTGTGGCGACAAAGACCTACCGCGCCTGTCCCAGTCCCAATGTCGATTATTGTCAAGTTCACGCGCCTGGAGCTCTCTTATTGCTTCTCGTAAATGAAATAAATTATTTTCTTCAAACCCCTCTGCTATCTATGATTCTACATTTCTTATGCTGTCTTTTCCTACGATTTCGCCTTCAAGTGTTTGACTTGCTTTCGTAATGCCTCAAATTCCCTTTTAACGCGTTCATTAAATTTTCCCTGATTTTCAACATATTTATTTATGTTCTGGTACTCTTCGGTTTCTGCAAATGGCAGTGGAGCTGTATTGTCTGAATCTCGGTCCCAACTCAAACTAAGACTCATCAGTTTATCTGAAATCTCCTCAACTCTTTCCGATAAGTCACCTATTTTTTCTTTCTGTTTATTTACGTCTTCCGTGTCGCCACTCGGGTTTCAGTATTGACACCTTCTAAACATTCATGGTGGTGTCTGATTGTTCTATATCATGTCTCCCTACCACTTTCGCGCAACGACACTCTGAGCGTGTTTTTTAAGGATTTGACTAGTTTGAACCTGGGACCTGTTGCTGGTAAGGAGGCGCAGACCACACATGACATGTAGAACTCAGAAGAGTTCAGTGAGACTAGCGATGATATAACCAAATACTAAATGATCTCAGCGTCAGCTCCACTGCACTCCCTGTAAAATAATCTTAATAATAACTAAATTTAGTGGAAGGGGTTCAAGGCTTTTCTATTTTTAGTTAGCTGGTAAAATGACGTCGAAAAAGCAGTTAAGTTTACCATTGGAAATTTTATTCTACTCAAAAACATCGTTTATAAATTGCACTATTGATAAAAGGAAATGTTTTAATACAGGTTGGTAAAAACCAACTGCGTTCAACAAAAATTTGAACGAATATTCCCTGAATGGGTTTCCAAGTTCTACAATGGATTGAAGGATGACCTATGCCATATCACATCTATAATCTAGGTTTAAATTAAGTTTCACAAAAGAGAAAACTATCAAAATGGTCTACAGTGACCCTCAGTTACCTTTAATAATTTATCTAACTTGTAAATTACAGTGGCCGATGTGGCCTCTCAATAACTATATAACAGAAACATCATCGCGTTTCAGATTTGTATTTCAAGTGGCAAATGTGAACACCATGAGCTTTAATTGACGATCGACACTAGTATTACGCAAAAAGGAGGTGTAACAGGTGAGACTTCTGCAGTTCTGAGTGAAGCTTTATGCGCTCAAAAATGCGGCATTGCGTGCGTTCATTACCTTGTCGGTGTTTAGACAGCGTCAGGGCAGCGGCAGGCAGCACAGCTCCGCTCACCCCGCCATCTCGGAAGCAACTCTCTCCTAACTTCTCCTTACTACAATTTACCGAAGTTGGTTTAAAAAAACTATCTGGCTGTGTTTTCATCTGACCAAT
Source organism: Schistocerca gregaria (assembly GCF_023897955.1). Lineage (NCBI taxonomy): Eukaryota > Metazoa > Arthropoda > Insecta > Orthoptera > Acrididae > Schistocerca > Schistocerca gregaria. Next base: position 575,560,390 of record NC_064925.1, read on the forward strand.
CAGGGTCTCAATGTTAAACATAAGCTCCGCCTAGAAAAATTCTGTCTATCGAATGAGAAACATTATACTTTTCGTGGTGGGGCAATGTTTTTAAAGTTTGCAACGCAACAGAGATGCGAAAAAGTCTCATGCTAAAACCTGCAGCTGGTGTGGTCCTTTTAGCGTTATTGTAAGATCTATACTGTTCTTCTGGAGGGCTCTTTTAACATGTGCTGGGGGGTGGTCCTTGACGTAACAGAGACGTGAGAAAGTCTCACGCTAAAACGTGCGGGTGTGTGGCCCTTTTTGTGTTATCATAAGATCTATACTGTTTTTATGGAGGGCTCTAGCTTTTAACATGGGCAGCGGGGTGGTCCTTTACGTAACAGAGACGCGAAAAAGTCTCACGCTAAAACGTGCGGGAGGTAGTCGTTCAGGTAGGCTGGCGGCGTGGGTGTCCAGTCCGTCCCTTATCGTAGGGCCTTCTAGCTTAACACGGTTCTGCTCTCGGCTTCTGTTCTCGTTTCTCCCCTCGGAACTGTGTCGGTCTCATGGTGGGAAGGTACGACATGCATTTTGGCAATCTTGTGTTAGTCTGTGGTATTCCATTTGCTCACTCGTTACTCGTATTACTTTGGTTAACTTAATGTCACGATTTATTCGGAGCTATGTGACATACTACTGGATTTGCTTATCATGTCAGGGTTTCCATGGAAGGTGTTGGATTTGTCTGACACCTTAAATATCACCACCTTTCGAACTTAATTTTCGCACTGAATTTACGCAATGATTGAATCGTTGTCTAAGTCAGTCAAAAATTTTCTTATTTATCTAAATTTTGTTGTGTACTGTTCAGCCACGTTATTCTGTTCTATGCTAGGTTGTATTACTAATTGATATTTTTTATTCTTCCACATTATAATTAAAAATGGCTAGACAAGAATATTTTTGTGCTGTTATTAATTTTTAATTATTTTCTTTCTTTCTTTAAGTGTGAAGTTTGTTTGTTAACAAGTTTGTTATCGAAAGTGAGGAGTCTTTGACATCGATTTCCTTACAAATATTGTTTTTATAAATATAGTGATTAAGTAAAATCTATTCCTAACACATTTTATAAATATGTACATGTAAAATGTTTTTGTTTCTAGACACTCATTTCAACATTGTTACACTAACAAATAAGAATTATTTCCAAGAATTGCTTTGACAAAGAAATATACATACACAAGTATTGAGATATCCTAATAAATGGTATAAATGTTAAAAAGAAAGGGAAAACATCCAACAAGATAATTTCTTATTCTTTGTTTTTATAAGGTGAAAATAAGTAAAATATAGTTATTCTTTAATTTTATGAGAAGAAAATAAGTGGATTATTGTTTCTTTATATACAGTCCATTTCAGAACTAATGACTTATTTTTATCGATAGTCTACTTTTTACTTAAGTCCATTGTCAATGGCTGTTATTTTGTAGTTTATTAGCTGTCTGGTGTGCTTAACTTATTTAGTTTTTCACACGTTTCTTTTGCACAATTCCTACATCACATAATTTGATTTCACATGTTCACATAATCCTATGAATGTTTAAGCATGAGGTTGGCGAATGTTTTTGCATGAACATGATGGGCTTGGGCAAGATTGATGTGGGCAAGTATTTAATGTACAGCTTCTTTCGTCGTTATTTGTCTGCTTTGCAAGTGTGTGTTGCTGTTGTGGAGGTCCCATAATGGAATGCAGCTGTGAGTGCAGAATCTCGTGGTTTACTAGCTTTGTATGCGTGAAAGCCATCGTTATGTGTCGCTGAATTCGGTCGTTTTTCGTTGTGATACTTCGCAGACGACTAGTTTACAATAGGATAGGGATTTGGGAAGGTATGTCGTCTATTCTTCACCCAACTTCTTTCTTTGTCTCAATCTTGCGAATCTTCAACTTCTGTTCTTCCTGATTTTTCTCTGCTTCTTACTTGCTTCTTGGTTCTTCTCTGGGCAGGATATGGAAATATTTATTGATAACTAGTCGCTTTGAAGATCTCCTCCTAGTAACAGTTTGATAAATTGTTTGGGCGTGTCTTTTTAATTTGTGGAAGTTCTTCAGTTTCGTGTATCAGCGTGCTGTTTAATAGCAGTAGTGTGACTTTTACGCATATTTTTTGCCAGTGGTGGCTTGCCCAATCGGTCTTCTCGTCGGGCCGTTTATGTGCTCGCTCCGCAGAGTCCGGGCGCTCGGGGGTTTACGAGCAGTGAAAATCCGGTGTCTGCTTGTCTGTCCGTGCAACCAGCCCCTTCTGACATTCGGCATCCCGTCGCATCTCTGGAGGGCTCTGTCACTGTCCATCCCAGCAGGGGTCCACCTAGCGGGCAAATTTATTGCCCTCTTTCGCTACAAGGGCCTTCTGTTAGTCTCGCTGTCCTCGTGTATTCCTAATTACATCCTTTTCTTTCTTGATACTTCTCGTGTTGCAACTTGTGGGTCGTTGCATCTCTTCCTTGCTTGAGTTTTTACAATGGTTCTTACAAAAAGTTTTACTTACAATCATCTAACATATATCTAGTATCTACTTGTTTTATACCTTCTTAAAAAGTTTTACAAATTTCGGCGCCCTTTCCATGTTACAATTCTAAGATATTTGGAGTCTTAACGTCTACTCAAGAATCCTCAAATTCGTTTTTTATTTTTGTGTAATGTCGTGGTGTATACCATGTTAGTATTTCATGCTGTTAGACTATCTACGCTTTATCCCTTCACCTTAATCTATGGTACTATTGGTGTTATTATTGAAACTACTTTCTTTTTCCCACCTTCCTCTCTTTTATTTCTTCTTTCTCCTGACGATCTTATCTGCAACATAATCTTGCAATATTGCGCTGATTATTCACCAGTAATAAAATTAATCTTCAAAGTTTTTGATATGGCTCACATGGTGAAGTCCTAATGTTTTGCCTGTTTTTGGTTTCATTAGCTCCACAGCATTATCATGAGCAATTCGGCTAATTATGACAGGTCCTTTGTATGCAGCATAAAACTTATGTATTTTGAGTTTCTGTTTGCTGGAGAGATGGTGTGTTTTTACAAATACTTTCTGGCCTACTGAGAATGTTCCTTTAATTGCTGTTCTATCTCCCCTTTCTTCTCTTTTAATGGCTGCCTTTCTGCTGTTGGAGAGTGCTGTTGCTATGATTTGTTTGTGCTGTCCACGTGGTACAATAGAAAATCTAACATTTTATCTGGTTATGTTTGGGGGTTCAATATTTTTAAGTACAGTAACTGGAGGCAGTAGTGTAGTGCTATGTGGCATTTCATTTATTACATCTTGAAAATCTTTAAGGTATATATCCCAACTGTTGTGTCTTTTGCCTGCATATAATCGGTATAAAGTGCCTATGTCCTTCATAGATCGTTCTGCTGGATTTAGGCTAGGTTTGTAGTTAGATATGTAGACGGGTTTTATTTTGTGTTATTTTAACGTGTTCTGCCATTGCACTGATTTGTATTGTGGACCATTATCAGAGATTATTCGTTCCACTTGACCTACTTTTCTGAGAAAATCTTGTCTAAAGCCTTTACTTATTGCAAGACCTGTTGCCCATTTTAATGGTGTCAAGGTAACATATTTAGAAGTAAGTTCCAAAACGACAAATATGAAAATATATACATTTTTTGTGTGTGGGAGGGGCCCCCATCAAAACTGTTGCAGCTATTTGTTTTAATCCTTTAGGGATTATTGGAAACATAGGTGGTTTGGTTTGGAAAGTGACGTGTTTAGCCCTCATACATATTTTGCATTTGACTAATACTGTTCTAATTCGTCTTTCCATATTAGGAAAATGGCTTGTTTGTTTTATTTTTAAAAAGCATTTCTTTGGTCCAAAGTGGCCATTACTTAAATGTGTATACCATATGTACTTATTAATTAGTTCATCTGGGATATAAATTAACCATTTATTCGTTGCAACATTTCGTCTAAAAAAGAAAACATTGTTTTTTACGAGATAGTTGTGTTGAATGTCTGAAAAATCCTTACTTCTCCACTGGTGTTTGATTCCTAGTATTTCGGGATCCTTGTCCTGTTCTATGCCTATGTTTTTCAATGCTGTCGTAATGTAGTTTTCGAAAGGTACTTGTTTCATATAGTACATTGTAAACTGGTCTTCTGCTGCTTCCAAACCTATGTTATTGGATACACCCTGTGGACATCGTGATAAAGTATCTGCTAATACATTCTGTGGTCCTGGTATGTGTGTAATAGGGAAGTCAAATTCTTGTAGTACTAACATCCATCTGGCTAACCTCCCATGAGTTAGTTTGGTGGATAACAGAAATTCTAGTGCTTTGTGGTCTGTATATACTTTTGTTTTTCTTCCGAATAGGAAGTATCGAAAACGTTGGAAGCCCCATGCAATGAGCAATGCTTCCAGCTCCGTGACTGAATAGTTTTTCTCGCTTTTTGTAAGTACCCAACTGGCAAAGGCAATTGTTCTATATGATCTTAGCCCTGCCTGTTCGTATTCTTGGAATAACACAACTCCTAAACCTGTTTTCGCGCTATCAGTGGCCATACAAAAATTTTGTGTTAGATCAGGATGTGCTAAAATCGATGCTGTTCTTACTGCGTTTTTCACTTTTAAAAATTCTTCATTGGCTTGTTGATCCCATACCAATGGCGTGTTTCTTCCAGTCAGTGCACATAGGCGTGGTGTTGCGAGAGAGTCGAACCAAATAAATTTTTTATAGAATCGGGTGAGACCTTGAAATCCTCTGAGAGTTTTCTTATCATATGGAGTACAGAATTCTTTGACTGCCGTTAGTTTTTCTGGGTCGGGCAGTACCCCTTTCTCAGAAATTATGTGTACTAGAAATTTGACCTCTCGCCTTCCAAATTTGGATTTTGTTATATTTACTGTGACCCCATGCTCTTTCATGATCTGTAAAAACTGATTTAATGTGTCTTTGTGATGTTCCCAAGAGGGTACTGCTATAATCACATCATCAACATAACAAGTAATTTTTGTAAAATTTCAGGACTGAGTATAGTATTAAATCCCCTAATAAACGCTGCTGATGATATGTTTAAAGCAAATGGCAATCGTTTAAACTGGTAACATCTACCGAATACGATAAATGCTGTAAATTTTCTACATTCTGGGGCCAATTCTATCTGCCAGAAACTACTCCGTAAATCAATTGATGAAAATATTGTAGCACCACGGAAGTTTTGTATCAGTTCCTCAAATTTTTCTGGGCGATCTGTCTCAGTGATTATGATTGTGTTGATCTGTCTGGAATCAAGCACTAACCTGATTTTCCCATCTCGTTTTTGTACAATATGGAGCGGGCTGTTATATGTGGAGGTAGCTGTTTCAATAATATCGTCATCTAACATTTTAGATATCTCCTGGAATACTTTATTCCTGTAGCTTAATGGGATTGTATAGGGTGGCACTCTAAATGGTTTGTGCTGTTTTACTTCAAACTTGTACTGAAATTGTTTAATACTGCCAGATTTAGCTAAAAATACCTCTGATTTATCTCGTAAAATACCCTCTAATTCTTTTTTACTGTGTTCCGAAATACCTTGAACTTCTTGCAGTTTTTTGTCGATTTCTTTATGGACTTCTTACATGAGTTGAGGCGATTCCTTCTTTTGTGCATACCATTCTAATTCTTCATCCTCTTTATCTCGCATCATTGTTAATTGTTTGTTTATAACTGGTATCTCTTCTAATTTTAGCTTTTGCTCAAAGAGAAGTGTGACATTCCCGAATGTTACGCTACCTTTCCCCATATCTATTATCGCTCGTCTCTCATATAAAAAAATCTGCACCTATAATTAAATCTACAGTTAGTTTAGGTATAATCATGAAGTTGGCTTCGATCTTTCGATCTTGGCACGAAAGAGTTAACCTTGTTTGTCTCGTAACTTCCGCAGCATTGTTTCTAATAGGACCTCTTACATTAATCTTACGTGTTTTCAGAACTGGCAATTCCTCATTGGCATTACACTGCATGAATAAATTTTCTGAGATCGCAGTCAGTTCACTTCCGCTATCAATTACAATATTGACTGGGATATGCTTTACCATGGCCTTCACAATTGGTTGAATTTGAAAGAGTTGGTTCTGTTCTTCTTCTTCTTGCATCAACGAATCCTCCACTAAATCATACATGAGTCTTTTTAGCAATTTCCCTTGAGAATTCGAACTTTCTGTAGGATAAGCTTCGACTGCTACTTCTCTCACTTTCATTTCCTCTCCTCTATTTCTTCCTTCATTTACGCTTTCTTCTACATCCTCTACTTTTTCCATATCCTCGTCTATCTTCTCCTTCTTCGTCGCTACTTCCACATAATCGCATCTAAATGCTCTAATTATCGCTTCATAATTTCCTTGATTATATATGTTGGGTTGTGTGCCCACTCGTAACTTATTTTCAACTTCTGTCGACTGCGCATTATCCTCATTGAATTCGCTTTCCCTGGTTTCCATCTCAAATAGCTCTGCAATACTCATTACTTCGTCCTTTCCTCCTACATTCGTTGTGCATGCCTCTAGTAATTCATCTTCCTCGTCAGTATTCTCCCAATTAATTTCGTCCCAACACGATATTGTTATTTTCTTGTCTTCGTTTTCATCTGGGCCCTGCGGATTTGCTTCTTTGTTCTTCTCTTCTCGTGATAAGATTTTTACTTCTCTGTTCAAGGTGTTCCAATTGTCCTAGGTCGGTGCGTCGTTCTCTTTGGCATGGGCGCTTAGCTGTCAGCTCGAATGGTTATTGGTGTTTGGTGGTCTTACCTCCACGTCTTCTATCTGTATTCGCTTTTCTTGTTCAGCTTGATGATAGTGGTTTCTTTGTTGATAATTTGTCTGTCTATTGGTTCTCCAGTACCCGTTCCAGTTGTCTTTATTCCCTCTCTAATAGTTGTTGCCATTCCTGGGTGAATTATAGTTATTGCCATATTCTCTTATAAATCCATAACCGGTTCTTTGTTGAAATCTATTGTCGTTTCTTGGTGCGAAGTTATCACGTGGTTCGTAATTATTGTTTCTTCGTACTGTGTCTTGTGGATTCCACTGCTTTTTGCTTTCGTTTTCAAGTGCGCTTCGTCTTTTTCTTGCGTCATCTTCCGTAAATATGAACTCTAGTTCCCTTAGAATACATTTAAATGCTTCGACGTCATTGCCTCCGCGACCTACTAATGATTGCTGGTATTTCAATGGTAGCTTCATCGCGCATAATTTAATCAACTCTCTGTCACTGTATGGTATATCTAAGCATTGATTTTTCTTTGCCATTAATTCGAAAAATTTCACGGGACTCTTCTCTCCTGAATTTTCTAAGTATGGGCTCTGCAATAATTCATAACTCACTCTGTTCTGTGCTTCGCTGGACCAATATCGTGAGAGAAACTTCTCTCTGAAATCTTCGTACGATCGGCATGTCGCTGCAACATTCTGCATGGTTTCTGCGACTGTTCCTGACATGTGTGAACATATAAAGTCTAATTTGTGTGCTAGCGTCCAGTGTTCTGGTAATACTACTCGGAATTGATCAATAAAAGTTCGTGGATGTAATGAGTTTCCTTCTCGAAAGTGTTGAAATTTTCTGACTGTGAGGAAATGATCGTTGTCGTACTTCGTCAGAGTTTCATATGAAATTCGCGATTCTTCGCCGCTTTTGTTTTTGATCATTTCTCCCGTCGTTCTTTCCGGTTGTGGTAGATCCATTGGATATTGTCCACTGTAGCTTTTGCCTACCCCTGCGTAGTATCGTTGGAGTGGTACGCAATAATTTTCTTCCATCGGTTATGAACTTGTAGCTGAATGCATAGCACTGTAGTCTTCGCGATCTGGCTTTCCATTGTCACGTACTGGTTGGGTATCTTGTATGGCTAACCTTGCTGCTTCATTGCACGATCCAAACTGTCTTGAAACATACATTTGTGGTTCCGCATGTGTTTGTGATGACGTTTGTTCATCAAGAATTTCGAAACGTGTTTGTTTCTGTGCAGGCTGTCTGATTTCACGTATGTTACTTTCCGCCTGTGATTGGAATCGCAAATGCGTAATATCTTCGTTAATTGTTTGTTTTTCCGGTGCTGTTACAGATACGGATGTGGTTGCAGACTCTGTGCTTGTACGATCCTGTTCATTACGCTCTCCAAAGGTTTGCAACACCTCTGTTCGCAATTTCTGAAATTGTCGCTTCGTTTGCGCTTATATTTTGACTATGCGGTTATCATATTTTTTCAGCGCTGCTTTTGTGATACGTTTGTGTAACACACTGTCTTCAACAATTTCACGCGCTGTACCTGCTGCTTGTCTAGTAATTTCGTTTATCTGTTTCTCTAATTTATTGACTTCTCCGTGGGTGTTGTTACATAATGTTATGATCTCGCCCTGAGTGACATTACGCAATGTTTCTACGTCCGCTTGTACCTTGTCAATGTCTGTTCTCAATTGATTGTAACCTGTTATTAAGTTTCCTTTCACTTCTCGAGATTCTTTTGCCTCTTCTTCAATATGACTTAGGTGTAACTGAATTTTTTGTTTTGTTTTTTCATCTCACGCATTTATCTCGTGGTTTCTGCATTCTGAATTTGAATTTGGTTCGCTATGTCTTTATTTTGCATTGTCATGGTTTCGGTAATTTTTTGTAATAATTCTGACAGATTGGTGGGTCCTATTGCGTTTTCTTCCTACGTCCTACGCCCTGTGTTTTCGCCCAAGTGTTGGTTCGCAACCGATTACATTGAACTGTGCTGTGGCACGTTTCTGCTCGCATTCTTTGTACTCTGTGGTGAGGGAGCTCTGATTACTTGTACTTTGGCTTCTACGTATTCAAGACGCAAATTAGAATCCTCATAGACTGTCTCACTACTTTCCTGCTCCTCTGTCGTATGCTGACCTACGTTTTCTGTGCCTTGGCGTACATTATCCTCGTTATGGTGCGTTATCTGTCCTATTTCTCGTGATACTGCAACGTTTGTTGTACTGTCCTCTATTCTCTGTCCATTTTCATGAGGGGTCTCTACCTCAATTCGGTGAAGGTCTCGATCTGCCATTGCTAATCTTTCCGAATCCCTTATTTTCTGTCTTAAAAGCAATTTACGCGACCTACGTCGCGTCAACATGCGCTCATACGATCTCACACGTTTCATAAACTTTTTGTTCACACGACTTGACACTACCAAGACTGACAATCCATTCACTTACTTGTAGGGTCAGAACCAACTTGTCAAAGATGTATCCGCCAATTGCGCGCTTGCATTGGAGAGAAAACTTAATTCTAACAATATTAAAATTCATACCTTCGTTATGCTATTGCCTCCGCTACAATCTCTCACTATTTATTGAATACTTTCTTACTATCTATCGCTGCAGCCACTGTTTTCGACTATGTATAACTTTAGAAAAAAAATTACTACGGAAATTTTTCAGCAGGTCTTTTTCTGACCTATTTAGGCATGTGGTCGACCTTCAGTCATGGTATTTTACCATCCTGGGAGGGTCGCCATTTTATAAACATTCACGGTGGTGTCTGATTGTTCTATATCATATCTCCCTACCACTTTCGCGCAACGACGCTCTGAGCGTGTTTTTTAGGGAATTGAGTAGTTTGAACCTGGGACCTGTTGCTGGTAAGGAGACGCCAGACAACAAATGACATGTAGAATTCAGAAGAGTTAAGTGAGACTAGCGATGATATAACCAAATACTAAATGATCTCAGAGTCAGCTCCACTGCACTCCCTGTAAAATAATCTTAATAATAACTAAATTTAGTGGAAGGGGTTCAAGGCTTTTCTATTTTTAGTTAGCTGGTAAAATAACATCGAAAAAGCAGTTAAGTTTACCATTGGAAATTTTATTCTACTCACAAAACATCGTTTATAAATTGCACTATTGATAAAAGGAAATGTTTTAATACAGGATGGTAAAAACCAACTGCGTTCAACAAAAATTTTAACGAATATTCCCTTAATGGGTTTCCAAGTTGTACAATGGATTGAAGGATGACCTATGCCATATCACATCTATAATCTAGGTTTAAATTAAGTTTCACAAAAGAGAAAACTATCAAAATGGTCTACAGTGACCCTCAGTTACCTTTAATAATTTATCTAACTTGTAAATTACAGTGGCCGATGTGGCCTCTCAATAACTATATAACAGAAAAATCATCGCGTTTCAGATTTGTATTTCAAGTGGCAAATGTGAACACCATGAGCTTTAATTGACGATCGACACTAGTATTACGCAAAAAGGAGGTGTAACAGATGAGACTTCTGCAGTTCTGAGTGAAGCTTTATGCGCTCAAAAATGCGGCATTGCGTGCGTTCATTACCTTGTCGGTGTTTAGGCAGCGTCAGGGCAGCGGCGGGCAGCACAGCTCCGCTCACCCCGCCATCTCGGAAGCAACTCTCTCCTAACTTCTCCTTACTACAATTTACCGAAGTTGGTTTAAAAAAACTATCTGGCTGTGTTTTCATCTGATCAATCAGGGTCTCAATGTTAAACATAAGCTCCGCCTAGAAAAATTCTGTCTATCAAATGAGAAACGTTATACTTTTCGTGGTGGGGCAATGTTTTTAAAGTTTGCAATGCAACAGAGATGCGAAAAAGTCTCATGCTAAAACCTGCAGCTGGTGTGGTCCTTTTAGCGTTATTGTAAGATCTATACTGTTCTTCTGGAGGGCTCTTTTAACATGTGCTGGGGGGTGGTCCTTGACGTAACAGAGACGTGAGAAAGTCTCACGCAAAAACGTGCGGGTGTGTGGCCCTTTTTGTGTTATCGTAAGATCTATACTGTTTTTATGGAGGGCTCTAGCTTTTAACATGGGCTGCGGGGTGGTCCTTTACGTAACAGAGACGCGAAAAAGTCTCACACTAAAACGTGCGGGTGGTAGTCGTTCAGGTAGGCTGGCGGCGTGGGTGTCCAGTCCGTCCCTTATCGTAGGGCCTTCTAGCTTAACACGGTTCTGCTCTAGGCTTCTGTTCTCGTTTCTCCCCTCAGAACTGCGTCGGTCTCACGGTGGGAAGGTACGACATGCATTTAGGCATTCTTGTGTTAGTCTGTGGTACTCCATTTGCTCACTCGTTACTCGTATTACTTTGGTTAACTTAATGTCACGATTTATTCGGAGCTATGTGACATACTACTGGATTTGCTTATCATGTCAGGGTTTCCATGGAAGGTGTTGGATTTGCCTAACATCTTACAACTTTTAGTAGTTAACTGTTCATACTGTTGTGTTAGGTTATGTATTCTGTAATTTTGTACAGATTCCTCGATCCTTCAAATATTTCTTCCTTTTTGTGTGCGTGTTGTAAATCTAACTCTGAAAATTTTTGTACTATCACACGATCTCTTTCTTCCTGTTTTCCATACTGTTCCTTTTGTCTGATTTCTATTGAAATTAATCTATTATTGTGAGCATTCAAAATCGGTTGTACTTCTTCTCTAATTTCTTTCTTTAATTCATCTTTCATGTTTTTAAAACATGTTCCTATTCGTGAGTCTGACCATCTTTCCATTGTTCCCATATCAGTTTTAATTGTTCCTATTTGTGAGTCTAACCGTGTTGCCAAAGTTCCCATCTCTGTTTTAAATTCAGATCGTAAGTGTGATCCCACTGTTTTTAATTTAGATCCTTAATTAAATATTGCACTCATCAATTGCTCCATGTTGACTGGTTCGAAATTCTTTTCGCCTCTAAAATTTCCGGTATAACTGACTTCCTTCGGCATAGCCGTAAGGCTATCTGTGTTCGATACTATTTCAGAATCTTCTGTCGTTAATATCGAATTCTGAAAAAAATTTTATTGTGAAAAATTTTGAACTGGTTCCGGACTATTTCCCCGACTTATTAAATTGTTTTCTACTTCATTATTCATCATACTCTTCTCATGTGTTGATGAGTTCGCCATGTTAACAATTTCGTCATTCTCACTATCCATCATTTTTGCCTTTTTCATCGATCGCGTATTCATTTACAAAACATACAAAACTCGTCACAATACGAAAATTACACAGAATATAACACTTTATCACCAACAATACCATTTACACGAAATGTTTCCCGACAAACACGCCTAACGAACAATTAAAATCTTCATAGTTGCACAAAATTATAAACCCATATACAAGACATCAAAAATTAAATTCTGCCAAAATACCATTAGAAGAATGACAAGACAACTACAATTGTTCAATTACCAAATCTACACATGCAATATAGACTACAATTACTATACTAAAAATTACTACAACAATCCTACTGTCTGCTATTTTTGCTATCAAAAGAATTCCAAGAGACGATCCGAAGCAGCGGTCGCCACGTGCATGGGGGCTTAATAATATACAATGCAAATAATTTTAATTTTTAGTAGCTGTTTGTCCGGTTGCGCAGTCTCGTAACCGGTTGGCCCTGAATAATATTACACTCCTGGAAATTGAAATAAGAACACCGTGAATTCATTGTCCCAGGAAGGGGAAACTTTATTGACACCTTCCTGGGGTCAGATACATCACATGATCACACTGACAGAACCACAGACACATAGACACAGGCAACAGAGCATGCACAATGTCGGCACTAGTACAGTGATATCCACCTTTCGCAGCAATGCAGGCTGCTATATTCCCATGGAGACGATCGTAGAGATGCTGGATGTAGTGCAGTGGAACGGCTTGCCATGCCATTTACACCTGGCGCCTCATTTGGACCAGCGTTCGTGCTGGACGTGCAGACCGCGTGAGACGACGCTTCATCCAGTCCCAAACATGCTCAATGGGGGACAGATCCGGAGATCTTGCTGGCCAGGGTAGTTGACTTATACCTTCTAGAGCACGTTGGGTGGCACGGGATACATGCGGACGTGCGTCCTGTTGGAACAGCAAGTTCCCTTGCCGGTCTAGGAATGGTAGAACGATGGGTTCGATGACGGTTTGGATGTACCGTGCACTATTCAGTGTCCCCTCGACGATCACCAGAGGTGTACGGCCAGTGTAGGAGATCGCTCCCCACACCATGATGCCGGGTGTTGGCCCTGTGTGCCTCGGTCGTATGCAGTCCTGATTGTGGCGCTCACCTGCACGGCGCCACACACGCATACGACCATCAGTGGCACCAAGGCAGAAGCGACTCTCATCGCTGAAGACGACACGTCTCCATTCGTCCCTCCATTCACGCCTGTCGCGACACCACTGGAGGCGGGCTGCACGATGTTGGGGCGTGAGCGGAAGACGGCCTAACGGTGTGCGGGACTGTAGCCCAGCTTCATGGAGACGGTTGCGAATGGTCCTCGCCGACACCCCAGGAGCAACAGTGTCCCTAATTTGCTGGGAAGTGGCGGTGTGGTCCCCTACGGCACTGCGTAGGATCCTACGGTCTTGGCGTGCATCCGTGCGTCGCTGCGGTCCGGTCCCAGGTCGACGGGCACGTGCTCCTTCCGCCGACCACTGGCGACAACATCGATGTACTGTGGAGACCTCACGCCCCACGTGTTGAGGAATTCGACGGTACGTCCACCCGGCCTCCCGCATGCCCACTATACGCCCTCGCTCAAAGTCCGTCAACTGCACATACGGTTCACGTCCACGCTGTCGCGGCATGCTACCAGTGTTAAAGACTGCGATGGAGCTCCGTATGCCACGGCAAACTGGCTGACACTGACGGCGGCGGTGCACAAATGCTGCGCAGCTAGCGCCATTCGACGGCCAACACCGCGGTTCCTGGTGTGTCCGCTGTGCCGTGCGTGTGATCATTGCTTGTACAGCCCTCTCGCAGTGTCCGGAGCAAGTATGGTGGGTCTGACACACCGGTGTCAATGTGTTCTTTTTTCCATTTCCAGGAGTGTAGTATTGCTCCGCAATCTGACTGCATAGAATAACAACAAGGAAGGAAAGGAAATTTCCGTTAACACAATTAATTAAGTCCCCAGCTACTATAAAAGCTACGAAACAAGAAAGCATAAGTGTAACCATTCTGTGTGTGTAAGTGTGATTCAACGTATACATCTGGCACGGTTCTTCCTCAATACGACAAGATGCTTTAAACCCCATTTACAATGAAGTAATTAAAAAAACCAGAAATACTATGATTGCACATAGAAACCAGAATTACAGTCAAATACAAGAACACGAGCCAGATGCTTTGTTGACTGAACCTGTGACCAAGAGGCATTGTTATTTAGGACGTCTAAACTAAAAAAAATTCTTTACCTTCATATATATTGACGAAAAACAAACTTTGATCATTACAACATCCCAAATCGAATAACATATCGTGTCTTGCCCAACAGAACAACTAATACTCTATCGACGTCTCAACATGCATAGATCACGCCTACCTCAGAACTACCACTGCTCACAGTAACTTCTCAGCTGCAACTGCCAGTGGAGGCGGCTGAATAATACTCTTTGCCGCAATCTCTGGCGCTGTGACTCAGTGTAGCCACCTTTCAACTACCTCCGGCCAGAACACATACGGCATAGACAGTTACAGAACATTCCAGTATAATGATGTTTGACAGTTGTGGATACTTCTAAAATGTAGTCGAATCGAAAATAGAAATGTTACAGTTGAGGTGAGTTTTGAACTCACGATCTGCCATGCAACAGTCTAGTTTTAGAACCACTACACCACGGTAACTGTGCTGTTTATCTTTTTCTGCGACAATATCCTCGTTGTACAAAGCAGCTTAAATCACTTAATAAAGGCAAGGTCTTCGGTCCAGATTGTATACCAGTGAGGTTTCTCTCAGAGTAAACTGATTCAATAAGTCCATATTTAGCAATTATACGCAACCGTTCGCTCACAAAAAATCCGTACCTAAAGAGTGGAAAATTGCTGAAGTCACTAACGTCGATTTGCAATAGGGTTTTGGAACGCATACTGTATTCTAACATTATGAAGTACCTCGAAGAAAATGATCTGTTGACACATAGTCAGCTCTGATTCACAAAATATCGTTCTCGCGAAACACAACTAGCTCTTTAATTCAGGAAGTAATGAGTGCTATCTACAGGGGATGTCAAATTGATTCCAAATTTTTAGATTTCCAGAAGGCTTTCGACACCGTTCCTCACAAGTGGCTTCTAACCAAACTGTGTGCCTATGGAATATCACCTCAGTTGTGTGACAGGATTCGTGATTTCCTGTCAGAATGTTCGTAGTAATAGGCGGAAATTAATCGAGTAAAACAGAAGTAATATCCGGCGTTCCCCAAGGAAGTGTTATAGGCCCTCTATTGTTTCTTATCTACATTTACGGCATAAGAGACAATCTGAGAGGCCCTCTTAGATTATCTGCGGAAGACGCTGTCATTTACCGTCTTGTAAAGTCATTAGAAGACAAAACGAGTTGAAAAATAATTGAGGTAAGATCTCTGTATGGTGCGAAAAGTGGCTATTGAGCTGAATAAAGAAAAGTGTGAAGTTATTGACAAGAGTACTAAATGAAATCCGATAAATTTCGATTACGCGATAAGTCCCACAAATCTGAAGGCTGTAAATTCAACTAAATACAATTAAAAATACAATTAAAAATAACCTAAATTGGTACGCTCACATAGATAATTTAGTTAGTAGAGCAACCACAGACTGCGATTCATAGGCAGAACACTTTGAAGGTGCAACAGATCTACTACAGAGACTGCTTACACTAAACTTGTCTGCCCTATTCTGGAATATTGCTGTGCGGTGTGGGATCCGCATCAGATGACACTGACGGATGACATCGAAAAAGTTCAATGAAGGGCGGCTCGTTTTGTATGATCGCGAATTAGGGCAGATAGTGTCAAAGATATGATACGTGAATTGGAGTAACAATCATTAAAACAGAGGCGTTTTTCATTGCGACGGGTTTTTCTCATGAAATTTCATTTTTCTCCTCCGATTGCGAAAACATTCTCTTGACACCCACCTACATAGAGAGAAATGATAATCACGATAAAGTAAGAGAAATCGGGGCTCGCACAGAAAAGTTTTATTGCTCGTTATTCCCGCGCGCCGTACGAGAGTGGAACAGTAGAAGACAGGTTGGAGGTGGTTCATTGAACCCTCTGCCAGGCAAGTAATCACGTAGACGTAGACGTAGAGCTATGCCTCATAACGGGACTGTCACCAACTAGCCCAGTATCCTCGAAAACAGTGATTTCGACGCTACTACAGTTCGCCTCCGATTGTTTTTACGTTACATCCCTTTTACAATCCCACAGCGCCCTAAAAGTGCTAGGGGTGCCTCACCCCAACTCTATACAGTAACTCATATATGACGAAATAACCAGTCACATAAAAGAAAGTTAATTTCTTCACTGGTTTCGGGTACTTAGTACCCTTCTTCAGATGGTTATAGCTACTGCATTATCTGTGGGTGTCAACATTAGGGAGCATACAGCAAAATTCTATGGTCTTAAAAAATATACAAGAGCAATAAGTAATACAATACTGAATCCACTAATATAAGAGGGCCGTGGCAATTTACTGTATTTACCTTACTGTTGACAATCAGAAATAATGCGATAGGTATATAAGTAGAGGACCATAGCATTTTTCTGTATGTACCTTATTGTTAAGCTCGAGAATAATGCGATAGGTGTAATCTTCTGAAATGGGCACCAAGTGCCCGAAACCGTTAAAGAAATTAAATTCCTTTTATGCAACTCGTTGCTTATTATTTTATTATTTACGACTACAGTTGCTGAGGATGGATAAAATACTTAACCCCTATATGTAATGACACATCCTGGAAGACTAAAACTGTGTGCCAGACCGAGGCTTGAACTAGGAAATGTTCTTAACCAATGAGCTGTCCAGGCACGACTCATTACCCGCCTCACAGCTTTACTTTAGCCACTTCCTCAATTCCACCCTTCTATACTTCACTTAAGCTCTCCTGTACACCATGCAGCACTAGCTCTCCTGAAAGAGAGGGTACTGTCGAGACATGGCGTAGCAGCATCCAGGGGGATTGCTTCCAGACTGAATTTTCACACTTCAGCAGAGTGTTCTCTCTCATGAAACTTTCTAGCAGTTAAAAACTGTGTGCCGGATTTGGACTCGAACCTAAGACCTACGCCTTTCACAGTCAAGCGCGCTTGCGACAGCTGCTAACCAAGCACGCAATACGAAAATTCATTCAAGGAGAAAGGTAGAGGCCAAAGTGAATCTATGATGGCGGGCTGTGAGCCGTTTTGATGAAATGTAAAGTCCACTATGACTGTCGTCGTAGAAGGTGAATTTATCACTCTACATGTAAATAAATTTTTCGCAAGTCTGTGATGGTTATCGTTGAAGTTACTTCATATTGTACAAACATTAAGAGTACTTCTCAGTTGATTCAAAAAAGGAGTGCAGAAACAACGGTTGCTTACATGACCCTGTAGTGAAATGTTAACATACTTCGGTTGTGCATATGTTTTCTCCCCACTTTTATGCAGAGGTTCCATTATTGCCAATTATAAACTGTATGAAAGTTCAAAAATGGTTCAAATGGCTCTAAGCACTATGGGACTTAACATCTGAGGTCATCGTTACTCCCCTAGGCTTCCCATTAGAACTACTTAAACCTAACTAACCTAAGGACATCACAGACATCCATGCCCGAGGTAGGATTCGAACCTGCGACCGTAGCAGCAGCGCGGTTCCGGATTTAAGCGCCTTGAACCGCTCGGTCACAGCGGCCGGCTTAAGCTGTGTGAAAGCACAGACGGAACACAACTTGCCAAATATAAAAATAGAAGTAACAAGCTTACGTTTATTGTTTCGCAGCAGAAATAAAAATAAAGCAGAACAACTATGATGTGCGAGAAAACTATTTGCTTTCATTGTGGCGAGTTGGTTACTGATTTCCTTTTCTAGCGCTGCATTAAACCCGCCATATTAAGGACTGGAAGTTGCGTACTGTAACGAATACATGCCATGTAAAGAGAAAAATCGTTTATAATCGAAAGTACAATTAATTAAACTCATTTAATATACTGACGTAGATACAGAGAAAACAGTATGCAGTCACTACTATTTCGATCGCTATCATCATATTGAGGAATCTCGTTATTCGTTTTTCAATAATTACTGTGTGATAAATTTGAAGAACCTCACAGGTTACATTGACTTCCCCGTTTACCACATGCTTTACGAGAAGAGGAAGCACGAGACCCACTCAGCCATCACTCGATACATCCCGTTGGCGAAGGATGTCACCTACCACGTCACCGCACAAAGCCTATCGAAAGCTGAGTTGACCTGTGAACTTTACGCATAAACTAAAATTTTATTTCTGTTATCATAGGTCATCTGTCTTGAGCTGACTGCAATGTAATTAGAAAGAATTACACCAGACGCGTGTGACATTGGTGTTTCTTTGCATAGTCTGCACTTTCCCCTCTTGCTAGCAGTGGCTGATGTCGACAGGTTTCATTTCATTTCATATGTGCAGTTTTTGGCATCTTGCGTTATTTCCATCGCTGCCTAGGCATAAACACCGCAGCAGTGATGAATGAAAAACAGTCAAGTAAGCTAATTATAAATAGTGCAGCGCAGGAAATAACGCAAAATGCCAGAAACAGCAGATGTGATATGAAGCCTGTCGACATCAGCCACTGCTAGCAAGAGGGGAAGTTGCAGACTATGTAAAGAAACACCAATGCCACAGAAGACGCTTTAGAAGTGAAAGCCAAACACGTCTGGTGTAATTATTTTTAATCACATTACAGTCAGCTCAAGACCTGTAATGACATATGTTTACAGCTGCTACGGAAGATGGCCACACAAACAAACATATTAAGATTTTACCGTTCGTAAATATGTCAGAGCGGTTTCAGAATCGTATGGACAGAAACCGCGGAAATTTTGAACGAAAACTTTACATGCTTTGAAGTAAATATCCTCCCCTTGATCGTAGGAAGAGCATCGTACTTAAGCATGGGTTTCAATTTTTCCTTGTAGTCAAAGATATCTATTGTTTTAAACCCTTCGCGTTAATTCTGTGATCTGGGTTTCCTACCAAAATATTAGTTACATTGAAGCTACATATACACAGAAATGCAATTGTTTCTATTCCTTAACTGGTACCAATCCAAACGAATTGTATCTCACATCTTTTCTTATCTCTGGAATGCAAAGACGTTACTGCAACATCGATTAAGAACTCTATATTACGAAAACTAAGCAGACGTGGTCTAAAAAAAATTTCGTTGCTTCTCAGTAAAGGGAAAGTAATACGTTCAGTGGCATCTAGGCAGCTCATAAAATATGTAGTTAGAGCGAAACATTATTTTAGCTGGTAGAGGGATCTGTATGTAGCGTGAGTAGTATCTTAGTTAATGGCTTTGCACAAGATATAACAACTCCTTGGTTACATTGTTTATCGAATATCTACGGCAATCTTTTTTTCGGCCGAGGACGTTTTTATTTTATATTCTTCTTCATAGCGAGATTGCGTCCATTCCAAGATTTAACGTAAGAAATAACGCTAAGTAATTTAAATTTTACACATTAACGTACATTTTAGCGATAAGTGTGCCTATTGTGTATTTCAGAGTGTAGCACTGTGACGTTAATGTGAAAACGTTTTAAGACTAATGTTTGCTATTTTGTCGAAAATATTACTTCATGTTCGAATTACGTCAATATAGCTGTCATCTTAAGTCTCATCGGTCGAGCCATTCCTGTTATTTTATTGAATGCCAGTTGTCATTTCTTTGCGGTTAGGTCGATGTCAGTTGAAGAGTTTGGTCGTTTTGACGTGTCCATTCCTGGTATTGCCTGTCAACAATGCCGAAATAAGTAAATTTCGAGCAACACTGTAAAATCGTCTGTAAAATTTTGACATAGGTTTACTTCAACTGCAAACTGCATCGTTTCAAATATAGTACACAGAAATCTAGTTTTCATTTGTAAACAATAGTGATTTGTGTGCTCTATGGCTTTATCATATATGCGAATTTGTTATAGAAGTGCGCCTTGTTCTTTATACGCTCTTCAGATCTGCCTCAGATGTACAATTTTGTTGTGCCAATGTTTCTTTCTCATTGACTTTCTGCTACGACCTGAAAATGTCATAGAAGTGATGATTCACTTTCTGTGGCCCCATTTTAAACTCTTTTAACTTACGAGATATTCTTGTACTATTTTGCAAACACTGCATGCGTAGATGAACCAACTGGTCATAATCGGTGAATGGCATGTTGCAAAACAATAGCTTGGGTGCACTGTCTTTTGAGATAGTTATAGTCCAAATGAATAGTAAATTAACGTCCACTGTCTGCAGAGTAGTAAATGATTAACACTTGCAATTACTTTGCCATTACATAGTTAGGCATGTTCGAAAATAACTGAAATTGTGCCGTGCAAAGAAATGCTACTTGTAAACGATACAGTAAGGGAACATATCGCACAACCACCTCAAATAACACTTGTCCCTTGTACTTCCATAAGTCAGTCTTGTTTCTTGGCTCATTTGTTTTCGTAACTCTAGATTAAACAGTACTGTTACCGGCCTGGAACATAATTACCCGTCTCTCTGTCAAGGAAGTACGGATTTATTTGCGTAACTATTCGTAGTAAATACTTTCAGAATGAAAGACATAGTGGAATAAACTATCAAGTCATTATTTCTAAGAATAGGCTAATGTGGTAAGAGAGAAGCCACGAATATATTTAGAATGCGCACAGACTACAGGAAGTCGAATATACGACTGATAAAACTTTCAAAGTTTTCCAGCAACATCGGTTTACCTTCAAACTGCACCACCTTTTGGATGAGTGTTTTTCCATCATGGTGAAGTGGTGATAATTGCCTGGTAATGAGCATGGAATGGTCATCTCAAAGCAATGGAGTTTGAATCAGTGGCCGGGATAAGAACTTTTTTTCCCGTCTAGGAATCGGCATTCGTGGAGCTGAAACTATAATTGCTGAACATGAAACGAGACAGTGATGTCGAATATCAGGTAAGACTTTACCTGCAAGCTCAACCACTATTCTGACCTCTTTTATACTTCTGTTGTGTATATTCATTAAGAAAAGCACTTCTTTCACTTTACATCGTATTTGAGGTACTTGTTGACTTTTTGCTAATGTTCAAGTTTCTTTCCGAAGGCCAAAATTGTTTAATTAATATAATTTGTGCATTAATCTACGATGCATTCCGTTCAATTTCGTTTTCTGCCACGTTTCCAACCGACGTACACGTTCCCAATTTTTGGTGTTGAAGAACAGACCTGTTTGTTTTTTCTTCTCTTCTAAAAACAATGCTCTTTTTCTGATCACACGCTACCTATTGTCTGTAATATGTGATAAATCACAATCACTGCCACAAACGAGATGGTTGCTATAATGTGAGTTCAGCTGGGAGCGAACAGTGGCTCGCATCGCAGTTGAAGAACACATGCTTTTTGTGTTATAGTGGGCGTCATTTACGACGAAGGCCGAGTTTAGGTTCGTTCTGCGCATCTGACGTCACAAAACACAGTCAGCCAATGAACAGAGAACGACGTTGCCTGAGCTCGACTGCAGTGCAGAGCACCGACCAGTGTTTTCAGTTTTAGAATCGTTCAGTCATAATTAAAGTAATTGAACAAAAGCAATATCTTGATAGCAGACTTCCTCTTAAAGAAAATTTGGAAAAAACATTCTTTATGTCAATTGCTTCATATTCTATTAATTAATTGAACAAAACAAGCAATAAGCCTCCTAATTCAGGCAATAGCAAGGAAACGTGTTTGTATCATTCTCACGAACCGCTTTTTCGCAATAAAGAACAGCGGTAATTGTTTATTTCCTATTGTACTTCGATGAAACGTGAGTAATTCCTAGTCATACCAATAGTGTTTGTCGGTATTTTCGCGTGATGTTTTACATTCCTCCAGGAATTCTGTTACATTACGAGCTGCGCCAGCGTAATGGTTAAGGTGTTTGGCTGCCGAGCGAAAGGTTCTGAGTTTAAACCTTGTTCGGTGTCTAATATTTTCTTTATTAAAGAAAAACAATATCGAAGTGTCTTACTTCATGAATTTTATTTCTTTGAATGTAATTTTTTGAAATATCTATTGCTTTGTATCTTCTTTATAATCATAATAAGTTTTCGGTTTTTCTAATTTTGTCCTCCAATATTTCTTTTCACAGCAATTAAAACAGTGGAAAGACACACATACAATATTTGTGTTGCCTGCTGTGTTTATATGTCTTCTCTTCCGCAGTCGCTGTTTTACTATTCATATTGAGATATATTCTTTTGGGACAGTATTAAAAGTATTATTTAGAGCAGAATTTCGGCACGTACGTTGACGTGCTACTTGATTGTCTGACGCTATTCTTTGCTTCGCTGCTTTGGCAACATCATCATATTCAATGTTTTCGTCGACTGATCTACGTTTTGGCAAGTATTTGCTGTCCATTGCGACAAACACAAATCGTTTGCGCACTGCGCCTCACTGACAATGTATTTTAGTTTCCATGTGTTATTACATCCACAATTCAGTTTTGTGTACTTCGCTAACTTTGTTTCAATCAAAACTTTTTAGAAAAAAGCGAAATGACTCTGGTATAAGTAAAACTTTTCTTAAAGTCGCGGGAGACGGAATATTTCTCAATATTACATACGACACCTATCTGGTACTTAAAGTAAATGAGATATTGTTAGATAGTAAATTTTATATGAACTTTAGGTATCTTGTCCACATTTCATTCTCAACATTGTGATAACTAAAATCTACCATACGGAAAGAATACGCTATGGACTCTTACCTCTGCAAACTCTCCAAAATTTCGTGCAAAAGTTTACTACATTTAATGCTGCACAATAACTGCGTTGAACATCGAAACAAAATTAAGTCATTGATGGGGGTGAAGGTATCAGTCAAGAAGATGTGTAAAAATCAAATTTTTGGGGCAAATAGTTTTTGTGAAATCGAATGATAAGTGTTGCAAAGCTGTCGGAACACCGTGTGTCAGCACAGGCGTGCAGTGCAGTGATGGAAAAATCTCGAGAACAGCGCGGAATGCGGGGAGCACGTCTCTGTAGCAGCGAAAGGGTTAATGCGCGCATGGTGGCATTACTTCATAAACTGCGCGCTCCCCCCTAAACGTAAATTTGCGAACTATACTATAGTATACTATGGCGCTGCTTCTCTTGGCGCGTGCGTCGTTTGCAACTGGCAACGCAGCAATCTCCCGCGTGTGGGTCGGCATGCGCGAGCCGCCAAGATAAAACAATTGAACTATAATTCAGAACAGCGTGCTGAACCAAAACAGAACGTCGGGAGGAGTGCTCTGCATATTTAACTCTACGACCACGTCTCATGGTCAGCCCATTTGCTGCTTACCACGAAGGGAGAATTTTGATGAAACTTAGAAGAGTAGTAACAGTCGAAGCCACGAGGAAATTTATTCCAGTCGACTCATCTGAATTTCTCGTTCGCAGCTTCTCCTTAGAGTTAAACTTCCGATATCTGTCCTGCTACCATATTGTTGACGTCTGAGTGACTTTCTGTCAATACCGGTTCAATATATGTACGGTTATTGGACTGTTCACTACAAATTTAGTCGTATTTCCTATCTCTCAATGACTAAGTCGATATATTTTTGAAATACGGTGTGTGCCAATTAACCACAATGTTTAATAAATAGTTTCAAATTCGAAACTAGGTGTTTGATAACAAGCTAGTAATTTTTTGTGTTGCTAATACTTTTGCATGTACTACAAGAATTGCTCTATGCTTTTTTTCGGTAACACTGTTTTTAAGTCTTTCGAAATCGCTTAAAATGACGAGTACAATAACATAACACTTGTAAATAAATGATTATGGTACGAATTTCGCAAAATAGATAAGGACCTGAGTAAGAAGAGAATGTTACGCTTGTTGGCACAGCGCAAGGACCTGAGTAAGAAGAGAATGTTACGATTGTTGGCACAGCTCATATTTCATCTCCATTGCCACAAAAACATCGCGTAACAGACCTGTACCTACGCTATATCTGAAATCTTGACCTTTCATTTTTCACATAACTCAGATGTCATTGTGAAGGCGAGTGCAAGCATTATCAAGTCTTCCATCTCTCCGCTCCTCGTTACACAAAACAGTCAATTCTAACAATGTACGCACCATTTGTTGAGGTTATTTCAGTATTTGGAACATTTCACGAAATATTTTGTGGTGTTACTTACACCTTTACGTGTATTGTACTGTGATCGTTCTTCTCCATTTCCGTAGCAACGCTTCTTTGATTGTCTGGAAGCTCTGAGGGCTCCGCATTGATCTTCGGAACTTTGCTTATCGATTCTGTTTCTATTTCACTAGAAAAGTTTATGATCTGGCCCATGATATAGACTTTTTCGTTGTTTTATGACTCTTGCTACAAGCACTTAGAAAGATTCTTCATAATGAACGACAAAACAGACCTTTCGACCGTTCTTTTCGTTCAGATAACGAGTTAGCATGCCGCTCTCG
The DNA here is from genome assembly GCF_023897955.1 of Schistocerca gregaria. Classification (NCBI taxonomy): domain Eukaryota; kingdom Metazoa; phylum Arthropoda; class Insecta; order Orthoptera; family Acrididae; genus Schistocerca; species Schistocerca gregaria. Next base: position 575,584,816 of record NC_064925.1, read on the forward strand.
GTAAGTTCTAACAAATTACTCGTCGGTGGCAACTAATAACCCGCTTGTATTGTGCTACGTTTTGATCCCTGGATATCTGCTTATGAATTATCGTTTGCAGCGAAACAGACTTCCTGCCATAAGTCACTAAAGCCACTGCGATGGCACTATGCCACTCGTAACTACATTCATATTCAGAAAAAAACAGAACACCCTGAGCGACTAGAGATAGGACGTCCATATTCACAGCATATGTAATAGTATTTCTGCAGAAATGATCAGCATTTGAACCACGTCGGCGCGCGGTTGAAGTGTCAACATCGACATCGCGGCGCAACAGCGCCTACCTGTAAAATACACCTGCTGCTGTCGTTGTCGCTATAAATAGAAGGTACTGGGTCAGTGTGACTTGAGCAGACGTGCAGGATGCCTCGCAGATGCATGCGCGAACCGTACCGTCAAATCAGTGAGTTTGAAAGAGTGCATATTATTGGCATGAGAGATTATGATGCATCCGACCGCGAAATTGCCGTTCGTGTGGGACGAAATGTTTCGGCAGTGCAACGGATGTGTGCCGAGTGCTTCAAGGAAGGCCATAGAAAACTACGAGATGGGTCAGGTCGCACTACCCAGACCACCGAGAGGATCAACACCTCATCCGAATGGCCTTGCAGTACGTACCTGCACCCTCCTCGGCTCTGGTCCAACTGTAAGGGATGAGAGTTCATCGCCCTTTGTTACGGCATGAGTTACGTGAGCGTCGTCCGCTTTCCGCCTACCATTGAAGAATGTGATGAAACGTTCTAGACGGCGATGGTGTCTGGAATGATGTCGCTGGGGACAGGAATGGCATAAGACAGTGTTTTCGGACGAATCCAGCTTCTTTTCGTTTGAAAATGATGGCCGCATTTTGGTTCGCCACAGATATGAGGAGCGCCAACACAGTGACTGCATTCGCACTTGACATACCGCTCCAGCTTAAGGCCTTATGGTGTGGGATGCTATTGGGTACAACCATAAATCCCAGTTGGTGCGTGTGTAGGGCACTATGACCATTGTCACCTATGTGAATGGCTTCCTGCGACACGTATCCATACCCTTTCTGCACAACACCCCATAAGGCATTTTTCAGCAAGACAATGCACGACCACTTGTTGCTGCACGAACACGTGTCTTCTTGGTGTCACAGGATGTCTGTGTTTTGTCCTGGCCCGCTAGATCACTTGTCGCCAATCGAAAGTGTATGGTATGTTGTGCAATGATGGGTGCAGCGTTGTGACCCAGTGCCAACAACCATAGATGAAGAACAATGTTATTGCAGGATGGATCGCTTACACGCGTTGATCCCATCACGCGTGGAACAAGTTATCTGGCGTGTGGCGGCCTCTGTGCATATTAGGTAACAGGACACATGCTGAACCGAGTTTACTGAAATACTAATTATTTCTGCAGAACATACTAATGTACATGTACGGTAATATGAACGTTAGTTCCACTTTTTTTTCTGAACGTGAGTGCAGTTAGGATGCTGCTGAAGAAATTTTCGTCACATCATTTTGACTATAACGCAGAAGAGTTTCTGCACTATACTAATAGTATTATGACCACTCTAAGCACTGAAGTTCTGAATTAAATGTAATAGGTTTTTGCAGTATTTCATAGAGTGTGTCACTTTTCATGTTGTTGAATGTAGAGCTATTCGAAACTAACAAATCGGCATTCGTCACTCGATTGCGTCATCTCAACCTTTCCGAACAATCTAAACCCATAGCCAACAGTGGCAACCATCTTAATTTTTTACCTATGTTGGATCACAACCGAAGCTAAGCCTACGATATTGCAGATTTGCTATTAACATAGGAACTACGGTATTTGTCCTCTTAAATCGAGTTTTATCTATCTCCATTTTGCGGTTCTAGGCGCGCAGTCCGGAACCGTGCGACTACTACGGTCGCAGGTTCGAATCCTGCCTCGGGCATGGATGTGTGTGATGTCCTTAGGTTAGTTAGGTTTAAGTAGTTCTAAGTTCTAGGGGAGTGATGACCACAGCAGTTTAGTCCCATAGTGCTCAGAGCCATTTGAACCATTTTTTATCTCCATTTTCAGAATCTTCGTAACATCTTAGTCTCTCTCTCTCCTTGTGTTGCATCTCATTCTCCCTTATCTGCCTACGAGGACCGTTGAAGCTTCAATTTTCATTCCTTTAGGGGGAAAAATCACAAAGCAAGACAAATAGAAAGACAAACCGTTGCCAGCGGTTCACTCTTTTTTAAATTAATACAGTTCATTAGCTCCGCGTGGTTTGAATGGCGTACAAGAATTGGTCGAGCTGTGTGATAAGAAGATCACGGACGACTCTTATCGAAAATGTGACGCTCTGCAATCCGCTCATTTGCATTGTACTATGGAGAATGTTGGCTCGCAACAAAAGAATCCGAACAATGACTTCCCGTAATGGAAACGAAAATACTTGCGTAAACATCTAGCCTGGCACTATTCGATCAGTGACGAAACACGCAACCGGTTCGGGTTGGCACCTATCGATGAGAAGATGAGGGTAAGTCGTCTACGGTGGTATGGACACGTACTTTGAGCAGACCAAGAAACGACACCAAAACACGGGTTTTCCTTGACTGTAAACAACCTATTGGGGGATCGGGACAACGCTGGATAGGAATCCTCTATATAGCCCTCAAAATAGCAGGTTTTCACTCTGACCAAGTACGACATCGAGTAGTGTGGAGACCGAGAGACAAAAGAACGGTGCCCGTATATTGCAGAACAAAGGCCAAGGAAGAAGAAGAAGAAGAAGAAGAAGAAGAAGAACCGTGACAGAGAAGTTGGAGTGGCACAACTGTGTTCGGCGTTCGGTTCTCAGTTCGAAGCTCAGGACTCAAACGCGACCTATTTTGTATGCACTGACCGATTACGGTCCGTTATGTCAGTTGAATCAGTAGCAGTTTTCCTACCCGAGTGTACAATGGTGGGACGTCATCTACTCGTGATGTGACATTTCCGTCTGAAAATAATTTTGTTTACTAACAGTCCCATAGAGACGCGTGTCCAACGCCTTAACCATAGCGCTATCTTCCTCGGATGTAGACGACAAGCCTAAATTCCCTACTTGCTTGAACGTATTGTGATGTTAAGACAATGGAATGAACTCTTTTTTTCGAATACATTTTCAGGCTTCTTCAAATGCCTCTATTGCGCTCTATCATAGATATCCAGTAACAGGTAGTGGAGAACAGCAAGTTGCCATAATAGTGTGTTAGGTGTTTCAAATATTCTACTATCCTCCGCTCAGAGAGATTCAATAACGTTGAATTCGTGGTGCGTCACAGGCCGCTACAGAGAATTCCCAAAGGCAGTCATGTGCCTTCATTGGGTCAAGGTCATGTGAACCTACTTTCGTAGTTCCATTATCAAGACGTGGTATTGGATGGAAGTACTACATTAGAGTTAAGTAATCATTCACTAACAGAGTCGTTCTTCCACTTCGCAGACAGATTTTATGATAGTGGACTTATCAATGCGTAATACAGGGCCAAAATAAGTGAAAAAAGTTCTAATAAACATTGATTTTAAAATGTATAGCTGCAGAGCTATGATCCCTTGTTCATCTTCACTACTGTGAAACACATCTCTTCTAATACAAGCTCTTTGCCATTACAAACGACGTAAAGAATGCAGTAAACGAGTGAGGACACGTTGCTGTGTTATTATCCATAAATACAGTTCGTAGTATAAAGGAAGGAATGAAGGAAAACTGAGCTTAACATCCCGTCGTCATCGAGGTCATTAAGAGTCGGAGAACAAGCTCGGACTGCGCCAAGGACGAGGAAGGAAATCGGCCCTGCCCTTTCAAAGGAACCAAAGAAATCACGGGAAACGCAGGTTTGAACCGTCGTCCTCCAGAATGCGAGTCCAGTGTGCTATCTACTCCAACGAACTGAGTCCCATTAGAATTAACGTATGCAGTGCACTTACCCAGAGCTGCAAATACGGTTTACAGTAAAAACATTAACAGATGTTTGCAGTATAAACTGGAGGAGTGGGTATTGAAACGAGCTGAAGACCCTGGAACTATTGTATGTAGGATTTCAGGATCTTTTGGAATTAGTCTTCCTCTTAGCTGGCTGATCGTGCATGAACATTTGCTGTAGCCATATCATGTACAGCATGTCCAAGTCCTTTGGCCACAAGGTCAACCTGCCAAAATGCAGTTCTGCCAGTGGCTGTCACAAAGCTGTGGGGAAGATCCATTTTACACAACAAAGGTACTGTTAACAGACGCCAATGTTTCCACGGGAGACAGTACTGACAATATTCTTAAACAACATGATTGGGCTGATGCAAATCCACACACAGCTGTAGAAGCATGGCATCAACCCTCATTCTCAATTACTGTATGGGTAAGCATTACTAGCGATTTACTAATATAACCATAGAGACTACCAAACAGCTTGGCCGCGCAAGCTGTCTATCAAATGACTGGCCTGCCCAGCTAGAGAAGGTACAATTCCAACAATGGCTGGAGACGTGGTTTATGTATAATGGAGCATCAGGCCATTTTCTCCGATATGTTAGAGAATACCTCACACAGATATTTAATGGCAGAGAACTGATCGGGGTGGTCCAGTGCATTGGTCAGCTCATTCTCTTGCTCGTACTCACTGCTTGATTCCCTCAGACATCGGACAGAAGCGTGCCTTATTATGAATGGACATATGCTGAGCTGCTTTAGCGATGCCTCACAATTGTAGTTCGTATGTAATAGCAAGAAAATTACATTAGTAGCTCTGCTGTTTCCTTATGACATAGTACTGTGTTCTAATTTATCAACTCATTTGTTTACTGTGTTCTTAGCTCGTTCATAATAACAAAGACCTTGTAGTAGAAAAATGTGTTTCACAGTAGCGAAGATGAACTAGTGATCAGCTAATAAGATATGCATTTTAGAACGCACGTTAGCTGCACAATTTTTTCTTCTTTTGGTTCATACTACCATCTTTAAAAAAACAGAACACTTTTTTAGACCCTGTATTGCCTGTGTTTTCCAGAATACTCAAGAACCATAAAAATAAAGCGACATGTTTTTTCTTAATACATCGATTTTCGCCCAATAACCATTCTACGATAATTTACGCCATATCAGGTTTCTTTAGTGTAATAAATTCCTAGATACCGCATTACGCAAGTATATTATTTCCCAGTGTTACACAGGCTTTCTTTGAATTGAGGCTTAGTTTGTCACTTACATTCCAAATTGTTGTTTCACGCAAGTCTTCCACTTCAGTTTTCAACGGAGTTATTACCCCCCCCCCCCCCCTCTTCTCTTGTCGTTGGTGTTACAAACAGAAATCGTTAGTCTCCGGTCAGAAGAATATATGTTCTTCCAGAATTCTTCTCGGTGGCACAAAATTTTAATTTTCACGGTCCTGATTTAAGGTATCTTTCACTGACTTTCGCTGATATAGAGACACTCAGATTTCTGGCGATTGTGATACGAGTCTATTCTCTTCTCGTTTCCATTCGCTGTCCACATATACATGCGCACTGAGCATTCTGACAATTTACTGACTGCTAAATTGTCTCTTAAAAGTGCGTAGAAACAAACGAAATTAATACGGATATCATACACCGGTGTGTAAGAACGAATATCAGCACATTTATTATAGGCGTCTGATAGTGACGTCAGCGCGACTATATTTGAAGGCGACATAAGAAACTATGGTTCGATAGCGTAGTATTGTCCAGCCCGAGGTATTTCATGATGAAAAAAATGAATTACGCGCCCTACATATCGCCATTCGTTCTACCACGAAGCATTGCCTATTTGCTGCATCTGCGCCTACAGCCGACACAACGAAAGACAGAAAATCTGGAAGATACAGGCCACGCAGAATGCAGTGGTTGATGCGCAGAGACCACTTTTCGTCCAAAGAGCTGGTCGAGTTGATTCATTTGTTCAGAAGAGGAGGCCGAGAAGCGTTTGCCACCTTCTGACTGGTCAGCGATGACAGAATCGACGCGCACGTCCTGGAGTCTTTCTCAAACGATCTTACAGAAACTATTCGTAAAAAAGATTCATTTTTTCCTTCTTTTTAGCTTCATATGTCGGGTTTATTTTGATGTGGCCATCAGATCGTTAATGCTCGTGGTTATCGTGAAATTTACGTGGAAGTAAGACACCGAGCGAAATTCGATACAGTTTGCAATGAAAAATAGGGGTCACTATGATTTTGCGTTTGGTACATGTTATATAATATGTTCAAACGGATGGAAAGTAACAATATTGCCACTCACCTTATAGTACAGATGCTGAGTCTCAGACAGGCACAACAAAAAGAGTTTTATAAATAAAGCTTTCGATGTGTGAGGCCTTCGTCGAAAATAGACGACACACACATACACATGCAAACGCAACTCTCACACACACGACTTCAGTCTCAGGCAACTGAAGCTACACCGCGTGCAGCAGCACCAGTGCATGATGGGAATGGCGTCTGGGTTTGGGTAAAGAGGAGGCTGAGGTGAGGAGGTGAAGGGATAGTAGGATAGTGCTGCTGGGGAGCGTGCAGGGGCGATGTGGAGAGAGGGTCGGGCAGCTGTGTGCAGTCGGGAGGTTAGACAGAGGGCAGGGGAGAGGTAGGGTGGGAGGGGGGAGGGTAATTGGAAAAAACGAGAATTAAAAAGACTGAGTGCACTGGTGGAATGAGGGCTCAGCAAGAAGGTGTCCCTTTGTTTCTTGGCCACAGTTTGTTGGGGCAATTCATGTCAACAGACATCTTGTTGGTTGTCATGCCCACATAGAATGCAGCACAATGGTTGCAGCCTAGCTTGTAGATCACATGCCTATTTTCATGTGTAGCCCTGCCTTTGATAGGATATGTGATGTTTGTGACTGTACTGGAGTACGTGATGGTGGGAGGATGTATGGGGCAGGTCTTGCATCTAGGTCAGTTACATGGGTATGAGCCATGAGGGAAGGGTGGTTTAGAGATGGACGAGTGTATTGTGTTCGGTCAGTGGATGGTGGAATACCACTGCGGAAGGAGTGGGAAGGATAGTGGGCATGAAATTTCTCATTTCAGTGCATGACAAGAGGTAGTCACAACACTGACAGAGAATGTAATTCACCTGCCGAATTACATTCTCTGCCAGGGTTTCGAATACCTCTCGTTCCAACTCCGACCGTGCCCTGAAAAGTGAAATGCCATACCCACTATACCTTATCACACCTCCCACAGTAGTATTCCGCCATCCACCGAACCTACCCCCTCCCCATCTCACCCCCACTTTCTGTCAATAGTGGGACAAAGTTCGTATGGCCCCACGTTCCATAGTGGCCAAATTTATTCAAGATGGGGGTGGTGATGTCATACAAGATGGCGGCATGTAGACTTGGCAACAGCACATTACATCATCCAATATGGCGGATTTTGGCGGCAAGTTCAAATTTTGGTGGGAAGATAGGTCAATTGGGCTACCTCCACTAACCTAACCCGCTAGAAAAAAGTTGGTGGGACATTAAAATGCCAGCAAGATAATGCATCATACGTCGAAAATGGTGAGCAAATAGACCAACTGGGCTACATCCGCTAACCTAACCCCCCACCCCCTACAAAATGGCGGCAAGTTCTAATTCGAACACCACACCGCTCTTATCTCTACTAAGCAAAGAAAATCGGAGGAAAATAGCTCTCTTGGCCTACCTCCACTAACCTAAGTCACCCGACCTCCAACTCTTCCTACGAACTGGCACCAACTTTTGATTTTTGCTGTAAACAAAATTCAATTCCCATATTCCAGGACTGATGACCATATCACTCTGGTCCCTTTAATCCCACAAACCAACCAACTTCGCTGACAAAATGGCGCGAAAGAAAAGACACTTGTACTAATCTCAGTCACCACACTGCCACCACCGCCTAATGATTCGTGGGGAAAGGACTTAGACATAACACTTTATTTAAACAATTCCATGCAGGTGTGTTCACCACAAGGTCAGGACTCCAAGTTTCTTATTACAAATCGCAACCACCAGAGAGCGCTCTCATCTGTGACGTAATCAAAGATGGCGACACCCAGTGTATTGACCACGAGGTCCGGACTCCAACTGGCTTAATACATATCGTCGTCACCAGAGAGACCCACTGTGACGTCATCCAAGATGGCGACCGTGACGTCAATCAAGATGGCTGCACCCAGTGTATCCACCACATGGTGTAAGATTGTACACTTGGCCTACCTGCACCAACCTAACCTCCCATCCCCAAGAAATGGCGGGAGGTTCAAATTCCAGAATGATAATGGCGGGAAAACCGGATTTGTCTTTATTATTATTTAAATAATATCATTCTGGTATGTTCGCCACGAGGTCTGGACTCCTAACTGCCTTAGTTCAGATTCTCGTCAGCAGATGGTGCCCACCTTACGTCAGAACATGATGCCTGTATCGTTATTCAAGATGACTGCACCCGCAGCGCCCACCACCACGAGGTCCAGAGTCTCCCTCATATCGCCTGCACCACAGGACGCCACCGTGACGTCCACTGTCTCTCACCCCACCTCACAGCCGTCAGCAGCAGTCTGCGCACTCCAGTGGCCAGTCGGACCGCGTGGGTCCAGTGACTTAAACATGTTTTGCTCGTTCGAACGTGCCGACTGCGAAGTCACAACGGTAGGTTGTCCGTTCACCACATGTATTCGTCCTTCCCACACGTTTCACGCCAAAATTGTTCGCCTGAGAGTGGAATCTTCCCCAACGTCACACAACCACTGGTCCACCACGTGTCTTGCTCGACAAAGAACGCTCTCGCTAAGTTAACTGACACAAGATCGTCTGATCTCTATCGTTCCCGCGCATTATAACCAGACAGACACCGCCACCCCGTGGACGTACGAACGCTTACGTCATACACCCTCGGTTGCCACCTCCATACGTGCGTCGGACATAGTCTTCTGTAAATATGCTAAACCCCACATTGCACATCTAACCTATCAATTGCCTTGGCACTTAATTAGATTTCAATTTTAATAATATTAAATAATTTAATTTACAGTTTCACATAGGCATGAAAATGTGTTCAACAACCAACTTTCAACTACTTTTCAAGGATCAGACCGCCACCTCTTCCTAGGAATCCTCACCGAGTTTGAATTCTGGCAGTAAAGAAGGTCACTTGCATCTTCGCTACCAACCTAAGAAAACTGCGCGTAAAGAAAGGACACTTGTACTAACCTCAGCCACCCGACCGCCACTTCCTTCTAGGATCAGGCGCCAAGTGTGAAATCCGCCAGTAAACAAAGCTCACTTTCGTTTTCGCTAACAACATAAGAAAATTGCTGCAAACGAAGCTCACCACCACCACCACCACCACTAACCAAAGTCACCAGACCGTGAAGTCTCTCTTGTGGTTCCTGTTTACGTACTCCACGTCGACGTCTGCTCATAGGTACGTATCGTCGGTAGGTTTTTCAGGCTTTACTTCCTGACTTGACAGCGACGACGGTCCGATGAGGTGCGGGCCTTGTGTTTTGCTATTGCTGCGAGTCTCGTAAATATCGCTTTTATTTAGTAATTTTCTCGGCTAAAACTCTTCCCTTTTATGATTACGACAGCCTGCGCCACCTAACGGAGGGAGTGGGGACGTCAAAGAGTCACAAAAGTTCATATTAAGCAGTCTGTAAAACACGTAAACGTTCAGTTAGCGTGTTAGTTAATGCCTACGCTTTCCGCCAGAGGGTGCTGACTTACTGCTGAATAGCTTTGGTTCCGTAGAATCTTTACTAATTAGTACTAGGTAAATGAAATAAGTACAACACTCTTGTACTTCACTTTCAGTCTATGTTCAAGGATTAAGTTGGTGATGGATGATGGTCTATTTCAAAGGTTCCTAGCCTGGAGAAATCTAAATAGCACCGCAAATACCGATAAGCCCGCGCCCTACGTCCAGATTCGCAATTAACGGCACACGACACTTTCAAAAGTTCACACATTAATATCTGAATACCGGTACCTCTGAATTCCCTCTATCAGCAGATAATTTGAGTTTATGTCGGCTATACGTCTGTAATGTTCCAATCTAGCGCTAAAGTACTGAAATCCTCTTAATACTCCGTTGCTACCAACAGTCAGAGATCGTACGCTGCATCACTTTTAATCTCCGTAATATTCTAACAGTTTATCGTGAATCTTAACACGATAAGTCGAATCTATTTATTATATCGCTGACTGACACGAAACAATAAAGGAAAAAAGGTGGCAATAATGACGATCAGGCCTTTTTACAGGTTTTTCATCACGAGTTTAACGTCACTGCCTTTTCCATGACGGAGCTTCCGTGGCTTGGCTGTACTTAGACGTTAAACTACTTGCTGATATACTGCAATTTTGATCTGCAATTACCGAACTCTGATTCTACACTATCTTCCCCTCTAAAAACTCTATTCTTAATTTTAAACTATTCCTTTTCTAGTTTTATCACTGTAAACAGAACCGAGGTGTTACATTGCCCCCCCCCCCCCCCCCAGAATGGTAGCCGTTTACTTGTTGCACGGTTAGCATTCTTCTAATACCATAAGGGTTACTACCTATGCTAACTTTTTCTTTATTTTGCATTTTGGCTATCCTTTGCGACTTGTTTCTTTTTCTTTTTCTTATGTCAGGGGCCATGGGAGGGTAATGTATTTCAGTAAATGTGCTTTTGGGTGCTTTAGCTTGTTTTGTTATGGATCTTGGTTTTTCTTTCATTGTGATGATATGCGAATGAATACATCGATCTTTGACCACGACGCATGTACATGCCGCAGATATTTCAAACTAAATGTACATTAATTTGTTACATGTTGGGTGGGTAGCCACCACTTATAAATTTCATGTACATATTTCATGTGTCTTGAGACTTGATAGGGGCCCAGCAGCAAGCAGCGTTATGAAGGTCCACATCACATCACCCGGTTGGGCTGCAGCTGTACTGCGGAATGCAGTGAGGACTTTTTTCTTCTTATGAGCCTACATAACAATGCAGTTACATCACTAGTTTCAAATGGCAGACAGATTCTTGTGTTACTTTTTATGTATTCGACAGCTGGCCGTCTCTTGATTTGGCTATCCGTCCATGCTGTCGAACCGTTAGTATTCTTGATTAGACATCTCTCGTTTGACTATTGACGGCTTCCGTCTATTCACAGTACCTAATGCTCTGACTACTTTAATTATTACGTAAATTTACGGCAACACTTCAAAGACTACTGTCTTGCAGTACTATTCATTATAACTTTGATGTCTATCCATCACCCAATAACACTGTTTGTGAAAGTGAAATACTTAATAATATCAGAGTTTATGATACGTAGGCTTCTGTCTATTTTCAATACCTTTCATCATAATCGTTATCCAACACTAAGAATATATTAATGAAGTATCAAAGTTAACTCATTAAAATGAAATTAATCAACAACACAACTCATTTCTACAAGTAACTTACCAATTACCATAATACAATTACTTCACATTTCAATACCATTCGTGTTCGATGACCACAAATCATCGAAACATCTTACATCTAGAACCAAGTATTATTTTATAAAAAAATTCAGTTCACATGTAGAATATTTTTAATCTGTATGAGGGTACAACCCTTTTATTTTCAACTGATCTTGTGATTTGCCTAATAAGCAGCTTCCTCCGTGAGGAGTTCCTAAGATTTTGAATGGTCCTTCGTATAACATAAGCCATTTCTTATGCCTACGGTAAATTTTTGACGATTTCAAGTGAGTCTTTAAGAGTACCAAATCTCCAACGTTGTAGCTAACAATTCTGTTCAGTGTCCGGTCGTATCTAGCTTTGCGTTTGTTGGCTTTCAAGGTTAATCTATGTTTGACAGTACGTAACATTTTCTCTCGATTCAGTTGGCTAGAAGTGCAGCTAGGCAGTGACTTAAACGATGAATCATCTGCTTCGCTTATTCCTATTACATGACATGGTGAAACCCGGTACTGGTTTGATGTAGTTGGTTATTCATTTTTCGAACATTGGCAATAAATCGATCAATTTAGTATGTTTCCTCCTCGCGTGCACTCGTACAAACTTATTGAAATATCTAAATAACTTCTCGACTGGCGAGGATTATGGGTGAAAGCGACTAACAAAAATACATTTGACATTCAATTTAGACAAACCATCCTTCCATATGTTACTGACAAAATGAGATGCATTGTCTGTCAGTACCGCCTTTGGTTTCCCAACCACTGGCACATACTTATTACTAAATATATTTCATAACTGCCTGGTGTTGGTACTTCGAAGCTGCTATGACTTCACATGTTTGGAAAATAATTCATAAAATGCAGCTGCGTGTCTAAGGCTCCCTCTCGACTTGGTCAAGGGTCCAATGACATCGAACGATACTAAATTTAACAATTGCTTAGGCACTATAGGATGTAATTTACCTTACGGAACTTCCCTTTACAGATTTTTGAAGTAACAATGTTCACTGATCTCCGCCACTCACCCCTCAGGTCCACAACGTCCCCATGAATGATGAACACACCAACATAGATCGCTAATATGTACCTTAGGTATACATACTCTCCATTTATATTCACTACCTGTAATCCTATGGTACAGAACATCATCAACTAACTTATAATTATTCTTAACTACATGTTGATTTTCATTATTCAGTAAGGTAATAACTTTACCCCAAACTGGATCTAGGCGTTAGATCTTACATACATCCGTACACATTATTCGAAAACTTTTCTTAAGACGGACTACGTCCATCTGCATTACATTAAAATTATTAGTGGCATTAGATATTTCAGTACGTTCACTCAAACCAGGTGGCAATCTGGGTAAAGCATCTGCTACGACGTTAGATTTGTCACTGATATATTTGATGCCACTGATATATTTGATATCAATATCGTACTCTCGTAGCAATAGATACCACCGAAGTAGTCTACTATGCAATAATTTGCAATTCATCGTAAAGGACAGCGCTTTATGATCAGTATAGATGTTTATCCTACGTCCGTAGACGGAATAACAGAATTTGTGTAGCGACCAGACAATAGCCAAAATTTCTAACTCGGTTACTGTGTATGCTCTCTCACAACTACTTCGAATCCGACTTACAAATCCTATAATGGAAATATTATCTAAATCGTTGCCCTCATCATTTCAGAAAAGCATAGAGCCGATGCCCGTAGCAGACGCATCGGACATTATACTGAATGTTTTATTCAAGTCAGGGTGTGCAAGCATTTTAGCATTCAACAAAGCGCTACGTATCCTTTCAAAACTGGCTGTACATTCGTCAGTCCACATCCATGGTACTTTCTTTCGCAATAACCTCAACAAACTATCATCGTTTAATATCTTATTAGGTAAAAATGGACGAAAGAACCACGCCATACCTAAATACGCTTTAAGTTGTCTCTTGTCCTTAGGATATGGCAATTTTCTAATTACGTCAAGTTTCTTAGGATTTGGCATTATTCCTTGCGGAGTTATCATGTCACCTAAAAATTTTATTTTATTTTTTCCAAACTTAGACTTGTTCAAGTTAACCGTTAGACCAAATTCTTTGAATTTTTCAAATGCTTTCTTTAACAATTCAAGGTGGTCCTCCCAAGTTTGGGTTGCTATCAACAAATCGTCCACGTAAGTGGTCACAGATTGTAATAATTCGGGACCTAGGACCGTATCCAGGGCAGCCGTGATAAAAACTCCTCCGCTGATGTTGACTTCGAACGGCAAGACCCTAAACTGATAACTGCGTCCGGCGAAAATATATGCCGTATACTTCCGAGAATCTTCTGAAATCATCTAAATTCTCAGATCTTGTCATTACGGGTTTTACTATTTTATTAATGTCGCGGGCAACTAAAACTAGTCTAACACTCCCGTCAGCTTTAATAACTGGAACTATCGGACAACTTTATGGTGAATTCGAAGGTTCAATAATCTTCCACTCTAACATTTTCTTTATCTCTCTAGCTACCAACACCTTTTTTGATGATGGTACAGAATACGACACTCGACAGTTCGTTTGGTGGGGATACAGTTCAAACTTGTATATAAAATCTTTAATTATGCCTGTTTTAGTAGCAAACACTTCTATATTATGTATTAAAACCTCGCTGAGTTCTACTCTTTGATTTTTAGACAAATACTCGGATTCATTAACCTAGTCGTTAATGGCTTGCTTTATATCCACGGTTTTTTGAGCACCCAAATAGCATAGTTGGTTTAATCTATTACAATTTTCGGTCGTGTCAGATGTCTCAATGATTACCTGAAAACTACGGGAATACTTTCTGGTAAGCTCGAGGCTCTTTATAAATTTAATTCCTACTCTTTGGTCGTCAATTACTAGAGAACACGTTCCTTGATTAAGGTTCAGTATTGCCTTGTGATCCCTTAATAAATCCCAACCCCAAATGCAATCGTAGGATAGTCTTGTGGCGATTAAATAATTTACGTTCAACTTATGTCCCTTTAGATCTATCTGTACTATGGTCTGGAGGGCTAAGCGGGCTCCTACAGCACCTGACACCACGCAATTTGATACTGGTAACATAGGTAAAGCTTCCATTTTCCTAAGTTGATCGAACAAATTGCGGCTCATAACACACGTGGTAGCTCCGGTATCTATTAGAATATCAATATATCTTCCGCAAATGTTCCCCTTTATGGTGGCCTATATAACCTCATGCGTTTATGGAGCTTTCTTTGTTGGTATAGCTAATAGTTCCTTTCTAATGTCGACGAAACCTCAATTCTGGAATGGTTGAATTCATTTTGCCGCCCTGCCCATCACCAGTCAGTGTCGGAAGGCTTACATGAACTGGGCTAAGTTTGTTGGTGATTGACGTGATGTACCTGGTTGCTCCTCGACCACTACGACACGTACATCATCATTTTGATTACCCCATTCACTACTATTGACATATGGCCTAATCTCTGGTGCTCTTTGCTCAGGTACCATACTGTTTCAGGTATTACACTTGGTATATTTCGTAACAGTTGTTTCCAAGGAGTCGGCGCTGAATTATTCCACCTTAACGCTCTCTGTTCATCATTATCCACTGAATTCCCTTTAAACTTCCATTTCCGATTGCCGGTATTAGCAATTCCAACTATTATTATTCCCATTACATTGATTATTCGAGCCATATCCGTTGAAATTATTAGGTTGCTTGCTTCTCCTATTAAAATTCCCCTTTCCGTTTCCATTGCTATTACGACCATTATCAGATCTAAACTCCTGGAAATTGGAATAAGAACACCGTGAATTCATTGTTCCAGGAAGGGCAAACTTTATTGACACATTCCTGGGGTCAGGTACATCACATGATCACACTGACAGAACCACAGGCACATAGACACAGGCAACAGAGCATGCACAATGTCGGCACTAGTACAGTGTATATCCACCTTTCGCAGCAATGCAGGCTGCTATTCTCCCATGGAGACGATCGTAGAGATGCTGGATGTAGTCCTGTGGAACGGCTTGCCATGCCATTTCCACCTGGCGCCTCAGTTGGACCAGCGTTCGTGCTGGACGTGCAGACCGCGTGAGACGACGCTTCATCCAGTCCCAAACATGCTCAATGGGGGACAGACCCGGAGATCTTGCTGGCCAGGGTAGTTGACTTACACCTTCTAGAGCACATTGGGTGGCACGGGATACATGCGGACGTGCATTGTCCTGTTGGAACAGCAAGTTCCCTTGCCGGTCTAGCAATGGTAGAACGATGGGTTCGATGACGGTTTGGATGTACCGTGCACTATTCAGTGTCCCCTTGACGATCACCAGAGGTGTACGGCCAGTGTAGGAGATCGCTCCCCACACCATGATGCCGGGTGTTGGCCCTGTGTGCCTCGGTCTATGCAGTCCTGACTGTGGCGCTCACCTGCACGGCGCTAAACACGCATACGACCATCATTGGCACCAAGGCAGAAGCGACTCTCATCGCTGAAGACGACACGTCTCCATTCGTCCCTCCATTCACGCCTGTCGCGACACCACTGGAGGCGGGCTGCACGATGTTGGGGCGTGAGCGGAAGACGGCCTAACGGTGTGCGGGACTGTAGCCCAGCTTCATGGAGACGGTTGCGAATGGTCCTCGCCGATACCCCAGGAGCAACTGAGTCCCTAATTTGCTGGGAAGTGGCGGTGCGGTCCCCTACGGCACTGTGTAGGATCCTACGGTCTTGGCATGCATCCGTGCGTCGCTGCGGTCTGGTCCCAGGTCGACAGGCACGTGCACCTTCCGCCGACCTCTGGCGACAACATCGATGTACTGTGGAGACCTCACGCCCCACGTGTTGAGCAATTCGGCGGTACGTCCACCCGGCCTCCCGCATGCCCACTATACGCCCTCGCTCAAAGTCCGTCAACTGCACATACGGTTCACGTCCACGCTGTCGCAGCATGCTACCAGTGTTAAAGACTGCGATGGAGCTCCGTATGCCACGGCAAACTGGCTGACACTGACGGCGGCGGTGCACAAATGCTGCGCAGCTAGCGCCATTCGACGGCCAACACCGCGGTTCCTGGTGTGTCCGCTGTACCGTGCGTGTGATCATTGCTTGTACAGCCCTCTCGCAGTGTCCGGAGGAAGTATGGTGGGTCTGACACACCGGTGTCAATGTGTTCTTTTTCCCATTTCCAGGAGTGTATTACCCTTGCAAAAGCCCTTGCAATAATGACTATTGGCAAAATTACCTACAGAATGAACATTAAATCCACAGCTACCGCAATTATACTGCCCTAAATGCTTTATGTCTTCGTACATTACGTCTTCGTCTCAACTACGGATAAGAAATTTTCTAAATCTTCATCTGCCACGTTAATTAACTTTTCTCTAATACTAATCGGTAATTTTCCAATTAGGATACGCAGTACCTATGTGACATTGCTTCATCCCAGTAATGGATTTTGTTGAGATATTTTTCAAAGTATTTTCTCAAACTTACCTTTTTTGGGTTATCATATTCGGATTATAAATTTCATTGTGTAAGGGGCTCTGTCTACTCTTTAACTGTATTTAGCTACTAATAACTTTTCAAATTCCTCGCACGTATTACAGTTCTCAACCACTTCGGCCGCACAAAATGCTACTTTTCCTGCCTTTTTGGACACAATAAAGTGTAATTTGTCCCTCTCCGTCCAACCTCTTGGGAATATATTCCTAAACGACCTAATGCATACCACTGGGTGTGTGGATCCCTTCTCGTCATCAAAGATGTGAAATTGCCTGGTCTTAAAGATGTTATTCTCTACCTTCATCCTATCACACAACGAATAACAAGACTCGTGATACCTATCAGGATCTTGACTCAAACCACGATTTTTAGTAGCAGGATGAACATTAAATTGTACTCTCCTATCTTCACTAACATTCTATCGCAGTCGGTCATTGTTCAATCGTTTATTATTATTCTGATTCGGAAATTCAAAAACATTCTGTGATGTTCGTTGGAACCGATCGTGCATTTTCTGTTTGAATGCGCGCAGTCGTAAACTCTGCCACGTTTTTAGTCGTGTTAAATTCATCTGTATATCTTTCCACAAAATCAGGTTCGCTATCGGTATTTACCTTATCTGATATAGATAATTTTCCTTCCGTTAAAGTCTGTATTACTACCTTTTCAACTTCAGCGTTTTTCGTTTCTAGCCACTGAGCCATTTCCGTTTTAAATTTATCTGACTGTTCAGTTAGAAAATCCTTGACTTCTTCTTTTGTCGAAGTATTTAATTTTTAAAACTTCTGAGTTAAAACTGATACACTTTCCCTCGTTTGGTTTTGACCTAATTTTACATTTACTAGCTCTTCGTTAATTTTCTCTACAGTCTCGTTGATTTTAGCTTGCATTTCAGAAACTTTTATTACCCGGTCTTCCACTCCGGTAACTCTTTCCTCTACAAGCTCCTTAAACTAATTATAGCGCCGCTCGTGCGCTTGAATGATATCATTTAGTCCCTTTTTAAATGATCCGTCCCTTTCCTGCTGCTGTTCTAAAAATTTTGCTAACAGGTCGTCTCTACTCTTATCACGATCTTCCCTTTCTTTTTCTTTCTCTCGTTCTTTAGCTTTCCTTTCTTTTTCCTTCTCCGCTTCTCGTGCTTCCCTTTCTTTATCTCTAACGCTCTGTTGAAGCACAAAGTAACGTATCATGTCCTCCAGACTATTACTCTCAGTGCTAGTACTACCTTTCGATATCCATCCACTATGAGTTTCGTCTCGGGTATTGAGATTATCCGCTATGGTTGGGCAAGAACTAGTTCCATCGGTCGCCCCCCGGCTTGAATCCACATTCTTTTCCATTGCAGTAAAGCGATCTACAGATTCTACCTGCCTTGCATTATCATTCACACGTTCTACTGATTCAAAACTCATAGAATCACCACCTCGCGCATTCCGATCCACATTCCTATCGCTCCCGTTCTCCTTATATAAACCCTTTATAATATAACGGCACACACTGATTAAAAAAATTAATCACACTTCCAAAGCATACATTTAACAATACAACAGGCACGGTAGTTGGGAAATTAAATCAATACCTCATACTAGTACATTCACAATGTTTAATCTACGACAAGTATAGGAATGAGTTGTACTGCTGGTCAACGACACTACGCAATTACCTCAAATAATTAGCCAAGTCGTTGGATAGCGATTACAGTACCTTGTTCCTGCACTCGTGTTCACGCTCCAGGTAGGTTGTCCACTCGACCTTCGTTACAAACTTTTTAAAGGTTTTTCATCACAAGAGTTTAACGTCACTGCCTTCTCCATGACGGAGCTTCCGTGGATTTGCTGTACTAAGACGTTAAACTACTTGCTGATATACTATTATTTTGATCTGCATTTACCGAATCCTGATTCTACACTATTTTACCCTCCAAAAATGCTGTTCTTAATTTTAAATTACTCTTTCTATAGCTTTTATCACTGTAAACTGAACCAAGGTGTTACAACGGCCACCTCTTCCTAGGGGCAGGTGGTAAAAGGACTCAGCCCACACTAGGCTGATGGAGGGAGGAAGGAGTGTACTTTCTTTATTTGCGAGCAATTTATTTAGGGATGGAGTATATGTATCACAGAACACACGCCCTGACATGCCGCACAGCATACAGACCTGCAAACCACTCCTACATAACTCATGTATGAAGCTCTACAAACACACACTTCCTAATTGCAAACCGTCAAAAATAACACAATGCACAGCCTACAGATATGCGAACCACTCATAAACAATGCACAGCATTTACGTCCATATAGCCATTGTTGTGGTCTTCAGTCCTGAGACTGGTTTGATGCAGCTCTCCATGCTACTCTATCCTGTGCAAGCTTCTACATCTCCCAGTGCCTACTGCAACCTACACCCTTCCGAATCTGCTTGGTGTATTCATCTCTTGGTCTCCCTCTACGATTTTTTCCCTCCACGCTGCTCTCCAATACTAATTTGGTGATCCCTTGATGCCTCAAAACATGTCCTACCAACCGATCCCTACTTCTGGTCAAGTTGTGCCACAAACGTCTCTTCTCCCCAATCCTATTCAATACTTCCTCATTAGTTATGTGATCTACCCATATAATATTCAGCATTCTTCGGTAGCACTACATTTCGAAAGTTTCTATTCTCTTATCGTCTAAACTATTTATCGTCCATGTTTCACTTCCATACATGGCTACACTCCATACAAATACTTTCAGAAACGAATCCTATACTCGATGTTAACAGATTTCTCTTCTTCAGAAACGCTTTCCTTGCCATTGCCAGTCTACATTTTATAGCCTCTCTACTTCGACCATCGTCAGCTATTTTGCTTCCCAAATAGCAAAATTCCATTACTACTACAAGTGTCTCACTTCCTAATCTAATTCCCTCAGCATCACTCGACTTAATTCGACTACATTCCATTATCCTCGTTTTGCTTTTGTTGATGTTCACCTTATATCCTCCTTTCAAGACGCTATCCATTCCATTCAACTCCTCTTCCAAGTCCTTCGCTGTCTCTGAGAGAATTACAATGTCATCGGCGAACCTCAAAGTTTTTATTTCTTCTCCATGGATTTTAATACCTACTCCGAATTTTTCTTTTGTTTCCTTTACTGCTTGCTCACTATACAGATTGAATAACATCGGGGAGAGACTATAACCTTGTCTTACTTCCTTACCAACAACTGCTTCTCTTTCACGTCCCTCGACTCTTCTAACTGCCATAGCCTTTCGCTCCCTGTATTTTACCCCTGCCACCTTTAGAATTTGAAAGACAGTATTCCAGTCAACATTGTCAAAAGCTTTCTCTAAGTCTACAAATCCTAGAAACGTAGATTTCCCTTTCCTTAGTCTTTCTTCTAAGATAAGTCGCACGGTCAGTATTGCCTCACGTGTTCCAGTGTTTCTACGGAATCCAAACTGATCTTCCCTGAGGTCAGCTTCTACCAGTTTTTCCATTCGTCTGTAAAGAATTCGTGTTAGTATTTTGCAGCTGTGGCTTATTAAACTGATTGTTCGGTAATTTTCACATCTGTCACCAGCCGCTTTCTTTGGGATTCGAATTATTATATTCTTCTTGAAGTCTGAGGGTATTTCGCTTGTTTCATACATCTTGCTCACCAGATGGTAGAGTTTTGTCAGGACTGGCTCTTCCAAGGCCGTCAGTAGTTCCAATGGAATGTTATCTACTCAGGGGGGCTTGTTTCGACTCAGGTCTTTCAGTGCTACATCAAACTCTTCACGCAGTATCGTATCTCCCATTTCGTCTTCATCTACATCCTCTTCCATTTCCATAATATTGTCCTTAAGTACATCACCCTTGTATAGACCATCTATATACTCCTTTCAGCTTTCTGCTTTCCCTACTTTGCTTAGAACTGGGTTTCCATCTGAGCTCTTGACATTCATACAAGTGGTTCTTTTATCTCCAAAGGTCCCTCTAATTTTCCTGTAGGCAGTACCTATCTTACCTCTAGTGAGATAAGCCTCTACATCCTTACATTTATCCTGTAGCCATCCTTGCTTAGCCATTTTGCACTTCCTGTCGATCTCATTTTTGAGACGTTTGTATTGCTTTTTGCCTGCTTCATTTATTGCATTTTTATATTTCCTCCTTACATCAATTAAATTCAATATTTCTTCTGTTACCCAAGGTTTTTTACTAGCCCTCGTCTTTTTTTACCAACTTGATCCTCTGCTGCCTTCACTACTTCATCCCTCAAAGCTACCCATTCTTCTTCTACTGTGTTTCTTTCCCCCATTCCTGCCATTTGTTTCCTTACACTTTCCCTGAAACTCGGTACAACCTCTGGTTCTTTCAGTTTATCCAGGTCCCATCTCCTTCAGTTTCCAACTTTTTGCAGTTTCCTCCGTTTTAATCTACAGTTCATAACCAATAGATTGTGGTCGGAGTCCACATCTGCCCCTGGAAATGTCTTACAATTTAACACCTGGTTCCTAAATCTTTGTCTTACGATTATACGAGGGTCAGTCAAAAAGTAATGCCTCCTATTTTTTTTCTACGTTTAATTGTCACGAAATTTAAATGCAATTACATAGGTTGAAAACCACAACATTGAGGATCATTTTGTCATTTTTCAATGTAATCTCCGCCCATCTCTACAGTTTTGGTCCATCTTTGAACAAGGGCATGTATCCCAGCACGGTAAAAATCACAGCTCTGCTTCCTAAGCCATTGACGCACGGATGTTTTGACGGCCTCCTCATCTTCAAAATGAATCCCACGATGAGCTTCTTTTAGTGGCCCGAACAGATGGAAGTCTGATGGTGCCAGGTCAGGGCTGTATGGGGGATGAGGCAAAACTTCCCATCCAATTTTGACAATCTCGTCAGAGGTGTGACGACTGGTGTGTGGTCTTGCATTGTCATGCAAAAGAAGAACATCTGCCATTGATTTTGTTGGGCGAACTCGCTGAAGACGTGCTTTAAGTTTTTTGAGGGTTGTGACGTATTGAACAGAATTTATTGTGCATCCCTGCTCCAAAAAATCAACCAGAATCACACCCTCTGTATCCCAGAAAACTGTTGCCATAACTTTCCCTGCCGATCGCACAGTTTTGAATTTTTTCTTCCTCGGCGAGCTTGTGTGACGCCACTCCATTGACTGCCTCTTTGATTCGGGTTCAAAAAAATGCACCCATGTTTCGTCCCCGGTCACAATTTTTTTCAGAAACTCCTCTCCCTCCAAACGGAAGCGCTGCAAGTGTTGGGAGGCTATTGTTTTCCTTGCCTCTTTATTCTGATCGGTTAACATTCTTGGAACCCACCGTGCACAAACTTTTGAGTACTCAATTGTTTAATAATCGTGATCACACTGCCTTTACTAAGAGAAATAGTGCGACACACTTCATCTGCAGTCACCCGACGGTCACCACGAATGTCATCAACTTGCTGAATGTTGTGTGGAGTCACTGCACTCACCGGCCTGCCGCTCCGCTTTTCGTCAGTCAACGGTGTTTGCCCTTCAGCTTCCTTACAACGACGAACCCATCGTCTAACAGTGCTGACATCCACTGTCACAACACCATACACCTTCTTCAGTCTTTCATGAATGCGTATGGGCGTTTCACCTTCTGCATTCAAGAATTCAATCACACAACGCTCTCTCAAACGAACATCGATGTCGGCCATCTTACAAACTTCTGCTGTGCTGCCACCTGTTGACACAGAAAGTTACTACTGCAGTGGATTGCAGAAGAAGGTTTGAGGAATGGCGCCAAATTCAAATTTTTCACTTAACTTAATTTTTTTAAGTAGAAAAAAAATGGGAGGCATTACTTTTTGACCGACCCTCGTATAATCTATTTGATACCCTTTAGTATCTCCAGGGTTCTTCCATGTATACAACATTCTTTCATGATTCTTATACCAAGTGTTAGCTATGATTAAGTTGTGCTCTGTGCAAAATTCTACCACGTGGCTTCCTCTTTCATTTCTTTGCCCCTGTCCATATTCACCTACTACGTTTCCTTCTCTCCCTTTTCCTACTATCGAATTCCAGTCACCCATGACTATTAAATTTTCGTCACCCTTCACTATGTGAATAATTCCTTTTATTTCATCACACATTTCTTCAATTTCTTCGTCATCTGCACAGCTAGTTGGCATATAAACTTGTACTACTGTAGTAGGTATGGGCTTCGTATCTATCTTGGCCACAATAATGCGTTGACTATGCTGTTGGTAGTAGCTTACCTGCATTCCTATTTTCCTATTCATTATTAAACCTACTCCTGCATTACCCCTATTTGATTTTGTGTTTATAACCCTGTAGTCACCTGACCAGAAGTCTTGTTCCTCCTGCCACCGAACTTCACTAATTCCCACTATATGTAACTTTAACTTATCCATTTCCCTTTCTAAATTTTCTAACCTACCTGCTCGATTAAGTGATCTGACATTCCACGCTCCGATATATATAGCCATACAACTCCTAAATTGTCATAATAATAATAAATGTAAAAGAGTTAGCTTGCTAATCGTCAACTGTCGAAATCATTCACTAGCCTTTATTTAAACAACTACAGGCAACACCACCAACAAGTGTATTTACCACTGAGTCCATAGCCCAATTGACGTTGTTCATATCGATGCCACTAGATGACACTGTAGTGACGCAAGTACCGTAATCTAAGATAGCGCCACCTAGTGTGTTCACCACGAGTTCCATACCCCCACTGTCCTAGTACACTTCCTCACCACCAGAGGATGCCACTGTGACACCAACTGATGACAGAAGTACAGTTATCCATGATGGTAGTAAACAGTGTGGTCTCCACTAGGTCTACAATGCTGTTATCCATTTCGTGACGTAAATCAAGATCGTTAGGGAAAACGACTCAGCCTGCTCAGGGCTGCTGGGGGGAGTAACGAAGTTCACTCTATTCAGTTTCAACTATTTTCTTTAGCGATCGAATATATCCGACACACTGATACAAAACATCTACCCTAATGTGTTTGGCGTCACAATACACAGTCTGCAGACATGCGAACAACTCCTAATTTCAGTACTCAATAGCAAAATGTTCCTACAGAATGCAGTACACATATGTGCAAACACGCTCTGTACTCATATACTATCCAAATAACGCATGGCACAGCTTACAGGGCCGCTTGCAAAATAACGCAACCGACACACACGGATTAGATGATTATATTAGATTAGATTAATTATTCATTCCATAGACCCATAAAAGAGGGAATCCTCCTAGTTGTGGAACATCTCAAATTAACACATTACAAAAATGTAATTAGAAAAACTTGAGTTTCATTAATTTTAATGATCCTCTGTCAATAAACAATAAAATTATGTACATGAATTAAATTTAAACTTCTAATATTTATAGGTTTAATACTTAAATCTGCTTTAATTAAATCCATAATTCAGTCATTTGCTAGATTCTTGACTATTACAACCAAGTATTGTCAAAAATTAAAGTGAATTATTGATTTCAGTGATCCTCAGTTAAGAATAGTAAGATTATGTACAAGATTTAAAATTTAACTACCACTGTTTACAGACTTAAGACATACATCTGCTTTCCATACATCCATCATTCATACAGCAGGTAGTTACTTGGCTGTTAGAACCAAGTATTGTCCAAATTTGAAGTATAATAAATTTTCATTAAAATGGTCTACTGCACTTGTTGAGAAACTCATGGATGGAATAGAAGGAGTTGACCACCAAAAATTCTTTTAATGTATATGTTTAAATTGTGCCTTGTCTGAAACTAAACTCTTAATGGTTGCTGGTAACTTATCGAATATATTCGTTGCTGAATACTGGACTCCTTTCTGGCAAGAGTAAGTGATTTTAAATCTTTATGTATATCGTTTTTATTCCTAGTATTGATAATGTGTACTAAGCAGTTAGTTGAAAAAAATAAATGTATTATTTATAACAAACTTCATTAAGGAAGAAATATACCGAGAAGCTGTGGTTAATATGCCCAGTTCTTAGAATAGGTTTCAACATGATGATCTGGGATTTACACTACTCATTACTCTTATTATATGCCTCTGTACCCTAAAACTTTTTCTCTGTTCGTGGAGTTACCCCAAAATATGATACCATATGACATAATGGAGTGAAAATAAGCAAAACATGCCAGTTTTTTAAATATTTATATCTCCTATGTCTGACATCATTCGCATTGCAAACACAGACTTGTTTAGGCGCTTTAGCAGTTCATTAGTATGTTGCTCCCAACTGAATTTATTATCAAGTTGGCAATCTTGTGAAATCCGACTCCTTTATTCTGACCTTCAGTAGCACAAAACTTCCTGAACATGTTGAAGCTGGCTTCCTTCGCCTTAGTGTGAGGCCTTATTGCCCGACCCCAATGCGCTGTTTTAAATGCCAGCGTTTTGGTCATACCACCTTAGGATGTAAAGGCGAAGCGACTTGTGGCAACTGTGGTAAGGCTGCTATTGAAGGAGTTGGTTGCTCAGGCTAAATGTATTAATTGCTCTGGGAACCACCCTGTTTGGAGTAGGGACTGCCGAATATTTTTAGAGGAACGCAAAGTCCAGGAAATAAAAACAACCAAGCGAATCCCCTATGGTGAGGCCAAGAAGATCTATAAGTCGATGCAACCTCCCACATTTGCTACATCTTTTGCATCCCTGGTTCAGAAGCCTATTCCAAAAGTCTATGCCTCAACGCAGACCGAGGTGCTGAGTGTTGGCACTAACTGCCAGTGCAGTTGCAACGCAGCCAGTGTTTCAGAGCCAGTAGCCCCTACTCGAACGGCAGACAAAGGAACAGTGGCGAACTTGGGCCAGTCCCTGGCGCCTCCAACAGCTGAGGCTGTTCCCAAGCCCAGTGCGCCAATTACAACTCCCACATCAGCTCCCCCAAAGCCCACCAAACCACAGAAAGCTCCTGTACAGCAGCAACAGCGGGTTAAAACCCGTGGTAAACCATCTGACCATGCGGCTGTTGTTTTACGTGAGTCTTCATCTGACTCTTCCCCAGAGTTGATGGAATACGACGTATGTGTGGGGCAATCATCTCGCCCCACGCCTGCCCTCCACCTGCTGCGGTCTCCCCGCCCCGTCGGAGAGACAGGATGAAGGTGCTACCCCCAACATAGATTGCTCCCATACTTCAGTGGAACTTGCAAGGGTTCAGGACGCATGTGGAGGAACTTCGTCTACTCTCTCAGGGTAGATCACTGGTCTCTGTCTCCAGGAGACGTATTTCCATCCCTCATACTCCCCTGAGCTGCGAGGCTGTACACTCCACAAAAAGGACGACCTGCGTGGAGAGAGAGCTAGAGGAGGTGTAGGTATTTTCGTCAGGACGGCCTACCACTCCTCGCCTCTCTCACTTACGACCACTTTACAGGCCGTCGCTGTGTCCGTGCACGTGCGTCATCCATTGACAGTATGTTCACTTTATTTGCCCCCACATAATGCACTTGATGAAGCGGCCCTCACCGACCTTCTGACACAGCTCCCCCAGCCATTCATTATTTGTGGTGATTTTAATGTCCACAATGTGCTTTGGGGCTCTGCAATTACCTGCCCCAGGGGTAGAGTAATTGACAGGCTTCTCCTGCCATCCTGTGCCTACTTGCTCAATGGAGGACAGAGTACTCATTTCTGCACCGCGACTGGGTCGTTCTCTGCCATTGATCCCTCACTTTTCTCTCCTGCTCTTGCCGCCAGTGCTCACTGGGAAGTGGTCGCTGATTTCGCACGGCAGTGATCATTTCCCAATCTGGATTCACCTGCCAGATGGCGTGGCCCCCGAAAGGAGACCACCACGATGCGTGCTCAGTGGAGCTGACTGGACACTTTATAGCCAGTTGGCCCAATTCGAACACTGTGCGAATGTTGAGGTGTGGTTGGATCATATTACCGAAACGGTCCACCACGCCGCTGCAGCATCCATTCCACAGTCCACAGGCCACCGGAAGAGGCCACCTGTGCCTTGGTGGAGCGCCGAATGCCGCTCTCCAATCAGGACCAGGCGTGCGGCTCTGCATCGGTTCACGTGTCGGCCGACTCCTGAGAACCTTGCAGTCTTTCGGGTGGCGAGGGCAAGATGTCGCCGCATTATTCGTGAGAGCAAGAAGGGGTCGTGGCAAAAGTTCCTGAACACCATTAACCGTTCCACCAAAAGTTCCATCGTGTGGAAGACCATCAGGAGACTTTCTGTCAGAGGAGGGAGGTGCCCCATAGCTTCTGTAATGAATAACGGCACTCTCCACACAGATCCGCGAGACATTTCCCAGACTATGGCAGCGTATTTGGCCACAGTTACTGCAACAACCCGTCAGAATCCAGGTTTCCAGCGCCATAGAGCCGTTGCTGAGAGATGTAGTCTGGACTTCCAGTCCACCTGTCATGAAGGTTACAACTGCCCATTTTCTATGTGGGAGCTGGATTCTGTATTGTCTGTAGCTCGTGACACATCCCCTGGTCACGACAGGATACATTACAGTATGCTATGGCACCTCACAATGCGCAACAAAGAAATCCTCCTCGCACTTTTTAATGCCATTTGGGCGTCGGGTCACTTTCCTGACGCGTGGCGTGAGGCAGTTTTAATCCCATTTTTAAAACCTGGGAAAGACCACACGAGCCCAAGTAGCTACCGTAGTGTTGCCCTCATTAGTTGCATAGGGAAGACCTTGGAGCGGATGGTCAACCGCCGCCTTGTCTGGATGTTAGAATCCCGGCAACTCCTTAGTCGCTTTCAGTATGGGTTCAGGAGCTTTCGTTCCACCTTCGATAACTTTGCCCTCCTGGAGGCGGCTATACAAGAAGCTTTCCTACGCCGTCATCACCTTCTAGGTGTATTTTTCGACTTCAAGAAGGCCTACGATAATACTTGGAGGCGTCTCATCCTGGAGCAGCTCCACGAATGGGGTTTTCGTGGTGGTCTTCCTCTTTTTATTCAGTCTTTCCTCTCGCCACGATATTTTCGATACCGAATTGGTGACGTCCTGTCTGATCGCTTTGAGCAGGAGAACGGTGTCCCTCAGGGTAGCGTTTCAAGTGTGACTCTCTTTGCCATCGCTATTAATAGCATTACGTACATAGTGAAAAGTCCTGTCCAGTGTTCTTTGTTTGTGGATGATTTCTCTTTGTTTTGCTCTTCTTCAGGCCTTGCAACGACAACTCGTCAGTTGCAACTTACGATTCGGCGTTTGGATGACTGAGCGCAGAAGGGTGGTTTTAAGTTTTCCACCGAGAAGTCTGTATGTGTTCTTTTTAACCGTTCTCGTTCGATTTTAACCTTTCTTGAGTTGCGGATGAGGGACACTGTTCTTATTTTTAAAGACATGGTGAGGTTTCTGGGGCTCATTTTTGACTCGAAGCTCACTTGGTTACCTCATCTGAAAGACATGAAACGGCGGTCACTTAAGGCTTTAAGTATTTTAAAATGTCTTAGCCACAGTACATCGGGAGCTGACAGGACTTGTCTGCTCCAGTTTTACAGGGCGTTTGTGCGATCTCGGCTCGATTATGGGTGCACGGTGTATGGGTCTGCGAGGCCTTCTTACTTAAAGATGCTGGACGTTGAGCACCATGAAGGGCTTCGGTTGGCCACTGGGGCATTTCGAACTAGCCCCAAACCGAGCCTCTGTGCTGAGGCTGGTGAACCGCCAATTCATATGTGGCGACGGCTACTTACAGTGCGCCAGGCGTATAAAAATTTGTCTACACCATACACCCCTGCATACCATACCGTTGCTCAGCCTCCTCTGGCACAGTTATTTCATAACCGGCAACATGCGACGCAGCCCTATGGGATTCGCGCACAGGATTGCCTCGCTGCGATGCCTATGTCTGGTCTTCTTGTTTTGCGTCGCGGTTGGAGCAGATCTCCACCTTGCTTCCTCCGGAGACCCAAACTTATTTTAGATTTGACTAATTTTAAGAAAGATCGCACACCAGATTTTACATTCCCAACTCTGTTTTTTTAACATTTTAGATGTGCATCACGGTTTCATTGTCGTTTACACTGATGGCTCCAAACAGGAGAATTTCCATGGCTGTTCTGTAGTGTTCTCTGATCAAGTTACCCGGATTCGCCTCCCTGCTGAATATACCGTTTTCGCAGCGGAGCTCCACGCGATCCTGAAGGCACTGGAGCAGATGAATCGTGTTCGGGGCGATCGATTTCTTCTCTACTCCGATTCTCTTAGTGCCTTACAATCATTGCAGAATCTGTACCCAACTGAGGAGATGGTCCAGCTGATACATGACCAACTGTACTTGCTCCAACGGCGGGGTACAGAAGTATCCTTCTGCTGGGTGCCTGGTCATGTCGGCATATGGGGCAATGAACAGGCCGATCAGGCTGCCAAGGAGGTCTGCAGAGAGCAGGATGTGGTCCACTGTCCTATTCCCTTGCAGTCAGTCATCGCTGCACTCCACAGGAAGTGCATGGAGTTGTGAGAGGAGGAATGACTGGCGGTGACGGCCAGTAAACTGCGGTTGATAAAGTCAACCACTCGGCCGTGGCGTTCCTCCTGCCGGTTGCTCAGGCAGAAGGAGGTGGCCCTCACACGTCTTCGGATCGGGCACTGTCCTCTCACACATAACTTTTTATTACGGCGGGAGTATCCTCCGTTTTGTGATGCTTGTGGTGTGCACATCTCTGTCCGGCACATTTTAACAGACTGCATTTTATACCGTGATGCACGGGCAGAAGCACAAGTTGATGGGGATCTGCCTTCTGTTTTAGCTAATGATGAGACGTGTGTGTCTAGGGTTTTTAAGTTTTGTGACGTGTCTGGACTCTGGCCTAAACTTTTAGGCTGGAGGTTTTAGTGTATTGCAGAGTAGCTGACTCCTCCCCTTTTTTCCTTGCGGTCAGCCAGCCACTTCCATCTGCTACATTGTTTTAGCTCCCTCTATCATTTTCTTCCTGTGTTGTCCATGTTTTACGGCTGACGCTCTGCTTCATCCCACGCTTTGGTGTGGGTAACCACATGTTTTTCAACGATTGTTACCCATGTTTTCTGTTTCTTTTTATATTCCTGTTCTGGGATTTTTCTTGACATCCGTCTCACTATGTTACTGAACGGGCGCTGAAGACCTTGCTGTCGTGCGTCCAAAACTCCTCTACTACTACTACTCTACCAAGAATTTTCCACTCTCAACTTCTCCTGTTTCCATGTCATCATATTTTATACACACACCAGAAGGAAATCTCTTGGAAGTTCTAAACTTCATATAGTGGGTCTTTTCAAGGTTTAATGTCAGTGAATTGGCTATGAACCACTTATTAATGTCAGTAAAAATTCGATTAGCTGCCCTTTCTAAATTTATATTTGATTTACTATTTATTGCAATGTTTGTATCATCTGCAAATAAGACAAACTTGGCATCTGGTAATGTATCAGATGACAGATCATCAATATACACAAGAAACAGTAGTGGACCTAGTATGGAACCTTGGGAACTCCACATGTAATTTCTTCCCAGTCAGATGATCTCTGATTGCTTACTGCTGAAGTGTTACATAGTGACACCCTTTGTTTTATATTAGTACGATGTGACTGAAAACACTTTGCACCGCTACTAGTGACGTCATAATATTTTAATTTACTTATAAGAATGCTGTGATTCACACAGTCAAACGCCTTTGACAGGTCACAGAATATGCCAGTTGCCTCTAATTTGTTGTCCAATAAGTTAAGGACATTTTCGCTGTAATTGTAAATAAGACGCTTGAGCACATCCTTTTCAAAGATTTTGGAAAAAGCTGGCAAAAGTGAGATCGATCAGTAATTTGACGGCATTTCTTTATCCCCTTTCTTGTGGAGAGGTATAACTTCAGCATATTTAAGCCAGTCCGGGAATGTTCCTGTGACAGGTGATTGATTACACAAATCAGTTAGGATATGACTAGGCTCACATGAACACTCTTTTATGAACTTTGTTGATATATTATCATAACCACTAGAATACTTTGATTTCAAGGACTTTATGATGGATTCTATTTCTTTGGGTGAAGTAAGTGTCAATTCCATTTTACTGAGATTGCTTGTGTGCACTGGTCTCAGATATTCCTTTGCATTGTTTTCTGAACCTGACAACCTCATGCTGTCAGTAACAGAGACAAAATACTTGTTTAAATGGTTTGCAACACAACATGTGTTTGTTACCGGGGTTTCATTTATTTTTAGAGCTATTTGTTCCTCCTCATTTATGGTCTTACCTGTCTCTGACTTCACTATATCCCATATCGTTTTTATTTTATTGCTGGATGTGTTTATCTTCTTCCCATAATGCAGGTTTTTAGATTTCTGGATAACCTTTTTCAATACTTTGCAGTAACTTATGTAATGAGCTATGCTGCTAGTATCAAAGGTATCCCTACGTATCATTGTCTCACATGATATCTTTATCCCTTGTGTGATCCATGGTTTCTTATTAGACTTCCGCTTAATTTGAGTTACCTTCAGGGGAAAACAATTTTCAAATAAGGTGCTAACTTTATTAATGAATGTTTTGTATTTTCCATTTGTGTCTTGGATGCTGTAAACATCCATCCAATTAATTTCTTTGAGCAGTCACCTAAATTTCTCAGTACTGACAGATGTTTTACCCTGACAATTTTCAAAATTTAATGTTAAGTGTTCCATGTTATCGTCAGATAGCCCATTTACTACTGGTTTTGTAATGTGGCTTAGTTGCCTAGAATTGTCTATAAATATATCATCAATGGCAGTCTTAGAACATTTTTATACCATAGTTGGAAAATTAAATTGAATGAAAATGTAACTGCACAAGCACCCACCGCCACAACCTCTCCTCCGCGAAGTCACACGCCTGACAGCCCTCAAACCGCGCTCGGGTCCCTGCTCGGCTTCCGCAAACATGAGGTGGCGACAGCCGCGATCATACTCCACGCCCGTGGAATCCCCATCCAGGTAACGTGTTCACCTGGACACAGCTCCTGGCGCGACCGGCCAGGGACGAGAGCTTCGCCTCACCCGGCAGCCGCCGCCACCGAACACCGGTGGAAGCTGCATCCCTCTGTACAGTCACCGTTGTACTGTCATAGCACACCAAAGCGCGCTCACGCCAGTCTCATATTCGAGGCATCTCCAGGCGCTACTTGTCTTCACCACTGAATGCAGAACAGCACAGAGCATGTTGACACACAGAACCTGTTCACCTTCACCAAAATATGGCCTAATCCAGTCTTCCTCCCGGACATAACGTGATAGCCTTCCTGCTCCCTACATACGCAAATGTTCTTACCGCTCCTATATCCCACCACAATAAATCGAGCATTCTCATTTGCTCTTATCGAATTTACCAGTCGAATTACTTATGACACAGGTAACGAAGCACCATCCACCTTTTCTTTCTCGGACTTCCAGCGGTTATTTTGCAATGATTGCTCAATCTATACACCCCCAACCTGTTCATTTTTCCTACAGACGCTACACTCAGTGGTGATAAACTATTTTACGCTGATCACCATTTTGCACCGACAACTAAACATCGGAAATCTGTCTACAAGTCATCAAATACATACTATACTAGCAAGAATATTGGAGCGTCAAACCGATCTCCAACCAGGGAATATATTACCGAGTACCGTCTCGATCTAGTAAACATGCAATTCATATCCCCAACCGTACCAAATCACCCCCTTTACATCAGCGAACCGAAGTCACTTTCAGAACTGACGTTCAAAGACATGCTCCTTTCCCCTTTGCATAAACGCTCTACTCATTCTGCTTTCTTGCTCGCATTTCTACTGTCATCTCCACACTAGTCGATTACAAGAAAACCCGTATTTTCGCCATAATATTATACAAATTTCGCCGTACTTTTCGATATCAAGCACATAGCACCAGCCACCCAATCGCTAACGCAACATAATGCGCAAGGTATAGACTGTAAATTTCTTCACAAACACCAAACTTTAGCGAGGCGCAGCGTGCAGTAAACCATTGACTAACTACAAACAAGTAGAGTAAACTGATATGCGCACTCTCGAATACCGAAGTCGATGATCTGACAGATCCCACATGATCAATATTATTTACAAACCAACTACTGCACCCCACATGATCAATATTGTTTAAAAACCACCGACGGTCCTTCCCATTTCTAGAGAACAGGCAAACGTGTGTCCAACATATCACAATCCATATTCCCTCAACTAAATATAGGCATCAAATGTGCAGAAGCAGTAAACCGAACAGTTTACATGGAAAGGAACAACGCTCCACCGCAAACACACCATCTTCAAAGTTACACTTGATCATGAAAGCAGCCCAGCACATACTATTCGTTCGTCTAGAACATGGTAAAGTTAACTATCATACATTTCTACACTCCAACAGGCCTCTGCTTTAGGAAGACCACTACCATTAACGCGGGAACGTGAATCAATACCACCATAAACCACCTTAAAAGAACACATTCTAGAAAACGCCTCACATATTTCTTCTAACATTTCACTTACAATTAAATTTTACCATCTAGGTCTCAACTGAATGGCAGTCGACAATGAAATAGGAAATACACTCTGTTGAACGCTGTGGCCCTGGAAATGTCGGTACCTTCTTTAGCACTAGACATACTCTTCCCTTCACTATCACAGTACCCCTAGTCAAATCCACACCCTCCCTACAACAGCACATAGACATTTAGTTTACACAGACAGATAAACCTTATAAACCTGATCCTCAAATGCGGACATATCACACGACCACCCAATGAATTTTGAAAGTCATTCGGCTAAGGAACGCAGTATGTGACCGGTATTTGCAACTCCCTCACGCCACTAGATATTTATCCAGTATGTGTAACGTATTCTGTCTCGATGCCGTGTCAGATGTTGCGTTATATATCCACTGAGTTAAAGGCGATGACTCATTGAGAAAGATCACAGCCACAAGTGAATCATATCTCAAAACGAGTCACCTTTCTCGAACCTACAGTAAAAGTCCAACATGTTCTTAGTCAGTCCCTAAACATCTTGCAACTGCTCCCATTTATACAGCTTTGCGCATGTGATCATGCCATTTTAAGTCGGAACTGAGCAGAAGTCGGACAAAGCCATATCCACCACCTTCTGCAGCCCGCCTAGAAACAGAGCGAACTGAGTTACTGCGACAGGACCGTGTTTTGACCATACGGCGAAAATGCGCGCATTGTGGTGCATTCCCAAACTACATACAAGTACTACAGATGCACACCCATTCACATCTATAAGCCCAACATTCTATTATCGTTATTTTCTACCCCCCCCCTCCAATAGACAAAAATTAACAACTGTAGAAGCTCAAATAACTTCATCCGATATTGAACTCACATAGACGCCATTACTCGTGCGATGACGCAAAGCTGCATTGGGGGTCCAGTGCGGAGAGAGAGAGAGAGAGAGAGAGAGAGAGAGAGAGAGAGAGAGAGAAAGAGGGGGGGGGGGAGAAAGAGGGAGATAGAGAGAGAAAATTCGCAGTGCTTCCCAGAATATCACAGCGTTCAGCCCTCCACGCATATTTCGCCCCTCACTGAATTTACCCCTCAAACTGCTGCTGTGTCCAACAAACATATTAAACACGCACTTATTGATAATCTACAGACGATAGTTTAAAAGTTTCGTCACCTCCACTCTAGGAGAATGATCGCATCCTACGTAGTATACTGTAAATCTCAAGAAACGCCCACTGTCGCCCCGTTTAGTTGTTTGAAACACTGTTTTCTAACTCGCTTTGTATATTGCCAAACATTTCTTTTTTCTGCCACGACTTCGACCTCTATGTCAGATTCTAAACTGGCATGAAGACGCTTTGATCCACGACCTCTCACAGAAAACTAGACATCTCACTATGTAAATCATATTCTCACCGTAGATAGCATATCACTGAATTATTTTTTAAATAAAACACACAACATAAGGAAAGTAGAAAAGTTTGGCAGCGTTGTGGAGAGTTTCCAATC
Organism: Schistocerca gregaria; assembly: GCF_023897955.1. Lineage (NCBI taxonomy): Eukaryota > Metazoa > Arthropoda > Insecta > Orthoptera > Acrididae > Schistocerca > Schistocerca gregaria. The sequence goes on from NC_064925.1 coordinate 575,619,779, forward strand.
TACCGTGTGAAAGTCTTTCATGACCTCTCCATTGAAGTTCATATGTCGCCGTGACTGAACATATGATGGCTCGGCGTTCCATCTCGAGTTATTCGTAATTTTGCACTCATGTACGCGATCGCTGTTAGCTGCTAACAACCCCCAGAAGTTGTCTCCCACCCACAACTCCCCCAACTCAAACAAGCTATGTCACTCAATCATTATGTGGTAACCGATGCGCGCGGATATGATGGAAAAGACACCTTCGATGTATTGTAATATTAAGCAACAGACTTGATAGTGCGATGAATTTTACACTAAGTTCAGCAGCGGTCATTGATGTGACAGCATGGCCCCCAATTTCAGTATCACAGCTATACCGCCCCTTTGAAATCACTTTCCGAGTATTATTGCGAATGTGGATAGCTTACTGTGCAGTATGTACATGCATTGTTAATCTCGAACACATATATGATCAAACTACATCCGACAACGCTCTACATATTTTTAACACTTCGAACATAGTGTTTAATGTACGATCTATCTCTGAGCGTATGGGAGTAGCAGAGCATTCTCACCGTCTTATTGACTGCCTCCTTTATTCCCTTCGTTTCGAAGTCCACGTTTCCCGGGATTCCTCCTGTTGCAGCATACTTAGTCCGATATACCATTTGTTTGGTGCGAACCTGAAGATAGCAAAGTACTTCTTCAAGTTCGCCGCATGAGGCTCTATATTCTGTCGATATATACCTATTCCCTGGTCACTTTGCGCAATTCTATCCATTTGAGGTTAGATCTATACAGTATGGTCCATTGATCGTGACCGGGCCATATATCTCACGAAATAAGCGTGAAACGAAAAAACTACAAAGAACGAAACTTGTCTAGCTTGAAGGGGGAAACCAGATGGCGCTATGGTTGGCCCGCTAGATGGCGCTGCCATAGGTCAAGCGGATATCAACTACGTTTCTTTTAAATAGGAACACCTATTTTTATTACATATTCGTGTAGTACGTAAAGAAATATGAATGTTTTAGTTGGACCACTTTTTTCGCTTTGTGATAGATAATCGCTGTAATAGTCACAAACGTATAAGTACGTGGTATCGCTTAACATTCCGTCATTGCGGACGGTATTTGCTTCGTGATACATAACCCGCGTTGAAATGGACCATTTATCAATTTCGGAAAAGGTCGATATCGTGTTGATGTGTGGCTACTGTGATCAAAATGCCCAACGGGCGTGTGCTATGTATGCGGCTTGGTACCCTGGACGACATCATCCAAGTGTCCGGACCGTTCACCGGATCGTTACGTCATTTAAGGAAACAGGAAGTGTTCAGCCATATGTGAAACGTCAACCACGACCTGCAACAAATGATGATGGCCAAGTAGGTGTTTTAGCTGCTGTCGCGGCTAATCCGCACATCAGTAGCAGGCAAATTGTGCGAGAATCGAGAATCTAAAAAATGTCGGTGTTGAGAATGCTACATAAACATCGATTGCACCCGTACCATAACAGATGTTATTATCGGAAACAGGTTATGTTATGGGAAGAATTTCCGTGCACACAACCGGAGACATCTAGAAAGCAAGCGGTAACTATTTCTGGGACACGATACAGTTTCCGCCAGGTTGACCTGTGTGTTATTTTTGTAACGAACGATGTGAGGTAAGAATAATGTTGAGAACGTTTTAGATGACGATTCGTCACGCAGACGTTTTCCGGCGAGGCGAGAGCCATGCTGGGTAGTTAAGTATGGTTAAACACGTGTGTGTGTGTCGACACGCACTGCCTTCAATGATAGAGACAAGCGGTACCTGCAAATGCTTCGAATATGAGACCGGTGTGAGCGCTGCTTGGAATGCAACTTTCACCAGCGTTAGGCAGCGGCGGCTGGTGGGTGCGACAGGGTTGTGCCGCGCGCGGTGAAGCGTCAGTCAGTCGTCACGTATGGTCCGTTAGAATCGCAAAGGGGGGAATGCAGGTTCTGCTGTTGTCGAATGGACTTCAGAAGCGTCTTCACGAGACCGCAGTTAGAGAGAGGGTAGCGAGGAACACCATTTACGCGCGCGGCTCAGCTTGGAGTGCGCGCTGTGTACTTAAATGCCCGGTCATTAACGGCGCCTACATACGACTTTGGCTTGTGTTCGGCTGCATGTCGCGGTTGCGCTCCTGCCAGATCACGTCATCACAAAATGGCTTTGAGCACTATGGGACTTAACTTCTGAGGTCATCTGTCCCCTAGAACTTAGAACTACTTAAACCTAACTGCCCTAAGGACAGCACACACATCCATGCCTGAGGTTGGATTCGTTCCAGACTGTAGCGCCTAGAACTGCTCGGCCACACTGGCCGGCACGTCAGCACGTGTGTGTAGGTGAACACGTACTTGGGTAGGAATTTTGTCAGGTGTTATGTATGAATGGGGATGCCGCCATCTCATGCTTGTGGAAACCGAGCAGGGGCTGTGCACAGTTTGACATCTGATGGATGCGTCACTTGTCGCTACCTCCTGTGGACAGGGTGTGGTGGAGGGTGCTTGTGCGTGTTGATTGCCATATTTTGGGAGTGGGTGTCTAGGCCTTGATGTATGCTATTTGGACAGTTTACGAGTACTTAACGTGTCTACACATCACTGCTGTATTTTTAGGAGAAGTTTGCAGGTCTGTACTGAAATTATTTCGGAAAGTTAGGAGTTGTGTGGCTATTTGGACACAAATGTTTTGCATTATTTACGTGCGATTTGCATGTCTGTAGGCTGTTTATTTATGACGTTTTACAATTAGCAAGCGTGTGTGTAGAGCATTATAAATGACTTATGTATAGTTATTTGCAGGTCTGTATGGTGTGGGACATGTCAGTGTGTGTGTCTTGTGGTCCATATACTCCATCCCTAAATATAGTACATTCGTTCCTCCATCCATGGGCCTAGTGCTGGCTGAATCCTTTTACGAGAAAGCCCTAGGAATTGGCAGTTTGTTGGCTGAGGTTAGTACAAGTGTCCTTTCTTTAAGGGCAATTTTCCTAGGTTGGTAGGGAAAGCGCAAGTGACCTTTCTTTACAGCCAGAATTCAAACTCGGCGCTGGTTCCTAGGAAGAGGTGACGACCTGGACCTTGAAAAGTAGTTGAAATTAGATAGTTGAACGCCTTTTCATACTTATATGAAATTATAAATTGAATTATTTAAGATGATTAAAATTGAAATGCAATTAAGTACTTAGGTAATTGGTACCTTTGATGCACGATGTGGGTGTTGGCAAATCTACAAAAGACTATGTCCGGTGCGTGTATGTAGGTGGCGACTGAGGATGCCCACAGGGCGGCAGAACGGCTCATGCCGGTTATAGCGTGCACGTGCGAGAGAGAGAGAGAGAGAGAGAGCAGACGATCTTCAGTCGGTTAACTTAGCGAGAGCGTTCTTTGTTGAGCAAGCCACGTGGTGGACCGGCGGTTGTGTGATGTCAGGGCAGGGGCCATTCTCTAGAAAACAACTTTGGCGCCGTCCTACCGAGGGCTGTGATGTTGGCAGCCACTGGAACAATGTCGTGCACGCGGGCTACCTCTGACTGGTGGCGCCAGAAGTAGCCTCCTCTGCTGGCGACGATTTGAACTAAGTCAGTTGGGGTCTGGACCTAGCATCGAGCAGACTGGGTGTCGCCATCTCGAAGACGTGAACTAAGTCTGTAGTAGTATAAGTGATGACCATACTGCTTGAAATAAAGACTTCAGTCCTTTTCCCGCCAATCGACAGGAGGTGACTGAGGTTAGTACAAGTGGACTTTATTTGATGAGATTTTCATAGCTTAGCAGCAAAAACATAACTGACCGCCAAAATTCAAACTTGGCGAGAATTCGTAGAATGAAGTGGACTTAGGTTAGTGGATGTGACCCAATTGACCTATTTCAGACCATTTTTTTGTAGGTGTCACTGATTATCGTGTTGGAATGCGAACTTGTGACCAATTTTTTATGGAGGGTTAGGTTAGTGGACGTAGCCCAATTGGCCTATCTTCACGCCAAAATTCAAACTTCGCGCCAAAACCCGAAATCTTGAATGATGTCCTCTGCTGGTGGCTGTATGTACTAAGGCAGTTGAACTTCGGAACTCATGGCGAACACACCTGCATGATATTGTTTAAATAATAATAACAAAGACAAGTCCGTTTTTCCCGTCATTATCGTGCTGGAATTTGAACCTCCCGCGATTTTTCTTGGGGAGGGGTTAGGTTAGTGGAGGTAGGCCAAGTGTACAATGTTACACCACGTGGTGGATACACTGGGTGCAGTCATCTTGATTGACGTCACAGTTGCCATCTTGGATAACGTCACAGTGGCGCTCTCTGGTGGCGAAGATATGTACTAAGTCAGTTAGAGTCCAGACCTCGGGGTGAATACACTGGGTGTCACCACCTTGGATTACGTCACAGATGAGAGCGCCCTCTGGTTGTGGCGATGTGTAGTAAAATAAGTCAATTGGAGTCCTGACCTTGTGGTGAGTCCTGACCTTGTGGTGAACACACCTGCATGGAATTGAATAAATAAAGTCTTATGTCTAAGTCCTTTTCCCACGAATCCTTAGGAGGTGGTGGCAGTCTGGCGACTGTGATTAGTAAAGTGACTTTTCTTTTGCACCATTTTGTTAGCTTAGGAGACATATGGGAATTGAATTTTGTTTATGGCAAAAATTTAAAGTTGGCGCCTGTTCGTAGGAAGAATTGGCGGTCGGGTGACTTAGGTTAGTGGAGGTAGGCCAAGTGAGCTATTTTCCTCAGAGTTTCTTTGCTTAGTAGAGATAAGAGAGGGGTGGTGCATTATCCTGTTGGAATTAGAACTTTCCGCCATTTACTACGGGGTGTGGGGTAAGGTTAGTGGACATAGCCCAGTTGCTCTATTTTCCCGCCATTTTCGTGGAGTGATGCATTATCCTGCTGGAATTTGAATTTCCCACCAGTGGGGGTAGGGGTTAGGTTAGTGGATGTAGGGAAATTGGTCTATTTTCCCGCCATTTTCGTGGTGTGACGCATTATCCTACTGGAATTTGAATTTCCCGCCTGTTTTTTTGTCGACTGTTAGGTTAGTGGAGGTAGCCAAACTGACCTATCGTCCCGCCAAAATTCAAACTTACCGCCAAAATCCGCCATCTCAGATGACGTCATGCGCTGTTGCTAAGTCTACATGCCGCCACCTTGGATGATGTCATCGCCACAATCTTGAATAAATTTTGCAACAATGGAATGTAGGGCCACATGAACTTTGTCCCACTTCTGTCTACCTCCCAACTGCATGTAACTGGCCTACCCTCTTTCTATCACACTCCCCAGCAGCACTTCACTTTCTGCTAAACCAGCCCTACTATCCTTCCCCCTCCCTGCCCCAGCGACCTCCTTAGCCCCATCCAGTCACCAGTCACTGGACTCGCATTCGGGAGGACGATGGTTCAATCCCGTCTCTGGCCAACCTGATTTAGGTTTTCCGCGATTTCCCTAAATCGTTTCAGGCAAATGCCGGGATGGTTCCTTTGAAAGGGCACGGCCGATTTTCTTCCCAATCCTTCCCTAACCCGAACTTGCGCTCCGTCTCTAATGACCCATTGTCGACGGGACGTTAAACACTAACCACCACCACACATCCAGTCGCCAATCCCATCAAGCACTGGTACTGCTGCTCGCAGTGTAGCTTCAGTTGCCTGAAACTGCAGTCATATGTGTGTGAGTTGCTTTTGTGTGTATGTGTGTGTGTGTGTGTGTGTCGTCTATTTTTGACAATGGCCTTACTGTTCGAAAGCTTTTTGTAGTGCCTATCTGCGACTCAGCATCTCTGCTATATGGTGCGTGGCAACTTTCCTTTTCACTATATAATATGTTGCTGCATACGAAATTTTGCTAACACACTGAATTTTTCTTTAGACCTGGGTGAAGATTTCTGTCTGTCAGCAATCTTGAGAAAATTTATCTAATGTAGCGCATTCATTTGCGATCGCAGTGTGCCAGGGATAAACCCAAAGTGAAGTATCAACAGCATTCCTTGTGAAACTTCCTGGCAAATTAAAACTGTGTGCCGGACCGATACTCGAACTTGGGACGTTTGCCTTTTGCGGGCAAGTGCTTTATCGCCTGAGCTGCCCAAGCACGACTCACTACCCGGCCCCACACCTTCAATCCTGCCAGTATCTCGTCTCCTAGCTTCCAAACTTCGCACAAGCTCTTCTGCGAAGCTTGCAGAACTAGCACTCCTCGAAGTCGGTAGAGCACTTGTCAGCGAAAGGCAAAGGTCCCGAGTTCCAGTCTCGGTCTGGCACACAGTTTTAATTTGCCAGGAAGTTTCATATCAGTGCACACACCGCTGCAGAGTGAAAATCTCATTCTGGAAACATTCCTCGTATCTCATAAATGGTTTGAGATACTGAAATGAAATTTTGGCAAATGGTGGCACACAAAGAGGAGAGAATTTTGCCATATGGTTATTATGCAAAATTTAACTATCTACTGTGTTATTCCACTAACTACGGACATTTCCGATGAAAGAATTTAATATTTAAGGGCTGTCGATCACTGGTGAACCGAGAAATGCTATGGGATTTGGAACAACGTAAGTGAAGTCATTACACTTTATTTTGAATCGAGGATATGCTTCTCTGAAAGATGTGGCCCTCACTTATCCTCAGTTCCTCGCTTAATAAACTTCATGTACCACTGTTTCAGAATTCTCTCGCAATTGCATCTGCAAAACATGTTAGTGAGGTGAGACTTAGTAAATTCCGCTGAGTTTAGGCAAGAGAAGCAAATTTCATCATGGCATCAAGAGAAATGTATAGATTTTACTCAAAATTCCCCACTCTCTGAAAGTTAAACATGGTTAACAAACCAAGCGAAAATAAATTGCTGCGTTTTTCTCGGAATGCTTTTTAGATACTAACCAAAGAAGAGGGGACACATGTTTCTGAATGGTCACCACGCAGGTGTGGTAGTAAAGGGGGCCCATTTAATATTTACAAAAAATGTGAGTGTAGGCTTCAGTTTAGAATGGCATTTCCCCTGCAGTGCGCAGCATTTCCCCTGTAGCGCCTGCCTGCAGCCCCCACCACTGCTGCTCTCCCCACGTGTGTCCTGTCATCTGTGCATCCACAGGCCACGGTACTCTGCGCCCAGTGTAATACAGGATGGTTATGGGTACACTGAATATAAAATTGTTCATGAAAAATATGGTGTGCTACACAGCAATGACTCACGGTAGAGCTGTAAGAGGAGTTCAAATTGGAGATCAGTCAGTATACAATGGGAGCTCATATGCTTCAACCACATCTTAGGTAGATGAATTAGGAATGTATTATCACTCAGTGACTTCACTCCATCTTTCCTGTACTAGATGTACTTTTCTTAACACTGAAAAAATTAATTTGGAAAGCTCATATTTTACAAACAACTGTAGTTGCTTAGCTGTGATCAATTTTATACGCCAAATTGTTCGACTCTTTTGTGGATCATTGTTGCCTTGATTGTAAACAACTGTAGGTGCCCTCCAGTTCCAGTGAAGAGGAAGAGCGAATGCTATTTCTGTGTTCTCTATAGAAAAACTTCGTGTTTCTGTTAAAATGGACATTTTACCTAAGAAGAATTATGTCACCTATGAAGAAGTATTTTTGCCCGCTACTTAGATGGAACATCTATCTTAACATAATTAAAATGGACATTTCAACTAAGAAGCGGGAGAATTTGGTTTCTCTTCATGAACACATATTTATGACTATAAGAGACATTGCCTCTCCTTGGTGCGAGGAAAATATAGTGCTTCAAGACTTGTTAGGAGGTGTAGTGATACTGCCTCCAAAGTGAAAGACATAAATAGACGAAAACGAAAGACCAACCCTAGAACTGACAAATATCTCCTTAAAATCTGTAGCATTTAACCTGAACAGACTGTAAAATACCCTCCGAAAAAATATTTTCATGTTTCTCCAGTGTAAGTGGCTCTCGGGCACTAGTTGCAGTTGATGGCATGATGAATTCAATCACCTACATGGAAGTCCTTAGGCGCACTATTTTGCCATTTCTACAGACCTTTGCTGATGATGGAGGGACATTTCAACATTATCTGGACCCCTGTCACATTTCTAAAGCAGTCAAGACATTTACGGGAGGAAACAACATTAGTGTTCTGGTAATTAAATGCCATCGAGAATTTGTGGAGTATTGCGAAAAGGCGTCGTAGTAAAATGGACTCTTCGCTAAAAGAATGCACGTTATTAAATGTGGTAGAAGCGTTGTTTCATGAATACGAACTACGAAACATTTGTTCTAACCTGGGCGAATCTATGCTACAACATCCTCAGAATCTCATTAAAGCCAAAGGAGGTCACATTAATTATTAATATTCAGTAATCTACTAACTAAAATTTACATATAGTAATAATAATGCCCAGTTAACGTTTAAGCGTCTTATGCCAGTTAATTTACACATTACTCTAAGGGCTGCAGATACGAACCGAGATCCATAGCAAACTGGGCTTGTCGGAGCTATTATTTATATAACTGTTTCTTAAGTTGTACCTGACATTGGTTAAATAGACTTCTTTTTCTGTTATAAGAGCATACCAATATAAATAAAGCCCTCCAACACATTGGACGTGTAGTGCTCCGCCTAGGTGAAGACTACATTGCAATAAGTCCTTACCTAGGGATTCCCCAACGCTTAGATTGCACAAGGGATCTTGCGTTCAGAATTTCTTTCGCCTGGGAGACTATGGCAGACATCTGAAAATCTGATATCGCCATACCGGGAATTTGCCTTTTTAGATAGCGCGGCTAGAACAGAGTGGCTGAAGTGGTGACGCGATTTAAGACCAATTCACGGAAGTGAGCTTTACGCCGTATCATGCAGACAACGTGTGTCCCCGAGGTGTTGTCAAAGATTCATTGTTCGCGACCTATACATCTTGTAAATAGGTGTATTTCATTATTTGTGTATTATATCAGTGATGTTCTGAACACGCAGCTATTCTCGTATGCCTTCACTCCTTTTGTTGTCAAGTTTTACCGCATGAACTTTATATCAGTCGGCCTGTTTCTTCGCTTGGGTACATGTTCGGAGTCTATTTCTCACTCTCATTTAGCTATAATGATAGTGCAATTGTGTTATGTAACTTAAGTAAAGTTTATTTCTTTTATTCGTGGCACATCGTTCATTGTACTGTTTCAGGAAAACTTAGGGGCCCATTGGTTTATGAATTTTATATGAGAGCTGAAATGTGTACACTCCGACACTTGTACAATGATTTTGTTACCAGCCAAAATTTTTTACTACTGTTGGGTTTTTCACTACGGAAGGTCGGTGCATCGGTTTTGTTTGTAGATATCCCTATATTTAATTCTCAACACAGTGACCCTAGGAACGAACACATTTGATCCCAAGGGACTAGTTTATAGAACGTCTCTGTAGAATGTTTGACGGTTTGACTTTGTTGACGGAGCTTCATCACCACCTCTGCTGGCACCGCTTCATCACTAAGAAAGTGAAGTCCTCGAAGGTTCTTTTAGTTTTGGAAACGGATGAAACTCGGGTGGGACCAAGTCGTGGCTACATGGAGGACGATCGATGACAGTGAACCTAAGGCGTCGGGTTGTTGCAGGTGTCGCAGCGCTTGTGTGTGGTTTGACGTTGTGATACTGAAGGAGAGGCTGTTCCCTGCGCGGAAGATCTCTAAACGCGATCACAGCACGCTAATTCTCAAGCACCAACATAGTTACGTTGCACTCCGCCAGGTTACAGCCTAAAATTCGGAGACCTCTATCAGCAGAGGGCTGCAAATATGTATACATGAAGAATAAACATATATAATGTTAATAACGTTTGTTTTAGTTCAAAACTTAAAGAGTATTCACACTAAATATTTGGAGGCATTACTTTTCAGCACATCCTCTTAGCTTCCTTTTGGGGATGGTGAGAATAATTGTTGTGAAATGTAATCGCCTTGTCTGACTCCTCTCTCAGCACTGAAATTTCTTCTGTCCGGATGAAGACTGAGTCTAGTATACATTGATGTATAGTTGCATTAGCAAAGCGGAAGAGCTGGCCGAGTAATATGCATGACGTTTAATAATAGTGAGAACAGAATAAAAAATTCGGAAGCGTTACTTGTTATCACGCCCTCGTATATCTCGTCACACAATGGTTTAATTTATACAATGCCTCCTACATATCATCTTTCGAACTGCGGCAAATATTACTGTTGTAAGGTTATTATCACGCATTGTAACAGGTTTCTTTCATTCTGTTTACCACCCTCCAGTGGTTTCGTCTATACGTATATTAAATAATGCCGGTTTTCAGGTTAGATTAGATACAGTTTTGTTCCAAGGATGGTCCCCTTGCCTGTCGCTCTGATACAGTTTGGTAGTATGTTTATTAGTTTTATTTATTGTTGTTCAAAATAATTCCATCCATACTAAAACTTCATTGCACTGCTAAAATTTACACGAAACTATGTTTTAACTCCATAAAGAGCCTTTTCATAGTCCATAAATGAATAAATAATACGAGGCCAGTAAAATAGTCTTCATATTTCAGTCATCCGAATAACAGCCGGACACTGTGGACGGGCTGTTCTAGGTGTTTCAGGCCGGAACCGCACTGCTGCTACGGTCGAATCCTGCCTCGGGCATGGATGTGTGTGATGTCCTCAGGTTAGTTAGGTTTAAGTAGTTCTGAGTCGAGGGGACTGATGACCTCAGATGTTAAGTCCAATAGCGCTCAGAGCCATTTGAACCATTTTGAATAAAGGTGAAAGCACAGCATAGATACACCCATAGTAGTGTACAACATTTTTACTACGTAATAGTAACTCGTCTTGTCATGATGTACCTGTTCTTTTCCTTATCACTGTTGGTAATCATTGAATAGGAGTGATATCTGAATATTTTGGCCCATTCTAACGGCTTGATTTATTATTACAACAGCCCTTCTACAGCAAGCCTTTATTCGCAAAAATCAATGTCCCGCCATTGGACTAATTTTTATTAAGTTTCTACTTGTGGTGTTGTTACTTATATGGTTTCTGTGTCAACAGAGTCGATTTTATTTTATTAATTGAAGTAATCGTGTGACAGCGTAACGGCTAGGGGTATAATGCAACGGACGGTCATCAACAACCTTGTCAGACAAACGCCTGCCAGTAAGGAACGTGCGTCCTGCGAGGAGCGCGGAGTCTCCTTGTCACTCCGGCCGTGGCCACAGCGCGCACGGGGGGGGGGGGGGGGGGGGGGGGCTGTCCCCAGCTCCCGGCCTGTTAGGCACGGGCCGCTGGTCGGATGCTCCGCGCGGAATCCGCATCTGGCTGCTAATATGTTATGCGTCGCATTCCCATGGGGCGCGCCTCCTGCTATTCAGATGCCACGCCTCCTGAACAGGACGTACGCACGTACCGACTATTAGCAGAAGCTGTCTGCCTTGGGGGGTGGTAACGTTAGAAGGCGACGAAAATATGGGAGAAGAGTGAAAAACTGGAATTACAACCACAAGAGATGTTACACAAGTATCCTGTTTGACTCTCTCTAGAATTGCCACAAGCCTCGTTTCTGTTAGGGAGAGACTCCACAAGTTTAATTAGGTATGCCATATCCATCCGACGCTCCTCACTGGCATTTAGATCCTGTAGAGCTATCAGATTTCCTGGGTACTGAACGCTTTCCTGGCATTTAGATCCTGTAGAGCTATCAGATTTCCTGGGTACTGAACGCTTTCCTTCAGCCGCTATTCCAAATAGACCCAGGTATTTTCTAGAGGCTTAAAATCGAGTGATTTAGCAGACAAGTCGAGATGCTGTACGACGCGCTGGTAATCGTCAATACAGGAATCAATGCGAGCTGCCCTGTGAGCAGGTCAAAATCAGGGTCTCGGAACACAAGAGTGTCTGCAGCATACTCATCATGAAGACATGGAACGAAGGAAAACAGTTGGCCACAGAGAATATCGTAATAAACATCCTGCTTCTTCTTCACGGTAGTCTGACTGACTGGGCCCAGGCTATGGTACGAAAAACACTCATAAAGCAGCACACGGTTGCCTCCGACATTAACTGCACCCTCTACAAACGGCGGGTTACACTTCTTGTGGGGCCGATCTGTCGGTGCAATCGACGCCTTGCGTCAGTTGACAAGAGCCAAACTCGCGACTCGTCTACATCTACATCTACATTCATACTCCGCAAGCCACCCAACGGTGTGTGGCGGAGCATGCTGCATGCCTCCAGTGGGCTACAGTTCAGTTTTTGTATGTGCACCTCTACCAGCATCGTTGCGAACTAATGTGAAGTGCACAACAGAGGCTACGTCCCCCTCTTCCAGTTATTAGGACTTACTCCCGTTCAATTCACATATGGAGAATGATTGTTTAAATGGCGCTGTAATTAATCTAACCTTGTCCTCAAAATCCCTGTAGGAGCGATATGCAGGTGGTTGTGTTATTTTCCTACATTCATCACATATAGCCGGCTTTTAAAATTTTTATGTTCAAGAATTATGACACTTTTGGAGAATGAAAATAGCTTGTAGAAAAGTCAACATGGGAAGCCCTATAACGCTCTGGATAACGATGATGACATTCGTGCCACGTTCCTTGATTTCAGGAATGAATGTCACACCGCCTTGCATTGTCCTTGAGTGCAAAAAATACGAGCTTACCGACTATCGGACTACATTTGCAACTGGATTCAAGACTTTCTTGCAGACAGAAATTCCTTCACCAAAGAAGGCAAAGTAAATATTGCAGAATTCGAATCGAGAACAACTGCCAATATGAGTAACTTAGAAGTAGAAATCCTCGGAGTAGTCAAGCAACTTAAGTCAGTTAATAAAGCAAGTCTTCCGGTTCAGACTGTACACCAATTAGGTTCCTTTCAGAGTGAGCTAATGCAATAGCTCCATACTTAATAGTCACATACAATCGCACCACCGCTCTCTCGACGAAGATCCGTCCCCAAAGACTGGAAAGTTGCGAAGGTCACACCAATATTCAAGATGATCAGTGTTGATACAACAACAAATCGAGAAACGTTCAGTATGCAGTAGTGTGCGCGTCCAAACACGACGTGCCAACCTCTTTTATGTCTTTCTTACTACGCTGATAACAAAGAAACCATCGGTGCATACCCACATCAATTCAGGAATAGCAATGGTGGTTCATGTGACTGCTAGGCAGGTATACACCATTTACAACGTTCCAAAGCGAACTGTGTGCTCTTCTCTGGGGGATGACTACTTTCTGTCAAGCGAAATCACGCCTGGAAGCCCTCTGTACAAATGACAATCACTTGTTCTTACATTTTTCCAGTATACTGTATCACCTCCTACATTCTGAACATACATTACTCGCCCCTGTAGTGCATCTCTTTATCATTTCCACGATCAAGGCTTTGACTTTTAGGTCTGTTCTGGCTCTTTATCGGTCCTGCCACGTTTCCCAGGAGTGTCCCTATCGTCATTGACATATTGGTTGGTATTACCAAGCTGTTTTGGATATGCTAGATTTATTCAGCGCTGCATCACTCTTTTCGCTGACAAGCAGTGAATATTTCTCAATGTGTCGTTAGCCGCCTGTATCTCTTTCGATTGCATAGAGCGTACTTTATGGTCCATTATTCGTAGCTACTGAATGTACTACATTTGAGGTATCGATCTTGTGATTTATAATGTGTCACGTGACACCCCTAATATGAAATAAGATGGCGGCAGCGAGTGAGTGACGTGCGTTAGCTTGGGTCGCAAGTTTACGTGAAATCTGGAGGTGTTTTAAGCAGTTAGGCTAGTCTACATATACTAAATCCGTATATCTACTGCCGAGTGTCGTATTTCACATCACATACTGAGCACCAATTACACGGAATCACACTTAAAATGGAAAATCGCCGAACAACGCGCAGTGCAGCCAACGGCCAGGCCGCACACTGCGCAGCCGTGGAGTCTACACCGGGAGTTGCGGCCGCTTCGCCCGGCACCGCTGACATCGACGCACTCGTGAAGGCTGAGGCACAGAAAACTCTGGAGGCGAATGCGCGCGAGATCCGTGCACTGGACACATCGTTAAAAGCAAGTGAGGAAAAAGCACGACTGCTCGAGCAGAAGTTGATTGAGAAGACAGACGAGCTAGAACAATATCAGAGACGCAATAATCTCAGACTGTTCGGCATTCCAGAGAGCAGCAGAGAGAGCACAGATGAACTTGTGATAAACCTCGTCCAAGAAAAGCTAGGCGTGCCGGTGACTCTGAGTGACATTGACACAAGTCATAGAGTGGGTCGTAAGTCGCCAGGATCTACAAAACCAAGACCTTTAACAGTGAAGTTTATGTCGTATAGGAAAAGATCTGAAATCTTCAGAGCAAAGAAGAATCTCGCGAAGTCGGGTCTGACAGTACGCGAGGATCTGACCTCTGAAAGACTAAAAATTTTGAAGAGCGCGATTTCGAAATTTGGGCTACAGAATGTATGGACAAATGACGGAAGGATAATGGTTAAGACCGAAAACGGAAAGAAAACAATTTGCAGTGTTAATGAACTCGAAAGCCTGTGCATTAGAAGCTAAATCATGTCTAATCTTGCTGCCACTAACATGTATGTTTATACTGTTTACACTGTCAACTATATCTTAACTAATGTATTATCAAATTATTCGTTTCTCTACATAACTATTTTTTTATCTCTAATTATTTTTTCACGTGTAATTTTTGTTATTATTTGTATTACCAACTTTTCGTTTCTCCACATAGATATTTTAATCTTTAATTGCTTTTCTCATGTAATTTTGTTAATTATTACATAAGGTAGTCTCACTTCCATGCTTAATTAGCAACCCACCATTATACTTTAGTTGTAATCCTCATAAGTGAAATTAATATCACACTCTGTCGTACCGTGCAGATTACTCCCGTTGTGTTTAGCGAAATTCCTTCCCCTGCCAGCCCACGGCTGTTTCCAGAACCGTTGCAGACCTTGCTGACCTTGGCCGCAGATCCCATTGCCTCCCCAGGGACCTACCCCCTCCCCTACCCGACCGCTTTCACTGCACAGAACTGGGAGGACACTCCCTCACCCCCCTCCTTCACACGCCTTCCGCATTCCTCATGCCAGACCCTCTAGTCACCACCAACCACGACCCGCAAACATCGGTCGGCAGCCTCCTCGGGCAATCAACACCCGAACGCACCAAGTTGCATATTGCACATGCAAATGTCCAGTCTCTGCCAGCTCACTTCGACGAGTTCAAATATATATTTCAAACTGCTGATATACACGTAATACTTTTGTCAGAGACTTAGCTCAAACCAAATATTCCTACAACTTCCGTAAACCTAGATGGCTATATCTTTCTCAGGCACGACACATGCAACAGACGAGGGGGCGGAGTAGGGGCTTACATACGCTCTGATTTGTCACCTACAGTACTACACACATCCGACAACAATGTAGATAAACAAGTGGAATATATGTTCATAGAGATCAAATCACTTAACAGAAAGTGCTTAATATGTGTCCATTACAAACCTCCTAAAGTAGGTGGGTTCGCGTGCTTCGAAACTGCCCTCTCTAGTCTCGAATCGTCATATGAACATGTAATTATAGCAGGTGACACTAACATTAATTTTCTGTGCAATAGTCCTTCCACTGGGAAATTTAAGAGGATGCTTTCTTCCTCAAATATGACGCTACTTCAGCTGGCACCTACTCATCACACGACTACCAGGCACACTTTCATTGATATATTCGCAACGAAATCTCCGAACAGAATAATCACCACCTCTCAAATATCTGCGTCTGGCATGTCTGCCCATGACATCATTTCCATGACGTATTCACTAGAATGTCCTAGAAAGAAACTAAAACTGTCTACATACCGAGACCTCAAACGCATAAATTTGCCTGAACTCGAAACTGAGGCACAAGAAATAGTTTGGGGGATGACCTCTACTCCCCTCATGGACATACACGACAAACTCCAGGATTTCACTAACAAAATTACTCGACTCTATGACAAATATGCTCCAATAAAGACCAGAAAAGTAAAAAGGCAACCTGCATCCTGGCTGACTGATGAACTAAAACAGCTCATGAATCTCAGAGATGCTGCACATTGAGCATACAAGATACGCCCTACACCTGAAAATCATGCTGTATACAAGCAGAAACGAAACAAAGTCAGTCAAGCGGTGAGAAACGCTAAGCTCAGACATGCCAGTACATTAGCTGACAGTAGATGTAGACCAGCTATCCTGTGGAAAAATCTTCGTAGTCTCGGTTTAGGCAAAATAAAAGTTGCAGAAAATCACATGGTCCCAGCCTGAAGAACTAAACCGTTTCTTCACGTTACCTGCAACCAAAATTGTACCGCAAAAAAAAAAGAGAATCACTGATTACTTCATGGGACTGAACGACTGTAGCAAAGAAAAATTCTATCTACAGCACGTCACTTGCAATACTGTCAAGAAAGCCATAATGCGGATTAGATCAGCATCTACTGGACATGATGGCATCACTATCCAGATGGTAAAACTTATTATTGATCAACTACTGCCCTCTATAACAGACATTTTCAACGATTCATTAATCACAAGTGTTTTCCCTGAGGCCTGGAAACTGTGACAAATTAAGCCACTGCCTAAAGAGGACATAGCCACAGCACCCTCTGACTATCACCCCATCTGCCTTCTTCCTGCACTATCAAAGGCCTTAGAATATATAGTTCATGACCAGCTCACCATCTACCTCTCTACTAACAACCTACTAGACGAATACCAGTCAGGTTTCCGTAAACATCGAAGCACAACATCTGCTCTGATAAAGGTGACAGATGACCTGAAACTTGCCATGGACAGACAAGAAGCGACTATCATTTGCTTCTTAGATTTCAGCAAAGCATTTGATACTGTCGACTTCGACATCTTACTGGCCAAACTTAGCGGTCTAAATTTCTCACCAAGTGCAGTGCAATGGTTTCGCTCATACATGACGTCTCGTCATCAACGCGTCCTACCTAGGAATATAAAATCACAATGGCGGCAGGTAGTGTCAGGCGTTCCCCAAGGCTCAGTATTAGGTCCTATACTCTTCTCTCTGTATGTCAACGATGTGTCATCGGTTCTGACCTACTGCAAATACCATATGTATGCTGATGACATTCAGTTGTATCTAAGTGCGAAACCAAGCAGTCTCCAGAAAGCTATTGAAAATTTCAATACTGATTCGATGCACTGTCAAAATTGGCACAGGACATAGGTCTAAAACTAAACCCATCTAGAACCCAAGCGGTTGTTGGTCACTCTAAGCTCATTTGCCCAAAACATCGGGAATCCGTACCACCTCTTATCCTAAATGGAACAAATATTAACTTCTCTCCCTCAGCAAAGAATTTGGGAGTAATAATAGATGAAAATCTAACTTGGACAGAGCACGTAACTGCTGTGTGCAAAAAAGCATCAGCATCCCTTCATGTCCTACAAAAATATAAAAAACTCTTCCCTCTCGATCTGAAAAAGAAGTTAGTACAAACGCTTATACTCCCAATCATTGACTACAGCGATATTATCCTACAAGGCCTCTCTCAGGAAAATTCCCGACGTCTAGAACTGGTCATGAATGCCTGCTTCCGATATATCTGTAACGTTGGACTTTTTGATCACATTTCACCAGCATATGCAAAATTGTCTTGGCTGCGTGCAGACAAAAGCAGAGATTTCCATACACTCTGTCTCATCTACTGCCTTATAAATGTAAACTGTCCCTCATATCTCTCCTCGTCCCTAACGCTCATGTCGGAACAACATGACAGAAACACACGTTTCCCATTATAATAAAATCCTCTCCGTTCCACTGCATCGCTCAGTCACCTTCTCCAAGTCCTTTACAGTAGCGGGAACCCAACTCTGGAATAACCTCCCTCGTTATGTTAGAGAACTTAAAAACATGTCCAGCTTCAAAAAACAGTTAATGACGTATCTACTTAAGCAACAGTAATGCCTTCCTCTGTACATGAATGCACTTCACCTCATTACTTCCCTCTTTCCCCCTCCTTAAATCTCCATTCCCCAAAACACGCTAAACTAGTAAACATCTACTTTACACACCAAGATATTATGTACATCTGCACAAACCTTCATTACTATTGCCAATCCTTCTCATGTTTGTCATTATTATTTGATTTTTTTACTGTTATTATTGTTGCTTATTATTGCTTTTATCGTAATCTGTATGTATAGCACCTGCTGTAAAAATACTGCCATCATTTAATTTATTGGGTCTTTGTCATGTTTATCATTACATTTTTTTTACTGTTATTATTATTGCTTTTATTATAATCTGTATGTATAGCACCTGTTGTAAAAATGCTGCCGCATTTACTTTATTAGGTCTTAGTCACTACTCTTTATTCATATTGTCACTAGAGTGCGCTAATATTCTCATTTAAACTATGGTCATGATGTAACTCTGATGTGTGAAATGCTGCATGTGTGGAACACTGGTCCGATGTAAGAGAGGGCTTGATGGCCCTAATCTGATCAGGTTAAATAAATAAATAAATAAATAAATAAAACAATTTTGTCAATGAGAATTTTTCTCTGATTGGATTTTCAGTGTATTCCCCCTTTTCTTAGCTTTTTTCGTAGTGTATTCTGTTGCATGGTGCAATTTATACATCTCCGCCCTCAATTCAAATTTTCATTCACACCTGCGGCCACTTGGATTGAGGAGGGAAGCCTGATTGTGTAGTGCGTGCAGATGCACATGGTCACTGTCCCATTCTGGCGTAGTGGCTAGCTCATCTGCCTAGCGAGCAGGATAGTCAGGTTCAAATACCGGCGTTGGTATCAGTGTTCACTCGTCGCATCATTCTACATATATACCAGTACATCATAGAGCTTTGAGACTTCGAAAGCTCTCTGTGATGTTATAGTTTCATTTGGTTATCATGTGGGAAGTTTAAGCGGTGTTTTGCGATATTTAATCTGCCAGTAAGTTTCATATCAGCGCAAACTCCGGTGCAGAGTGAAAATCTCGTTCTGCGATATTTACTGCTGTCTATTTGACTGAATCTCAATTGCAAACATTTGGCTTTCACGGGACGTACCCCGTAATTTAGGGAAGTTTCATTTGCTACTTTGATGCATTAACTTGCTATAGCCTACTATCTATTCCTTCCTGCCGCTGCAGACAATCTCCTGTTATGCTGTTTTTCTTTTATTTTTTATTTTTTTTTTTTTTTATAAACCCTGCACTGGATGGTAATGGCGGGATTCTTCATTGTAACTAACCAAAACATCTTCCATTTAATATTAATAATTTGTTTACATCACTTAAAATCGTCGTGAGGCACAATTACGATTAAAAAGACTCTGTCTCACATCTTATTTTAGTTGTAGGGCATCACCACCCCAAGGAAGTTTCGTCAGATGGGGAAATAAAACTCAAAATGTAACGTAAAAATTGAACTAGCTGTCTGAAGATGAACCTATCTATTCGAAACCGGTAACGGTGCTATTTAAGGAAATAAATAGCATTATAATAAGTGGCTGGTTGCTGTAATCTTCTGTGTAAGAGTCATCGTATATTTTGTTCTCAGCCACGGGCTCAATATATCAATTTTTGACAAAATAGCATGTTGTGAATGTGACAGCTGCAGACGTGGCTGGAATAATGATAGTAATATTAAAACTTGTGCTGCTGCGACTGATGCTGCAGTTGAATGTTGTAGTTCGTGGTGTCACTAATGCTACAGTTGGCTGCTGTTGCTTGATATTACTGTTGAAGCAGCGTTGTCGTAATAGGTAGACAATAACACACTCTGTAATTGTAGCTGCGACAGAGAAAGACTGTGAGTAGCTGTCAGTAGGTGGATGATGTATGTAGTGCGGAGCAGAAATTGTGGATCTCAACCGAATGCTTGGAGGCATGAGCAAGTTGAAATTAAGGGTCGGGTATAAGGCCTAGCATGTGATGTTATAGTGGAGGTGAATCGATGTTTTAGTGGTGAGAGAAGGTCAACAGCCGATCGTTGGAGAGAAGATGGCAGCAGAAATATAAGGAAAGACATACAGGAAGGTACAGGAGACTGGGACGACGACTCAGATGATGTCGATGACAAGGAGGACGGTTCGAGCATTGTCAGTTGACGAGATAAAAAGTAGCCGAGGCAGAGTCAGTCATCTTGATAGCGATGAAGATTTTCATATGTGATCCGGTGGAGAATTCAGACGATTACGGGGGGATAACGAATCCCCAGTGAGCAAGGAAACTTTATCTTGTTGTCACGGCTAGCTACTGCAAACATAGATGAGGCTTCTTATACTCGGATGCCCATTCATGATCTTCAATGGCGCGCGGAGGAGGAGGGGTAACTGAGGGTAGAGCAGCAGTGACATGTAGGAGTAAATAACAGTAAACGGTGTCAGCCGGCCGCGGTGGTCTCGCGGTTCTAGGCGCGCAGTCCGGAACCGTGCGACTGCTACGGTCGCAGGTTCGAATCCTGCCTCGGGCATGGATGTGTGTGATGTCCTTAGGTTGGTTAGGTTTAAGTAGTTCTAAGTTCTAGGGGACTGATGACCACAGCAGTTGAGTCCCATAGTGCTCAGAGCCATTTGAACCATTTGAAACGATGTCGCTTTTGAATACTGTTGAGAGATTGTCGTTGTTGTGGTCTTCAGTCCGAAGATTGGTTTCATGCAGCTCTCCGTGCTGCCCCCTCCTGTGCAAGCCTCAACTACTACAGTCTACATGCTTTTCAAAATGATTAACAAAAATTTATCTGTCGGTTTCCCTCTACAATATTCACCCTCCACACTTCCCTCCAATTCTAAGCTGGTGATCCGCTGATGTCTCAGAACGTGTCCTATCAACCGATTCCTTCTTTTAGTCAAGTTAGTCTTTCCTCCCTAATTATTTTCAGTACTTCCTCATTTGTTAAATAATCTGCCCACTTTACCTGCAGCATTCTTCTGTAGCACCACATTTCAAGAGCTTCTATAATCTTTTTGTCTACAGTGTTTATCGTCTACGTTTAACTTCCATACAAGACTATACTCCATACACATACCTTCATGAAAGATTTGCTAACACTTATATCTATATTCGATGTTATCAGACTTGTTTTCTTCAGGAACATTTTTCTTACCAGCGCCAGTGTACATTTTAAATCCCTCTACTTCCGCTTTCATCAGTTATTTTGATATCCAAACAACAAAACTCATGTACCACTTGTACTGTCTCATTTCCTAATATGATTCCCTCAGAATCGGCTGATTTAATTCGACTTCATTCAATTACCCTTGTTTTGCTTGCGTTAAAGTTCATCTTACAGCCTCATTTCAAGATACTGTCCGACCTCAAGGCTGCACCACCGAGTCCTTTGTTCTCTCTGACGGAATTATAATGGGCTTTAATCCCTGCTCCCAATTTTTCTTTTGTTTCCTTTACTGCTTGCTCAATGTACAGATCGAATAACATCAGGGATAGGCTACACCCATGTCCTATTTCTTTCTCTAACACTGCTTCCCTTTCATACCCTTCCCATCCTGGAACTGCTGTCTGGATTGTGTACAAATTGTATTTTACTCTTAAGGCCTTCAGAATTTTGAAGAGTTTATTCCAGTGAACGTTGTCGAAAGCTTTAACTAAGTGTACAAATGTTATAAATGTGGATTGGCCTTTTCTTAACCTATTTTCTAAGTGAAGAAAATATTCAGATAGGGAAGGGAGACGAGAACTTAATAGTCATGGGTGACTGCAATTCGGTAGTAGGAAAAGGGAGAGATGGAAACGTAGTAGGTGAATATGGACTGGGGTAAAGAAATGAAAGAGGAAGCCGCCTGGTAGAATTTTGCACAGAGCACAACTTAATCATAGGTAACACTTGGTTCAAGAATCGTAAAACAAGGCTGTATACATGGAAGAAGACTGGAGATACTAAAAGGTATCAGATAGATTATATAATGGTAAGACAGAGATTTAGGAACCAGGTTTTAAATTGTAAGACATTTCCAGGGGCAAATGTGGACTCTGACCACAATCTATTGGTTATGAACTGTAGATTAAAACTGAAGAAACTGCAAAAAGGTGGGAATTTAAGGAGATGGGACCTGGATGAAGTGAAAGAACCAGAGGTTGTACGGAGTTTCAAGGAGAGCATAAGGGAACAATTGACAGGAATGGGGGAAAAAAATACAGTAGAAGAAGTATGGGTAGCTTTGAGGGATGAAGTAGTGAAGGCAGCAGAGGATCAAGTAGGTAAAACGACGGGGGCTAGTAGAAATCCTTGGGTAACAGAAGAAATATTGAATTTAATTGATGAAAGGAGAAAATATAAAAATGCAGTAAATGAAGCAGGCAAAAAGGAATACAGACGTCTCAAAAATGAGATAGACAGGAAGTGCAAAATGGCTAAGCACGGATGGCTAGAGGACAAATGTAAGGATGTAGAGGCTTATCTCACTAGGGGTAAGATAGATACTGCGTACAGAAAAATTGGAGAGACTTTTGGAGATAAGAAAACAACTTGTATGAACATCAAGAGCTCAGATTTAAACCCAGTTCTAAGCAAAGAAGGGAAAGCACAAAGGTGGAAGGAGTATACAGAGGGTATATACAAGGGCGATATACTTCAGGACAATATTATGGAAATGGAAGAGGATGTAGATGAAGACGAAATGGGAGATACGATACTGCGTGTAGAGTTTGACAGAGCACTAAAAGAGCTGAGTAGAAACGAGGCCCCCTGAGTAGACAACATTCCATTGGAACTACTGACGGCCTTGGGAGAGCCAGTGATGACAAAACTCTACCATCTGGTGAGCAAGATGTATGAGACAGGCGAAATACCATCAGACTTCAAGAAGAATATAATAATTCCAATCCCAAAGGAAGCAGGTGTTGACAGATGTGAAAATTACCCAACTATCAGTTTAATAAGTCACAGCTGCAAAATACTAACGCGAATTCTTTACATACGAATGGAAAAACTAGTAGAAGCCGACCTCGGGGAAGATCAGTTTGGATTCCGTAGAAATGTTGGAACCCGTGAGGCAATACTAACCGTATGACTTATCTTAGAAGCTAGCTTAAGGAAGGGCAAACCTACGTTTCTAGCGTTTGTAGACTTAGAGAAAGATTTTGACAATGTTGACTGGAATACTCTCTTTCAAATTCTGAAGGTGGCAGGGGTAAAATATAGGGAGCGAAAGGCTATTTACAGTTTGTACAGAAACCAGATGGCAATTATAAGAGTCGAGGGACTTGAAAGGGAAACAATGGTTGGAAAGGGAGTGAGACAGGGTTGTAGTCTCTCCCCGATGTTATTGAATCTGTATACTGAGCAAGCAGTAAATGAAACAAAAGAAAAATTTGGAGTAGGCATTAAAATTCATGGAGACGAAGAAAAAACTTTGAGGTTCGCCGATGACATCGTAATTCTGTCAGAGACGGCAAAGGACTTGGAAGAGCAGTTGAACGGAATTGACAGTGTCTTGAAAGGAGGATATAAGATGAACATCAACAAAAGCAAAACGAGGATAATGGAATGTAGTCCAATTAAATCGGGTGATGCTGAGGGAATTTGATTAGGAAATGAGACACTTAAAGTAGTAAAGGAGTTCTGCTACTTGGGAACAAAGTAACTGATGATGGTCGAAGTACAGAGGATATAAAATGCAGACTGGCAATGGCAAGGAAAGCGTTTCTGAAGAAGAGAAATTTGTTAAGATCGAGTATAGATTTAAGAGTCAGGAAGTCTTTTCTGAAAGTATTTGTATGGAGTGTAGCCATGTATGGAAGTGAAACATGGACGATAAATAGTTTGGACAAGAAGAGAATAGAAGCTTTCGAAATGAGGTGCTACAGAAGAATGCTGAGGATTAGATGGGTAGATCAGATAACTAATGAGGAAGTATTGAATAGGATTGGGGCGAAGAGGAGTTTGTGGCACAACTTGACCAGAAGAAGGGATCGGTTGGTAGTACACGTTCTGAGGCATCAAGGGATCACCAATTTAGTATTGGAGGGCAGCGTAGAGGGTAAGAATCGTAGAGGGAGACCAAGAGATGACTACACTAAGCAGAATCAGAAGGGTGTGGGTTGCAGTGGGTTGTGGGAGATGAAGAAGCTTGCACAGGATAGAGTAGCATGGAGAGCTGCATCAAACCAGTCTCAGAACTGAAGACCACAACAACAACAACAAGTGAAGTCGTAGTTTCAGTATTGTCTCGTGTGCTTCTACACTCCTCCGGAATCAAAACTAATGTTCTCCGAGGTCGGCTTCTATCAGTTTCTCTATTCTTGTGCAAAGAATCGTGTTAGTATTTTGCTACCACGAGTTATTGAGCTGATAGTTCGGTAACATTCACGCCAGACGACACCTTCATTGAGAGATTATAAATATGTATTTGTAGTTAGGTTTAAGGTTCTGTTTGAGCCGCATGCTCGTTCTGTGAACTGGCACGTCACGTTTGCCGCCAGGTGGTGCACTTCCGACATGCTGCGCGCGGCGGCCACGGTGGTGGCGTTACTCGCTGCACTTCCGGTGGTGACGCCGCTCCTGGGCGGCTACAGAACCTTCACCGAGTGCAGGTATGGAACAACGGAACCTACGCATTGACCAACACCAGACAGATTATACCGTATGTTAAATAGATAAGAAGATATAATGTATTCCACGACGAGTCGGGATTGCAGCCGGGTGACTTCTTAAATAATACTATATGACAACGAGTGTTCATCAGAGACAAGGGTATCGTAAGGATTGCCACAGGAAAGTGTGGTAGGAGCGCTGTTGTTCTCCGTATACGTAAGTAATTTGGTGGACAGGATGGGCAGCAATCTGCTGTCGTTAGCTAATTATGCTGTGGTGTACGGTAAGGTGTTGAAGTTGAGTGACTTAGGAAGATACAAGATGACTTAGACAAAATATCCAGTTGGTATGACAAATGGTAGCTAGCCCTAAATGTGGAAACATGTGAGTTAATGCGGACCAGTAGGAAGATTAAACCTGTAATGTTCGGCCACAGTATTAATAGTGTAATGCTTGTCACAGTCAAGTCCTTGAAATGTCTGGCCGTAACGTTCCAGAGCGATATGAGGTGGAACGAGCATGTGAGAACTGTGGTAGGAAAGGCGAATGGTCGACTTGGGTTTACTGGGAGAATTTTTGGAAAGAGTGGTTAAGCTGTAAAGGAGACCGCATGCAGGACGCTGGTGCGACCTGTTCTTAAGTACTGTTTGAGTGTTTGGGATACGTACTAGGTCGGATTGAAGGAAAACTTCGCAGCAGTTCAGAGGCGGGCTGCTAGATATGTTACCGGTAAGTTCGAACAACCCGTAAATGTTACGGAGATGCTACAGCACCTCAAATGGGAATCCCTGGATGGAAGGCTGAGTTTTTTTGCGAGAGACACTATTGAGAAAATTTAGAGAACCCCCATCTGTAGGTGCCTACCAGACGTTTCTACTGCCACCAACATGCATTGCACGGAAGGACGGAGAAGGTAAGTTACGAGACATTAGGGCTCATACGGGGGCATGCAGGCAGGCCGTCTCTGCGAGTGGAACAGGAGAGGGAGGGAGGGACTGGTAGTGGTGGGGGCTGCCCTCCTGCCGCGGCTTCCGGAGTGTCGGCTCCTCACCACTACGTTTCGGCTGACAACCGGTCACTTCTCTTCAGGTGAGTGATTAGCACTGGAGATTGCTAGATCGCATCGCTAATTTTATACCAAAAATTGGCGCGGAGGGGCATGCGCAGAGGCAGCTGCTATATGAGCGATCTTTGCCGAGTTTCGCCCCCTGTTCAAATATTACTGCATCTGTGGTACGCAGGCGCAAACGTAATGGTGATACTACATGCCCCCACTCTGTATCGGAATGCGGGCTCACGGAGCTAAATTCCGGATGTTATGTTAACAAAATCATTTGTCGTTAGACCTGTGATTAGTCGTAAAATGTTTTTTTCGAAAGATTTTAAACACGTCACCGGGAGCCATGACGTAATTTTTAATTAATTTAACATTTGTGTTTTAGCTCCGCGACACGCTTTCCGACAGAAGTAGTATCACTATTGCACATGTGCCTGTGTACCATAGATAGAGAAACATTGAAGAGGGCGCGAAACACAATGACGGTCGCCATGTTGCGGCTACCTTTGCGCATGCGTCTCCGAGCCAGTTTCCGTATGAAGTTAGCAATCTAATCTAGGAGTCACCAATGATAATCATCCACGTGAAGATGACTGGACGGTTGTCATCCGAAATATCGTGGCAAGAAGTTGACGTCACCCGGCTGCAATGCCGGAACTTCGTGTAGCCGGAAAAATTTCAAGAATGAAATAAAAAATAATATGACATAAAATATTGTTTAGAAAGGAAACGTAGTGTTGCCACGTGCATGGAATCCCCATTCATCTGATTATTTGTGAGGGGCTGAAACCATCATACCTGTGGGAACACCGTATCGGCTAGAGACCTGAAGATAAACTTGTAAATTGGAACGTGAACTAACTATCTTCAGCGAGTTTGTTTAAATCACTTACGGTTACACAGTGTTGTATTTCATGTATCGTAAGTGGCAGATATGTTAATTACAGACAAATAATATATAGGTAAAAATAAACGTCACTAAAATAATACAGGTTTTTCTGAAGCTGTATAGTGCACAAAAGTGTTAAACGTTTTCTCATTCATGTTACTTAATGAGATATAAATTTAACAAACACCCAAAAAATTACGTGAACAAACAAAGTTGCAAAGTAGTAATGGCATAGAAAGTATAAAATTCCTTGAAATACATCCTTACTTAAACGGGTAAAAGAATATCGTTTGTCAAAATAAGTTACTTACCAGGCTTGAATAATCCAGCCCTTTGCATGGAGACCAACTCTTACTTTGGCAGCCATTTTTAATATTTGCCAAACACGTTTTTATGTTTCCGCCCGTTGCGATAGTGGTTAAATTTATTTTATCTTGACTTTGTTCTCTTCTCGATTTTCCTCATCCTCAGACCCTTCTATTGTGGCGTTTCCTCTTTCAGTGTTACTATGAATAAAATTTGCGGTACTATTCAGTTTGCAGAAATATCACCTGACGGAATAGCAATTCGATTCTACACAGAGTTCGCGATAGACCTTGCCCCCCTTCTAACAGCCGTGTACCGCAAGTCTCTAGAGGAACGGAAGGTTCCTAATGATTGGAAAAGAGCACAGGTAGACCCAGTCTTCAAAAATGGTCGTCGAGCAGATGCGCAAAACTATAGACCTATATCTCTGACGTCGATCTGTTGTAGAATTTTAGAACATGTTTTTTGCTCGAGTATCATGTCGTTTTTGGAAACCGAGAATCTACTCTGTAGGAATCAACATGGATTCAGGAAACAGCGATCGTGTGAGACCCAACTCGCTTTATTTGTTCATGAGACCCTGAAATTATTAGATACAGGCTCCCAGGTAGATGCTATTTTCCTAGACTTCCGGAAGGCGTTCGATACAGTTCCGCGCTGTCGCCTGATAAATAAAGTAAGAGCCTACCGGATATTAGACCATCTGTGTGGCTGGATTTAAGAGTTTTTAGCAAACAGAACACAGCATGTTGTTATCAATGGAGAGACGTCTACAGACGTTAAAGTAACTTCTTCCGTGCCACAGGGGAGTGTTATGGGACCATTGCTTTTCACAATATATATAAACGACCTAGTAGATAGTGTCGGAAGTTCCATGCGGCTTTTCGCGGATGATGCTGTAATATACAGAGAAGTTGCAGCATTAGAAAATTGTAGCAAAATGCAGGAAGATCTGCAGCGGATAGGCACTTGGTGCAGGGAGTGGCAACTGACCCTTAACATAGACAAATGTAATGTATTGCGAATACATAGAAAGAAGGAGCCTTTGTTGTATGATTATATGATACCGGAACAAACACTGGTAGCAGTTACTTCTGTAAAATATCTGGGAGTATGCGAGCGGAACGATTTGAAGTGGAATGATCATATAAGATTACTTGTTGGTAAGGCGGGTACCAGGTTGAGATTCATTGGGAGAGTCCTGAGAAAATGTAGTCCATCAACAAAGGAGGTGGCTTACAAAACACTCGTTCGACCTATACTTGAGTATTGCTCATCAGTGTGGGATCCGTACCAGATCGGGTTGACGGAGGAGATAGAGAAGATACAAAGAAGAGCGTTATTTGGAAACCGTGATAGCGTTACGGAGATGTTTAACAAACTCAAGTGGCAGACTCTGCAAGAGAGGCGCTCTGCTTCGCGGTGTAGCTTGCTCGCCAGGTTTAGAGAGGGTGCGTTTCTGGATGAGGTATCGAATATATTGCTTCCCCCTACTTATACCTCCCGTGGAGATCACGAATGTAAAATTAGAGAGATTCGAGCGCGCACGGAGGCTTTCAGACAGTCGTTCTTCCCACGAATCATACGCGATTGGAACAGAAAAGGGAGGTAATGACACTGGCACGTAAAGTGCCCTCCGCCACACACCGTTGGGTGGCTTGCAGAGTATGAATGTAGATGTAGATGTAGATTATTAGTTTCTATGACTTCCTTTTCAGGTGCACCATTGTTATACTCATCGTGTGCCTCAGCAGTGGAGAACCCGAGAAGTGTATCCTAGATTCAAACACACCGTACGCCTAGCTGCGAAAGTTGTGAAAGCAGACGTGCACATCCTAAGATCAACAAAATATTGTATGAATTACGAATCGAGGGTGTAAAATGTAAGCGAACGGTTCGAGCTCGTGGGTGTATAAATGTAGTCGCAGAGACCCAACAAACGATAAATCCAAGAAAACTCAATTTTAAGGAACTAAAATCAGCTTCCGCTTCGTCTTTGTCGGAAGAATTGTAATCAGCTAACTATTAACACAGTGTTTCAGAAAGAAAGAAAGATGGTTTGATGCAGCTCTCCACGTTAGTCTATCCTGTACAAGCATTTTCATCTCTGAATAGTTACCACAATCTACAGACATTTCAATCTGCTGTTTGTAGTAGCGCCTTTGTCTCTTTCTAAAATTTTCTCTGCCCAATCATTTTTTCATTAGCAAACTGACGGCCCCTTCATACCTCATCATTTCTGCTGTAGACTAAGCCTTTCTTTGGTGGCATAAATTTATTTTTTCCACAATTCGACTCAGTACTTAGTTCATCTACCTGTCTAATCCGCACCATTCCTGCAGCACGACATTTCAATAACTCCTGCCCCCTTTGTGTCTGAACGGCTTATCGTTCACATTGCACTACCGTACAAGGCCACACTTTAGATAAATATCATGACGAAAACAATCGGAACACGAAGAAGCAGTGGTTCGGCGTAAGCAGAACTAGGCAGGCGTGTTTCTACATCTTAAGAATGGTGTCTATTCCAGTTTCGTGCCAGTCGCATAAAGGTGACGCTGGCAGTGCCGCTACGAGCATGCAAGTCACGTTTGCTTTAAATACACGGAGTAACGATCATGAACGTTGGTTGTCTTTGAGATTGGACGTGGTGTGTAGATGTTAGTCAAGAATGCCTTCAAGGCGACAAAAACGCCATTATCCACGCCTCATTGAAACTTCCTGGAAGATTAAAAATGTGTGCCTGACCGAGACTAGAACTTAGGACCTTTGCCTTTCGCGGGCACGTGCTCTACCATCTGAGCTACCCAAGCACGACTCACGCCCCGTCCTCAGAGCTTTACTTCTGCCAGTACCTCGTCTCCTACCTTCCAAACTTCACAGAAGCTCTCCTGCGATTGAGTTTGGACGAGGTCGCCTAATAGGGCTACGAGCAGCTGGATGTTCCCTCTGTCGTATTGTAGAGATTCTTGTCAGGAATGTAGCTGCTGCACACGACCACTGGCACCCGTGGTCGCGGGAATATACGGTCGCAAAAATGACGCTCACTGTCAGCAACGTTTTTAGACGTGTGTGTTATTAAAAAGTCAGATTCTCATAAGGAAGTATCAGAAGATTGTGTTCTTGGGTCTACATGCGTGTGCAACAGTTGTGGCTTGAGCATAACGGCAGGCATATCATATGCTTAGCTTGGTAGTTGATTAGTTAGTCGTGTGATACTGTCTTAACTTACAGGTATTCGAACTCATGTAAAAAATAATAATAATAATATTCCATTAACCACACGCATCTAAATAATATTGTATGCTTCATCTTACAGGCATAAATATATTGAAAAGTCTGAATCGCTGTAAATTTCTGTCTACTACCAGTGACAAATGGGCATCGCGTTTGTTACAGGAACCTAACGCACTTGGGACCAGGCGAATGGCCTGAATTCCCACCAAGAAGGTATAACTTTACGGGCTTGCTGGTGATGCCTGGAGATACATGTACATGCTTCCTGCTCAATTCCAAGATTGTGATAAGCAGCAGTTTGTGCAGATTGTGGAAAGGTACGTCTGTCATTTAAGATTTCCTTATCACTTTTAGTTCGCCAGCAGTCTATTGAAAATTGGTAAGATGTAAGATACAAGGATAAAATTACTCAGCTTGGCGGAGAAATATTATGCATTTCAGTTAAAAAGAGGAATTTTCTTTCCGAGGTTACCCTAGTTTACACAAGCATGTTATTTTTCAAGTACTTCCAACTGAAGCACGATTTTGGAATGTCTCCACAGTGTCCATCTGCAGCTTTCATGAGCTCTTTATTGGACTGTAAACGTCTTCCCGCCACAAATGTCTCGTGTTGTTGTGATATTGTGCCACATCTAATATTCGCCACATATGACCTTACTCTTGGAAGCCTAATCAGTAACAAGAATTTCTTTTGCATGATATAAGCTTTCCCGCGCATGAGATCGTACTCACCTTGTTAATTGTAGATCCACCGGCTTCCGCCCAATGACTTTATCGCCCTTCCGTTTTTGGTATGATATGATAGGCCCATGTTTAATTCGCAGTCACAAATGGGCGTAGAAATCCAGTTGGATTATTTTTAAAACGGTCAAAACATTTACGAGAAATTCCCTGTCGCCTTCACTTTTGACAAGCGCTCTAAAAACGTTGCGTCCATCTCTCTTCTGCTATATCTGTCGTGTCAGCTGTTCCATACAACACCAACCGCAGGCATTTAAATGCGACTTTGCCCACTTCCGCACTTTCTCGATGTTTTCAGCTGTGGCTGAATTTTAGGGACACCCAGCATACGGGCCACCTTTACGACACCTACTTTCTCTTTCCAGTTCGATCGCACATTTCTCAACTTTTGAAGATGAAGGAGCAGACTCCTCTATAAAATCGGATTTGCTTTATATAACTTCCGTCGCAGATAAATCATCAAAAACATTTTTTGACGTTGTATTGCAGTTTAAGAGAACAATTTTGTAAGCTCCCCACAAAATAAAATAATACTCTCATTAAGCGTAACTACCAACAGTGAAAATATAATATAATGTGACAAACCTATAACCTTTCAATAATTGACTGTCAATTTAACCTGGTAAATTTTGGACGTCAGCAATGCTGCGCCTTGGACCTGATACATCATTCTGAATAAATGACGACTTATGAGGATGTGGCTTGAGTAGACGGAGGGGATATGTAGTTGTCTACGGTACATGAGCTTCACTGAGCTGTTCCGAGCAATCGCTGTAGTTCAAAATGCTCTTAAAAACTTAGTCTGCCTCCCGTTTGACTGTGGGAGGAATCATAACATACAGCCCACGGCTCATTCCCACCACTGCAGAAACCACATTACTAGGGCAACTGAGGTCTAATATTGACAGAAATGTGCGCTTCTCTAAAAAGAAGATACTTTTCTGTACGGGGTCTGTGTGCAGTATACACAAAATAACCGTATTGTGACCTTTCAACGAGATAGAAGGAAGTGTGGAAAACTGTGCTTGTAAACATAAGAACTCCGTCCATAGGCCATGGCTGGCCGCCATGTCATTCTCTGCCAAGGGGCCCATTGGATGCAGTATAGAGGAGCGTGGGCTCAGCGCATCAGTCTCCCGGCCACTTGTTATTTTTGGCGTGGTGGAGCCGCTGGTACTCGGTCAGTTGGCATCACGATCTGAATGCACCCCGTTCTGGTCCTCCCACCAGGGAAAGATTCCTGGCACTACTGGGAATCGAAGCGGGGTCGCCGCATGGCAGACAGCCGCGCTGACCTTGCAGCTACGGAGGCAGATAAAACTTATGCTCAGGGTGTGAAAAACAGTCCTAACAACTTTGATTGCATATACATTATTAAGTGAAAAATAGAAAACATAATGGAGTTTCAATTACAGATGTTAATGTTCTCATATGTAGCCAATAACTGCAAGCTCAAAAGTGCATGACCACATGTTACTTAGTTACAATTTACGTTAAGCTATACATCAGTTGGAAGCACCAAAAGCACCTAGAAAGTGATGAGACAGAAAAATTATACAAGCTAAAAAGAGAAGACAAGAAAACGGTTACGTCCAAGACCTACAATTGCTAATCAATTACAAACCCACACCCATAATTCGACCAATAACTGGGTCCACGAACATGAACTAGCTTCACAACACAGCCCACGTGCTTTCTAGGAAGTGGCCTAAATAAATCTTTTGTGGCTCTAAATTTCTATTGCAACAAAATCTAACATTTGCTCTTTTCTCCTAAACGAGAGTTTGGCCTTCGGCCTTTTCCTGTACACGTAGTGACAATGAACGTCTTCTTTATCTACTCCAATGCAGCCAACACAGCACGGCCCACGTAACGAGCTGGACAGCCCCTCGCTCCACGGTGGCGACGGATAGACCACCTGTTCTCACAAAAGCGCTTTCCTGCGTTTCCGACAACAGTAGCTGGCGTCACAAAGCGAATCGCGGAACGTGTCTCAACTCGTGTGCCAAAGAGGTCGAAGTTCTATAGAGGCCGATCGTGAGAGAAACAAAGATGTGTTTCATTCCTACCCGTTAATAAGTTAACTGTAAGGGGTCACGGCAGGCTGGCCGGCCGTGGTGGCCGAGTGGTTCTAGGCGCTTCAGTCCGGAACCGTGCGACTGCTACGGCCGCAGGCTCGAATCCTGTCTCTGGCATGGATGTGTGTGATGTCCTCAGGTTGGTTAGGTTTAAGTAGTTTTAAGTTCTAGGGGACTTATGACGTCAGATGTTAAGTCCCATAGAGCTCAGAGCCACTTGAACCATTTGAACGGTAGGCTGCAAACACGCTGGCTTTTTTCATCCATATGCATCCATTCATATTTGAGAACCTTGTAACAGTCAGCTACTGCTTAGCAACCGTGATAATTTGTTTCTCTATCTTGAAATTATCCCGCTACATGGAAAACATACGCTGAAACTTTTATACTCTATACTCTATTAAGTCTTCTTTTTCTGTGCTATAACTCATGTTGTCTCATTTTATCACAACGCGAATAAGAGACATTTCCTTTTTATTGTTGAGTCGATCCCTACCTTACGCGCTAGTTTCAACACTATTCCGTTGATACCCATGTCGACAGTTCGTTCTCTAGCCATTAGCGTCGCTTTCTCCAGATCTCAGCTGGATCAGAGATGTTCTTCGCATAGGGGCGGTGTTTTTGTTGTCCTCATCATTTCATCTCATTGTCATAATCGACAACGCAAATCGCAAAACTGACATCAAATAGAAAATCTGACACTAGGTGGCTGAGATGGGGTCTCCAGCTAGTAATGCCGTAAGATCATTTCAGCGGCTGGTCCCCGCGGAGGTTCGAGTCCTCTCTCGGGCATGGGTGTGTGTGTTTGTCCGTAGGATGATTTGGGTTATGTAGTGTGTAAACGTATGAACTGATGGCCTTAGCAGCTAAGTCCCATAAGATTTCACACACATTTGAACATTTTTGATATCATTTCACTTCGTATTTATTGAAACAGAAACACTAAAGCATTGATCACAGGTCCGGAAGCAACTAGCAGGATCCCAACAGTTTTAATAAAACTGATTCTCAATATAAAGATAGCCGTCCCATGTCGTCGTTTATAATCTTGATTCCGTATCAGGATTTCATAATTTTTACTGATTTATGGAACAAATGTCTTGTGTGAAAAACATTCCTCATGCATAAATGTGTTCGTGGAAACTGTCCAACATGCTTGATGTGTCAGACTCCCATCATCTTGAAGCGAAGGATCGAAGTAGTGTCTTGATTTTCTTTGTTTTGGGAATGCAGAGCGCAGTGTATGTCTGCCTGATGTAAAGCAGTCCGTGTTCAGATCGAACGTTGTAGACTCCAGAAGTGCTCCGTCTCACTAGATTTTTGACTGACCTCAGTAGAACTTTAATCTTCTGTGGTGGCGTAAATATTGCTTAAACAATATTTTTCTTCAGGATCCTTGTGATCTTTTACACATTGCCTTCTTAATTTGTGTGTTACTGTAGCCATCATCAGGAGTATGTATTTGCTACCAGATGCTGTTCTGTCGACTGGTCCGAAGACATCTCATACTTCCATTTGAAACGGTTTCTCAGCTTCAGGTAACCTATGTTCTGTATCTTCTGATGACCTAAATCTGCTCTCGCGTACACAGGATGCGGTGTCTGACATACTACTCTACATCACTATACCATGTTTTCCACAAAAATCTTGCTTCAACTCATGTATTACTTTCCCTGTGACTCCCTTGGTCTGATAATACATGATTGTGTGCCTGTTGTAATACTCCATTTCTGACGATTGCAAGTACCACGATGTGTGGAATGTACTTTGTAGACCTGCACAGCAAACGCTTCTGCATTACAAACTCAGGTTGCAGTTTAAAAAATTGACATTCACTGTCAGCTGCCTGTGCGTTTTCCACTCTGCTGGGGTCTTACCTAATGCCTGTAATACCATTACTTTTCTATTTACGGTATTTGCGTTTGTATGCTGTACTTCTGTGAACCACTTCATAATCAAACTTACTCAGTTTGAAAAAAAAAAAAAAAAAAAAAAAAAAAAACGGTTGAAATGGCTCTGCGCACTATGGGACTTAACATCTACGGTCATCAGTCCCCTAGAACTTAGAACTACTTAAACCTAACTAACCTAAGAGCATCACACAACACCCAGTCATCACGAGGCAGAGAAAATCCCTGACCCCGCTGGGAATCAAACCCGGGAACCCGGGCGCGGGAAGCGAGAACGCTACCGCACGACCACGAGCTGCGGACTACTCAGTTTCAGTAACCATCTTGCTAGCCAAGTTGAAGGGTCTTTTAGACTTAGCAACCACTTTACAGTTGCATAATCTGACATCACTTTAAATTTCCAGACACACAAATAACAACAAAACAAAACAAAATAATTTATTACTACCAACATATCATTTTCAGTTGTTCGGTAGTTTCGTTCAGCTTGTTCAACTCTCAAGTTGCATCTGCTGCATGGTGTTCCTTTCCAATATAATTGTAAGAATACAGCATAATGCACTGTTACTAGCACCCCAGAAAAATAATAATTCCTTCTCGAAATCAGTGAATGCTAACACAGGATCTGGTAT
The DNA here is from genome assembly GCF_023897955.1 of Schistocerca gregaria. Classification (NCBI taxonomy): domain Eukaryota; kingdom Metazoa; phylum Arthropoda; class Insecta; order Orthoptera; family Acrididae; genus Schistocerca; species Schistocerca gregaria. The sequence continues at coordinate 575,655,208 of NC_064925.1, forward strand.
CAATTATTCCTTCAATGTCTGACATCCACGTAACTCCCTTCTGAAGTAACTGTGTTAATGATTGAGCAATGTTAGCAATTCTGTTTACAAATTTGTGATAATAGCTACGATAGCCAATAAATGATTCCATCTGTTTTGTTGTTTGCGGTGTTGCAGAATCATGCATGGCTGCTGTGAAATGCATCCTTATTGCCTCTTGACTGATAATATGTATGAGATAATTACCTATTGTTTGAGCAAGATGACACTTCTCTATGCAACAGGTCTGAGTATTCCAACAGCAATGATTTCATGGCTTCCCATTCACTGTCTTTCAGGTGGCAAGCCATGGCGTGTAGCAGAGATGCACTGATGGTCTGCTTCAGACTGTGATCGTCTGTTGATATATTGATATGATCCTCATCGAGTATCTCTTACGTTTGTTACTATTACTTCCTTTTGGACGCTCACGTCATCCTATACAAGTTATCCCGGCTTACGAGAACCATAAATTAGTCACCTGCATTGCATAGACACGCTACACTTCTGTGAATTAAATAGTGCCTTTACGTATTGCCCCATTGTTCTGCAGTGGTTTAAACACGCATAATACTCTGTGGTAAAACGATATCCACCATTACCCAAATCAACTTCCCTGAACCTGTTAGTACGTTGTCATACCAAACTCTCTGTAAGGCACGTTTTCATAGTTCAGTTCATGGTTCCTTAACAATCGCTGTACCGCATGATTGAATTTTTGAAGCTGTTGCACCCAGTTGAAGATAATTAACGTTAAGTTCAAGTGTACGCTGCCAAAGATCAGTTTTTTCGTGGTCCCCATCAAGGAACTCAAGTATGAGAATCACAGAATATCCCTGTCCCACAGTTAGCAACACATCCATAAGTTCACAGAATCCAGCAGTTACTATCTTAAAGCTGAACCGTGTTGTTCCCAGTGACTCCACATCGGCTTTCCCTGTTGTCTGTAACTTGGAGTGTTTAGTCTCATCCTACCCACAAGGCCCAGACTAATGACACACACATGTACACCAGTGTCTAACAGAAATATATATTCTCTCTCCTGCATTAAATCCATTGAGCAGAAACCCAGCTCTGCACAATTTTGGTTTACTGAGAGTGTTTCCCGACGGAAAAAATTCTCGTTTACATTTAACACCTGCTTCTGTTTGTTTCATTTAACCTGCCTCTTGTTCATACATTTGTTTGCCTCTTGGCCAAAATGTTCACAACTACACTCCTGGAAATTGAAATAAGAACACCGTGAATTCATTGTCCCAGGAAGGGGAAACTTTATTGACATATTCCTGGGGTCAGATACATCACAAGATCACACTGACAGAACCACAGGCACATAGACACAGGCAACAGAGCATGCACAATGTCGGCACTAGTACAGTGTATATCCACCTTTCGCAGCAATGCAGGCTGCTATTCTCCCATGGAGACGATCGTAGAGATGCTGGATGTAGTCCTGTGGAACGGCTTGCCATGCCATTTCCACCTGGCGCCTCAGTTGGACCAGCGTTCGTGCTGGACGTGCAGACCGCGTGAGACGACGCTTCATCCAGTCCCAAACATGCTCAATGGGGGACAGATCCGGAGATATTGCTGGCCAGGGTAGTTGACTTACACCTTCTAGAGCACGTTGGGTGGCACGGGATACATGCGGACGTGCATTGTCCTGTTGGAACAGCAAGTTCCCTTGCCGGTCTAGGAATGGTAGAACGATGGGTTCGATGACGGTTTGGATGTACCGTGCACTATTCAGTGTCCCCTCGACGATCACCAGAGGTGTACGGCCAGTGTAGGAGATCGCTCCCCACACCACGATGCCGAGTGTTGGCCCTGTGTGCCTTGGTCGTATGCAGTCCTGATTGTGGCGCTCACCTGCACGGCGCCAAACACGCATACGACCATCATGGGAACCAAGGCAGAAGCGACTCTCATCGCTGAAGACGACACGTCTCCATTCGTCCCTCCATTCACGCCTGTCCCGACACCACTGGAGGCGGCCTGCACGATGTTGGGGCGTGAGCGGAAGACGGCCTAACGGTGTGCGGGACCGTAGCCCAGCTTCATGGAGACGGTTGCGAATGGTCCTCGCCGATACCCCAGGAGCAACAGTGTCCCTAATTTGCTGGGAAGTGGCGGTGCGGTCCCCTACGGCACTGTGTAGGATCCTACGGTCTTGGTGTGCATCCGTGCGTCGCTGCGGTCCGGTCCCAGGTCGACGGGCACGTGCACCTTCCGCCGACCACTGGCGACAACATCGATGTACTGTGGAGACCTCACGCCCCACGTGTTGCGCAATTCGGCGGTACGTCCACCCGGCCTCCCGTATGCCCACTATACGCCGTCGCTCAAAGTCCGTCAACTGCACATACGGTTCACGTCCACGCTGTCGCGGCATGCTACCAGTGTTAAAGACTGCGATAGAGCTCCGTATGCCACGGCAAACTGGCTGACACTGACGGCGGCGGTGCACAAATGCTGCGCAGCTAGCGCCATTCGACGGCCAACACCGCGGTTCCTGGTGTGTCCGCTGTGCCGTGCGTGTGATCATTGCTTGTACAGCCCTCTCGCAGTGTCCGGAGCAAGTATGGTGGGTCTCACACACCGGTGTTAATGTGTTCTTTTTTCCATTTCCAGGAGTGTATAACACTGACTGGTGACATTGCGCCTAGAAATGTTATTTCTTTCCTCTCTGATAACTTTCTTTTCCACAAGCAAAGATTCGTCGACCACTGTGTACTTTCGTATCAACCTCGATTTCCTGCAAGTGCATGACAATGCAAAGCTCTGCAGCTAAATCATCCGGATTTTCCGTATGTCTTCTACGGGAAATTTCGCATGTAAAGACGTCTAGAAACATATTTTCTACCGCTCTGAGCATGAATCGATCCAGTTCTTTATTTTATGTCAATTCACTTGTCTAAGCATTCACTTTTCGAATTCTGTCGGAAAGGGGCTTCCGCAGCTTCATTGGCTTTGTGCACTGAGCCACTCATCTTCTCTTTAAGATATATAAGACTGGTCTTCTTATGGTATCTCTGCTAATTGCTGGAATGTGCGAGCGTTGCTAAGCGTCCCTTACTACATCACATGCATTTTAGCCTCACCCACTAGATGGAGTTGTAGTTGAAACTTCATTTATGAATACTCGCACATATTCTGTTGCTTTACTAGAAAGGGTGTTATTAGATTAGATTTTAAAGAATCTACACGGGAGGAGTTTACACTAGCTGCTGCTTTAACTTCATTTGAACACCACTGTGACTGTTGTCCAGCTTGGAAAGCGTATATTTGCTAACTTTACTCGTTATTATACAATTTCTGATGGGTATCACTCTCTGACAGTTTCAATATCTGCTCCATCAGAGCGGCTGCAGCATCGTCTGCATTACCCGGTGACGTACCCGGGGTCGTTGTGCAATTTATTACTATTCTTACACTTCGAAGACTAATACGAAGGAAATACTTGTTCTTTCAAAAGCAACAGCCAAACTCAACAGGCATAATCAGACTCAAAACTTGCACAAATAATTTTAACGAATCTTTAAGCCTGATCATTACTCAACGAGACTCAGTATAATCGTGTGCTGTGTGTGACCATGACACCTGAAAGGGGTGCAAGTTGCTGCTGCCATTCTACTGTATGGCTTGCTATATCTAGGTGAATTGCATTTCACTTACCTCACGGGTGCCAAATAAGTTTCCATCCGATTCGCATTAAACTGTGACATATTTACACTTTCTTACGTTTGACAAAAGTCTCTTTCCACGTTGTATTATAATCCCTGCATCCACTCCTGGCAATAACAAAAGAAAGAAATAAAAAGTCCAGTAGAAAATATCCTCTGGGATCACTGCATTCGAGACGTTGCTGTTGCTGGCTCTGTGACGTCATGTCGTGATTCATCAATCACTCCAAGACATCAATGTCGTATTCATGTCATTGAAGATATACTTCTGTCGCCAAATTGTAGGGGTGCCAAGTGGAGACACCTCTAAATTGTCAGATGGTGTTGCGGAACCTATAGAGCGTATTTCGGCGCTAATAAATCGTTATTAGCGAGTGAATATTTATTCATTTAGATTACACAGTTCTATATCTTCTCGTAAGCCTTGGGTGGCACCTCATGCCAGGGACAGAGAGGATTGCCGCTGACTCCTGTTGTTGGTTCAGCTGTGCTGATACCAAGGCCACTACAACAGTAGTTCAGCCAAAGTCTTACGGGCTGTCGTGTGGTGGGCAAAGATGTAGCGTGAGATTAAGACGCCACACTGCTTAAAGCGTCCTTGATTCCGCTACAGAAGATGACGGTGACCTGCGATGACCATTCGCTATGTACTGTGCTGCCTGAAGCAGTGAAGAATAGGCACCAGATGGCCCTCTCACCCGGCACTGACGATGGTGTTAGTGTGACAATCGCCACGAGATGTACTGGTGATGGAAGACTCTCAGTCTCCCTCTGAGTGAGGTGGTAGGCAGCCAGCGCAAAGTTCCTACGGTGCACTGGATGGCCGAGCGGTGACCTCTCCAGTTGTCAGGATGCTAGGAAATGGCTGTAGAAGCGTCAGAAACGCCAAAGAAACATTATTCATTCGTAACAACTTTATTCCTGCCGAGTACAATGTGGCATGGTGATATCAACTACTTCCCCCGAGTCCTCGCTGACTCGTAGCGATGACACCAGATCCGGGCCGCGCAGTCTTGCTAGCGTGCTGTGACGTAGCGGAGGAATGCCCTTACTTCGTACTTCGGCATCCCGTGGCTGGCGGCGCCCGGCTGGCGAACAGCGGCTCGGCAGCGGACAGCAAGCCGCTGCGCGTGGATGGCTCCGGGTTGGAGTCCCGGCGCTGTCGGCACGAGAAGCGTTCTCGTAGTGCGGAGTGTACTCTATCCACCCCGTCTTCTTCCCTGCTCCTCCTGTTGGCTCCTCCGCGGTGGACGGGGGGAACGGCCTGCAGTCCCCTAGCGTCGTCGGCTCACCCGGTTGTGACGGCGGATGCACAGGGCCTAGGCCCCGCACGATCTCGACGTCGGCCCACTGATGTGGTCAGCATTGGCGGCGAGCGAGGCTGCCGCGATGTCTGCTAATCCTGAGTTGATGATTGGCAGCGGCAGCAGAGAGGACCAGTGCCGGTACTGTCCCCTCACGTCTGCTGCTGGATGGGAATTCCTTACTGCAACATATCTTTAATAAAGATTAACAAGTCGATCACCGAGCTGTGCGCCACGCAGCAACCCAGTACACATCTGACTGCAAGTCTAACTGCGAGTGCGATTGCCTTGTTCCTATCAAAGCTGGCGTATTTAAAGGAAGCACGAGCGACGTCCTGACGTCGTGCTCGTTTGTAATGACCGCATTCGTTCCACTTATACTGCTGATCCATCTGTCGTACTCGCCCCTTAGGTGTACTTGCGACAGAGTTACGTGTTGTTGCGGCAGACTTACGCGAAGTTGCGAAATGCAGTACAGCTGACGCTATACTTCTGTCTTGCACTCTACGAAAGTCTCCGTCTAACACAAACCAGCGTGCTAAGCAATTCTTCTCGCCTGTTGTATGTAACCAGGGCATTGCCCCTGCGTGACGACACATTCCGATACCTGTGCAATTCTCTTACTTCTTGGCTAACTTACTGCCTCTGGCTCTCGGCATAGGCAATGAAACTTCGTCAATATTCCACGTTTCCAACTGTTTATTATTCTGCGACACTACACTAAGATGTTGTCGTTTTGTGTACGGCAAGCAGGCTGTTCACGAGAAGTGCTGGAACATCTAATACGTGGATCTCGCTACGCCATAATAATTATTGAATATAATGCTTCGAAACAATCGCCATCAATCCTAATGACCAGCTCACTACAGAAATGGAGAAATGCAGTATTTAGGAAGACGAGTGGGAGGCAATGGCGTGAGGATCTGTTCTTTACGACTAGTGGTCAGCAGTCCTCGTTCCATTGTGCTTGCTTAATAATTCCCTACAGGCTAGTAACCGCACTGTGAAGTCTGATACTTACTATTGCATCCAAAGTATACCCTGTTGCTCCGTATAACAAGAGCTAAGTAATATATCTCGGTCCCTCTCTCTCTCAGGGAACATTCTGCTGAATCTGTAGCTTGTGCCTGGCCACTGGTGCTAATGCTGGAAATGCTTGCTCATGTCCACGGCAGACTTGCAGCTTTGATTGCTCCTTTTTGCTGCGTAGCTATGTCGCTACCTCTCTCTAGTGCACACTTTTCCTTTCCTGCAGTGTGCCGTAACAATTCACTCCCTCTTTTCGACCACCTGCAATCGCCATTATCTACTCCTTTCGGCGGCTGAGCAGCCCCTCTCCCACTGCCAGAGATTTTCCCGCACAGCCACTGTGGCATATCCAGGCGCTGCATCAGCCAGTCTTTCCCGTACTACCTTACGCCCAACTCAGGCACAGCTTTGCTGCCTCGGCCAGTCTGCTGGTTGCTCTGCTGTGCCACTCAGTACTTACCATCTCCTCTCACCTCACCAGCCAGCCTTTCGCTGTGTCACGCTCTTACTCAAAGGGTTTGGAATTCTTAGGAGCCCATAAGCAGATTTGTTAAAGCGATCACATTTAATAAAAGTATTTGTGTCATTATACTTAAAAGCGAACTACAAGAAATACCATCCTTTTTGTGTAGTGTAAGACCCCAAATATTAAAAAAAAATCATAATCGTTCCTACCCTGAATTATAATGAAAGAAAAGTTATCAAATCCTCTTAATTGCTACTTTGTGTCAATAGTTATTTCTTGGATTAAAAATGGTTTGAGATCTGTGAAGGGATTTTGCCTTACCTCTGACTTAGGGACATACAAAAATAAAATTAATTTCTGAGTATTCACAAAACATTTTGTTGACAGGAATACGGACACCATAGAAAATATTTTAAATTTTGTGAAGGCTATTACTACCAGATATAACTATTTTAAAATCACTGTCATGCTAATGGAGACTGCTTCAATCACGAAATCAGCTGCTATGCCCTTGAACCTTCTGCTTTGCACATTCTTTGAACCTCATTTGTATTAAGCAAACTATGCAAAGTATGTATCCCCAGCTATGTTAGTGCAATATTAGTTCCTATTTTCAATACTAAGACAAATACCAGCCAAGGTAAAAAGTAAACGCCTCCAGGTGCCTTGTTTGAACCTTATATATATTAGTTTTAAATAGTGCCACCTGAAGTCATTACAGTCGTCTGCAAGATATACACAGAGTGTTTCACAAATGACCGGTATATTTGAAACGGCAATACAAACTAAACGAGCAGCGATAGAAATACACCGTTTGTTGCAATATGCTTGGGACAACAGTACATTTTCAGGCAGACAAACTTTCGAAATTACAGTAGTTACAATTGTCAACAACAGATGGCGCTGCGGTCTCGGAAACTCTATAGTACGATATTTTCCACATATCCACCATGCGTAGCAATAATATGGCGTAGTCTCTGAATGAAATTACCCGAAACCTTTGACAACGTGTCTGGCGGAATGGCTTCACATCCAGATGAGATGTACTGCTTCAGCTGTTCAATTGTTTCTGGATTCTGGCGGTACACCTGGTCTTTCAAGTGTCCCCACAGAAAGAAGTCACAGGGGTTCATGTCTGGCGAATAGGGAGGCCAATCCACGCCGCCTCCTGTATGTTTCGGATAGCCCAAAGCAATCACACGATCATCGAAATATTCATTCAGGAAATTAAAGACGTCGGCAGTGCGACATGGCCGGGCACCATCTTGCATAAACCACGAGGTGTTCGCAGTGTCGTCTAAGGCAGTTTGTACCGCCACAAATTCACGAAGAATGTCCAGATAGCGTGATGCAGTAATCGTTTCGGATCTGAAAAATGTGCCAATGATTCCTTTGGAAGAAATGGCGGCCCAGACCAGTACTTTTTGAGGATGCAGGGACGATGGGACTGCAACATGGGGCTTTTCGGTTCCCCATATGCACCAGTTCTGTTTATTGATGAAGCCGTCCAGGTAAAAATAAGCTTCGTCAGTAAACCAAATGCTGCCCACATGCATATCGCCGTCATCAATCCTGTGCGCTATATCGTCAGCGAATGTCTCTCGTGGAGCAATGGTAGCGGCGCTGAGGGGTTGCCGCGTTTGAATTTTGTATGGATAGAGGTGTAAACTCTGGCGCATGAGACGATACGTGGACGTTGGCGTCATTTGGACCGCAGCTGCAACACGGCGAACGGAAACCCAAGGCCGCTGTTGGATCACCTGCTGCACTAGCTGTGCGTTGCCCTCTGTGGTTGCCATACGCGGTCACCCTACCTTTCCAGCACGTTCATCCGTCACGTTCCCAGTCCGTTGAAATTTTTCAAACAGATCCTTTATTGTATCGCTTTTCGGTCCTTTGGTTACATTAAACCTCCGTTGAAAACTTCGTCTTGTTGCAACAACACTGTGTTCTAGGCGGTGGAATTCCAACACCAGAAAAATCCTCTGTTCTAAGGAATAAACCATGTTGTCCAAAGCACACTTGCACGTTGTGAACAGCACACGCGTACAGCAGAAAGACGACTTACAGAATGGCGCACCCACAGACTGCGTTGTCTTCTATATCTTTCACATCACTTGCAGCGCCATCTGTTGTTTAAAATTGTAACTACTGTAATTTCGAAAGTTTTTCCGCCTGAAAATGTACTTTTGTCCCAAGCATATTGCAACAAACGGTGTATTTCTATCGCTGCTCGTTTAGTTTTTATTGCCGTTTCAAATATACCGGTAATTTTTGAAACACCCTGTATGTAGACTCCAGGTGGCATTATTTAAAACTAATTTCAATTATGTTCAGTTTTTATATTGTGTTTTGTTTCAATAAAATTATGTAATTTATAGGCAAAAGTTTTATTCTTAAGATTTTGCCAGCTTGATAAGAAAATATTCGGAATTTTGTTGTTATATCCTTTCTTACTTAAGATGAAATGCAGCATTTTACGCGAATTTCGAATTTGTAATAGAAATTATTAATTGTATTTGTGTATTCTTTTAAAACATTGTCACAGCAGGTAAAAATACAGATACATTAATCGGAATTTAAAGGACGTATCATCTTGCTTTCATTTATTATATGAAGGAATGACGTGAGGCGATTTATTAAAAAGTTGTTGCTCAGTACAGTGAGTGAATGGTTCTGATTCGATCTGTGAAAAGCACGGCTTTTCCCAGGTCTGTGACGTCGCTAGAGCATTGTGAACCATGAAGAAATTTATTGTTAAAATTCCTATTCCCCACTATCAGAGAAGTTTAAAACGACGTATTATCACATTCGTCAGCTCACAGGAAAGAAAATTACTCACCCACACGAGAAATTACGCTAATACCGTATAACACTGGATAATTCCCTTATTTCGGAAGGATGAGAGTCCAGAAGTCTGTTTACGTGCGCTATACCTCTCTCAAATCACTCATTGATCGTTGGATTCCTTAGAGCTCTCAAGCTGAGAGATTTTGTTTGCTACTTTTCTCCCACTGATACGATCATTCCTGGACCTTTACTGTGCATTCGATGTGTGACACAGTGCTTAAGTTTTCGTCGAAACAAGTAGATATGTATACTGCCCTGTGATCACGACTGTTGTTTTCTAAAAGGAGGTAATGTCCACAGCATACTTATCTTGGAGATGTAGATGGATAAGCAACATGTTGTAAACGAAACTGTTAAAATAAAAGTTCTATTTAATATTGACGGTAGCCTCACGGAATATTCCCAAGCCATGGTACGAGAAACACCTCAACAAACTCACGAAACAACCTGTGGCTTGAATGCACTAACGTCTGTGAGTCGTCGGTACACTGGATGCCTTCCATCATTTGAAGATCGGCAAAATCAAGGCTTGGCAGCCCACACTCCGCAATTCTGGTCAACTGTTGTTCACTTTCTTTGTTGTTTGGCTCATTGAAGACATGGAGCTGTATGTGCCACAGTGAATAGTAATATTTTGTAAGTTACACAAATCCTATTTTCATTAAGATATCAGGTTACTGACAACTGCAGTTTGTGTCAGGTTTAAAGCCGATTCTCACTGATAAAAGCATGCCTCTTGTCCCTAGTACCAGTTGGTAAGGGTTTCCTTACGACTACTGTTCTTATGTTGTGTTTCATGGCTGCAAGTGGCAGACCATTCATTGTAGACATGTTGGACAGTCTGTACTGATATACAGTTTGACTACATGCCTTCATGTCTGGCTTTGAACCATTTTGTCACATATCCAAGTCGCTCAAGCTTACAGCCAAACCTCCAATATCAGACGCTCAGAGTAGTGGGACAAGGACGACATGGATGCAATTTTTATATGAAATTGATATCCAAATTAAATAATTGATCAATCAATTAATGCCCCCACACCAACCACCCACCTTGGATGATGTGTTTTCCCCATCTGGCATATGGGTTCCCACTCCCTCCCCCCGACCACTTCTCCCCATCGTGCACCTTTCCTATTGGTGGGTATTTCGAATTTTGGTAGGAAATTTAAAAACAGGTGTTAATTTAAAAAAAATGCGCGATTTTTTTTTTTGTCCTAAGGCTGTGGTGACCTCCCAACCCAATTTCCACATGAGAGCTGGTAGGAAATAAAAAATAGTGGATGCCCTTCCCAGGACATGAACCCTTGTCCTTCTGGATGGAATGCCCAAGTACCCCGAAGCACATGGAAACTCTTCAGATGCACGAGAGAAAGGTTAGATTAGTGGACTTTATTTCTTTTGGTTTGAAAACTCAAGTAAAGATTGGTCCTAATTATGTAATTGATCATAACAATCGGTACTAATTACACAACTATAAGCACAGCACTACCCAAGGGGCGCGTAAAATCGCAATACAGCTCAAAAATTGTTGAAGCAATACCACTGGTGTTATCCTGCTGAGGAAAAATCTCACAATATCACTCGAAAATAGTGGCAAACCTCCTTCATCTAAAAGCTGGCTGGAAAATGTCTGGAGTGGAGATACTATATTTTTGGGAAGAAATATGTTTAATTCGCGAGATGCTGCTGTTGGACAGAGAACAGTTTAATGAGTGTGCTTTCTGTAAGTACGCAGCTGAGGACTGTGTCTGTCACTGTTTGACATCAGAGTTCACTTCAGAAGCCTTGCTGCATTGCTTGACAATCACCCCAGAGCCCAGATAATCGAAATAGATAGATAACGAAGCCAATACACACTACCATAACTGATGGAAAATACTTCACTGTTCTAATGGAAATTGCTGTGAAAAAACCAGCATTCACACTTACCAGATCACAATACAACACATGTACTTCGATTGGGGAAAATCATCGTCCCAAAACGTAGCGCCAGACGAGAGGGGTGGCAATTGCACACGTGTTCTCATTGATGTGCTGCTACGAACTAACTGACTTAGAGCCACTCTTACTTTTCCTCATCCCTCTCTCCCCCTTTCTCTCTGCACCATAATTAGGGATACAGGCCTGTTCTCTCTGATCACCGATCGTCACCAGAGAGATCAGTCTGGTGACAGTGATTTACTTTCTCCGGTCTGTGTAACTCAGTTCAGATGGATGCTTCTTGCAGTCTGTTAATGTATTTCTCGGATACACTGGAACAGTAACGAAATTCTGGAGGTAATCTTGCGTTGGATTTTTCAGATGGACGGCCGCTACCGAATTTGCACGCCACCTATGGTGACTGCTGCTCCCCTCCTATCTGGGAGCAGACTCGTCAGTACAATGCATCCCAGGTGGTGCATATGTCTGGACGGCCCACGTGGTTGGTCAGCACTAACGGTGCCACCATACACAACAGCCTGCAACGCTGGCCGCCTGCAGAATAAAGCAAAGTAAATTATGGCTACCCTGAGTGCGACGTGTCTGTCTGAAATGCATCCATGGCGCACTACTCGCCACACCGCCTCCACCCTTCCAGCAACCGCACCTGCAACCGCGTGCGGTTCTGCGTCGGAGAACACCTGCAGTTAACGTCAATGCACCTCCTATAATCTAGGATTAATTAAAACAGTCACAATCCGTTTTCTCTTAGTTTTATGAGCAAAATCGGTATACTTTTTACGTTCGACTGCAGGCTACTGTTTGTATCCCTCTCTCCTCACTGCCTCCTGTTGTTTTTTGACAACGAAGTGAAAAATAGGAACTAGAACTGCCTCAGATTACAAATGAACAAACTGCAGAGGTTAACGCTATACATGTGACAGATTATTAACTTATGTCACATCTGCTATACACAGCCACCCAGCATAAAATCGGAAAAATATCTTCCACTATTTTTGCTGTGTAAACTACTGCTCATTGCAGAATTTCCACATTGTTTCGAAACTGTGAGCAGAGTAGCTCATTGGCGTTTACGAAATGTAAAAAACTAATCATTAGAGCATATCTTGTAATAGAAACTCCTAACAACATCTAATAGAGAACCCTATAAGATTCCCCCGGTACATCGGAAACAAATACCATGTGCATGCTGACATTTGACATTTTTAGTCCATAAGTCTCCTCTGCCAACCTCCGTGTCAAGTTTGTACAGTTTCTACCATCCGTACTTCAAGAAGTAATCGAAATCCAACCGACTATCATTCATAGTAGCAACAGATCCTTGCATTCTAATTTCTTAACCAATTTGACCTGCTCAAATGTTGGGAACAACACTATCATTTTCAGCTTCCACAATGATCTTTAATTCAAGTGCGGTCTACTTTATGATTACAGACTATGAAGAATGAAATAACACATGACTGGTGGTAACACACATTTTTAAACATACAATCGCGACAGTAATAATAAAAACAGTCTTGATTCCATGTCAACAGACACAGTTTATTTTTGTTAGTGTTATGAGCAAAATCGAATTACTTTGAGAGCATTCTGTGTATTCAAATTACAAATTGTCATGCATGATGGCATTACAGTCATTTTACATGTATGAAATACCGATACACATCAGCATTTGTTCAGTTATTTAGTACATTTGGGAGAGTTATTTAGTGCATTTGGGAGCGCTCCTCACCGTTTTTGTAACATCCAGAGTAGGTAAAAAAATTACAAACTATATGCTTCCAAACTTCTACCAGTTACATGATTCCTTATAACAGAACTGCCTATAAGACTTAACTAAATCTCTCTCTTCAGATATATCGAGAAACAAATACCATATGCGTGTTGACATCGTGTACATTACACGCATATGTATTGCACCATTGGAGCAAGTGGGCAGTGATAGAAGTCTCTTGCATAAACCTCTGTAGAGTTTTTCGCTTGTACTGGAGGATGATTATCAATCACAAGAGAGAGCTCTTGTGGTAGCCCTTTATAAGCAGTTTAATACATTGTTTTTCAGCTGTAGCACATCCAAGCAGTGTACAGCTACAGCTTTGTACACCGCTATACGTTTCGTTTCTTTACCATGACTTCGAGGTCTTTGACAGGTGCTAAAACGGACATTAACACATTCGATCCATTGGCTATCACTGGAAACTGGACATCACACAGAGTAAACTATGCTGCTCCCACAACATATATGGTGGCAGAAATATAACACAGAGGTGAAGTTTCTTATAGCCAAAAATGTGGAAGACATCGCACGGGACAGAAACTGGAATAGTTTGCAGCATTGTGGACTATTTCCAAACAGCTGTCTGCAGGTGATGACCTTTACATTTAACCTCATCTTCCATAGCGATGGGGTAGTGGATATCGAATGTTCCCCCCCCCAAGTCACTCTCAAACTAGTGTTGTACAACACAAGTGCCTTGCGCTATGTGATATGCACACCAAATGAAACGTGCACTGTGTTTGGATTCAAGTGTTGTAACTGCCTTTCCACAGAATTTATCTCCCAACCAGAGCAGCATAACCTCAGTAAATTGCGTATCCAGCAGAATTCGCTTGCTATCATCAAATGACCATCAGTTGCATGGTTAATGATCAGTTTGTTTGTGTGGGTTGATCAATATCTAAAATACATTGAAAAGTGGTGAAGCATTGTTTACTAACTTTGAGTGGAACAGGGACGTGAGTTTAATATACCAGTATGACTTTATTTATTACAGCAACATGTCACTGCACTCCTAGTGAAATAGGGCAAGCGAACTTATGTAGACTAAGGACTGACAGGAGAGACACCCAGTGCCTTGAGACTGAATGATGGATGTCTTTCTTAACTGGATCTGATGGTTGCTATACTTTCACATACTTTTGAGACGGTAAATATGCCAGCCGCGGTGGTCTAGCGGTTCTAGGTCCGCAGTCCGGAACCGCGCGACTGCTAATGTCGCAGGTTCGAATCCTGCCTCGGGCATGGCTGTGTGTGATGTCCTTAGGTTAGTTAGGTTTAAGTAGTTCTAAGTTCTAGGGGGCTGATGACACACAGCAGTTGAGTCCCATAGTGCTCAGAGCTATTTTGAACGGTAAATATGTCGTTGAATTCTATCTCTGATGGCCATGTAGATCAGTTGGTGAAGTGAACTTGCTGTAAGAGTAAAAAACTGTATTACAGCCCAAATCCAGACTATTTCAGTGAAGGAGATATTTCTGTTGTCATGACCGGCGAGCAGTAGATGCAGTGAGTAGTGAACGCATTTCCCTATCTTTGTTAACGACCGCCATGGGTGTCCGCTTCACATCCTCCTCATCGTTGTGTAAGCAAATTGCGAAATGACCACTATTTGTTCTGGTCAGCTGTGGAGAATTGTGGGTGGTCTCGCTACCATGACCTGACACCAGACAAACGATGTTTTCTTTGAGCAAGGCATTGAACTCATTGTTGGTGGACCAGTGCAACAGTGAGCTCTTTGGTTCTTATTTGGCAGGACCACATGTAGAAGTGACACTTCTCCAACAGTCTGCAGTTGGCGGAACCCTGCATGTGTGTGTGTGTGTGTGTGTGTGTGTGCCCTTAAGTATGGACTGTAGTTATAATGTTTTCCTCGTGCAAGGTATTGGACTCATTGTCGGTGAACTAGCGCAGCTTTGATGTCTTTGTCTCTTATTTGGCAGCACTGCATGTAGAAGCGCGGTGTGTCTGTGTGGGTACAATCTTAAGGATGGACTGCAGCCATCCCCTCCACCCCACACCCAAGATGCATCTGCAGTCTCCCTAAGTGAATCAGAACCCCCACTTAATTACATATTTTTGTAAGCGACTCAAACCCATCCGCTTACATGCATATTTTCAACACTAAAGAATTTCATCACAGAAACACTGCATTAAGTCTCCTATATGTAGAACTACGTAAGTAAGTAGACTACATCGCTGGTGAATTATGCAATTTACACTGTGAACAACACTATTGTCACTGCTTCTGTAAATTACAGGCATTCAGATCGAGCGAATTAATTGGTTATGGAAGCGCCAATTCTAAGAAGAAGTGATAACCATCCAGTTTTATGTGGGTGAGTGAAGCCACAGTCTCTACAGCAGACACTGTAGAAGTAAATGGAGGCAAGTAACCTATTTGTGGCATCTTCAATATAGTGTTTAATACCAAAGAATTTGATCTCACAAACTTTTCATGTAACTGGAAATACCTCTAGGCATTTCGAATCATGCAAGTGTTTCAATAAATTTAACTATATGTGCAACGTTTTCTTTGTTATGCCCAGATGAGGAGCACTTGGTCGAGGATGAGAGCATTATTGATGAGCTTGAGATGGAGTCGGCCGAACAGATGGAGGTGGTAAGTGCATTAAAGTGTTTGTAAGCGGAGGGGCTTTAGTCGCAGACCCAACTTGAATGAACATTGGTACAGTAAATGTGTGTGATCGTTCCAGTCTAAATTCATAAACAGCGCTTTAGCACATCTGAGTGCATTTTAGATTCCTATCAATACACACCCAGACACATTGCTCATCGTCCATGTAACTGACTGCCCATAGTGTTAATATGAAATCCATGTGTGAAATCTTCCCTTTCCTCCACCAATGCGATTGCCAGCTGATGATGCACTACATACTTCCAACAATCGCCATCAGCACTGCGCTCTCTCTGTGGAGTGAGTCCCTATGCTCTTGACCAATACGCAAGCTTCTTAGGCAATGTTCTATGACAGTAGAATGACCACAGTTCATTATATGCACTAGTACTCGAATACCGTGAAGCAGATGAATGTGGTCTAACGCATTCAACGATCATAAAAACCAGATGAACCAGTAATGTTGAAAACCATTTTCTTACCCTTCTCTGTCCAATGACATTATCAGCACACACACCACAAGATGTTTCCCAGCTGCTATCACTTTTCTGTTTGAGTAGATTTATATCAGACTGTGACGACAGGTCGAAAAAAATTTTGAGGGTGAAACACCGAGCTTCACATGTTAATAGGGACAAATATCGCCTGTGGTCGAAATTCGATCAAACGATTCAATGGACCTGAGTAACCTCAGATGCGAAATTATATGCATTGCAAAATCTGCATTTTAAATTCATCAAACCACAGTAATAAACCTAAAATTATTTTGAATAATGTGAGGTGATCATTTAAATTTATCTTTCATTACAACAACACAATTGTGATTCTCATCATCCACCACATTATTCCTATTACGTTGGCTACACAAAACTTGTGCATCTTTAGGTCTTCGTCTTTCAGGCCAATCCATTAGTGTTCTTCTTCAAGGCACAAAGTAAAACAAACATAGTTTCGTATAACAAGGGGAGTCGTGGCTATTCAGAGTAAAGGAATTACAAACTGGGAACTTCCTTCAAATTTTGTGGTGAGTGCGGAAAACGGACACAAAGGTATTTCCGTTTACTCTTAGATGAAAGTAAGTGAAACATGACGCTAATAAACAGTAAGTTTGTTGCCCAGGACGCTTCCGTTACTATGATATTTTGGTTTCGAATGCTGAAACTTCGTCGACCTATCAGATGTTGCACTGTAGGTGTCCAGTATGCATGTGTCACCGCACTTGAAACAAGTAAACGTGAACGTTCATAGCTATCGATTTCATGAAATTTTGTTTAGTTTCATGTTTGTCATTTATACCATAGCACCTGATCGGTGTTGGTACCAATATTAGCAAAGTGAGAGACAGAAGAGTTTCCTATTTTCACTCATTTAGGATTTTAATTCATCAGACAGAAGATATTATTAGAGTTATGAATATGACTGCATCTGTAAGGGGCTGTCAAAAGGAAACGAGCCGGAGGGATAATTACAGAAACAAGTACCTGTATGTTAGTAGAAGTATTGACCCTGGTTGTTGAGACACTTGCCCCAGTGTGACACAAGGCGGTGAATGGATATCCCATAAAATTTCTGGGGCTGCGATGTTAACCAGTTCCGCATGTACAGCTGGACATCGTCGTCCGAGATGAATATTTTGTCCCTCAGAACCTTGTTAAGGGGACCAAAAATGGCGTAGCCACTGAGAGAGAGAGGTCTGCACTGTATGGAGGGCGGTCGAGAACCTTCCATTTGAATTTCTGCAGGAGTGCCGCGACTGGGTTGGCCGTATGAGGCTTTGAACTGTTGTGGAGCAGAATGATCCCACAGGTGAGGTTGCCTGGTCGTTTCGATTTGATCGCTTGGCGAAGGTTGGGCAAGGTTTGCGAACAAATCAGGTCGTTCACTGTTGTTCCATGCTGCAGGAAGTGAATCAGAAGGGGGCCATGTTGATCAAAGAAGAACGTCATACTTTTTTTACAACCCGTAACAGCTACATACATAATTTTTTAACAGATACACACAAATAATTTTTTTCTTTTTGCTCATGTATGGCAAAGTATGTTTCAAATTCTTTGAGTTTAGTGGCCTCTTTATATAATTAATATTAAAAATCTTTACTTCAGTTTTAGGGTTCATGTATTAATATTATGATAGCCACCTAATGGCTTATGAAGCCTTGATTCCATCTGTTAAACGTGCTTGGATAGTTAAATGGATATGGCCATTCTTTTCTATAAATAAAAATGGAGCTGTATCGTTTCGCTGCACAGCTTACTGGTAGCAAATTTAAATCAAGTTATACATGATCGTCGTTTCCCTTTTGTCGACCGTTCTTGATTCATAAAGGACTCTAACGCTTACACTAGTTCACTTACGACTGGAGGCAATACTGTATAGTTGAGAACAACACCGTCAATGAGGAAAAAAATTACATCGCTGTTGGATCTATTTTATAAATCTTTTATGGTTATTGATAACCTTACCTGAAGTTTTATGCTTACTACTGACATATCCTAATTACTTTTATTTAGGTTGAACATTCGATTTCCTGCATCAAGTTCCTGGCTTACTACCATGCTTAATGCCTTTCAGATATGTATAAATCTCTCTCTGCATCTTTACATCCATGCCGAGTTTCACTCAAGCCATGCCTCCTGATTCTGCATATCCCTTGTTTTATATCACTTACATGCAATAATAGTTAGTGCTCTCTGTAGTTATGAGTACCCATCACTATATGCGAGATTTATTACAAAAGTGATATTGTCTGACTCGTTATGAGCAGGTGGTATCTGTGGTGGGGTTTGCTAATACACACAAAGTTTGTCATGAATTTCAGTACTGATGTTTGTGTGTGTGTGTGTGTGTGTGTGTGTGTGTGTGTGTGTGTGTGAGTGTGAGTGTGAGTGTGTGTGTTGGTAGGGATCTAAAAGGCACTGAGAAGTGCTAAAGCGATGATTACTTACTAACTTCGACTGGACCAATCAGACACATTTAATGTATCAATGTGATTATTCATTGAAGTTGCATCTGCATCTCAAGCCCATCCGCTTATAAACACTATAATGCACTTAACCATCGGACGATTCCAACTCCATCTCCTCGGCCAACGCTATCTCCAGTTAATCGATAATGCTGTCAACATCGGCTCAGAGGTACTCTTATATGGATAACAACGAAAACAATGTGTATATATTGGCATTTGTTGATACACTCGCATGGTTCGAAATGCCTAGAAGTATTTTCAACTAGATGGGAAGCATGCGAGACCAAATTCTTAGGTATTAAACATTGTATTGTGCTCACCATCAAGCATGTCTCCATCAATTTCCTCATTTTCCTGCCCTGCTCGATGTAGGGACTCCCCTGCGGATAGCAACGAAAAAAATTATACCACTGAAAGTTATTTATTTGTAATTATGTACCAGCTGACTGAAGATGCTGCAACTAAGTTACTTACCTCCGTTGAACTCTACAGTGTCTGCTGTGAAGATTGTATCCCTCCTCCTCGGTTACACCCATGCTCATAAAAGTGTTGATGGGCCTCACCTCTTCTTTGAATTGGGCTGGAACAAGATGAAAGATTCACAATCACAGTCTTTAGAACTACTTGTGTTTGTGGGAAAATAAACACATAGAACTGATAATAATTAAGTAGAAAGAGATACTTCAGGCAAATCTTCACACACATGATAAGCTCAACGATACTACAGATCAATGACAAACTGTGGTGGCTGTAGAAGAGAGACAGTGCCTTGGATAGCTGGGTGTGGGAGGGGGAGAGGGGCAGGCTAGATCAAATACATCCATACTGAACGAGCTGCTCTAGAATTACCTGTCTAGCTGCAGGAACAGGTGTGTGGGTTGCTGGTATATGTCCGAATGCTCTCAAATTACACTGATTTTGCTCATAAAAGTAATAGAAATCGACTGTAGCTATTGTTGTGGAATCTTGATTGTTTCTATTATTATCACACCGCTCGTGCGTTTAAAAATATGTGGTACCAGAAGCGTTGTTTTATTTCACACTTCATAATTTCTAATTACAAAGTACACAGCACTTAAATTATAGCTCTTTATGGAGCATAGAAATTATAGTGTTGTTCACAACAAGTAATTAGATTGCCTGAAACAGGCCTTTCTGTGACGATCAAATTGGTTACAAATCTAGAAAGCAAGAACCTGATGCTATGTGGAATGATAGTCTGCTGGGTTTGGGCTACTGGTTCAAGTATGGGTGGCAGAAACTTTACACGCAGGTTGGTGAAATGAAACATAAATGTCAGATGTCAGCACACAGATGGTATTCGTTTTTGATGTATTGGAGGAATCTTGTAAGGTTCTGTACTTGATGACATTAGGAGGTTCTATTACAACACATGCTCTCACGATTTGCTTCTTACGTTTCCTAAACGTCAGTGTATTATAGGATCACACTGGTGAAACAGGACCAGTCTTAGTGTACAAAACATGCTCGTCCTCTACAATTACAGATTGTTCTGGTCGAACTTAAAATGAATTTTTTTTCCGACTTCGTGTTTGTGTGACTACATAACGGCCCAAACTGCAGAGGCCATCGGTCCCTAGACTTACGCACTAATTAAGCTAACTTAAAGTAACCTATGCTAAGAGCAACACACACACCCATGCTGAGGGAGGACTCGAACCTCCGGTGGGAGGGTCCGACTTCGTGAAAGGTTGTATTCTGTAATGTTATTTCACAACTCTGAAATGTTTGTAATACACATGTGCATGACAGTGTATTTATAGACAGTGATTTGAATACGAGGTGCGGTGTCAAGCCATGTAATTTTGTCAACAGATTTTTTTTCTTTTTTAAGTATAAATTCTCGCATTTTTCTTACTCTTGAAGCTGTTTTCGATTTTATGTAGGGAAGGTATGTGCAGGAGATGTGAGATAAGTTATAGGATCTGTCAGATGTATAGCGCCGACCACTGCTGTTAGGTCATCTGTAATCGGCGGCAGTGCAGTGCCCTGGATGTCGCTAAATAACACGAGTTACACGGGAGGGAGAGATTCGAATTGTATCCTGTCGTCAATCGTAAAAACTACGCTAATTTTGCTCATAAAATTAAAAGAAAACGCCATGCTCCTCCATCATCTCAAAATGGCATGCCTTTGCAGGTGGAGCTACTGTAGGCGAGGGGGGGGGGGGGGGTGTCGGTGCTGCATTTTAGACAAGCAAGTCAGGCTCGGGTACCCGTCATTTACCTCGCTTTGTTCGGCAGGCCGCCAACATTGTGGCCACTTGTGTATGCCAGCACCATTAGTGCAGACTGACTGCCTTGACGGTCCAGCCGCGTGCTCCACCTGCACTGACGACTCTGGTGCCAGAGACGGAGGGGGCTGTGGTCAGCATAGGTGGCAAGCAAATTCGGTAGCAGCTGTTCATCTGAAAAAGTGATCTCTAGAGTTCTCTGGAATTTGGGTGTTGTTCCAGTCTTTCGAAGAAATACGTTTCATAGACTGAATTCCACAGACCAGAGAAAGTATATTACGGTAACTGTCACCAGACTGATGTTGTTGTCGACCATTGGCGATAAGATGAAACGGCCCTGTATCCCAACCTATGGGGAATCTGGAGGGAGATGGAGGGATGACAGAAACTAAGAGTTGCCCTAAGTTCATTAGGTCATGATCGCACATCGATGAGAACGCAAGTGCAGTTGCTTTCCTCTCTCCTGGTGCAATCTTTTGGGACGAAGATTTTCACCAGTACCCAGTACATGTGTTTCATTATGA
Source organism: Schistocerca gregaria (assembly GCF_023897955.1). Taxonomy (NCBI): domain Eukaryota; kingdom Metazoa; phylum Arthropoda; class Insecta; order Orthoptera; family Acrididae; genus Schistocerca; species Schistocerca gregaria. The sequence continues at coordinate 575,676,660 of NC_064925.1, forward strand.
CCCGTTCATTATGAGTGCCGGTACATTTCATGGCAGTTTCAATGTTTGATTAGAACACTGAAGCATTTTCCACCTGGGGTGGTAGTGTGCATTGGCTTTCCTGGATTTCGATTTTCTGGGTTGCAGGGTGATTGTTGACAATGCACCACCAACATCTCGTCTGTTGAACATATTTTCCATCAAAAATGAAGATAGTATCTTCGACTTCAGCCTTTATCCTGCCAGGTTGTAGGTGAAGGGTAGATTCTGACTACTCCTGCCAGTAGTTTCCAGTGGTGCAGTGAAATTTTTTGCAAGCAGGATGACACCAGTTGTATGGCATCATCAATTTTTGAGCTGTGTTGCGATTTTAGGCGCTTCTTGTATGGTGTTGTGCATATAGTTGTGTAATTAGGACCGATCATTGTGATTAATCACGTAATTGGGTCAATCTTTACTTCAGTTTCCCAACCAAAATAAAGAACGTTAACCTAACCTTCCTCTCCTGCATCTGGAGAGTTCCCATGTGTTGTGGTGTGGACTTAGGCTTTCTTTCCAGGAGGACTGGGGCTTGAGTCCTGGAAAGGGCATCTGTCATTCTTAAATTCCTGCCAGTTCCGGTGTGAGGGGTGGGGTGGGACTGAAGCACAGCCTTGCGACAGAGAAATTTCCGCTATTTTTGAAATCCTCACCAGCTTTTGAATTTGCCGCCGAAATTGGAAATTCCCACCAATAGGGTAGCTGGGGGTGGGGAGAGGGGGAGGAATTGGGATGAAGAGGGGTGGGGATCCACATGCAGCTGGATGAAATACATGACATCAGGTGGGGGTGGTGGTGATGGAAGGGGGTGTCGTTAATTAATCGATTTAATAAATTTGCATATCAATTAATCTCAGAATTGCATCCATTCCACCATTATCCCACTACCACTCAGATCAGTACGAAACGTTGTAGGTCGATAGAAGATCAACCAAAACACCCATTTATTTCCCACTGTCTGCTTCGTCCAGTAGAACATGCATCAACTGTAATTAAAAGTAACGGCAGAAGTACGGAACACAGGAAGAGCCTATCCGTGACTTATTGTTTTGAAGATCTCGCGTGGGTGAGTCGGTAGAGCGTAAGGTCGTTGCACCAAAGATATCCCGTTCAAACCTCAATGATGACAATTTTTTCCAACTGTTTACGTGTGGAGCTGTTACAGGGAGAACATTACGAAACTAAACAAAATCGTCATAGGGCCATTACCGTTAATCCTGCATCCCAGGTTACAAGGTTTACAGATGTTGGGTACAAAAACCGTGCCACGCTTATGCTGATGATTTCAGTGTAATAGTTATTACAAAATCAGAAATTGAAATCGTTCAACAAACAATCTGTGCTTACGCCACTACTTCTGGAACCAAGCTCAATGAACACAAATCGAAGATTTTAGCTTACGGAGCCCGTACTGAGTACGTTCAAGTAACATGGCTACAAGGGACAGTGAAGACGAACCACTTAGGTATGCTTTAAATGTCCAATTCAAGACAGATGACAGTTGCCAGCTGGGACCATTAACTTAGCGTATTCAGGGTTATTCTCCATGAACATAAAACTAGAGGGTTAAACCGGATACAGTGATCTATACTGATTAACAGCTATGCCCTAAGCAAAATATATCACATTGCAGCATCCTACCAGTACCTAACGATACAGCGCATAACACTCTAGCTGCAGCGTATTGGTTCATCAGAAGCGGAAATATCTTTAATGTCACAGTACTGGTGCTTTGGACATCCAGAAACAACGCACTGCAGCATACATGACCCATATCCTCAGAATACTGCAGACACCCCCTTCGACAATTACAAAGCAGGTTAGCCGAAACGAACAAAAAGGCCCCAGTCGATGTTGGTCGCATCAACGCTCAGATCGACTACGTACGGACTTACTATCAAGAAATGGGCTATATTCAAGATAGTCCACAGTGGCTTAACACCAGGGGGACCTATTACCGCCTCAAGAGGCACCATAAGCCAAACCCTGTGGAAGAGAAGTATCCAGCAGTCAATTGGAAAAACGCCTAGAAACATATTAACTATTCGATCCTCCACATGCTATGACACCGTAAAAGTGAAGGTCCCCACAGATTAAAAACAAAAAACTAAACTCTTCCCGAACAGACCATGAAGGCCCAACGGTACTGAACAAGATTTAGTTGAAGCAGAGTCCGTACTACGATCATTACCATAGTGTAGACAACTTGGCACACACCCTACTCTGGTGAGACCAGTTCCATATATGGAACTGTACTAGAAAATAGTTGGCAAGGTTTACTAGGACTACTAAAACTTCTTTAACACTTATAACAGTACTTCAGCCAGACTAGCATTTCTTTCCTGAAACAAAGAACAATAGCTAAGCTTAGATAATCGGCCTGTTTGCATATTTTGAGGCTACGACTGAACTTGCGAGTATAGATGATTATATACGGTATATAATGGAAGAGCTCAGTAATCTTACAAAGGGTCCGAAATACAAAACTTTGTTTCAAAATTTTTTACTTCACTCTGTACTTTGTTACGAAACGAAGAGTTATTTAGTCTGTTTGAATGTAAGATCGAAGAATTTAACCTACCATTTCACGGATCAAGAGAGAAGAATATTAGAAACAAAAAAAGCTACCAATGTGTTCCTTTAGTTAAAATTTTGTGCGCTGAATTTATATTTCGCAGAATAATGGTCTGGATGCTCTTTCCACCAACTATCACAGGGTGGCTTGCTTGGTGTTGACTTGTTGTAGATGTAAATGTTTTCAAGTGAAATGAAAAGCTAAGTGGATTAATAAAAATGCTTTAGTAGTGTTTTGAAGATATGCAGTGGCTGGAAAATAAGGTACATTCACTAAAAAAGAGTGATTTCGTTTGCTGTGCGAGTTATTATTTTTCCATGTCGGTATTTGGGTAACAGATTGCCGAATTGGGTTTTTTCTTGTCAAAATACGAGAATGGAATAAACTAGCAACCTACAAATCAAACATCACATATAGAAGTGAGACTGTCCAATGTTGCAACACTTCAAAAGACCTAGCTCAGACCCTAGACAGGTCATCGACATACAGAATTCATCTCTGGAATGTGGCAACTAAAATCGAAATTCGGAATAATATACTCCGTACGTTTACAGGAACCGCCTGGGGTGCCACTGCAACAGTCCTCAGACCATCAGCTCCCTCTCATTCACAGTCGCTGAATACTGGTGTTACACATGGCTAAAGACTGCTTATACTAAGATAACAACTCATTCAAGCAATATGTCTCATCATTCGGTGTATTCGTTCAATACATTCGCACTGGTATCCCGTCCTTATTAATATTTCTCTACCGTCCACAAGCAGATGACAGTTATAGCTGCGTGTATGGACAAGAATAAGAAACTCGCCAGCGCAAGTGCCTCAGCAGCTGCTGAGGCGTGGTCCGGGGCGCGGACTGCTTAGAGAACGGCTCGTGGCAGCGAGGGGTGTTGGTCGGCCGAGCGCTCCCAGTACTGTACAATCGACCAGTGCACCGAGAGGAACTGAAGAATCACAAGATAAAAACTGCAGAATTACGAATTCGTTTAGAAAATTTATTACCAGAACCGAAGCGACTGAATTCTAGAAAACCATCACGGTTCAGAGCAGCCAGCCTACAGTACAGTAGCTTCATCCTACAAGAAACCTGGAAAATCAGTGGCAGGAGTCTTTGATGAAGCATCACCAGTTAATCACATCTCCCATCTACCCTGACGACACTCGTGCATACAGAATCGGATCAGAAGTGACTGGAGCAGACGTTGAGTATTGTGGTACCTATTGGGATGGAAGTCCTCCCTTGACTAGGACTTCGGCGAAGAACAGCAAATAACACATCACATAACTTTTGGAACACTACTCTGTATTGCAATATTTCCAGATGTAAAGTGATACTGCGATAATACAAATACCAGTGAACACGTTATCACAGATAAGACTGTTCTTAAGGCTGGTAAGCTCATACCTGAAATGTTACCACTCTCATTATTACGTCAAATAGGTAATGCGCGTAGTAAGTTCGTTGTAGTCATTATTTCCTCTTCGAAGTAACATACCGTACTTCATATTTAACACAAAATGAGATTAAAACTTAAGTAATTCACGAGCAGCTAGTTGATAATATGTATGAACTTCAAATGACACGACGAACCGTATCGTTCTGCATATGAATTCAAACCCAGGTCATGCAGACTAAGCAAAGATTTCGTGACTGACGGAAACTAAGAGTCATTCCTAACTAGGCGCACATAGAGTGATATACCTAGATTTTAGACGGTATCAGTTGGCAAATATCAACTTTAAAATACATAACGTAAACATTTTTAATGGGTGAGAATTCCAACACAACATCTATTGTCCCTGTTGACCAACTGCGAGAGATATTAAATACTGCTTCTTCACAAGTGACTTGTGAGGTAAAGCTTTGTAATGGACAGGGATTCGAACGCAGAACCTAATCGGATTGTAATCGAAGCACAATCAACTGTGACATATCGGATTTTCTCGGCAGTAGCTAGACGTTTTCACTGAAATGACGAGACGAAACATTAATTTTTTCCTTCCCAGAACTCCAACCTGCCACCTATCACTGATATTCTAGAGAAAACGAACGTAAAAATCGCTTTGTTACACCAGCAGCGACAAGTGTGCATGTTTGAACTAGAAATAATACGACGAAGGGTTCAGTGCTGACTGGTAACCGAACCCCACATAGCCGGCCGGAGTGGCCGAGCGGTTGTAGGCGCTACAGTCTGGAACCGAGCGATCTTGGTTGGTTGGTTTGGGGAATTAAAGGGACCAGACGGCTACGGTCATCAGTCCCTTTTTCCAAAAACTAAAAGCACTCACAGAGAATAAAAAACGAACAACAGAAAAGATGGCAGATGACACAGGACAAGAAATACTCAGACAGAGATCAGACAAAACGAGTCAAAATCACACAGAGTGTGACAGTGGTTAGCCGGCCATAGAGACAAAAAAGGAAAAGCCAACCACCGAGGAACACACTAAAAATCAGACTAAAATCGGAGGCCATAGGCCAGAATCAACATAGAAAGACAAGCACTTAAATTAGTTGATAAAACCCCCCTGCCCGAGTAAAACGCAAAACTAAACCTACCACAGCAGGGTCATCAGTTAAAAGGGCAGGGAGCGTATCAGGCAGCGCAAATGTCTGCCTCAGCACAGCTAAAAGCGGACAGGACAATAAAATGTACACCACCGTCAAAACCGCCCCGCAGCGACAGGAGGCGGGTCCCCACGGCTCAGTAAATATCCATGCGTCAGCCGTGTGTGTCCGATGCGGAGCCGACAAAGGACGACTGAGTCCCTGCGAATGGCTCGCGTGGATGATCGCCACACAGCTGTTGTCTCCGTGACAGCTTGGAGTTTATTAAGTGTGGTTAGATCACGCCATTCAGCGTCCCAAAGCGTGAGAACTGCGCAGCGTAAGACTCCTGAAATCAATATCCGCGAGGTCAAGTCCGGAGATGGCTTACTGGTGGCCCCTTTCGCCAGGCGGTCTACATGTTCATTGCCGGATATCCCAACATTGCTTGGGGTCCACACAAATACTACAGAGCTTCCGCAAAGGGCGGGACTACTGGACAGCCATCACGAGACGAGAGCGTGGGAAGCACTGGCTGAGAGCTCGTAAACTGCTCAGGGAGTCGCTACAGATAACGAAGGACTCACCTGACCAGGAGCGGATATACTCTAGGTCACGAAAGATGGCGACCAGCTCAGCAAGGATCGTTGTTCGTAATGGTCCCCTAAAGTTAGAGCATAAACGACACGACCAGCAACCATCTAACCGTCAGTATAAACGACGCCAGAGCCCTGATACATGGCTAGGATGGAAGAAAAGCGGCGGCCGAAGTCCTCCAGAGGGACTGAGTCCTTAGGGCCCTGTGCCAAGTCGAGCTGAAGGCAAGGGCGGTGCACACACCACGGGGGTGTACGCTGGGGGGCCCGAAAAGGAGGTGGAAGAGGGTAAACACTAAGCCCGGAGAGAAGCTCTCTGACGCGGACGGCGATCGTACAACCTGACCGAGGCCGATGTTCTGGGGGATGGACGACTGACTGTGGGAACAGGAGACGATAATTAGAATGCCCGGGCAAGCTACAAACATGCGCAGCATAAGCGGCCATTAAATGTTGGCGTCGCAACCGCAGTGGAGGGACACCTGCCTCCACAAGTATGCTGTCCACAGGGCTGGTCCAGAAAGCACCAGTGGCAAGTCGGATCCCACTGTGAAGAATTGGGTCCAGCACACGCAATGCAGATGGGGATGCTGAACCATAAGCCAGGCATCCATAATCCAGACGGGACTGAGACAGACGTTCCCACCACCGCAGCGAGCCCGTTCATTGCAATTAAAACAGGCAGACACTTAAAACAGCCCCCTGTGGTACCCCGTTCTCCTGAACTCGAGAGGAACTATGGGAGGCCGCGACTTGCACGCGGAAGGCACGATGCGACAGAAATTGCGTATCGGCAGCAGACCCCGAAGACCCCAATCATGAAGCGTAGGGAGGATATGATGGAGCCATGTCGTATCTTACGCCTTCCGCATGTCGAAAAGGCAGCAACGAGGTGCTGACGGCGAGCAAAGGCCGTACGGGTGGCTGACTCCAGGCTCACCAGATTGTCGGCGGCAGAGCGAACCCACCCTGAGACAGAGCCAGGAGGCCCCGAGACTCGAGTACCCAACTCAATCGCTGGCTCACCATCCGTTCGAGCATTGCAAAGAATGTTGGTGAGGCTAATGGGGCGGTAGCTATTCACCTCCAAGGGGTTCTTGCCAGGTTTCAAAACGGGGATGACAATGCTTTCTCGCCATTGCGACGGAAACTCACCCTCGACCCAGAGACGGTTGTAAAGGTCGAGGAGGCGTCGCTGGGAGTCCACTGAAAGGTGTTTCAGTATCTGACAGCGGATACGATCTGGCCCAGGAGTGGTATCAGGGCAAGCAGCTAGGGCACTGTGAAATTCCCACTCGCTGAATGGAACATTGTAGGAAACATTGTGCGAAATAAAAGGCTTCGACATTCCATCCGCTCGTTAGTGGAGCGGAAGGCCAGTGGGTAATTCCCAGAAGCGGAACTCAGAGCAAAATGCTCTTCCAAGCGGTTGGCAACTATATCGGAGTCAGTAGAAACTGCTCTATTCAGTGAGAGCGCAGGGACGCTGACAGGGGTCCGATAGCCATAGAAGCGTCAAATATTGGCCCAGACCTGCGATGGAGAGACATGGAGGCCAACAGTGGACTCATACCGCTCCCAGCACTCCTGCTTGTGTTGGCGAATGATGCGGCGGACCCACGCACGGTGCCGTTAAAAGGCGACGAGCTTTTCTAAAGATGGATGCCGCTTGGGGCGCTGGAGCGCCCGCCGGCGATCTTTAATCGCCTCAGCAATCACAGGCGACCACCAAGGCACAGTCCGCCGCCGAGGGGACCCAGAAGAGCGGGGAATGGAATATTTTGCGGCAGTAACGATGCCGGTGGTGACCGAGTGAACCACCGCATCAATGGCGTCATTGGAAAGAGGCTCAATAGCGGCAATGGAGGAGAACAAATCCCAGTCAGCCTTATTCATACCCCATCTGCAAGGGCGCCCAGAAGAGTGACGTTGTGGCAGTGACAGAAGGATCGGAAAATGGTCACTTCCACACAGGTCGTCATACACACTCCATTGGACAGACGGTAAGAGACTAGGGCTGCAGATCGAAAGGTCAATGCCAGAGTACGTGCCATGCACCACAATGAAATGTGTGAAGGCACCATCGTTTAAAAGGGAGAGGTCCAACTGTGCCAATATATTCTCAACGATGGCACCTCGACCTGTTGCCACTGACCCACCCCACAGAGGGTTATGGGCGTTGAAGTCCCCCAGTAACAAGAAAGGTGACGGCAGTTGTGCGATCAGAGCAGCCAGGACATGCTGTGGGACATCACCATTCGGTGGAAGATACAGACTGCTAACAGTAACAGCCTGTGGCGTCCACACCCGAACAGCGACAGCCTCTAAAGGTGTTTATAAAGGGACAGACTCGCTGTGAAGAGAGTGAAGGACATAGATGCAGATGCCACCAGACACCCTATCATAAGCTGCCCAGCTCTTATAATAACCCCGATAGCCACAGAGGTCGGAGGTTCGCATGGCTGGAAACCACGTTTCCTGAAGAGCAATGCAGAAGAAAGGATGAAGGTTGGTAAGTTGTCAGAGCTCAGCTAGATGATGGAAGAAATCTCTGCAGTTCCACTGGAGGATGATATTGTCCATGGCTCAGAAAGGCGTGAAGGGACTGGGAAGGCAGTTCACGTCACTTGTTCACTCGCTGCCACCAATTCAGTAACCATGCGAGTGACATCCATTGCAGCTGAGGGACGGGCGAGATCTGAGATTGTAGGAAGTGGTGGGACGGATGCCACCACAATGTCGAGATTCTTGGGGACCTTTTTCGTTTTCAGCTTCTCTTGCTGTGCCTTCGGTGGTTCAGGCTAGGAGGGCTTCACTGGGTCAGTGTCAGGGATGGACGACGACTGTGAGGCCCTACAACCAGTGACCGGTGGTTGTTCGAGCCACTTCCGGGTGTCCGCTTTTAAACTGGTCAGAACTTGCGAAGGGAGGTCCCCAAGGGACCCCTTCCTTGCGAGAGTAGCCAAAGAAGTCTTACGCTTCTCCGCCTGGGAAGGGAAACTGATGTCTCAGATGGTTGGGGGGGTGTTGCTCCTGAAGTAGATGGAGCAGGAGCAACAGGGAGTGAAGTGCCCCCCCCACTCCACCATCAAGGGGACAGGTATGGCCCTCTGGCTCTGAGAGCCGATGGTGTGTGGTGCAGCTATGGGAACTGTAGCAGGAGTGACAGTAGCGGCATAAGAGGACGTCATGAGTACTGGATGTAGTCATTCAAACTTACGCTTAGCCTCAGTGGAGGTCAGTCTATCCAGGGTCTTGTATTCCATTATTTTCCGTTCCTTCTGTAGAATCTTACAGTCTGGCGAGCTAGGGTGATGGTTCTCCCCGCAGTTGAGACAGATGGGAGGCGGGGCACATAGAGTATCAGGATGGGATGGTCGACCGCAATCGCGACAGATGAGGGTGGAAGCACAGCGAGAAGACATATGGCTGAACTTCCAACACTTGAAGCACCACATCAGGGGAGGGATATAGGGTTTGACATCACAACGGTAGACCATCACCTTGACCTTCTCAGTTAATGTGTCACCCTCGAAGGCCAAGATGAAGGCACCGGTGGCAACTTGATGATCCCTCGGACCCCGGTGGACGCGCCAGACGAAATGGACACCTCGGCGCTCTATGTTGGCGCACAGCTCGTCATCGGACTGTAAAAGAAGATCTCTCTGGAAAATAATGCCCTGGACCATATTTAAGCTTTTATGTGGGGTGATAACAACAGAAACATCCTCCAGCTTCGTATAAGCGAGCAAGGCTCGTGACTGGGCAGAGGATGCTGTTTTGATGAAGACTGACACTGACCGCAGTTTGGACAAGCCCTCCACCTCCCCAAACTTGTCCTCCAAATGTTCTACAAAGAACTGCAGCTTCACAGACAAAAAAGATTCCCCATCAGCCCTGGTACAGACGAGATACCGGGGCGAATAACTTTCGCTGTCATTCTTAGCCTTTCGTTCCTCCCAAGATGTGACCAGGGAGGGGAACGATTTAGGGTCATACACATTAGCCTTAAATGAGCTTTTGAATACTTAGAGACTATTGGTGGCTGGCCACCAGCAAGAGATGATGTGCCACGCTTCATTGTGTGTCATCCACCCTGATGCCACCTACTCCGATCAAGGGCCCTCCCCACTGGCGCCACATAGCGTCAGCAAGGGCCACCTGGCAGGATGGCCATTGCTGGGAGTCCTGATGCCCCGGGGAGATGGGCATCTACTCCTTGGCATACATGGGGAGTAAACGGCGCAGGCATCAGTAGAGCGATCCCTGTGTTATCAGGGGGCTACAACCAACAGGGTACATGGTGGCCCCACCACAACGGACTGGCTACCATGCTGGATTTCAGGTGACATGAAGTCCATGGTCGCCGTCAATGCAGAAAGTGGCACTGCACATTGCATGGCGGAAAGTGCACGCAGGAACGCATCCATGCCCAAGAGATGGAGAGCAGGCAGGACTGCAATGCAACGACGAATAAGCTGGCGAAAGTTCTCAACGCAAGATGGACACAGTGCACCAAGTAAGGCGTCCTTCCCCAATCGGCTCGCTCGTCAGAAAAATTTTGTGATATCGAGGTGAAACCCGAGAGAGGACCATCACATAAAGCCGAAACATTTGAGACTCCTTTTAGTTCCCTCTTACGACAGGCAGGAATACCGCGTCCTATTCTTACCCCTGAACCCGCAGGGGGCACCGTGCGACCACTGCGGTCGCAGGTTCGAAACCTGCCTCGGGTATGGATATGTGTGATGTCCCTAGATTAGTTAGGTTTAAGTAGTTCTAAGCCCTAAGGGACTAATGACCTCAGAAGTTAAGTCCCATAGCGCTCAGAGCCATTTGAACCATTTTTTGAGCCCCACATATATCGTTGTTGACTACACACAAAGAGACGTCAGCTACCGAATTTTTCTCCACCAGCAGCTCAGAATAACATACTTGAACTTACATTGATCTCGCAAATAGTTCTGTGTCTCACTCTGAGTTAAAAACGTCAGATATCATTAGTGTTGACAATGAATGAAAATACATTAAAACATAAAAGATGGAATAAGTGTCCTGTGAGCCTTCATAGCGTTTGTTTCGTCACTAGAAGTAAATAACTAGTATAAGAAAGGTTACTGGTGATAGAGTTCCTACATGTCGCCACCTCTGACCTTATACCTTCTTCAATTGGTGTCGAAGGAAGAGAACAGAATCTGTCTCTCACTATTAAAAATTATCAGCAGAAGTTGGACTCGAACCAAGACCATACATCATGTTCAGTACATCATGTTCATGATCTGCATCAGGTTCAGTACATTCATTTACTTGGTTGACCGAATCACCACGAACTAGCTGCCGCGGTTACCCAGTGCATACATTCGACTCTACTTTGTAATCACCGAGATAAAATCACGTAACTGCCACCTACACAGAACTGCAAAAGTGTAGGATGCAGAAATTTAAATAAGACGTGTTCCTTTCCACTTGAGCTACTGTATTGCTCTACGTGTTTGTTGAAAACGTCGTGCAGTGCATAAGAAAAGCAGTACCTGTCTATCTCTGTTGAATGTGGAAGTTCTGGAGGAATTTTTTATGACTTCTGGAGCTGCGGTAGCTATGTGTCAAGTAGTAGATAGCCTGCATTCAGCGGGCGAACTGTGCGGCCGCGCTGTGTTTACGTCCTTGCCGCTGCTGGCCGGTTCTGTTGTGGTGAGTGCTGTGCCACTGAGGGTACTTGATTCATGGTTAGAAATTTGTAAGGGCACAACCACCACCAAGAGGCACATTGAAGTGGATGTTTGACCAGTCCTTAGTACGACCAACATCATTTGAACTTTGTAGAGGAATCTTTGGAACTGCATATGGACGATGTTATTGGAATTCACTTGTCGATCTGTTGTGGTACAGTTTATCTTAAGCTGCAAAATGCTGTCAAATGTGATAAAATTGTTGAATCATGTGCAGGGACCCTGAAATTTAAACTTTCGGATGTTACTATCAGAGAGGTAGAAGTTACTCAAGCTGGTTTAGGTCTGAGGGCCGTTCAAACTTTCGAACTGCCCTTCGAAATTACAGCTGAGCAAATTAACTCTGTGCTAAAACTTTACGGTACAGTTATCAGTAATGTCGTGCAGAAATGGTCTACTATGCACAAATTTCCAGTGATGAATGGTATTCGCCAAGTCAAAATTGATTTACAAAAGCATATACCATCGTATATCAATGACTGCGGGTACAGAGCAATAGTTATGTTATGTATGACCGGAAACCTAGGACGTGCGCAGCATGTGGTTCTCCCGGACATGTCTGCACTGGCTGTCCCCAACGACGAGTGACGCAAACACCAGTAGGTGAGACGGAAGTGCGAACTAAAATGTCGGAACTGCCGGTGAGGTATGCAGCGGCACTCCGTAAACCGCCGACCACCACAAGCACCAAAGAGGCCGACAGTACTGCCGCTGCAGCTCTACTACAGCACGAATACTGGTGGATACCCCCCATCCAGCAGTGCCGGACGGCGGAAGCACCGAGGTGTCAGAGGTGAACGGTGACTTACAACGAAATACACGACGAGAAGGCCGACTTCCCGGGTACTGAAATGATGGAGACAAATGGGAACGCCCCAGAAATACTGTCCCAGGATACCAAGAAGCGCAGAACTGCTCATGCAGGGCGGAAACATATGCACCACTGTTGAGAGAAAAGGCGACGCCGGTTCGTCATAAAATGCACGAAACGTCATCGGAAAGCCGCCAGCAGAGCCAGAAGACGCTGAAGAAATCACGGAAGGAAGACGTGCCTGACCGTGCACGGGACACTCCGGAAGCATCTGGCTGTATAGGTTCGGGAACAAGCCCTCCAAAGATGAAGGATAAACAATCAGTGCAAATGGTCGAGAAGAAGAAATGCACATGCTCAGACGATTCCTTGCTGGACTGGGCCCAGGAGATGGAAGACGATGTTGAGGACCGAGGACATGCACCCACAGCTACTACGATAGAGGGAAGATCCGACGGCGAGGTAAGCCGAGGCGATCGCTTCACGCGGGAAATGGATGATGACGACTCGGAATTTTACGAAATCGTGCACTGCAGATAACGTATGGACATGCAACATACTGGATTCAGACACCCCAACATGAGAACTTCCGGAACTCAGGGAGTGGTGGTCCACCAACATGCTGGCCAACTGGTGCTGCTTGATAATGATACGATTTGCAGTAAGCGTTAACAAAAGGACAGGATAAATACGTCAATCAATAAACCTATTAAACACAAAGAAACAAACACACCAAAAGGGTTGTCTTCCCTTAAGTATCACATCTGCAAACTTATAAGGTAGCCACATTGAACATAAATAAAATCGCGTCGATACGGAAGGTTGATAGTCTCAGGGATCACCTATATAGTGCTGCCGTTGATATTGCTATGTTACAAGAGGTTGACAGTGGGTTCCGGATCAATATTGCAGGTTATGAAGTATTCTTAAACACAACGTTACGTGGCGCATCTGGCACAGCAACTTATTAAAGGATGGAGTAGTAGCATCTGACGTTGAACGGCTGGAAAACGGCCGAGGAATCTCTTGTTATATAAATGGGATTCGATTTGTAAATATCTATGCCCCCTCCGGACACCAAAATCGAGAGGAACGGTCTCGTTTTTACGCCGAAGACTTATTGTATTTGATCAGAGGAGCTAGAGAGGGAATGGGTTTAGCCGGTGACTTCAATTGCGTGCTTAAGCCGAAAGATCAGCATCCGAATTTTTATAAAAGTGCCGAGTTGGGACGCCTAGTACGAGAGTTGCGATTGACTGACACATGGGAACTCATTAATGGAGACCGCCCCTGCTTCACGTTCCACACTTCTACATCGTCCAGTAGACTTGATAGCATATATGTCACACAGTGTTTACGTGCAAATGTCAGTGGACCTGAAATATGGCCAGTGTACTTTTCTGACCATCTCGCCTATCACTGTCTCCTGAAAATGCCTCGACAGAACATCTTTCGTGGCAGAAACATGTGGAAACTCAACATCGCTATTCTTCAAGAATATTGTCTGCGAACACGAATGGAAGACGTGTGGGACGCCTGCAGCAGACGACGACGGAACTTCCCCAATACCATATGCTGATAGTACAAATGTGCGAAACCTAAACTAATCAGTTGTTTAAAAACGTACTGTTATGAACGAAACAGCGACAAACAGTGTATGTTCGAATTTTACTTCCGATGCCTTCGGGAATTACATGAAAGCAATTGTCCAAAAGCAGACACCTTTGTACGAATTAAAATAGTCGAGGCGAAATTAACGGCATTGAAGAGGAAACGGGTGGAAGGTACTGTGATCCGCTCCAGACACCATCATAGCACGGCGGGGGAAATGTCCTCGGTATATCATCTTGGGGCAGAGAAGCGTCGCGCACAGCGTAAAATGATCTATACTCTCCGGACAGAGGACGGTAATCAGGTGAAAAAAAGACATGTGTAGCAAAATACTACACTAAGCTTTATACCCTGGAACCCGCGGACGAGGAGTCTGTGATACGTGTGCAAATTAGCCTATCTGAAATGCTGGACACACGAGATGTAGACCTGTTGCTGGCGGACGTAACCCCACAAGAACTCAAACCAGCGCTCCAAAAGGATGCGGCAGTTGTAGCACACGATCTTAATAAAACCTTTGACAGGATCCGACACCATTATCTTTTTACGTTGATGACCCATCTCGGATTTGGAGAACAATTCGTCCAAATGACTTGAATCGGGCCACGTCTACATCTACATCTACATCTACATCCGTACTCCGCAAGCCACCTGACGGTGTGTGGCGGAGGGTACCCTGAGTACCTCTATCGGTTCTCCCTTCTATTCCAGTCTCGTATTGTACGTGGAAAGAAGGACTGTCGGTATGCTTCTGTGTGGGCTCTAATCTCTCTGATTTTATCCTCATGGTCTCTTCGCGAGATATACGTAGGAGGGAGCAATATACTGCTTGACTCTTCGGTGAAGGTATGTTCTCGAAACTTCAACAAAAGCCCGTACCGAGCTACTGAGCGTCTCTCCTGCAGAGTCTTCCACTGGAGTTTATCTATCATCTCCGTAACGCTTTCGCAATTACTAAATGATCCTGTAACGAAGCGCGCTGCTCTCCGTTGGATCTTCTCTATCTCTTCTATCAACCCTACCTGGTGCGGATCCCACACTGCTGAGCAGTATTCAAGCATTGGGCGAACAAGCGTACTGTAACCTACTTCCTTTGTTGTCGGATTGCATTTCCTTAGGATTCTTCCAATGAATCTCAGTCTGGCATCTGCTTTACCGACGATCAACTTTATATGATCATTCCATTTTAAATCACTCCTAATGAGTACTCCCAGATAATTTATGGAATTAACTGCTTCCAGTTGCTGACCTGCTATTTTGTAGCTAAATGATAAGGGACCTATCTTTCTATGTATTCGCATCACATTACACTTCGCTACATTGAGATTCAATTGCCATTCCGTGCACCATGCGTCAATTCGCTGCAGATCCTCCTGCATTTCAGTACAATTTTCCATTGTTGCAACCTCTCGATACACCACAGCATCATCTGCAAAAAGCCTCAGTGAACTTCCGATGTCATCCACCAGGTCATTTATGTATATTGTGAATAGCAACGGTCCTATGACACTCCCCTGCGGCACACCTGAAATCACTCTTACTTCGGAAGACTTCTCTCCATTGAGAATGACGTGCTGCGTTCTGTTATCTAGGAACTCCTCAATCCAATCACACAATTGATCTGATAGTCCGTATGCTCTTACTTTGTTCATTAAACGACTATGGGGAACTGTGTCAAACGCCTTGCGGAAGTCAAGAAACACGGCATCTACCTGTGAACCCGTGTCTAAGTCCCTCTGAGTCTCGTGGACGAATAGCGCGAGCTGGGTTTCACACGATCGTCTTTTTCGAAACCCATGCTGATTCCTACAGAGTAGATTTCTAGTCTCCAGAAAAGACATTATACTCGAACATAATACGTGTTCCAAAATTCTACAACTGATCGACGTTAGAGATATAGGTCTATAGTTCTGCACATCTGTTCGACGTCCCTTCTTGAGAACGGGGATGACCTGTGCCCTTTTCCAATCCTTTGGAACGCTTCGCTCTTCTAGAGACCTACGGTACACCGCTGCAAGAAGAGGGGCAAGTTCCTTCGCGTACTCTGTGTAAAATCGAACTGGTATCAAAGATCAACATTAATGGGCATCTTACTAAACCAATTCCTGTAGAAAAGTCCATCGACCAAGGCTGTCCGTTGTCAATGAAGCTTTTTGTAATTGCAATAGAGCAACCACTCATTAGGAGGATTAATCAATAACTCCTAGGAATAAATATATATGGCAGCACCATTGCTTGCATATGCAGATGATGTGGGAGTATTGTTTACTTCTGCGCAGGTCCTCCGTGACGTGCAATCTATCGTGCAGGAGTTTGAACAAGTGTCAGGTTCAAGACTCAACAGACGTAAAACAAAATTACTGCCTTTAGGGAATGGGTTCCCTTTCCACGGGAATGGCGAATATGATCGAACCGACAATCTGAAACTTCTTGGCCTCAAAATGTCCAGTTGCCCTCTGAAAACGACACCGGCGTCTTGGAAGAACATTCTTACAATAACGAGAGCGTGCCTGCAACACAATAATTGTAGAGTACAAAATTTACTAGAAGGAGTACATTTGGTAAACACGGAAATCTTACCGAAAATTTGGTATTTGGGCCAAATACTACCTATAATTGACAAAATAGCCAGTAGGGTGATGGCAGCTGTCGGTTGGTACCTCTGGCGAGGTGATATCTTCAAAGTAGGGATCAATGTGACGACACTCCCACCCAGTCACGGGGCATTGGTGTGGTTGATGTAGGCACTAAATGTCGAGCACTCCTTATACGAAGGACACTCAAAATTTCTCACGAATATCCACACAGTGCACTAACAAAAACTGTCATCGAGGCACACGGGCCCGTTAGTTTAGAGGCCCTTGTCCGTTTGGACACCATACCGCCTACATTCAATCACATTAGGAGGTTTTCCTTAACATGAGTTACCTTCGGCGGCAGACCAATGTCTTATGCAACAAAACAACAGCAGAGCTATATGAGTATCTGAACGACAATGGCAGAAAGAATGGAATACAAATGAAGCACCCAGATATACTGTGGCCCAAGGTCTGGAAGAACATACATAATAAGGTCTTGCATACGCGAATCAGATCCACGTGGTACAAAGTAGCGAACGAAACTATTTCTGCGAAGGAAATGCTCCACAGAGTCAAGTTGGCAGCCACCGAAAGGTGCAGCGACTGCGTCCTCATAGACACTGCAGTACAGATGTATCTGTGGGGAAAATAAAAAAATATGGGGATGGTGTCGGAGGCCACCAGCACTGGTCGGGAGAAATACGGTCACAGCACTAACACACGAGATGATACGGCAACCTGACAAC
This sequence comes from Schistocerca gregaria, assembly GCF_023897955.1. Classification (NCBI taxonomy): domain Eukaryota; kingdom Metazoa; phylum Arthropoda; class Insecta; order Orthoptera; family Acrididae; genus Schistocerca; species Schistocerca gregaria. Next base: position 575,693,873 of record NC_064925.1, read on the forward strand.
GAATTTTCCCTCGCCGTCCAAACGGAATATGTGGACTTGGTTGGTAGGCCATACTATATATTACATTATGAATAAAAGGAAAGACGTTACGTATGATGATTTCAGAATCTACAGTGTAAGTAAAGCGACACAACTCATCAGCAACCCAAGATATAAAATACTTTTTGCCAACTATCCCATGGCGCTCGAACTAACCAACATGTAATTAAAACTAAGGAAGCAAATAAAAAAACAAAAGAAAAAGTCCCGCGCACACTACTAACATGAGGACATTACGGCAGGTGGAGTCTTCGAAGTTATGAGACAAATGTAACAAGAGGACGACTTTTGGCAAACGACGCACACGTAATTTTATGATCAGCAACGGACACACAGAGCAATAGGTATTGAGCAGAAGAACTTCGCAGAAGGCACTACCCTAATATGAATAAGTCTGGCGGATGGAGTGTTCCTTTACTATTCATTAATGTTTACTTCATCTTTCGTTTATTTAGATGGTCATTATCGTTTAGTTTTTGTAACTAGATGGAAGGACACCCATTACTTTTCACAAGAATGATCTTCACACGGCAGCAGAAGAACTGCAAACCTGCGGATGCCTACGATTTGTTTCACCACTTATTCTTTTACCATTGCTAATGGAAGAAACACATTTAAGTTTTGTAACTATACTTTGGAAACTGTTTTTGTTCAAACAAAACGTCGATGACGCCGACGCTGAATAAGGCGACCACAAGAAAAAAAGAAAAAAGAAAAAAAAGTAGCATAACGGTAAGCGTAGCGTGCTGTGGATAAGACGTCGCCAGTTCGTGTTCATTCACTGCTACATTTCTTAAAACGCAATTCTTCTGTCAATGTAATGGAACTTTGAACATAATTCCCTTCACTTCTCAACCCAGAACAGACGCATGTGCAGAAAGGGCTAACTTCTGCGACATTTTGTTCTTTTCATGTTTAATATATGGCCAGGCAGCAGATGCATCCTGAAACTTTTGTACACTCCTGGAAATTGAAATAAGAACACCGTGAATTCATTGTCCCAGGAAGGGGAAACTTTATTGACACATTCCTGGGGTCAGATACATCACATGATCACACTGCCAGAACCACAGGCACATAGACACAGGCAACAGAGCATGCACAATGTCGGCACTAGTACAGTGTATATCCACCTTTCGCAGCAATGCAGGCTGCTATTCTCCCATGGAGACGATCGTAGAGATGCTGGATGTAGTCCTGTGGAACGGCTTGCCATGCCATTTCCACCTGGCGCCTCAGTTGGACCAGCGTTCGTGCTGGACGTGCAGACCGCGTGAGACGACGCTTCATCCAGTCCGAAACATGCTCAATGGGGGACAGATCCGGAGATGTTGCTGGCCAGGGTAGTTGACTTACACCTTCTAGAGCACGTTGGGTGGCACGGGATACATGCGGACGTGCATTGTCCTGTTGGAACAGCAAGTTCCCTTGCCGGTCTAGGAATGGTAGAACGATGGGTTCGATGACGGTTTGGATGTACCGTGCACTATTCAGTGTCCCCTCGACGATCACCAGAGGTGTACGGCCAGTGTAGGAGATCGCTCCCCACACCATGATGCCGGGTGTTGGCCATGTATGCCTCGGTCGTATGCAGTCCTGATTGTGGCGCTCACCTGCACGGCGCCAAACACGCATGAGACCATCATTGGCACCAAGGCAGAAGCGACTCTCATCGCTGAAGACGACACGTCTCCATTCGTCCCTCCATTCACGCCTGTCGCGACACCACTGGAGGCGGGCTGCAAGATGTTGGGGCGTGAGCGGAAGACGGCCTAACGGTGTGTGGGACCGTAGCCCAGCTTCATGGAGACGGTTGCGAATGGTCCTCGCCGATACCCCATTAGCAACAGTGTCCCTAATTTGCTGGGAAGTGGCGGTGCGGTCCCCTACGGCACTGCGTAGGATCCTACGGTCTTGGCGTGCATCCGTGCGTCGCTGCGGTCCGGTCCCAGGTCGACGGGCACGTGCACCTTCCGCCGATCACTGGCGACAACATCGATGTACTGTGGAGACCTCACGCCCCACGTGTTGAGCAATTCGGCGGTACGTCCACCCGGCCTCCCGCATGCCCACTATACGCCCTCGCTCTAAGTCCGTCAACTGCACATACGGTTCACGTCCACGCTGTCGCGGCATGCTACCAGTGTTAAAGACTGCGATGGAGCTCCGTATGCCACGGCAAACTGGCTGACACTGACGGCGGCGGTGCACAAATGCTGCGCAGCTAGCGCCATTCGACGGCCAACACCGCGGTTCCTGGTGTGTCCGCTGTGCCGTGCGTGTGATCATTGCTTGTACAGCCCTCTCGCAGTGTCCGGAGCAAGTATGGTGGGTCTGACACACCGGTGTTAATGTCTTCTTTTTTCCATTTGCAGGAGTGTATTATGTATGGGGAGAGCGCATCGTGTCAAAATACGTCAGAAAAGTATTTTCTACAGTAGCTGTATTGTGATAGTGGCATTGCATTCTTCTTCAAACCTTGTTTGACAGATTTAACCCAGAACAAGTTTTCTACCACCATGTAATCAGTAAACTGCATGTGCATTGTCAGACTGTTATAGATAACATCAGACAATGCGCATATACCGTTGATGATTAATTTCTCTCTCATGTTTACTATTGTTTTAACAACACTAAAAGAAACCTTATGAAAATTGTGCACTGTATTATAAGAAATGAAATAAAACTACCCATTATAACCTTATGACCAAAGTCTGAGTATCTGTAAACAAGGGTGCCACTATCGCCACGAATTAGTAAAATACTACTCACGTCGATTTCGATTGGTTCTGTATTTCATTGGTATACTGTGTCATACTCAAGAGCTATGCAAATGTGGCATTTCATAAACAAAATTATGTATTCCTAGAAACCCAAAATCTGCTTGTCAGTAGCGGAAAGAGGAGTTACCTGTTGTGCAACATCGTAAATTTTTCATCATTGCACTATGAGTCGTAAGTTTTTTTCTTGTAAATTCCTTAACGATGTTTGATCTGACTACTTGTAGCTCTTTGACAGTAGGGATAAAATCGTTACAGTCAGCGAGACTGGAACCGCAAACCATAACAGACGCTTTTTGACAGGTCAGCACGTTACCGCAGAGTTAGCCAAGAGGTACGTGCCTTGCCTTTCTCTTACGAGGGCAATAGTGCCTAGAGTTCGTAAACTGCTATTTAAAGGACGAGATTAGTTGCGATTTCCACGTGCAACGACTATCCTGGGCTGAAAACCGTAAATTTACAATCCTTTGTTACACCTCAAGCGATAATATCTCAGATTAATCAATGGAAATGACAGGTAATATCAAGGTATTTGAGGCTTAATTCCGTGCGAACCAGAAAGTAACTCGTCGATCACAGAGTTGCCAAACATATCTTGCCTTTTTGCCAAATCTCAGTTATAGTACCAGCAGGAAGAAGACGAACCGATGTGTTGCTATAATCGGCTGGGAAGTGACCATAGCTGGCTTCTCAAAGACGTGGCTGCCACGGCCTCGAAAACATAATGCATCTGATTCGCATTTCTGTAACTAGGTTCAGGGACTGGATTGTAGTTACTAATAATACTCAGAACTGACTGTAGACTAAGCATCATAAATCAGTAACTGTCATAATTGTTTTTATATTTCTTTCGTAACTGTACTCAAAGCTAAGAAACTCATTCACGGACGTTTTCGCCCCTTGCTGATAGTCGAGCACAACAACCAAATTAAAATACAAAAAGGAATGTGTGTGTGTGTGTGTGTGTGTGTGTGTGTGTGTGTGTGTGTGTGTGTGTGTGTGTGTGTGAGTGAGTGAGTGAGTGAGTGAGTGAGAGAGAGAGAGTTAAAAGTAAATAAACAATTAGAGAGAGAGTAAAAAATTGTTGTGAAGTAACTGAATCATGGTATGTAAAGAAACCTTTCATTAAAATGACACGTTCCACATCACTACAAAATGTTATATTCATGATCTATGGAACAAGTATTAATCTAATCTAAGCTAATCATACACTACTGGTCATTAAAATTGCTACACCACGAAGATCACGTGCTGCAAACGTGAAATTTGACATACAGGAAGAAGATGCTGTGATATACAAATGATGAGCTTTTCAGAGCATTCACTCCAAGTTGGCGCAGGTGGCGACACCTGGAACGTGCTGACATGAGGAAAGTTTCCAACCGATTTCTCATACACAAACAGCAGTTGACCGACGTTGCCTGGAGAAACGTGGTTTTGATGCCTCGTGTAAGGAGGAGAAATGCGTACCATCACGTTTCCGACTTTGATAAAGGTCGGATTGTAGCCTAACACGATTGCGGTTTATCGTATCGCGACATTGCTGATCGCGTTGGTCGAGATCCAATGACAGTTAGCAGAATATGGAATCGGTGGGTTCAGGAGGGTAATACGGAACGCCGTGCTGGATCCCAACAGCCTCGTATCACTAGCAGTCGAGATAACAGGCATCTTATCCGCATGGCTGTAACGGATCGTGCAGCCACGTATCGATCCCTGAGTCAACAGATGGGGACGTTTACAAGACAACAGCCATCTGCACGAACAGTTCGACGACGGTTGCAGCAGCATGCACTATCAGCTCGGAGACCATGGCTGCGGTTGCCCTCGACGCTGCATCACAGACAGGAGCGCCTGCGATGGTGCACCTGACGATGAACCTGGGTGCACTAATGGAAAACCGTCATTTTTTCGGACGAATCCAGGTTCTGTTTACAGCATCATCATGGTTGCATCCGCGTTTGGCGACATCGCGGTGAACGCACATTGGAAGCGCGTATTCGTCACCGCCATACTGGCGTATCACCCGGCGTGATGGTATGGGGTGCCACTGGTTACACGTCTCGGTCACCTCTTGTTCGGATTGACGGCACTTCGAACAGTGGCTGTTACATTTCAGATGTGTTCATTCGATAGCCAGAAAAACCCTACATTTCAGCAGAATAATGGACGACGACATGTTGCAGGTCCTGTACGGGCCTTTCTGGATACAGGTAATGTTCGACTGCTGCCCTGGCCAGCACATTCTCCAGATCTCTCACCAATTGAAAATGTCTGGTCAACGGTGGCTTAGCAACTGGCTCGTCAAAATACGACAGTCACCACTCTGTGGTGCCGTGTTCAAGCTGCATGGGCAGTTAGTTATACATGTACACGCCATCCAAACTCTGTTCGACTCAATGCCCAGGCGTATCAAGGCCATTATTACGGCCAGATGTGGTTATTCTGGGTACTGATTTCTCATGATCTACGCACCCAATCTGAGCGAAAATTTGATCACATGTCAGGTTTAGTATAATATATTTGTCCAATGAATACCCGTTTATCATCTGCATTTCTTCTTGGTGTAGCACTTTTAATGGCCAGTAGTGTATTTCAAACTAGCCATAAAGAGTCATGAATTACGGAAATTTTCACCAATATCCGTTACCAAATCTAAACTTGAAAATAAAAGACAACATTTTGTGTTATAAACTGGGACTCCTATCAAGACCCTTTCGTCCCTGTTAAGTAACCACGAAAGATGTCTGATATACCTCCATTCAGAAGTAACAAAGTGTGCTTGCTTTTAAAGATGAAGCGCATGGTGTGGAGGTCTGTGACAGAGATACGAACCCAGCACGTAATCAGATTGTTAACTAAGTAAAATCAAGTGTTAAGTATCGGTTTTTGTTACCAGCTGCTGGGTGTTCGAATCTAAATTAAGGATACAAATTTTTGTGCCTGAGCGACAATCGAACCACACACCTACCGTCCTTCTGTATCATCCGTGAATATAGTTTAAGTATCAATTGCTCACGCACCAAGATGTGTGCGTGTTTGACCAGAAGTAACGACACCTATTGCGATTGTTGGCAACACATTAACATACATGAGCGTTAATTTTCCCTAGCAGGTCGGTGTGCACGTGATAGGGCTTGAAATGAAATTATGAATATTTTGTACTGGATCAGGATTTGGACCCACATACGTACCTTTGGAGGAGACCTAGAAAAGATTGCAGTCTTTGGAAAAGGAACGAAATGATTAAACTATAATGTTCAAAGAGATTCAGATCCTCGAAAGTGGAGATCCGAATTCGAATCTCAGTCCAGCACCAAAGTTTTCAGCATCCGTAGTTCAATCAAGTAGAAGTAAAATAAGACCCCTGTTCCTTTAAATGGCTATCGATTCATAAGATAAAACAAGATTTTCTGATTTAAGTAAGTTTGCTGGCGACAGAATTTCTGTTTACCATGACTTCTGCCTATGTCACTTCCCAACGTCAACCGGCTCTGCCCAGTTGGTAACGAAGGAACTTGATGTATAAATTGGATTCTGGATTACAACGTCTTTCTCTTGTGGTTACTAGAGGTAAAATAAACCTGTTGGTGCCTCTTAAAAGCAAATGCCAGAACCCACGCATTGCACCAGAGATAATTCGTTTCACCAGACCATTGTGGCCACATTTCCCAGCCCCAGGAGTGTGCTGTAATCGATGATGTGCTTAGCTTACAAAATTAGACATGGTAGAAAAGATGTGAGTCTATTAACTGGTTAAGTAGAAGCAAGCTTCTAATGCGTAGATTATGCTACTCTCAGGTTATCAGGATGTAAAGACTCTTCTAGGCATCATAGCGTCGATGTGAAGCCATTTTGAAATTTTCAGTAATTCAGCAAATTTCTTAGTTCGAGAAAGTCCACTGTGAAGTGTGATGTTACCGGATAATTCGATTATTACCATCATTATAACTATCATTTTCTTCATACCGCTGCTGGAACACATCTGCTTGAAGATCATTTAATGCCTTTTGGTTATTATAGAAGTAGTTGCCCAAGAACAGATTCTTTCCCAGTCTACGGAATCCTTTTCGTGTTAATATCAAACATCAGCAATTACACGTAGATTACATTGAATCTAAAGTAAATTCTGATGGTGTTACTTGATAAGAAAAACTGCCTTTCTTCATTTACTTGCGCCTAGAAATGGCTGTCGAATACTGCCAAACCAAAAGCCAAGGGATCTTACTGCCTTCCGATATATGTCACTATCAGTTTTTCCATATCATTTGGTCGACGTGACCTGTTTCAAGTTGTGTAAGACAGAGAATGTTTTAGAAAATCAATTGTTTTCCTTTGCAATAAACAGTAAGATTTTGATTCTAAGCTATCCAAATTCAAAACTTTCGCAATATTAGTTCAAATTTAATGTTTGCTTCTATAATGTAGGAAAGTATTTCACAGTTGCAAAACCTGCATACGACTCATTGACCTTACACTTACTCACTAACCATAAATTCTAGCTCAGAGTGACTCCAGTTTATGTAACCTTATGTAGGGAAGACTGCCAGTGGTCTTTCTCACCGGAAAATACGAAGTTCACTTATTGGGCTCCGTAAGTACTCTGTAACAGTACTTTCACTGTGTATGGAATGCATACGGATTGTAGAATTTAATGGTGCTCTCTCTTCCACTTCTGCATACAACATACCTGACCTAAATGGGCCCTTTGTCATTACAGGCCCTGGGCAGTACAACATCATACTGACAACAGTAATGTGCTCATAGTGAGAACCTCATTGTTCGTTTTACCTGTTTCTGTAATCATTTAAATAAAATAGCATGGCCTTCCAGTGGGGACATTTGGTCCCCCGTTTCGTTCTGTGAAATTTGTCAGTAATCGTTTTCCTTCGAATCAGCGAAATGCGGCAGAGTACGTCCGCTAAACGATTCACACACCACGATTTAGTGCCGTTAATACGAGTTCTTTAAATAGTGTCGTAGCTGAAGGAATTTAGTTTCTTCTTAATTCGTGTTATGCAGCAACGTTGACAGATATCTCGAATAGGAAAAGCTCTTTATCCAGGTACGAAGGTTGTAAAACAAACTTCCCACAGTTTGTGTCAGGTTGATGTTCTCGTCTGATAGCATTACGTAAGTATTTTGTTTAAGAGATATCACAAGTAGTGTTCCCTTAGCTGTTGAAAACGACGTTAATGCTAATGGGTACAATACTGCTAAATTTTCAAAATGATTATCATTCTAAGTCTGTGTTCATCCACAAACTGAGGCGTATTTATAATATTGAAGCTAGACTGTGTATCCTTGTCTTCCTTGAGTGGGCACCGGAAGGCGGTTACACACACATATACAATACTATGAACACTTCGAACGCTATAGTTAACGTTGCTCTCATAAAGTAATTTTGTTTTTCTAATTCTTCTTGGTCTTCAGCGTGCACTATGTGTTGTAAATACAGTCTTACACAAAGCAATTGACCGCTGAGTCGTTCACGTAAGGCAGCCTATACAGTCGTGCTCCCCTCAGAATTCTATGTCCGGCAATATGCTGAATCTGGCAACATTGTAGACTGCGGCACTTCCAGGCAGAAGTCTTGACTGCAGTCTCAGTGCATCACTCTTGTCTGTGGCCGTAGTTTTGAGGTAAAACGCGGGACAAGCTAATACAACTGCCAACCGAAGGCAGACGTTGAAAAAACTTTTATCATCCCTTTCCTCTCTGTTCTGAAGCTATGAGTGTAATTCAAGCGATTCTACAATATATTTCGCTTTCTGTCACATTGGTAATAACAGTTTGGTTCAGCAATATTTTAGTGAGAGATTTCTTGGCCGACCATCTGCCTCTGAACAACGCATGCATCTGAGTTCTTAGGGACCCTTTTACTGCATACCGGCGGGGAAGGAGGTACTGTGCTGCCTCGCCTTCCGCTGAAAACGACTGCTCCTCTCCTCACTCTCGACGGTGTAAAATGCTTTATGTTGTTGAGTGGTGACCCGTAATATCTGTCTACAATTTGTGTTTCACACTCGATAGCAACAGAGGAACAAAACCGTTTTTATTTGATGAGTATTTTATTACACTAGTATGCAATACATCAATGTGGCACAGAATTAATTTCATTGTTTCTGAACCGGTGGACTATAATTAAAGCATAACATCCTGTTCTTTTTCCTTTCACCGGGGATTTTTCAAATAATTTTATTTGTCATGGATTCATATGTGTTAGTCAAGGCACAGAGGGTAAATGCAATGTAATGTGTTTGGTTTCTTTCTTTGATTCCCTATGGAAAATGGATGCGAAACATTGTGCCAATACCTATCAGAACCTTCTCTATAGCTACTCAGGCAAACTGCTTGTTTTGAGGTCCATACATTAATTAATGGAGAAGTGAATGCTGTTCAAAAGTGATATTTAAAATATTCAGTTCTATTCAAGGTGGCAAAATTGCCCATATTTGAAGCTACCCAGAGAAAAAGTAAGTTGCGACAGCCACTGTTAGCAAATGTCTGCAGAGAGTTCCTTATTGCTACAGTGGCAATTAAGCATAGAGGCCGTATAGTAATCAAGAGGTTAATTTCCTTCATACTTACTGCCCTGGCATGTGAGTCTTAAGTGAAGAACAATATTGAACTTCGTACCATTGATGGTCCATTCGAATTTCTTCAGAGACGCTTGTATCGCGAAGCAGCTTGGCAGTCAGAAAGCCGAGATCGATGACTATTAACAACTTACTGAGTCGAGGTTCCACGAGAATTTGATGTATAAAGCTTTTCTTCCGATTTCGTTACATAATTTTTCTGGAAATTCGCAGCTCCATAAAATAAACCAGAAAAAAAGCTCGCACACTCTGGCCGCTACCACGGTTAGAACTGACCACTCATTGACGAGACAGGTGCGGTACCAGAGGGCTACGCACGCACTGCTGCCAGCACGCCACTCTCATCATGGTATTGGTCGCTCGGCTTCATAACGCATCGTGAACAATAATAAAAGTTGTCACTTATGTGAACAATAGCATTTCTTTACACAAAAAAATTGAATTTTCAGTCTCAGTGTCTTAGTTTACATGAGGATTTTGTAGCAAGAGTCATTCATTTGGAAAGGAAATATCTAGTGAATTTAGCGAGTCAATTCAGTACTATACGCAGAAGTTGTTGCACTGTCACAGTGTTGCCAAAGGTTTGTGACGATGTTGCCAGTTCTCAGCTGTGCTAGGAACAGCTCTGTAGCGGTATGCGAGGAGAATCCCATGCTCGTGCCATAGGAGGATATAGAGAGGAGGTGCGGGGTTAGGTTAAGATGCAGCGTTTTCTCCTACCAGTTGTATCAAACATTCAGGTGTATAATCTTACATCACGATTACAGTTTACCACAAAATATATATATGACTAAAACATTTACGTTATTACTTTGTGACAAAAGGTTATTTCAGTACAATAAAGAGTCTTTGGAAATCGACTTTGCCCACATGTCACGAAAAGTAAGATAACAAACACTTTGCAACTCGAAATCGATTGCATCTGTGTGCAGTCTTGTTATCATACAAGTAGAATTTCATGAAATGCACGAGAATGTAGAAAAATGTTGGTGCGAATGGAAGCTATAAGAATCACAGTTAACTAAATATTCTGTGCAACGTAATAATCAATTCATTAGAATTTTCAGAAGAGAAGGAACTAAACATTTAGCCTATTAAGACAAAAACCAAAGTGCAGATGCCGGCACTGTGCAGATCTGCGCTTTTTCACTTCAGATCTATACAAATAATGTATACTAACCAGCATATTCATTGCTTTCGAAATGTTTCCCTCTTGTTTAGTCTTCTAATGATGAACTGGATCAACACCCATGAATCTGATTGTATCTTTGTATCATTCCATCTACTATCTTTGTGTGTTATTGCCCGATGTTCAAAACGCAAAATATTATGCCTGCTCCCACTAGCCATTAGAACGAGGTCGCAAGAAGGCTAACGAAGTATAATCAAAATACACTCAGGCGCCAATTTGTCTGTTGTCATGGTGTTAATCGACAGAAATAGTCGGGTATTATTGCCTGCATCACCAGCATCTCGTTGTCGTCTTCTCGTACTGAGATTTTCAGATTACCCTGAACACAAGACGCCGAGATAAATGTGTATATTCTCCGTGACGAAACATCCCGCATTCCATTCATCCTAATCCATTCGGTACGTGCATCGGCAGCTCTGAGTGATAGGAAAGCTGTTGTGAGGTGACGAATAACAATAACAATGGTAGTAATAAGATATCAGTAATCAAGGATGTTTCCTGCGTTACAAACAATTGGTAAAGATTAACAAAATAACCTAGAAAGGCTGAGTGCTTAATTGGTGCACTGCATACGTGTTCTTACCGCTTTGTTACTGAATTATGTTCTGGTTGTTTGCAGAGAGAAAAGAACGAACCTTGTAGCCATACATATCGTTAGTACAACAAGATATTACCTATGAATTATCCTTTCTTTACATCACGAGACGAACATGGCGATACCGAGCTGATATTTGAAATACATTTCTGTTTTCTCTCTCTGTCTCACCCCCTTTTCGTTTTTTGTTAAGGAAAGCATCGAGAAGCGCGAATAATAAGCAAGTAGCCATATAATCTATTTTCATCGGGATACATAATGCCAAAATACACCTTTTAAGTGTATTATTGAGTAATTCCAATCATTGACAGTCTATTCGTGAGCTTGCTCGCATTCAGTGGAATGAAACCAATCACAGAAGCATGCAAAACACAAATATTTCTAGCACTATGCGCAACATTGAAACGAAATCTCACTCCACTGACGTGTTGTCACAGATGTTGCTCGGAAAGGATGTCTGATTCATGTTGCTAAATACAGCTCTATCAGATATCAACCTTAATGCATACTAAGTGTGTAAAAGTATGTCTTGAAATACACAGAAAGGCACATAGAGGTATTCGACTGAAACATAGCCATGACCAAGATTGTAACTGGGATAGACAGCATCGTCGGCTAGCACCTTGACAACTCGAACAGTGACAGGGCTCGGCCTGTTACGTTTACTGGTATCAAAGCTACAGCACGAAAACAAATAAACGTTAATTTACACGAAGATCACTAACTTTGGAGCCCATAGTAGAGTAAAGCAGTGATCAGTCTGAAGATTGGTTTGAACACCACAGTGCTTTAGTAGGCACGGTCCTGATGAAGGTGGTATGCCGTTGCTTTCCTGTGACCTCTGACTTAAGTTACCCAGCCAGTTAATATGGCCACCTACAGTTTAACGTGGCTTTCGGACCTTAGTGCACCTCTCCCACTTAAGAAGACAAGCATACACAGTCTAGCTTCAGTATTATAAATATTCCTCAGTTTATGGATGAACCCAGACTTAGTTTGATTATCATTTGGAATATTTAGCAGTATTGTACCCATTGGTGTTAAACTCATTTCAACCAATGATTCCCACAGCTAGGGGAAACTACTTGAGATACCCCTTAGACAAAATACTTACGTAGTGCTATCAGACGAAAAGAACAACCTGACACAAACTGTGGGAAGTTTGTTTTACAACCTTCGCAACTGTATAAAGAGCTTTTCCTATTCGAGATATCTGTGAACGTTGCTACAACAATGTATAAGGAAATCGCCTTAACGGCACTAAATCGTGGTTTGTGAATCGTATACCGGCCGTACTCCGCTGCATTTCGCTGATTCGAAGGCAAACAGCCTACTGACAATTTTTTACAGAAGAAAATGGGGAACGAAATGTCTCCCACTGGAAGGCCATGTTGTTTTATTTAAATGATTACAAAATCAGGTAGAACGAACAGTGAGTTTGTCAGTATAGGCACAGTACTGCTGTCGGTATGCTGTTGTACTGCCCAGGTCCTGTAATGATAAAGGGCCCGTTTGGGTCATGTATATTGCATACTAAAGTGGAAGAGAGAGCACCACTAAATTATACAATCCGTATGCATTGCATACACACAGAAAGTACTGTTACAGTGTACTTATGGAGCCCAATGAGTGAATGGAGTATTTTACGGCGAGAAAAAGCTCTATCAAACAGTCTTCGCTACGTTAAGTTACTTAAACTGCTGTCACTCTAAGCTAGAATTTATGGTCAGCGTCTAAGTGTAAGGCAATGAGTCGGATGCGGGTTTTAAACTGTGAGCCGGCCGGTGTGGCCAAGCCGTTCTAGGCGCTTCAGTCTGGACCCGCGTGACCGCTACGGTCGCAGGTTCGAATCGAGCCTCGGGCATGGATGTGTGTGATGTCCTTAGGTTAGTTAGGTTTAAGTAGTTCTGAGTTCTACGGTACTGAGGACCTCAGATGATAAGTCCCATTGTGCGCAGAGCCATGTGAACTATTTTTTTTTTCGCAACTGTGAAATACTTCCCTACATTATAAAAGCAAATATTAAATTTGAACTAATATTGCGAACTTGGATAGCCTAGAATCAAAATCATTCTCTTTATTGCAAAGGAAAACAACAGATTTTCTAAAAAATTCTCTGTCATACACAACTTGAAACTGGTCACGTCACCAGATCATATGGAAGAACTGGCAGTGACGTGTATCGGTAGGCAGTAAGATTCTTTGGCTGTTAGTTTGGCAGTATTCGACAGCCATTTGTATCTGCAGGTAAATGAAGGAAGGCAGCGCGTTTTTCTTATCAAGTAACGTCTTCATCAATTACTTTAGTTTTAATGTAATCGAGAGTAATAGCTGATGTTTGATATTAACATGAAAAAGATTCCGTAGACTGGGAAAGAACCTGTTCTTAGGCAACTACTTCTATAATGACCAAAAGGCATTAACTGATCTTCAAGCACATGTGTTCCAGCAACGGTATGATGAAAATGAAAGCAATACTGACGGTAATAATCGAATTATCCGGTAACATCACACTTCACAGTGGACTTTCTCGAACTAAGAAATTTGCTGAATTAGTGAAAATTTCAGAAAGGCTTCACATCGACGCTATGATGCCTAGAAGAGTGTTTACATCCTGCAGACATGAGAATAGCATAATCTCCGCGTCGGAAGCTTGCTTCTGCTTTACCACTTAATAGACTCACTTTTTTTTCCACCGTGATTAATTTAGTAAGCTATTCACATTATCCGTTACAGCATACTCCTGGGGCTGGGAAATGTGGCCACAATGGTCTGGTGGAACGAATTATCTCAGGTGCAATGCGTGGAATCTGGCATTTGCTTTTAAGAGGCACAAACAGAATTATTTTACCACTAGTAACCTCAAGAGAAAGACGTTATAATCCAGAATCTACTTTAAACATCTCGTTCCTTCGTTACCAACTGGGCAGAGCCGGTTGACGTTGGGAAATAACATAGGCGGAAGTCATGGTAAACCAAAATATTGTCGTCAGTCAACTTTCTTACATTAGAAAACATTATTTTATTTGATGAACCGAATGCCATTTAAAGGAACAGGGCTCTTATTTTATTTGTACTTGATAGAATTAGAGACGTTTAAAACTTTGGTGCTGGACTGAGAATCGAATTCGTATCTCCTCTTTCGAGGATCGGAATCTCTCCGAACACTGTAGTTCAATCATTTCGTTCCTTTCCCAAGACTGCAATCTTTTCTAGGTCTCCTCCAGGTCCATATCCTGATCCAGTACTAAATATTCATAATTTCATTTCAAGCCCTATCACGTGCACACCGACCTGCTAGGAAAAATTAACGGTCATGTGTGTTAATGTGTTGCCAACAATCGCAATGTTGTTGTTGTAGTTGTCTTCAGTCCTGAGACTGGTTTGATGCAGCTCTCCATGCTACTCTATCCTGTGCAAGCTGCTTCATCTCCCAGTACCTACTGCAACCTACATTCTTCTGAATCTGCTTAGTGTATTCCTATCTTGGTCTCCCTCTACGATTTTTACCCTCCACGCTGCCCTCCAATGCTAAATTTGTGATCCCTTGATGCCTCAAAACATGTCCTACCAACCGATCCCTTCTTCTAGTCAAGTTGTGCCACAAACTTCTCTTCTCCCCAATGCTATTCAATACCTCCTCATTAGTTACGTGATCTACCCATCTAATCTTCAGCATTCTTCTGTAGCAGCACATTTCGAAAGCTTCTATTCAGTTCTTGTCCAAACTAGTTACCGTCCATGTTTCACTTCCATACATGGCTACACTCCAAACAAATACTTTCAGAAACGACTTCCTGATACATAAATCTATATTCGATGTTAACAAATTTCTCTTCTTCAGAAACGCTTTCCTTGCCATTGCAAGTCTACATTTTATATCCCTCTACTTCGACCATCATCAGTTATTTTACTTCTTAAGAAGCAAAACTCCTTTACTACTTTAAGTTTCTCATTTCCTAATCAAATTCCCTCATCATCACCCGATTTAATTTGACTACATTCCATTATCCTCGTTTTGCTCTTGTTGATGTTCGTCTTATATCCTCTTTTCAAGACACTGACCATTCCGTTCAACTGCTATTCCAAGTCCTTTGCCGTCTCTAATAGAATTACAATGTCATCGGCGAACCTCAAAGTTTTTACTTCTTGTCCATGAATTTTAATACCTACTCCAAATTTTTCTTTTGTTTCCTTTACTGCTTGCTCAATATACAGATTGAATAACATCGGAGAGAGGCTACAACCCTGTCTCACTCCTTTCCCAACCACTTCTTCCCTTTCATGCCCCTCGACAATAATAACTGCCATCTGGTTTCTGTACAAATTGTAAATAGCCTTTCGCTCCCTGTATTTTACCCCTGCTACCTTCAGAATTGCAAAGAGCGTATTATAGTCAACATTGTCAAAACCTTTCTCTAAGTCTACAAATGCTAGAAACGTAGTTTTGTCTTTTCTTAATCTTTCTTCTAAGATAACTCGTAAGGTCAGTATTGCCTCACGTGTTCCAACATTTCTACGGAATTCAAACTGATCCTCCCCGAGGTCCGCATCTACCAGTTTTTCCATTCGTCTGTAAAGAATTCGCGTTAGTATTTTGCAGCTGTGACTTATTAAACTGATAATTCGGTAATTTTCACATCTGTCAGCACCTGCTTTCTTTGGGATTGGAATTATTATATTCTTCTTGAAGTCTGAGGGTGTTTCACCTGTCTCATATATCTTGGTCACCAGCTGGTAGAGTTTTGTCATGACTGGCTCTCCCAAGGCCGTTAGTAGCTCTAATGGAATGTTGTCTACTCCGGGGGCCTTGTTTCGACTCAGGTCTTTCAGTGCTATGTCAAACTCTTCACGCAGTATCTTACCTCCCATTTCGTCTTCATCTACATCCTCTTCCATCTCCATAATATTTCCCTCAAGTACATCGCCCATGTATAAACCTTCTATATACTCCTTCCACCTTTCTGCCTTCCCCTCTTTGCTTAGAACTGGGTTGCCATCTGAGCTCTTGATATTCATACACGTGGTTCTCTTCTCTCCAAAGGTCTCTTTAACTTTCCTGTAGGCAGTATCTATCTTACCCCTAGTGAGATAAGCTTCTACATCCTTACATTTGTCCTCTAGCCATCCCTGCTTAGCCATTTTGCACTTCCTGTCGATCTCATTTTTGAGACGTTTGTATTCCTTTTTGCCTGCTTCATTTACTGCATTTTTATATTTTCTCCTTTCATCAATTAAATTCTCTATTTCTTCTGTTAGCCAAGGATTTCTAGCAGCCCTCGTCTTTTTACTACTTTATCCTCTGCTGCCTTCACTACTTCATCCCTCAGAGGTACCCATTCTTCTACTACTGTGTTTCTTTTCCCCATTGCTGTCAATTGTTCCCTTATGCTCTCCTTAAAACTCTGTACAACCTCTGGTTCTTTCAGCTTATCCAGGTCCCATGTCCTTGTATTCCCACCTTTTTGCAGTTTCTTCAGTTTTAACCTACAGGTCATAACCAATAGATTGTGGTCAGAGTCCACATCTGCCCTTGGAAATGTCCTACAATTTAAAACCTGATTCCTAATTCTCTGTCTTACCATTATATAACCTATCTGATACCTTTTAGTATCTCCAGTATTCTTCCATGTATACAACCTTCTTTTATGATTCTTGAACCAAGTGTTAGCTATGATTAAGTTGTGCTCTGTGCAAAATTCTACCAGACGGTTTCCTCTTTCATTTCTTAGCCCCAATCCATAATCACCTGCTATGTTTCCTTCTCTCCCTTTTCCTACTGATGAATTCCAGTCACCGATGACTATTAAATTTTCGTCTTCCTTCACTACCTGAATATTTCTTTTATCTCATCATACATTTCATCAATTTCTTCATCATCTGCAGAGCTAGTTGGCATATAAAGTTGTACTACTGTAGTAGGTATGGGCATTGTGTCTATCTAGGCCACAATAATGTGTTCATTATGCTGTTTGTAATAGCTTACCCGCACTCCTATTTTTTTAATTCATTATTAAACCTACTCCTGCATTACCCCTATTTGATTTTGTATTTATAACCCTGTATTCACCTGACCGAAAGTCTTGTTCCTCCTGCCACCGAACTTCACTAATTCCCACTATATCTAACTTTAACCTATCCATTTCCCTTTTTAAATTTTCTAACCTACCTGCCTGATTAAGGGATCTGACATTCCACGCTCCGATCCGTAGAACGCCAGTTTTCTTTCACCCGATAACGACGTCCTCCTGAGTAGTCCCCGCCCGGAGATCCGAATGGGGGACTATTTTACCTCCGGAATATTTTACCCAAGAGGACGTGATCATCATTTAATCATACAGTAAAGGTGCATGTCCTCGGGAAAAATTACGGCTGTAATTTCCCCTTGCTTTCAGCCGTTCGCAGTACTAGCACAGCAAGGCCGTTTTGGTTAATGTTGCAAGGCCAGATCAGTCAATCATCCAGACTGTTGCCCGTGCAACTACTGAAAAGGCTGCTGCCCCTCTTCAGGAACCACACGTTTGTCTGGCCTCTCAACAGATACCCCTCCATTGTGGTTGCACCTACGGTACGGCCATCTGTTTCGCTGAGGAACGCAAGCCTCCCCACCAACGGCAAGGTCCATGGTTCAAAAGGGGGGGGGGGGGAACAATCGCAATAGGTGTCGCTATTTCTGGTCAAACTCGCATACATCTTGGTGCATGAGTAATTGATGCTTAACCTATATTCATGAATGATACAGAAGGACGGTAGGTTTGTGGTTCGATTGCTGCTCGGGCACAAAAATTTGAATCCTTATTTTAGATTCAAACATCGAGCAGCTGGTAAGAAAAACCGATACCTAACATTCGATTTTACTTAGTTAATAGTCGTATCTCCGTCACATAAGTTCACATCATGCGATTCACCTTTAAATGCATGTACGCTTTGTTACTTCTGAATGGAGGTATATGAGACATCTTTCGTGGTTACTTAACAGGGATGAAAGGGTCTTGATAGGAGTTAAAGTTTATTACAAAAACTATCGCCCATCATTTTCAAGTTAGATTTGATAACTGATATTGGCGAAAAGTTCGATAATTGACGACTCTTCATGGCTAGTCAGCAATATGATTAGATTAGATTACATTTGATTTGTTTAGATTAATACTTGTTCCATAGATAATGAATACTACATTTCGGAATGATGTGGAACGTGTTATTTCAATGAAAGATTTCTTTACATACCATGATCTAAATTCTTTACAACAATTTTTTTACTCTACTTCTCTCATGATTTTTTTAGATCTCTCTCTCTCTCTTTCTCTCTCTCTCTCACACACACACACACACATACACACGCACACATTCTATTTTTATTTTTATTTGGTTGTTGTGCTTGGCTATCGGCAAGGCACGAAAATGTCCGTGAATAAGTTTCTTAGTTTTGAGTACATTTACGAAAGAAATATAATAGCAACTATGAGAGTTACTGATCTACACTCCTGGAAATGGAAAAAAGAACACATTGACACCGGTGTGTCAGACCCACCACACTTGCTACAGACACTGAGAGAGGGCTGTACAAGCAATGATCACACGCACGGCACAGCGGACACACCAGGAATCACGGTGTTGGCCGTCGAATGCCGCTAGCTGCGCAGCATTTGTGCACCGCTGCCGTCAGTGTCAGCCAGTTTGCTTTGGCATACGGAGCTCCATCGCAGTCTTTAATACTGGCTGCATGCCGCGACAGCGTGGACGTGAACCGTATGTGCAGTTGACGGACTTTGAGCGAGGGCGTATAGTGGGCATGCGGGAGGCCGGGTGGACGTACCGCCGAATTGCTCAACACGTAGGGCGTGAGGTCTCCACAGTACATTGATGTTGTCGCCAGTGGTCGGCGGAAGGTGCACGTGCCCGTCGACCTGGGACCGGACCGCAGCGACGCACGGATGCACGCCAAGACCGTAGGATCCTACGCAGTACCGTAGCGGACCGCACCGCCACTTCCCAGCAAATTAGGGCCACTGTTGCTGCTGGGGTGTCGGCGAGGACCATTCGCTACCGTCTCCATGAAGCTGGGCTACATTCCCCCACACCGTTAGGCCGTCTTCCGCTCACGCCCCAACATCGTGCAGCTCGCCTCCAGTGGTGTCGCGACAGGCGTGAATGGAGGGACGAATGGAGACATGTCGTCTTCAGCGATGAGAGTCGCTTCTGCCTTGGTGCCAATGATGGTCGTATGCGTGTTTGGCGCCGTGCAGGTGATCGCCACAATCAGGACTGCATACGACCGAGGCCCACAGGGCCAACACCCGGCATCATGGTGTGGGGAGCGATCTCCTACACTGGCCGTACACCTCTGGTGATCGTCGAGGGGACACTGAATAGTGCACGGTACATCCAAACCGTCATCGAACCCATCGTTCTACCATTCCTAGACCGGCAAGGGAACTTGCTGCTCCAACAGGACAATGCACGTCCGCATGTATCCCGTGCCACCCAACGTGCTCTAGAAGGTGTAAGTCACCTACCCTGGCCAGCAAGATCTCCGGATCTGTCCCCCATTGAGCATGTTTGGGACTGGATGAAGCGTCGTCTCTCGCGTTCTGCACGTCCAGCACGAACGCTGGTCCATCTGAGGCGCCAGGTGGAAATGGCATGGCAAGCCGTTCCACAGGACTACATCCAGCATCTCTACGATCGTCTCCATGGGAGAATAGCAGCCTGCATTGCTGCGAAAGGTGGATATACACTGTACTAGTGCCGACATTGTGCATGCTCTGTTGCCTGTGTCTATGTGCCTGTGGTTCTGTCAGTGTGATCATGTGATGTATCTGACCCCAGGAATGTGTCAATAAAGTTTCCCCTTCCTGGGACAATGAATTCCCGGTGTTCTTATTTCAATTTCCAGGAGTGTATTATGCTCAGTTTGCGGTCAGTTCTGAGTATTATTAGGAAGTACGCTCCAGTCCCTAAACCTAGCTACAGAAATGCTAATCAGACGCATTACGTATTCCTGGCCGTGGCAGCCACGTCTTTGAGAAGCCAGCTATGGTCACTTCCCAGCCCATTATAGCAACACATCGATTCGTCTTCTTCCTGCTGGTACTATAACTGAGATTTGGCAAAAAGGCAATGTATGTTTGGCAACTCCGTGATCGACGAGATACTACCTGGTGTGAACGGTATTACGCCTAAAAGTTCACTTGCTTTTTACTGTCATTTCCATTGAATAATCTTAGTTATTATCGCTTGGGGTGTTACAAAAGATTGTAAATTTACGGTTTTCAGCCCAGGAAAGTAATCGCATGTGGAAATCGCAACTAATCTCTTCTTCTAAATAGAGGTTTACGAGTTCTAGACACTATTCCCCTGGTAATAAGAAGCCAAGCTACATACCTTGTAACACGCCCGGGAGTACGAATGGGTGGGGTACTTTAAACTGACTTCTCGTTTCGTGACCGTGAGCCCTGTCCACACCACGTACCTGATAATCCCGCGGCTGTCGTACTGTTGTGCTCCACAATGCTGTTGTCTTGCTAGAAATTATCTATCGATAATATGCAAGTGGGTTTAGGGGAGCCACTCAATGTTAAAAGACAATACTCTCCGATGTCTGGTATGAACATCTAAATTTTGAGACGATGTGAAACCACAGGTTGCACTGTTTACACTCTAAATCGTAAATGTTTATCCCAATTAACAAACTTGATGATATAATTCAGACGAGTGTACGCGTAACCGACAAGACGCGGGTGATTGTTGATGATGCGGAATCCGAATGATCGAACGAAAGTTCTTACGCTCGTCACACATACAGATACGTGGTAGTAGTCCTCCTTGTCTCTAGTAATGGTATAACACAGTTCGTAAAGTCAAATTTTCAGTTCTCAGTTCTCACTTGTACCAGCGTGCGGGTAACCGTCGCGGCGCGGCTGATTGTTGATAATACGATAACGCGATAATCGAACGCACGTCCTCACGCTCGCTACAAGACACTGGCACTTGACTGCACTCTTTTATGGTAACGAATTTCAACTGATTCACATCAGTTCATTCTGGGAGACCGGACACGGCGCGGATGATTGATTCTGTGTGACACGCAACGAGAGGATACACAAATACGTTAACGGCCGCACTGCTCATTTTTAATTACATTTTGACGCACTTTCCTCCGAATTACTTCCATGTGTAATCACTTCACTGTAACAGCACTTGTAGCAACACTTCAACCTACACACTACACAACACAACAGTTTCGTGTCCCGTGCTCGACTCTCTAGAAGCTGCTACCCGCAAAGATACTGCACAACTAAGCCAGTGATATGACAATACGCTTACAACTTCTCGGCTTGCTCTGTGGTAACGTGCTGACCTGTGAAAAAGAGTCTGTTAGGGTTTGCGATTCCAGTCTCGCTGACTATAGCGATTTTATCCATTCTGTGAAAGAATTACAAGCAGTCAGATCAAAACATCGATAATGAATTTGCAAGAAAAAAAACTTACGACTCATAGTGCAATGTTGAAAACTTGCAATGCTGCAGAACAGGTAACTCCTCTTTCCGCTGCTGACAAGCAATTTTGGCTTTCTAGGAATACATAACTTTGTTTATGAAATGCCACATTTGCATACCTCTTGAGTGTGACACAGCATACCCATCAAATACAGACCCAATCGAAATTGAAGTGAGTAGTATTATACTAATTCGTGGCGATAGTGGCAACCTTGTTTACAGATACTCAGTTTTATTAAAACAGACTTTCGTCATAAGTTTATAATGGGTAGTTTTATTTCATTTCTTATAATACAGTGCACAATTTTCGAAAGGTTTGTTTTAGTGTTGTTGAAAACTATAGCAAACATGTGAGAGAAATTAATCATCAACGATGTAAGCGAACTCTCTGATATTACCTATAACACTCTGACAATGCACATGCAGTTTATTGATTAAATGGTTGTAGAAAACGTGTTCTGGGTTAAAGCTGTCAAACAAGGTTTGAAGAAGAATAAAATGTCACTACCACACGACAGCTTATTTAGAAAATACTTTCCTAGCGTATTTTGGCACGATGCGCTCTCCCCATACATAATAAAAAAGGTTCGAGATGCATCTGCTGCCTGACAGTTTATTAAACCTGAAAAGAACAAAATGTCGCAGAAGTTAGCCCTTTCTCCACATGCGTCTATTTTGGGTTGACAAATGAAGGGAATTATGTTCAAAGTTCCATTACATTGATAACCGCAGCTCCAGAAGTCGAACACAATCCCTCCAGAACTTCCACATTTCACAGTGCTGTGAGATAATGCATACGGCTGGATCTAGACTTCTAAGGGACCGACAGTTACAGCTTTTCTTTTGCACTGCACGACATTTCCAACAAACAGATAGCCGCAATAGAGTAGCTCAAGTGGAAAGGAACACTACGTATTTAAATTCCTGCATCCTACACTGTTGGCACTTCTGTCTAGGTGGCAGTTACGTGATTTTATATCAATGATTACAGTATGCACTGGGTAGCCCAGGCAGCTAGTTCATGGTGATTCAGTCAACCAAGTAAATGAATGTACTGAACACGCTGCAAACCACTACAGGGAGCCTGTTTGTCAGAATTCTTATCCAGTGTGGCACAATGGCGTTACAATAGAAAAGTGTGCCAGAAAGAAGAGGATTTGGTGGTCTGTTGGATTGCTGATAGATTCATATACACGTGGTCTTTGTTTGAGTCCAACTTCTGCTGATTATTTTTGATAGTGATTATATTCTCTACCGTGTACGCCAATTGAAGAAGGTATAATGGCATTGTGGTCTGAAATTCACTTTAAACATGGTATTCCTTCTCTACCAAGTAGATGTTCAGTTGAACCACAATAAAGTCAGGTGTGGTGACATGCAGAAACTTTCTTATACTAGTTATTTACTTCTAGTTACGAAACAAATTCTATGTAGGCTCACAGGACACTTATTCTATCTTTTATGTTTGCTTCTGTATGTCGATAAAATTGGTTCTGAACTGGGAATGCAACTCAGAACACTCTTAATGCGGAATTTGATCCCTTCCTGACAGTACAGCTCGACTACCATTTGTTGTTTGTTCCGAACTGCAGATTCCTCAACATCTCCACATATTTCACGTGAATGGGTTCGAATCCTGACCTGGCACTTATGTTTTCATTATGCATTATCAAGCTCTGGCATGAGAACACCTATCTGTTGGTGGATAATAGTTTTGAGTTTTAATGTATTTTCAGTTATTGTCAACACTAACGATATCTGACATTTTTAGCTCCCAGTGAGACACAGAACCATTCGCGAAATCACTGTAAGTTCAAAGATGTTATTCTGAGCTGCTGGCTGAGAAAAATTGAATAGCTGGCGTCTCTTTGTGTGTAGGCAACAACGATATGTGTGGGGTTCGATTACCAGTCAGCACGAAACTCTTCATCACATTTCTAGTTCAAACATGCTGAGTTGTCTCTGTTGGTGTAACAACTCCATATTTAACGTTCGTTTTCTCTCAAATATAACAGTGATAGGTCCTGGGTTGGAGTTCTGGGAAGGAAAAAATTAATGTTTCGTCTTGTCATTTCAGTTAAAACATCTAGCTACGGCCAAGAAATTCCGATACGTCACACTTGATTGCGCCTCGATAACAATCCGGTTAGGTTCTGGGTTCGAATCCCTGTCCCACACAAACCTTTGCCTTACAGCATTTCAAGTAAGTTACTTGTGAAGAAGCAATATTTAACATCTCTCGAAGTTAGTTAACAGGGACAATAGATGTTGTGTTGGAATTCTCATCCAGTAAAAATGTTTGTGGTATGTAATTTAAAGTTGATATTTGCCAACTGATACTGTCTAAAATCGAGGTATTTCACTCTCTGTGTTCCTAGTCAGGAATGACTGTTATTTTCCGTCAGTCACGAAATCTTTTCTTAGTCTGCATGACCTGGGTTTGAATTCATATGCAGAACGATACCATTCGTCGTGTCATTTGAAGTTCATACATATTCTCAACTAGCTGCCCGTGAATTACTTAAGTTTTAACGTCATTTTGTGTTAAATAGGAAGTACGGTATGTTACTTCGAAGAGGAAATAATGACTACGACGAACTTACTACGTGCATTACCTATCTGATGTAATAATGAGAGTGGTAACATTTCAGGTATGTCATTTATTGTAATAAATGTGAGCTTACAAGCCTTAAGAACAGTCTTATCTGTGATAAGGTGTTCCCTGACATTTGTATTATCGTGGTATTACTTTCAATCTTGAATTATTGTGATACAGAGCAGTGTTTTCCAGTGGTAACTTGTTGGAGCCATTTTCAATAGTCAAAGGACTGTACCGAGGAGCGATTAGAGGACCTGCTAGACAGCTGCGTTATCTGGGTTGCATATGAATAAGGCGAAATGCAATTCAGGTTGTTCGGATACTTTTGAGGACAACTGTACGTATTTGTTGCTAATAGTTATCTAGTATTTCTACTGTACTTATAAGACACTTAAATAAGACCTCAACAGCAGCGAAGGCCGAGAAGATGGACTTCGGTACGGCGAAGCTGGCGGAAGAGGCAGCCTCTTGTCCAAGGCCAAAATGGACAGAGGGCAAGACAGTTCCACATGTTAGTTGCGGCACCCCGAGAACATCTGTTCCACATGTTAGTGGCAGCTGTATAAATAATATTCCAGGCTAACAACCTGGTCTTACTTTGGGAATTCAGGGATGACCTTGGATTCCCTACTCTTTACAATTTACAGCTTCAAGTCGCAATATGGAAAGTTCGCACAATGGGAGCTCTACCCCAGGTGGTAACTCGGATGATGAATCCACCATTACATCATGTAATGCAATGGGACCTAGGATACTGGGGTTTCCCAACTTTTGCGGTAAAGAAAAGATGAAATATATAGAAAAGCCTTCCAAGTTTCAGTTCAAAAAGAAGTACTACTTTGGTGCCTTAAGTGAAAATTCTCCTCTGAATACTGGGAAACAGAAGAAATTAGAATTATTTCTGCAGAACCACGATATACAGATTATAGCAGTTCAGGAAACACGATTCTGAGATGAGGATGTAGTTGGTACACAACATTATACAATTCATAAAGGGAAACCAGCAGTGAGAATAAAAAAAAAAAAAAAACATGCCGTTGTTTGGAACAGCATATTATGTAAACAAAAAATTCATAGATAGTGTAACAGAATTTAGATCGAATTCGGAAAGGATATCCATGTTAACAATGAAGTGCAAGAATAAAAGTTACATCCTCATAAACTGTCATACACCTATAAATGCTCACAACAGAAGAAATCTGGAGAAAGTAAATAAATTCTAAGAGCTTTTAGAATCTGAAATTTCTATCATACCTAAAAAGAACGTTAAAATATTTCCTGGTGATTTCAATGCGCAAATTAGGAGGGAAAAGAAATTTAGAACTGTTGTAGGTAAATGTCCAGCACAACATGTGTAGAAATGTTCCAGTTAAAACTCATGACCACACATTTCCGCAAACTGCGAAAAAAAGCCAAAACCCGGAGACATTCAAATCCAAACCTAGGCGAATTTCAACTGGATCACGTAGCCATATCTAAAAGGTACATCGCGGAAATTATGAAAGTTAAAATAGTCAGAAATGGGGAATTCGATTCAGATCATTATCTCTCTAAGATTAAAATAAAATATCTCCCATCCAAACCAAAAAAGGCGACCAAGAAAGTAATCGGATACAAGACCACTACGGCTAATATACAAAAGAAAATGTAGAAATATTTAGAGAAGAAATTAAGTCAAGTTTAGAAGGTGATTGGCGTGAACACCAGATGGAAATATATTCCTGGAAATGGAAAAAAGAACACATTGACACCGGTGTGTCAGACCCACCATACTTGCTCCGGACACTGCGAGAGGGCTGTACAAGCAATGATCACACGCACGGCACAGCGGACATACCAGGAACCGCGGTGTTGGCCGTCGAATGGCGCTAGCTGCGCAGCATTTGTGCACCGCCGCCGTCAGTGTCAGCCAGTTTGCCGTGGCATACGGAGCTCCATCGCAGTCTTTAACACTGGTAGCATGCCGCGACAGCGTGGACGTGAACCGTATGTGCAGTTGACGGACTTTGAGCGAGGGCGTATAGTGGGCATGCGGGAGGCCGGGTGGACGTACCGCCGAATTGCTTAACACCTGGGGCGTGAGGTCTCCACAGTACATCGATGTTGTCGCCAGTGGTCGGCGGAAGGTGCACGTGCCCGTCGACCTGAGACCGGACCGCAGCGACGCACGGATGCACGCCAAGACCGTAGGATCCTACGCAGTGCCGTAGGGGACCGCACCGCCACTTCCCAGCAAATTAGGGACACTGTTGCTCCTGGGGTATCGGCGAGGACCATTCGCAGTCGTCTCCATGAAGCTGGGCTACGGTCCCGCACACCGTTAGGCCGTCTTCCGCTCACGCCCCAACATCGTGCAGCCCGCCTCCAGTGCGGTCGCGACAGGCGTGAATGTAGGGACGAATGGAGACGTGTCGTCTTCAGCGATGAGAGTCGCTTCTGCCTTGGTGCCAATGATGGTCGTATGCGTGTTTGGCGCCGTGCAGGTGAGCGCCACAATCTGTACTGCATACGACCGAGGCACATAGGGCCAACACCCGGCATCATGGTGTGGGGAGCGATCTCCTACGCTGGCCGTACACCTCTGGTGATCGTCGAGGGGACACTGAATAGTGCACGGTACGTCCAAACCGTCATCGAACCCATCGTTCTACCATTCCTAGACCGGCAAGGGAACTTGCTGTTCCAACAAGACAATGCACGTCCGCATGTATCCCGTGCCACCCAACGTGCTCTAGAAGGTGTAAGTCAACTACCCTGGCCAGCAAGATCTCCGGATCTGTCCCCCATTGAGCATGTTTGGGACTGGATGAAGCGTCGTCTCACGCGGTCTGCACGTCCAGCACGAACGCTGGTCCAACTGAGGCGCCCGGTGGGAATGGCATGGCAAGCCGTTCCACAGGACTACATCCAGCATCTCTACGATCGTCTCCATGGGAGAATAGCAACCTGCATTGCTGCGAAAGGTGGATATACACTGTACTAGTGCCGGCATTGTGCATGCTCTGTTGCCTGTGTCTATGTGCCTTTGGTTCTGTCAGTGTGATCATGTGATGTATCTGACCCCAGGAATGTGTCAATAAAGTTTCCCCTTCCTGGGAAAATGAATTCACGGTGTTCTTATTTCAATTTCCAGGAGTGTAACTCAAGCATCAAAGAAAACTTTAGGATCAGCCAAGAATAAAAAGAAGACATGGTGAAATGAGGAGTGTGAAGAAGCACTAATACAAAGGGCTCAAAAATGGAGAAAATGGAGATGTTCGAAAAAAGAGGAAGATCTTGAACAATTCAGACAACAAAGAAAAGAAACATCAAAAATAATCCGGAAAATCAAAAGGAACATTGAAAATTGTCGGTTTATTGAATTGAAGAAAATTTCGCCAAACATAATCCCAGAAGTTTTTACCAAACCATTAAAAAAATACTTGAAGGATATCAGGCATCAAGTACTTGTTTCAAAGATGAAAATGGCAAAATAGGATTAAATAAAAAAGAACACTGAAATTATATCAAATTTTTTTGAAAAGTTGTTAAACTGTCCAGTTCCTACAGATAAATTAGAATTTCCAGTGACACGTCAAAATCTAGTGGAAGATTTCCTGCCAACAGAACTACAGATTCATGAAGCCATCATAACACTCAAACAATAAAGCAAGTGGTGAAGACTCCATTACAGCACAATTATTGAAGTGGTCAGAACCAAAGATCATAAAGGATCTACAGCTGCTTTTTGAGAACATTTGGAAAACTGAAAAGATTCCAGTTGAATGGGAAACACCATTAATCCACCTTCTACATAAAAACGGAGGCAAACAAAATGTCAGAAATGACAGAGGAGTGTCACTTCTTTCAGTGGCATACAAAGTATTATCAAAACTTCTCCTCAACAGAGTGGTAGTTACTTTAGACAAACAACTAGGAGAATATCAAGATAGTTTTTGAAAGGGAAGATCCTGTACAGACCAATACTAGTGCCATTTATAGATTTCAAGAAAACATTTGATTGTATACACAGAGAAACGACAGATAAGGTGCTTAGAGAATTTGGTGTTAAATCAAAACCAGCAAACATAGTTCGTAAAACACTAACAGGTACAGTATCTAAAGTCAAATTTATGTGAGAACCACCTCAGCCTTTTTAAATAAAAACTAGTGTTAGAGAAGGTGATGGTTTATCACCTTTACTGTTTAACTGTGTTCTAGAAAAGGATCTGAAATTCGGAGCTAAAAAATCACAAAATTGAACCAATAAGTCTGGGAAGGAAAACAAATGGAATTAAGGTAAACTGCTTGGTTTTTGCAGATGATTTTGCAATACTTTCAGAAAACCTGACAGAAGCAGTTACTCAAGTAAACATTCTGGAAAAATTAGGAAACAGAACTGCTGTCAAAATTTCAGCTGAAGAAACAAAATTCATGAAAAATATAAAAAATACACCAAAATACATAGAAACACAAATAGGTAAAGTGGATAGAGTAAATACATCTAAATATCTTGGAGAAACTATTCAACAGAATGGACTAGAAAAATCTGCAATAGATGTAAGAGTTAACAAAATGGAAAGAGCATATGGTTTAACCAAAAATATGTACAACAAGAAATATATATCTAGAAAAACAAAACTAAAACACTACACCACAGTGGTAGAACCAGAATGTTTATATGGATCTGAAAGCCTAATGATGAACTATAAGATGGACAAACTAGAGGTACCGGAAAGAAGGATTATTAGAAAAATAATGGGTGCAATGAAAACTGCAGATGGTTGGAAAATAAGAAGTAATGAGATCTACAAAAATATAGTGAAAATTTCTGAAGTAATGACCAAACGAAGATTAACCTTTTTTGGACATCTCTACCGAACGGATGGAAATAGACTAACTAATCAAATACTCCTATATCTCTGGAAGAAGAAATCGACAATAGCGTGGATTACACAAGTAAGAAAAGATCTTGAAAGAAACAACATCAAACAATCATATATAGCAGAAAGAAACCATTTTAAAAACAAAATACTAAATTTGGAAGGCTTTCAAAGCAGAAGAAATGAAAAATCGGGAACAACGTGGACAGAAGAAAGGAAGAGACTTCATGGGGAGAAAATGAGGGAATACTGGAAAAATAGGGATCAACAACAAAGGAAGGAGAGGAACGGAAGTTGTTAACGTGATCCTAGTTGGTCAATACGATTGTAAAAAAAAAAAAGAAAAATGGTACTTGCAACAATCACGGCTCAAGCTACAGTGAGCTGTCTTGCGTGACAAGGCTGTGAGCCAGACGCCAAATAGTCCCACTTTCCTTGTTAAATGAATTTCATAATAGTCCTTTAGCTGGTGTCACTGCGGCCTTTAAGTGGTTTTCACACTTACCTAGATACATAACGGGCTGATGCCCCATCTGCTATTCTAAAAGGCTCTACATAACCAGCTGTAGCGTCAATGCCGTAGAGCGCCTGACGTTTCAAGTGGGAAGAATCGTATCTGGCAACAGAATGAAATACTAAAGGAATTTCCAATTTGTGGGTGCGCTTTAGTCCTCACTTTCGAATAACCCACTTGAGAGATAAGAAAGGAGCAATGAATCTATCAGGAGAAATGGTCAGTATTCAGGGAGGAACGATCATAAAGTCTGGTAAACATGGGGTCTAAAATAGGTATCTTAGAAGCTATATGAGCTATGGTAGTAGAACGAGTTTGTTTCATTGATCCGATGGAATTACAGTTTCCTGTAGACATATGAGTCTCAACCTCATCTTCGATGAGGACAGAATCTGAAGCAATGAATTAAAAGTTGTGCCACATACAGGACTTGAACCCAGGCCTCCTCTTACTAGGTAGATGTGTTAACCAACACACCTCTACAGCGTTGTTGGAACGAGAGATGCCTTGGGATAGGGTTACTCCGTGGAGCTCTGGCAGTCAGAATGGTATATTGGTTAGCTTATTTGCCTAACAACCAGGACACCTGTGTTCTAGGTCTGGCTATGTCACAAAACATTAATTTATTGCTTCAGCTTTATCCTTATTGAAGAAAAAATGTTTCACTTTAGCGAAGATGAGGAAGTGCTTACGGCTCTTAATGTATGCACGTTAGAGCCCATGTTCACATAACATTTTTATTGTTTTGATCCCTACTACAACCTCAAAAATAACGAAACAAAAAGAGCCTGTAGGAGAAGAGATTTGCTCACAGTATCGAAGATCGAATGTTCATGGCTCTTAAAGTGTTCATTTTAGAACCCAAGTTTACTAGAGTTTTTGATGTGAATAGTCGTTCCTGCCATCTTCCTGAATACTGACTATTCCTCTTCGGACGTTCTTTATAGTGAATTATTTTGGAGCGAAGCCCAGGTTCCAACTAGGCAAGTTTTGTGGCACACGTTTTTGCAGTAAGATCATAGAACTGTGGATATACTGTATTGAGGCATGGTGTATAAATACTCGTTGTGAATGGTGTCAAAACAGTTCGTTTTTCGTTTCATTTCCAGGGAATGTAGACTTTTCAAATGACATAGAGGAAGACGGCAGCGAGATACGAATTGGCTTGATCCAGGGCGAAGTTTCAGAGCACTTCTACAGACGTGAACTTGTCAAACGGTACTGGCACGTCGGAAAATCTGAAGCAGAAATCCGCAGGACCCCTTTAATGGTCATTGAGACGCAGAGGGGATTCCGTGGGGTGTCTCATCATTCGCTACCGGGAGTTTTCCGTTCCTCACCGTGAGTATAGACCTCCATTTGCTTGTTTAACTTAACATATTTATTATCTGCAGAGTTTTCCAGGCATAACAACGTAGGTTTATTTTGGAGAAGTGAATGGTGTATTTGGCAGTGATGGTAGCTGGTCAGCCGCTCTGAAGATTCTCTTACTCTTCTTCGCGAGAAAGAAATACAAATGTATGAGAAAAAATCGTTGGAGTACCGAAAATCGAAATCATCATCATCATCAACCCAGTGATACCCACTGATGGATAAACACCCTCTCTACTCACTTTCATGAATTGTGGTTTTCAGCGATACACGTCAGTGTTTGAAACACCATCTGTCAACTATCCTTTAGATCATCGTGCCAGTTCTCTCTCTCTCTCTCTCTCTCGCTCGCTCACTCTCGGGATCCAGCAAAAATCTTTCTCGGTCTATTTACAATCCCCTACATATTCCACCCAC
Organism: Schistocerca gregaria; assembly: GCF_023897955.1. Taxonomy (NCBI): domain Eukaryota; kingdom Metazoa; phylum Arthropoda; class Insecta; order Orthoptera; family Acrididae; genus Schistocerca; species Schistocerca gregaria. Next base: position 575,725,340 of record NC_064925.1, read on the forward strand.
CTTCATATAATTTTCATTTTGGCCAGGATTACATCATTCAGTCCAAAGTATTACTCACCTGTCTATTCTTTTTACTAGTCTCTGACATCAGTTCTCCAAATGCGTCTCTTAGATGATACAGAGAAAGCTTAAGCTTAAGTTTTCGAATGCGTTTTTCGTTAAGAACGTATATCTCTTTCCTATAAACAAATAATGATAGTATAAAATTGTTGAAAACTTTCCAATGCAGGTATATCGAAATATTTGTTTGGCCAACTGTATCGTAATATTTGTTTGGCTACTTTTTGTAGTTTACCAAGAGTACTCCTGGAGATGATTACAACGAATAGGTAAGTGCGAAGTTGTTCAGAATGTATACAGAGGAAGGTAGCTCCTTGAAGCTACAACAACATCTCTTCACAAGAAATATGATACAACGGAACTAGTAGCGTGCTTATTCTACTGTATATGCAGGATAATATCTAAAATTGCTACAAATAGCAAGAAGTATGATCAGTCGGTAGGGCACTAGCCACTGAAGTGCAAAAGTTGCAGTCAAATCCCGTCCCTGGACAAAATTTTAATCTGTGAGAAAGTTTTAAATCAGCTCCCATTGTGCTACAGACGGAAAACTCATTCTGATAACAATCCCCACATCTGTAGATAAGACATTTCTCCACTACATCCTTTATTCTTGGAGTGCTAGTGTCGCCCCGTAAGCAGGAAAGCTTCCAAAAGTCTGGTAATTGCCACACAAGTAGAGGAGAAAATGACGTTTGAGGGAGGATCATGCTTCGTGCGTAGAGAGCTCACTCCGCAGAATACATGGCCGAGAATGGCAAACGCCCAGGATTCTTGTCCTAGTCCGACACACACTTTTCGTCTGTCAGAAAGTTCCAGGAAAGAACATTGGATTTAATCAAGTACTGGTACATGCTTACTTTAAATGTGAAATTTACACTATGAGGAATCTTTGAGGTAATTAAAACAACAGAGCAATGCGTATAAATTAACATTTTCCGCGGAACTAATAGATTTTGAGAAAACTTTTATCTCAGTTTCAACAAAATCTGCGCTAATAACTCTCGAGGAAGGTGTTCACTAGAAGTTATATATATATCAATTCTGTACTAGCCTAAGTCTTCATCTGAACAGAAGAAACTTTATTATTGAGAGAGGAGCCAGACAAGATAATTTCACTTCACAAAAATTATTCTCAGCATCTCCAAAAGAAGTCTTAAGAGGCTGTTGTAAGAAATAATGATTCAGTATCTTTTAATTGAAAACTCTCGAACCTTTTTTAAATAAAACAAAAGTTATTAACAATCTACATACTTATTCTTAAGATCTACATATTTGCATCCCCTTTCCGCAAGAGAGCTCCGAATTGTAGCACATACCATCGTGTAGCACAGCTATGTATGTCTGTCCGTTAGAGTTAGAGTACTGTAATGGAGTATCGAATTGCAAGAGTTGGTCCACACATGGAGCACCCCTCCTTCAGCATGACAATGCCGAACCTCACACGAGCGCTGCGACACCTGCCGTCCCCCACACTGTCCCGAGTTGGTTCCGTCCGAGCTTTCGAGAACCTCACTTTGCTAGTGACGAAGCGGCGCAAGCAGAGGTGAGTTTGTGACTCAGTCAACAAAGTCAGCCATTCTACAGTGACCGTGTCAACAAATGGTCTCCCGTTGGAGAAACTTGTTCTGTGTCAGGGTGACAGTGTAGAGAAATAAACATGTAGACGTGATGAATAAAAGTGTGAAATGTTAATTACTTTGGTTTTATTTAAAAATCTTTAAGAGGTTATACGTAAAATATTCGGAGCCATTGCTCTTCAGCACGACTCATTTGATCCGTAAAGCGGAATGTAAAAAAGGACTAAGTGTTTACAGAATAGATCTGAATCTAATTTGTTTTGCTGATGACACTGAAGCGCTAGCACCTAGTATACATAATCAAAACCAAATACGTGAACTTAAGGCAAAAAATTGGAAAGTGAGACTGAAAATCGATTATAATCAATTTTATTAAGGGTAAAGTTATAGATTAGGATGGTGCATTAGGTCGTAGCGTTTCAGTTTTGCATGTTTGTATTCCGGTTGCTATGGGTTGATTTATAATGGGCCATTTTTTTTTTTATTTCTAGTCGACTATCGCTATTTGAGTTTACAGATTGTCATTTGGAGACAGCGAGTGGATTTGTGGACGCTATAAAATGGAGTGACAAGTGGAGAAATCGGAAAGTTTCCGATGCGTTCTTCTGTTTGAGTTCCATAGGGCGGTGGCAGCTCCGGAGGCAAAAACACCGGCGCCTCGTGTGCGGGTAGTGCCACTGGACAGAGCACGGCAAGTGTTTAAACGCATTAATCTACAATGACCCATGTCAGCGTACTCGAGTATTAGCAAATGTGAAGAACTGTGCTGATTCCAGCATCGTGCCACATTAGCATGGAATGGCGAAGGTTAGGAAATCAGATGTATCGGTACCACATGCTGTAAACCAAAATCATAAAAATCGGCGGGTGGCCATATGTGCATCTCTGCTTGGTCGACATAAACTGACTCATAAACAACACCGATCATTCCTATACTGTATCGTTACTAGTGACGAGAAATAATGTCTTTATGCTGATATAAGGAAAAGAAAGGAATGGCTGAGCCAAAACGAAGCAGCAACTCCCTGAACGAACTGCATTGCTGCTGGTAAGTCCTGCTCGTTTGCCTATGGTACATTCTATTATACTTTCCAATCTATGAGGGGAATAATACATATTAAAACCAATTTCGATCAATCGTCATGAGAGAATTATTAATTCGTATCATTAATTCAAGTCCACTGCTCCACAGATTTACTCTGCGTGACGCAGGGAGGCGAGAACAGTTGGCACAAGTTTGTGAAGTCGTGAAGTACAATTTTTCTCAAAACGACATTGAAACTACTTGCAATAATCACCTTTTATTGCGATTTGATTTGCATTATAAGTACAAATTTAATACACAACAAAATTAAATTCAAGCACAAACCGAAACCATTATATTTGGTTGACAACTGCTTCTGCTCCATGGAATTTTTAAAAATATGTAAAATGTGTGTGTGTGTGTGTGTGTGTGTGTGTGGACTTGTTTTGCCCTCTCCCTGCTGCCGCGCATGCGCAGCTCTCATCCTCCCCACGGTTCCTTTCCGCTCCGCCTCTTACGCGCGGAAGCGCGGTCATAGGTGACGCAGGCTTTACTTTTGGCTTACTTCAGTGCGGCAAAGACTTTCGATGTGGAAACTATTTACAAGGCAGTGGTTCCTTAGTAAGCAATGAAGAGAAGCATACTTCTAATTAGAAAGAGCTGGAGATGCATGAAGGGGGAGAGAGAGAGAGAGAGAGAGAGAGAGAGAGAGAGAGAGAGAGAGGAGAGAGAGAGAGAGAGATTGAGAGATGGGTGTGTGGGAAGAACAAGCTGATATGTGAGCAAGATACGGGAGTGAAGAACTGAATTATTTGGTCTTACCCACTAAGATTTAAATAACTGTCACCGTAATAATTCAGACAAATAACTGCAGATGTACTGCCTACAGTCAAAACATAACCTTTAGAAATCATAGACACATTTAAATAAAGTCGTTTTCTGTGACAAGGCGGTGTTTAAGCATAACTTCAATTAATTTAACTGTGGTTATAATGAAAATGATATGGAGGATGGCTATACCTACGGTCAGGTGGATGTATGGCAGGAGATCCTAGGAATTTCTTCAGTACAAAATATGTTACCAAGTCTGTGCATATAAGAACTATTAAGATTAAATGCAATCAGTAAGTGTTTCGTGGTTGAGTCTGAACTGGTTATGACTGTAGGAGGAGAAATGTTCTGTCATTTCTAAAATAAAGCAGTCGTAGTCCCAAGATCACTGGTTACAGTGCTGCAGTCTAAGAGTCAAGTAAATCCTGTACACTTCTCTCTGTCAGGTCGATATAGGAAATGAACTGAAAGGTGTAATAACTGTTACGTAATATTTCGGGCATGCAGCTATTTGGCTGGACAGTATTCAGCCGAAATATTAGAATAAGAAGTGTGTGTGTTGTCCTTAGAGTAAGTTAGTTTAAGTTGATTAAAAAAAATGGTTCAAACGGCTCGAGCACTATGGGACTTAATATCTGAGGCCATTAGTCCCCTAGAACGCAGAATTACTGAAACCTAACTAACCTAAGGACATCACACACATCCATGCCCGAGGCTATATGCGGACCTGCGACCCTAGCAGTCGCGTGGATCCAGACTGAAGCGCCTAGAACCGCTCGGCCACACCGGCCGGCTAAGTTGATTTATGTAATGTGTAAGCCTACGGACCGGTGACCTCTTCAGTTTGGTCCCATAGGAACTTCTTACAAATTTCCAAATGCCACATCAAACACTGATCGAGAAACCAACTTTCAAATTGGCTTCCACTGTAGCGAGTGGATTTTCCTGCGACCATCGATAATTATTACGTGTGTTTTGATTCCATTCCATGTTAACTTAGCTGCATTAGTAAGTAGTGTGAATGTACAGTATATGTGATTGGAAACCATTCGCAATGGGGCTTACGTCCATATAAAGTATTTTGCTTCAAATGTTCATTCGTGTCACACCCCTGAATTAAGACACAAAGAATGTACGGACATTGGCTGCCAGCGAGTGTTTACTGCAATCAATGGGGAAAATTCGAAATTTGTGCCGCACCGCAGTAGGAGCCCGCGGAAAAAATCTAATTCGATACAGACAGCCGTACCGTGGCTGCAACCAAAACGGAAGGGTATCTGTTGAGAGACCAGACAAACGTGTGGTTCCTGAAGAGGGGCAGCAGCCTTTTCAGTAGTCGCAGGGGCAACAGTCTGGATGATTGACTGATCTGGCCTTGTAACACTAACCAAAACGGCCTTGCTGTGCTGGCACTGCGAACGGCTGAAAGCAAGAGGGGGAAACAACAGCCTAATATTTCCAGAGGACATGAAACTTTACTGTATGGTTAAATGATGATGGCGTCCTCTTGGGTAAAATATTTCGGAAGTAAAACAGTCCCCCATTCGGATCTCCGGGTGGGGACTCCTCAGGAGGACGTTGTTATCAGGAGAAAGAAAACTGGCGTTCTCCGGGTCGGAGCGTGGAATTTCAGGTTCCTTAATCGGGCAGGTAGGTTAGAAAATTTAAAAAGGGAACTGGATAGTTAAAAGTTAGATATAGTGGGAATTAGTGAAGTGCGGTGGCAGGAAGAACAAGACTTCTGGTCAGGTGACTATAGGGTTATAAACACAAAATCAAATAGGGGTAATGCAGGAGTAGATTTAATAATGAATCAAAAGATAGGAATGCGGGTAAGCTTCTACAAAGAGCAGAGTGAACGAATTATTGTGGCCAAAATAGATACGAAGTGCACGCCTACCACAGTATTACAAGTATATATGTCAACTAGCTACATAGATGACTAAGATATTGATGAATTGTATGATGATATAAAAAAATTTTCAGATAGTGAAGGCAGACGAAAACTTGATAGTCATGGGTGACTGGAATTCGAGTGTAGGAAAAGGGAGAGAAGGAAACGTAGTAGGTGAATATGGAATGGGGGTAAGGAATGAAAGAGGAAGCCGCCTGGTAGAATTTTACACAGAGCATAACTTAATTATAGCTAACACTTGGTTCAACAATCGTGAAAGAAGGTTGTATACATGGAAGAAGCCTGGAGATACTGGAAGGTATCAGATAGATTATATAATGGTTAGACAGATATTTAGGAACCAGGTTTTAAATTGTAAGACATTTCCAGGAGCAGATGTGGACTCTGACCACAATCTATTGGTTATGAACTGTAGAAAAAAACTGAAGAAATTGCCAAAAGGTGGGAATTTAAGAAGATGGGGCCTGGATAAACTGACAGAACCAGAGGTTTTAGAGAGTTTCAGGGAGAGCATTAGGGAACCTCTGACAAGAATAGGGCAAAGAAATACAATAGAAGAAGAATGAGTAGCTTTGAGAGATGAAATATTAAAGGCAGCAGAGGATCAGATAGGTAAAAAGACGAGGACTAGGAGAAATCCTTGCGTAACAACAGATATATTGAATTTAATTGATGAAAGGAGAAAATGCAATAATGCAGTAAATGAAACAGGCAAAAACGAATACAAACGTCTCAAAAATGTGATCGACAGGAAGTGAGAAATGGCTGAGCAGGGATGGCTTGAGGACAAATGTAAGGATGTGAAGGCGTATATCACTAGGGGTAAGATCGATATATTACCTACAGGAAAATTAAAGAGACCTTTGGAGAACAGAGATCCATTTGTATGAATATCAAGAGATCAGACCGGAACCCAGTAGTAAGCAAAAAAGGGAAAGCAAACAGGTGGTAGGAGTACATATAAGGTCTATACAAGGGCGATGTTCTCGAGGACAATATTATGGAACTGGAAGAGGATATAGATGAAGATGAAATGGGAGATACGGTACTGCGTGAACAGTTTGACAGAGCACTGAAAGACCCGAGTCGAAACAAGGCCCCGGGAGTAGACAACATTCCATTAGAACTACTGACAGCCTTGGGAGAGCCAGTCTTGACAAAACTCTACCATCTGATGAGTAAGATGTATGAGACAGTCGAAATACCCTCAGACTTCAGGAAGAATATAATAATACCAATCCCAAAGAAAGCACGTGTTGACAGATGTGAAAATTACCGAACTATCAGTGTAATAAGCCACGGCTGCAAAATACTAACACGAATTCTTTACAGACGAATGGAAAAACTAGTAGAAGCCGACCTCTAGGACGACCAGTTTGGATTCCGTAGAAATGTTGGAACACGTCAGGGAATACCGACCCTACGACTTATTTTAGAAGCTAGATTAAGAAAATCAAACTTACATTTGTAGCATTTGTAGACTTAGATAAAGCTTTTGACAATGTTGATTTGAATACTCTCTTTAAAATTCTGAAGGCGGCAGGGGTAAAACACAGGGAGCGAAAGGCTATTTACAATTTGTACAGAAACCAGATGGCAGTTGTAAGAGTCGAGGGACATGAAAGGGAAGCAGTGGTTGGGAAGGGAGTGAGACTGGGTTTGCAGATGTTATTCCAGGGTTGTAGCCTCTCTCCGATGTTATTCAATCTGTATATTTAGCAAGCAGTAAAGGACACAAAACAAAAACTCGGAGTAGGTATTAAAATCCATGGAGAAGAAGTAAAAACTTTGAGGTTCGCCGATGACATTGTAATTCTGTCAGAGACAGCAAAGGACCTGGAAGAGCAGTTGAACGGAATGGACAGTGTCTTGAAAGGAGGATATAAGATGAACATCAACAAAATCAAAACGAGGATGATGGAATGTAGTCGAATTAAGTAGAGTGATGCTGATGGAATTAGATAAGGACATCAGACACTTAAGGTAGTAAAGGAGTTTTGCTATTTAGGAAGTAAAATAACTGATGATGGTCGAAGTAGAGAGGATATAAAATGTAGACTGGCAATGGCAAGGAAAGAGTTTCTGAAGAAGAGAAATTTGCTAACATCGAGTGTAGAATTAAGTGTCAGGAAATCGTTCCTGGCAGTACTTGTTTGGAGTATAGCCATGTATGGAAGTGAAACATGGACGATAACTAGTTTGGACAAGAAGAGAATAGAAGCTTTCGAAATGTGGTGGTACAGAAGAATACTGAAGATAAGGTGGATAGATCACGTAACTAATGAGGAGGTATTGAATAGGATTGGGGAGAAGAGACGTTTGTGCCACAACTTGACCAGAAGAAGAGATCGGTTGGTAGGACATGTTCTGAGGCATCAAGGAATCACCAATTTAGTATTGGAGGGCAGCGTGGAGGGTAAAAACCGTAAAGGGAGACCAAGAGATGAATACACTAAGCAGATTCAGAAGGATGTAGGTTGCAGTAGGTACTGGGAGATGAAGAAGCTTGCACAGGATAGAGTAGCACGGAGAGCTGCATCAAACCGGTCTCTGGATTGAATATATATATACATATATCAGCCGACTGCTGTTGGCAAGCGGGTTCACTAAGCTCGGAGCTACTTGACTGAGAATTAGCGTCACGAGTCGCGAAAACTGACAACCACATCAATGACGCCAAGGCCTGAGGGTGACACGATGGCCGGTCATATATATTGACCATTACCTCTGAAATACGACCTATATGTCGTATACAGTATACAAAAGTATGTCAATAACTTTATGTAATACTTTGTAAAGGAGGTGTTTATATTAATTCACGATTGTTGTGGTCTTCAGTCGGAAGATTGGTTTTGTGGAACTCTACATATTGGTCTATGCCGTCGAAGTCTCTTCATGTCTTCGCCGGCCGCGGTGGTCTCGCGGTTCTAGGCGCGCAGTCCGGAACCGTGCGACTGCTACGGTCGCAGGTTCGAATCCTGCCTCGTGCATGGATGTGTGTGATGTCCTTAGGTTAGTTAGGTTTAAGTAGTTCTAAGTTATAGGGGACTGATGACCACAGCAGTTGAGTCCCATAGTGCTCAAAGCCATTTGAACCATCTTCATGTCTGCGTAAATACTGTAACCTAAATCTATTTGAACCTGCTTCTTATAGTTAAGCTTAGTTTTCTCTCTGCACTTCAACCACCACGGCTGTCACCAGGACAAATTAACGCTTCCTTGTTGTCTGAGGATGTGTCACATAGACAGGGGCTTCTTTTAGTCCAGTTGCTCCATAAATTTCGTTTACGACCAGCTCGACTTACCATCTCTTTATTAGTCTTCCGATCTACTCATATGACTAGAATTTTTCTGTAGCAACACGTTTGCAAAGCTCCTAGTCTCTTCCTCTAGGAACTGCTTTTTTGCCCACGTTTGGCTTAAATACAAGACTACATTCCAACCAAATATCTCGAGAAAAGACTTCGTAACATTTAAATATATATTCGACGTTTACTGATTTCTCTTCTTCAGAAAAGTTTTTACTTTTGGCTTATTTCAGTGTGGCAAAGACTTTCGATGTGGAAACTATTTACAAGGCAGTGGTTCCTTAGTAAGCAATGAAGAGAAGCATACTTCTAATTAGAAAGAGCTGGAGATGCATGAAGGGGGAGAGAGAGAGAGAGAGAGAGAGAGAGAGAGAGAGAGAGAGAGAGAGAGGAGAGAGAGAGAGATTGAGAGATGGGTGTGTGGGAAGAACAAGCTGATATGTGAGCAAGATACGGGAGTGAAGAACTGAATTATTTGGTCTTACCCACTAAGATTTAAATAACTGTCACCGTAATAATTCAGACAAATAACTGCAGATGTACTGCCTACAGTCAAAACATAACCTTTAGAAATCATAGACACATTTAAATAAAGTCGTTTTCTGTGACAAGGCGGTGTTTAAGCATAACTTCAATTAATTTAACTGTGGTTATAATGAAAATGATATGGAGGATGGCTATACCTACGGTCAGGTGGATGTATGGCAGGAGATCCTAGGAATTTCTTCAGTACAAAATATGTTACCAAGTCTGTGCATATAAGAACTATTAAGATTAAATGCAATCAGTAAGTGTTTCGTGGTTGAGTCTGAACTGGTTATGACTGTAGGAAGAGAAATGTTCTGTCATTTCTAAAATAAAGCAGTCGTAGTCCCAAGATCACTGGTTACAGTGCTGCAGTCTAAGAGTCAAGTAAATCCTGTACACTTCTCTCTGTCAGGTCGATATAGGAAATGAACTGAAAGGTGTAATAACTGTTACGTAATATTTCGGGCATGCAGCTATTTGGCTGGACAGTATTCAGCCGAAATATTAGAATAAGAAGTGTGTGTGTTGTCCTTAGAGTAAGTTAGTTTAAGTTGATTAAAAAAAATGGTTCAAACGGCTCGAGCACTATGGGACTTAATATCTGAGGCCATTAGTCCCCTAGAACGCAGAATTACTGAAACCTAACTAACCTAAGGACATCACACACATCCATGCCCGAGGCTATATGCGGACCTGCGACCCTAGCAGTCGCGTGGATCCAGACTGAAGCGCCTAGAACCGCTCGGCCACACCGGCCGGCTAAGTTGATTTATGTAATGTGTAAGCCTACGGACCGGTGACCTCTTCAGTTTGGTCCCATAGGAACTTCTTACAAATTTCCAAATGCCACATCAAACACTGATCGAGAAACCAACTTTCAAATTGGCTTCCACTGTAGCGAGTGGATTTTCCTGCGACCATCGATAATTATTACGTGTGTTTTGATTCCATTCCATGTTAACTTAGCTGCATTAGTAAGTAGTGTGAATGTACAGTATATGTGATTGGAAACCATTCGCAATGGGGCTTACGTCCATATAAAGTATTTTGCTTCAAATGTTCATTCGTGTCACACCCCTGAATTAAGACACAAAGAATGTACGGACATTGGCTGCCAGCGAGTGTTTACTGCAATCAATGGGGAAAATTCGAAATTTGTGCCGCACCGCAGTAGGAGCCCGCGGAAAAAATCTAATTCGATACAGACAGCCGTACCGTGGCTGCAACCAAAACGGAAGGGTATCTGTTGAGAGACCAGACAAACGTGTGGTTCCTGAAGAGGGGCAGCAGCCTTTTCAGTAGTCGCAGGGGCAACAGTCTGGATGATTGACTGATCTGGCCTTGTAACACTAACCAAAACTGCCTTGCTGTGCTGGCACTGCGAACGGCTGAAAGCAAGAGGGGGAAACAACAGCCTAATATTTCCAGAGGACATGAAACTTTACTGTATGGTTAAATGATGATGGCGTCCTCTTGGGTAAAATATTTCGGAAGTAAAACAGTCCCCCATTCGGATCTCCGGGTGGGGACTCCTCAGGAGGACGTTGTTATCAGGAGAAAGAAAACTGGCGTTCTCCGGGTCGGAGCGTGGAATTTCAGGTTCCTTAATCGGGCAGGTAGGTTAGAAAATTTAAAAAGGGAACTGGATAGTTAAAAGTTAGATATAGTGGGAATTAGTGAAGTGCGGTGGCAGGAAGAACAAGACTTCTGGTCAGGTGACTATAGGGTTATAAACACAAAATCAAATAGGGGTAATGCAGGAGTAGATTTAATAATGAATCAAAAGATAGGAATGCGGGTAAGCTTCTACAAAGAGCAGAGTGAACGAATTATTGTGGCCAAAATAGATACGAAGTGCACGCCTACCACAGTATTACAAGTATATATGTCAACTAGCTACATAGATGACTAAGATATTGATGAATTGTATGATGATATAAAAAAATTTTCAGATAGTGAAGGCAGACGAAAACTTGATAGTCATGGGTGACTGGAATTCGAGTGTAGGAAAAGGGAGAGAAGGAAACGTAGTAGGTGAATATGGAATGGGGGTAAGGAATGAAAGAGGAAGCCGCCTGGTAGAATTTTACACAGAGCATAACTTAATTATAGCTAACACTTGGTTCAACAATCGTGAAAGAAGGTTGTATACATGGAAGAAGCCTGGAGATACTGGAAGGTCTCAGATAGATTATATAATGGTTAGACAGATATTTAGGAACCAGGTTTTAAATTGTAAGACATTTCCAGGAGCAGATGTGGACTCTGACCACAATCTATTGGTTATGAACTGTAGAAAAAAACTGAAGAAATTGCCAAAAGGTGGGAATTTAAGAAGATGGGGCCTGGATAAACTGACAGAACCAGAGGTTTTAGAGAGTTTCAGGGAGAGCATTAGGGAACCTCTGACAAGAATAGGGCAAAGAAATACAATAGAAGAAGAATGAGTAGCTTTGAGAGATGAAATATTAAAGGCAGCAGAGGATCAGATAGGTAAAAAGACGAGGACTAGGAGAAATCCTTGCGTAACAACAGATATATTGAATTTAATTGATGAAAGGAGAAAATGCAATAATGCAGTAAATGAAACAGGCAAAAACGAATACAAACGTCTCAAAAATGTGATCGACAGGAAGTGAGAAATGGCTGAGCAGGGATGGCTTGAGGACAAATGTAAGGATGTGAAGGCGTATATCACTAGGGGTAAGATCGATATATTACCTACAGGAAAATTAAAGAGACCTTTGGAGAACAGAGATCCATTTGTATGAATATCAAGAGATCAGACCGGAACCCAGTAGTAAGCAAAAAAGGGAAAGCAAACAGGTGGTGTTGTTGTTGTTGTTGTGGTCTTCAGTCCTGAGACTGGTTTGATGCAGCTCTCCATGCTACTCTATCCTGTGCAAGCTTCTTCATCTCCCAGTACCTACTACAACCTACATCCTTCTGAATCTGCTTAGTGTACTCATCTCTCGGTCTCCCTCTACGATTTTTACCCTCCACACTGCCCTCCAATGCTAAATTTGTGATCCCTTGATGCCTCAAAACATGTCCTACCAACCGATCCCTTCTTCTAGTCAAGTTGTGCCACAAACTTCTCTTCTCCGCAATCCTATTCAATACCTCCTCATTAGTTACGTGATCTATCCACCTTATCTTCAGTATTCTTCTGTAGCACCACATTTCGAAAGCTTCTATTCTCTTCTTGTCCAAACTAGTTATCGTCCATGTTTCACTTCCATACATGGCTAGACTCCAAACAAATATTTTCAGAAATGACTTCCTGACACTTAAATCTATATTCGATGTTAACAAATTTCTCTTCTTCAGAAACGCTTTCCTTGCCATTGCCAGTCTACATTTTATATCCTCTCTACTTCGACCATCATCAGTTATTTTACTTCCTAAATAGCAAAACTCCTTTACTACTTTAAGTGTCTCATTTCCTAATCTAATTCCCTCAGCATCACCCGATTTAATTTGACTACATTCCATTATCCTCGTTTTGCTTTTGTTGATGTTCATCTTATATCCTCTTTTCAAGACACTGTCCATTCCGTTCAACTGCTCTTCCAAGTCCTTTGCCGTCTCTGACAGAATTACAATGTCATCGGCGAACCTCAAAGTTTTTACTTCGTCTCCATGAATTTTAATACCTACTCCAAATTTTTCTTTTGTTTCCTTTACTGCTTGCTCAATATACAGATTGAATAACATCGGGGAGGGCTACAACCCTGTCTCACTCCTTTCCCAACCACTGCTTCCCTTTCATGCCCCTCGACTCTTATGACTGCCATCTGGTTTCTGTACAAATTGTAAATAGCCTTTCGCTCCCTGTATTTTACCCCTCCCACCTTTAGAATTTGAAAAAGAGTATTCCAGTCAACATTGTCAAAAGCTTTCTCTAAGTCTACAAATGCTAGAAACGCAGGTTTGCCTTTTCTTAATCTTTCTTCTAAGATAAGTCGTAAGGTCAGTATTGCCTCACGTGTTCCAACATTTCGACGGAATCCAAACTGATCCTCCCCGAGGTCCGCATCTACCAGTTTTTCCATTCGTCTGTAAAGAATTCGCGTTAGTATTTTGCAGCTGTGACTTATTAAACTGATAGTTCGGTAATTTTCACATCTGTCAGCACCTGCTTTCTTTGGGATTGGAATTATTATATTCTTCTTGAAGTCTGAGGGTATTTGGCCTGTCTCATAGATATTGCTCACCAGCTGGTAGAGTTGTGTCATGACTGGCTCTCCCAAGGCCGTCAGTAGTTCTAATGGAATGTTGTCTACTCCGGGGGCCTTGTTCAGACTCAGGTCTTTCAGTGCTCTGTCAAACTCTTCACGCAATATCGTATCACCCATTTCGTCTTCATCTACATCCTCTTCCATTTCCATAATATTGTCCTCAAGTACATCACCCTTGTATAAACCTTCTATATACTCCTTCCACCTTTCTGCCTTCCCTTCTTTGCTTAGAACTGGGTTGCCATCTGAGCTCTTGATATTCATACACGTGGTTCTCTTCTCTCCAAAGGTCTCTTTAATTTTCCTGTAGGCAGTATCTATCTTACCCCTAGTGAGATAAGCCTCTACATCCTTACATTTATCCTCTAGCCATCCCTGTTTAGCCATTTTGCACTTCCTGTCGATCTCATTTTTGAGACGTTTGTATTCCTTTTTGCCTGATTCATTTACTGCATTTTTATATTTTCTCCTTTCATCAATTAAATTCAATATTTCTTCTGTTACCCAAGGATTTCTAGCAGCCCTCGTCTTTGTACCTACTTTATCCTCTGCTGCCTTCACTACTACATCCCTCAGAGCTACCCATTCTTCTTCTACTGTATTTCTTTCCCCTATTCCTGTCAATTGTTCCCTTATGCTCTCCCTGAAACTCTGTACAACCTCTGGTTCTTTCAGTTTATCCAGGTCCCATATCATTAATTTCCCACATTTTTGCAGTTTCTTCAGTTTTAATCTACAGGTCATAACCAATAGATTGTGGTCAGAGTCCACATCTGCCCCTGGAAATGTCTTACAACTTAAAACCTGGTTCCTAAATCTCTGTCTTACAATTATATAATCTATCTGATACCTTTTAGTATCTCCAGGGTTCTTCCACGTATACAACCTTCTTTCATGATTCTTAAACCAAGTGTTACCTATGACTAAGTTGTGCTCTGTACAAAATTCTACTAGGCGGCTTCCTCTTTCATTTCTTAGCCCCAATCCATATTCACCTACTATGTTTCCTTCTCTCCCTTTTCCTACACTCGAATTCCAGTCACCCATTACTATTAAATTTTCGTCTCCCTTCACTATCTGAATAATTTCTTTTATTTCATCGTACATTTCTTCAATTTCTTCGTCATCTGCAGAGCTAGTTGGCATATAAACTTGTACTACTCTAGTAGGTGTGGGCTTAGTATCTATCTTGGCCACAATAATGCTTCACTATGCTGTTTGTAGTAGCTTACCCGCATTCCTATTTTCCTATTCATTATTAAACCTACTCCTGCATTACCCCTATTTGATTTTGTGTTTATAACCCTGTAATCACCTGACCAGAAGTCTTGTTCCTCCTGCCACCGAACTTCACTAATTCCCACTATATCTAACTTTAACCTATCCATTTCCCTTTTTAAATTTTCTAACCTACCTGCCCGATTTAGGGATCTGACATTCCACGCTCCGATCCGTAGAACGCCAGTTTTCTTTCTCCTGATAACGACATCCTCCTGAGTAGTCCCCGCCCGGAGATCCGAATGGGGGACTATTTTACCTCCGGAATATTTTACCCAAGAGGATGCCATCATCATTTAATCATACAGTAAAGCTGCATGTCCTCGGGAAAAATTACGGCTGTAGTTTCCCCTTGCTTTCAGCCGTTCGCAGTACCAGCACAGCAACGCCATTTTGGTTAATGTTGCAAGGCCAGATCATTCAATCATCCAGACTGTTGCCCCTGCAACTACTGAAAAGGCTGCTGCCCCTCTTCAGGAACCACACGTTTGTCTGGCCTCTCAACAGATACCCCTCCGTTGTGGTTGCACCTACGGTACGGCCATCTGTATCGCTGAGGCACGCAAGCCTCCCCACCAACGGCAAGGTCCATGGTTCATGGGGGAAGGAGTACATATAAGGTCTATACAAGGGCGATGTTCTCGAGGACAATATTATGGAACTGGAAGAGGATATAGATGAAGATGAAATGGGAGATACGGTACTGCGTGAACAGTTTGACAGAGCACTGAAAGACCTGAGTCGAAACATGGCCCCGGGAGTAGACAACATACCATTAGAACTACTGACAGCCTTGGGAGAGCCAGTCTTGACAAAACTCTACCATCTGATGAGTAAGATGTATGAGACAGTCGAAATACCCTCAGACTTCAGGAAGAATATAATAATACCAATCCCAAAGAAAGCACGTGTTGACAGATGTGAAAATTACCGAACTATCAGTGTAATAAGCCACGGCTGCAAAATACTAACACGAATTCTTTACAGACGAATGGAAAAACTAGTAGAAGCCGACCTCTAGGACGACCAGTTTGGATTCCGTAGAAATGTTGGAACACGTCAGGGAATACCGACCCTACGACTTATTTTAGAAGCTAGATTAAGAAAATCAAACTTACATTTGTAGCATTTGTAGACTTAGATAAAGCTTTTGACAATGTTGATTTGAATACTCTCTTTAAAATTCTGAAGGCGGCAGGGGTAAAACACAGGGAGCGAAAGGCTATTTACAATTTGTACAGAAACCAGATGGCAGTTGTAAGAGTCGAGGGACATGAAAGGGAAGCAGTGGTTGGGAAGGGAGTGAGACAGGGTTTGCAGATGTTATTCCAGGGTTGTAGCCTCTCTCCGATGTTATTCAATCTGTATATTTAGCAAGCAGTAAAGGACACAAAACAAAAACTCGGAGTAGGTATTAAAATCCATGGAGAAGAAGTAAAAACTTTGAGGTTCGCCGATGACATTGTAATTCTGTCAGAGACAGCAAAGGACCTGGAAGAGCAGTTGAACGGAATGGACAGTGTCTTGAAAGGAGGATATAAGATGAACATCAACAAAATCAAAACGAGGATGATGGAATGTAGTCGAATTAAGTAGAGTGATGCTGATGGAATTAGATAAGGACATCAGACACTTAAGGTAGTAAAGGAGTTTTGCTATTTGGGAAGTAAAATAACTGATGATGGTCGAAGTAGAGAGGATATAAAATGTAGACTGGCAATGGCAAGGAAAGAGTTTCTGAAGAAGAGAAATTTGCTAACATCGAGTGTAGAATTAAGTGTCAGGAAATCGTTCCTGGCAGTACTTGTTTGGAGTATAGCCATGTATGGAAGTGAAACATGGACGATAACTAGTTTGGACAAGAAGAGAATAGAAGCTTTCGAAATGTGGTGGTACAGAAGAATACTGAAGATAAGGTGGATAGATCACGTAACTAATGAGGAGGTATTGAATAGGATTGGGGAGAAGAGACGTTTGTGCCACAACTTGACCAGAAGAAGAGATCGGTTGGTAGGACATGTTCTGAGGCATCAAGGAATCACCAATTTAGTATTGGAGGGCAGCGTGGAGGGTAAAAACCGTAAAGGGAGACCAAGAGATGAATACACTAAGCAGATTCAGAAGGATGTAGGTTGCAGTAGGTACTGGGAGATGAAGAAGCTTGCACAGGATAGAGTAGCACGGAGAGCTGCATCAAACCGGTCTCTGGATTGAATATATATATATATATATATATATATATATATATATATATATCAGCCGACTGCTGTTGGCAAGCGGGTTCACTAAGCTCGGAGCTACTTGACTGAGAATTAGCGTCACGAGTCGCGAAAACTGACAACCACATCAATGACGCCAAGGCCTGAGGGTGACACGATGGCCGGTCATATATATTGACCATTACCTCTGAAATACGACCTATATGTCGTATACAGTATACAAAAGTATTTCAATAACTTTATGTAATACTTTGTAAAGGAGGTGTTTATATTAATTCACGATTGTTGTGGTCTTCAGTCGGAAGATTGGTTTTGTGGAACTCTACATATTGGTCTATGCCGTCGAAGTCTCTTCATGTCTTCGCCGGCCGCGGTGGTCTCGCGGTTCTAGGCGCGCAGTCCGGAACCGTGCGACTGCTACGGTCGCAGGTTCGAATCCTGCCTCGTGCATGGATGTGTGTGATGTCCTTAGGTTAGTTAGGTTTAAGTAGTTCTAAGTTATAGGGGACTGATGACCACAGCAATTGAGTCCCATAGTGCTCAAAGCCATTTGAACCATCTTCATGTCTGCGTAAATACTGTAACCTAAATCTATTTGAACCTGCTTCTTATAGTTAAGCTTAGTTTTCTCTCTGCACTTCAACCACCACGGCTGTCACCAGGACAAATTAACGCTTCCTTGTTGTCTGAGGATGTGTCACATAGACAGGGGCTTCTTTTAGTCCAGTTGCTCCATAAATTTCGTTTACGACCAGCTCGACTTACCATCTCTTTATTAGTCTTCCGATCTACTCATATGACTAGAATTTTTCTGTAGCAACACGTTTGCAAAGCTCCTAGTCTCTTCCTCTAGGAACTGCTTTTTTGTCCACGTTTGGCTTAAATACAAGACTACATTCCAACCAAATATCTCGAGAAAAGACTTCGTAACATTTAAATATATATTCGACGTTTACCGGTTTCTCTTCTTCAGAAAAGTTTTTCTCTTTATTGCCAGTCCACATTTTGTGTCCTGTCTACGCCGACTATCGTTAGTTGTTCTAATGACACAACAAAACTCATCTATTGCTTTTGGTGTGTCGTTTCCTAATCTGATACTCTCAACAGCGCGTGATTTAATTCGAGGACGTTCCATTGCCCTTGTGCTACATTGATGATATTTACCTTTCAACCTCTTTTGCCATTCCTGACAGAATTACAATGCCACTCCTAAATGTCGAAGTTTTAACTTCTTCTCTCTGACCTTTAATTCACTTTCCAAAGATGACCTTGGTTTTCATCACGACTTTTTCAAAGTACAGACTGTGGGTAAGATAAACCCTATTTATCTCCGTTTTAACTTGTTTTTTGCCATTCATATTCAGCCTTTCATATCTCTTATATATCGGGCAGTCAAATGAAAATCAGACGCATAGAAAAAAAGTACGTAAACGGCTAATCATTTGAAAAGTAATTGCCATAACCGTTAATACACTGATCCCACTACGAGGTTAGACAGTCAATGCCTTCATTGTGGAAATGTTTGCAGTTGCCTTCGGAACCGTGATGGTACCTAGGCGGGCGCCACATGTTGCAATATCTTTTCCACTGCACTGGACAAATTTCGCTGGGAACTCGTTACACATTTCCAGTTTCAAAACAATCGCGAACTCTCTCCGTGTTATATAAATAATTTTGCCACCCCCAAGGAAGATGTTCGTGGCCGCCGATTTGCTTCGGACGAAGAGGTGCACGTCTGGGTACCATCATGGGTCTGTAGGCAACTGCAAACATTTTCCCAAAGAAGGCATTGACTGTCTAACCTCGCAGTGGTATCAATGTATTAACACCTATGACGATTATTTTTGAAATAATAAAGAGTGTACTTCCTTTTTTTTTTACATCTGTCTCGTTTTCATTTAAATGCCCCGTATAACTGCCGTCTGTTTTCTGTACAAGTTGTTGACAATCTTCCCCGTAAAGCAAATTAACGGCAAAATTGAACAGAATCAAGGATAAGAGGTGGAACACTACGGAGATTTATGTATCTTGTGTGTGCTGGGAAGAGGAGACGGTGTAGTTAAAATACGACACTCCGTTACCATCACTACTGTAAAATCCCTTCTCTTCTGTCACTCAAGCATCGAAAATCTCATGCTGTGGTCAAACAATAAATCAGTCTAAGAAAAATGTCAAAGCTGTTTGCAACATTATTAAACAAGAAACTAAGAAAAACAACGATTCAAATCAAATGTAACCCCAGAAACTCTAGCAGAAATGGTGATAATTTAAAATTATTGGGTACCCAATTCAAAGATTACCTCGTCTCCTTGACAGTGAACACTGCACCAAATAATAAAGAACCTAATGAAGATGCATTACATTTATTTGTGCAGACGTTAGTTGCACAACAAACAGACCTTGATTTCAAAAATACAGAGATAACGAAATTCGTAGGTAACTATATGTGATAATTCTGATAGCTATGACGATGTTCTTAGTTGAACATTAATATCTTACGGTGACTTCATAGTGTCGCCCTTCAGTTATATTTATAATGAATCAGTGATCCGGGGAATTTTTCCCAACAAATTTTAAATTTGCGCTATTAATACGATCTATAAACCAGGAAGCGAAACCCCTCTAAATACACACCTATATCAAGAAGAATTGACGGGATAATAGGATATCTCTTAAAATACCAGGGAATAACTTCCATGGTACTAGAGGGAGCTGCAGAGGGTAAAGACTGTAGAGGAAGACAGAGATTGCAATACATCCAGATAATAACAGAGGACATAGGTTGCAAGTGCTAGTCTTAGATTGTAAGGTTGAGGAATTCTTGAAGGGTCGTATCAAACCAGTCAGAAGTCTGATGACTGCAAAAAAATCACTCCTTGCAATGTTTTCAAAAGTGTTTTAGGAAGTCACATTTATTAGTAAACTCAACTCAATTCGCTAAGCAGAACTTGTTAACTGTTTGAATTTTAAAAGGGTCTGCAAAAAGAAAGCAAAGCAGGACTTCATAATTGAAGCGCTAGTAGAGCTAAACAAGAAGAAGTACACTGTTGGTATATTCTGTGACCTTCCCAAAGACTTTATTGCCGGAAATGTTATGATAGTAATCCTAGTAATATTAACGCATTTTCCATAACGCGCATTACCAAGGGGGGGGGGGGGATGTTAAGAAAGAACGAAATTAGTTAATCATTGTTGAGTTATGTTGACAACATACGTTTTAAAGACGAAGTGACGTGTAAGTAGGGTCCAGCACCAGAAAATATCTTTTATCACACTCTTAACCATATCAGCGTGATTTACATAATGTGTACAACCAAGCTGGGGATACTTCATGACCACCATAGAAAATTAAAAGATACGTATACTTGTGTAAGTAAGTTCTTGAAACTGAAAATAATGAATATGGCGTCCGTTGTGGAAAGTGATATCTACCCTTAAGAGTTGAATTTTTGGATTAAGTTTGAATGAAAAATTTAAAACTCTTATAGGGTCTAGTAGGAGAATTAACTGAAAACAGAAATATTGTTTTCAATATCTAAAATATAAAATAAGTGACACGACTGCAATATTTTCAAAAGGTGGATAAAAACTACCCCTGCCCACCCTATTTTAATTGCCAGGGTTAATAGCTGCTCTCGTACAGGACTTCAGTTTAACCTCATAATAGAAATCAGAGGGTCTTATTGATAGTCTGTGTCACGGCCGTGAAACTTAAGTCATAATGATGGACTTAACGTGTAGAGTGCCGCAAGGATCTGTACTAGACCCACGCTTGTTTCTAACATAGAAATATATATTCCAAGGCGCTACGAAAGCTGTAATGTTTGTCGATGTATACCAATTAAGGGCCGAAATTCTTCCTTTATGGACACAAGTGGTTCACAGCTAACGGTTTCCGCCATAGTCTCACGAGATTCATACAATATGGTTTCAAACAAAACAGTAAGGATCTATTAGTCGCCAAGGTAGACACCAATAGTCTCACATACTGCAAAAATTCTCTTTGGCTCCAGATAGATAGCAAGTTAAAATATGAAGATCTTCAAATTTTAACAACGAGGAGTTGTCACCTTGGAAAATCGGGTTTTCTGTGGTAATGTGCGTCGTACTTGCATGATATTTCTATCGCGTAGGTCGCAGTCTTCATCAGGTGCTCGCTGAGGCCTAATCCAGCGTGGAACGGGTCCAGTGTTTGTGCCTGTGTGGGGCTAGGTGCTCTGCCATCCGTTCGCGCCGTGCCAGGCTCTCCGTCGGAAGTACACGCCGGTCTGCGGCAGCTGCCATTTTGTCTGACGTTCTGTTCCACCTTCAAGTTGTACTATGCTTCCAGTTTTCTGACGGCCGTGGGCTATGCTCTTTCTGCTACCGTAGCCGACAGCGTCAGGTGCTCCGTCTCTCCGTAAGCTAAGGGCGGCTCTCAGGTTATTTTCTGGCTCTTCGTGTTCAAATCTAAATGACCGTCCTCTGTTTGAAGTAACACCACTCGTCCGCCTTGTGTTGGTTGTGCTGGGTTATTTGCTCTGTCACCATTTCCAAAGTCATTTCCTCTGAAGCTTGACTGTTGCCTCCGTTGCACTTTGAGGAGATCGAACCGAATTCCAGGCGGAACTACTCTCATATTCCGTGTCACAGTTGATAAGATCCTGAGTGCCGTTTATTTCGATGGATTTTGTAATTATGGTATCCTAGTATCTGGGTAACTTTGTCAGAATCTTGACGTTATCGTAATTCATCGAATGATTCAGTTCCAAACAACGTTACACTGTAGTTGACATGGAAACCATTTTGAACCTGGTGTGACCTTGGTGCTCCTTGCATCTGATGTGGGCAGAAGACGCTCTTGACGTTATATTTTAGAAGAATTCTACTATTTTGGCAGATATTTGTCCGGCATATGGCAAAAAAGCAATCTTCTTAGCTTCTTCTTGTACTTCTATTGACTCATCTGGCGGAGAAGCAGGGCACAGTGCCTGGTGAATAACCTTGAAAGAATATCAGTTTCATTAGAACACAGACTGCAGGTGTTCTGTTCCCGTCGTCAAGTAGTCTGTGTCTGCAAGAGTTTGTGCCCGGTGCGTCAGAGTTATGAGTACACTGTTCTTCTGCGCTGAATGGTGGCAGCTACTGGCTTGCAGGTATAGAAAGCGGTGAGTCGGTTCTCGGAAAATGCGATGAGCAAAGTGCCATCTGCCTTCCTCTGTGCAAGAGAATCTAGGAATTACAGTGTTGTTGGCCGGAGTGGCCGTGCGGTTCTAGGAGCTACAGTCTGCACCCGAGCGACCGCTACGGTCGCAGGCTCGAATCCTGCCTCGGGCATGGATGTGTGTGATGTCCTTAGGTTAGTTAGGTTTAATTAGTTCTAAGTTCTAGGCGAATGATGTCCTCAGAAGTTAAGTCGCATAGTGCTCAGAGCCATTTGACCAATTAGATAGTTTCCATTCTTCTCCATTTCCTTTGTGAATTTTATGTTAGGGTGGCCAGAGCTCCAGTGTTAAAGCAAATCAGTAAGCTTTTCCTTTCCGTTGGGCGAGTTAACAAAGGATCATCCAAAACGCGAATTACCGGAAGAAAACCCCGTTTTTCCAAACGAAAAGTTAAAATGTAACGAACACACAGATAAACTAATCAGAAAGCTCAGTTTAATGTATTACGCTGCAACAAACATCTCGCATTGGGTTTATCAAAAGACAAGAGTGTTCGCTATTTCCATATATTCCTCTCTCTGTTGTTTCACAAAATTAGCTCTGTGGCATTGTATCTAAAGTAAGTACGTGTTTATTCACCTGGAGGCAGCAGTACGAATGTTATGTAAAGTATTCTTTTTTCAGTGAATCTGTTTTCAGACATGTATTGACCTGACGTCCTTCACTTCTGCTTATCCTGAGCACCCTCCTTCATTTGACTGTAACTTCTTCCTCTCTTCATGTCTGCTAGCATTCGAAACCTTCTGTTTTCTCTCTCCTTTTTCCTTTTATTCCCCCACCCCCATAATTCTCTGCAGTAGACGATTCCAACGTAGTATGTGTCCCACTCTAGATGTTTTCCACTTCTGTGTCATCCTCAAGAAAGTCCTCTCGTACCCTTCTCAGCACCTCTACATTTCTCATTCTGTTGATCCATGTCACTTTCTCCCGTACTGCTCCTTAACCACGTTTCAGAACCTTACAAATACTTTTGTTGTGTCTGTTTGACTGTCCACGTTTCAGAAACCAAAGGACACCACACTCAAAATATTTAAGTAACCTCTTCCTAAACCGGAATGTAATGGGGATGCTTCTGGCTGTCAGCAAACTTGTCGCTCTCCAAAAATCTGTCTTTCGCAAGGAGATTCTTTTGCTCATTTCCTCTGCACAGTTTCCGCTGTAAATTATCAAGCTTCCCAAATACTGGAAGTGAATCTGTTCTAATGACATTCCATCTACTGCTACAGAAATAGAATCCTCTTATGTTTTATTCTCATCACTGTGGTCTTGAGGATGTTCAGTTTCGTTCAAAACTCTTTCCTGCTAGCACAGTCATATCATCAGCGTAACGGTACTTGATGGTTATTACTGTTTCTCCTCCTACTACAAGCACTTTAATTTTTCCAAAGCCTTATTGATTAGCTTTTCAGCATATATATATTGAGAACTGACAGCAACCCCGTCTCATGCTTCCTGTGCCTACGTCTACAGCTTCCTCTTCTTCTACGCAAATATCTACTTTCTGCCCCATATATAGTTGCTTTGTCACACTTACATTCTTCCAATATATACCAGTAACCTTCAGAATCTTCAACAGCATGCACCAATGAATTCGGGCAAATTCTTTTATCCCAGTCGACAAAACAAACACACATTTCTCTATTCATTTCCTAAACTCATTCTGCCATCACCCTCACACACCTTGTTGCATCTCTGATCCCTTTGTCTCTCTTCCTTTTCTAAATCGGAACTGTTCTCTTGAATTCTTCTCTGTTTTCCTTTCTATTCATCTCAGGACTATTCTGGTCACAGCCTTGGTAACAAGGCATATTGTCCCATAATCTTTACATTTAGTGGGACTGCATTTCTTTGGTAGGGCAGCCATTATGGTCTTAAGTAGATATGTAGGACAGATACCTGTTTCTTATATTCTATTAGTGAACTCGACAACGTTTCACAGTTGCTAAATATATATCGGAGTTGGATGTACACCCTAATCGTCTTCTCCTCCTCCTCTATTTCGACCTCCCCTTACCCCCTCACTTTGTACATCTCTTCCCCTCTCTGTGTCCATCACGTCTCGCATATCTGTTCATCTCCTCCTCCCCCTACTTCCTTCTACTTCCTCCACCCTATGTTCATCTGTCTCTTCTCCCTCTCT
Organism: Schistocerca gregaria; assembly: GCF_023897955.1. Lineage (NCBI taxonomy): Eukaryota > Metazoa > Arthropoda > Insecta > Orthoptera > Acrididae > Schistocerca > Schistocerca gregaria. The sequence goes on from NC_064925.1 coordinate 575,749,668, forward strand.
ATGTCAGTTTCCTTCCCTCCACCGTCTCTCTGACCTTGAACCTGATTCATTGTCACTGCCAATAAAACCTTGACTGGGAACTGAAGTCGCTTGAAATGAGTGGAATAGTCAGTTTTGATGATTGATATGTGGGCGGCGAGGGACCTTTCCTGCTGCATGATAAGTGTGGGAAATAGGCTCAATAACAGTATTTCACGTAGTTGTAAGCGATAAATGAATGTTGTTAGAGTAATTTGTATAATTTTGGAAGTAAGCCAGAAACGAACGTTTCAAAAATTTTGTATCAGCTTTTCACTATTCCGTATATATATATATATATATATATATATATATATATATATATATATATATATATATATATATATATACGATTGGCAGCAGACTACCGACGCGATTGCCTTTTATAACAGCTTAGAATCGCCTGCAGCTCCTCTCCTGGGCTCATGACCATATCAGGTAGGCCCCAGACGACTGGAAAAACGTGGACTGGTCTGATGAGTCCCGATTTCTGGGCTGTGTTTACACGATTCCAACTGAACCGATCATATATTGGAAATAGTTATGTTAGGCTACTTGGAGACAGTTTGCAACCATTCATGGACGTATCCAACGACTTTTGTCAGCTCAGTGAATATTCGCACATATTTACACAGTATCCCCTAAAATACTCCTTAGAAACTTCTAGAACTTTACGGCGAGACTGGGTAGACAATATTCTGAACTGGAGCCCATGCCCCCAAACGTACCGTTTCCGTGCAGCAGCCGTTTGGAAAAATGTTTGCCAAGTAGGTATGCAACAAGGCTTTTCTCGATCAACAAGTGTTCAGTTCCTGGTGCTGTGATCTCTGGAACACAAAAATTCAAATCGAAATTTTAAGTAGAAGAACAGTACCAAAAATGGAACGAAGATACGTGTAGAACTACACCCAAAGAACCTGACACTGAAGATTCCTTACAAAGAACAGAGGCGAAACGCGTATGGTACGAAAATTGTGTTTCATGCAGTTGTAGTTAGACAGTTCAAAAGGAAAAATTTTCAACAGACCGTAATACCACACGCAACTGAGGCCGACAGTACAACAGAAGTTGCACAATGTTGAATTTGTTATCGATTGCAGCTTACACAGTTTGTTCAACATGAGCACAAAGAACGTCGACGAGATGCTGCATCTGTAAAACGAGGTGATCAACAGCTGCTAGCAGCAGTCCCGTTGGAATTTGAGCAACGTGTCGCTGTATACTAGCCTTCATATCGAGTAGAGATCGACAGTGCTCCTGGAGCCAAGGGACACATGAATTCAAATGAGGTCATATTGCAGACTATGCATCTGGCAGACCTCTGGAGATAACATTTTCGTAAAATGTTGTATTAAGCACATCTTTCACTGGACGTCCATATGAGCGTTGTCCCATCTTGCATCAAAGCAGTGGTTTCCACACAGTTGCGCACTTCCAAAGCAGAGGAAGCACATGCTGTGCAGGAAAAAGTGCAGGCGTGACGGTACACGTGACAGGCCCTCTGGATGTATTTCATGCAGTTGCAGTCTTCCATAACAGGAATCACATGCTGTACAAGGAGGGGTAAGGATAAAGTGCATGTGGGCGGCAGCGCCATCTTGTACGAAAGCCTGAAAACTGTTTTTGTAGTTGGCCGGAAAGCGACGGAGAACATACCGACCATGGTTTCCAGTGTGCAATCCCATACTGTACTTTCGTTCAATGAAAGAAATGTTTGTATTCTCTATTCACTCAACAGAACCAGGAACTACGATTACAAAAGAAAGTTTTGAGTTCTAACTCATCGATATATTTTATAAACTTTCACACACATAGCATAGTAATATTCCTGATAATAATAATGATAATGTCTCTATCATAAGCAATATGAGCAGTTCCAAGACGACACCTACGGTAACTTCCCAATAAATGGTCTCTCGCCCTAACTCTCAATATACAAAGATAATTGTTCGCCACAAAAGTGGAAAATAACATTACTACTTGCCAGGCGTTTTTGTTAACATTACAGTCGACACACAAACAGTTACGTCGGAAATCTAAGCGATCCAGGACGGTGTATAGTCCTCGCGAGTTCACTGCCTATTTGTACCGAAAACATGCATTTAGTTGTAGCCTGGCTGTGACGTCACCCGGGGCACGGACCATATTGTAGTGAACTCGATAAATTATTTTGTGACATGCAAGTTACAATCCAAGTGGCCCCACGTTGGGAGCCATAAATGTAGTGAACTCGAGAAGTTATTTTGTGACGCAAGATATAATGAACATCACTCATGAGGTTGCCCCACGATGGGCGCCAAAAATGTAGTGAACTCGAGAAACTAAAAGAAATCAAGCACAAAGGGTACACAATGAAGAAGTTAATCCATGAATGTAAAAGATTGCTTATATCGTCAAAACATGAGAGAAATGTATTTATTTTCGTGCTGTTTAGACAAAACAAAGTAAAATTATAAATCTCAGGGCCGATTTGACTGGGCGTGGACACGACTCAGTTATGATCGTTCGCTGTATACTGGTGTCGGCGGCAGGTGTGCGCCGGTGCGGAGAGGCCCAGGTACGGTCTCCGCATTGTCTGCGCGTCGTCGGTTGCGTGGCCGAAGCTGTGCTGCCACGGTGTCGGAAGGCGGACTTTGGCGATGGGTGGAAGAGCGCCCGTGTGTCCCCACGGCTCTTCTCTCGCTTTTTCGCCACATCTCAGCTCAACTCCTCTTCGGAAAATCCTTCCTTTCGGCGTTGTCAAAATTTTCATTGTAGCCGAGTGACAGATCACTGTTTCACCGCCACGCCTCTCTGTGCAGGGTGGAAATTTCCTACCTGGCGTGGACTGGCGTGTGGCTCGTGAATCGGTATCTTTCTCACGATTTCACATTTTTGAGATGTTTTCCTGCATTCCGAGGCTGTTGGGAGAGCCGCTACACAACAGTTCTTTATAACAGGTTTCTCTGCGTGAGCCCTAGAGCAACTCATGTTTTGGCTCCATCCCAAAATCTGCTGGCGTCCGTCATTTACAAGAAATGTCCCCACTGCGAGAAAAGCATCTTCTTAAGGATGCTGGCTTCTTTCACACTCCTCCCTGCACCAATTCCCCGTTCCTTTTGTACGCTTCTTCCTGTGCCCGTGGGGTGCTGGAATTGTCGGCACATCCCTGTTTTCCGAGGCAGATAAAGTGACTAATGCCAGGCCAGAAGAAATCAGATGCTTTCGCGCGTACATTCTTGGCATTCCGTCCCAATGGCTGAACAAGTCCAGCGGTTGAGGGCACGGCACGCTTCTCGTTGTGAGACAGGCCGTTCGCGTCGTGTCCCTTCTCGAGCGAGGTGTGGGCGTCCGCCCCGGATTCCCGCTGTGCCCTCACAGAATGACGGCAGCGCTCTCTCTCCGGGGGCTCGCCCCAAAGTGACAAAAGTGCAGCATTCAGACGTGTTACAGTATGGTAACTGGTTGCGAAGTGAAGTCAAGTCGTTTCAGAAATCTAAACGCTCCAGGGCGGTGTACACTCCTCGCGAGTTCGCTTTCCACTTTTACCGAACACGCACTTAGTTGCGACCTGGCTGTGACGTCACCGCAGGCATCACGTAAGCCGGCGTTTGACTGACGGGGGCTGATTGATGGTTGGATGCGAAGGAAGTGTGTCACTGCCTCTCAGGCCGTATTTATATATGGCCGCAGATGACGTCCTAAGGGAACACCTGTCGCCATCTGCTTCTAAATGCCTACTTTCTCGGACACATATTGTTTTATAACACCGTCATGAATTAATTTAGAGCCTTCGCAATTTTTGTATGAATGGAGTTAAGTTGGCTTTAATCATAGAAAAAGTTTCAGCTCGCCTTATTTTGTATGCTAGAATTTTTAAAACTGAACCGTCGGCAGAACATGACCTCTTTACTGCATCTTTAAGAGACATTGAATTGATTGTTATTTACATCAGAGTCTTCAAACTTGGTATATCTTCATTGTGTAATAGATGTAATCAAGTGCTGTGGTCAGAACTGTCTATCATTAATATAACTGATACTTAATCTACTATAAACAAGGACGTTTTTGTTCCAAATTGAGTGCTCAGAAATTACTCGACAACAATTAGAGGTGGCTTAATGAGGTTCCATAGTTAGTGTTTTTATATCCAATTGAAGCTTCATTCGAATTTTCATATTTCTGAGTCTAATATTTCGCGCCTTTAAATTTTTGTAAAAAATCCGATTTTAGCCAAAATACTATTTTGATCAAGTTGAGACTTGTAGCAGTTGAGTTTGACATGCACTTGCATATTCAGAACAATTTTTGGTTTTATAGCTATATTATTTAGCGCCACTTATTTTTTCTTAGAACAATATATTTAAGTAAAGATATTCATATAGTCACTCTGAGATTTAACAGTTTAAACATTAATATACTGAACCATATGTTGACGAAGTTTGGAAAAGCAACTTTTAAATTTTAGTTTCATCCTCAGATTATGGTATAGTGCTCAGGCGCGTTATGGTGACGTAGCGCTAGTAGCAGTGAATTGGGGAATTTCCTGGCACACCCGCTCGTCCCTGTATTTTTCAAATGATGCAGCGCTTGTTTCGCCACGTGCAGTCGTCACGGTACACCTGACAGGCCATCTAGGTGTATTCGCTTCAAAGACGAACAGGCAGAGAACAAAAGGTGTTTGTATGTCCACACCAGTCACGTACTACAGGTGCAATAGCTCTGTGCCCACAAAGTCTTCAGTTGTGCGTAGTCGCAGCACCCTGTACTGTAAAATGCTCCTCATCACTCCGTAGAATATTTCCCGACGACATGTCATCAATTTCGATTCATGCCAGAAACCGGTGACCAAATTCCAAAACATCTGCGAATCATGAGGTGTCAGTTGCACCACCGTCTGGATCTTGTACGGGTACCAGCGTGAAATAGACAGCAAAGCTTCCCGTACTGTTGACTATGGGCTGGACAATTCTCGTGACATTGCACGAGCACTACAACGGGCTGCATGGTCAGTTACAGCAACAGCAACATCGCCAATAACTTCCACCGGTATACGATACCTTAGTCTTCCAGGCGCCACACGAAGTTTACCCGTGTTTTCGAATTTGTCATCTTCTTTAAACCATTAAATAACGTTCTTCCTCTCCTGTGATCTTTCAGTAAACGATAGTCTCTCAGTGCAGCACTGTAATTGCTGCTGTTTCACATAAAACATTTCACTAACAATGCACTGTCTCCCTTCTTGATAGCCATACTGTTGGCTCACATTATGGCTTGTCAAATGACAGCGTGATTGTCAAACGTTACTGTCATACAGATACTGTACAGCGCCACATTTTCACCTGGTAGCTACAGTTGGAACTTTTTTTCCAATGTAAATCGGTTTCCCGTTAAGGCATTAGGATGTCAACCTAGTCTCGCTGCCATACGATACGACCCACACTGGACTTCCATGAGTAGCTGCCCCTTTCATTATTACCATCCACTATTTATTTTTATATACCATACATATTAAAATGTAACCTACATCTATCCGAATGCCTATTAGAGTACAAGTGAAAATTTGAAATAATCTGTCAAGTATTGGAGATACTTCACAGCGACATTTTACAACAACTTATCTTTATACACTAGTATAGATTTTGTTTACATATTCACATATCGTAAATATTTGGAAAAAAATGTAACCACTGTCTGTCTCAATAGAATATTGTGTAAAAATTTGAAGCATACTGGTCAAGAACTTTTCAAGATTTCAGCATGTAGATAGTTTCCGCCCTTTTACTTGTGTGACTGATCTGTTTGCATCACAGAAGGGAAGTTCATTAGCTGGTTTTATAACGAAAATTGTCTTTTGGAACGTGCCCACACAGCTATCCCAGCATTGGAGAGATGGTATGGCAGTATGTTTCGACAATTTGGAATATCTCTTATGGTCAAGCCACACCCTGGTATGAAGTTAAATTGACTTGGACTTGTTGTGCAACGCCATTCATGCGATTTTCATGTGGCCTTGACAGTACGAAGATAACAGAAACATAGCGCCCAGTCCCTGAGCGGAGAAAATTCACGACCCAACCGGATATCGAACCCAGACACCTTCTGTTAGTAATCTACCGCACTGACCCCGCAACTACCGAGACGGACAAAATGTTTCTTCGAGAAGAGAATTCGCAATCAATTCAAAAACTATCAGTGTAATAGTATCATACATATTATGTCGTTGTGACAGAGACTAATGATTTATCAGAAAAGCCATTCATTGTGAGATTCGTGGGCCACTCTTCCCCGTCGTTTTCCGTGGTACATTAATCTGCCCAACTGTGATCAAAAGTGGCACCACTGAACTAGTAGTGGATTTTTCCTTTATTTTATTTTCAAACATATTTGTGTGTAAAATTTATCATTTAAGAACATTGATACATAATTTATTGATTTGTAATTTTCACTTTTGTTTTGCTCTCAGTTGTTAAAGGCAGCCTATGCTGCCTCAAAAGTGCACCTCCTCAAATAAATGATGATGGATTCCATGCATGTATCTTAGGGTACTTTTCAACTGATGACCGATGAAAACAGCTTATCTTTTTTGCTTGGAAAGGTCTCGAAGCAGTGACATGTGCTAATTTGTCAGTGTTTTGAAAAAAATAAAACTTGTTTCTTTCCAGTTAAGTTTCAACGTTATCCCAGCGTGTTCATGTAGTTTCTCCCCTCACTGGAACAAACCCTCTGATTTTAGTATGTAGTTTCTCAGCTCCTATGTCGAAAGTCGCTAATTTCGCAAATGAATGTTCACTTTCCACACAGTATACGCGTTGATGCGTAGCTAATTTACACACCTGCAGATTTAAAAAAAAAAAAAACTATTCATGTGCGTTTGACAGCGAATCATTTAGTCCAATTACTTCATGTTAGTATTTTTTTTTTTTTTTTTTTTTTTTTTTTTTTGTACACAAGGATGGGGCCCCTCCACGCCCGCACCAACGTGGTGACCAAACCAAAAGTTCTGCTGTCACCTCCGTATAACACGTTAGTTTTAGAATCAGGAGTCACAGGATGCAGGCTGTGATGTTATCCATGCGTCTGGGTAAGATTACTCATTTACATGGTCCATCAGGAGATAGAAGTGGTCGAAAACGATCGAAAGGTAGCGGTTGTAAGGGCAGAGGGAGAAAAGTGCCAAGGCAAGCGCCAAGGGAAAAAAACCTCTGCGACAGTAGGACGGGTAGTAAGGGCAGTAGCGGATTGCTAGCTGCGACAGCGCATTCAAGGTGTGGTTATGTTAGTGCGAGGTATCGTGCATCGTTACCGTTGTCGTTGCTGGCGCTCGTTCCAGGATCTGCTGCTGCTGCGTCCCTGAAACATTTCATTGTCGTCATATATTAGTGGGCGATCGGTCATAGATCAGCTCACAGTGTGGGGTGTGTGTGTGGCTGGTTTGCGTGCTGTGTACAGTACGGTTTCCCTGCGATTGCCGGTTTTTCGGCGGGTTAAGCATCTGGGGTTGCCAGTAGTAGCTGAGTTGCAGGGGCTCGCCAGTACTGTCATGTTAGCGTGCTATGGACCATAGATGTTCAGTTTCGTGCTAATAGTGTTTTTGGTCTATTATGTTTCCATCTATGGTTGTGGTCGTAGTTACCCAGAGAAAGGATAAACGGGTTACGCGAGTGTCTCGTGTTTCTGTATAGTCGTGTGGAGAGTTTTTGGAATACCTGCAAGATGGTATCTAGCCGATATTCCCGGTGAAGGTCCGCGGTGCGCGTGGAGCGTGGAGCGTTGCTTATGATTCTGAGTACTTTGTTCTGTATGAGCTGCAGACGGCGCACACGTGTGGGCGCAGCCTATCCCCAAACGGGAGCAGTATACGTCATCAGAGGTCTGATAAGTGTGGTGTACATGGACCTGGACACCCTCCTATTCAGTGTGCTATGCCTGTTAAGCATAGGGTAGAGTTGTTTGAGCCTCGCGTTTGCTTTATTGGTCAAGTGTTAGTAATGCCCACATAAATATATATACTTCTCTTTAAACGAACTTAAAATCAAGACACCATACATGCTGCATGTAGATTGGGGTTGTCCGCACTGAGTCGTAAACAGATTGCGTAAATCGTACTTTCATGCGTCTTATCCTGGACTGTCTCTCCCTGGCTTGCGGTCACTGACCAGTCACACCACCCAACTAATGTGACTCGTTCTGAGAACATATTCAGCTAAGTATTCCGAAGTAAACAATCTGTCTACATTCGCTAATCAACGAATGAATCATGTAGAAATAATACCTGTGCGTACCCTATATTTTTTCAGGACATTTATCTGGAACCCATATAGCATACAGTTATATAAAAAAGGAGTAATGGACGAGTAAACCAGAACAGTTCAAAAAAAGAAAGGGAAGAAAAAAGATCTCCAGAGAACTAGTTCCCAACGATGAACGAGTCTGCCGATCTCTAGTCCGTATGCATTCTAATATTCGTTTGTTTGCAGCCTAGGGGCATATATTATTTTTAACGAAACTGCCAGGGGTGGGGAAACTGTGTGGGTTATTCCTTAAACTGGTTAGGTTCTACATCTCAGTTTGTAGTTGATTTTCTGGGAAACAAGATCAGCGAGTTTCTACTTACATTCACTTGGTCATTATTTTCTTTCTTGTTCACTGCAAGCGCCCTTTGTGTGAGAAATTTCTTTGTAACGTTAGTAGTTTTATTTTCAATTGTTCATTCAAATAATTTTCCGTTCCAGTTCCCTGTTATATAGTTCTGTCGCGTTCGTTTTTGTATCTTGTTTTGAAATTTCTGCCCCTCATAAAGTGGTATACTGATTTGCGATCTTAACAGTCCAACTGGTGTATATCAGCTCCTTCGTATCTGAGGTTTTTCTGTTGGAATGTGGAGATCTGACTGGAGTGTGCTTCTTTTCCTGTATTCGGTGCGTATTCCTTGTTTCTTCAATACATTTGGTATGCCGATAAGTGACTCGTGCTTGTGTATGTTAATGTTGACTATTTATTTTGATACTGAACCAGTACATGTCACTGTTCTGCATACGACTATCTGTTTTGGTTGTGGAGATATGAGGTGCATGTGTTCTTAGATCGTTTTTCGTTTTCTTTAGCTGTATTTTGATTCTTTGACTGAGTCTCTGTATCATAAGGATGTCATATCCACCCGGCCGCTGTGACCGAGCGGATCTAGCCACTACAGTCCGGAACTGTGCTGCTGCTACGGTCGCAGTTTCGAATCCTGCTTCGGGCATGGATGTGTGTGAAGTCCTTAGGTTAGTCAGGTTTACGTAGTTCTAAGTCAAGGGGACTGATGACCTCAGATGTTAAGTCCCATAGTGCTCAGAGCAATTTGAACCATTTTTGTCACATCCATTGTTTAGCTGTGATCTACATGGTTTCTAATTCCTTTTCATAGTTGTCTCTCCTGAGGAGTAGATATTCTAAGGGACGTTTTTGAAATTGTCATTTGATGATGTGGACTAGGATACTACGTATTTCACCCTGCAACCATTCATCCAGGTGGGTCCTCATTTGAGACTATCGACGAAAAAACTGTCTAATCTCTCGTGATTATCTGGACTCCAGATTTTATAGCCTTCAAATCAATATAAACATATGTATTCGCCTTGTGGCGTAGTGGTTAGCTTATGAGCATCTGCTGCACAATTTTTTGTTTATAAATCTTTATCAAAATGACTTTGATCGTTACTTGTTGTTGTTGTTTTCTTCAGTCCTGAGACTGATTTGATGCAGCTCTCCATGCTACTCTATCCTGTGCAAGCTTCTTCATCTCCCAGTATCTACTGCAACCTACATACTTTTGAATCTGCTTAGTGTATTCATCTCTTGGTCTACCTCACCATTTTTACCCTTCACACTGCCCTCCAGTACTAAATTGGTGATCCCTTGAGGTCTCAGCACGTCCTACCAAACGATCCCTTCTACTAGTCAAGTTGTGCGACAAACTTCTCTTCTCCCAAATCCTATTCAATACCACCTCATTAGTTATGTGATCTATCCATATAATCTTCAGCAATCTTCTGTAGCACCACATTTCAAAAGCTTCTATTCTCTTCTTGTCCAAAACTAGTTATCGTCCATGTTTCACTTCCATACATGGCTACACTCCAAACAAATACTTTCAGAAACGAGTTCCAGATACAGAAATCTATATTCGATGTTAACAAATTTCTCTTCTGCAGAAACGCTTACCTTGCCATTGCCATTCTACATTTTATATCCTCTCTACTTCGACCATCATCAGTTATTTTACTTCCTAAATAGCAAAACTCCTTTACTACTTTAAATGTATCTCATTTCCTTATCTAATTCCCTCAGCATCACCCGACTTATTCGACTACATTCCATTATCCTTGTTTTGCTTTTGTTGATGTTCATCTTATATCCTCCTTTCAAGACACTGTCCATTCCGTTCAACTGCTCTTCCAAGTCCTTTGCCGTCTCTGACAGAATTACAATGTCATCGGCGAACCTCAAAGTTTTTACTTCTTATCCATGAATTTTAATACCTACTCCAAATTTTTCTTTTGTTTCCTTTACTGCTTACTCAATATACAGATTGAATAACATCGGAGAGAGGCTACAACCCTGTCTCACTCCTTTCCCAACCACTGTTTCCCTTTCATGCCCCTCGACTCTTATGACTGCCATCTGGTTTCTGTACAAATTGTAAATAGCCTTTTGTTCCCTGTATTTTACCCCTGCCACCGTCAGAATTTGAGAGAGAGTATTCAAATCAACATTGTCAAAAGCTTTCTCTAAGTCTACAAATGCCAGAAACGTAATTTTGCCTTTTCTTAATCTTTCTTCTAAGATAAGTCGTAAGGTCAGTATTGCCTCACGTATTCCAACATTTCTACGGAAACCAAACTGATCCTCCCCGAGGTCCGCGTCTACCAGTTTTTCCATTCGTCTGTAAAGAATTCGCGTTAGTATTTTGCAACTGTGACTTATTAAACTGATAGTTCGGTAATTTTCACATCTGTCAGCACCTGCTTTCTTTGGGATTAGAATTATTATATTCTTCTTGAAGTGTGAGGGTATTTCGCCTGTCTCATACATCTTGCTCACCAGCTGGTAGAGTTTTGTCATGACTGGCTCTCACGAGGCCGTCAGTAGTTCTAATGGAATGTTGTCTACTCCGGGGGCCTTGTTTCGACTCAGGTCTTTCAGTGTTCTGTCAAAGTCTTCACGCAGTATCGTATCTCCCATTTCGTCTTCATCTACATCCTCTTCCATTTCCATAATATTGTCCTCAAGTACATCGCCCTTGTATAAACCTTCTATATACTCCTTCCACCTTTCTGCCTTCCCTTCTTTGCTTAAAACTGGGTTGTCATCTGAGCTCTTGATATTCATACACGTGGTTCTCTTTTCTCCAAAGGTCTCTTTAATTTTCCTGTATGCAGTATCTATCTTACCCGTAGTGAGATAAGCTTCTACATCCTTACATTTGTCCTCTAGTCATCCCTGCTTAGCCATTTTGCACTTCATGTCGATCTCATTTTTGAGACGTTTGTATTCCTTTTTGCCTGTTTCATTTACTGCATTATTGCATTTTCTCCTTTCATCAATTAATTACTTACATTCAATTAATTGGTTTAAATGAGATTTTTTAAAGTTTATGTCGCCTTGTCACATCGTTTTAATCATCATATTAACTTACTCATTAACTTTTAGATTTTCATATCCGCATTTTTCTGCCATTTTAAATCTTTGCCCAAGTTATTTGAATTATTTACATCTATTAACTATTGTTCTAATTTCTTCCTTTGATCGTCTTATATTTTCATCGTACATTATTTAGGTCCCTCATTTTGCTTCAATGCAATTTCCTTTATAATCCCTTCCTTCATTTAAGTCCTCTTTTGCGTTATTTTGTCCATTGTCCTACAAGAATTTGTGTTTTAAATGTTTGTGTGACAATTACCAACAAAACAATTTGCATCTCGTATATGTCAAAAATCACATTTTGACACCATTGCACAGAAAATGTAAATAGATTGGTTTTTCTTTTGTTTCGATGGCCATTTTAAGCGATTAAAAATTATGATGCTGTTGTTGTTGTTGTCTTCAGTCCTGAGACTGGTTTGATGCAGCTCTCCATGCTACTCTATCCCGTGCAAGCTTCTTCATCTCCCAGTACTTACTGCAACCCACATCATTTTGAATCTGCTTAGTGTATTCATCTCTTGGTTTCCCTCTACGATTTTTACCCACCACGCTGCCCTCCAATGCTAACTTTGTGATCCCTTGATGCCTCAGAATATGTCCTACCAACCGATCCCTTCTTCTAGTCAAGTTGTGCCACAAAATCCTCTTTTCCCGAATTATATTCAATACCTCCTCATTAGTTACGTGGTCTGCCCATCTAATCTTCAGCATTCTTCTGTAGCACCACATTTCAAAAGCTTCTATTCTCTTCTTGTTCAACTATTTATCGCCCATGTTTCACTTCCATACATGGCTACACTCCGTACAAATACTTTCAGAAACGACTTCCTAACACTTAAATCTATACTCGATGTTAACAAATTTCTCTTCTTCAGAAACGCTTTCCTTGCCACTGCCAGTCTACATTTTATATCCTCTTTACTTCGACCATCATCAGTTATTTTGCTCCCCAAATAGCAAAACTACTTTACTACTTTAAGCAAAAATTATGATACACAAAGAAAAATAATAAATCACAGGCACAAATCTTCCAAAGGAATAAAGAGTGATAGTAAAAAAAGGAGAAACAAATGTATTGTCAATATGATGATTAAAACTACATGACAAATGGTCAGATATTTAAAAAAATAATATTTGAACTGATGAATTGAATAAAAATATGACAGGAGTCATTTGAACGAAGATTAAAAATATAAATTTGTGTAATACCGGACGAGATTCCGACACGCAAACCTCTACTCATCAAGCGCCTACGCTAACCACTGCGCCGTGTGAGCTAATGGCAAGGCTCCAAGAAACTCATACAGCATTAGGAATTTTTTGTCGATTTTTCACAACCTACGGCACACCAGGATGAATGGCTGCTGGGTGTGATACCGGGGACCCCAATGTACGTCAAAGACTTAAAAAAGTTTATCCCAAACCTGGGAACCTCACAATCGCAATGGGATTTTATTAAATCCCTGCAGCATGTGCTGGGGCAGTGAAATCTTGTGGTACATCTACATCTACTTCCACATGGATACTCTGAAAATCACATTGAAGAGCCTGGCTGAGGTTTCATCGAACCACCTTCACAATTCTCTATTATTCCAATCTCGTAAAGCTCGCAGAAAGAATGAACATCTATATCTTTCCGTACGAGCTCTGATTTCCCTCATTTTATCGTGGTGATCCTTTCACCCTATGTAGGTCGGTGCCAACAAAATACACTCCTGGAAGTTGAAATAAGAACACTGTGAATTCATTGTCCCAGGAAGGGGAAACTTTATTGACACATTCCTGGCGTCAGATACATCACATGATCACACTGACAGAACCACAGGCACATTGACACAGGCAACAGAGCATGCACAATGTCGGCAATAGTACAGTGTATATCCACCTTTCGCAGGAATGCAGGCTGCTATTCTCCCATGGAGACGATCGTAGAGATGCTGGATGTAGTCCTGTGGAACGGCTTGCCATGCCATTTCCACCTGGCGCCTCGGTTGGACCAGCGTTCGTGCTGGACGTGCAGACCGCGTGAGACGACGCTTCATCCAGTCCCAAACATGCTCAATGGGGGACAGATCCGGAGATCTTGCTGGCCAGGGTAGTTGACTTACACCTTCTAGAGCACGTTGGGTGGCACGGGATACATGCGAACGTGCATTGTCCTGTTGGAACAGCAAGTTCCCTTGCCGGTCTAGGAATAGTAGAACGATGGGTTCGATGACGGTTTGGATGTACCGTGCACTATTCAGTGTCCCCTCGACGATCACCAGAGGTGTACGGCCAGTGTAGGAGATCGCTCCCCACACCACGATGCCGGGTGTTGGACCTGTGTGCCTCGGTCGTATGCAGTCCTGATTGTGGCGCTCACCTGCACGGCGCCAAACACGCATACGACCATCATTGGCACCAAGGCAGAAGCGACTCTCATCGCTGAAGACGACACGTCTCCATTCGTCCCTCCATTCACGCCTGTCGCGACACCACTGGAGGCGGGCTGCACGATGTTGGTTCGTGAGCGGAAGACGGCCTAACGGTGTGCGGGACCGTAGCCCAGCTTCATGGAGACGGTTGCGAATGGTCCTCGCCGACACCCCAGGAGCAACAGTGTCCCTAATTTGCTGGGAAGTGGCGGTGCGGTCCCCTACGGCACTGCGTAGGATCCTACGGTCTTGGCGTGCATCCGTGCGTCGCTGCGGTCCGGTCCCAGGTCGACGGGCACGTCCACCTTCCGCCGACCACTGGCGACAACATCGATGTACTGTGGAGACCTCACGCCCCACATGTTGAGTAATTCGGCGGTACGTCCACCCGGCCTCCCGCATGTCCACTATACGCCCTCGCTCAAAGTCCGTCAACTGCACATACGGTTCACGTCCACGCTGTCGCGGCATGCTACCAGTGTTAAAGACTGCGATGGAGCTCCGTATGCCACGGCAAACTGGCTGACACTGACGGCGGCGGTGCACAAATGCTGCGCAGCTAGCGCCATTCGACGGCCAACACCGCGGTTCCTGGGGTGTCCGCTGTGCTGTGCGTGTGGTCATTGCTTGTACAGCCCTCTCGCAGTGTCCGGAGCAAGTATGGTGGGTCTGACACACCGGTGTCAATGTGTTCTTTTTTCCGTTTCCAGGAGTGTATTTTCGCATATTGAGGAGAAAGTTGGTGATGGAAATTTCGTGAGAAGATTCCGTCGCAACGAAAAACGTCTATCTTTTAATGATTACCAGCCCAAATCCTGTCTCATTGCTGTGACACTCTCTCCCATATTTCGCGATAATACAAAACGTGCTGCCTTTCTTTGCACTTTATCAGTGTACTCCGTCCCACACCGCGCAGTAGTATTCTAAAAGAGGACGGACAAGCGTAGTGTAGGCAGTCTCCTTAGTAGGTCTGTTGCATTTTCTAAGCGCCCTGCCAATAAAGCGCAGTGTTTGGTTAGTTTTCCCCACAACATTTTCTATGTGTTCCTTCCAACTAAAGTTGTTCGTGAGTGCTGTGGCAGGCATAATTGTATATGTTGCTGTTGGTTGTCTAAAATATCTAACTCTGAATTTACCTCACGTCCAGGAAGTGTGTTACTTTTTGTGTTTCTTTCTGGTTTTCCGTAGTCAGTTGAAGACTTTTATGTATGCTGTTTATGCCTGTGTGAAGGTTTTTCTTTATTTTATTTCTTGTGTTTATTCTTCTGTCATACATATTAAATCATCCACATATCTATACTAGTAAATAATTGGACACCCAACTTTGTAATATTGCATAAAAGATTGCATTTCGTATATAGTTGATTAATATGTTTGCCACGGTTCTCAATACTGGAGATAGGAGTAGTAATTAATATTCTCTTTCAGTCTGGACGTAATTTTGTGATGTCATTACTCTAATGGTTTCGGCTATTTCTCCATTTTTATTTGTGGGTAATTTGTTGTATGCAAATAGGTTCTCTTCACTGTAAACAGCTGGTATTGAGTTTTACCTGTAGCCTATACAGAAAGAAGTGGGGATGCTGTTTTAGGGATCTGTAAGTATTTTACTTCGATTGTAAGTTCGTTTCATAGTGTTGACTTTGATGTGAGCACCAACTTATATTGCAAATGTTGTTCAAGTGGTGAAGAGCATATAAGTCGAACTTCCATCATCCGACCCCTATTTCAATGAAGGTCATCAGGAATAGTGTTCTCCATCTACCGTGATTTTAAATAGTTTCGTGTCCTAATAAGGCTAGGTTTCTACGTGACTTTCATTGTTTCCGATTTTGCACATCTTCAACGTTATGACGAAGCACTGGTCGAGCGGTTCTAGGCGCTTCAGTGTGGAACCGCGAGACCGCTACGATCGCAGGTTCGAATCCTGACTCGGGCATGGATGTGTGTGATGTCCTTAGGTCAGTTAGGTTTAAGCAGCAGTTAAGTTGTAGGGGACTGGTGATCTCACAGGTTAGGTCCCATAGTGCTCAGAGCCGTTTTTGTTTCAAGGTTATGTCATGTGGGAAGTAAAGAAATATAATTTTCTTCACACTCCGTTTCCGCAGCAAACGTTTTCTATATGTGCATTGAAGTAGACATGGCGAAATACGATCTGCTTGGGGTTATGCAGCATACATGCGATATGTCGCCCAACGACTCCTGTTAGTATATATGTGCAGCTCAGATCTGTATAACATGAGAAAGAAGACAGACTGAAATTTAAACACATTAACAGGCCACGATTGGTCTGTTGCCTTGCTGATTAAAAATACTTACCTTATCTTTGCGCTAAACCGCGAAACCAAACGCTATATGCAGCGAAGAGCAGAGTGAGTTGTGGGAATAGGGCGGGGTGGTGGGGGAAGACTTCCAGTGGAATGAATAAAATTCTGCACAGCAGAGAAAACTGTGAAAATGAATAAGAAACGATACAGCTTACAACTAACCAGTGGCTATGACATCCTTGTAACATAAAACTCAGTTACAAAATGAAAGTACAGCTAAGGAAAACTGGAAACAGGTACCACAAACCCCACGAGCAAAACTGCACACATACATATGGAATAGAAACAATTATTTCGTGACAAACCCAAATAAATAATAACCATTGACGTACAGAGGCACAAATCAGCATACACAACAGCAAATTTACTGAAGAAATAAGGATAACACATAGCATAGAGAAAAAACACCATTCATATCTACACACATGAACAGAAAAACTAAACGCCAAGAAGCCAATATATATAAAAAAAGATAATGAATCTGTGTATCTGCTGACGACAAGGAGGATGTCAGAAACTAGATACGAAGAACATATTAGCGGGAACCATCTAACGTGGAACAGGAAAGGAAAATTATTTGAATGAAAAATGGCAATAAAAAATTCCTAATAGTAAAATAAAAGTTTAACGCCCAGAGAGTCTCTGAAATAAACAAGAAAGTGATGAATGACCAAAATATTTTGTGTAATGACTAACTGATCCTGTTATTCACAAAACCCATAACACTTCGAGGCTTAGACAGTATTCAGATTAAATGATAACCTGCCCCGTCTCCCAACCAATGATACTTCTATTCTAAGTACGACAGTCGCTTACATTATAAACAACGAATACAAAAAATGCATACTCACACCACAACTGACTTAAAAGATTTTCTTCAAAGCTGTAGTTCAGCAGCTGCAGAATATTTCAACAAAGATAAAATGTCAGTCTTGAGCTGCATAACAAAATCTTTACTTGGTTTAATTTACCGGTTTCGACAGTTTAAACTGTCATCTTCAGAAGCGAAATAGGCTCAAATCGTTGGTAAGCCAACATGAAAATAAGCATCGGACGATAGTATCGTGTTAAACAATCTGCAAAAAAAAGTATGTAAAACAACTATGTTAAAACGAACGTAGAAAGTTTGAACAGCACAAGTAAAACAGGTTTGTTAAAACAGACCTCAAATAGTTAAGCTTAAGAGCCACAACGTACCTTTGCTACATACTCGATAAAACAGAGTAATATCCCTACAAGTTCGTGGCGCCCTCCATCGGTAATGCTGGAATTCAATATGGCTCTGGCCAACCCTTAGCCTTGATGACAGCTTCCACTCTCGCAGGCATACGTTCCATCAGGTGCCGGAAGCTTTCTTGGTGAATGGCAGCCCATTCGCCACGGAATGCTGCACTGAGGAGGGGTATCGATGCCGGTCGGTGAGGCTTGGCACGAAGTCGGCGTTCCGAAACATCCCGAAGACCTCCTGTAGGATTCAGGTCAGGATTCTGTGCAGGCCAGTGCATTACAGGGATGTTATTGTCGTGTAACCACTCCGCCACAGTTCGTCCTTTATGAACAGGTGCTCTATCCCCGGATTGCTCTTCAACAGTGGGAAGCAAGAAGGTGCTTAAAACATCAATGTAGGCCTGTGTTGTTATAGTGTCGCGCAGAACAACAAGGGGTGCAAGCCCCCTCCATGGAAAACACGACCACACCATAACACCACCGCCTCTGAATTGTACTGTTGGCGCTACACACGCTGACAGATGACGTTGACATGGGATACGCCATACCCACACCCCGCCATCTGATGACCAAATTGTGTACCGTGATTCGTTACTCCACACAACGTTTTTCCACTGTTCAATCATCGAATATTTACGCTCCTTACACGAAGCGAGGCGTCGTTTGGCATTTACCGATGTGATTAGTGGCTTATGAGCAGCCGCTCGACCATGATATCCAAGTTTTCACACCACCGCCTAAGTTTCATAGTACATGCAGTGGACCCTGATGAAGTTTGGAATTCCTATGTGATGGTCTGGATAGGTGTCTGCCTATTACAGTTTATGACCCTTTTCAACTGTCGGCGGTCTCTGTCTATCAACAAGACGAGGTCAGCCTGTACGCTTTGGTGCTGTACGTTTCTCTTCACGTTTCTACTTCAGTATCACATCGGAAACAGTGGACCTAGGGATGTTTAGGAGTGTGGAAATCTCGCATACAGACATATGATACAAGTGACACCGAGTCACCTGACCGAGTTCGAAGTTCGTGAGTTCCGCGGAGCGCCCCATTCTGCTCTCTCACAATGTCTAATGAGTACTGAGGTCGCTGATTTGGAGTAGCTGGCAGTAGGTGGCAGCACAATGCATCTAATATGAAAAATGTTTGTTTTTGGGGTGTCCGGATACTTTTGTTCACGTAGAGTATATGATATGGGCAATGAGAGGCAAAAATTAAGTGTCGTACATAGTATGTGCGAGAAAAGTCAGCCACCAAACTGACGACATACAGGATACTGAACACGCCAGTGTACAAAGTGGGAGCGCTAGTGTATATACAAATTGTAACAAACTCTGCGACAGATGAAGCACACGTGTGCGTTAAACCTTAGAAAACCATATAAAATGATTAACAAATGACGATAAACAGTGGACCTCATAATAAGCGTATAAAACTAACGTCATTACTATGTAAAGGGATAAACGAAGGAAGGTAAACTGTTCAGATTTTTTTTTTTTTTTTTTTTTTTTTTTTTTTTTTTTTTTTTTTTTTTTTTTGTGGCGCCATCGGTCAGTGGAGAAGTCCGGCTTCTGTAGCAGGAAGAGGTCGTCGCGCAGTCGAAGACGTGCGAGGGACACCAGCGCGTATTTACAAGTTGTCTTGCTACGTGGAAACGTGCCTGTAGCGTATCCAGATGCTAAGTAAAGCTTGGTGTGTAAGAAGTGATAAACCTTGGTAGGCGTTTTAAAGTTAACAAGTGACAGTTACGTATAACAAATAACTAGCAGTTCGTGGATTTACCGAGAAAACATTGTCAGAACGTGAAAAATCTATGTTACAAAAACGCCATTTGTACATATTGAATAGAAAGGATATAATAAAATTACTTTAAAATCTGTGACGAAGGAAGCTTCGACTGTGTAATCAGATACAAGAGTTGGGGATGAAGTAGGTCATGTAAATCATTTAACAGAGAAGCTATACAATCAAAAAATAATCTGTTTGTCGGTGTGAGTCCATCATTCAGAAAATCCTTAGAGTTAAGGCGGGAAAGTTTATAAATTTCATCTTTTTCGAAAAGATTAAGTTTCCAAACTTTGTCGATTACATGCAAAAGTGTATTTTTCAGCTTTAAGATGTTCTGTGAAAGTTGACTTGCAAGAATTCTCACTAACTTTTTTGAGTAAGTGCTCGCGAAAACAGCTTTTAAAAGCAGTCCCTGATCGTCGTAAATAAAAACTCCGTCACAAATTGCATTGAATTTTATGTATCCCAAATTTGAGATATTTGTCGGTTGTAAACCCTCGTCATGCATAAACAGTAACATCATTAGTGGAAAACGCCACAATGAGGTCATATTTCCTTAGCGACTTGGCAATGCGATACGACAGGTCCCCTAGGACATAAAACTGTAAAATATTTTTTCTTTATTATGTAAAGAAGCATTGCTTTGCTTACTAGTTTCAGTTTTATGCAGTTTTTGCATAGGACTAGCCGGATACACTTAGTTGACGGCAGTGCACTTAACGTTGATAAACTAGGCGGCAATAACAGGGAGACTAAGAGGAACGTCAAATATGTGGTTAATCATACTATGAAAAATTGAGATTTTGTGCCTTAACCTGTTTCAAGAGGAAGAAGCGTGAATGATGTTACCTGTCGTAGTAGATTTCCTAAGGGTGTTAAGACCATTTCTTCCGTCTACCAGCCGTAATTTCCAATCGACGTAACTTAGTTCATCAAGAAAAAAAAACATGGATCATGTTTGTTATTTGCGTACAACAAACATGTTAAATTAAACTTCATTTTATGAAACTTATATTACCCATTCTTCCTTGGATATTATTTGCATTAACAGGTACAGCCGTATGTCGTAAACAACACAGTCATTAAGATTCAGAGCTTTATACTTGGAATGCAGTGACTGAATCATGCAAGACATGGGCAAATAAACCAGTTGTTTTATATTTTCACTGTTACGAATGACTGAAGTTCAAATATGACCACACTGTTAATAGGAATGAACATAGGTTGTTCCTTTAGCTCTGGAAATGAGTGTAGCTTCTACACATCTTGTTAATATCTGTTTGCGGTGCCCTCAAAGAAAAGAAGTATGTTGAGGCACATACTGCTCATAATAACTATATCATAAACAGAAAACCTAGTAGAATAAGGCAGTAGTACTTTCTACGGATTCCTTGTTGTACAATGTTTTACCTTCTTAAGCTCCAAAATTGAAACCAAGTGGAAGGCAAACGAGTTTTTCTGTAACTCGTGCACTACAAACCTCCACCTCAAAATGGTGGTTGGTGAAGGGAACCTTTAGTGAAAAACTTTTGAAAAAGCATCAGGATCTAAACATATTAGCCATAAAATCGAATCTAATGAAAATAGAATAGAATGCCAGACAACTATGCCATGAAGAGTTGTTTTTTGGGTGGATGAATATGTGTTTACTGTAACGCAGCTGGCTTACGAGCTCTCTAATTGGCCTATTTTCAAGAAATTTATTAGGTAAAGGTAGGTGATTAGGAATGGGCATGTGGGCGGTGGGAGTGGTGAGGGATTGGGCGGGATGTGGAAGTGTGGGACAGGTGCAGGAAGGAGGGGGAATGGAAGGATGCAGATCGAGGCCAATTTTGGTCTAAAGACGCTATACTCCTTCTACTTATTTTCTTCCAAGGATCTGAGTAACTGTATGGGAATTTTGTCTACTTCATATGCGTTGCTTCTATCACATCTCTAACAGATTTTTGTAATATTGCCCTTGAGTGCGTTTCCCCTTCATAAAACGTGCATATATTCCTTCTAGCCTTCGCTTCTGTACTTAGTACTGTCTTGCTATCTGCGATCCTGATACTGCAACAGCAGCTTCTCCTCACTCTGGTGTCTCTTTAATTTTCGTATAAGCAACACGTACCTTCTGTCTAGTCAAACATGCTTCTGCAGGATTGCATGTCTTTCTGGGCATTTATGCTTAGCCATTGTATACACTCTGTCAGTCTCACTTTCTCGACGCCCTGTGCTCATCTGTTTCTTCTACCACCTTACATCACTACTTTTCACCATAACACCAACCAATCTATTTGCATTTTTTAAATGTGTTTGGCTGCTTCATTTACTGCATTTTCTTATTTTCTGCTTCCATCGATCATATTCAGTATCTTGAACGTTATCTGAGGATTGCTTAACACTAGAATCGCTGATACGTGGACATACCTAGAACCGCACTGCATCACTAATAACCTGTGTATATTTCCCTTTTGTTATCCTGTGTCAGTGGGTACTTGTTACTATTGCTGAATCGTTTCTTTGGGGCGCTGAAAATTTTATTATGAAGTAAATAAAAATGAAGTAGCTTTCCACAACTTATCATTTATTATTGTAAAAAGCCTACACACATTTACTGGGTGCGTTTACCGGCTACCATCAAATAATAAGCACAAATAATAGTCTTCTGATGTACATTTGTTGCCGACAGTTTCCGTCCACATATGTCACTTCACAAATGATTTGTTTGCTTCACAGTTAGACTTTACGAGGCAACGTGTTCGCTCTTCTCGCCCCTCAGGAATGCCTTTGGGTGTGACGGAGGTACTAGTCTTCCTGGTGCCTGCGTACTTATCAACAAATTCCTCCCCTGGTTGAAATATGAAACCTCTGTGGTTCAACTTATTTTCGTTTAGAACATTGTACAATACCCAGGTATCTATACCTGCCACATGCAGCAAGTGGTAAAATGTGTGAACAGGCCAACGTCTCAATGGTGCGTTGACAGAGTATTTGTGAGCCAATTGGTAGACCACGTCCATTCCATATTTAGAGCCGTTATGAAATGTAACTGAATCTGGCTTCTTTTCCAAACCACCTGCAAATTTAACATATGGATGCATAGCGCTGAGAATCAGGACATTTTTGTTGCTCTTTCCATGGCAAATTGTCCTGGTAAACAGTCAGTGTGGAATCATTCTTCTTCAACAATACTGTGCTGTCTAACCCACCTTTTGCCTTGCTGATACACAGTGGAATTTCCGTACGAGGTCAATTTACGATGTCCCCTAAACTTGTAGCATTTGCTTTCAAGTTTTCAGAGAGAGCCAAGGAGGTGAATAAATTGTCATATGTGACATTTCTTCCTGTATTGAGATAAGGCTCCATCAACTTTTGCACGACAAAATCGCCAAGACGCTCATCATCCGGTCTAGTGTCATCCTTTCCCAGGCAAGGGCAAGCATTCACAATATATTTGGAGTATTTGTCTACTGATATCCAATACCTTTCCCCCTATCTGTCCGGTTTTGAGTCCACGAACTGTGTGAATCTGCAATGGCACATTTCAAGGAAAAAGTTGTTCATCCATTGTTATATATGGACCTGGTACGTAGCTACATTATTCGTTTGCAGTGAATTCATACTATTTTTCTGATGTCAAAGGAAATTCGTCTTCTTTCAGTCGTTCCGTAGCTTTAATATCAAATCTGAGATGACGCATTATGTTTCTGAATCTGTCACGAGACTTTGTTGACTGCAGAAAATTATTTCCCCCACATCATTGACCACAATCTGTTTAGTTCTTAGCTTTTCGCTCCTAAGCACCAAGGACGTGCAGTGTAGGTATAAAGGCTTCCAGTTCTTCAAAGTTCACGTTTCACTCATGTAACCCCGATACTCGACGTGCTCCAGTCTCAATGCATTTCACAGTGTGTTTCAAAATTTTGCCCATTATTATAGATCCCCCCCCCCCCCCCATGAATCATGGACCTTGCCGTTGGTGGGGAGGCTTGCGTGCCTCAGTGATACAGATAGCCGTACCGTAGGTGCAATCACAACGGAGGGGTATCTGTTGAGAGGCCAGACAAACGTGTGGTTCCTGAAGATGGGCAGCAGCCTTTTCAGCAGTTGCAGGGGCAACCGTCTGGATGATTGAGTGATCTGGCCTTGTAAAACTAACCAAAACGGCCTTGCTGTGCTGATACTGCCAACGGCTAAAAGCAAGGGGAAACTACAACCGTAATTTTTTCCCGGCCGGGTTAGGGATTTTCTCTGCCTGGGGACTAGGTGTTTGTGTTCCTTACCATTTCATCATCATCATCATTTGTTGCAGTGGCTAGATTGAACTGTGTAAAGAATATTGGATTGTGAGAAAAATTGGGTGCTGATGACGGCGCAGTTGAGCGCCCCACAAACCAAACATCATAATCATCTCATCATCGTCCTCTTGGATAAAATATTCAGGAGCTAAAATAGTGCACCACTCGGACCTCTGGGCGGAGACTACTCAGGAAGACGTCGTTATCAGCAGAAACAAAACTGGCATTCTACGGATCGGAGCGTGAAATATCAGATCCCTTAATCGAACCAGGTACGTTAGAAAATTTAAGAAGGGAAATGGATAGGCCAAAGTTAGACATAGTGGGGATTAGTGAAATTTGGTGGCAGGAGAAACAACACGTTTGGTCAGGTGAATACAGGATTATAAATACAAAATCAAATTGATGTAATGCTGGAGTATAATCAATAATGAATAAAAACATGAGCACGGGTAAGCTACTACAAATGGCAAAGTGAACGCATTATTGTAACGAAGATCGATACGATGCTCACGCCTACGGCAGTAGTACAAGTTTACTTGCCAACTAGCTCCGCAGATGACGAAGAGATTGAAGAAATGTATGATGAAATAAAACAAATTATTCAGATAGTGAAGGGAGACGAAAGTTTAATGGTCATGGGGGATTGGAATTCGATAGTAGGAAACGGAAGAGAAGGAAAAGTATTAGGGGGATATGGAATGAGGGTAAGGAATGAAAGAGGAAGACGCCTGGTATAATTACGCACAGAGTATAACTTAACCAGAAATAACAAGTGGTCCAAGAATCATTGAAGAAGGTTGCATACGTGAAACAGGCCTGGAAACACTGGAAGGTTTCAGATAGATTATATAATGGTAATACAGAGGCCATACTGACCCTACGACTTATGTTTGAAAAGAGATTAAGAAAAGACATACCTACGTTTCTAGCATTTGTTGACTTAGAGAAAGATTTTGACAATGCTGACTGTAATACTCTCTTTCACATTCTGAAGATGGCAGGGGTAAAATAGAGGGAGCGATAGGCTATTTACAATTTGTGCAGAAAGCAGATGACAGTTAGGAGTCGAGGTGCATGAAAGGGAAGCAGTGGTTGGGAAGGGAGTGAGACAGAGTTGTAGCCTATCCCCGATGTTATTCAATTTGTATATTGAGCAAGCAGTAAAGGAAACAAAAGAAAAATTCGGAGTAGGTATTAAAATCCATGGAGAAGAAATAAAAACTTTGAGGTTCGACGACGACGTTGTAATTCTGTCAGAGACAGCAAAGGACTTGGAAGAGCAGTTGAATGGAATGGATAGTGTGTTGAAAGGAGGGTATAAGTTGAACATCAACAAAAGCAAAATGAGGATAATCGAATGTAGTTGAATTAAATCGGGTGATGCTGCGGGAATTAGATTACGAAATGAGACGCTTAAAGTGGTAAACGAGTTTAGCTATTTGGGGAGCAAAATAACTGATGATGGTCGAAGCAGAGAGGATATAAATTGTAGACTGGCAATGGCAAGGAAAGCGTTTCTGAGGAAGAGAAATTTGTTAACATCGAGTGTAGATTTAAGTGTCAGGAAGTCATTTCTGAAAGTATTTGTATGGAGTGTAGCCATGTATGGAAGTGAAACATGGATGTTAAATATTTTAGACGATAAGAGAATTGGAGCTTTCGAAATGAGGTGCTTGAAGAATGCTGAAGATTAGATGTGTGGATCATACAGGATGCAAGGTGCAGTAGTTACTTGGAGATGAAGAAGTTTGCATAGGATAGAGCAGCATGGAGAGCTGCATCAAACCAATCTCTGGACTGAAGACCAGAGCAACAACAACAACAACAACAACAACAACAACAACAATCTTAAGAAGCCAAGTACCGTAGCAGGTCTCATTTACGTTTCGATTTGTATGTGGAGATAGTCCTCCATAGTCTTTGAAAACATTTTGTGGTCCATATCTGCCAGCTGAACACTCAGGTAGAACTCCCATCTTTGCAGGTCGTTCCATCTGGTGTTACAGTATCTCTATCTGAAGGGAACAGAAGTAGTCCATAACCTTGGTCATTTCACTGTCCACGATGCCCATGGCCACAAGTTGACCTAGTCTTTTCGGTAGTTGTTCCTGTAATAGTAACAATTAGTACAACAACACGTATTGGTATTCAGTATATTGTGGAACATTAGAAGAAAAAATAGACCTTCACAAAAGTAATGTAAGACTTGTAAAATCTCCAGAAAGCAGCAACGTATAAACATAACTGTTGCAATTGAAATATGTGCCTGTGCAGCACATACATAAACAACAATTATTATAGGAACTAACAAATAAATATGCATACCTTCCCCATAAATATTCAGTAGAACATACTGAGGAGTAATACCACCTTTCGATGAAAAATCTGGAACTACACGTAGCGGAAATTCTTCCTCAGATGAAAACTCCAGCGTCTCACACTCCGATTCATGATCCATAATCTCGTTTAGCGCATTTAAAATATCGTCTTCTGTTCGTAGACATTTGTCCGTAATAAATTTGTATGTTGAAATCATTTTTTTTACACAGATTGGATTACTAAAACTGTATTTCATGAAACAAAGCACGGGCTACGCAGTACTTGCATACACGGTCGGACGTGCTTCAACCTTCTCTCCCTGTCTTCCGCTGCTGGAAAACTACATTGTCAGGCAATGAGATAAAGGAGAGTTTTGCGATTGTTGAGCAAACACTATCTAACAATAAGCATGAAGCTATACGAGAAATGCGATTGTTATAGCGGCCGGAGCACAGGGGTCAGAACTGACCAGTCTGCACTACTAGGTGAATCTCCATATTTCTTTTTTTTTTAATTTTCCCAATGTAATCCAAAATTATGTATAATCTCTAATTACCTAATTTCATAAAAAGTCACAAAAATTCAGTACTACAGGTAAAAGTATTAAGAAGTGGGCCACGAGTGACCCAGCTGCGATTAAAGTGTTAAGAAAAGTAAATTAAAGTAGTGACGTTACTATACAATACCTTCGAGCAAAAATATTGTCACACTTTGTTATAGCTCTAAATAAGTAAACATAGTCAAGACGAGGTATCTTGGTAGAACTCAACCACTATGCAGCTGCTGTCATAGTGCTGTAGTTGCTAGACACTAAACACACACTTTAGTGTTTGTGAGCACTTCGTCTATAGAGTCCCCACTATAATGAATTCGTCAAGGCTTGAGTAAATTCCTTTCAACCTTTTCATTTCTTTTGTTTTGTTATTCATTACTAGGCGTACAACTGCATTAAACCTATCTGGTTTTGTATTTACAACCATGTGCACAACTGCAAGTGCACATCACTGATTTCCACTCATTTTAAACCTCAGCCGTTTCATTTACATCTTTAAATTCTCATATATATGGCCTCTCCTGTTTGCCGATCTACACCCCACCATTTTTTGGGTATTCTTTCTTGTCCCATTCCAATTAAGAGTCCAAAGCGAAAAAGTTGTCTGTGTTCTATTCACCCATTATAGTATTTTTCTTGGGTGTTATTTCCTTTATATCCTCCCTTCCAAACATGAGATCCTCGATGCTTTCCTTAGAAAGACTATTTCTACAACTTCAGTATTGTTGCGCTTTTCTCCATAATCTTTCAGCAAACAGAACCATAAAGGGCAATTGGTCCAATAATGGATTTTTATACATTATTTTTTGTTTTTAGTATGATTTTTAGACCATAAAACGAAGTTTTCATTTGCTATTGCTCTCCTCTCTGAGCTAAATCTGTTTCCCAAGTCATCTTTTGATTTTCCATATTTCCTATTTATATTCCCTAGGTGTCTATATCTTCCACAGTTATCAATGGCTGCAAATTCTTATACATACCGGATTAAGGGCTCTCAGAATCCACAGTCTGAGCTGTAGAACACCAGTTTTGTTTATCCTTATGAGATCTTCCTCTAGAGTGGCCTCAGCTAGAGATCCGAAAGCAAACCATCTTACCCAAGAGGATGCTATCGTCATCATTAATAGGTACATTACAGATCTGTACCTCAGGCAATAATGGCTGTAGTCTCCTCCCTCCCTTCCCATCGTTCAGCTGTACACAGCAACAGCATAGCAAACCATTATTGGCTAATGTTACAAGGTCAGATCAGTCACTCAATCAGACTGTTGCCCTTGAAACTACTGAAAATCTGCTGCCCCTCTTTAGAATGCAAATGTTAGCCTGACATCTCCACAGTCTGCTCCTCTGTCGTGACTGCAGCTGTGGCGCAGCTACATGTAGCGTTGAGCCACACAAATCACCACACCTGGGGAAACTCAGTGGCGGATGGGGATTCCATGGTGCACTATAACCAACTGTAGGAGCAGATCGTATGAGGCTAATGCAATTTCAGTCATTTTAGTTGCTCAGTGCAATAACATGTAGATCAGAGTTATGGTGGATGGTGAAACAGAAGATGGTCAAGGCGTAACTTCTCTATTACTTCAAGGCTGTTAGAGCCCAGTGAAGGCTCTGTTGAACAATGGTAATGTAATAGTTAGCAGTGGCTTCGTTTAGGAAACCATATCAGTATTATTTTATAATGGTATAATGGAGATACCTAAAACTGAAACACAAGGGCTGGACAACAAACATAACTTCACTCCTCCAGCATGCAGATATTGTGGATTCACTCTGCACTTGTTGGTAGCACGGTTTCAGCAGACTACAAATTATACAGTGGTTTCTTAATAGGAAGCAGAATTCTGATCATGGAAAATGTACCTTCAGCTTATATGCTGTGAATTTGATGTCATTACTTCCACAGTATAGGGAAGCAGCATACTCACGCCTTCTAAAATTCACATCAGCCTTTCCATCGTGTGCCAGCCTAGTCCGCTGTAACTAGCTCTGACGTCATAAATGTTGTACAATACTTTAAAAATCAAGTAAATAACCTGAAACGTTTCTAGCATGTCAGGAGTAATACTAAATCAATATGTGTTGAATGTCAGTTCAACAACTTTAACCATTTTCGAAATTTGGACATTTTTCTGTAAAAATCATTGGCGCAACAGAAAAGAGGCAGAAACTTAAAAATTTATATTTAGATTCCTTTTTCATAATAATTTAGTAGAAACAGTATTCTGGATCTTACAAATTAAAATTTTAGTTGAAATTCATGAGTTTCTGGTTTTTGTCTTAGAAATTAGGGAAGCAAGATGGATTAAGTAGGCGAATAAATAAGGCTAGGAGGTTTAGATTTCAGTAGAAGGGAGATACGCTATAGTTATAAAGATGTGAGAATTTTCAACAGAACAACTATAAAACTATAGCTATAGCGTATCTCCAAAGAGCAAGTTCAGAGCTCGGCTACTGCGTATAGTGTAATTAAATTAATTATCTCACCCAAAATATTTGACTTAGCCACGTCAGACTTTTATTATGATTACTTACCTGTGTGCTGATTGCACATTTGAAATTGAGAGCTTCATCGGCCATCAGCATAGGAAGCAATGATTTATTCGATAACTTAAAGTGGTGCATTACTAGCCCAGCGGCTAGTCGGGACAGTAGATTTGATCAGGCGTTCCCTTAGCCGTCCGCACCGCGGCTTTATATGTAAGAACGCTGCACTAGAAAAAAATAAGACCACAGTTCTCTCCAGACGCTGATTAGCGCACCACCTGTGCCGGGAGTCGCGTCGCGTCGGTATCATTGATATAAACAGCCTCGGATGCAGTAATAAGTTCCTCGGGATACGTGTAACTATGAAATCATTTTCGAGTGAAGTGTTAATTTTGGGATGACGTTAATGATCTGTCTTTAGTTTGCGTACGTCGTATTTTCACGTGCCGCCGCAGGACACACATTCTACCATTATTAGCGTGGCGTTTGACGAACATTATCATCAAATTATGGCGAGCATTCACTTAAATATTTAATTGGAACAGTTACAGCTGCATTAGCACATTAGACTCTGAACTGCTGTGGTAGTTTGATTGTGTGGATCCTTTTTGGTCTGTGACTTTCAAAATATAGTGAATATTTTAGAGAGAATCGTTTTTGATTATGAATCCCAGACAATCTCCTAATTCCTCATAGCTATAAGCTGTAGCTATAAATGTAGTTCTCAGATCAAGTGGGCACTAGGAATTCTAATTACAGGCTTCACGTTTTTTAATCACTTTGTGGTTGCCAATATTGCAATTAGAGAGCCAGTGTTGAGAATGGCAAACAACACCATTAAATAAATAATAGGAACATTTCACAATTATTTCACCCGCCGCCTCACAACAGCTAAAGATGCTACAGAAAATATTCACATTATAAACTGAATAACACCAAGCTTATTTCATTTAATATCTTTGCTTATCTGTTACACACATAAAGCAGAGTGTGTGTTTGTCTGTACGTCTAGGATCTCCCTCCAAACCACTTGGTCGACTTCAACTAAATCTGGCACAGAAAGGTAGTGTCGCAAGTATCGGTACTATCGGGTATTACAACCTAGCTCAAAAGGGGTGGACACATAGGGAGAGAAACATATTCTTTCCCAGTCCCTGGCATATAGGCTGCTCTGTATGACAGCTGTGAGGGAACAGAATTTGTGTGCCAAACCAACCGCCTTTGCAGTAGTAAGAAGAGTTTTCAATGCACTGATATGTAGAATGTCATGCATTATAGGCGTGTTGTGTTGGAGTACAGTCTGCCTGATTTATCAACGTACTTCACATGTTGGTCTGTAATCCATGGGAAAATAAATGATTTTCAAGCTTCTGATGTGTAACCTTCTCTGTATAACAGGTGTGTTGTGAGAGTAGTACTGGCTTGCTTTTCTGAACTTTATTGCAGGACCTACAAGTGCCTATGAGCATGGCTGGGGACAGGATGAGATAGATAGAGGAGGGGACGGTCAGAGAGAGGAGAAAAGGACAAAGAGACAGGTAGAGGAGAGGAGGAGATAGAGGTTGGAGGATGACATGGACAGATAAAGGGAGGAAGGGGAAAAAGGTGGACGTAGAGAGGGGGAGGAGGAAGTGCTTTCAATATATGTGTAAAACGCGTATGTGGCGAAACGACAGGGGGAAAGGTTTTTAAATCATAAAAGGGAATTCCTAGCTGTGCTGACTGACTGCAGGAGGAGGGTAATGTTGTACACATTCCTTTGTTGATACGCTGCGCACATAACAATGCAGTATTACAGATCCACACTCATACACTTCGACGTTCCCCTACTACAACAAATGCAAACAGGACACAAAACGTGAAACAAAACTCAAGCACAAGCTTGCTGCAGGCTCTGTCCCAGTAATGAACAACGTAGAGAAGGAAATGGCGACACTTTTCGCATGACCCACCCACCGTTTTGCAAGACAATGCTAGGCTGTATATGGCGCAAGTTACGTCCGATTTGTTCGATTGCTGAGGCTGAGAAGGTCGATTGCGGAGGCTGAGAAGGTATGTACAACTCACCACGCTCTTAATCCCTGTGACTTCACTCTGCTTCTTAAAATGAAGGAAGCACTGTATGACATCCGCTTCAAACTGTTACAGATATTAAACACAATCCTGGTGTCTACCTTGGAGGACAGTAAAACTTGGAAACATGTCTCTGTTGTGTACCTGTTGTCAATAAATAGTTGCACTATTAAAATTCCAAACCTTGTGTTATCACACTATAAATCCAAAAATAATTGGAAGCTACAAACTGCAAACTATCTCTTTATCTCAGTGTATTGTTTATTTGACGTATTTGTCGTTAATTTCTTGCAGCCTGTCTCGATTCCTTTTTCTTTCAGACCATCTGATCTTTAATATGCTCCAAATTTCAAAGCCATATAATCATTTCCTTTTTGCCCATAGTCTTTCATTAACTTTCATTGGTCTTTTAGTTTTTATCAAAAGCCCTTTTAGTTTCAACAGTCTTAAGGGCAACCACAAGAAGAACTCAGCATGTTTTATTATTGACTGAAGAAACCGGATTTGTGTCGATGGTTTCAGGTATTCGACAAAGTGCTGTAGAAAGGCAGTCAAGACAAAATCTCAACTACCTCCCATATTATCATATCAGAAATATTTTTCGAAACTTTATCTTTAAATTGCATTTTTAACGATATATTTTTAAAGGTCTATTTTTTAAGATATCCTGTAATATTATTTTTATTTCTTCGTAAGGCTCATACGAAGATTAAAATTACAGGTATGTAACATTAGTAATACTACACAGGGTGGTGTATTGATAGTGACCGGGCCAAATATCTCACGAAATATGTATCAAACGAAAAAATTACAAAGAACGAAACTCGTCTATCTTGAATGGGGAAAACAGAATGCGCTATGGTTGGCCCGCTAGATGGCGCTGCCATAGGTCAAACGGATATAAACTGTGTTTTTAAAAAAGTAGGGACTCCCATTTTTATTACATATTCGTGTAGTACGTAAATAAATATTAATGTTTTAGTTGGACCACTTTTTTCGCTTTGTGATAGATGGTGCTGTAATAGTCACAAACGTATAAGTACGTGGTATCACGTAACATTCCGCCACTGCGGACGGTATTTGGTTCGTGATACATTTCCCGTGCTAAAATGGACCGTTTACCAATTACTGAAAAGGTCGATATCGTGTTGATGTATGGCTACTGTGATCAAAATGCCCAACGGCCGTGTGCTACGTATGCTGCTCGGTATCCTGGACGACAGTATCCAAGTGTCCGGACCGTTCGCCGGATAGTTACGTTATTTAAGGAAAAAGCGAGTGTTCAGCCACATGTGTAAAGTCAACCACGACCTGCAACAAATGATGATGCCCAAGTAGGTGTTTTAGCTGCTGTCGCGGCTAATCTGCACATCAGTAGCACACAAATTGCGCGAGAATCGGGAATCTCAAAAACGTCGCTGTTGAGAATGCTACATCAACAACGATTGCACCCATACCATATTTCTGTGCACCAGGAAATGCATGGCGACGGCTTTGAACGTCGTGTACAGTTCTGCCACTGGGCACAAAAGAAATTACGGGACGATGACAGATTTTTTGCAGGCGTTCTATTTAGCGACGAAGCGTCATTCACCAACAGCGGCAACATAAACCGGCATAAAATGCACTATTGGGCAACGGAAAATCCACTATGGCTGCGACAAATCAGCGACCTTGGCTTGTTAATGTATGGTGCGGCATTATGGGAGGAAGGGTAATTGGACCCCATCTTATCGATGGCAATCTAATTTGGAAAATACACTTCTGGAAATTGAAATAAGAACACCATGAATTCATTGTCCCAGGAGGGGGAAACTTTATTGACACATTCCGGGGGTCAGATACATCACATGATCACACTGACAGAACCACAGCCATATAGACACAGGCAACAGAGCATGCACAACGTCGGCACTAGTACAGTGTATATCCACCTTTCGCAGCAATGTAGGCTGCTATTATCCCATGGAGACGATCGTAGAGATGCTGGATGTAGTCCTGTGGAACGGCTTGCCATGCCATTTCCACCTGGCGCCTCAGTTGGACCAGCGTTCGTGCTGGACGTGCAGACCGCGTGAGACGACGCTTCATCCAGTCCCAAACATGCTCAATGGGGGACAGATCCGGAGATCTTGCTGGCCAGGGTAGTTGACTTACACCTTCTAGAGCACGTTGGGTGGCACGGGATACATGCGGACGTGCATTGTCCTGTTGGAACAGCAAGTTCCCTTGCCGGTCTAGGAATGGTAGAACGATGGGTTCGATGACGGTTTGGATGTATCGTGCACTATTCAGTGTCCCCTCGACGATCACCAGAGGTGTACGGCCAGTGTAGGAGGTCGCTCCCTACACCATGATGCCGCGTGTTGGCCCTGTGTGCCTTGGTCGTATGCAGTCCTGATTGTGGCGATCACCTGCACGGCGCCAAACACGCATACGACCATCATTGGCACCAAAGCAGAAGCGACTCTCATCGCTCAAGACGACACGTCTCTCCGTTCGTCCCTCCATTCACTCCTGTCGCAAATTATCATTTGTGGGGATTTCAATGTTGATTCCCTGAAAGAGTGTAATAGGAAGAATGACCTTTTAGTATTACTCAGTTCTTTCAATTTGAGCTCCGTCATTGATTTTCCTACTCGGATCACAAAGAACAGCAGTACATTGATAGATAACTTTTTTATAGACCAAGATACGTTTAAGGACATAAATGCTTATCTTGTTGAGAATGGTCTTTCAGATCATAGTGCACAGCTTGTTACAGTACATGACACAGCTCCATGCAGTATAATAAATCAGACTTTCAAAGCAGTGCGTTCAATTAACAATATAAATATTGCAAACTTTAGGGAAAGCCTACAGCAGCTAGACTGGGATGAAGTGTATAAGGAACCCGATGCAAACTTGAAATATAACTTATTTCACAATACATTTTTAAGGGTATTTGAAAATTGTTTTCCCAAAAAAATAGTTAAACATAATTCCAAGAAAACATATAAAAAACCTTGGCTAACTAAAGGAATAAGAATATCTTGCAACCGTAAAAGAGAACTGTATCTAACAGCAAGAGGGAGTACTGACCCCGAAATTGTTCAATATTATAAAAACTATTGTGCGGTAATAAGAAAAGTTATTAAAAAGTCCAGAAGCATGTGTATCATGTCTGAGATCAGTAACTCTGATAATAAAATTAAAGTAATTTGGAATATTATTGAAAGGGAAACTGGGCAACCAAGAGAGAAGACTTTAGTGCAATAAAACTTAATGACAAGTGCACTTACAAACAATCAGAAATTGAAAATATTTTGAATAATCATTTTTTAAATGTTGTGGAGAAAATAGGATCTAGATCTTCATTAGAAGAGGCAAGGCTATTAATAGAAGAGGCCATACCTGCGCAGTTTGAAACAACTGTAATTCCACCAACCTCTCCCTCTGAAATCAGTAAAATAATAAACTCACTGAAAAGTAAAAGCTCTTACGGAATTGATGGCATTTCCAGCAAAGTACTTAAAGCTTGTTCCCCACAGATAAGTAGGATTCTCAGCCACGTATGTAATAACTCTTTGGAGCAGGGTGTTTTCCCTGATAGACTGAAATATGCCATTGTAAAACCATTGCATAAAAAGGGGGATACGTCGGATGTCAACAACTACCGCCCAATCTCTCTTCTGACAGCTCTATCAAAAATTTTTGAGAATGTAATGTATTCAAGAGTAGCCTCCCACATTTGTAAAAATAAAGTACTAACAAAATGTCAGTTTGGTTTTCAGAAAGGCTTTTCAACAGAAAATGCTATATATGCTTTCACTGATCAAATATTAAATGCTCTGAATAACCGAACATCACCCATTGGTATTTTTTGTGATCTCTCAAAGGCCTTTGATTGTGTAAATCATGGAATTCTTTTAGATAAGCTAAATCATTATGGTTTGAGTGGGGCAGTGCACAAATGGTTTAATTCATACTTAACTGGAAGAATGCAGAAAGTTGAAATAAGTGGTTCGTGTAATGTTAAAACAACAGCTGATTCCTCAAACTGGGGTGCTATCAAGCACGGGGTCCCACAGGGTTCGGTCTTAGGTCCTTTACTGTTCTTGATATACATTAATGACTTACCATTCCACATTGATGAAGATGCAAAGTTAGTTCTTTTTGCTGATGATACAAGTATAGTAATAACATCCAAAAACCAAGAACTAAGTGATGTAATTGTAAATGATGTTTTTCACAAAATTATTAAGTGGTTCTCAGCAAACGGACTCTCTTTAAATTTTGATAAAACACAGTATATACAGTTCCGTACAGTAAATGGCACAACTCCAGTAATAAATATAGAATTTGAACAGAAGTCTGTAGCTAAGGTAGAATTTTCAAAATTTTTAGGTGTGTCCATTGATGAGAGGTTAAACTGGAAGCAACACATTGATGGTCTGCTGAAACGTCTGAGTTCAGCTACGTATGCTATTAGGGTAATTGCAAATTTTGGTGATAAGAATCTCAGTAAATTAGCTTACTATGCCTACTTTCATTCACTGCTTTCGTATGGCATCATATTCTGGGGTAATTCATCGTTGAGTAGAAAAGTATTCATTGCACAAAAACGTGTAATCAGAATAATTGCTGGAGCCCACCCACGGTCATCCTGCAGACATCTATTTAAGGATCTAGGGATCCTCACAGTAACCTCACAGTATATATATTCCCTTATGAAATTTGTTGATAATAATCCAACCCAATTCAAAAGTAATAGCAGTGTGCATACCTATAACACCAGGAGAAAGGATGATCTTCACTATGCAGGGTTAAATCTGACTTTGGCACAGAAAGGAGTAAATTATGCTGCCACAAAAATCTTTGGGCACCTACCAAACAGCATCAAAAGCCTGACAGGTAGCCAACTAACATTTAAAAATAAATTAAAAGAATTTCTAGATGACAACTCCTTCTACTCATTGGCTGAATTTTTAGATATAAACTAAGTAAAAAAAAACTTAATCATTAGTGTCATGCAATATTTTGTGTAATGTAATTTCTTGTACTGACATCTTTTATTAACCTGACACGTTCCACATCATTACGAAGTGTCGTATTCATGATCTATGGAACAAGTATTGATCTAATCTAATCTAATCTACACCACTGGAGGCGGGTTGCACGATGTTGGGGCGTGAGCGGAAGACGGCCTAACGGTGTGCGGGACCGTAGCCCAGCTTCATGGAGACGGTTGCGAATGGTCCTCGCCGATACCCCAGGAGCAACAGTGTCCCTAATTTGCTGGGAAGTGGCGGTGCGGTCCCCTACGGCACTGCGTAGGATCCTACGGTCTTGGCGTGCATCCGTGCGTCGCTGCGGTCCGGTCCCAGGTCGATTGCACGTGCACCTTCCGCCGACCACTGGCGACAACATCGATGTACTGTGGAGACCTCACGCCCCACGTGTTGAGCAATTCGGCGGTACGTCCACCCGGCCTCCCGCATGCCCACTATACGCCCTCGCTCAAAGTCCATCACCTGCACATACGGTTCACGTCCACGCTGTCGCGATGGAGCTCCGTATGCCACGGCAAACTGGCTGACACTGACGGCGGCGGTGCACAAATGCTGCTCAGCTAGCGCCATTCGACGGCCAACACCGCGGTTCCTGGTGTGTCCGCTGTGCCGTGCGTGTGATCATTGCTTGTACAGCCCTCTTGCAGTGTCTGGAGCAAGTATGGTGGGTCTGACACACCGGTGTCAATGTGTTCTTTTTTCCATTTCCAGGAGTGTATATACTGCCAACTTAATCTTTGACATCGGCAATACAATCAGCCGACTAATGTACTGGAAACATAAGCTGCAGTAGTGTAATTGGAATATGTTCTTTAATATCAATGTAAGTAGTCATACTGTAACACTTTGTAAATTCCACATAGTCACTTCCAGAGTTTCTGACAATCTTCTTGTTAAAGCAAAGAGTGAAAGCGATCAATGAAACACAGTGAGTGACTTGTGGCTGTTCTGAACAACTTACTTTCATCGGTCTTTGATTTCCCACAGGCAATCGCTGCTCGCGTTTCTTTTGTCTCTTTCATCCTAGATTTTGTCTGTATTCTTTCTATTTACATCAATTTGACATGGACCACATTAATTTGCGAGAAGGACTCGACAGAGCACTGAAAGACTTACAGGTATGTTGGAACAACGCTCCGTTAGACATATTGAGATCCTTTGGAGAACTGGACGTGACAAAACTATTCTACCCAGTGTGCAAGACATATGACACATGTGAAATATCCTCAGATGTCAATAAGAGTTTAATAATCCCAGTTCAAAGAAAAATAATTACACTAGTAATAATAATATAATACTACTAATAATAATTGGTTCGATTGTAAGTACTCTATGTCATGCACTTCACATGGTTTGTAGTCCGTAGATGTAGATGTATGTATAAAATGTTAGCGTAATGGTTTCTGTCGAAAGACATATTCATTCACAGAAGAATCCTAAGCTCCACTATTTGTAGTATACTGTCTGTACACCATCTATTCTAGGGCATCCTTAGCCCTCACTTCCGTCAATGCAGACATCACAACGAGACTAACGTCGACATAAACAGCATTATTGTCAGCCATTCCCACTGCGTCCGGCTACTCTCGAAATGCTTCAGTGACACTAGGTAACAGATGATGCATCCACACTGTGAAGTACTTGGGCAGTAGAGCTGCCATGAACACCCAATACACACACACACACACACACACATATATATATATATATATATATATATATATATATATATATATATATATATATATATATATATATATATGCGGGAATGCTATATGTATAGGTCGCAAATTGTATAGGGCGTGTTTTTTAAGGAAGGTCCGTTTGAACATGAATACACAACGAATCGTTATTTCAAAAAAGTAAATTTATTTTCAAAAAGTACATATTTCACTCTATTTTTCGACATAGTTGCCAAGTTTGTTGAAACACGTTTCATTTCTCTGAACCAGTTTTAAAATACCCTGTTCATAAAAACTTGCTGCCTGCTCCTATAACCAAGAGTTCACTGCCGTTTCTCTTCGTCGTCGTCATTGAAATGGTTGCCACTGAGGTGTTGATTGAGGTGGAGAAACAGATGGTAATCGCTCCTGCAAGATCAGGACTGTAGGGTGGGTGGTCTAAAACTTCCCAACCAAAACTGCCCACTAAATCGAGGGTCTGATCTGTAGTGTGACGTCTTGCATTGTTATGGAGAAGGACAAATCCCTTTGTCAGAATGTTGCATCTTTTGTTTTGAATCACTCTGCGTAACTTTTCAGGGTTTGGCAGTATGCTTCTGCATTGATAGTGGTTCCTTGTTGCATGAAGTCGACCAACAAAACACAATGCCTATCCAAAAACACCTACACCGTGATTTTGCGCTGGGACAGAATCTGTTTGGCCTTCACCTTTACAGGCGAGTGTGTGTCTCCGTTCCATGCTCTGTTACTTCGATTCGGGCGTGATATGCGAAACCCATGTTTCGTCCCCAATTACGATCTGACTCAATAAGCCGTCACCTTCTTCGTGATAACGAGCCGAGAACTTCACCGCACACTCAAATCTTTGGTTTTTGTGGTCCTCTGTTAGGAGTTTTGGGACCAAACAGTTTCCTATACTTTAGGTGTTCAGAAAAACTGTTGTAAAGAACTGATCTCGACACGTAAGGATATTCGTTTTAGAGACCTGTTATTGTGAAGTGCCTGATCTCACGAATCCTCGCATCAACTAAAGCTACCAAATCGTCTGTAACCAAAGAAGGGCGACCGGAGCGGTCCTCATCGTGGACGTTGTCACGGCCATCTCTGAATTGTCGTACCAACTTACGCACTTTGCTTTCACTTATAACAGTACCACCATACACGTCGCAAATCTGTCGATGAATTTCTGCAGTGGACAGGTTCCTTTCTGACAAAAACCGTGTCACTGAGCGAACCTCACACGCGGCGAGTGAGCTGATGGTCTTAAACATTTTGAAAGTACAGAACAGAACCATGCAGGTTAGCTACAGAGCTGAAGCTGATCACAGCTTTTCCCGAGTCATGCTGGTACACGACGCATGCGCTCGGTGTGGTGTGCGTGCGAACTACTAACGTCTACAACAGAACGGACCTTACTTAAAAAACACGCCTCGTAGCATACTTTAAGGTATGGTTCCCGGATCGTGTATAATTTGTTCGTCAAGAATTTCATTTTTATTCATGCTGCTTCCTATGTTCTACACTTATTGCAAGTTTTATCGTATTAAATACATAACGGTTTTGCTATTTTTCTATTTGCAATTCTCCATTGATGTATGGAAACAAATGGAAAAGCTTCGAAAAGGTAACTGAAAAGTTTAATGGTCAGGGCATAAATGAACCTTGCCGACTCTCTTACTAGAAACTAGTCTACTTCGTCCTTGAATACGTTGATAACATTTTAATTATCTTATTGTACAAAACTGCTTCTCGAAGAAACAAGATCCTTTGATTTCAGATTTCAAGACGAGCAACTGGAGTTTATTAGTGGCGAAGTCATCGGTTACGAGCATTCAGTCAACTTGCCTGTGTACCATCAGGCTGCATACGACGCTCACTTTTATCGTTTCAACGTAAGTTACGAAGGGCATTTATATTTAGTATAATCATATCCCTCGCTATTCTGTAGAATGATTAAATTTTTGGTTTTGTATTCGAGTAATACCATGTTAAGGACAAAAATTATATTCGACTTAATGATGTTATTTATTACTTGTTAATAGAAACCTCATGTGAAGGAACCAAAAGATAAATTACTGAAGTAATACATCGCTATTATGCTGTGCCGACTCCAGCCACTTTCGACATCCCCCTCTACGTTCTGTACCAATGATATTACAAACTCAGAATTCCCTATATGCAGGGTTATGTCAGTTACTTTCGACCTTGAATGTACGAGGCTTCTCCTCTTCCCCTGGCTACTCCTACAACCTCAACCCAGTATTTCACCAGCCATTCAAAAATGTTTCAAATGGCTCTGAGCACTATGGGACTTAACATCTGAGGTCATCAGTCCCCTAGAGCTTAGAACTACCTAAACGTAACTAACCTAAGGTCATCACACACATCCATGCCCGAGGCAGGATTCGAACCTTTCTACAGAAGTGGTCGTGCGCTTCCAAACTGTAGTGCCTAGAACAGCAAACCGCTCGGCCACAGCGGCCTGCCTTGCCCATTAGTGCTCAGAGGATTTCTAAGTCAACTCAAGCACTTATACCACTTAATCATAGCCCAGTTTAATTCTGGCCATTAAAACAAAACAGCTAGTCAGTATGTAGCTCCGAAGTGGCCAGCTTGATAACTTTTGGAAGCAGCCGAACGAACTGAATTGCGTAAATTGGCGTCATATTTAAAAGTATCCGAATGACATCAGTTGTGTAACTTGGCTCCATGTTTAAAAGTATCCGAACGACCTGAAGTTCATAAATTTGTGACATGTTTAAAAGTATTGTACAGGACCTGAACTGTATAAATATGCGTCACATTCGAATGTATTTGAGCAACCTAAGTTTTCTATCAATGCTACATAAAGACATTTACTTTATGTGGAATTGAGAGTATTTCCACGTTGAAGACGTCTATATTATTTACCAAAAAAACGAGAGCTTTGTCAGCAACATACTAAAACACACACACACACACACACACACACACATACACACACACACACACACACACACACACACACACACACACACACACATACACACTCAGGTATTTGGGCGTATATGCACACAGCATGACAGAAAGTGGTTTAACGGAATGAGAAAGACGTAGTGTACAAATATATGGAGCACAAAAATGTATTGTGGCATGTAAACTTGTTTTTAAACTTAAGCAATAACAGCAACTTCCCAAGCTATAACAGCAACTTCCCAAATTATTTTTTTGTCATTGAAATTTCACCAGCAGTTTTTATGCAAGCAGGTGAGTTAAATATCGCACACACACACACACACACACACACACACACACACACACACACACACACTCACACAAACACACAAAATTCATAAGTGATTGTTTTATACATGACAAAGGTGTCTCACATATTGTCCTTAAAATTCTGCCTTGTTAGTAAATTTCAATTCCTCTTTGTCGTATGAAAGTAGCTGTGGTTACTTTGAGTAATGTAATTTAAACTGCGCACTTAATAGTTCCATGTTACAGAAAAGGTACTCGTATCATGTTTGAAACACTGTACAACACACGCGCCCAGAGACAGGTCAGTTGTAACCAACTGCTTCAAATTGACTGTCAGAGGAATGAGTAGACACAGTTCACGTAATGTGCTGGGCAAGGTAAGACACGCAGGAGACTGCTGATTATACGCCGTCCTTAGATAAGGCAGCAAGCAGTAACTGAAACCCTCTGTATTTTGAAGACGGAAACTGCATCTATGATAAACTTTCGTTTTTAATACGGATTTGCGTTTCGACTGTTTAAATATCACGTTAGAGGAGATCTACGCTCTTGTGAGATACAGTTTAGAAGTTATTATAATTTTATCAGTGTTTAATTAAAATAGTGATCCAATATGCGACTAAAGCTACAAACACCTAATTTGGAATGAGGGTTTAACCATGTATTGTTTTATTCGAAGTTATTCATTGTCAACAGTAAACGTTTTACGTATCAGCCTTACTCAGGTTTCTGATCACAAGTTTTTTAAATTTTGTTTGTGTGAACTATGTTTATTAACTTTCACTTCGAATTTTTTGCAGTTACATCACATTTATCGGAAGTAAAAAAAAGTAATGTCTTGGACAGTTACAATCGTAGTTCTTTGCAAAGGTGGATGTTTTAATAATGTCAAGGCAGCGAAGTTATTTATTTTAATAACTAGCTGTGAAAGATCATACCTCCTTCGTTATGGATGTAGGTCAACGTTATGTGGCCGAACGACTGATGCTTGAAGTGTGGAACAAAATAACCTACATTCTCAAAAAAACCTGTTCTATAAAGCTTCTTATTATCACTATAAACCATTTTGAAAAGTACTGAAAAATATCACAAGAGTCAGGGTTGTGTTACAACGTGTTTGTTAGTCAGTTTTGTTACGGTTTTCAGTTTACGTATCTAGTTAAATACTTCTCGCCACTGCCTTTGAGGAGTCTAGGTGAAATATAAAAATGATAGCGATTCAGTGAATGTGCAAGTCCACTGATAAAATTAGTCTCCACTTGCCGAGAAGGCATGTTCGATTTGTTGACTAACCGTTTTTCCTTCTCAGAAAACAGTTTCCACCCTTGGATCTCTCTTGTCTCACCGAAAAACAGCGATTACTTGAATCTCCATGTGCTGACATCGACAAAGCTCAACTTAGTGAGAAGGCATACTTCGATTTGCTGAGTAATCACTTTGCTTGTTGCAACAAGTGTCCACTTGTTGACTAAGTATCCAAATATGTAATGAAAGCAGTGCAATCATTAGGAGCAGAATGATAAAATGTCATCCTTCATTGCTTTCATCGGACATGGCGTGCACATACACAACTCTCCAAACTGTAAGTCCAACATATATTACTTACCATCCCTATTAACATCTTATATATTTCACCTGCTCATTACTCGTTTTAAGTGGATGCTTCTTATTCACTGTTTCACACTCTAAATGAGCTCAGAAAGAGAGCGAGACAAAAACTCTGTGGCTGTCATCCCTAAGAGAGAACGACAGATACCCAATTGAGTCTCCGAGATGCAGAACGAAGAAATTCGTTCCAGCAGTCCTCGTTTGTCTGAAGGACTGCAAAATGTACTTCCCAGCATGGTGTTTTGAACCCATCGAAGATAAATCTGTGTTTCTTGTCTCTATAAAAGTCCTCATCATATGACATAGTAACGTTAACAGCAAGGACTTTGTGACATCTTCGTAAATACTAACTGAAGTTTCATTCCAGCGGTATTATGTAGATGTTAGTATATTATAGGTAAATGGATAGCATTACCATTTCTAAAGTGTCAGTTAATCTATGCTCCCAGACCCATCTCTATTCGCATTGAAAGAGTCTGGCATTGGTGGGTGCATTATCTGAAATAAATGTACAAATTAAGCAGCTAATTAAGGACGAGTACTAGAGATACAGATACAGATACGGAATTGGTTTCTGTATACTTATAAATCAAACATGAACAACCATGACAGCCAACTGGGTTGAGTTTAAGGGTCCTAGATAATTCTCGAAAGTCTGTTTTTACATCTTTGAGAATGTAGTGCGTAAAACTAACCAAACTCTTAAAACCGGTTTCTACTACTCTCCAGCTTCGCTCCTCCCTTAGTCATGTATGTGCATAAATTGATTAAAATAAGTTTCTTTCCTTCTGAAATTAGTGACAAGTAGTGTTCAGTTAATTTTAGTGACAGAGTGTTAAGGAAACTGGATACTTTTCATGAAAGATATTCCATTTGGGGGTTAAATGAAATAATTAAACTTAATGTTAAAGGAAATAAAGTTTTATACATATGTAGGACTGTCAGAAATGTAAACTGTCAAAAATTATAATAAACAACCACTCAGATGTATAATGCTCAGCTCTAGCTGGTTTTTATCTTGTAAATATGGATCCATATTGCACAATCATCCTTCACCACTCTTATTGGACAAGGCATACACATACACAACTCTCCAAAATGTAAATATGATATATGTTACTCACCACTACTACTAACAGTCTTGCACCTACTGATCAAAAGTCTATAAATATTTACTATAGGCAAACCAGATGGTTCAAATGCCTCTGAGTACTATGGGACTTAATATCTGAGGTCATCAGTCCCCTACAACATAGAACTACTTAAACCTAACTAACCTAAGGACATCACACACATCCATGCCTGAGGCAGGATTCTAACCGGCGACCATAGCGGTCGCTTGGCTCCAGATTGAAGC
Source organism: Schistocerca gregaria (assembly GCF_023897955.1). NCBI lineage: Eukaryota > Metazoa > Arthropoda > Insecta > Orthoptera > Acrididae > Schistocerca > Schistocerca gregaria. The sequence continues at coordinate 575,793,777 of NC_064925.1, forward strand.
GCCTAGAACTGATCGGCCACACCGCCTGGCTGTGCAAACCATTTAAACTTTTTTAACATACTGCTTCCTACCAAGCTGAAGCATGTGCACACATTCAAAAAGCAGAACGAAAGTATCTCTGCTAACATGTATGGTATCCAGTATTCTGATTATGAATGGGTAGGCATAGTAGATGAGGATAAGAATGGTAGGTAGAAAGGGAAGAAGAAGATTTTCTAGTTGTTCTGCCATATGTAACAAACTATCATCAGGAGAAACGTGTAAATCTATTATTGTTACAGGTTGCTAATACAGATACATACCATTTCTATTACTTAAAAGATTTGTCAAGGTTAACATGTGATAGTATTAGTGTTTGTCATAAGTCAATTGTTGTATGTGAGCATTCTATTTGTTATTTTCATATCAAAGAAAAGATGGATTCACAATTGGCTGACTGATAGCAGTTTAAGATAATATCGTGCCTCTTGGCAGGAATGAATACATAAAATGCACCAAGTTTTATGACAAGTTACAGCTGAGCTTTATAATTTAGGCTGATGTGGGATCCGTGCTATAACCGCTTGCTACTTGCAGTTATAGTTGTAAATGTGGTTCGTATTCCTATTAAGTACAATTATGCGCACCATGCAGTTTAGCCTATTACATAAACTGCCTCTCCAAACATCAATTATCCAAAGTTTAAATCGTACAGAAGTTGCAGTTTCATGAAATGATTTACTGAAAAGCAGAGACTCTAAATGGAGTTTTATTCCAAAATAAAAAGATAAACATAAGCCCTAACGAACGTTTAGCATTTCACTCAGCAGATATCTGTCATATGTGCCGAGAACAGTTTAAAGCAACAATATGCTAAAATAGAGATCACAGTCATTTTATTCGTGCATAGCATGGTATTGCAGTGGCAGCTACAACTTGAGCTATGTATGACGCTTTGGTACACGATCATATTTCACAACTTGATAAGTTATGATGGTCATTTCTTAATCACAAACATGACAGATGATGGTGAAGAAGCGACACTCAGTCCTGACAAAGTCCTCTGCTGTCGTGAAATATGGAAATGTACAAATCGTTTACAGAAAGTGTGTAGTAATGAGCCAAGAGAGATGATGGAGTACAAGTTTCCTATTTATAGATTTGCGTTATTTTTTGAGAAGTTCCCTTAAATAAAGTGCACCATACTTGAACTTTTTAACTCGATAATGCTCATTCAACGACAAAATAATACACAATGAAGTGAGTAAAAGCAAATCACAGTGGGAAGTCATTAAAAGGGAAACAAAGGAGGAGCTCAAAGGCATAATAACACACTGATAAGAAAGACGGATACATATCTACGTGAATGAACATTTTGTGAGTATTTCAGAGAAATTACACCAAATATATCCAAAAACCAAAATATGACTTGTAAATAATTATGTGCTGAGTACAATGATGTTATTACAAAGCACAAGTTATGGAGTCAGTAAAACTGTACAATTGCTGAAAATGAAAATCTAGTAGGCTTGGATGGAGTACCAGTGTGTGTGCTGAAAGTGCATATAGAATATACAATAAATACAAACATCACATCAGGAAAGCTTCAAGAGTGTTTAAAACAGGCAAGACGTGTACATGTGCTAAAGGAAGGTAATGCAGACGACAGAAGAAAACCAATGGCTCATTTCCATGTTATCACGATACTCAAAAATAATAGAATCAATTATGAGAGACAGCATAATGAATTACTTGAATAAATAAAAGCTTCAAGTAAGTCACAGTTTCTTTTCAGGAATAGTAGAAGTGCAGAATCAGTCTTAGCTGAATTCACGAAATTGCTACTAGATGCTCTTGACAAACATGTGCTTGTCTCAGGCACATGTTTAGATCCTTCTAAGGGTTTTGTACTTTTAACTATAAGTTTTCACTAAATAAACTAGAAGCCTTAGAAATAAGAGGTTCCATTCATATCTAGAAGATACAATATGAAGAGTGGAGATAACACATACCTTGAATAATTCTAAACGTTTAGTGAAACATTTATGAAAACAAAACTTCACTAATATAGTACTTCCTCAGGGTAGCGTATCAAGATCAGTACTGTTCCTGATATATATAAATGATTTTCAAAATAATTTTAGTCTTGGGAACGAAATTCTCTTTGCCAATAACATCATAACAGTTAATGAGAAGTCAAGAGAACACCTTGAAGGGAATGTAAATGAAACCTTCAAGAGTATTTACAGTGGTCAATATACAACCAAGTGATACTGGATGTAAAGAAAACAAATTCATTTGAGTCTGAAGAAAATGAATGACATTGTGAAATTAGATCTATAGACTGCATAAGAAAGACAAAATTTCTAGGAACGGACATTGATTTTCAGTTTAAGTGATGTGAACACATAGAGATCCTTGCAAACAGAATGTCAAAATCATTTATTTTCAGTTGAAGTGGTGTGAAAACACAAAGATCCTTGCAACCTTCAAGTTCTGCCATCAATCTGTAACAGCCAGTGTATTTTAATTACATACTGTTCATCTCTACACTCAGTTCTTAGCTACGGCATTCTTCATGGGGAGTTAATACATAAAATATGAATACTGTTCTCAAAATAGGGCCATAAAAGTACTATCCAAAATAATTACCTAGCTCATTGTAAAGATCTGTTCAAGACAAAGGAGAATTTAACGACGCTGTTTTTAGTACATTTACTAGTCTGTTGTACACATAAGAAATACCATTGATAATTACTGTACAAAGACCATGGAACATGCAAAAGACTGAGCTTACATTTACCAAAGAAATTAAAACATGCAAGTGGAAGCTGTATTTTCTGCCAACAAATAATACTATGCAATAAATTACCAAAGGAAATTAAAGAATTTACTAAAACAAACTTATTTTTAAAGACAGTTAAAAGGCACCTGGTAAGCAAGACAGGCTGTACATTGATCGAACACTTAGATAAAACAAGGTAGTGCTTTAGTAATAAAATGTAATATATAGAAATAATAATAAGGGTAATAAAACAGATATCAGTTCACATGACTCTTTCACAGCATGTTCTTTCTTCTTTCTTTTTTTCTTTTCTGGGAAACATACTCCCAAAGCTATCAAACTCGTAACACTAACGTTTTATCTTCTTTCTTAGCTGAACATGTCACTCTTTATAGTGGGATGCTTCCTCAGTTTTTCAGGATAGTAAATGGGAAATTTCTCTACATAAAATGAAATACCGACAACGCTACTATGGCTATGAAATCCGTGTGGCTTATGAAACAATGTGTCTATAATGTGTGAAACGTACCTAGTGACCTAGAGTGGCAAATAAATTAACAATGAAGCACTGGCATTTTATGTATTAAGTAACCTCTTTGTAAAACGGTATTGTATATTGGGGATAAACCGAATGAGATACCACTCTTTCAACTGACTGGCCCTTCATTAGGGAGGATGGAGACAGCAGCATTCATCACGTCATCTTTAAGATTACTTAACTCTTCTGAGTATGGAGTTAAATCAGTTTTTGAGAAATATTCAGAAAACCTTTTTCTACTACTCTTTTGGTAAAATAATTATTGAACTGTGTTAGAATGCTTGCATATTAACGTTTTGTAACAACATTTGATTGACGTTGACTAAAGTCAGATAACTCATTATCGAAATAATGTTTGTCCACTGCAACCTTTGCATCAGTTGGATCATTTACATTTGCAAGCCAATATAACCTCTAGTTACTTTAAAAATAGCATTAAATTCTGTCTGAAATTGTTTCATAACATTGGCTATCTTTGGGTCTATTAATGATCGAAATTGCTTAAACCATATTTTCAATTTTTTCTACATCGAATGCATGTGCGCTAAGCCCTTCAGTTTGATGTGTTTTAATTCAAAAAATGTCCTTTTATTAAATCCAAAATTTCATTAAACTTATAATTCACTCACAAAATGTTAAACAAAATGGCCACATATTACTTCATCAAAATTTTGTATTCTTTCTGTATTGCAGTATAGTTCAGTACTTCCTAAATAGTTAACAAGCTGTTTTGGTGTATTACCAACAATTGAATCAAAAAAAATTTAAATTTTTAGCTTTATAATAACAGATCCAATGAATACCAATATGATCAGATGTATCTAAATTAAGTATTCCACATTCATATTCTTTATGACCCCCCATGAACCATGGACCTTGCCATTGGTGGGGAGGCTCGCGTGCCTCAGCGATACAGATGGCCATACTGTAGGTGCAACCACATTGGAGCGGTATCTGTTGAGAGGCCAGACAAACGTGTGGTTCCTGAAGAGGGGCAGCAGCCTTTTCAGTAGTTGCAGGGGCAACAGTCCGGATCATTGACTGATTTGGCCTTGCAACATTAACCAAAACGGCCTTGCTGTGCTGGTACTGCGAACGGCTGAAAGCAAGATGAAACTACAGCCGTAATTTTTCCCGAGGACATGCAGCTGTACTGTATGATTAAATGATGATTGCGTCCTCTTGTGTAAAATATTCCAGAGGTAAAATGGTCCCCCATTTGGATCTCCGGGCGGGGACTACTCAAAAGGATGTCGTTATCAGGAGAAAGAAAACTATCGTTCTACGGATCGGAGCGTGGAATGTCAGATCCCTTAATCGGGCAGGTAGGTTAGAAAATTTAAAAAGGGAAATGGATAGGTTAAAATTAGATATAGTGGGAATTAGAGAAGTTCGGTGGCAGTAGGAACAAGAATTCTGGTCAGGTGACTACAGGGTTATAAACACAAAATAAAATAGGGGTAATGCAGGAGTAGGTTTAATAATGAATAGGAAAATAGGAATGCGGGTAAGCTACTACAAACAGCATAGTGAACGCATTATTGTGGCAAAGATAGATACGAAGCCCACGCCTACTACAGTAGTCCAAATTTATGCCAACTAGCTCTGCAGATGACGAAGAAATTGAAGAAATGTATGATGAAATAAAAGAAATTATTCATATAGTGAAGGGAGACGAAAATTTAATAGTGATGGGTGACTGGAACTCGAGTGTAGGAAAAGGGAGAGAAGGAAACATAGTAGGTGAATATGGATTGGGGCTAAGAAATGAAAGAGGAAGCCGCCTAGTAAAATTTTGCACCGAGCACAACTTAATCATAGCTAACACTTGGTTTAAGAATCATGAAAGAAGGTTGTATACATGGAAGAACCCTGGAGATACTAAAAGGTATCAGATAGACTATATAACGGTAAGACAGAGATATAGGAACCAGGTTTTAAGTTGTAAGACATTTCCAGGGGCAGATGTCGACTCTGACCACAATTTATTGATATGACCTGTAGATTAAAACTGAAGAAACTGCAAAAATGTGGGAAATTAAGGAGATGGGACCTGGATAAACTGAAAGAACCAGAGGTTGTACAGAGTTTCAGGGAGAGCATAAGGGAACAACTGACAGGAATAGGAATAGGGGAAAGAAATACAGTAGAAGAAGAATGGGTAGCTCTGAGGGATGAAGTAGTGAAGGCAGCAGAGGATAAAGTAGGTAAAAAGACGAGGGCTGCTAGAAATCCTTGGGTAACAGAAGAAATATTGAATTTAATTGATGAAAGGAGAAAAGATAAAAATGCAGTAAATGAAGCAGGCAAAAAGGAATACAAACGTCTCAAAAATGAGATCGACAGGAAGTGCAAAATGGCTAAACAGGGATGGCTAGAGTACAAATGTAAGGACGTAGAAGCTTATCACACTAGGGGTAAGATAGACACTGCCTACAGCAAAATTAAAGAGACCTTTGGAGAAAAAAGAACCACGTGTATGAATATCAAGAGCTCAGATGGAAACCCAGTTCTAAGCAAAGAAGGGAAAGCGGAAAGGTGGAAGGAGTATATAGAGGGTTTTTACAAGGGCGATGTACTTGAGGACAATATTATGGAAATGGAAGAGGATGTAGATGAAGACGAAATGGAAGATACGATACTGCGTGAAGAGTTTGACATAGCACTGAAAGACCTGAGTCGAAACAAGGCCCCCAGAGTAGACAACATTCCATTAGAACTACTGACGGCCTTGGGAGAGCCAGTCATGACAAAACTCTACCAGCTGGTGAGCAAGATGTATGAGACAGGCGAAATACCCTCACACTTCAAGAAGAATATAATAATTCCAATCCCAAAGAAAGTAGGTGCTGACAGATGTGAAAATAACCGAACTATCAGTTTAATAAGTCACAGCTGCAAAATACTAACGCGAATTCTTTACAGACGAATGGAAAAACTGGTAGAGGCGGACCTCGGGGAGGATCACTTTGGATTCCGTAGAAATGTTGGAACACGTGAGGCAATACTAACCTTACGACTTATCTTAGAAGAAAGATTAAGAAAAGGCAAACCTACGTTTCTAGCATTTGTAGACTTAGAGAAAGCTTTTGACTATGTTGACTGGAATATTCTTTATCAAATTCTAAAGGTGGCAGGGGTAAAATACAGGGAGCGAAAGGCTATTTACAATCTGTATAGAAACCAGATGGCAGTCATAAGAGTCGAGGGGCATGAAAGGGAAGCAGTGGTTGGGAAAGGAGTGAGTCAGGGTTGTAGCCTCTCAACGATGTTATTCAATCTGTATAGTGAGCAAGCAGTAAAGGAAACAAAAGAAAAATTCGGAGTAGGTATTAAAATTCATGGAGAAGAAGTAAAAACTTTGAGGTTCGCCGATGACATTGTAATTCTGTCAGAGACGGCAAAGGACGTGGAAGAGCAGTTGAACGGAATGGACAGTGTCTTGAAAGGAGGATATAAGATGAACATCAACAAAAGCAAAACGAGGATAATGGAATGTAGTCAAATTAAATCGGGTGATGCTGAGGGAATTAAATTAGAAAATGAGACACATTTAAAGTAGTAAAGGAGTTTTGCTATTTAGGAAGTAAAATAACTGATGATGGTCGAAGTAGAGAGGATATAAAATTTAGAATGGCAATGGCAAGGTAAGCGTTTCTGAAGAAGAGAATTTTGTTAACATCGAATATAGATTTATGTATCAGGAAGTCGTTTCTGAAAGTATTTGTTTGTAGTGTACCCATGTATGGAAGTGAAACATGGACGATAACTAGTTTGGACAAGAAGAGAATAGAAGCTTTCGAAATGTGGTGCTACAGAAGAATACTGAAGATAAGGTTGATAGATCACGTAACTAATGAGGAGGTATTGAATAGGATTGGGGAGAAGAGACGTTTGTGGCACAACTTGACTAGTAGAAGGGTTCTGTTGGTAGGACATGTTTTGATGCATCAAGGGATCACAAATTTAGCATTGGAGGGCAGTGTGGAGGGTAAAAATCGTAGAGGGAGACCGAGAGATGAGTACACTAAGCAGATTCAGAAGGATGTAGGTTGCAGTAGGTACTGGGAGATGAAGCAGCTTGCACAGGATAGAGTAGCATGGAGAGCTGCATCAAACCAGTCTCAGGACTGAAGACAACCACAACAACATTCTTTATGATGATTTGCTAATTCATCAATCATATATACACTATGAAAGTGTCTAATTTTCAATTGTTTAGCAACTTTTTCTATATCAAACATACTTAATCCATTAGGATATTTATGACTTACTTTTTTTTACTTTCTTCAATGCAGTGACTGTTTTTTTTCTGCGTTGCTTATGTCTTTTCTGTTCTTATAATACTTTGTCAGCTTTTTTCTTGTTTATGACTGCATTTGCAATTGCTGCAGATCCTCCAGCAAGTGAACCAGTTGTTGCAAAATATTTTAATGCAGCTAATAGTAATGGAAGAACTACTCCTACATGTTTTGTTAGTCCCTTACCTTCCTTCTGTTTTGTTAGATATTCAAGAAAATTTTTCACAATAGTACTAGCTAATGCAACAGGTAAATTTCTACCAGTTTTCTTTTCTTTTTGTCTGTTTTGAACATCTGTTAAAAATGGTTCAATTGCATTAAATTGTTCATTATTCAGCTTTAATTTAATTGATTTTGGTTTAGTCTTGCCACTAGGTAGCAAAGTATAATCAATAGTAAATTTATTCCTTTATTTAGATTAAAAATGTAATGAAGATTAAATTTTTATACTCCCCATCCATTGTCATCCACTCCTAAACCAGTGTCAGCTGAAGCAGTCTCCAGACTGCATCCCATTCCTAATTTTCGTTTTCTATACATTATTCCTCTAACTGCTGTTGCTGCAACTTTTTCTCCTAACGAAGCATCACTTGCATGCATTCTCTCTTTTGCAGCTAATTGAAATTGTTTATCTGCTCAATGTCTTTTTTCTAAGCCTTTATGATCATGATAAGCAATATCATGCTGTTTACAAGCTTCATCTAATGGATTTATTCCTGGATCACAAAGTGCTAGTCTTTCTTCAAGCTTAGAAAATGGCCCACAGAAATTAAATCCTGGTAGTTGTATTTATGGCATTGGTACATTATTTGAAACACAATTGACTAACCCTTTACATTATTTTTCACTGTTCCAAAATGTATGAGGAAGATTATTCAAAATTCTAATTAAATATGGAATGCCTTTTGGATTGTTGGTTACGAAATCACTAACTTTATTTGTCAACATTTGAATTATTACCACTTTTTCAATATGATAATTTTTATTTCCAGCTAGTTCTTCACCATGAATTTCTGCTAATCTATCAATTAATTGCCAAATATCATTCATCCAAACATATTCAATTCGTTTTGCTGTATATTTGTTAACTTAGCCTACGCCTTTTTTGTCAGTGACAGCTGAAGCAGTCTTAGACCTGCGCTCAGGTGAACTAGAATCTATATTTTTTCTTCTTAAGTTTGGAAAATAGTCATTAACAGTTGGTTTTATCAGATATTTATATTTATTACCTTTGCATGACCTTATTTTATTCGGATTATTGTCAGAATGGACATAAAAGACAGCATTGGAAGTGTGGTTGGATTTAGTAACCAAATTGTTGAAGCTAAAGAAAGAGCTGTAGCTAAAGCTGTTGCTAAAATTATTTTGTTTGAATTAATCAATATAAATTTTAATCTTGCTGATGCAATGTTTGTAAAGCATACTGATCATTTTCACAGAGAAACTAATATTATTGCCTCTTTCATGCCTAATGCAGAATTTGGCACACCAATAATTCATGAACCAAATTACGCTGTAAATATTCCAATTTTTGATCCAATTCAGGGCTTAGAACTTTCTATAACTGAGAAAAATGATAATTTGATTGATTTTAATGGTCCTACTGTATTATTTTAGAAATTTCTTAATATTTTTATTCTTAAATAAATCATGAACATAGGCGATAGTTATGTGAATGAGAAAACTAAAAATAATTTGAATTTGGCCATTAGGAACATGGAGATTAATATAAATATTGGAGATGGTTGGGTTCATCCAAATCGTGCATTGTACATTGTACATGAATTTCACTATTATTGAAACTGAAATTACCGATTTTCCCAATTATGATGGAAAATCCATAAATAATTAATTGATAATTATCTAGCATAACTATTCGATGTTATCAACTTAAAGAAAGGTAACAATATTTGGTCTAAAATGGAATTTCCATTTATTTCTTCATTGGCTCTTATTCGATTGACTTCGACTACAGCCAGTGAGGTAACTATAGAAGGCCACATTCTTAATTATAGAAAGATAAAAAGAAAGAAAAATGAAGTAGTCTATCCATTAGAATTATTTTGTGGATTTTTTAAAGATTATAAAGGAACAATATATGAAGGACATTTAACAGTTATTTTTACATGGTCATCTAGTGTTGGAGATTCTATTTTTCGGTGGTCAAGCTGGATTGAAGATGTGACTAAACTTCCAAAAGAAGGTAAAATTCTTCTAGAATCAATGGAAATTTGTCTTCCTGTTCTTAAATTTGAACCAGAGTATTCGCTTGAATTAGAACAATACAGATATAAAAATCCAAAAATTCCATCTTTCTTAGAATCACAAACTGTAGAGATTGCTGGATTGGATGAAAAAAGAAATTTTGAGTTGGGTATTGCAAATTTCTATAACTATGCAGAATTTGATGTGCCTTATTTCATCTTCATTGTTTTCCAGACAAAAAGGAAAAATAATCAGTTAGTTCACTCTTCCTTATTCGATAAAATGAAACTATAGAATATATATTCAGAAAATAGGAGAAATGAAATTTTTCCTCAAGAAATGTGGAATCTAGATCCGACAAATATTTATCCATGAACCATGGACCTTGCTGTTGGTGGGGAGGCTCGTGTGCCTCAGCGATACAGATAGCCGTACTGTAGGTACAACCACAATGAAGGGGTATCTGTTAAGAGGCCAGAAAAACGTGTGGTTCCTGAAGAGAGGCAGCATCCTTTTCCTTAGTTGCAAGGGCAACAGTCTGGATGACTGACTGATCTGGTCTTGTAACAATAACCATAGCGGCCTTACTGTGCTGGTACTGCGAATGGCTGAAAGCAAGATGAAACTATGGCCGTAATTTTTCCCCAGGGCATGCAGCTTTACTGTATGATTAAATGATGATGGCATCCTCTTGGGTAAAATCTTCCGGAGGTAAAATAGTCCCCCATTCGGATCTCCAGGTGGGGCCTACTCAAGAGGATGTTGTTATCAGGAGAAAGAAAACTGGTGTTCTATGGATCGGAGCGTGGAATGTCAGATCCCTTAATCGGGCAGGTAGGTTAGAAAATTTAAAAAGGGAAATGGATAGGTTAAAGTTAGATATAGTGGGAATTAGAGAAGTTCAGTGGCAGGAGGAACAAGACTTTTTGTCAGGTGATTATACGGTTAAAAACCAAAATCAAATAGTGGTAATGCAGGAGTAGGTTTAATAATGAATAGGAAAATCGGAATGCAGGTAAGCTACTACAAACAGCATAGTGAACATATTATTGTGGCCAAGATAGATATGAAGCCCACACCAACTACAGTAGTACAACTTTATATGCCAACTAGCTCTGCAGGTGACGAAGAAATTGAAGAAATGTATGATCAAATAAAAGAAATTATTTAGATAGTAAAGGGAGATTAAAATTTAATAGTCATAGGTTACTGGAATTCGGTAGTAGGAAAAGGGAGAGAAGGAAACGTAGTAGGTGGATATGCATTGGGGCTAAGAAGTGAAAGATGAAGCGGCATGGTAGAATTTTGCACAGAGCATAACTTAATCATAGCTAACACTTGGTTCAAGATCCATGAAAGAAGGTTGTATACATGGATGAGCCCTGGAGATACTAAAAGGTATCAGATAGATTATATAATGGTAAGACAGAGATTTAGGAACCAGGTTTTAAATTGTAACATATTTCCAGGGGCAGATGTGGACTCTGACCACAATCTATTGGTTATGATCTGTATATTAAAACTGAAGAAACTGCAAAAAGGTGGGAATTTAAGGAGATGGGACCTAGATAAACTAAAAGAACCAGAAGTTGTACAGAGTTTCAGGGAGAGCATAAGGGAACAATTGAGAGGAATGGGGGGAAAGAAATACAGTAGAAGAAGAATGGTTAGGTTTGAGGGATGAAGTAGTGAAGGCAGCAGAGGATCAAGTAGGTAAAAAGGCGAGGCCTAGTAGAAATCGTTGGGTAACAGAAGAAATATTGAATTTAATTGATGAAAGGAGAAAATATAAAAATGCAGTAAATGAAGCAGGCAAAAAGGAATACAAACGTCTTAAAAATGAGACTGACAGGAAATGCAAAATGGCTAAGCAGGGTTGGCTAGAGGACAAATGTAAGGATGTAGAGGCTTATCTCACTAGTGGTAAGATAGATACTGCCTACAGGAAAATTAAAGAGACCTTTGGAGATAAGAGGACCACTTGTATGAATATCAAGAGCTCAGATGGAAACCCAGTTCTAAGCAAAGAAGGGAAAGCTGAAAGGTGGAAGGAGTATATAGAGGGTCTATACAAGGGTGATGTACTTGAAGACAATATTATGGAAATGGAAGAGGATGTAGATGAAGATGAAATGGGAGATATGATACTGTGTGAAGAGTTTGACAGAGCACTGAAAGACCTGAGTCGAAACAAGGCCCCCGGAGTAGACAACATTCCATTGGAACTACTGACGGCCTTGGGAGAGCCAGTCATGACAAAACTCTACCATCTGGTGAGCAAGATGTATGAAACAGGCGAAATACCCTCACACTTCAAGAAGAATATAATAATTCCAATCCCAAAGAAAGCAGGTGTTGACAGATGTAAAAATTACCGAACTATCAGTTTAACAAGCCACAGCTGAAAATACTAACACGAATTCTTTACAGACGAATGTAAAAACTAGTAGAAGCCCACCTCGGGGAAGATCAGTTTGGAAATACTGGAACACGTGAGGCAATACAGGCCCTACAACGTATCTTAGAAGAAAGATTAAGAAAAGGCAAACCTACGTTTCTAGCATTCGTAGATTTAGAGAAAGCTTTAGACTGTGTTGACTGGAATACTCTCTTTCAAATTCTAAAGGTGGCAGGGGTAAAATACAGGGAGCGAAAGGCTATTTACAATTTGTACAGAAACCACATGGCAGTTACAAGAGTCGAGGGACATGAAAGGGAAGCAGTGGTTGGGAAGGGAGTAAGACAGGGTTGTAGCTTCTCACCGATGTTATTCAATCTGTATATTGAGCAAGCAGTAAAGGAAACAAAGGAAAAATTCGGAGTAGGTATTAAAATCCATGGAGAAGAAATAAAAACTTCGAGGTTCGACGACGACGTTGTAATTCTGTCAGAGACAGCAAAGAACTTGGAAGAGCAGTTGAATGGAATGGATAGTGTGTTGAAAGGAGGGTATAAGTTGAACATCAACAAAAGCAAAATGAGGATAATGGAATGTAGTCGAATTAAGTTGGGTGATGCTGAGGGAATTAGATTAGGAAATGAGACACTTAAAGTAGTAAAGTAGTTTTGCTATTTGGGGAGCAAAATAACTGATGATGGTCGAAGTAAAGACGATATAAAATGTAGACTGGCGATGGCAAGGAAAGCGTTTCTGAAGAAGAGAAATTTTTTAACATCGAGTATAGATTTAAGTGTCAGGAAGTCGTTTCTGAAAGTATTTGTATGGAGTGTAGCCATGTATGGAAGTGAAACATGGACGATAACTAGTTTTGGACAAGAAGAGAATAGAAGCTTTTGAAATGTGGTGCTTCAGAAGAATGCAGAAGATTATATGGGTAGATCACATAACTAATGAGGAAGGTACTGAATAGGATTGGGGAGAAGAGTAGTTTGTGGCACAACTTGACTAGTAGGAGGGATCGTTTGGTAGGACGTGCTGAGGCATCAAGGGATCACCAATTTAGTATTAGAGGGCAGTGTGAAGGGTAAAAATTGGTGAGGTAGACCAAGAGATGAATACACTAAGCAGATTCAAAAGGATGCAGGTTGCAGTAGGTACTGGGAGATGAAGAAGCTTGCACAGGATAGAGTAGCATGGAAAGCTACATCAAACCGGTCTCAGGACTGAAGACCACAACAACAACAACAACATAATCCTTTCCTAGATTTGTAAGAGAGCTACACAATCGAATGGTGATGTTAATGTGAGTCCGTTCAATTTTATTCAAAATTGTCCTATCTGTGTAATAAATATGTCTAGAAGAATGAATGTGTTAGGTACTCAGAAAACAGCAATTAAATTGAATGCAAATTTTAATGAAAAATTATGAAAGATACACTTATATATGTAGCTATTCATGGTAAAAAGAAGTTGACATATGATTCACAGCACAGAATTTACATTGAAAATTTTTATTTTTGAGGGTGTATTAGCTTTCATCCATTTATAAAAAAATGTTAATAATTAGGTGGCTAGTGTCTCAGCGTAGCTGTTTATAAGAAAATAAAAAAAAACATATTAAACTACCTGCGAGAAAAAGTTAAATACGTTGTCTTTGAAATCGCTGACATACTTGTATTATGGTTCTGGTAGTCGTCAGTATAATTTTACTTGGAAAGAGGTCGCGTATTCAAAATAGTTGAATAACACTGAGGTAGATGAAGGAAATTGACAATGTAAAATTCTAAAAGTATCTAAATTCAAGGAGTAAAAATAGTAGAAACATATTCATCATGTACCTATACACTGGCGTTACATACATGTATACAGACACACACACATTTATTGATCACTCAGAACATTATGACAACCGACCCGCTGTCGATATTAACCCGTCCAGGCGACAGCAGTTTCTCCTGGCAAGGAATGACTGCTAGTCAGACACACGCACACCGAATTTGTTATCGGTGAGCATGGTGTCTATGAGTAGAATGGGGAAGTCGCATGACCTACCTGAGTTTGTCCGAGTGCAGATTGTGTTGGCCCGGGGGCTCGACACGAGCATTTCGGAAACTGCACGATATGTTGGGTGTTTGAGGAGTGCTGTGGATAGCGTCTTCAACGGGTGGCGAAACCGAAAGTACGTCCAGACGTCGTAAGGTTGTGCATACACTCCTCGTTACAGATGTTGGACGTCGTAGACTGGGCTGAGTGGTAAAACAGATTAGGTGGCTAACTGTGGTAGACCTAACATCACACTTTCATTCTGGGTGTGCCTGAACACACAATGCCCAAAACACTCCTAACAATGAGCCTCCTCAACAGTCGTCGTGAGCATGTAGAAATGGTAACATCATGACATCGGCAACTATGAATTAAATGGGAACATGCCCGTCAGCTCTGGATGTTTGCACATCAGCAGAGCGTTGCATGGTCTGATAAATCCCGATACCCTCTTCATTATGCCGATGGGAGGACACCAATCGGTCATCTTCCAAAGAACAGCTGCTTCACACCTGTACTGCAGAAGAGAGACAAAGCTGGCAGCTGCTCCATTATGCTCTGGGGAACATACACATGAGCATCCCTGGGTCCAGTTGAGCTCGTGCAAGGCACCATGACGGACAAGGTGTATCGTGCACTGGTTGCAGATGACATACACCCCTTCATGACGATCATGTTTCCCGATGGCAGTGGCATTTTTCATCAGGATAACGCGCCATGTAACGGGGCGAGGCATGTGATCGAGTGATTCGAGGAACGCAGTGGTTAGTTCCAGTTGATGTGCTTGCCCCACTCATAAGATCTGAATCCAATCCAACACATCGGTGGCATCACCGAACACAGCATCAAAACTCATCCCTCCTCCCTGGCTTTTAGGGGGATTAGGTGACTTGTGTGAACAGATATGGAGTCAGCTCCCTACAGCGACTTACTAAGACCCCATTTGTTCCATGCCTCGTCTCGTTGCCGCTGTTATCCGTGCCAAAAGTAGACATACCGGCTTTTACATAGTGTTTATAATGTTTCGGCTGATCAGCGTATGTAGACCACCATGTACCCAAGTACATATAAATTACTGGCTTGTTTGCTCACCGTCACTCATCATATAAAACTACTTACATACGAGTACATCGTTGTGTAACAGCTAATATGAACATAAAGAGAGACTGATGGAGCGTAACTAAATTAAATCAGATTACGATGAGAGAATTTGATTAGTGAATGATACATTGAGAAAAATGGGACAAATTATTCTCTTTGGGTAACAGGGTCACAGAACATGGGAGAATTAAAGAGGATACACGTTGTCATATGGCAATAGCAGGAAAACGTTTCCTGGAAAAACAAAACCGTTAGCATGTAATACATATTTAAGTGTTGCGAAGTCATGTATGAAAGTATTATTACGAGAGCACTTAGGTTTGGAGGTGCAACATGGATGATGAACGAAACAGACAAGAAGATAGCAGATGCTTTTCAGATTTGATCTTATGGATGAATCATGTTTAGCTGACTAGATCAAATTAGTAATAAATAGTTACTTAAACGAATTATAGATCAAACAGTTGTATGGTACATTTTAGCAAACTCGAATGACAGTTTTATAAGACTCATCCGGAAATATCAAGGTAATGTAGGGAAGTGTGAGGAGGGACGTAAAAATTTATAAAGGATATCAAGGCCGGGCTCCAGTAAACATATTAAAATGGATGTATGGTGTGCTAGTTATACAGGAATGAAACGACTTACTCAGAATAGTCTCAGGTGGGGATCTGTACCAGCTGAGTAATTAGACTTATGACTAAAACAAAAGCAACAACAGCTGAAAAGAAGATTTATTAAACAAAATTGATAACTCAAACGATGTTTCAGGTTACAAGAGAGTGTAACGCCGGAAATGCATATCCTCCTATTTCCATCTGCTGCACTGTAAAGTTTTTTCCTTATTTTGTTACCTGAAGATATGACATTTCTGTGTCTTTATATATTGTAATTGTTTTACTGTTTGTATATATATGCATTTATGTTGGTTTGTTTTGTGAATATTATTTGTATTTATACGCTAGGTCTGGCCTAGGGTAAACTGTGCTATCGAAGGAGTACATCGATAGGTCGTGTGGAGAACCGAAGTGTTTAGGATCTTTGGTAGTGTTAACTCTGTCGCGTGGAGTGCAGGCAGAGGGGAGTCTGGCGGGAGTAGTGCAGTGGAGTAGGAGTATTGTATGACGCTCCCGCGAGTTGCCGCGCTTTCGGGGTTTGGCAGCATGTAATTGCGCTCGACTTGCTATGATAGTTTCTGACACGGTCTCGCGGACGGGAAGCATTAGATGGCGCACATCAAGAGCCCGTTTCGCCTGGTGACCGTGTCGAGAAGAAGGCGCGCCAACATCCAGCTTCTGCAACAGCGACGGCCGATAATGAGTGACTGTCGCCACGTCCTCTATCGACGGCTTCAAACCTTCAATTAAACAACAAGGAAGACTGGAAGCACGTAAAGTTATAGAACTGTATGTCAGACTTGAGCTTTTAAAATTGTTGCATCACTAAATTACAGCAACGAAGCATGAACCTTTGTTTCTCATTGTCCCAATTGCATTACCAAGCAGGGTTCCTTCCTTTTCTGGAATGAACCCGAGTGTCGTTGAAATTCGAACGCCAGCATTAAAGTAATATCATTCGATTTCACTGCTTTAATTTGAAAGTTTAGTTAAGGTATTCATAGCTGGCTACAATATTTAGATTACACAGGCACTATTTAAGAGTGCGAGTTTTGTTACCGCAATGTAGCTTACCTGTGACTGCAGCTCAGCTTGGTACGTACTAAATTTAGTACTGTCAATTGTTCAGAATCATTTAATTGAAGTTCAAAGTTAAATCTCTTATTTCTAAATTGCGTAGATTCAAGTAGCTTTGGAAATGATTGTTGAGGTGGCCCAACACTAACCTTATTTTATTGAATTTCGATGTGCTTCAGAAACAAAGCTCGCTATTAATTTCAGTCACTAAATTAACTTTCAGTTTTCCGGTTTCATTAATTCTTTTGCTATATTAAGTCAGAGTGTAGCGAAATTTATTACTTCTGACAAACATTCAGTTTTCACACAACACGTGTCAACCTTCAGTTGCCACGCTTTTAGTGCTAATTATATGTGTAACAACCTTTCATTTTCAGTTATTACAGTAGTTGTCCATAGGAATGGCGACCGTAATTTTCCCCAAATCTCAAATATCTAATTAACACCAATTAATTTTTAACGTAGCGACAGCACATTTTCTTTCTTTATTAATTTTACCCTTTTCTCAAAATTAATTTCTACCAGTTTCATTTGCATTTTTCCTTTCATTTAGATGTTACCCTTTCCTCCCTCTTTACCGACAGATTAACTTCGATGACGATTGCTTTTCCCAAATTTCCATTAGGTACACGCGGTTTATTTTTTCACTGTCATTAAGGTCGATAAGTGAGGGGGAGGTTACAAGAGGACAGAAAAATAAATTGGAACGAGGCTGCATCAAAGAGCAGTCGATAGTTTCAAGCAAATGTTAATAGAACCGTGAAACAATATGCAGAGTTAGAGAAACCTTCTCGCTTATCTCTCCTAGTAGATATGAGAATGTACTATGTAAATTGATACCAATAAATGCTTGAAGCAAATAAAACGGGAAGTCTCTTTAGGCATACCACTGTGAGGAGACTATACTCACATGGTACGTGATTATGTATATTGACTCTCGATAATTTGATTAACTAGTTCTTTCGCGTGTCATCGGTATCGACCTAAAAGACAGTTCTAACATTTATGCTGTGAGCAGCTTTAGCAGTTCGGGGACGAAGGTTGTGGTTTTCAGCCGTTCTTATCGCTTGGGCTTGTTATGTATACAGTAGTTATCGTGTATAGTGTTAGTTACCAGTTTTTTATGACTTATGTTAGAGACGGAAGTGTGTAAAACCTAACGAAGCGGGTATAATGTAAGATATGCATATAAAATATCAGTTTCAATGTTCGTTCAGTAATCTTGGCACATAGTAGACTGTTGTGTGCGAAGACAGCTTAATTTACGTTGCAACAAAAAACAGTCTATTTCACCGTTATCTTTGTTTCAACACCATCAAGGAGGACCGTTGATGAACTGTTTTCCTGGTGAGCCATACCGACGAAAAGAAAGAAATCTGAAATATGAAAATACAACAGAAAATTATGGTCAGTAGTACAAAAAAGTCAAAGCTATAACGAAAGTAAATTATAAACTTCAAAATTAATTAAAGGATATTTTAAGCTGCGTTGTGTGTCGAAGGAAAAACATCAGAGAGGGTGGTACTAGAGCGTACGGTTAAGGGGCAGAGGCGAAAGCAGCGGAGAGGTGTGCTGCCACGTCTTGGATGGCGCGTATGCGCCGGGCAGTGCGGTTTTCGTAGTAAACCTCTTCTTTCCCGTGACTCCAAGTATCCCCCAAAGCGGCTGCTTTGCGGCCACCGGAGCTGTGCCACTGGGCATGGTCAGACACTCGCTTGGGTGCCTCATGTTCTTCTCCAGTCAATGGTATCGTTGCTCACCATCACTGACAAATGTTCTTTTTTGCCACGCATAATTTTCATGGTTCGGCTGCCATATGCGGACTTCATTGTCGGATGAACTCTTTAACTGGGTGAACTCCATATCGATATTTAAGAATAGATCTCTTGTGTTCTGTCCGTTTCTCACTTCGTCCATCTCCTCATCCTTTGCCACAAATATCCTTCCACTTCAATGCGAACTTTCCCATACTACAGTCGGCAGGATGGTACACGCAAATGCTAAAACGCTTTTCCAGCAAAAATGCTTTCCCTTAGCAAACCGTTTATAGTCATTTCACATTAGCGCCTCCCAAACCCCTAGAGATATCCAACTATCCACTTCACCCCTTGATCTGATCAAGTGTCCCCTCTACCCTTGTAAAACAACACTGAAAACTGTTCTAAAGTGCGATAGCTTTCATGTCCCGGAATGTGTGGTGTGGGGTGTGTCTCAATCCAAACTGATCTTCCCCGAGGTCGGCCTCTACCAGTTTTTCCATTCACCTTTAAAGAATTTGTTTTAGTGGTTTGCAACCGCCACTTATTAAACTGATAGTTCGGTAATTTCCAGACCTGTGAGCACCTGATTTCCTTGGAATTGGAACTATTATGTTCTTCTTGAAATCTGAGGGTATTTCGCCTGTCTCATACATCTTACTTGCCATATTGAAGAGATGAATTTATGTTATGTGAATGGATGGATTTATGTTAAATGGCAATGAAACTGAAAGTGTCAAATTTCCTGAAGTCCCCAGACGTGTGTGAGAATGAGGACGTCCGCTATGGACGGAAGTATACGGATTAGTAGCACAGCATCCAAAAATGAGTGCCGAGGATGTTCCTGGGAGATTCAGTAATTTTTCTAATGCATGAAACGTATTACACTCAATATAAGAAGTGGTCCCTGTCACAAATGAAAACAATACCTGGAACGAAATACCAGAGAGTGAGAACATTATTGATATTAAATGCGCTTTTATGTTGAAGAGTAATGATTCTAGTAATATTTGTTGTTATGAAGCTAGACAAGTTGTGTTTATTCAGAAGAAGGGATCTGACACTTATGAGACACTGTGCTACTGTGGCGTGGTTGATGACTATATGAGAATGTAAGTTATGAAAGATTCACTGTAACTAAGTTATAAGTAAAAGGTGCTTTCATTCAGGGAAAATAGGACGAATAATTTTATATTAAAGTAACTGTAGGAATTAATGGAAAATCAGGTAATGTAGATAAGCTGAGCATAAAAATTATGGTTTATAGGTAACTTTAGAATGTAATATTTGACAAGTTTGTTATGATTGGTACGCGTATACTTACAAGATGGTTTATATTTTGCTGCTTGTAGGCGACACATCATTTTCGTAAATCACAAAATTAAAGTTGAAGATTTGAAATAATCATTCATTAACAGATTTAAAATAGATAAAAAGAGAATGCAATAATTTTGAGCCAGAGAATCTAGCTAAATTTATTAAAAACTGTTAACATCACTGGAACCAAGCCAGTTAACTCGCCCACCGAAAATAATTCTAAAGAATTCGTGGATTATGAGACATCGAATGACAAAGCGCACTGCAGAGAACTAATAGGATGATTGCTTTGTGGCGTAAACAACACATTCTGATCTAAACTACCAGGGAGTGGCGAAAAATGCCTTTAAAATTATTATGTTAAAACCATTAAAGCCTTTTAGATAAAGCAACTGTTATTTACGAGTACATTCTAAATCATTACTCTTCACGTCTACATATTTGTAGAAGGCTTCCGCTAGAAGGCTCCGCACTGCAGCTTGTAACATGATGGTGTGTAACGTAAGTATGCACGTGCGTGAGAAACGAACATGGAACGCGTTACTTTTATCTCGTCAATACCAGACCATACTCAAGCGCTGAGACATCTGCAAAAAACCGATACCTTGGACTCACTCAAATCGATCATCCTCCGTACAATCCCGACTAGGCCCCATCCGATCTTCTTCCGTTTCCAAAACTTAAAGATCATCTTCGAGGTCTTCACTTTCATAGTGAGGAAGTAGTGCAAGCAGAGGTGAGGTTGTGGCTCCATCAACAAAGTCAAACATTCTGCATTGACGGTATCAGCAGATTGATCCCCCGTCGGGAGAAATGTGTTCGTCGCCTGAATGAATATGTAGAGGAATAAATATACAGACAGAAAGGATAAAGGTATAGAATGTTAACATGAATTCGTAGTAATTACTTTTCAGCACGCCTTCGTAGTTATTTTAGAAATGTCAGTTTCCTTAACCCACGTTTCCGATAGACTATCAGGACATTTCTGAAAGAAGAGACACCATACATAGAAATATATGCGCCTTGGCGGTACTTGGTGGTCATTCAGTGCACCCTTCGGCCGGCTTCTTGCACAAAACATCGTGAGGCTGCGAGCGTGAGGGTGGTGACGTATGCAGTGTGCGACAAGTTGGAAGTTTCGGTTGGACGTGAAGTGTGCTCGGATAGCCGACGCAGTTAAGGTGGGCGATCGCGTAGAGTTGGAAATCCAGGTTGGAATTCCCACAAGTTTTCATTGTCGTCATCGAATTTATTTCGATGCCCGATTGCGACTAATGTCAGAATTTGAATCATGTGACGTAGTTTTTGTTAACATTTTCCGACTTATGTATTAACCTGTGAACGTTAGAGACATTTCTTCTATCTGAAAATACAAGATCATACCAACGAAGTTCGTGAGATCGTTCCCTATGGAGTTGGCATGCTAGATCGACGACCAAACTAATACCCAGCGGGAGCCCACAAAATGGCGAGATCGCCTGGACGACGGACAACGAGTGATGTTCGAATCCGGCCGGCGCAGATCACAACTATTACACACTGAGTCTATTCACGAAACGCGTGTCAGCGCCTTGTAAGAAAATACAAGTGCAAAGTTGGATAACAATATAGGAAGATAGGATGGGGAATTTTAAACTTCGTTGAATACAGTTACCAAAATTTACTGGATAAAAGGTGTCATTTTTATATGGTTAATAATTATTTCTCAAATGTTTTGTTTCACTTCTTGTGTACAATTTTATGAGAGATCAATATTCACATTTAGCAAATGATGTTTAGATTATGCTCACTTTTTGCAAATTTTTCTGAGACGACATGAAACTTGATGTTCACTCATCACACAAAAAGACAACTTTCTCGTTATGAGATTACCAACGTTCAGTAGGGGCCTTTGCGATAGAAGTGACACAACTTTCTACTGACACGTAGAAATACGAAAGGCAATACTGACTCTACGATTTAGAAGATAGGTTATGGAATGGCAGACCTATCACTTGTACACTTAGAGAAAAGTAAATTTGTAAATTTGTGGTAAGATCTTATGGGACCAAACTACTTAGGCCATCGGTCCCTAAGCTTACATACCACTTACTTAAACTAACCTTAGCTATGGACAACACACACATACATGCCTGAAGGAGGACTCGAACCTCCGCCAGGGAGAGCCACGCGGACCGTGACAAGGTCCGCACGACCCTGTGGCTGTGCCGCGTGGCACTTAGAGAAAGCTTTTGACAATGTTGACTGGAACACTGTCTTTCAAATTCTGAAGGCGGCTGGGGTAAAATACAGGGAGCGAAAGGCTATTTACAGTTTGTACAGAAACCAAATGGCAGTTATAAGAATAGAGGGGCACGAAAGGGAAACAATGGTTGAGAAGGGAATGAGACAGGGTTGTGGCCTATCCCCGATGTTATTCAATCTGTATATTGAACAAACAGTAAAGGAAATAAAAGAAAAATTTGGTGTATGATTTAAAATCCGGAAGAAAAAAGAAAAACCTTGAGGTTTGCTGATGACATTGTAAGTCTGTCAGAGACAGCAAAGGACCTGGAAGAGCAAGTGAACGGAATGGACAGTGTCTTGAAAGGAGGACGTAA
This sequence comes from Schistocerca gregaria, assembly GCF_023897955.1. Taxonomy (NCBI): domain Eukaryota; kingdom Metazoa; phylum Arthropoda; class Insecta; order Orthoptera; family Acrididae; genus Schistocerca; species Schistocerca gregaria. The sequence goes on from NC_064925.1 coordinate 575,816,498, forward strand.
GATGAACATCAGCAAAAGCATAACGAGGATAATGGAATGAAGTCGAATCAAATCGTGTGATGCTGCGGAAATTACATTAGGAAATGACACGCTTGAGGTAGTAAAGGAGTTTTGCTATTTGGGCAGCAAGATAACTGATGATGGTCAAAGTAGAGAGGATGTAAAATGTAGACTGGCAATGGCGAAAAAAGGATTTGTTAACATCGAATATAAAATGTAGACTGGCGATGGTAAGGCAAACGTTTCTGAAGAGGACAAATTTGTTATCAACATGTAAAGATTTAAGAGTAAGGAAGTCTTATATGAATGTGTTTGTATGGAGGGTGCCTATGTACGGAAGTGAAACATGGACGATAAAGATTTTAGACAAGAAGAGAATTGAAGCTTTTGAAAAGTGGTGCTACAGAAGAATTCTGAAGATTAGATGGGTAGATCATGTAACTAATGAGCAGGTACCGAATAGAAAAGGGGAGAAGAGGAATTGTGGCACAACTTGACTAGAAGAAGGAACCGGTTGGTAGGACACGTTCTGAGAGATCAAGGGATAGCCAGTTTAGTACTGGAGGCAATTGTGGAGGGTAAAAATCATAGAGGAAGACCAAGAGATGAATACGCTAAGCATATTCAGTAGGATGTAGGTTGCAGTAGTTACTCATAGATGAAAAGGCTTGCGCAGGATAGAGTAACATGGAGAGCTGGATCAAACCAGACTTTGGACTGAAGACAACAACAACAACAAAGTCATTGACTTTTCCACCAAGAGTGAAATCTCATCATTTCTACCGTCCTTGCCCACGAACCAGTCCATATTCTTACAAACGACCATGATGAAACTTGGCATTTCGTTCAAGAACAATGTTTCTCTTTTGTGGTCACCAGGGCCAGCATACATGCACACATTATGCATCCATCAAAAACTTTATTTCTTCTGCCGTCAAATTTTCCTGCACTCGTGCTCAAGGAAGCTGTAAATATACCTTGCTACCAAACATCTTTCGTTTCTGCAGCGTTGGCGTTTCGCCACATCACAGCACAAATCGAACTATCACTCTTTTTAGTGGACTTAACAGTTTCTGTTGATCAAGTAGATGACTGTAACGTTCTGGCTACAAAATTTTACGAGTTTATAGTTCAAGAGCATGCAGTGAGCTTGGTGGTAATATTTCTGTTCATGCAATCAGCAATTCCATTTTTTATGTTGTACATTCCATTTTCGTTTCATACTGAATTCCAGAATAACTAAGTATCCATTTGTTACTGAGACTGCCGAGATAGAGAGAACCATTGGACAACACGAGAATGGAAATGAAGAGCTACATTAATTCTAGGATTCAAGAACAGAATCAGGAAAAGCTTAGTACATCCTCATAAAATTCTGCTACCACAATTGCATATTAAACTGGGACTAATGTAGCAGTTTATAAAATACAAATGGCAATTGCTTAGTTTCATGCACTCTCTGAACAAAACTCAAAGTGGTTGTTTGTAAGGCCATTGACGAGAGAAGCAAGTGAAGATAAAATAATGTATAGCTCTCCAAGAAATGGAAGATTCGATAGGTCTCAGAGAGGTGGTTGAGGAATTCCTGGGAAATAAGGAGGATTCAAACTATGTGGAAGACCTGAAAAGCATCCTGGAAAAATATAATGCCTTAGAATGGAACAAGAGTCTGAATGGGTATACTTCCTTCACTCACATATGGATGAGTTTCTAGAAAACGTCAGACATTTACTGATGGACAGGCTGAGAGATTTCTCCAATATATTAAAGAAGTTAATCAGAGCCAACGGAATACATCCATGGTGGGCTATACTCTTGATTGCTGCAATGTGATAGTCCTACGCAACACAAAGGACACGTGGCACAGAAGGTTTTCATTCAATTAACTTGTTCATGTAAGTGAATAAAAGGATGGAATTTGGATGTTTTTGGAATTTTATGTGTTGCGATAAGTTTTAAGTTAGTGGGTGCATTATATTTGTGCACTAAACAAAATGCTGTCTCTTTTGTGAAAATAATGCAATAGAACATGTAGCTACTTCACTTATGTTTAGTATATTGTATTGTCTTCAAGCTCTTACGAAGTGTAGAATTGATGCTTTAAAGGATGTTGTAAATTTTTGTATTAAATATAATTTTTAAGAATTCTGATGTGATATATGAAAATGAGATTGTGTTATGTTCACAATACGTCTTCAACTAGTAAAATAAGTTAATGGATTTAAAAAAGATCTTATTTTTTGGTAGACTGTGTTATGATACACACTTTGTAGATATTTGGCACTTGGACACCCCTCTCTGCTTGGCGCCCCATGTGGCTGTTTGTGTCTTGTGACCGTTAGATCGCCCCCTGGCTCACTTTGGTGTTGTTTGTATCATAGAACGACTGACATCAATTCCTCCTTTTCTTTTGAAAATTGTCACAGGCTTTACTTGGAGTGCCATCCATTACTTAAAGCAATATTAATCAATAACTACCACGAATCACACACTACGTGTTACCAGCAGCTTCATGCAACACTGAGAAATTCTGTTAACAGTAGCTTCATAAGGAATCAGTGACAGTTATTTACGCGGGAATTCTTGTTGCACAGTGAACAAATACGTGTCACTTGCTAATGTACACGAACTTCGTTTCTATTCTCAAGCTGGAGCACTTGGTTGGATATAAAATCCAGTTTATTGTTAAGTAAAAAGCATGTAATGTTTCCTTTTTGAAGCGCAAAGTTGGAGATAAAGGTGTAGCGCCGCATAAAGATACGGAATAAACGATAAAAAAACTTCTGATAAAAGTAATGTCTTTTATTATGCAGCTAGTCGACTATGCTGTGAATGAAGTTATCAGTTGCAAAGAATAGTATGTACTGTGAATCAGACCTAAATAACAAGTCGTACAAACAGTTTACTTTAAACAGTTAATACACGTGAAATCTTTCAGAGAATTTACGCAAGCGATCAAAACAGCTTCCAGAATGTTCTTTCCCTCTGCAGCGGATGGTGCGCTGCTTTAAAACTTCATAACTGTGTGTCAGACTGGGACTCGAACCTGGGACATTTTCCCATTCGTAGGCAAATACTAATTCTGGGAAGACTCCCTTCGGTTGTGGCTAAGCTCTTTATCTGTAATATCCTTTCTTCCAGGAATGCTAGTCCGGCGAAGTAGATCTGAGGACTTTTGCGAAGACTGGAGGGAAGGGGATGAGGTACTGGTGAAAGTAGAACTGTGAAAGCGGGTCCCTAGTAATTCTTGGATAGCTCAGTAGTTAAGAGGATCCAAGTCAAAGGCCTCAGGCTCGAGTCCTAATCCAGAACACAGTTTAAATTTGAGAAGAAGTTTTAAATCAGTTTCATTGAAAAGTTGCTTTTTTTTTACATATGTAGCACACGGGCTACTGTCTGATTTACTAACTCATAAAAAATTAGTCATTACGAAGAGCGATTTAAGGAAAACACTGATTTGATAAAATCTTCACGGTTTCTCACTCAATTCGTGGCGTCATACTGTTGCGCCGTTTCGATTACTTTCATACTCGTCGTTTTAACGCGAAGTGTCAGTTTCAAGTACAGTTAAACCATCTGGACCACAGACTCCTCTGCCAAGGGAACACTGGGTGGGCCAATAGCGTGCCTCAAGAAGAGATATTGCGGCCAGTGGTATAATGTGACTTGGTGGAGGGCTGTCCGTGCGACGTGTCCCTGTGCAGTCTGCGTATTTCGCCCTTTGTCTCCATCACTAGGACATCAGGATCTTCGTGGCATATTACATCCCATGTCGATCTCAGTTGAAATCAGCTGTCCCAGTTGATCAGGTCGTCATATACTCTGTTTGCCACTGTCTCTTAGACACCTGAATCTCAGAAACCGTAAGCATGGCACAATGCATTCAAACTTGTGTCCTTCGCTGATGTTGTACTCCACCGCTGCATAGTTGTTCGCTTCGCCGAGACAAGTGCTCCGCACTTCTTCTGAACAGTGCTGCGAAATGCATGTTGTGCATATGACTCACAATCTGTGTACCAGCGTGGTGGGAACATATTTGCACTGTTCTGGATAGTGGCAGTTATTGGCGTTGAAGTACAGGTCCGTGTGTGTTTTATTTTTGTAGACTGAATGTCCCAGCATGACATCAGGACTCTTATTTGTCAGAATGTCCAGAAACTCTAAGCGTACATTTTCATCTACCTCCGTCATGAACGTGACGTTATTTCGTATGATGTTACGGTTTCTTCGCAATTATTGTAGATTTTCTTCACCATGCAGCCAAATCACGAATGTGTTATCTACAAATCCGTCGAAAGCATTTGTTTTGAGGCGCACAGTTTCCTCAAAGTGTCCATATATACACACATCAAAAAAAGTTTTGCATCACCCCGGTTCCCAGAACTCCTCAAAATAGACGTTTACTTTGCGCCTATTACAGGGAGTGAGTTTGATAACCGATCAGTTCCAGTCATTCCAGAAGGAAGGAGGTACACGGCTCGTGTTGTCTGTAGTTCAACCATGCCTAGACGGTTACTTCGTGCCAGGAAGGGCTGTCAACAAGGGAGGTGTCCAGGCGTCTCGGAGTGAACCAACGCGATGATTTCGGACATGGAGGAGATACAGAGAGACAGGAAATGTCGATGACACACCTCGCTCAGGTTGCCTAAGGGCTACTACTGCAGTGGCCGACCGTTACCTACTGATTATGGCTCGGAGGAACCCTGACAGCAACGTCGCCATGCTGAATAATGCTTTTTGTGCAGCCACAGGACGTCGTGTTACGACTCAAACTATGCGCAATAGGCTGCATGATACGCAACTTCACGCACGACGTCCATGGCGAGGTCCATCTTTGCAACCACGACACCATGCAGCACGGTAAAGATGGCCCCAACAACATGCCCAATGGACAGCTCAGGATTGGCATCACGTTCTCTTCACCGATGAGGGCCGTCCTCTCCCGGTAGGACAAACAGTCCACCGACTGCAGCAAGGTGGAGGTTCCTTATTGTTTTCGGGTGGCATTATGTGGGGCCGACGTACGCCGCTAGTGGTCATGGAAGGCGCCGTAACGGCTGTAAAATACGTGAATGCCATTATCCGACCGACAGTGCAACCATATCGGCAGCAAATTGGTGAGGCTCTCGTCTTCATGGACGACAGTTCGCGCCCCCATCGTGCACATCTTGTAAATGACTTCCTGCTGTGTAACGACATCGTTCGACTAGAGTGGCCAGAATGTTCTCCAGTCATGAACCCTATCGAACATGCTTGGGATAGATTGAAACGCGGCGTGAACCACCAATCACTGTGAGCGGTCTACACCGAATCGCCATTGAGGAGTCGGACAATCTGGACTAACAGTGCGTTGATGAACTTGTGGATAGTATGTCACGACGAATACAGGCAGGCATCAGTGCAAGAGGACGTGCTACTGGGTATCAGAGGTATTGGTGTGTACAGCAATTTGGACCACCAACTCTGAAGGTCTTCCCGGATGGTGGTACAACATGCAGTGTGTGGGTTTAATGAGCAATAAAAACGGTTTCTGTACAGGTTCCGAAACTCTCGGAACCGAGGTGATGCAAAACTTTTTTGATGCGTATAGGTTACCGATGCCCGGAACTAGAGAGGATCCCATGACTGACTTTGTCTATCGGTTTATAGAATTTACCTCCAAATTGAAAATAGGTAATGGTGGTGAGTACTTGTCGAAAGCGTTTCGCGATGTTGCTGTTCAAGTGACATTCAAGTAAAAACGTAGAATTCTCAAGCAGTTCCAATGTCAAGAGAGTCGTATCGTCATTCTGAATAGGAGCTAACCTTCGTCCACTCGTAATCGTATCTCTGCAGGCACTTTCAAATAATCTGTCGAGCTCCTGGCATGGTATCGAAATTTACCCATAGAAGGTCTGAACAGTGTTCCAGGTGTCTGGCTACGACATACATTGTCGAATTTATAGCGTTCACTATCGGACGAAGTGGTTCTCCCACGTTGTGAACGTCAGCAGGCCATAAAGCCTTGGTGGTAGCAGTGCTCATTGGTACATCTTTCTGAGACTACCCCCGTCCGCTTCTGAGTTGCTGAGTAATAAGATAATGTTCCTTGCAGGGTTTGTGAAGGATCCTTTTTCACTTGCTTATAGGCCAGATCCCATAGTACCATCTCAATCTTCTGCTCATAATAGTCCCATTGCATTGCCAGTGTCATCTGCTGGAACGACTGCGTCATAGCATTATAGACTTCCATTCTGCTACTGAGACATTATGCTTCGGCATTTGAGGTTCGCTAAGGACACTGCACGTCTCCCTTCTCATCTCAAAGGGCAGCCCACAGATGCCTTGGTTGGCGCTGCTGATGATTTCGCACTTAGCTTGTATCCAAGGAACTGGAGAAAAACTCAGACCTTTTGACAGCGCCTCGTCCCGTTCCTTACCTATAAAGCTGAAGGTAGTTCTAGAATCACTAGTGTAGACGTTCTGCAGGCAGCCTCCTGAAGTCTATGCAAATTGTTGCAGAGATTCATGATACTTATCCACTTGCAGAGTTCACTGGCTGCGAAGGTGTTTTTGTCTACACTTTTCACGGTGCGAGACGGGAGACTGGATGCAAGGTCCAGGTGGCAAGTGAGAGCATAGTTCGTTCAACTGTAGCTAGTTCTAGCCTATTGGTGCAGATGTATTCCGGCATTAGGACCAAACTAGTTAGCAGTAAATTGCTATTCGTCCTCGTTATGTTGATAGAATGTCATCAATTGATGAACTGGGTATCACCATCTTTTCACATCTATACTGTAACAAACAAGTCTACTGGACATTAATCTGAAAATGACGGGTAGGAACCTTGCAGAATAATGACGCGACAACTCGGCTGATAACCCGGGATGATTTAATCACTGAAGTACGTGCGAAAAGTCTACAGTCGAGGAACTACACCTCTACGGGGAGGAGATCCAATGCTGATTCAGCCGTTCCGCAAGAGCTACGAATTAAGAAGGTAAGACGGCTCAGTCGACGAGTTTCCTATGCGGCAGCTTCAGGCTAACGTCCAGGAGGCTGGTTTCTTACAGCGGTGTTGGGATGATGGGGTGGTGCCCCTGTTCACTTACTTGCATCATCCCATTAACATAACAAGAACAAAACACTTTCTGCAGCGTGCTAGTTTGGACACTTGTGCTGGGACACAGCAGAGTCACAAGGCTAGAAGTGGAAAAACTGTGCGAACTCTGCTCACTTGCCAACTGCAACTTGTATCCAGTCTTTTACATCCAGTCTCTTGCTCTGGACGTAGGTGTGGATGGGCGGAAACACCTTCACTATAAGTGAACTCTGCAAGAGGAGAGCTACTGCAAAATAGTGAAACAAGCACCCTCCAATTCCGGAGGCTCACCTGCAAAACATCGCCGGCCGAGGTGACCGATCGGTTCTAGGCGCTACAGTCTGGAACCGAGCGAACGCTACGATTTCAGGTTTGAATCCTGCCTTGGGCATGGATGTGTGTGATGTCCTTAGGTTAGTCAGGTTTAAGTAGTTCCTAGTTCTAGGGGACTGATGACCTCAGACGTTAAGTCCCATACTGTTCAGAGCCATTTGAACCATTTTTGCAAAACATCAATTTAGCTGGGAAGGAACTGAGCGAAACAACAATATCCCTGCTGTCGAAAGGTCGCAATTTTTTTTCCAGTTCCAACAACATAAACTAAATGTGAGATCATCAGCAGTGCCGAGCAAGCTATCCGTGGGGCCCTCTTGGACCCAGCTAAAGAGGTGAGAGGCGATACCTGGAGGGTCCTTAACAAAGCCAAAATAGTAAAGAGTAACGTCTCAGCGGGTGAACGGTGGACTATACATGCCCTCTGTGAGGGCACTGACACAGTCATCATGGTGGCTGACATAGACAGTGCTACGCTGCTACAGGCACAAGACTGAGATGCTGCTACAGGATCCGGCATGCATGCTAGTGGAGAAAGATGCTACACCAGTTAATACAAGAAACATTAGCTCGGAATGTTGTACCCCAGAGTACAGATACCGCCACGGCTTTGTGGCCTCCCGAACATACAGAAAGAGGTAGTTTCATTATTTCCGATAGTGATCACTTATATTCGCAAACGTATGGCATAGCCAAACATGTGACACATCTATTCGAACCTCTCTTGGATTGCTCTCCACACCACTCCAAGAGCTTGGGACAATGTATGAAAGTGCTTCAAGAGATACGCCTTGAAAAGAGTGAGTTCGTAGTCGGCTTCAGCGTCATGTATCTCTTCACCTGGATACCGTTAGGAGATTACATGTCATTAACTGGGAGTAACTTTGACAGCGAGATAGGGAAACTGTTTTGACACAGAGTCACCACCAAATTTCAGTGTGATGGGAAGCTCTATGAACAGATAGACGGAGTCGCCATGAGAGCACCTCTGTCACCAGGCATCATTAACCAACATATAGACACTAAGAGGAAACAGGTCCCGAAACAGCCTGCCTCAGACCAAGGCCCTCTACATATTGGTCGATGGCACGTTCGTTGTTTGGTAGCATGGTGTAGAAAACATACAGAATTTCTGTGCAACCATAACAGCATACACGACAACATCGCATTCATCATGGAGGTGGAAGAAAACGGATGCCTGACGATCCTAGATATTACGATAATGAAAAAATCTGATGTCACTCTGCAACATTCCATCCACACGAAAAAGTCCTATACAGACCGGTAGCCAATAGCTGCCGCTATCCAGCACAATGCAAATCCGTATTCTCCAAGCCGGTACACAGATCGCGAGCCGTAAGGGACAATGAAACTCTGTCTTCCGAAATACAGCATATGCGCCAAACCTTCGGTAAGAACAGCTGCTTGGAGACACAAGTAAGATGTTGTCTGAAGCCGGTAAAAAAGAGGAACATACAACTCAGAAGAACAATACAAGAGTCCTGCACTCCTTCCGTACACAGGGCCTCCCACAGTCAAGACTGCCGGCGATTAAGAAGAAGCACACTATTAAAACCATTTTCCGCCCAGCAGTTAGAATCAAGGAAATACTTGGGTCAGCCGTAGAGTAACTAGGGCTAGAAACTTCTGGTATCCATGGCGTCAGTTCATAGAGTGGGAGGCAGTATATCGGCCAGACGCAACGATACACCTCGTAATGCTGCTCAGGATGTGTGTGGAGCATTCGCCTCGGTCAAAGGGACAAGTCTGCAGAGGCAGAGTACACCATCAACGAAGGGCACCGGTTTCTTTTGAACGTACTAAGGCACTGTGCCGTGCCAAAGCATTTGAGATTGCCCCGTGAGAGAGGTAGTGGACGTGAGTACGTGAGGACCTGGTTAACCAGGATAGCTGCTACCAACTGAGCTCCGCATGGTATGTGGAATTATTCTGATATGTTAGTGGCGGAGGCACGGGGCGAAATACGCAGGCTACCCCAGTGCTCGATGCATGGATGCACCATCCACCCGGGGCCTTCGTCACTAACGGCCGCTATATCTCTTTCAGAGGCGCGCTTTTGGACCACCGAGTGGTCCTTTGCCACAGGAGTCTGCAGTCATCGCGGGCATGAATAAGTTAATGGCAGATGAACACGACATTTCTTTTGAAGACGACAAGTGGGAAACCCGTCGAAATGTTGCGACAACACGATGATACGACTCAGCTGGTGACCCAAGAAGATCTCACCAGTGAATTTCCCCGAGATAGCCGCAGTCCCGTGACCCGCTTTGCTTTACTAGGCATCGCCATGTTGGATGTGCTATGCCTTTGTTTTTCTCCGCCCTTTCAATTTATTTCCCTGTGTATCGATAAACAATTTGGATGACTCTACTTTATACAAAATTTTCAATGGTTGCCGTAATTTGAAGTTAAATTACTGCAAGAGGTTGCTGGACATGCCTTTTTAATAGTGCACCAATTATTTGCAAGTTACTATACTGTAAAAAACACATGTAAATACTGGGTGTAGCTATGTTTAACGGTAACTACGATTTATAGTTTACTATCGTTAGAGTCAGTATTCTAAGAAAAGGTTGCTTCTGTTGTTGCAGAGGGAATGCAGAAAATATGGTCGTACACAGTGGGATTTAACTGAATCAGCCTTTTGTACATGGGACGTCAGTCCAGTGCGAACCGTTTGTAAAATAGACAGAGGCGCACCCGTTCTCTTCAGGAGACAGTTTCTCGGCTTCGTTGTTGGTATCGTCGACGACATGCAGGTGAGATACGGCCAAAAATATTATTTGTGTGCTGCTTTTAAGATAATACGTTTTCCTTTCCTGCGACTGCAGATACCTAACTTGATACCGGATCGCGAAATCATTTACAATGAAACCAGACACTCCTAATCGTATATCAAGCCACCTACTTTGCTTCTTTGGTAAAAGATGTGTAATGGAGGGCACCAAGATTCTGCATCTGGAAAACCGCAGTACTTTCACATGTCTGACACAAAAACCGGCGAAAGTCATTGTCTCTGGATTTGGTAAATTGTAGCTTGCAATGCAAGACATTTGAAAACTAGGAAATTTTGTCACGCAATAATATGAGGGTTTGCTCCGGAACGTACTCCATCATATTCGGCTAGAAATTTGACGTGGTCTGCAGGAAATTTGTCAGCTCGGAGTCCAGCTATAATAATGTAGTATCCTCCGTTACGATGACGATCAAACCTCAAAAGGTAATTGTTCATTAGTTTAGTACGGCTATTTGATTTAAGGCAGACATAACCTTAATGAAACGGCCCTTCCCGTGTAACTAGGCGGATAATATCCATGGCCAAGTAAACAACCTCTCCCGCTGGTTGTTTGATATCTTGGCTGTAACTCCGCTTAAGTGAGAGGTAAACTGTTATAATTTTAATGAGATGCAATGATTCAGGAGAGGAGTCGTTATTTCACCCTGAAACCAGTTATTGTATGAAGATCTGTGTTGAAAATTTCCTTTCAGAGACAAAAAGTAACCTCCGTCGTCTGCTTTTATTGTTATTATGAGAAAACCTTTCTCAGACGTTATGTCTGGTTAAAAATGGAAAGAGACGCGGACCTTGATCAAGCGCGACTTCCTTTTAACTGTAGGGTATATGTTAAATTGCATTTAGGAGCTTTTGGGTAATTGAACATGTATCAATAATTACAGACTTCTGTAGCTGTATACATACGTTTGGATCTAGCTGTATTGCGTTGATGTACTGACAGATATTGTGTGGTATGAATCCTGTAGTTGATAGTATAATTGGTATAATGTCAACTTTATCCTGATGCCACATGTCCTTGACTTCCTGAGCCAGTTGGATGTATTTTTCAATTTTCTCTCCTGTTTTCTTCTGTATATTTGTTGTATTGGGTATGGATGTTTCGATCAGTTGTGTTAATTTCTTCTTTTTATTGGTGAGTATGATGTCAGGTTTGTAATGTGGTGTTGTTTTATCTATTATAATGGTTCTGCTCCAGTATAATTTGTATTCATAACTCTCCAGTACATTTTGTGGTGCATACTTGTATGTGGGAACGTGTTGTTTTATAAGTTTATGTTGCAAGGCAAGCTGTTGATGTATTGTTTTTGCTACATTGTCATGTCTTCTGGGGTATTCTGAATTTGCTAGTATTATTGTACATCCGCTTGTGATGTGGTCTACTGTTTCTATTTGTTGTTTGAAAAGTCTGCATTTATCTGTTGTGGTATTGAGATATTTAATAATATGCTTACTGTAATATATGGTGTTTATTGTCTGATCATGTATTGAAATCATGAATCCTTCCATCTCACTGTATATATTGCCTTTTCTTAGCCATGTGTTGGATGCGTCTTGATCGATGTGTGGCTGTGTTAGATGATACAGGTACTTGCCATGTAGTGTTTACTTTTTCCAATTTACTTTCTTTGTATCTGTTGATGTTATGTGATCTAAAGGGTTGTAGAAGTGGTTATGAAATTGCAATGGTGTAGCCGATGTATTTATATGAGTGATTGCTTTGTGTATTTTGCTAGTTTCTACCCGTTTTATAAAGAATTTTCTTAAATTGTCTACCTGTCCATAATGTAGGTTTTTAATGTCGATATTTCCCCTTCCTCCTTCCTTTCTGCTTAATGTGAATCTTTCTGTTGCTGAATGTATGTGATGTATTCTATATTTGTGGCACTGTGATCGTGTAAGTGTATTGAGTGCTTCTAGGTCTGTGTTACTCCATTTAACTACTCCAAATGAGTAGGTCAGTATTGGTACAGCATAAGTATTTATAGCTTTTGTCTTGTTTCTTGCAGTCAATTCTGTTTTCAGTATTTTTATTGGTCTTTGTCTATATTTTTCTTTTAGTTCTTCTTTAATATTTGTATTATCTATTCCTATTTTTGTCTGTATCCTAGATATTTATAGGCATCTGTTTTTCCCATTATTTCTATGCAGTCGCTGTGGTTATCCAATATGTAATCTTCTTGTTTAGTGTGTTTTCCCTTGACTATGCTGTTTTTCTTACATTTGTCTGTTCCAAAAGCCATATTTATATCATTGCTGAATATTTCTGTTATCTTCAGTAATTTGTTGAGTTGTTGATTTGTTGCTGCCAGTAGTTTTAGATCATCCATGTACAGCAAATGTGTGATTTTGTGTTGGTATGTTCCAGTAATATTGTATCCATAATTTGTATTGTTTAGCATGTTGGATAGTGGGTTCAGAGCAAGGCAGAACCAGAAAAGACTTAATGAATCTCCTTGGTATATTCCACACTTAATCTGTATTGGCTGTGATGTGATATTATTTGAATTTGTTTGGATATTAAGTGTGGTTTTCCAATTTTTGGTTACTATGTTTAGGAACTGTGTATCAATTTAGGATCTACTTTGTATATTTCCAATATTTGTAGTAACCCTGAGTAGGGTACACTATCAAAAGCTTTTTGGTAATCAAAGTATGCGTAGTGTAGTGACCTTTGTTTAGTTTTAGCTTGATATGTCACCTCTGCATCTATTATCAGTTGCTCTTTACATCCTCATGCTCCTTTGCAGCAGACTTTTTGTTCTTCATTTATAATTTAGTTATGTGTTGTATGTGTCATTAATTTCTGTGTAATGACTGAAGATAATATTTTGTATATTGTTGGTAAGCATGTTATGGGGCGATATTTTGCTGGGTTTGCTGTGTCTGCATCATCTTTAGGTTTCAGATAAGTTATTCCTTGTGTAAGTGTATCAGATACTGTGTATGGGTCTGCAATGTAACTGATAAATAATTTAGTTGGATGTGAATGTCTCGAGGTGAACTTTTTTAGCCAGAAATTTGCTGTTTTATCTTTTCCAGGGGCTTTCCAATTGTGTGAAGAATAAATTGCTCGGGTGACTTCATGTTGCAAAATTATCACTTCAGGCATTTGTGGTATCATCTTGTATGTGTCTGTTTCTGCTTGTATCCACTGTGCATGCCTGTTATGTTGTACCGGGTTTGACCACATGTTGCTCCAGAAATGTTCCATGTCTGTTATGTTTGGTGGGTTGTCTATTTTAATGTGTGTGTTATCTATTGTCTGGTAAAATCTCTTTTAGTTTGTGTTGAATGTTTGGTTTTGTTTCCTTCTATTTTCACTTGTTTTGTATCTTCTAAGTCGTTTGGCCAATGCTTGTAATTTCTGCTTCTTTTCATCTAATTGCTATATCGCTTCTTCTTGTGAGATTTTACCTAACCTTTTTCGTTTTTTGTCTGATATTTCATTTCTTATAAATTGTGTTAACTGTCTGATGTCTTTTCTCAGTTTTTCTATTCTGATCTGTGATCTGTGTTTGCTGGTTTTGTGGGTTTCTTCTGTGTGTTGGTTGGTTCTGATGTCTGACTAGTGTGTATATTTAGTGTAGTGAGTGCTCCTATATAAACCAGTAGCTGTAACTCTTACATAGTTGTGTTTTCATTTATTTTGTTGTGTATGATTGTGTTGATGGTTGTTATTGTTGTTTCGACTTGCAGGTTATTTGGTGGTCTATGCAAGAATGGTATAATGTCTGTATTTGTTTCACTTGAAATTTTTCTTAATATTCGTGTTCTATTTGTGCTTGTTCTAGTGGCTGTCTTAAGATGTTGTTTTCCTCTGATTGTTTAATGGATGCGTGTTGTTCTTTGTTTGTTTGCTCTGGGATGTTTGAGTCCATCACTGTATTTTCTTCTTCTTCTGATTGCACATTATTTTGTTCCAGAGTTATACTTGTTGTTTGATGTTTTATAATTCTGACTGGGGCATCCAGTTATTTTCGATTATTACGCGAATCTGATGAGCTAGTCGTTGTTCTGTTAAAAATTTTAATTCTGGATATCTGGTAATAAATGTTGTGTATACTTGTGATCTGTATCCAGTTGTGTTGGTTCCTAAGTTTGTTGCTTGGTAATAACAGAACATGAGGTGTCGGTTAACTTTTTCTGACCATCTCATCTTCTGTCTTTGTTTCCTTCTAGGGTGGTTGCAGGAAGCATATCCTGCAAAACACCTCTATTTGAATTTAAATCATTTTCCGTGTGGCTAGCAGTGTCGTTACCATTGTGGATGGGCATAGGGTTCAAGCATCGTCCCCGACCATGACAGCGCTTGTCCGAGGCTTCGTCAGTTCTGTTCTGAACCAAATAATCACTCTAAAAGGGGGGGAGGGTTAGCCCTATTAGTGGTCTGTTCTTTTCGTCGCGTTTTACGACTGGAAGAACATACCAGAGGCCTATTCTTTTCCCGGGCCTCCTCAGGGATTATTATTATTATTCATTTGATTAATGCTTTGATTTAGTTATTATTATTAGTGATTCAAGGAATTATTTCTTCAGTATTCAGTTTTTCTAAGAAAAGAGTTTAGGTCTTTGAAATGAATAAATAACCAAACATATCTCACTATACGAAGTTTATGTTCAGGGGATTGCGCATGGCAAACCAGAGACCTGCTGGTGCATGCTGGCTGTAAGCTGCACTCGATGTCTCTCCCGGTCGTTGAACTGCTTGCTGAATCTGTGGGAATCTTAGCCTACGTTAACTACTGCCCAATTCTCCTTTCTATGGAAACCTGTCCATCGAAGTGGATTTGTTTAAACGTCTTTAAATTAATGACCATATAGAGTTTGCAGGTTCGAGCTTCCACAATCCAAAGCAATGTCTCGTAGAGGTGCACAAATATTTGAAAATGTGAAACCATAACACTGACAATAATTTACGCAACACACCTTGTTTATGCTGCCGTGAAAGTCGTTTATTGGCTTGTTATTCTCGCAGAAAATGCCTTTCAATTCAAGATGGCTGTCTCCTAAGCTGTAATACATTCTTCCACACTCATTAAGATCAGAAGATAGAATATATTTGTTCTGAATACTTAACATGGAACCGAAGCTCTCTTAGTTGAAGGAATACAGAGAGCGTCAGCAATGAAGTTGCTTCCTCGCAGTCAGTTACGCTCGAGTACGCTTCAAGCAATATCTTGTTCAACCACGTATTTTCCACTTTCGCCGCGCATATTGACCTCAACGATGAACGTACTCATATTAAATGATTTGTCAATCTGTATATATCGCTCGCATTTCTCCACGGTCGTTCAATCTACATTGAGAAAATTTGCTAATGCTCGCGAATGAATGACTTGAGAGTTCGTGACATAAACAATTTAGACCTTATCACAACTTAAGCTCATAGCACTTGTTGACATTGATTATCGCCATTATCGGCGTATGCACTGTAATGTAATCTGTTGACAAAATTCAATGCCCAGTTCAAATTTATGTGGCCTCATTGCTTGCTATCTTGACTCTGTATTCCTCATAGAGCATGTTACATGAGTGTGTTACTGGGTACATATAGATTAATATTATCCCACCTCATCCAATACCGTTTCCTCAAATTATGCTTAGTGAGTAACTGTGCATGGAGCTCCTTGGCCGGGTATCTTAAAAGATCCACTTGTTCCTTAGTTTCTATTCGCGAAGAAAAATTTTCTTGCAGCTGGAGTGATGCCTGTTGTGAAACTTTTCTCTCTTAATGTGTTCGGCTTCCCCGCACTACATGTAGCTGCTCAGTATATTAAATACATGTCTTCAGTATTCTGAAATGTGTAATTGACTATCTCTGATAACCAATCAGGAGGCAGAAACAGCTTGATGTCCACCGTGGACAAATAACAGATGATTGTACAGAGTCAATCCGAAATGTTTTGAGACTGGATCAATGAAAAAATAGAGAAAAGTAAGATGGTGGTCTCAATGATTCAGGTCTCTGTCTCACCCTACAATAGGACAAAGCACAGAACATTCAAACAACAATGTGAAATTGTCAGCAAAATCCTTTGGAATGTTGTTCAACTGGCCGGTTACAATGGCTTGAATGTCAGTTATGTCGTCAAAGTGTTATCTCCTCACGCAAATTTTTGTACTTTGTCGTTTCGTGGTTGGCTCGTATTGATTACACCAAGTATTGACGACTGTGATGGTTTGTGACAGAAACGAATTGTCCAACTTTTGAATTTCAATCACGTCGCGGCAGGCATCCACACACCGTTGTTTTTGCTTGGGAGTCAAGGTTTGCCAGACGAACGTTGCACAGACTTTTTTCTTCTTCAAAACAATGTGGAGAATGTCTGGAAGACTTGATTTAGAGATGTTGCTCCACTGTGAATAGTGGCAGACAGTAACATACTCTGGTCGCTTGCCCACTACCGCTTGCTCACAAATGACAGCTCGAATTCACCTCTGTTCTTTACGTTACTTCAAGCTGCCTCAGTCACTGAGCTGGCGTCGCTTGAGCGCCAGGAGTAAAGACTCTCTGAACTTTTTGGACAGACGTTGTTAATTATTTTCCGGAGTTGCCCCCAAACGCTGACGCGTCGGACAGTTGTTTCTAATGAAACTCATCAATTTACATACACATATCTCACACACAGAAATTTTTCAATACCTGATACCAACTGAAATGTTAATTTTAGGTCGTTGGTTCCTTATCTCAAGGAACCCAGCTTAGAGCCCATACCGTCTTTCTCTCTAGACTTTAAAGATTGCAACATCTTGCTGGACATACGCTTACAGTCAGCCATGCTGGATTTTCCACTGACTTAAATTTCTTGTCGACCAGGCTATGTGCCCCTTCCGGTAAATCTAACAGTACACGGTGATACATTTATAATATCCGTAAATTAACAATATCCATGACATATGGTGTTTCAGAATTTGGTCGCCCTTTCTGACACTAAATCACATCCATGTCCTATCTTACACAATGCTAACGAACGATACGGCAAACGGGCAGTAGCATGTCTGTGAACACTATGAAGGCTGGTCTATATCTATCATTCTTTCATATATCCTGTTCTCTTACTCCCATCACAAAGGACAGTTCCAGGGAATTGAGACAACTCACACATGCAAATTCCCGTTCTAGGATATGAGTAGATATTATCGACGCTCATTTCAGTTAAATGCTATCCTATAAAACATACTTGAATTTTTTATATCACTGTGTTACGCACAAGACATTTAATATGCTAGAGCAGGTTGTTAAATACGTGGGTACACATGTACCTGAGTTTCTCCTGTGATACTGCTGAAGCCTTGAAACGTTTGGTGAGATAATTTTCGGTCCCGATATTATGTTCATGCTTTTTACTACTTGAAAATTGTCATTTGTTGACAACAACAAGGACATTAACGAACACACATTTTGTGAAACATCTGCCAAAATACCATGATTGTTATGTTTCAGGATGTCTTATAACTAACACCTGATATAATAACAACACCCGCTTCAGTAATCTGAAAGCGCACTTTAAGTTAGTTACAACTAACGCTAGTCTACTCACTTCGCTAATTATAGAAATTAGTTCTAGATTACCACTACTAAATACTGTAAATCAACATAATGTGTATATTATTATAAGAGAACATACACTCTAAGACAAAGAAGATGACGCCCCACGAAGGCATTATCCGAATGGGACAGAAATTAGTAGATGTAATGTACATGTACTAAGAAACAAATTATTACAATTTCAGGAAAATCAGACGATTTGTCCAAGAGAGAGAGATTCAGAAGCTGGCCTAGGAAGGGTTTGGCAAGCATATGAAGACGAGCAGTAGAAACTCTCTCCGTGCGCGGGCGAGTATTGTCTGCTGAAACTGAAGCCCAGGATGCCTCGCCACGAAGGGCAACCGAATGGGGAGTAGTATACAGTCGACGTACGGCTGTGCTGTAACGGTGCCGCATATGACATCCAAAGAGGTCCTGCTATGAAGAGAAGTGCATCCCAGACGAACACCCTCGGCTGTCGCGCCGTACGGCGGGCGACAGTCTGGTTGGTATCCCACCAGTACCCGAGGCATCTCTAGACATATCTTGGGCGGTCATCACGACTCAGTTTAAAGCGGGACTCATCACTGAAGATAAGTCTACTACAGTCAAAGAGGTTCCAGGCAAAATATTCATGACACCATTGCAGAAGGGCTTGTTGGTGTTTTGAGTGAATGTTATTAGTCGGCGCAAGTGCCTCCGTGAGCTCAGCTACCTGTCTATGAGCCGCGCTGCGGTCCCTGAAGCACCGGTTGCAAGTCAGATCGATAATAATGATGAATCCGGGGCTCTGAGCGCTCCTCCGACGACTGCTCGGTCCTCACGTTTTGTCGTCTCTGTAGGTCAACTGCTTCTTTCTTGACGATGTGTTCGGCCGTGGCTCACGCATTCCTGTCAAACTGTAGCATCGCTCCTATTCAAATGTCAAGCGATTCTCAGAGTATTCCAACCGGCTTCTTTGAGCCCAACGACAAGTCCTCTCTCAGATGTCGACATCTGCGTATATTCTCCACGCGCTTGTCTGCGAGGTGTAGGTACTGTCCAGCTAAGTACACGGAATCAAATTCGCAAAGACTTTATGGCCTGGTATCGACATGTCCGCTTTTTACTATCCTTCCCAGTTGCTTTGTGAAATTGCGCTGCAGCGCCACACATTCATCCATCGGCCGCCTAAGTTTAGTTTCCATTTTCCGTCGGTATTTGTATTAATGTCACTTAATTAGCAATTTTGCATAACTATTTCGTGGTGCATTGTTTCTTTGCTGCTATTGAGTGTACTTTGAAGAGAAAAAAGCACTGTTGTCCCTCTCTTTTACTCATCTGTTGTTTCTGTCTACTGCGTCGTACTGCTAATCAAAGTGGTTCTCATCTGCTTCACTGCGGTGCCGTAGCTGCGCTCTCAAGTGATGACTAATTTCCGTTTGACTGATGACTAATTTTTTATTGAATGATTATGTACATACACTGCTGGGTCATATTATTATGACTGACTCCTGCGTATGATCTATAAATTACGCATTGATTACAATGCCACCGGATTTGCATAGATAAAGTAGGTAAAAAATGAGCGACCTATTTCTGTGCACATTTATGTAATTGATAGAACGACTAAAAAACGCCAAGATGATGATAGTATCTGTTTTTGACACAACTGAATCTGCAACCTCTCTTCGTGCCTCTGATGTAGCTCGTCACTATCTGCTTTAGCACGGGTTTGCAGCTCTTTCGGTAGTTGCTGTATTCCGCTCATCCTGTTGTAGATGGTAAATCTGTAAAAAAGATATGTGTTAAGTAATGTACATGTAGTGCCATGTTTGTGGACAGAAATACATTGCTGAGTCACATTCACTAATCACACTATTTGGGTTTATATTCTAATCACCAGATCGCTGAGTGTAGGTAGAGTGTGCCCAAAATAACCTGCCCCATACCTTTACATACAGAATGGTAGGGGAAGAAACAACGGTAGTGGTGGGGGTTGCGCTGTGAGGGACACTGCACGGAAGGGGAGGTGCAGTTCCAAGATGTTACTCCAGGCGGGTGTAGAGATGAATGCACGCAACGGAAAATACTGAACGCGAAAATGAAGACTTGGCACTGTGTGACTACTCCCTGAAGCAGATCTCGGCATCTCTTAATGCTCTTATTATTTCCTCGTTCTTGCTCTTTAACATATACATTACTACAACGTAACTGAACGATTAAGGGAGCTAGTAACTAAAAAATGATAAATGTTGTTTCTGCTTATACATATATTGCAGATTAAAACCCCTTTACATATCACAAACGTTTATATATCAATGTCCAGTGGACATAAAGAGATACAAATGAATTTCATAACTAATATTACTGATCAGTTACCCAAATATGTCCTTTTTATGCCTACGCGATCTAATACAAATAACGCGAGATGGCTGATATCATATAGGTACCAAATACTAGAAGGCGCTACTGTCAATGATGAAAAAAAATGTTCAAATGTGTGTAAAATCTTGTGGGACTTAACTACTAAGGTCACCAGTCCCTAAGCTTACACAATACTTAACCTAAATTATCCTAAGGACAAACACACACACACACACACACACACACACACACCCGTGTCCGAGGGAGGACTGGAACCTCCGCCGGGACCAGCCACACAGTCCATGATTGCAGCGCCTGAGACCGCTCGGCTAATACCGCGCGCGGCCCAAAGACGATCTAAAGTGGCGTGCAACCTCAGTCGAAATAAAGTCACGTGATGACAACTATTTAGCTTTACAGCCCTAATAAGCCGAAGCGATTAGCAACATCCCCGAATTTACTGCGTCTGGTGCGTCGCAGTGATGATTCTTGTACACGTCTGCGACGATGGAATAACTCCAGCCACAAAATAAAAACTCCTTCAAATACTAGGGCGGCAGAAGGTGGTCCTCTGACTAGTACAATCCAATGCCGTTTTCTCCTCTCCGTGTTGTACAGACGTGAAACGTGAACTCCCAGCCACAATGACGAAGTTCCGATAACGTCTCAACATCAGTATAGACAGAAGAAATGCTCTCAGTCACTGAACGCTGCGTACTTAACGACGACTCCCTACTCAGAGTTGAAGTCAAGAATCGTATAAGTTAGAAATATTACAGTGCCTAGCCGATCACTAACTATAAAATCTCCCGAGAGCAAAGACAACAAGTCCATCTGTACCCACAAAAGCTGATACTGAGCGACCGTGAAGCAGGGGTGCCCAAAACGGAAGACACCATTCTCTCCACCACTGGCTTTCGAGTAAAGCTCGGCTCCCCTCCCTTGTAATCGCAGAAGGCGAATCATATTCTCGAAACCACGGAATATTCTCCCTCTCTTGTGAACGCCGACCAACCATAGTTTAGTCTTTTGTCGTCCAGCACAGAAAGTTGACCAAGTAACATTTATTCCCGTTAATTAGGAATTCATACAGTGTTACGCTTCTCAAGAGTGAAAATCATTGGAAATAACCCAGCCTGCGTGATTTCCGAGGTGACGCTTCCACGGTCCTCTCTGTCGTGTCCAAGATTTCACGGTTTCCGAAGTACACTCCTGGAAATGGAAAAAAGAACACATTGACACCGGTGTGTCAGACCCACCATACTTGCTCTGGACACTGCGAGAGGGCTGTACAAGCAATGATCACAGCAAGGCACAGCGGACACACCAGGAACCGCGGTGTTGGCCGTCGAATGGCGCTAGCTGCGCAGCATTTGTGCACCGCCGCCGTCAGTGTCAGCCAGTTTGCCGTGGCATACGGAGCTCCATCGCAGTCTTTAACACTGGTAGCATGCCACGACAGCGTGGACGTGAACCGTATGTGCAGTTGACGGACTTTGAGCGAGGGCGTATAGTGGGCATGCGGGAGGCCGGGTGGACGTACCGCCGAATTGCTCAACACGTGGGGCGTGAGGTCTGCACAGTACATCGATATTGTCGCCAGTGGTCGGCGGAAGGTGCACGTGCCCGTCGACCTGGGACCGGACCGCAGCGACGCACGGATGCACGCCAAGACCGTAGGATCCTACGCAGTGCCGTAGGGGACCGCACCGCCACTTCCCAGCAAATTAGGGACACTGTTGCTCCTGGGGTATCGGCGAGGACCATTCGCAACCGTCTCCATGAAGCTGGGCTACGGTCCCGCACACCGTTAGGCCGTCTTCCGCTCACGCCCCAACATCGTGCAGCCCGCCTCCAGTGGTGTCGCGACAGGCGTGAATGGAGGGACGAATGGAGACGTGTCGTCTTCAGCGATGAGAGTCGCTTCTGCCTTGGTGCCAATGATGGTCGTATGCTTGTTTGGCGCCGTGCAGGTGAGCGCCACAATCAGGACTGCTTACGACCGAGGTAAACAGGGCTAACACCCGGCATCATGGTGTGGGAGCGATCTCCTAGACTGGCCGTACACCTCTGGTGATCGTCGAGGGGACACTGAATAGTACACGGTACATCCAAACCGTCATCGAACCCATCGTTCTACCATTCCTAGACCGGCAAGGGAACTTGCTGTTCCAACAGGACAATGCACGTCCGCATGTATCCCGTGCCACCCAACGTGTTCTAGAAGGTGTAAGTCATCTACCCTGGCCAGCAAGATCTCCGGATCTGCCCCCATTGAGCATGTTTGGGACTGGATGAAGCGTCATCTCACGCGGTCTGCACGTCCAGCACGAACGCTGGTCCAACTGAGGCGCCAGGTGGAAATGGCATGGCAAGCCGTTCCACAGGACTACATCCAGCATCTCTACGATCGTCTCAATGGGAGAATAGCAGCCTGCATTGGTGCGAAAGGTTGATATACACTGTACTAGTGCCGACATTGTGCATGCTCTGTTGTCTGTGTCGATGTTCCTGTGGTTCTGTCAGTGTGATCATGTGATGTATCTGACCCCAGGAATGTGTCAATAAAGTTTCCCCTTCCTGGGACAATGAATTCACGGTGTTCTTATTTCAATTTCCAGGAGTGTATTATCCGGTTACCCTTCCGGCCTCGCTACAACACCGGCTGCCACCGTTCTATTGTGCTTCTGCACTCAGGTGCCCCGACCATCAGTCTTGGACTATTTCCTGTGTTAAGCAGGACCAACACACCTGTGTCGGCTTTTCCACCCAGGGCCTGACATATGCCTGACGATTTGTTTCCACCGGCGTCCCGACCTCTTCTAATGTAAGCAATTATCCATTACGCCGTTTTGATAATAAAGACAGTTCATCACCTTTCATGCAATACGCGTTAACAACTATTTACAACGTGTACGTGACAATGTCAGTATTCTTCAAATATTCGTATATACAATGTAATCCTATCAAATGATACCCAATTCCAACTGTAAAGCACAGTTAAGTATGTAGATGGATCCTTGCAATGTACGAAATTATAGCTACCTTACACGGTTGAACAACGGAAGCATACTCACTAGCACAACTTATAAGCTACACGTAGCGAGGCTAAAAAAGATCATATTAACGGGTTATTCTAGTACGAGCAGTTATACGACCAGTCAGTAGTGAGTGGCAGGAGTACCGAACAAGATCCCTTTCCTCCCAGTCAACCGGAAAAGGAAACCGGTGCAACAACTGAGAGGCCACTGTTAACGGATGATGTACACAGCTCAGTAGGCGTCAGTAGACCAAGGCGGCTACCCTTCGCAGCAAAGGGCTACATTCGCCTAGATGTGAGAAAGAGAATTCGCTTCTGCTAGTATGGCAATTCATTTTTTGCGTGTGTGGAATTAGAGAGCAAGACGAAACCTGAGACAGCTTGCGAACCATTCAGAACCAGATTTAAAGTCCATCATTAACAGTCATTTTGAGACAGGGTAGCTAACAACGAACACGGAAGTGTGGTAACCGTAGAAAGCAGATGACTCATTTTAAGGACTTCATACAATGCTACAAACTGGCCATTGTTATTACAGCACGTGTGCCGTATGACCCACACTCTCTTCTGATCACTGCCGGCACAGGTCCATGTCGCCGAGTGCACTGCTGGCCACTAAAACTGCTGTTCTAGGGAGACGAAATGGTTAAATTTATAGGTGATCTAAGGCTGTAAGGGGTCCGAAATACAGAACACTGAGCGGCCGCTTCTAACAGAGACAATGTCTCTAGCCTGGTTGGCCATCAAGTTGATCTAAGCCTTGGTGAATAATACGTGCACGACATTACATGCTTCTTGATCCTGCTGCCACCTCAAGGGAGTTGCAACCATGATCTCCGTACCTGTAGTCCATGATCCTACAGGCGTCGTCGCACTTTGCCTGTGAATACTTGTCTTGTTGCATACAAGTTCATTCCCTGGCTCAAGGAAAGGCCGGAAGAACAAGGTGTCTCTCCTCACGGGCGCTTGCTGCGTGAGGCCGTTTAAATGCTGAGTACGGTCCTTTTTATCCCACCAGTTCCATATCTGCTCAACAGCCGCGGGATCCTGACGGAAGAAGTAACAATGATATACAGTAGTCTAAACAGCCCACGAACCTTCTGCTGCCGAATCCTAACAATACTGGCATACATTTCTCCTTCTTACAAGAGACATAACACAACATTATAACAAACGAACAACATTCAAGTGCAATTTCTGAATGAGACACCAGCTACATGCACATTACTCCTATCTACTTCATGCGGTTGCTTGAAATGCTAATATTCGTTTGGGTTGGTAACGTCAGGCAGGAGGAAGTTCCTGGCTAGAAGGAAGTTATGGAGGGCGAGAGTTTTTGTAATCTACATCTACATGACTACTCTGCAATTCACATTTAAGTGCTTGGCAGAGGGTTCATCGAACCACAATCATACTATCTCTCTACTATTCCACTCCCGAACAGCGAGCGGGAAAAAGGAACACCTAAACCTTTCTGTTCGAGCTCTGATTTCTCGTATTTTATTTTGATGATCATTCCTACCTATGTAGGTTGGACCCAACAAAATATTTTCGCACTCGGAAGAGAAAGTTGGTGACTGAAATTTCGTAAAAAGGTCGCGCCGCGACGAAAAACGTCTATGCTGTAATGACTTCCATCGAAACTCGTGTATCATATCTGCCACACTCTCTCCCCTATAACGTGATAATACAAAACGAGCTGCCCTTTTTTGCACCCTTTTGATGTCCTCCGTCAATCCCACCTGGTAAGGATCCCACACCGCGCAGCAATATTCTAACAGAGGACGAACGAGTGTAGTGTAAGCTGTCTCTTTAGTGGACTTGTTGCATCTTCTAAGTGTCCTGCCAATGAAACGCAACCTTTGGCTCGCCTTCCCGACAATATTATCTATGTGATCCTTCCAACTGAAGTTGTTCGTAATTTTTTATACCCAGGTACTTAGTTGAATTGACAGCCTTGAGAATTGTACTATTTATCGAGTAATCGAATTCCAACGGATTTCTTTTGGAACTCATGTGGATCATCTCACACTTTTCGTTATTTAGCGTCAACTGCCACCTGACACACCATACAGCAACCTTTTCTAAATCGCTTTGCAACTGATACTGGTCTTCGGATGACCTTACTAGACGGTAAATTACAGCATCATCTGCGAACAGTCTAAGAGAACTGCTCAGATTGTCACCCAGGTCATTTATGTAGATCAGGAACAGCAGAGGTCCCAGGACGCTTCCCTGGGGAATACCTGATATCACTTCAGTTTTACTCGATGATTTGCCGTCTATTACTACGAACTGCGACCTTCCTGACAGGAAATCACGAATCCAGTCGCACAACTGAGACGATACCCCATAGCTCCGCAGCTTGATTAGAAGTCGCTTGTGAGGAACTGTGTCAAAAGCTTTCCGGAAATCTAGAAATACGGAATCAACTTGAGATCCCCTGTCGATAGCGGCCATTACTTCGTGCGAATAAAGAGCTAGCTGCGTTGCACAAGAGCGATGTTTTCTGAAGCCATGCTGATTACGTGTCAATAGATCGTTCCCTTCGAGGTGATTCATAATGTTTGAATACAGTATAGGCTCCAAAACCCTACTGCAAATCGACGTCAATGATATAGGTCTGTAGTTAAATGGATTACTCCTACTACCCTTCTTGAACACTGGTGCGACCTGCGCAATTTTCCGATCTGTAGGTACAGATCTATCGGTGAGCGAGCGGTTGTATATGAGTGCTAAGTAGGGAGCTATAGTATCAGCGTAATCTGAAAGGAACCTAATCGGTATACAATCTGGACCTGAAGACTTGCCCGTGTCAAGCGATCTGAGTTGCTTCGCAACCCCTAAGGTATCTACTTCTAAGAAACTCATGCTAGCAGATGTTCGTGTTTCAGATTCTGGAATATTCCATTCGTCTTCCCTGGTGAAGGAATTTCGGAAAACTGCGTTCAATAACTTCGCTTTAGCGGCACAGTCGTCGATAACAGTACCATCGGCACTGCGCAGCGAAGGTATTGACTGCGTCTTGCCGTAATGACGGACTTGATCGTGGACACTCTCGAGAAAAAATTTGCCACGATAAAAGTCAGGTCAGATGAAAATGGTGGGTCCTCAGGTAACCAAGTCAGAATTTGATGGGGGTCGGTGTTCCCAATTTTTCTTTTCTTGACCGAGTGCCCTGTCCACACAACGTACATGGTAATCCCGCGGCCGTCGTACTGTTCTGCTCCACGCTACTGCTCGCTTGCCTGATATTATCTATCGAAATATGCAAGCGAATAAGGGGAGCCACTCAACGTTAAAACACAACACTGTTCGACTTCTGGTATGAACAACTATATTCTGTGACGATTAAAGGAAAATCGCCGGTTGCACTCTTTACATTCTTATTCGGAAGTGTTATCCCAATTAATGGATGATTAACAGTCCACACAATATCATTTACACGAGCGTACGCGTAACCGACACGACGCGAGTGATTGTTGATGATGCGGAAGCCGAATGATCGAACGAAAGTTCTCACGCTCGTCCCACATACAGATACCTGGTAGTAGCCCTCCTTGTCTCTAGTAATGATACAACAGTGTTCGCAAAGTTAATTTTTCAGTTCTCAGTTTTCACTTGTACGAGCGTGCGCGTAATGGTCGCGGAGCGGCTGATTGTTGATGATGCGGAAACGCGATGATCGAACGCACGTTCTCACGCTCGCTACAAGACACTGGCACTTGGCTGCACTCTTTTGTGGTAACTAATTTCTACTGATTCACATTTCTTCATTCTTGGAGACCGAACACGGCGTGGATGACTGATGCTATGCGACACGCAACGAGAGGAAACATAAGTACTTTATCGACAGCACTGCTCATTTTTTCATTACTTCTCGACGCACTTTCCTCCGAATCACTTCCATATTTCATCCCTTTACTGTAACAACACTTGTAGCAACACTTCAACCTGAATGCCAAACAATCCTCTCACATGCAGAGCTACACACTACACAACATAACAGTACCGTGTCCCGCACTCGACGCTCTGACGCGGCTGCCCGCAAAGATACTCCACAACATACCAGCGACATGAGAATACGCTTACAGAGGTGTCAATTTGCGAAAAGTCTATTCGAGAAAATTTGCATACGAGTAGTTAGTGTGACGAGAGGAAATGTCTGTGGGATGCTAAATGGAGATTCCATCATTAGGAACCTTTTTGTCTGAAGGGTAAATGACTTAGAAGAAGCTTTATTGGGGTGACATTGTTTAGGCATAAAGTAACGGGAGAAAGGTTTTCAGTAATTATTAGTTTGGGTACTTGTCAAAAGGGGAGTTCCCTAGTTGGCATACTTTCTCATAATGGAATTAGATATTTGGTGGAGAGGGGAAGAGTTAGAAGGCAGGGGATGAAGGATCTGTAATGTTTACTCGAGAGATACACTGGCTGACGTTAAAGTTTTTAGATAGTGTAATTGTTGGGAAGAGGTCTAAGGATTTCCAGGAGATGACGTTGTGGTTTGATTTTCTGAACACCTTTTTTTGGATCAAGAAAATTTCGCATGGAGGGTTCTTAAGAAAGGATGGAGGAGGCAGGGAGTCTGTTAATGAAGGTAATTTTCAGTGATGTGTGTGTCAGAAGTGCGGTAGACAAAGGTAAAGTATTCAGTGGTTTCAGGAATAGGTAAATTTGCAATGCGGTATTATTAGTTGGGGAAATAGTAAGAGTATGGAGTGATGAATTGGGTGAAGTTGTTGGAGAAATGGAGTTGTTACTTTGATGTGTGAAGCAGTATAGGGTAAGCTGATGTTAGAGAGAGATTAATGGGGAGAAGATAACTGGTAAGAGGCGGACGGATAATAAGTTGATGGATGGGGAAGTTGCTAGTTGAGAGGATGTTACATTATGAAGTAAATTATGGAGTGGCGTGAAGCTGTCAGGCACAGACAAAGATATGGGTGAAAGTATATGGTTTCTCGCAGGGTGAAGTTTCAGGTAGAAAGTCGTTGGTGGTCAGAAATGGTCGATCTGGTGAAGTTATCAGAAGTTTGGGGTTTAAGACTCAGCAGTAGCCTTTAAAATTGCAATTCTTGTCTTGCTGCAAACAGACTCATTTCCTGACTCTTGTTATGTGACGAGGCTGTATGATCCTGCAGTGCAAAGTAAACCCCACGTCTGTACACTCAGGCGCTAGTCGCGTGGGGCCATTGAGACCTTGTATGGCGCAGAGCATGGCCCTCTGCATCGTAGCACCATTATTCCCGTGAGAATCGTGGCATCACGTCCACGAGCATTAACATCACGGAATGACAATAAACTTCAGTCTCCATTATCAACGGAATCAGCACATTTGTGTGAGGGCGATTTATTGGTAAATTGTCTAATATAAATTTTCAATAAATTAGTTATTAGCAGAGGAATTTTACAAGATTTATAGGTTGAGGGAAGTAATCAGATGACGGAATTTGTTGTGTGACTGATTTTAGCACACTGACGCAAATAGTTTGTAATGAGTGTATTGTCAGGTGAGAAGTTCTTAGAGAGAAAGTTTTTGTAGGATGAAATTATCGGTTCTTAGAGGAAACTTTTAGAAGGAGCTTCGCAGAAACAGATGTCACTGGGCTGTTGCTTTGGAATGAATCGTTAATGGACGGAATTCCCATGTGGATGATGTCAGAGGCACTGCCTGTATGGATATCTATCTCGCTTAATTGATGTAATTTCCTAACTCTTGGTATGTGAGGGAACTGTGCGACTGTGCACCACAAGCAAACAATACGTCTAATCCTGAAAGGTAGTTGGCGATGAATGATGTCAGTAGAATGAAGCTGCCGGTGGAGAGACAATCAGAGGAGTGCATTCGCAGCTGGTATGTTGTTAGCTGTTCTGGTGAAGTTTTCGGGGGGGGGGGGGGGGGGGGGGGAATTAGGTTAGAAGAATGTATCGGCAAAAAAGCGAAGTGATCAGCGGAGGACAGATATGATGGGTGACAGACAGTTAATACAACAAACACAACACTGTTTGCCCAGATGATTATGAATTACCGGTAGTACCGTCGTGTTATTCAGTAACAATAAAAATAGGAGAAAAATGCTCCAATCGGAGCACAAAAAAGGCGGATATGCTCCTCTTTGCTACAAGACTCTGACTGAAAAGTGGGGGTACTAGCTGCCTCATTCAACCTTCCATAGCATCTTTAAAAAATTTTGCAAAAATATTGGCATGCGAACATACACTGATCAGAAAAAAACTTTATACCACCTGCTTAATAACTCGTTTGTCCAACTATGGAGCGAAATATGTCAGTGATTCTGCTTATCATAGATCCGACAGTTTGTTGATATGTTTGTGGAGGTATGTGGCATTAGATGTCTACGCACGGGCCCTGTAATTTGCGTAAAATACGGGCCACTGATTTGCGTACACCATGATGACGCCTGATAGTGACCCAGATGCGTTCCATAGGATTTACATCAGGCGAATTTGGCGTCCGAGACATCAACGTCAGTTCACTATCACGATCCTCAAACCACTGTAGCATGGTTCTGGCTCCGAGACACGGACAGTTTTACTGCTGAAAAATGATATCGCCGTCGGGGAAGGCATCAAGCATGAAGGAATGCTGGTGGTTCGAAGCTTTCCACGTGTCCCAGATCCCATGAAAGTGCAGGAGAATGTCCCCATAGCATAATACTGCTCCCACCAGCTTTCGTCCGTGGCGCGCTACACGTTCCGAGCCGCTGTTCACCTTGACGATGATGTTTGTGGAGACGCCCATCGATCTAACGTAGCAAAAACGTGATTCATCCAAGAGCCGACACGTTTCCATTGATCAAAGGCCGAATTCTGATGGTCCCGTGCCCACTGCTGCCATAATTGACGATGCCGTTGGGTCAACATGTGACCAAGGAGGCGTAGTCTACTGTGTATCTCCATGTTCAACTACGTACGATGTTCTCCAAAACACTTGTGCGTGCATACGGAGCAGGCAAGACTCTGCACCGCACGTTCTGTGAAGAGTCGTGGACGTCCATTCATTTAGCGTCTAGTGGTAATTTCACTGGTCTTCTACCTCTTTTCGTAGATGCTCACAACAATAGGAAATGAACATTCACCAGCTTCACCGTTTTCGAGATATTCGTTCAAAGTCAATGTGTAATAGTAGTCCGCCCTTCGTCAAAGTCGCCTATCTCAATGGATTTCCCCATTTGCTGCTCATATCAGCGGTAGGTTGATACCCCGTCCGTGTCTGCTCCGCTTACATACTTTTGTTACCACGACACCTGCCCACAATGCTACGAGCCCCCAGAGGCTCAGCATTCATTTGCTGAGTACGGGGTTGGCGACCCCGGGGTCCTGAGCTGGGGACTGGTAAGTGCCGCCAGTCTCCTGTCAGCACAACCCCCGGACACGCTTCAGCGACCACCGTATGGCGCGGCGGTGGAATGTCGTGTGCTGTGGGAAATGGTTAACTTGGCTTGACCGCCTGGATTGCGAGGAAGGTCAACCTCTATAAAAAACCCTCAATCTTACGGTGTGCTGCGCGCCAAAAGATCCATGGCTGTTGGGGTGGAACAGTCGGAAGCGGGCAACCTCTGGGGCACCTGCCGCACCCCAGTCGTATAAGGCTTACTCAGGCACTCGGAGCTCTGTCTGAGCGGACCTTTAGTTCCCTAGCAGCTCGTGGGACCGCAATGGACCCTTCGGCCTCTACTTTTCCCCTACCAGTGGATTGGGTGGGCCACTGGTACGAAAACACACCCCATCGGAAAAGCGACTTCGTGCTGCGAGTCCTCCAGCGCCTGGTGTTACTAGAGATTTATCAGACTGTTGTAACAGAGCACACGCTGATAACCAGAATGTGTTTTTGATTGTCAAACGGAAGGAGGGTAGCTTTGAGAGGGTTTCTCCCTTTTACATCCACAAGGGTCTTGAGGGAATTGCCGGAACGCTGAATCTGTGAAGCGATTGTGCAATGGGACTCTGTTCGTTGAGACTTCTAGTTCCCGTCAAGTCACTTCTCTTCGGAAAGCAACCTGTCTCGGCGAGTACGCTATCGAGACCGAGCTCCACTCCAATTCGAACTATAGTAAGGGTGTTGTGACATGTAGGGACTTGGTGGATATCCCCAAAGACGAGTTGAAATTTGAGTGGGCTGACGAAGATATTGTTGAAGTGCGGCATATTATGAAACGAATCGATGGGGGCCTAGTCAAATCCAACTCGTTTATTCACACGTTCAGTTGCCTGAGACTCCCAGAGCATGTTAAAGTGGGTTTCTTACGTTTGCCAGTATGGCCATGATTCCCCAAACCAATGCGCTGTGTTAAATGTCAGCACTTTGGGCATACTACGTTGGGGTGCAATGGGATAGCCACTTGTGGTAAATGTGGACAGCCTGCCCATGAAGAAGCCGATTGCTCATCGCCTGTGAAGTGCGTGAATTGATCTGGGAGTCACCCTGTCTGGAGCTGGGTCTGCCCCATCTATCTCGAGGAATGGAAGATACAGGAGATGAAAACATCTAAGCGCATCCCCTATGGTGAGGCCAAGAAGCTCTTTAAGGCCATGCAGTCTCCTGTGTTTACAACATCTTTTGCTTGCGCTCTGCAGAAACCGATGCAGTTGGCCACTGTTGCTACACAAACGGTGGTTGTTAGTGTCAGAAATAATACTTGCGTTTGCAGTGCACTTGTGCTGCTGCGGTTGTTTTGCAACCTGCAGCTCTCCCCACAACGCCGTGGTTGCTGACATTGGGATACTTCCTGCCCCTCCCCATATGGCGCCTTTTGCCCAGGCGAGTAAAGCTCCATCTGTTGACAAGGTTCTGCATTCTAAGCCCCCAAGACAAAGACGCCGAGGTGAAGGTTTTGCCACCTGAGGAGACTAGTCAGGCTCAGTCCGATGACGAGGCCATCGTACTGTCTGACATCTCCCTTGGGTCGCCATCGGAGCTGATGAGCATTGATGTCGACCGGGAGCGATCTTCTCGCCTCAAGAATAAATCTCCGGCCAGTACGGGCTCTCCTCCAAAGCACAGAGGCAGGGTGAAAGTTCAGCCACCCTGATCACTGGCTCCCATATTACAGTGGAACCTGAATGGGTTCAGGACGCATGTGGCTGAATTACAACTCCTTGTACTAGAGCGCCCCTTGTGCTTATGTCTCCAAGAGACACATTTTCGGGCCACAGATGCTCCTTCTTTATGGGGCTATACAGTGTATCGAAAAGATGATCTGATGGGGGAATGGGCAAAGGGTGGTGTTGCGGTTTTTGTCCGTGACATGCACCACTCATCTGAGCTCCCTCTCGTTACGGACTTGCAAGCAGTTGCAGTTGACCTTCTTGTCGGGAGGAGCCTCACAATCTGTTCCGTTTACTTACTGCCTCAGGATGAAATAGACTCTGAGGCTCTCACAGACCTTATTAGCCTACTCCCCCACCCTTTTCTCGTTCTGGGGCACTTGAATGCTCATAATGTCTTATGGGGCTCTACGACTACTTGCCCCAGGGGTCGCGTTCTGGAAAGCCTCATGATGTCCGAAGAACTGTGCATCCTCAAATCTGGTGCTCCCACTCATTTATGTACTGCTTCTGAGTCGTCGTCAGCTATTGACCTTTCCTTTTGCTCTCCAGCCCTCGCGGATTCTGCTCTGTGGGAGGTTGCTGCTGACCTCCATTCTAGTGACCATTTCCCCCTTAGGATTCGCGTCCTGGATGAGGCTGTGGCATTACCACTGCCGCCCAGGTGGCACCTCTGCAGAGCTGACTGGGCACGTTTCAGCCATCTGGCTGTTTTGGAACACTGTGTCAGCGTCCACGAATGGGTCGACCATGTTACAGCCATGATCTTCCATGCTGCTGAATTGTCGATCCCACGGTCCTCAGGTCATCCCAAGAGGGGTGGACCACTGAGTGCCGCTCAGCCATCCGAGCCCGCCGTGCAGCTCTGCGCCGCCGCTTCAAATGCCGTCCCTCAGCTGACAATCTTGCGGCCTTTCGGGTAGCAAGGGCCAAGGCACAGCGAATGATTAAAGAGAGCAAACGACGGCCATGGCAATCGTTCTTGAACTCCATCTCCCGCTCCACTAGGTCTACGGAAGTATGGGAAACCATCAGGAGGATTTCCGGGAAACGCAGCCAACTACCTGTCACAGCATTGCTGCATCAGGGATGTCTCCTCACGGCGCCGAGGGACATTGCCCAGACACTGGCCATGCATTTTGCGGAATCTACTGCCACTATTAACTGTAATCCAGATTTCTGCCACTACCGCACTGCCATCGAGAGGGGTCACTTGGACTTCCGGTCTCCAAATTCTGAACTCTACAACTGCCCCTTCACAATGTGGGAACTGGATTCGGCGCTGTCTGTGGCTCATGATACTGCACCCGGTCATGATCAAATCCGGTACAGCATGCTGTAGCACTTGTTGCTGCCATACAAGGAAGTTCTCCTGAATTGTTTTAATATGATATCGTTATCCGGCACGTTCTCTGACTCATGGAGGGAGGCGATTTTGATTCCCCTCCTCAAATTGGGGAAGGACCGAAAGCAACCCAGTAGTTATCGGAGTACTGCTTTGACGAGCTGTGTCGGGAAGACATTGGAACGCATGGTCAACCGTCGCCTGGTTTGGCTGCTCAAGACCAGGCAGCTCCTTAGCCCCTCTCAGTGTGGATTTCGGAGATGTCGTTCAACTATAGACAACTTGACCCTGCTTGAGGCGGCCATCCAGCAGGCCTACCTACGTAACCAGCATTGTCTAGGTGTATTCTTTGACATTAATAAGGCGTATGACACTACTTGCAAGAGAATGGTGTTCCTCAGAGAAGCGTTTTAAGTGTCACCCTCTTTGCCGTCGCTAGTAACAGTATCACGTCCACTATCCGGAGTCCTGCCCTATGCTCCTTGTTTGTGGACGATTTTGCTGTTTCCTGTTCTTCCTCCAGTCTTGTCACTGCTAGTCGCCAGTTGTAGCTTACGATAAAGCGATGAGAGGCATGGACAGTGAAGACGGGTTTTACCTTTTCTGCAGACAAATCTGTGTGTGTTCATTTTAATCGTTCTCGACGTGTTTTTACCTCCCCTAAATTGCGACTGAGGGACACCATTCTTCCTTTTAACGATACTGTGAGGTTCCTGGGCCTCAATTTTGATTCCAAGTTGTCGTGGTTGTCGCACCTTAAAGACCTCAAGGTGCCGACCCTGAAGGCACTGAATATTTTGAAGTGTCTGAGCCATCGGTCCTGGAGAGCAGATCGGGTGCGTCTGCTGCAGTTTTGTAGGGCTTTCGTCCGGTCGCATCTTCACTATGTATGCATCGTGTATTGGTCAGCGAGGCCTTCGTATCTGAAGGTTCTTGACGCAGTATACCATGAAGGTATCAGGCTGGCCACTGGTGCCTTCCGTACCAGTCCCATCCCCAGCCTGTGTGCTGAGGCAGGGGAACCGCCGCTCGCCATCCGGCGGAAACTCCTCACGGTCCGACGGGTGTGTCACTTCCTTGCCTGTCCTACCTCCCCTGCGTACCCTACCGTTGCCCGACCGCCTATGGAACGTCTCTTTTCCAGTCGTCCCAGGGCAACGAGACCATTTGGGATTCGTGCCAAGCATTTGCTTGAGTCCCTTGGTGTGGAGCGTGTGGCATTCCAACTCCAGGATATCACCTGCCTGCCTCCCTGGTTGCTGCAGAGGCCCAGCGTCCTTTTAGACTTGTCAGAGTACCGGAGGAGCTAAACTCCCGCGTTTGTTTTTGCCTCCTTATTTTACCATATTTTAAACCAGCATCCCGACCATGTACCAATATTTACGGATGGCTCTAAACAGGGGGACGCTATTTGTTGTGCTGTTCTTTTCTCTGATCGAGTCGTCAAGTTATGGCTTCCTGCGGCGTTTACCATCTTTGATGCCGAATTGTTTGCGATCTTGCGGGCATTTGAGCAGATGAGATGTGTTCCCAGTCTTAAGTTTCTCATCTGTTCTGACTCCCTCAGTGCCCTTCAGACCATGCAACACTTGTACCCAGCGGATACGGTCGTCCAGATTATCCATGATGCCCTACTCTACCTGCAACGGCAAGGGAACGGGGGATCTTTCTGCTGGGTGCCGGGGCACGTGTGTATTAGGGGAAACGCACTGGCAGATGTGGCTGCGAAAGATGTATGTTCCCTCCCTCATCATCATCATCATCATCATCATTTAAGACTGATTATGCCTTTCAGCGTTCAGTCTGGACCATAGCCCCCTTATAAAATTCCTCCATGTTCCCCTATTCAGTGCTAACATTGGTGCCTCTTCTGATGTTAAACCTGTTACTTCAATATCATTCTTATCCGAATCCAGGTACCTTCTCCGTGGTCTGCCCCGACTCCTCCTACCCGCTACTGCTGAACCCATGAGTCTCTTGGGTAACCTTGCTTCTCCCATGCGTGTAATATGATCCCACCATCTAAGCCTGTTCCCCCTGCCTGCTACATCTATAGAGTTCATTCCCAGTTTTTCTTTGATTTCCTCATTGTGGACACCCTCCTGCCATTGTTCCCATCTACTAGTACCTGCAATCATCCTAGCTACTTTCATATCCGTAACCTCAACCTTGTTGATAAGGTAACCTGAATCCACCCAGCTTTCGCTCCCATACAACAAAGTTGGTCGAAAGATTGAACGGTGCACAGATAACTTAGTCTTGGTACTGACTTCCTTCTTGCGGAAGAGAGTAGATCGTAGCTGAGCGCTCACTGCATTGGCTTCGCTACACATTGCTTCCGGTTCTTTCACTATGTTGCCATCCTGTGAGAATGTGCATCCTAAGTAATTGAAACGGTCCACCTGTTCTAACTTTGTTCCTCCTATTTGGCACTCAATCCGTTTATATTTCTTTCCCACTGACATTACTTTCGTTTTGGAGATGCTTATCTTCATACCATAGTCCTTACATTTCTGATTTAGCTCTGAAATATTACTTTGCAAACTTTCAATTGAATCTGCCATCACAACTAAGTCATCCGCATATGCAAGACTGCTTATTTTGTGTTCACATATCTTAATCTCACCCAGCCAGTCTATTGTTTTCAACATATGATCCATAAATAATATGAACAATAGTGGAGACAGGTTGCAGCCTTGTCTTACCCCTGAAACTACTCTGAACCATGAACTCAATTACCGTCAACTCTAACTGCTGCCTGACTATCCATGTAAAGACCTTTAATTGCTTGCAAAAGTTTGCCTCCTATTCCATAACCTCGTAGAACAGACAATAACTTCCTCCTAGGAACCTGGTGATATGCCTTTTCTAGATCTATAAAGCATAGATACAATTCCCTGTTCCACTCATAACACTTCTCCATTATTTGCCGTAAGCTAAAGATCTGGTCCTGACAACCTCTAAGAGGCCTAAACCCACTCTGATTTTTATCCAATTGGTCCTCAACTAACTTTCCTTTCAACAATACCTGAGAAGATTTTACCCACAACGCTGATTAAAGAGATACCTCTGTAGTTGTTACAATCTTTTCTGTTTCCATGTTTAAAGATTGGTGTGATTACTGCTTTTGTCCAGTCTGATGGAACCTGTGCCGTCTCCCAGGCCATTTCAATTATCCTGTGTAGCCATTTAAGACCTGCCATCCACTGTATTTGATGAGTTCTGACTTAATTTCATGCACCCCAGCTGCTTTATTGCACTGCAATCTATTGACCATTTTCTCCACTTCCTCAAATGTGATCGTATTTCCATCATCATTCCTATCCCATTCTACCTCGAAATCTGAAACATTACTGATTGTATTTTCACCTATATTGAGGAACTCTTCAAAATATTCCCTCCATCTGCCCACGGCATCCACAGGATTCGCCAGCAGTTTTCCTGACCTGTCCAAAAAACTTGTCATTTCTTTCGTACCTCCCTTTCGAAGACTGCTAATTACACTCCAGAATAGCTTTCCAGCAGCTTGACCCATAGTCTCCAATCTGTTTCCAAAGTCGTCCCAGGATTTCTTCTTGGATGCTGTAATTATCTGTTTGGCTTTGTTTCTTTCTTCAACAAAACTTTCTCTGTCTACACGAGTTCTAGTATGTAGCCATTTTTGATACGCCTTCTTTTTCCTTTTACAGGCTACTTTTCGAAGACATTCTTTAGCCACTTCTAGTGCTGTGTCCCTGTACCTTGTCCATTCCTTTTCCAATGACTGTAATTGTCTACATTCAACTAACTGGTACCTTTCTGAGATCGCTGTCATGTACTTGTGCCTGATTTCCTTATCCTGAAGTTTCTCCACTCTTATCCTCCTACATATGGACCTGACCTCCTGCACTTTCGGTCTGACAATCCCAATTTCACTGCAGATTAAATAATGATCAGTGTCATCAAAGAATCCCCTGAATACACGTGTGTCCCTCATGGCCTTCATGAATTCCTGAACTGTTATTATATAGTTAATGACAGATATGGTTTCCCTGCCTTCCCAAGTTTACCGATGAATGTTCTTATGTTTAAAAAAGGAGTTTGTGATTCCTAAGCCCATACTGGCACAGAAGTCCAAGAGTTGTTTCCCGTTCCTGTTGGCCTCCATATCCTCTCCAAATTTACCTATAACTTTTTCATAGCCTTCTGTTCGATTTCCAATCCTGGCATTAAAATCCCCCATGAGCAGAACACTGTCCTTGTCCTTTACTTTAAAAACTACATCACTGAGTGCCTCATAAAAGCTATCCATCTTATCTTGATCTGTCCCTTCACAATGCGAATATACTGACACGATCCTAATTTTCTTGCTAGACTCTGTGAAATCTATCCACATCAGTCGCTCGTTTACATACCTTATTGCAACTACGCTGGGTTCCATTTCTTTCCTGATGTAAAGCCCTACACCCCATTGTGCTATTCCTGCTTTGACTCCTGACAGGTAGACCTTGTATTCTCCCACTTCCTCTTCTTTCTCACCCCTTACCCGAATGTCACTAACAGCTAAAACGTCCAGCCCCATCTTACTTGCAGCCTCTGACAGCTCTACCTTCTTCCCTGAGTAGCCCCCATTGATATTAATAGCTCCCCATCTCATTACCATTTGTTTGCCAAGTCGTATCTTAGGTGTCTCTGGTTTGTCAGTTAGAGGTGGGACTCCGTCACCTCCAAAGGTCCGAGGCATTTTGCTCTGATTGTTGCCAGCATCATATTTAAAGTACCAGGGAAGCAGGTTGCTAGCCTTACTTGCCCCGAGTCCCATTGGGTTTTACCCCTAACGGCTGAGGGACTAACCGATGGATTTGGTAGTCTTTGCCGTATGAGCACAAAGGTGACCACGACTCAGAATATGTCCGAGATTCCCAGCCTTCTTCCAAAGTAACTGGTATCCCGACTGTCAGGAACACTTACTTGGCCACTCATACGTTGCCCGTGGTTCATGAACTAGGACATGACTACAGGAACCCACAGCATGAACCATGTCCCTTACCTCACGTTGTTGAATGTGCCGTCTCCCTCCATGCTGTTACCTCCCTTTTTCGTTTTCGTGTTATGCGTCAGTGGGAAGAGGAGTGACTGGCAGTCGTTGAAAATAAGATGCGTCTGGTCAAGGCCACCACGCGGCCATGGCGTACGTCCTACCAGTCATGCAGGTTCTCCTCACTCGCCTCCGTATCGGGCACAGTCCCTTAACGCATGGTTTTTTACTCCGGCGGGAAGACCCCCCAATCTGCAGTGCTTGTGGCGTCCAGATTACTGTCCGCCACATTTTACTTGACTGTCCTTTATTCTGTGACCAGAGGGCGGTGGTTTCCTTGCCACCGGATTTGCCCTCTATTTTGCAAGACGACGCAACGACTGTGGTTAAGGTCTTACGGTTTTGTGTCCTGTCCTATTTGTTGGCTCGGATTTTAGGGAGAGGATTTTAATGTGCTGCTGGGTGACTGGTTCACCCAGGATTTAGGTAAGAGTTCCCCCAGTCACGATTACCTACTTGTTTCACTTCGATTTCTGATCTCTTTTCCTTGTGTTTCCTTTCCTTTTTTAGTGCATTTCTTCTCCTCTTGTTTTGCCTCTGTATGTGGGGATTTGGAACTGCGTTAGGTCTGTGTCTTTTAGCCATTCTCCTTGTTCGCTGTCCGTCTTCGTCCCTTCATCGCAAGTGTTCCTTTTTCTATGCGTTTGGGCGCTGATGACCATGCTGTTTAGCTCCCGAAAACCTCAAACCACACACACACACACACACACACACAATGCTACGAGGCGGCATCGAACGTCGCGGTGGACAGTGGTCATAATGTTTTGTCTTATCGGTGCATTCGCTCTCGTTTTAACATGCAACTCACATATCACAAGCTGCCCTAACACTCTCTGACACCCACTAGTAAATCGGTCTAAGTCTCTCATGCCCAAAACTGCCCATTCTCACTCACTCATTCTGACCAACTCATTGTCATTTTCTCTCTGAGCCTTTTCAACCGTTACTTCACCTGTCCCACTGCCACAGCCCATTCGTTCTGTCCTACTACTACTGTTCCTGTACTGTCATCGTGCGCTGGCTGCCAAAAGCCCGCCAGCGCGAACGTCAGTATCTGCGGACTGCGAGAGGTGGCGCCCGCCGCACGCCCCTCCCCCCCCCCCCCCCCTTCCTGCGGCAGGACTACACGGCACAGGCGCCCTCTCCGGCGACGACAAGTGCTCGGCCACCAGCTTGTCAGAGCAGCGCGTCTCCTCAGTTCGACAGCTCAGCTCCACCGGACTGCGGCTGCCGACGTCGTGATTAGTCAGGTGTGCGAGGACCAGCGTAACTACAAATGTAGTTTGCTGTTGACAAGAGACTTTATTCAGAGACTGTGAATGCATGTTATGGCTCCTTCTCAAAACATAAGTAAATGTGGTCGATTATTCAGTTACAGTACTGCCATTGTTATTCCGTACGTGGTCTGTTTCCTGCTTCGTAGTCTACGAATTACTGTTGTGACCAGCCGAGATACAACAGCCTCTTCTCACTATCCCTGCCTCCCCTGGTTCTCTCTTACTGCTACAATCTCATTCACTCCTTCGCTCTGTCTCAATCACTCCTTCGCACTGTTGCCGTGTCTTCTCACTGCCACAATATATCTCTTTCTCGTTGTCACCGTCATAGACTCTGTCTCTCTTTATCTCTGGCTCCCACCCACTTCCGCTTTCTCCCTCTCTTTGTCCCGCTCCTACCGGCCCTGTGTCCTTCACTCTTTACCTAACACTGTTGTCTTCTGTCTACTATATTCCACTACCATTGTGTCCCTTTTTTCTCTCACACTGTCATTGTCTCCTTCGCTCTTTCTATACTACTACCACAGTCTACTGTCTTCCAGTATTTATTGCTTCTCCTTCTATTTCCTACTGCCACTATCTCCCTCTCTCTCAACATAAAAAAGCCGGAATATGTTCGCATGCCAATATTTTCACGAAAATTTTCGGAAAACGCTGAGGGAAGTTGAATGAGGCAGCTGGCACCCTCCTTTTCAGCCCGTCTTTCAATAAAGAGGAGCATATTTGCCTTTTTTGTGCTTTGATACGAGCATTTTTTTCCACTGGTTTCCTCCTCCTCTTCGCCACAGTATGGTATCTCACTCATATGATAAGAACCTGATGGATCGATAAAAGTTTGATACTTTAAATACGTGAAATTGAAATAAAGCAAACCTAATTTTTCACCTCAGACAGGATTCTATATGCAAAAAAGGTTTGCATGTGTTTGACTACTACAGCGTGGCGTTTCCAGAACCCTTATGATGATAACGGAGACACTTTTACGTCATACTTCCAGTAGCTACGTCATTTTGTAACTATGTTTTCACCGCACACCGCATTTTACGTGCACAAGTAGGGTAAATTTGAACCTCTATCTCGGAAACAGTTAAAGATATCTCGAAAATTTTCAAGGCTGTTGAAGACCGGGACTTAGGTACATATCGCAAAAATGTTCATCCATTTGCCGTCTTGGAATTCGCATCTGTGGTTGGTCTGCTGCTAACGGCGAAAATATTCTGAAAAATATTTTTGGGTTTTTCTCAGGAACCGCTCATGAATTCACCCATATGCATAATTCATTCGTTTATTCATTGACGGGTATACCCGCCCGTTTA
This sequence comes from Schistocerca gregaria, assembly GCF_023897955.1. Taxonomy (NCBI): domain Eukaryota; kingdom Metazoa; phylum Arthropoda; class Insecta; order Orthoptera; family Acrididae; genus Schistocerca; species Schistocerca gregaria. The sequence goes on from NC_064925.1 coordinate 575,857,731, forward strand.
ATTAAATCACGGGCTTATCACGAGTATATACGTCATCATTCAGTCTATTTAATTTTTATATACGTATTTTACTTGTAGGAGTAGCGTAGATTTGAACATCTGTAACTTAGAAAGCGATAAATATGCCAAGAAAATTTTCAAGGTTGTTCGAGATAAGGATCTTAGAAATATAACGTCAGGACTGCAGCCATATTCTGTGAATAGCCATCTTGGAATCCTCGCCTGGGTTTTGGTCCGGGGGTGACGGCTAAAATAGTAAATAAACCTTTACGTGGGGTTTTCCGAGGAACCGCCTCTATACGTCCCATCAAGTCCTCCGTAGACCACACCTAATGGCTTCATTTGGTTAAGGAGGAGGAAGTGTGCCATATTCATGCTTTGACCATGTATGGTCGGATACTGACATTAAGACGATCCTTCTGTTGGGCATGCAAAAGGGCCCTAGCCAAGGGTTATCCAAAACACTTGACCCTATCTTTTTGTCATCGGTAGAACCTGAGGTACGAGCACCGGAAAATCCATTTTTTATGCGCGACATTTAGGAACATACTTGTAATCATGCTGTCGCATGCTTAGCGATACACGAGACTACTACTACTACTGCAGCTACTGTTGAAACTTAGTATATAGCACATAAACTTAAATCCAATCTCGAAATTTCATATTTTTCTTCTTTGTATTTTTGATAGGTCAAAATGAGAATTTAATGTCAACATACCGTCCAGCTGTACATAGCTTGGTAAATTGCAAATTACGTGTATTCTGTTGCGCAAAGGTGTAACCCAGAAATAGCTGTTTAGTAATACACAGCTTGACAGAGACTGTTAAGCGTCAAGAAAATATAGTTGGATGCCAATGTAACTTCGTTCACGTACACACTATCGGGGGATGAGTTCCAGTTCTCTGCGAGAGCCAGAAAGACCACCAGAGTGCATTAGTGTTGTTGGTATTTGGTGTTGTTACGAGGTCAAGTACGTTATATAAGAGGCTCGAAGAGCGTCAGAAGTGACTGATCACTGTACATGAAGTTGCCGTATACTCGTCTCAGACAACATTATCAGCAGCTGCATGGGAATATAAACTCGTCGTCAAGTTTCCGGTAGACCGCGACTGACCATCATAAGAGACCACCGCCATATTCTGCACTAAGCACGTCGTAAGCCCTTCACATATATCTCCTGCTTTCGAGAAAAAAGTAATGCAGTCCCTGTAAGTTTCTGTGTCATCTAGCACTGTTAGTCGAAGATCAGCAACAATCAGACTGGAGAACTGCCGTCCCGTGTGTAGGCTGCTGTAGACATCACAACACGGCAAGCTGCTTTTAAGATGATGACGAGACCAAGAAGCGTGGACTGTTGATAAAAGTAGTGTAGATTTTGCGCTGCCTGAACGACTATTGTCTCTGAGTATGTTCGCGGCCTGGGTAGAGGTTCCGTTCCTCCAGTATTCTGGAGAAGCACACCGGTGTTACTGCTGGCGTCTTGGTGTGGTGAGTCGTCACGTGTGAGTTCAAGTCGCGACTGGCAGTGACTGAGGGAACTCACATTCTGTGCCCTCACGTGTTACAGTAGGAAAACCCCCGTCACTTGTGGTACGTGTATCTATGAGCTGCCTCTATTATGTTGACGTATTCCCACAGCCAGGAAGATCCCCAGTTCTATTCCCAACGGAACAATGTGGGCCTTGTGCGTACGTCAACTCCGTCCAGGGTGAGGATTCAATTTCCTTGTGACGTCATTCCCTACCGACTCAGTGCATGCAAGCAAGCCAGAGAGGGTGCAATGATAAATGGGCTAATGCTGCCAAGTTCTTGTAAATTGACTCGATTCTGTAATCGTTGCAGTAACATCACTTTCCTTTCAACGACGGAAGTTTCATCTCTTTCCGCTTCATGTAATGCATGCTTCTCATATTTTGGCCGGTATTGTATACAATGACGGGAAAATATCGCAACACCATTAAAATAATTAATGTCGAGTAAAGAAGTTCCGGGAATACATTTATCTAGCTAACATATTTAAGTGATTAACATATCAAGATGTCAGGTTAATGTAAGCGTGAGATAAGCCACTGCAACTGTGAAATGCTGATAAGTCAATAACCGGTGTGACCACCGGAATGTTAAATGCAGTCGTGTAAACGTGCGTGCATTGTGTTGATCGGGCCCGGATGTCGGTTTTTGGGATGGAGTTGCATGCTTGTTGCAGTTACTTAGTCAATAATGGGGCGCTTAATGCTGGTCGTGGATGACGCTGGAACTGTCGACCGACTGCGTCCCATATGTGCTCGACTGGGAGCACAACTAGTGATCGAGCAGGCGAGGAAAGACGTCGACGCTCGGTAGAGCATACAGCTGCGACAACGGTACATGGGAGAGCGTTATGCTGCCAGAAAACACCAGCTGGAACGCTGTTCATGAATGGCTGCACAACACACTGAATCACCAGATTACGTACAAAACTGCAGTCAGAGTACGTGGGATAACCACGACAGTGTTCCTACTGTCATACGAAATCGCGCTCCAGACCATATTTGGCTCACAGCTGTCCTTAAAGTAACCGATCTGTCAGGTTGTTGCGTCACTGTGATGCCAACTGTTGCACAAACTGCTGATGCAGACGCTGTGCGATGCTCTATAGCCATACGGCAAAGACGATGGTCTTCCGTCTCGGTAGTGCCACGTGGACATCCGGAGCCCGGTCTTCTTGCGACCACACATTCTCTTGACCACTGCTGTCAGCAGTCATCTGCTGTGGCTACATTCCTGCTACGACTTTCTGCAATGTCGCAGAAGGAACATCCAGTTCCTTGTAGCCCTATTACACGACTTCGAACTCTGTGATGTGCTGAAAATGTTATCTTTGACGCCTTAAAGGCCCCACTGTTATGCTACTGTCTTGAACTGACATCATCTTTCAGAAGTAGAAACACGTCTACCAACTTTCATTTATGTCGCGTTACTCCTTCTTGGTGTTGCGATTTTTTTTATCCGTCATTATATTTTCATGTATGGTTTGGCGAGACCTCGCCAATATGCTGTTGACGCTTTTTGTTTAATGTACAGCTAACACGATTTTTTTCCCTGCAGAGGCCAGGCAACTATTGTGGTGAAGGGCGCATTCACTACAACGTCTTCGATTTACTGCCGGAGTACATGACATTTTTAAAGGCCAAGACTGGCGGGAAAATGAAAATTGTGACTCTGGCAGACGGAAGGGTCACCGAGGAATCCGAAGATGTCACTGAACCGGGAAGTGCGAAGCCTATTGCGGGAAGAGCTTATACAACGAAACGGACCTACAGACACCGTGCAGCTCGAGGCGGGACTGAATCGCATATGGTCTCGCAAGGGCTACTGCTGCTCACAGCTGTCGGCCCTGTCGCACATCTCGCGAGTCAGTACTGACCGAGATTTGCGGTTTTGTATTTGCTAAACTTAATGTGAAATAAATCTTTGTGTGTCTGTGTTTTCTCTGGATGTGGCAGTATTGGTTCCAGTAAACATTTTCGGCTTTCGGCGCCACGCAGTTGCTACATGCAAGACGTAGTTATGAAGTATTAACTGACAGATCGAAAATATAAAGTTACTGCGGGTACACGTCTGTATCCCTGATACCCAGGGATATCTCCTCACTGTTGCACATCGATAGAAGAACCAAAACAAAACGCAGCCCACTAAATAAAGAATCAGGCCAAACCAAAAGTCTGAAGAAGTAGCCTTGATTAGCCTGAAGCACCTGCAACGTTTCCTCTGCTGCTGAAAACGAATTTCTTCACGATATTGTACTTCATCAATGGGCTGTGCCATTTCATTTTGGCTCCTTATCGGGATAAACGGTGTTGTGGCGTGGGGATTTCTACATGCACCAGGACTGTAGATATGTTTCAGCGGGCACGCAAAAAGTTGTTTAATTAACTTTATATTTTCGACGTAATAATTAAAACTTTATGACTACATCATTTTTTTCAACTGCGTTTGAACTGAGTACAGATTATTTGTTATTTCACGGTTGTATGGGACTTGCTCATCATCAGCAACCATACAGAGGAATGACTTTAAAAAAAGATGGTTAAAATCACAGTTGTACCTTCAAATGATAAAATGGAATTAAAAGTAAACGTCATTAATCACATAGAAGCTGGCGCATATTTTTTGCCTAGCATCTGTCACCTTTTGTTTGGTAACAAAAACAAGCTTTTTTTTTAATTTTTACACTGTCTTTCGAGCACCTGACTGGTTTCAGACTCAAGACTAATAAGTCCAAGAGAAGTCTAAAAGTTAATGACAATATAAGGTACGTGCATTTCTTCTTCCAGCCGTATTTCAAACCCCAGTTCTTCTCGTGAGTTACGTGTGCAGCCTACTGCATTAGTAGACATGTTCGTATGGATGCCTTCAGGGAGCTGTCAATGGTGGCACGTCAGATCTGTGATTCCTTTGAGAAAGCGCTTATATGGTTGTCTCGCGCACAGTGCATTAACTGAAATTCTCTTTAAGTGATGCAGAAAATAACCTTTCCATGATTCTCGCGTTTAGATTCACCTGAATATAACTTACGATCTCTCTGTCTTATGATTAGCCAACATCATTTTATCAGTTTTACCGCAAGTGCAGTAATACTTGAATGTCTTGTTTTATGTAGTTTCCCTACCGGTGTGGGCTTAATGGCATCCCGTAAATGAAATTAAGGATAGTCCTTAACATATGGCAGGAAGAACAGCCACTACTAACGAAACAGTAATGACTCCTCAGACAAGGATAAGACTTTGAAGACAGAAAACAAACGAAGGAATCGTTAGACACGTAGAACTGGCATAGCTCGAAAGACTAAATAACATAACCAAGGAAGCACTCGAAGAAAAAGAACCGCAACTTAACAAACGTCGTGTATACTAGAAGAATATGTCCCTTACACGGACGCCGATGATGAGTGTTCTACGAGGATGCGGCTTGTTAACTGTGTGGAGCTTTCCTCAAATTGGAGCAAATGGAGAAACGGATGAAATGCACTGACTGTTCTGATCGATGTTTTCAGTATGTACATCCGCACCATAAACTAGCGAGTTGCTCTGTGGTGTTCTATAGATCAATAACTATTGCCTTATACCTACTGCAAGTAGTAGAAGTATTACATTTGCGTTAAAACTACTACTTAAGCAACCAGAAATCTTATAAAAACTTTTACATGTTGCTTTCAAAGTGACAGAAAAGAGATTATTTAAAACAAAATTTAATATATACCTTAGATCATTTAATTACTATTACTTTGTTTGTATTAGCTGCAATCAAACAGTAAACAAAAAGACTCGTTTAAGTTGTTTTGACGTTATTTAATGTATTATCCCTGGTTGTAGCTCCTACAGTTTTTTTTAGAAAAATTATTCTCTGTGCATTCAGAATTTTCTTCTTTGTGCGAATGACACTACATTATTCATTAGAGACTTCTCCTTATAGTCTTTGGTCTAAATTTTAGCATCTGATGTCCAAACTAAGCGTGCTGCCATTTTTCTCTTCGTGTTATCATTCGTTGGCTTCTTAAATATTTGGTGTTGTGATACATGTTCTCTGTTTTTTTTTTTAATTTTGATATTTAAAAGTGCGGCACACCGGGACAATCTGCATCAGTCTATAAATTCCTCCAAACGGAGCCCCAATGCAATTCCTGTGTCAAATCTTGGCACGCGTTGTGTAGACCTCCTGCGCAGTTGAAGGCTGTGGGTGAGCACGGTTGAACAACTGGAATCTGCTGCTGTTGGGGTTGTTCGTTCGGCTACAGAGAAATGCACCTGAGATGTCGAAATGGATTCACTGACGAATATAATAGCTTTTCCTTCAGTTATGTTTATTTATATGTAATTTTATATGCTAATGACTTCCATCCCAACTCCTGTATCATATCTGCCACACTCTCTCCCCTATAACGTGATAATACAAAACGAGCTGCCCTTTTTTGCACCCTTTCGATGTCCTCCGTCAATCCCACCTGGTAAGGATCCCACACCGCGCAGCAATATTCTAACAGAGGACGAACGAGTGTAGTGTAAGCTGTCTCTTTAGTGGACTTGTTGCATCTTCTAAGTGTCCTGCCAATGAAACGCAACCTTTGGCTCGCCTTCCCGACAATATTATCTATGTGGTCCTTCCAACTGAAGTTGTTCGTAATTTTAACACCCAGGTACTTAGTTGAATTGACAACCTTGAGAATTGTACTAGTTATCGAGTAATCGAATTCCAACGGATTTCTTTTGGAACTCATGTGGATCATCTCACACTTTTCGTTATTTAGCGTCAACTGCCACCTGACACACCATACAGCAATCTTTTCTAAATCGCTTTGCAACTGATACTGGTCTTCGGATGACCTTACTAGACGGTAAATTACAGCATCATCTGCGAACAATCTAAGAGAACTGCTCAGATTGTCACCCAGGTCATTTATGTAGATCAGGAACAGCAGAGGTCCCAGGACGCTTCCCTGGGGAATACCTGATATCACTTCAGTTTTACTCGATGATTTGCCGTCTATTACTACGAACTGCGACATTCCTGACAGGAAATCACGAATCCAGTCGCACAACTGTGACGATACCCCATAGCTCCGCAGTTTGATTAGAAGTCGCTTGTGAGGAACGGTGTCAAAAGCTTTCCGGAAATCTAGAAATACGGAATCAACGTGAGATCCCCTGTCGATAGCGGCCATTACTTCGTGCGAATAAAGAGCTAGCTGCGTTGCACAAGAGCGATGTTTTCTGAAGCCATGCTGATTACGTGTCAATAGATCGTTCCCTTCGAGGTGATTCATAATGTTTGAATACAGTATAGGCTCCAAAACCCTACTGCAAATCGACGTCAATGATATAGGTCTGTAGTTAAATGGATTACTCCTACTACCCTTCTTGAACACTGGTGCGACCTGCGCAATTTTCCAATCTGTAGGTACAGATCTATCGGTGAGCGAGCGGTTGTATATGAGTGCTAAGTAGGGAGCTATAGTATCAGCCCAATCTGAAAGGAACCTAATCGGTATACAATCTGGACCTGAAGACTTGCCCGTATTAAGCGATTTGAGTTGCTTCGCAACCCCTAAGGTATCTACTTCTAAGAAACTCATGCTAGCAGATGTTCGTGTTTCAAAATCTGGAATATTCAATTCGTCTTCCCTGGTGAAGGAATTTCGGAAAACTGCGTTCAATAACTCCGCTTTAGCGGCACAGTCGTCGATAACAGTACCATCGGCACTGCGCAGCGAAGGTATTGACTGCGTCTTGCCGCTTGTGTACTTTACATACGACCAGAATTTCTTCGGATTTTCTACCAAATTTCGAGACAATGTTTCGTTGTGGAACCTATTAAAGGCATCTCGCATCGAAGTACGTGCCAAATTTCGCGCGTCTGTAAATTTTAGCCCATCTTCGGGATTTCGCGTTCTTCTGAACTTTGCATGCTTTTTCCGTTGTCTCTGCAACAGCGTTCGGACCTTTTTTGTGTACCACGGGGGATCCGTTCCATCTCTTACCAATTTATGAGGTATGAATATCTCAATTGCTGTTGCTACTATATCTTTGAATTTGAGCCACATCTCGTCTACATTCGCATAGTCAGTTCGGAAGGAATGGAAATTGTCTTTTAGGAAGGATTCTAGTGACACTTTATCCGCTTTTTTAAATAAAATTATTTTGCGTTTGTTTCTGATGGATTTGGAAGAAATGGTATTGAGCCTAGCTACAATGACCTTGTGATCACTAATCCCTGTATCAGTCATGATGCTCTCTATCAGCTCTGGATTGTTTGTGGCTAAGAGGTCAAGTGTGTTTTCGCAACCATTTACAATTCGCGTGGGTTCGTGGACTAACTGCTCGAAATAATTTTCGGAGAAAGCATTTAGGACAATCTCGGAAGACTTCATCAGCAGGCATCGTTTCTTCATCAAATCGAGAGACTGAATCATATAGATCCAGGTACTTGAGGGTACACACTTCAATTATGTTTACGTCTGCAGCTGACGGACTGTGTAGAGACATTACCTTCCACACGCATAGGCTCATACTTGTTAAATGGACCATCTGATTAAAGAAATATTTCTACTATGAATGCGATTCAAACCAAATGGCTCTGAACACTATGGGACTGAACATCTGAGGTCATCAGTCCCCTAGAACTTAGAACTACTTAAACCTAACTAACCTAAGGACATTACACACATCCACGCCCGAGGCAGGATTCGAACCTGCGACCGTAGCAGTCGCGCAGTTGCGGACTGAAGCGCCTAGAACCGCTCGGCCACCAACGCCGGCGCGATTCAAAACATTGTCATCTAGATATTACTTAACAAAATCTCCCTTCACGGGTATATACCTGTGAGGTGATGCTCACCCTTGTGGCAAACCGATTGAAACTCTCATTATCTACATCTTTCCGTTTCGCTTTGGGTAGAAGTTTTGACTCTTTGTGTAATGTGCCTGGCGTGAGCCGCAACGTGACTGGGAGTGCAGTGTCTTATCCTGGCTGTTTCTGGCTGTGAGAACACTCTCCACTAGTTATAAATGAATTAAAATTTGTGCCATAGAATTAAAGAAAAATGATTCCCAAATGAATAATGGCTGAAGGCCCTAGGAAAACCACTAATCAAGAGTGGCAGAATTTAACTAGCTACAGAAACAATAACACAGGTAGTCCAGTCACAACTCTGTTTTACTATAATTTATACATAGATAGGGAAGACTGCACATAGAGAAAACTTACATTCTAAAAGCCATGAAAGGATTAAACTACATGTAATTCATGCTTTATATACCTAATAGTGGGGATGCAAGGGAAAAGGAAAAATGGAATGGTAAAAATGTTACCTTCATGAATCACACATGGATCTATATACACCGATATGCCTAGTCATCGTGCTATCCATGGTGTAACGAAAATCTACCTACACCAGCATAACAGAAATAATCTTGTTGGTCATGCTACAGGAATGGTTCTAATCTGACATGCAAAGGAACTGATAACAAGCACTTGAGCCTGTAATGAGCAAAACGTGGAAGCACAAAACTCACGATAGATAAAAATCCACATGTGAATCGCGAAAAGCAATTGAATACATCAATAAGAAAAAGGTGAAGACAGTACTAAGCAAAATCAAGCGTTACCCTGATGGTCCTAGAATCAAACAATTACAATTGACTGCACCCTCTCCACTTTCAGATAAGGTCTAACACTGGAGAGAGCAGCACTTACTCAACCGCACAGTGCCTCGTTTAGGGAAGGAGTGACCAAAAATTTTGGTTCCGTCTCCTGGTGTTTCAATGAAAAACTTCAATCAAACTAGTATTGGCGAATCAAAACGTCGCTGTCTGTAGTAAACTAATAGATTTGAGAGCAGACCACTGCCGTAGTTCCCTTCCCTTCAAGAGAATTTGAAGTAATGGACTGGCGAGACGCCTCAGATCACTACGTCTCTCTCCATCTGAGAACTCACCCACGCAAACACAAGGAAATACACAAATGAACGACAGACACTGGCTGCGTGCTGCCATTGACTGAAATCAATGGGGGAAGCTGAAAATTTGTGCCGGAGCGGGACCCGGACCCATGTCTCCTGTTTACTAAGCAGATGCTCTGACCATTGAGCTACCTGGACACATTGGTCATTGCAGCTGCACGGGCTACCATGGCACGCCTCCCGTCGGACCCAACTTCTCTACTTATTCACACAATCTGAAAAGACACCATATATATATATATACAAGGAAACACGCCTTAGAATGTTGCCACCCACGATGCTGGAAGGGACTGTCATCTGAAGCTCCTCACCCTGCAGAATTCGAGAACAGAACTAAATAGCTGCATTTTCCGAAACTAACAAAATGGAACCCCTTTTGAGCATGGGCCAGGTTAATGCTCTGCGACGTCAGAAAACATGATGTGGGGGTTCGGGTCTCATCCCTTGAGTTGTGTGGTGTGTAGCGGACCTTTAGCGAGAGCCGGAATTGCTCCTACATTGCCAAATTAAAAGGTGCAGTAGACTATACAGAAAGGGTGTGATACCTACGTCTTAGATAACAGTTACTGCTGCAGTAGCTGAATATTTTTGTTCTTATATTGAATCAGTTGGCAGAATTACTTTAAATGGCAGAAATTGATCTTTATGACAGCTATAAAATTCGCAGAAATGTTTCATCACAGCAAGAATTGGATAAAAATTATGCCTCACTATAGGGAGCGATGGTGAGGCATATACAGGCTTTTGTATATTTCTTTCACTAATTTTTTATTAGCTGTTGTCGGACTCAATTGCAGTATCGGCTGGTTTGTGATAAAGGGAGTACAAGCCTGCATCATTCTATATTGATTAATTCTCAACATCTCATCGTTGTTTCATTTATTCAGTCGTTCATCTAAATTTATGATGCATGAAATTAAATAAGAAACATAAAAGAAGTTCATCGGAATGTGACAGTCATTCCTTGATTTTAAATTTACAGTATCATTCCCATCGCTGACACAGGAACACGTTCTCACAGGTAGATACTCCTGTTTCATGCATACACTGAACCACACATTATCAATTCTGGTGATGCAGGAAATTGATGCCAAATTGCAGAACCATTCCAGAAAGTTAAACTAGTTTAGTGCTTGACTTCACAGTACTGTTGTGATGCCACAGTTAAAAATTAAATAAATTTTTTTAATAATTTTTAACTTTGCGTTAGGGTATTGGTATGTTGAAAGATCGACATTAGCAAATGAATGTGTAAAAGTGTTACATGTTTATGCCAAGCTCTTTGACATAAAAGAATTACTTCATACCCAATTGTTAATTCACGATAAGGAAAATGTTATTGCCATTGAATGAAAAAATTGTAGTGACTGTAACCACCTCAGGCCAAATTTTCATGGTTAATATGTTAAACAAATGTGCAGAATATGATGAGGGAAGGACAAAGGGTTTTACGTGACCAGATGTGGAGGTGACCTTGGCGAGAGGAGCGTCAAGGGAAAAGACGGTGGAGAGAAAGGCAGTTGCGTGGCAGCCTTCGCAGGTGTGTGCATCGGGCTGTGATAGGTCCGCTGAAGTGAGGCTTGTATGGTGCTAAAGTTGTGAAGAAAGTGCAACCGAATATTCGGATGGCAGCAGCTTTGAAGCCCCAAAGTTGTCTCCAGTATGTATCATTTCGGAAAGTAAGATTATCCGTATAATATTATGATGGAATCCGGCCGACGCTCTGTCGAGTAAAGATGGCTGCTACTTCGGAAGGAAGGTAAGGAAGTCCATCACTGGGGACGTGAAGAGCCGGCCGCAATTTTTGTACTAACAGTACTACGAGCCCTGCTGCATGCAACTCAAGGCAAGCACTAGTTTGTTTTATCTCATAACTAGTAAAGGGTTACAGTCAATTTATTTTGAGACGAAAAAATGGAAGATGTGCAAACTTATTCTCCGAAAATTTGTCCCTAGCCATCACCAGTCCCGTTTTCTGGTCATGTTTGTTGTGAAATGACAGTTTGAAAGTTAAATGGCTTGTGTGTTTAATAATTGAGTAAAAGGTACGATAAGTAAATTCTTTATTATTACGAACTGCTTCATAGTAGAGAGAGGGAGATATTCAATCTAAGAAATTGCTTTGGTTTATAACATAATCTGTAAATACGGTCGCTTTGTTCAAAGAAATAAACTACAGTCCATCGAATAACATGAATGTTGCTACAAATTAAATTTGCTTTGCTTGCTAATTCATAATTCACGTACCTAACAAGTTTTTCAAAAGTAAAGACGACTGCCACTTGGCCAGTCCCGGTTTGGTTCCATGCTGTTTCGAAGTAAATTCACGTAAGAAAACATATATAGTATTTATATAAATTACAGCCATTGAAAGGCACTGTCGCCACTAAAAGCAATTAAAAGAAAAACATTTAAAGATTTCAAAGTTGCTCCTTCAGAGCTCGCGGCCGAAAATTAAAAAAAATTGGAATAGTTTTTCTTACAGTGGGCCTAACTAAGGTAAGGTTTCGAGTCTGCTGTGGTGTGCTACTGCGACGTGGACGGATCTGGTAGCAGGTAGGTCAGACATTATACAATTCTGTGTGACCCACCGATTTTCCGTATCTAGCCCCTTCATCCACATTTGGCTTTGAGTAGAAGCCCATGTTAAATGATCGCCTTGCAGTTTCAAGTACATGAGGTTACACCGGTCATAGGTTTTGTTGAACATAGAAAGTTTATTAACAGTATTTACAGTAACATTTTAGAGTGTAAAATTTACGTTAGCGGGGGTGAGTGAACGGCTGTTTTGTGGCTTGCGGCACGCGGCCGCGGAGACACCGTTAACACTTTTCGTGCCAGTGTCCGCTAGGCGACAGAGGAGCGGTGGCCGCTACCCGCTTCCAAATGCCGCGGAGCTTTCGTCCGGACGGCTGGCGCGGAGCTGTCACTCAGCAGTGAACAACTAACGCTATTATGTGCACTGAACATTTATTTATCCAAACAAAATTAGTAGGAAGAAAGACGCAAGGAAAAAGACGTACGTAGCTGACAGTGTGTTTCTGAATTACGTTTCGTAAAGACAATATGATTCCGCGCGATTTCGTACGAGAATTACTTAATACTACGAATCGGTTACACGTGAAATCGGCGGGTTCGATCACACCGTAACGTTAAGCCATTCATCCATTCATTCCTGGCTCAAGTAACAGTGCAAATTCTCGTCATAGAGTAATTACATGCAACAAGTATAACAAGAACAACCTCTCTGCAGAAATTATTGCGAGCACAAGCCATCTTACCAATACAATTAAGTAACACTGACATAAAAAGAATAGATTTGTTACAAAAAATAGCATAGCGTGAACAGTCGAAATATACGAAGGAAACGCTTCTTTACAGAACTGTAGCTGATGGATGGATTTCGTATGTAAGAGTTACTCACTATAGCAACATGTTTAAAAGCACAGTCCAAGTGGAATAAATAGTACCAAAAATAACACACTACAAAAAACTTCAAAATGTAAAAAAGATATGCTTCTTTAAGAAATGTAGTTGGTGAATACATTTCAATACATTTCATAACAAAGAACTATTCGTATACTGATTGTACATAAAATATAATACAAAAAAAATACTTGGCCAATATAAATATTCAGGCATGCTATAGATTTGGATGAAGGTGCATGATATGAGTGTAGTCACTTAAGCCGGCCCAAGTGGCCATGTGGTTCTAGGCGCTACAGTCTGGAACCCCGCGACCGCAACGGTCACAGGTTCGAATCCTGCCACGGGCATGGATGTGTGTGGAGTCCCTAGGTTAGTTAGGTTTAAGTAGTTCTAAGTTCTAGGGGACTGATAACCTCAGAAGTTAAGTACCATGGTGCTCAGGGCCCTTTGAGCCATTTTTTTTGTAGTCACAGCCTATTGTGACTCAAATATGACTTTCAGTTATAGTGAGGAAACTTTTATTCAATGGAAGCGAGGTTAGTTGTATGCAAATTATTCACTAAGGTGTAATTAAAGTCAAAGTGATAAAAATGTATAGAAAAGGAAAATATTTTGTCAAAAGAAGTGTGTATTCTAGGAGGGCAGTCCAGCAGTAGCAGACGTTTCGAAATAACAAATTAGCAATATTGAAAAAAAAAATTAAATTAGACTCTCAAGCCATTTTTCTACATAACTGCCAGTCAGACTGAGGCAATTATTATACCGTCGCCCAAGTTTTACAGTACCATCTGCAGAAGTTTGCCCTAGTGATTGCAACTACTGCGTTTATACCGCAAGCAGTTCGGCGTCAGTATCAAAGAGTTGTGTAGCGAGCCACGTTTTCATTGCTGGGAAGAGGTGGTTGTCGCTCAGAGCCAAATCCCGGCCGTATAGTGAATGATCGAACACTTCTCATCCAAAACTACGTAGGACTTCTGGGTACGATTGTCGCTGTGTGGACGTTCATTATTGACAAAAACAAGACTTTTGCGATAAGTTTTCACCGATCCTTAATTTCTATCATCCGCATTAACTTTATCAGTGTTTGACATTACCTCTCTGAGTTACCTGTGCCATGTTCAAGTAACTCAACGAGGACCACTCCCTTAGATCAAAATGGTTCAAATGGCTCTGGGACTTAACATCTGAGGTCATCAGAACTGCTTAAACCTAACTAACCTTAGGACATCACACACATCCATACCCAAGGCAGGATTCAAGCCTGCGACCGTAGAGGTCGCGCAGTTCCAGACTTAAGCGCCTAGAACCGCTCTGCCACACCGGCCGTCTAACTGAAATGAATCACCGAAGTATCGCCTGCAGTTACGATACGATCGATGACTTTGTTACCATTTTTCACATAATCTTCGAGGTAGGTCAAAGCTGCTGGCAGTCTGTTTCTTGTGGTCTTCAGTTAGGATTTTGGAAACACACCTAACTCAATATTTGTGGTAACCGAACTTCTGCGCCACTGTTTCATGCATCAGACTGCGAGAAATTGGTAGAAAATGCTGCGAAAGTGTCGCAATCGTCAAACGACGATTTACACGTATGTTGGCACTGATTTTCATCACCAGCTCCTCAATCACAAGACCTTTCAGACGGTTTGCAGTTTTTCGCCAATAAAAACCTGATCACAGAAGGCATCTCACAAGCGACAGGATTTTTCTATTACAACGCACATTTTAACGCATCACAGAAAGCGATGTAGTGAGCACGCAACGCGCTACCACCTTTGGGTGTGTACTGAGCGTAGGAACGTTATAGCACCGAGATGGCAGCTGTAGCCCAACGGACTACCGCGACAGGTTTAAACATATGTTACATTCTGGCTATTCGTCGTTCATTTAAGTAAACAATATTAATACTATGTAATAAGAAGACACAAAAGAAAAATATTGACAACAATACAAACCTGAAAGTTGTTAGGTTGTAACACAATTTCAGAACAAAGAAATTTACAGACGACGTATACGGAAGTCCATTTTTCAAGTCTCTTCCTGTTTCTTCACAACACATCTTAATAGTTTGTCCATAAGAGAAATTGTTCTCATAACGTCCCGTCCCATAAAAACACACACAGATGGAAGTACATAACATGGACGCAGTCACCTGTTGAGGGCGAGCTTTGGGATTGAGAACCAAAAGTAACTGTTTGCTTTGTTGGTGTAGCAGCAGCAACAAGGGATTAATTTTCTAGAATGAGCAGCAGTTCAGAGAGACGTATCATACTTCGGTGTTTCTTCCTAGTGAAAAGGGGAATCATATATGTTAAGAAAATTGGTCTTGATGATCCAGTGAGTATAATGTTCATGGCGCAGACCTCAGACCTTGCCTGCAGGCATTTGCGTTGAGCAGGATGAGTTTGTTGACTATTAACGCTACTCGGTCGGCATGGATTCTAGAGCGAAACGGAAGGACAATCCTTTGCGTCCCAATTGTGACTATAATCCAATTCTGTCAGCTCACGTACATGTGGACACTATTTTGGGTTGAAGGGAGCGTCCCCGATGCACCTGCTCTCCCAGATAGGCGAAGAAGCAGGCGCTCGCCAAGGGCAGGCAACGAACAGGTGTGTCGCAAATAGTGGTGGTCAGCCCCTCCTGAGTGAGAATCAGGTCAATTGAATGTGAAACACCCACGTACCAGTGGGAGGGCGAGGCGCTGGTGACTGTAGTTTCCCAATAAGGCTCTCATTGTTGGGATCAGTGTCTAGTTTCTTCCCATAGGCGGCAGGGTTCCTTTTAGATCAGGTTTCGTCAGAACTTGCCTTGTTTGCTCTGGGGACGTAGCATGTGCAGGCGGTTGCCTATGTGGAAAGGCAGATTCCAGTCATTAATCTTGCCTGATGTCCTCTTGCTGTTGTTGAGAGTCCATGCCTCTTCACTTGGATGTACTGCCCATAATGCTCTGGCATTTGCAAGTAATGGTTACACATACGGTGCTAGTACCTAACACAATGAAATATTTTAGAAATATAAGTGTACACGTAGCAAAAACTGACTCTAAATTTTTGCATTTCAAACGGCATATAAACAATTTACCTGGGGCTTAAAATTATTCCATTAATGAAAAAAGTAAATGGCCGCTTCACTAAATTCAAACTTTCGCAAATCTTTATTACTGAGTTGTTGCACAAATATATCTGCGTATGGAAAAGTCCACAGCAAAAACAATGTCTCTCGTGAAACAAGATAATGGTAATTTTTCCACTCCTCGAGGATCAGAGCGGACAAAAGGAAAAGGTACAGCACTTGTTGGTTGAAAGGGTAATAGTTGTCGGACAAGTATAACACTCTCTCTACATCTCGCACAACTATACTCTCTTCTGCAGCTGCAAGTACCCTAACTGTAAACCGCTCAC
The DNA here is from genome assembly GCF_023897955.1 of Schistocerca gregaria. Lineage (NCBI taxonomy): Eukaryota > Metazoa > Arthropoda > Insecta > Orthoptera > Acrididae > Schistocerca > Schistocerca gregaria. The sequence continues at coordinate 575,874,060 of NC_064925.1, forward strand.
TCCTTCTTGTTCAGTTACTTCTACTTTTGTAGCCTCTCATTTATTCAGGCAGCATGGCCTACAAAAATATACAGAAAATACCACATATCTACAAAAACACTCTCTGACTTCTAGTTGAAAGATCCCACTACATATTCTCGTCTTGCTACAAAGGGCTACGAGAATCGACAGAAGAAATTCACGAGATAAATAATACATATTAGTGTTTTGCCACTGCCTGTTCTGGCGCAAATGGCTCTAAGCACTATGGGACTTAATATCTGAGGTCATCAGTCCCTTAGACTTAGAAATACTTAAACCTAACTAAGGTAGGGACGTCACACACATCCATGCCTAAGGCAGGATTCGAACCTGCGACCGTAGCACCTGCGCGGTTCCGGACTAAAGCGCCTATACAGCGGCCGGCGCCTGTTCTGGCATCACATCTTGAATGTATTCTTTGTCTCGAGCTTCATTTAGTCAATATGAGATTCTGTAAGTCGTAATCGTAGTCATCCGATAGTGCGACGCAAAATAAGTGATCGCGGCAGGCAATTACCCTGGGAATTTTCCTTCCCTGGTCATGCCCTTTTGTTAGATACCGCATATGTTTCATCACATCTTTACGTAGTTGACATGTTTGAGGTATCCCTCCTTCATGCTTTCGATATTTTCATCTCCCCTATTTTAATACTCATTAGACGTAATGATTGATAATCAAAAAACTCGCAGTAGAGAGTACCATTCACGGCCGCATCATGTACGCGCGCCGGCCAGATGACGTGATTGATAAAATTTATTTCATTAATAATGAGTTAAACTAAAGGCGACTGTGTCCTCATTGCCCCCAGACATTGTTACCAAGTAGGATCCTTGTTCCTTTTTTTCCTAATATGCTAACTGGGTCTCATAAGGAACATATTGAATAGTTACAGCCAGTTTATTAATGAATAATGTCACTTTTAAAAAGTTTAGCCTCAGTCTACTTTGAATTAATTGTTGTACAACAGAGGTTTCAGTATATAACTAAAGTAAAGCAATTTCATTTTTCAAGTTTGAGAATCAGTTACTGGAAAAAATCCAAATCTAGAGAAATGCACAAATTAAGAGTGCAGAAGTTTTATTTACTTTGCATATAGCTTGGAACACATGGTTGTCTGGTTTGGTACGTATTCTAATGTTTAATTCTGTTCAAGTCAGTAAAAGAGGCTCAGTTGTTCAGACAATAAAATGAAATCCAGTTTGCAAATAGGTAACGGCCAGGTAAATAGTGCATGCTGTTTTTCTAAATTTCTTTGTTGACATTATGTTGAGTTCACTGAAAGTCATTGTCCATGTGACGAAGTTCAGTACTAACTTCCAGTTTACTTACATATTTTCCAATCATTACTTGATTGCCTTTTTCAAAATTTAATGCCAAAGATAACGTAAGAGTGACTTCTATTTTTTCTTTATCATTACATACTCACTTAAAATTAGTGTCAAACACCGTGACAACCTTCAGTTGCAACGTCAGTGTTTAGTAATACATATTTTTTCCCATCATCTTGTACAAGATTTTGGATGTAAATTGCCCAAGTGGGCTGGCGACCGTTAATTATTTCCTGTTCGTTCATTAGTGTAACTTTTGGATTCATGATCAGTGGTACCCCTTTTCTGTCCAGTGTTGTTCGTGAGTGAACGCACAAAATAACTTTCATTTTCCAAATTATAGCCCTGTTCGGTTACTTTTAATTTTAGAGGACTTTGCCATCAGAAGGGTCGGTTGTACACTATCCTCCTATTTATCGGTATCACTCATACGGGAAAGACAGCCTTATCCAATTAGTAAAAATCCATTAGGCATACATGCGATCCACGGTCATATTTCATATCGCAAGCAGGATAGGCCGATTAGTAAAGGGGGTGGTTACAGCTGGACCTGTCCTCTTACAATACCACACGAAACACATTTCTCTTCCCTCTTCACTGCTTTAAAACTAAATGATCTGGGTGGCTGTTACAAAAAAAAGAAACTTTTTATAATAATTAATGTATATGAGCCTACATTCCCAATCACTAATTCAGTAACCTCAGTATTCAAGACAAACACATATTTCGTGAAATCCATTAACAAGCCCTTTCTATCCCCAGCCTCTCGTTACCAAGCTATAATCACAATATTTTGTTCACCATTTATTGCCTGGTTTGCCATTCACATGTAAAACTATTACATGCTCTACATAAATGCACAGTAATTCGTCTTTCTAAACACCAACCAGGCGCAATCAAGATTTTCCACCACGGAAATTACTGTGGTCGTTAACTACAATAATTAACTGCAATAGCAAAGGAACAGTTACGCGATGAGAACATTACAATCATTTAATGTAAATAACTTAAAAAAAGGAACACACAGCTAACTACAATTAACAACCAAAACGTATGACGACGAGTGTAATTGATAAGTACATCAGAAACTTTTAACTCTCGGCGACAAACTAATACAAATTACCATATCAGTTAGTGGTATCTGACTCAGTTAACCACATCAGATACCATATAATGGACGGTTTGACTTTGCATGCTTTACCAGATCTAATAGTCTCCACCTCGACTGTGTATTACAAATGAAGTGAAGGATGCCACAGAGAGAAGAAACTAACACCACTACACAACGTAAACCAAATTTCCATACCAGTGTTTTACTCTGGTCATTGAGGCGACGGTCAGACGTTATTGGTATACTGCAGGGATCAGGCGACCGTACGTCAATGAGCTCAAGTTGCTGGCTGCGTCTGTCCGTGGTTAAATTTGTAATCGTTATTTCTTTAGAAATTGTGCCATTTATTGTAATTTCTATTGTATGCCTGAAGATCCCCTCTATCCTGGGACGTAATCAGCTGTCCCAGTGACTGTTACCATACACTTGCGGCCTAAGACTTCCTCTCTCGTTTCCAGTTGTCTATTCCTCATACCTTCGTCTTCTCAGTAAAATTCAAGTTCTTGTAGAAGACCATTGGACACATCATTTTCTTCCTTATAACACCCCACGAGCACTTGCTTACAGCTTTTTGGTAACTTCATATAGCATAACCGTATGACCTCTGCAGGGCTAAATGGTATATCCAGAAACTGGTTCTTCCAGAGGACAGTTTGGAAGTACTTTACAGGGCTCTGAAAGCTGGATCCTTTGACATTTCATGTCACCATAAAATTGCGTCTGTTGGGTACTGAACCAATAATTTGCTAACAAGGCCACCTCAAACTTATGGTATGATTAGCATTCACCGGTTTCCAGAATGAGATTTTCACTCTGCAGCGGAGTGTGCGCTGATATGAAACTTCCTGGCAGATTAAAACTGTGTGCCCGACCGAGACTCGAACTCGGGACCTTTGCTTTCGCGGGCAAGTGCTCTACCAACTGAGCTACCGAAGCACGACTCACGCCCGGTACTCACAGCTTTACTTCTGCCAGTAAAGCTGTGAGTACCGGGCGTGAGTCGTGCTTCGGTAGCTCAGTTGGTAGAGCACTTGCCCGCGAAAGGCAAAGGTCCCGAGTTCGAGTCTCGGTCGGGCACACAGTTTTAATCTGCCAGGAAGTTTCATATCAGCGCACACTCCGCTGCAGAGTGAAAATCTCATTCTGGAAACATCCCCCAGGCTGTGGCTAAGCCATGTCTCCGCAGTATCCTTTCTTTCAGGAGTGCTAGTTCTGCAAGGTTCGCAGAAGAGCTTCTGTAAAGTTTGGAAGGTAGGAGACGGATACTGGCAGAAGTAAAGCTGTGAGTACCGGGCGTGAGTCGTGCTTCGGTAGCTCAGTTGGTAGAGCACTTGCCCGCGAAAGGCAAAGGTCCCGAGTTCGAGTCTCGGTCGGGCACACAGTTTTAATCTGCCAGGAAGTTTCATATCAGCGCACACTCCGCTGCAGAGTGAAAATCTCATTCTGGAAACATCCCCCAGGCTGTGGCTAAGCCATGTCTCCGCAGTATCCTTTCTCTCAGGAGTGCTAGTTCTGCAAGGTTCGCAGAAGAGCTTCTGTAAAGTTTGGAAGGTAGGAGACGGATACTGGCAGAAGTAAAGCTGTGAGTACCGGGCGTGAGTCGTGCTTCGGTAGCTCAGTTGGTAGAGCACTTGCCCGCGAAAGGCAAAGGTCCCGAGTTCGAGTCTCGGTCGGGCACACAGTTTTAATCTGCCAGGAAGTTTCATATCAGCGCACACTCCGCTGCAGAGTGAAAATCTCATTCTGGAAACATCCCCCAGGCTGTGGCTAAGCCATGTCTCCGCAGTATCCTTTCTTTCAGGAGTGCTAGTTCTGCAAGGTTCGCAGAAGAGCTTCTGTAAAGTTTGGAAGGTAGGAGACGGATACTGGCAGAAGTAAAGCTGTGAGTACCGGGCGTGAGTCGTGCTTCGGTAGCTCAGTTGGTAGAGCACTTGCCCGCGAAAGGCAAAGGTCCCGAGTTCGAGTCTCGGTCGGGCACACAGTTTTAATCTGCCAGGAAGTTTCATTCACTGGTTTGCCCTCCAAATATCTACACAAATTGTAATTGATGGTTTGATGGCTATGTGGTAGGTAGTGAGTATCCAAATTGTTTAGTTTAGGCTCGAGGATAGACTGCATTCCCAATATCCCAGAAAACTCAAACCATATACTGACAGAACGTTTCCTAAGAACAATTTAGTTTTAAGAGGTGCTGATGTATTATTAATGGGAGCATGACGACACTCATCATGATCTTGCGAGGAGGGACTTAAGCCACGATCACAGGCTGTGCTTCCTTGTTGTTCCCAAGCCGCACTACCAAATGAGTACTTACCAAAAGAATAATTCCTTTCATATTCCTCCAGCCTAGTACTCGCATTGCTTTACTCTCAAGGTCCCCATGGTCACTCGCCATCACATTAATGTTTCCCTGGTGCCATTCATTAATTTCTCCCTGGTTCTCTCTGAACGCTAGAGAGATTTCACTTCCACAATTTCAGCAACCGAAACTGGTCATGTAGAAGCAATGACTTTCCTCAACCTGCCATTTTTCCCAACAATTTTGCAGGTACTAACTCTTAATTTGTCCATTGCTTCCGTGAACTTACTCTCCACTTGTTGAGCAGTTTTGCAGACTTCTGGTCAATCTCAGCTTAGTTCATTTCCACCCTGTTTACCTCTCCCTACTGTTCAGCGACACCCAGCTTGACAACGTTTACATTCCTTTTAAATCTGTTCACTAGATTTTATTTCTTCTCTAGCTTTCCTAAGCACATCTCGATTCCCATAATTTTATCCCTTTGCACATGTTCTGTTTTGCCTCCTTGTCCTTTATTGCTGTTGTTGTTGTTGTCTTCAGTCCTGAGACTGGTTTGATGCAGCTCTCCATGCTACTCTATCCTGTGCAAGCTGCTTCATCTCCCAGTACCTACTGCAACCTACATCCTTCTGAATCTGCTTAGTGTACTCATCTCTCGGTCTCCCTCTACGATTTTTACCCTCCACGCTGCCCTCCAACGCTAAATTTGTGATCCCTTGAAGCCTCAAAACATGTCCTACCAACCGATCCCTTCTCGTAGTCAAGTTGTGCCACAAACTTCTCTTCTCCCAATCCTATTCAATACCTCCTCATTAGTTACGTGATCTATCCACCTTATCTTCAGTACATTTCGAAAGCTTCTATTCTCTTCTTGTCCAAACTGGTTATAGTCCATGTTTCACTTCCATACATGGCTACACTCCAAACAAATACTTTCAGAAATGACTTCCTGATACATAAATCTATACTCGATGCTAACAAATTTCTCTTCTTCAGAAACGCTTTCCTTCCCATTGCCAGTCTGCATTTTATATCCTCTCTACTTCGACCATCATCAGTTATTTTACTTCCTAAATAGCAAAACTCCTTTACTACTTGAAGTGTCTCATTTCCTAATCTAATTCCCTCAGCATCACCCGATTTAATTTGACTACATTCCATTATCCTCGTTTTGCTTTTGTTGATGTTCATCTTATATCCTCCTTTCAAGACACTGTCGATTCCGTTCAACTGCTCTTCCAAGTCCTTTGCCGTCTCTGACAGAATTACAATGTCATCGGCGAACCTCAAAGTTTTTACTTCGTCTCCATGAATTTTAATACGTACTCCAAATTTTTCTTTTGTTTCCTTTACTGCTTGCTCAATATACAGATTGAATAACATCGGTTTCTGTACAAATTGTAAATAGCCTTTCGCTCCCTGTATTTTACCCCTGCCACCTTTAGAATTTGAAAGAGAGTATTCCAGTCAACATTGTCAAAAGCTTTCTCTAAGTCTACAAATGCTAGAAACGTAGGTTTGTCTTTTCTTAATCTTTCTTCTAAGATAAGTCGTAAGGCCAGTATTGCCTCACGTGTTCCAACATTTCGACGGAATCCAAACTGATCCTCCCCGAGGTCCGCATCTACCAGTTTTTCCATTCGTCTGTAAAGAATTTGCGTTAGTATTTTGCAGCTGTGACTTATTAAACTGATAGTTCGGTAATTTTCACATCTGTCAACACATGCCTTCTTTGGGATTGGAATTATTATATTCTTCTTGAAGTCTGAGGGTATTTCGCCTGTCTCATACATCTTGCTCACCAGCTGGTAGAGTTTTGTCATGACTGGCTCTCCCAAGCCCGTCAGTAGTTCTAATGGAATGTTGTCTAATCCGGGGGCCTTGTTTCGACTCAGGTCTTTCAGTGCTCTGTCAAACTCTTCACGCAGTATCGTATCTCCCATTTCGTCTTCATCTACATCCTCTTCCATTTCCATAATATTGTCCTCAAGTACATCACCCTTGTATAAACCTTCTATATACTCCTTCCACCTTTCTGCCTTCCCTTCTTTGCTTAGAACTGGGTTGCCATCTGAGCTCTTGATATTCATACACGTGGTTCTCTTCCCTCCAAAGGTCTCTTTAATTTTCCTGTAGACAGTATCTATCTTACCTCTAGTGAGATAAGCTTCTACATCCTTACATTTGTCCTCTAGCCATCCCTGTTTAGCCATTTTGCACTTGCTGTTGAACTCATTTTTGAGACGTTTGTATTCCTTTTTGCCTGCTTCATTTACTGCATTTTTATATTTTCTCCTTTCATCAATTAAATTCAATATTTCTTCTGTTACCCAAGGATTTCTAGCAGCCCTCATCTTTTTACCTACTTTATCCTCTGTTGCCTTCACTACTTCATCCCTCAGAGCTACCCATTCTTCTTCTACTGTATTTCTTTCCCCTATTCCTGTCAATTGTTCCCTTATGCTCTCCCTGAAACTCTGAACAACCTCTGGTTCTTTCAGGTTATCCAGGTCCCATCTCCTTAATTTCCCACCTTTTGCAGTTTCTTCAGTTTTAATCTACAGGTCATAACCAATAAGATTGTGGTCCGAGTCCACATCTGCCCCTGGAAATGTCTTACAACTGGTTACTAAATCTCTGTCTTACCATTATATAATCTATTTGATACCTTTTAGTATCTCCAGGGTTCTTCCACGTATACAACCTTCTTTCATGATTCTTAAACCAAGTGTTAGCTATGATTAAGTTGTGCTCTGTGCAAAATTCTACTAGGCGGCTTCCTCTTTCATTTCTTAGCCCCAATCCATATTCATCTACTATGTTTCCTTCTCTCCCTTTTCCTATACTCGAATTCCAGTCACCCATTACTATTAAATTTTCGTCTCCCTTCACTATCTGAATAATTTCTTTTATTTCATCGTACATTTCTTCAATTTCTTCAACATCTGCAGAGCTAGTTGGCATATAAACTTGTACTACTGTAGTAGGTGTGGGCATAGTATCTATCTTGGCCACAATAATGCGTTCACTATGCTGTTGGTAGTAGCTTACCCGCACTCCTATTTTCCTATTCATTATTAAACCTACTCCTGCATTACCCCTATTTGATTTTGTGTTTATAACCCTGTAGTCACCTGACCAGAAGTCTTGTTCCTCCTGCCACCGAACTTCACTAATCACCACTATATCTAACTTTAACCTATCCATTTCCCTTTTTAAATTTTCTAACCTACCTGCCCGATTAAGGGATCTGACATTCCACGCTCCGATCCGTAGAACGCCAGTTTCTTCCTCCTGATAACGACATCCTCCTGAGTAGTCCCCGCCCGGAGATCCGAATGGGGGACTATTTTACCTCTGGAATATTTTACCCAAGAGGATGCCATCATCATTTAATCATACAGTGAAGCTGCATGTCCTCGGGAAAAATTACGGCAGTAGTTTCCCCTTGCTTTCAGCCGTTCGCAGTACCAGCACAGCAAGGCCGTTTTGGTTAATGTTGCAAGGCCAGATCAGTCAATCATCCAGACTGCTGCCCCTGCAACTATTGAAAAGGCTGCTGCCCCTCTTCAGGAACCACACGTTTGTCTGGCCTATCAACAGATACCCCTCCATTGTGGTTGCATCTACGGTACGGCCATCTGTATCGGTGAGGCACGCAAGCCTCCCCTCCAACGGCAAGGTCCATGGTTCATGGGGGGGGGGGTTTATTGCTGTAAGAGCACAAAATTTCGTCTCTAATTCGGAATTCCGTGGATACCTTCCATTATCTTCCACTTATCTCCCCTTGTCCTTTTCTCATCTCCTCTCCTCTTTTTGCTACTTCTTCCTGTTATTCGTTTTGTGAGTCTGACCTCATGTTGCCCGTATTTTATTTCTTCTTGTCCTCTTAGTACCTTCTTCATGCGACATAACATAAGGTCGAGTTTCTACTGGCTTTCAGCAGTTTGGGGGTGCCCTGCTGTCCTAAAACATGATTTTTCCCACTAGTTCTAACAACCACCTCTACACACACAAAAACAGTGAATTATGTAATTCGTATTTTACTTAAGTAGGGCAGCAAGGAATAAGTGAAAACGGAATGAAAACTGTCACTCCAGGGATCATGCTTAATCTACGAGAGAAATTCAATAAGCGTTGAAAGACATTTTAGCGTGACAGCCGGTTAGGGTTAGTTTTGTCCAGGATTCCAGTACACCATGTTATACTCCACTCTTTTGGTTACAGAACCTCGTTCTTCAATATTATCTCCGTTCGATGCGTCGACTTTACGCCATCGTGCTGGGAAGGCCTGCACACCTGCATGGCAGCTTCTTGCTGCACCACTAACCTCCCCATCACCCCCGCCCTGCATCCTTCGCTGCTCTTCACATGTCTGGACAGCGAGCAACCCAGCGGGCAAACCAACTGTGGACGTGCGTGCCAGCACTGCCAACAGACACGTCCAGTTGTTGGAATGAAGAGAGACGCCTCGCCCATCGACTGTACGGTGCTTCTACTCACTGCCTGGTTTCCGTAGACATTCTGCAAGCACCTGTGAATATATGTGGTTCTCAGGTTTACCGCCTAAAGAAACTCGATGACAGCTGTCCACTTGGAACGCACCTCTGCTGCAGAAGCCATTTTGAAGGGTACATATAGCTTCCTCACATATCGGAACTTCACGAAACTGTAGGGGCTGAACATGGAATACTGCATTTTTTTCCAGTCGAAATTGATGGAGAAATCAATGTGCTGGGTTACTTATTGAACCAACGTCGTACCTACATCGACGTGAGAGAAATGAATCGTATTTCCATGCTATAAGGAGTACTATTGTACGAATCAGACTTGCAATGATATTGATAACATGTATTTGGAAATTAATGAATAAAATGTGAAAGCAATGAATTCGTTAAGGTGATGAATTTCAAATTTTTTGGCTCCACGGCTTCCCTGACCTAAATATAAACGTCGACGGCTTCTTTTGCACACGTCATCTGACTCGAAGTGTGGGGTACAAAACATAAGTTTCGAAAAAATTCATAACAGTAGATATTTGTTTATTAACTGTAACACATTGTAATCTAGTTTCAATTTGATGACATCTTGTTCTTGCAACAAAGTCAGTGGGAAGGATTAGCTGTTTCTCCGTCATCAGTTCTTCAAATCTCGGCACAAGGCTGGAAAATTGAGATTCGCTTTTCTTCCTCCACATTTCATCCGCAAACTGTATTACGTATTCACAGCTGCCATTGCTAAAATTACCATCTCACATAAGTAGAATGTTGCAAAACATACCAAAACTTGTAGATTTTTTTTTAGTAAACTTGTGTGTACTCCTGTTTCATGAAGAACCAAATCTCAAGCAGTGATGAGGAAATGAACTTCCATATCAGTGTGAAATCTGAAGAAATATTAGTAAATTGCTCTTCTTTCGTGGTAAGTGTTGATGGCAATTATGTACTGAAGAGGTTGTAAGGTGTCAGGCAAATCCAACACCTTCCATGAAAACCCTAACATGATAAGCAAATACAGTAGTATGTCACATAGCTCCGAAAAATCGTGACATTAAATTAACCAAAGTAATACGAGTAACGAGTGAGCAAATGGAATACCACAGACTAACACAAGAATGCCTAAATGCATGTCATACCTCCCCACCATGAGACAGATGCAGTTCCGAGGGGAGAAACGAGAACAGAAGCCGAGAACAGAACCGTGTTAAGCTAGAAGGCCCCACGATAAGGGACGGACTGGACACCCACGTCGCCAGATAACCACTAGAACAACCCCAGTAGCAAGTTTCACCGTGAGACTTTTTCGCGTCTCTGTTACGTTAGGACCACCCCCAAGCCCATGTTAAAAGATAGAGCCCTCCAGAAGAACAGTATAGATCTTACGATAACGCTAAAAGGACCACACTAGCTCCAAGTTGTAGCGTGAGACTTTTTCTCGTCTCTCTTACGTTGCAAACTTTGAAAACATTGCCCCACCACGAAAAGTATAACGTTTCTCATTGGATAGACGGAATTTTTGTAGGTGGAGCTTAAGGCTAACATTGAGACCCTGACTGGTCAGATGAAAACACAGCCAGATAGTTATTTTTTTTTAAACCAACTTCGGTAAATTGTAGTAAGGAGAAGTTATGAGGTAGTTGCTTCGGAGATGACGAGGTGAGCAGAGCTGTGCTGCCTGTCGCCCCCTGACGAACACCGACAAGGTAATGAATGCACGCGATGCCGCATAACAGTGCATAAATATTCACTCAGAACTGCAGAAGCCTCATCTGTTACACCCCTTTTTGCGTAATATTGGTGTCGATAGTCAATTAAAGCTCATGGTGTTCACATTTACCACTTGAAGTAAAAATCTGAAACATGATGATTTTTCTGTTATATAGCTATTGAGAAGCCAAATCAGCCACTGTCATTTACGACAAGTTAGATAAGTAATTAAAGATAATTGAGGGTCATTGTAGACCATTTTGATAGTTTTCTCTTGTGAAACTTAATTTAAACCTAGATTATAGATGTGATATGGCATAGGTCATCCTTCGATCCATTGTAGAACTTGGAAACCCATTCAGGGAATATTCGTTCACATTTTTGTTGAACGCAGTTGGTTTTTACCATTCTGTGTTAAAACATTTCCTTTTATCAATAGTGGAATTTATAAACGATGTTTTGTGAGTAGAATAAAATTTCTAGTGGTAAACATAACTGCTTTTTCGACGTTATTTTACGAGCTAACTAAAAATAGGAAAGCCTTGAACCCCTTTCACTATACTTAGTTGGTATTAACATTCTTTTACAAGGAGTGCAGTGGAGCTGATGCTGAAATTATTTAGTATTTGGTTATATCGTCGCTAGTCTCACTGAACCCTTCTGGATTCTACATGTCATGTGTGGTCTGGCGTCTCCTTACCAGCAACAGGTCCCAAGTTCAGACTAGTTAATTCCCTAAAAAATATGCTCAGAGCGTCGTTGCGCAAAAGTGGTAGGGAGACACGATATAGAACAAACAGACACCACACAGAATGTTAGAAAATGGCGACCCTGCCAGGATGGTAAAATACCATGATTGAAGGTCGACCACATGTCTAACTAGGTCAGAAAAATATCCTGTTAAAAAAGTATCTTAGGAAAATTTTTTTCATAAAGTGATAAACAGTCGAAAACAGTAGCTGCAGGAATAGATAGCAAAAGTATTCAATAGAAAGTGAGTCTAGCAGAAACAATAGCATAATTAAGTTGTGAATTTTAATATTGTTAGAACTAAGTTTTCTCTCCAATGGAAGCGCACAGGTGGCGGATACATCGTTGACAAGTTGGTTCTGACCCAACAAGTAAGTGAATGGTTTGTCGAGTCATGTGAACAAAAAGTTTATAAAACGAGTGAGATCGTATGAGCGCATGTTGACTCGAAGTAGGGCGCGTGAATTGCTTTTAAAACAGAAAATAAGGCATTCGGAAAGTTTAGCAATGGCAGATCGAGAACTTGACCGAATTTAGGTAGAGACCCATCATGAAAATGGACAGAGAATAGAGGAAGTACAACAGACGATGTTGTATCGCGAGAAATACACTCCTGGAAATTGAAATAAGAACGCCGTGAATTCATTGTCCCAGGAAGGGGAAACTTTATTGACACATTCCTGGGGTCAGATACATCACATGATCACACTGACAGAACCACAGGCACATAGACACAGGCAACAGAGCATGCACAATGTAGGCACCAGTACAGCGTATATCCACCTTTCGCAGCAATGCGTGCTGCTATTCTCCCATGGAGACGATCGTAGAGATGCTGGATGTAGTCCTGTGGAACGGCTTGCCATGCCATTTACACCTGGCGCCTCAGTTGGACCAGCGTTCGTGCTGGACGTGCAGACCGCGTGAGACGACGCTTCATCCAGTCCCAAACATGCTCAATGGTGGACAGATCCGGAGATCTTGCTGGCCAGGGTAGATGACTTACACCTTCTAGAGCACGTTGGGTGGCACGGGATACATGCGGACGTGCATTGTCCTGTTGGAACAGCAAATTCCCTTGCCGGTCTAGGAATGGTAGAACGATGGGTTCGATGACGGTTTGGATGTACCGTACACTATTCAGTGTCCCCTCGACGATCACCAGAGGTGTACGGCCAGTGTAGGAGATCGCTCCCCAGACCATGATGTCTGGTGTTGGCTCTGTGTGACTCGGTCGTATGCAGTCCTGATTGTGGCGCTCACGTGCACGGCACCACACACGCATACGACCATCAGTGGCACCAAGGCAGAAGCGACTCTCATCGCTGAAGACGACACGTCTCCATTCGTCCTTCCATTCACGCCTGTCCCGACACCACTGGAGGCGGGCTGCACGATGTTGAGGCGTGAGCGGAAGACGGCCTAACGGTGTGCGGGACCGTAGCCCAGCTTCATGGAGACGGTTGCGAATGGTCCTCGCCGATACCCCAGGAGCAAGTGTCCCTAATTTGCTGGGAAGTGGCGGTGCGGTCCCCTACGGCACTGCGTATGATCCTACGGTCTTGGCGTGCATCCGTGCGTCACTGCGGTCCGGTCCCAGGTCGACGGGCACGTCCACCTTCCGCCGACCACTGGCGACAACATCGATGTACTGTGCAGACCTCACGCCCCACGTGTTGAGCAATTCGGCGGTACGTCCACCCGGCCTCCCGCATGCCCACTATACGCCCTCGCTCAAAGTCTGTCAACTGCACATACGGTTCACGTTCACGCTGTCGCGGCATGCTACCAGTGTTAAAGACTGCGATGGAGCTCCGTATGCCACGGCAAACTGGCTGACACTGACGACGGCGGTGCACAAATGCTGCGCAGCTAGCGCCATTCGGCGGCCAACACCGCGGTTCCTGGTGTGTCCGCTGTGCCGTGCGTGTGATCATTGCTTGTACAGCCCTCTCGCAGTGTCCGGAGCAAGTATGGTGGGTCTGACACACCGGTGTCAATGTGTTCTTTTTTCCATTTACAATAGTGTAGGACATAACGAGGATAATGTACGTCAAGGCACAGAAAACCTAGGTCAGCATACGACAGAGGAGCAGGAAAGTAGTGAGACAGTCGATGAGGATTCTAACTTGCGTCTTGAATACGTAGTACAAGTAATCTGTGCTGCCTCACCACAGAGTACAAGGAATGCGAGCAGAAACGTTGTCACAGCACAGTTCAATGCAATCGGTTGCGAACCAACACTTGGGCGAAAACACAGAGTGTAGGACGTCGGAAGAAAACGCACTAAGACCCACCAATCTGGCAGAATTGTTACAATTAATGACGGAAACCATTACAAGACAAAATAAAGAAATTGCGAACCAAATTAAAATTCGGGATGCAGAAATGACGAAACAAAGTGCAGAAACCACGAGACAAATGCGTGCGATTTAAGAATAAAACAAAAAAAATTCAGTTACACCTAAGTCATACTGAAGCCGAGGCAAAAGAATCTCGAGAAGTGATAGGAAACTTAATAAATGGTTACAATCAATTGAGAGCAGACACTGACAAGGTACAAGTGGACGTACAAACATTGCGTAATGACACTCAGGACGAGATCAAAACATTACGTAATAACACCCAGGAAGAAGACAAGAAACTAGAGAAACAGATAAATGAAATTACTAGACAAGCAGCAGGTACAACGCGTGAAATTGTTGAAAACAGTGTGTTACACAAACGTATCACAAAATCAGCGCTGAAAAGATATGATAACCGCATAGTCAAAATAGAGCGCAAGC